>NC_081824.1:164326765-165586348 GCF_030867095.1 Alligator mississippiensis
ATTTCTCTCTGCCTAATGGTAGAGCATCCTGACTCTGTGAAGGTGAATGCATTGGCAGGCACCTGAAATTCAAGGGCCTGCTTTATAGTTCTCATTGTGGGAATGTCCAGAGCAAAGTTACTTTTCTGTATGTGGGTATATAATCTTTCTTAGTAGGTAGATGTTCTCAAATTACATCTGGATTCTGACTATCCTAAATGCGGATGCGAGGTATATCCTGCATTTTATTTCAGCTCATTTACAATGACACAGGTCAGCTGTAAAATTTGGATTCCAAACTCCTCACCTTTTGAGACAGTTTTGCTTCAGCCTTTTGGTTCAGGTTCATCTGTTAGTGCAAATTAAAACTAGAACTGACAATATACCAGGAAAGATACTATAAAGAAAAAAAAAATGAACTAAAAGCCAGAGCTGAAGAACTGACACGTTTTTCTATTTATTAATTCTTACAATCTGTTTGTAAACCAAAAAAATCCCTCCCCCCTACTTGCCACCCCTACCTGCCTGTCTCTCCCCACCGAAGAAAGATACTAGGTCCTGGAGTCGCATAGGGCACAGAGACATGTGCCTCTAACTCCTTCTTCCCCCATTTCCCCCTCCTATTCTGAAAGCAGTTCAGACACTGTGGCAAAGAGACAGGCACAAGTTACAGAAGACTATATTTTGAAATGTCTTCATCTGACCCTTCATGCAATGAACGAAAAGAGAGCTCTTTGAAATACATTGCTGATTATTTCTACTTATCACTTAAAGCTCAACATTTTTATTAGAATTAAAAAAAAAATGATTGTTTATCCCTTCATTGAGTTTTACTTTTTATGGATTTTTTTCTTCATTTGGGTTTGTGGTAGGCAAAGATGGATGGATATTTTGATATATCTAAAGCTATGCAGAATATAAGACCCAAGGACATAACTAGTGGATTTTTTAGTGAACTGAGTTTGTTTATTATATTGATCTTTAGGTGCATTGCCTATCTTTTCTGGAGAGAGTAGAGAGAGGGTGGTGTAGTTGGATAATGATTAATACAATGGTATAAAAGGAGACTCCCTGAGCAACCAGGGAGTGAGCAAACAGGGCAGTCTGCAAGCAGTTTGCTGGGAGCAAGAGGAGGAAGGAGGAGAGAAAGAGGAGCCAGGCATCAGGCACCAAATCCTGTTCTGGGAAGGTGAGTGAGTCAGAGCTGCCTGGGTGGCAAGGCTCTGAAGCATTCTCTGCCATGAGGACGTCATTGATTCAGTGCTGAAGGAGACATCTAGAACTGTGGAGGAAGGATTGCCAGAGGGAAGCACTAGAGAAGGGAGAGGACATGGACTCCAAGGAAGCTGGAAGCTTGTGACCTCCAGCAGCAAGAAGAAATTTTCATCTCTACCTGCAATGGTTTCCCTGAAGAACAGACACGAAGCATTATCAACATAGGAGGAGGAGGACATTCCATTGGTGGAAGAGGCCAGGCCCATCCTTGCTGAGGGTGGAAGAACTGAGACCACTGACGTCAAAAGGAAGTGATGGGTAGTGGTGGTTGGAGACTCCCTTCTCCATCTGCCAGTCTGACTCATCACCTTGGGAGGTCTGCTGCTTGTCAGAGCCCGGATCCGAGATGTCATGGAAGGATTACAGAGAATCACCCAGCCCTCTAACATTGATAAAGTCCCATGCTACTCATCCATTTGGGCACCAATGATATTGCCAGGGGAGATCCTGAACAGATCAAAAGTAACTATAGGGCTCTGGGTGCCAGGTTGAAGGGGACAGGGCCTCAGGTGGTGTTCCATGATCTTAATCTAGTATAATTATAAGAGAGGTGGAAAGTACTCGGCTTAAAATAATTCTTCAGTTCTAGCACATTTATGAGAGAATGTGAAACATTTAAAGATTTATCATTTGTCTCTTCTTCAGTCCTCCTTCCTAAATGGTACTACGATATCCATAAAGCTATTTTTAATTGCTGGTAGCTATCTGGCTCATTTTTACATATTTTCTCCCTGTCTGCTTGGGTCCAGGCTTCTTATGGGGTTGGCTGATTCAGGTCTCAACACCAGTTGTCTCTTGATTGCCTCAGCTCCACTCGGGATGACTTTAGTCATTTCAGCTGGCAGATATGCAGATTGAGCAATAAATCTTATGTAGAGGAAGCCATGACTCTTTGTGGTGAAAATTATGGCTTGCTTACTGTTTCTTCTGGCTTATAAAATCTTTCCAGGTATTGTCTGCTTTCTGAAACACGATTCAGTTTAAATTTGTGTATAAACCCTTTTTAGAAAAAGTAGAAATAAAGGATCTATTCTGCCTCTAAGATGTCTAAGTGACACTTATATTTACTTCTTTGCCACTAATCATGATTATCTTCCACTGCACAAAACCGCTGAGATGCGTAGTGTCAGTATGTCTCTCCATTTTGACCTGAAATGATATCTGGGTGTGTTATTCTCAAAAGACCAAGGAGTTAAACTTATAGAAGAATAAAGCTTGTTTATTCAGAGAGCCTTCTTTGTCTGCTGATCTGCCGTTCTTTTCGGTTCCCTCCTGCAATCCCCAAGTCAATGCAACAATTTAAACATAACATTCTTAAAGGTATCCAATCATTTTTCACCTTTACATGGAATATATCCCCATGTAATACTAGCATTGGAAGATTAGTTCAACCCATTGTGAAAGCATATTTTAACAGGTCTCTATTAGTCTTTGTGTTGGCTTTTTACCTGTAAGTGATCTCAGTTGCTCTTCATTCTCAATCCTTATTGGTTCAGTTTTTGTTTGGTTTCCTTGTTCAGATGTTTCTACTTCTGTGTCATTTTCAATTTCCTCTGTCATTTCTTGTTGCTTTGTTAGCTCTGTTTCCTTTGGTGAATTTCATGATGCTGCTTTTCTCTCCTTTATGAAATGCAAGTGTTGCCTGGTCCTTCTTAATACCTCTCCTTCCAGTGTGACTGCTTGCTAGGATCTGGGAGCCCTGGACAACATATCTGCAATAAGTACATGTTTTCCTGGTGTGTACTGCCTGTCTAGGACATACATTTCCAGCTGAACGAAAAGTCTGTAATCTGAGTGCCATGTCTGATAACCTTTTCTTTGCTATAGTTACCAAAGGTTTCGGGTCAGTTTCAGCTATCACAGGTTCCCCATACAAGAATATATGAAATTTCTTACAGCCATATACAAGAGCTAAACTTTCTTTCTCAATTTGAGTTTATACACACTTGGACTTAGAGCACCCTAGAGCATACATATGCTACTGATCTCCAGCTATCTCCATGTTTTTTAAGCAAAGCTGCTCCAATGCATTCTTTAGAAGTATCTGGTGACAATCTAATGGGTCTTTTAGGGTCATAATAGTTTAGTATCAGAGCTTTCATTATTTTTTTCCTTCAAGGTTTTAAATTCAGCTTCATGTTCATGTTCCCATATCCACTGAGCATTCTTTTGTAGGGCTGATCTAAGCTGTTTGGTCTGCTCTGCTAAATTAAGTAGATATTTCCCTACAAAATTGATCATTCCCAGTAATCTTTCCACTCCTTTCTTATCTATAGTGGGTGGTGTGTTTATAATGGCTCTAACCCTTGCAGGATTAATTTGCACCCCTTTCTCAGAAAGCTTTTCTCCCAGGTATGTTATTTCTTTGACCCTGAATTTGCATTTTTGCTTGTTCAGTTTCAAACCTGCTCTGCGAGTTCTTTCTAGTGCCGTTCTTAGCCTCAAGTCATGTTCTTCCATAGTATTTCCCTAAATTAATACATTATCAATATAAACCATAGTTCCTTCAAGACCTTCACAAAAACTTGTTGTACCTTTCTGTGAAATACTTCAGATGCAGAACACAGTTCAAAAGGAAGCCTATGAAAACAATAACTTCCAAAGGGCGTGTTGAAGGTACATAATCTAGTGCTATTCTTTTCTAGGGGAACTTGCCAAAACCCAGAAGAGGCATCCAAAGTGGAGAAATATTTAGTTTCTGCCATGTTTCCAAAAACCTCTTTCCTGGTGAGAATGGGAAAATGCTCCCCCTTTTGATGTACCTGTTCATTTGCTTAGGATGCAGATCTCAAGGATCCTTTTTTTTTTTTCCTATTATGAGCAGTGAATTAACCCAAGCAGTTGTTTGCTCTACTTTTTTCTACTATGTCCATGCTAACTAATCTATCTAATTCCTTTTTCAATTTCTCCCTTATTACAAGGGGAATATTTCTTAGAGCATGTATGGTGGGAGTATTTGGTTCTCTTAACTTTATCTTGTATTCAGGTATCAGTTTCCCTATGCCTTGAAACACATCATAAAACCCTTCTACATTCTTGCTTTCCAGTCCCATTCTCTTAATCAGACCTAGAGTCTTACACATTTTTCAACCCAGTAATTGGCACAAGCTTTCCTGGGACTGTTATAAACTGAACGTTTACTATATTACCTTTGTGTCTAACATGCAGTGCACGTACACCCATTATATGCTTTAAATTTAAATTTTTTATTTTCATAATACACAGGTTTAGTTTTCATTTTTTGAATAATGTATTCTGGTATTGTAGAGACCTGTGCCCCTGTATCTAATTTAAAAGGTAGTCCATTGGTGTCCAGGGTGATCGTACAATCTTCCTCAGAATGAACTTCTTGCATTGTTCCAACAATGAATTCATCCTCTTCCTCATTGCATAGAGCATGCACCTGTTGTTTCTTGTGTGGTGCATCCTGCTCCTTTCTTCAGACTCTTGAAAATTGATTGAATCTTTTGTATTTGTTACACTGCATACCAAATGCAGGGCACTGCATGGTTTTGTGGTAACCCCCACAACATCTGCAACTGACCGTTGTTTCTTCAAGCAATTCTCTTTGGCCTCCATTTGCCTGCTTCATAGTGAGGTACTCCTTTATGTATCATTTGTGTGTTGCCTTAGATTTTTGGTGTCTTGTAATCCTGTCTAGTTATTAGTTATACCATACAAAGGTTTAATTTTGTTTGGGTATACAGTATTCCTCAAACTTTTGTATTACTGTGCCATATAATTTTCTATTCTGCTTCTGACCATTGTAGGCTTTTATAAAAAGCAGAGCTTCTGGGCCTGCTATATTAAAAAAAAATAAGCACCTTGACTGGATTTTCCTTCTCTGTAGCTCCACTGGCCATCATTTATATGATGAAGTTCTGCTTAAATTTCTTCCAGTTTTCTGCCACATTGCTGGAAAGCTTTAATTGCTCTGGAATTCTGAGATGCCCCATTTTTCTGTCTGTCTTTGTACCCCACTCATGGTACCATGTGTTATTTTCAAAAGACCAAGGAGTTAAATTTATAGAATGATAAAGCTTTTTTATTCAGAGACCCTTCTTAGCCTACTCATTTGCTGTTCCCTCGAGGTCCCTCCTGCAATCCCCAGGCAAATGTATCAAATTATACATAATATTCTTAAAAGTATCTACACACTAGGCAATTAGACTTGGGCTACTGAACACACTCAGAAACAAGCCAGAACAACCACCTAGATGTCTACTTCCACCTATTCTCTCTGGTCCAATTCAGTCTAGGAAGTGCAAAAGCTCTGCGTAAGTGACTGATTTGAAGCTAAGAGCATAGAAGTAAGAGGAATAACCATATACCTTTTGCCCAGCTTAGGGAACATGTATGTGACGGGGCTATCCCAGGGTCTGGTCTCAAGCTAGTGTGCCCACCTGTCTCAGGCAGACTTCCCCGTCTCTCTTGCCATGACTTGATGTACGATTTAATGTAATAAGTGGGAGGCTGCCCATAATTGCCCCAATGCCAGGCGGTGCTATCCATGGCGCCGTACCTCCCCTACACCATGGCCCATGCCTAGCAGATGGCATCCTGAGTATTATTACAGCTCTGACTTGAGGCTGGGCTAAACTTGGCCCACTGTTGAGCCTCTTGCATACTACCCCATTTGGGGTCACACTCGTACCACCCGTCTTTCACTGGGGGGCCTTTTGCACACTGCCCCTCACTGAGCCACACTCGATCTGCCCCACTCCCTTGAGTGGCCCCTCTGGGCCATCAGGCTTGACTACTTACATACTGGCACTACGCAGGCAGCTGCTTTGGATCACTCATGCTCCCCTACTCTACATGGCATGGTTCTTGCACCTAACGCTGGGCTGACTCTGCCCAGTGTTAGCTGGCTCTGACTCTCTGAAGACCCGCCAGGCCCTAAGTCCAGGTGACCCATCAGGATGTGGGGGCTGAGGTTATAAGGCGCTCCTACCCACCTTTCAGCAGAGAGGTAACTGGCTTGGCATTTCAAGCCAAGCCAGTCCCACAGACAGTCCCACCAAACCACCTTTCCTGGCAGGGTGCATTTTCTGGTCATGCCCAGGACCAGGAGCCTCCTGCCATCCCCAGTAGCTCCTGCCCTTACCTCCAAGATGTCCCAGGAGCAATAGCTCAGCCAGGTGATGTTAATCCCTTAGGCTCTAAAATGTCCACCCTCATGCACCTGCTGGCTGCCTGCTCTCATTCCCTTAAAGTGGCCCCATCCCTGTATAAGAAGTCAGACACATACATTTTAAACCACATTCAACAAGGAAAATGGAGTTGAACCCACATCTCCTAATTCCTAAAAGTACTCTAACCATCGTGCCCTAAGGATATCCTCTCTCCCTCTTGCAGAAGCTGGACTACTGAATAGAAAGCAATGTGAGTATTACTGGGATCAGAAGGAAGTTTTGTAAAATGGAGACTGACACAGTAGATCAGGGATGAGGGAGTGTTGGATTTTACTCCCAATTCTGTTTATGCAGTTTATACTAGTCATTGGATAAAATGAAAAAATAGCATTGGGGGGCGGGGATGTCTCCAGAACCCAGAACTTCCTCCCCTTCTAGAGGAGCATTCTTCTCATAGATAAATGGTGCCCTAACCACAAAACTCTTGTGCAAAATGTAGGTGGGCTTTTCCCTGACATGTTCTGTTTGGGTGAGCTTGATTCCAAAACAAGAGTAGCTTATAAGGGATAAGGAGGTCTGTTGCCAGAATGGGAGAAGGATGTATCTTCCACATATGGAATAGGTTCATATTCATAGTTTCATAGTTTGTATGGTCGCAAGGGACCTGAGCATATCTTCAAGTGTGACCCCCTGCAATGGCAGGAAAGCGTAGTGGGGTCAAACGACCCCAGCAAGGTATTCATCTAGCCTCCTCTTAAAGACCCCCAGGGTAGGAGCCAGCACCACTTCTCTTGGAAGTTGGTTCTAGATCCTAGCCACCCCGACAGTGAAGTAGCGTCTCCTGATATCTAGCCTGAATCTACCCTCAGCCAGCTTGTGACCATTATTTCTTGTCACTCCTGGGAGTGCTCGGGGGAACAGGGACTCCCCCAATGCCTGCTGGTCCCCTCTGACTAGTTTGTAAATGGCCACTAGATCCCCCCTCAGCCTTCTCTTGCGGAGGCTGAACAGGTTCAGGACCCATGCCTCTCTTCATAGGGCCTGCCATGCTGACCCCTGATCATGTGGGTGGACCTCTGCTGGTCCCTCTCAATGCTGTCCACATCCCTCCTGAAGTGCGGCACCCAGAACTGGACGCAGTACTCCAACTGCAGCCTGACCAGTGCTGCATAGAGGGGGAGGATCACCTCCTTGGACCTGCTTCAGATGCATCTGTGGATGCATGACAAGGTGCAGTTGGCCTTCCTGACCACATCCTCACACTGTTGGCCCATGTTCATTTTGGCATCAATAATGACTCCAAGATCCTTTTCTGCCTCTGCACTGATAAGAAGGGAGTTCTCCAGCCTGTAGGTATTCTGCTGGTTCCTCCTCCCCAGGTGCAGCACCTTGCACTTGTCAGTGTTAAAACCCATCCTGTTCTCATCTGCCCACCCCTGTAACCTGTCTAGGCCTGATTGCAGCCTATTCCTCCCTTCTAGCATGCCCACTTCCCTCCACATCTTAGTGTCGTCTGCAGATATGAACAGGGTGCTTTTTACCCCTTTGTCCAAGTTGCTGATGAAGATGTTGAACAGTGCAGGCCCAAGGACTGAGCCCTGGGGAACCCCACTGCCCACATCCCTCCAGGTCGAAAATGCCCCGTCCACCACCACTCTCTGGGTGCGCCCCTCCAGCCAGTTAGTGACCCGTTTGACTGTGTAGATGTTGACGCCACAGTGCCCTAGTTTTTTAATGAGAATGGGGTGAGAGACAGTGTTGAAGGCCTTCCTAAAGTCCAGAAAGACTACGTCCGTATTCCTGAAGTGCAACATGTACTTTTTGGCAGCAAAGCCATAGAAGTGAAATATAAATTCATTTTTTAATTTAAAGAGAAATCTATTCCTGTTCCTGGTTTTTTTGTCCCTTACATGTAGCACTTCTGTTTTTGCACAAGCTGTCTCAGAGAATGTGTAAAAGGGAAAGGGATAAAAAGGGAGGGGTGGCTGATCAGATCAATAATGTATCTGACCCAAGATCCTGTTTCCAAATATGACCAATACCAGATGTTGCAGAGGAAGGTATAAAAACTGCATGGTTGGAAATTATATGTCTCTAATCCCTATTATTTTAATGTTGATAAACTCTAGACCTCAATTTTATGTAGTAACAGAGAGTTCATCAAGGTATTGTATAAAGGACATTCTTGGACCAATTTTCCTTTATTGTCTTTTAGTTTTGTTGTATTACAGAAAATAACTAAAAGGAGGCTGACTTACTTTCTCTGTATCATGTGGTGATGTTCTGTGTATGCTGCAAATGTCTGAACTATGGTTCAGAGATATGTGAAGGTATGGATGACAGGTAAGGAATGGAAAGTAATTTTGGTATGGGGCCTGGCCATCTGATTACTGGTTAAAATGATCATTAACAATGTTGGGGTGCTGCAGATTTGAAAAGGCTTTTTATTGATAAGGCAACCCCTACTAAGAACAGGGAGTGAAACCCTTACCCCACTCAAGCCCTTTTACCTTAGGGTATAAATTCAAGTCAAGGATCCTTCAGAGTAGTGGTTATTTATTTTTTTTAGATTCATGGACCCCCTTATTAGATTCAAGCTCTCCCTCTTAGAAAATGCCAGCTCTTACCTTTCACTAGTTTTTTGACTGTGGGAAAACAATAGTCAAGTTCTTTATGTAAAGACCACAGGAGGTTGGCATGCTTTTGACATTCTGGATTCCTATTTGAAATCTCTGTGAATCATGTGTAGGTGTCAGCAGAGATGTTTATAGACCTAACCATGCTAATACTGTGTAACACCCCTTGACACCCTTATAAAGATTTTGCATCACCCTGGTTGAGAATCAGTGCTTCAGAGACTAACAGCCCATTGGATTGGTGGGATTAAGGTGCATCAGTCTCTGTAGCCAGCAGCACACAAGGAAGTTATATGGCTAAATCACATCCATCTGCCCTGGACACCCTCCACCTCAACCCCAGGCAAAATAGGCAGGAAGCCATTTACTGCTGTGTTACATAAGGGGAACCTTTGGTCTGAGTCTATAGCTGAACTGAAACTCCCAATTCTGAAGCCATGGTAATATACTACATCTTCAGCAAAGGGACTTTGAAAGCCTCAGTTCAGCTAGGGGAGGATGCTATTATCCATCACAGACATTACTGAGCAGACCGTAAGACTGCTTTCTCCATGAGAATCCATCACAAATCCTGGATTAAGAGGCATACTGAAGTAGGATCAGGCTCCATACAGCTGCTTAACTGTCCTATCAATGAAGCCAGCATGGGATAGTGTTGTGTTGAGCAACCAGCTATTTCTGCTCCTTCTTTTATTGATTTGATGCCCTGGACAGAAAATTACACAGAGTTGCATCTTCATACAGAATCAGTAGAGAAGCATCAGCTAGGAGCAAAAGAAGGGAAATAAAGTCATGGAATCAACACACTCCCTCTCCCAAGGGCCCAGTAATCTTCCTCATGTACATACTAACACCTGAAGCTATTGCACTCATCTTCTGTGAATAGGAATGGATAGGTACTTTGTGTAAACTTTGGTTCACTAGCACCACCGTTGCTCTTCCCCACTTTACCCTACAAGCCCCTTGCAGGTTCCCAGGTGCAAAACTAGTTTCCAGAACATGGGGAAGGAGATTCTTAGAGTCTTCTTACAAATTTAGGCAGCTTCTGGACCTCTGAACCCCTGGATTGGCTGCATGTTAACACCTTATAAGTATCTTAAAGCACTCATCACTCATTTTACTGTTACAAAACCAGGTTCAGATGTTAATTCAGGGGTCAAGAGCTCCAAAAACTGCCCAAAATTACCATGCAACAAGTCCTGCAGAGGCGTGTCTTTATTCCTCTCATGCAGAGAGTAGATAAGGTGAGCTGGAAGGCCCAGAGAAGTGACCCTAAACAGATGCAGGGCTGGCAAGAATTATTCCCCCACCCCCAAAAGCCCATTGTTCACTAGTCAGCAACGAGGTCACTGGGAACCTGAGTAACACTTCCCATCTGTCCAGTACATGGTTTGCTTTTGAGAAAGGACAGCTTTATGCTATCACATAAAAACTCTAGCCTTCATGCTTAACTTCTGTGGGGGCTTCATAAGGGTGCGGAGTGGGGAGATAAGCTATAAGGAAAATTGCATGCCCAAACAACAGATATAATCACTACTCTGTTGTTCTGGGAAATGCAGAGAGTACTCCTGGGATGCATGGGGCTCTACAGAGCGCGGAATGTGCCAGGCGCATGTGGGACCACTGCTTCAGCTACAGACGTACCAGCCAACAAAGGAATCAAAATGCCTCCAAGAATTTTCTGTGGCATTGTGAAGCTCTGCTTTTTCATATAGGTTATGGCTAATTTTTACATGGGACTCTTTAAAATTAGTTTTCTCCAGCAGTTTAAGCATACACAGCAATTTTTCCCCTCCAAACCACAAATTATGATTTGGACATCCTGTTCTCTTTATTATTGGGGATACTTGAGTACTGTTATACTGTTAGCTGGTTATAAATCTAAAAAATGTGATCTAGGATGACAAAGCAGATATGCAATACCAATGTGTTAAGTCATTGCATTTATTGGCATTTATTTATACATAGTGTCATATTCTATTTACTAATTTAATTGGGGGAAAAATGTCTTTAGCCTAATAACAAGTTAATTTTTCTAAGTCGATTTTAAAGGAAGACCTTCATGAACATGCATCTTGGAACAATGAGATACTTTTTAAAAGTACTATAGCTAAATGGTAACCTTCAAAATGTCATGGTATGACAAAAAGATTGAGTGGAAAAGTACAAGGTCTCAGGAAGAAGTACTGATACTCATTTCACAGCTGTGTTTTTTCATTTTGTTTAAACATATACAGATTATGGACCTATTTTATTTCTCATTCAAGTCATGTATGAGATTAGTCAGTATTACTGTTCTGGAAGAAAATATAAGAGATCATTTTTGACTACTGATCATAATATGGCAGTATTAGTGGAGGGGTGGGGTGGGGGAGGGGAGAGAGAATTAATTTTGCCTAATTTTCTACCAGTTTTGAAACATGGCTTTAAAATTCAGGCTTGAAATGGGTTTAGTGCTAATATCTTACTTTGGCATGTATTATTTATGCCATGCCACATGCCATGTCATGCCCATGTCTTCAACCAAAAAATCCTATATTAGCAGGAAATTTTTAATGCTCTCTGAGAGCAGAACTGGTGTAAGTGGTGGCCCACTCATCCCCCCTGCCCTCAGCTCAGACTGGCTGTCTGTGCTCTCAGAGCCAAGCCAGGAGCAGAGCCAGTGTGAGCAGTGGCGGGGAGGTGGAAGAGGTGGAGTTAAATGCTGCTATCGGATAAACTTTTGTAAATGTACATTAACTCTGTGAACTTCAGTGGAGTTACTTTTAATTAATACAAAGGAGACTGAGGCTAGAATATGACCCACAAACTCTTCTGCTTGTGGTGAGCTCTGTTAACTTCCATCAATGTTGTTTTATTGGCTTGTTGCAGGCACAGCACTAGATTCAATGATGAGGTGGGTTACCGAGGTGAGATATGCAGCTGATGTTGCAGAAGCACACCTGTAGATTGTTGCATCTTACTTCATTTAACTGTAGCAGGATGTAACTGGAAGTATTATGGTCTTGTTTTCAGGAGATATGCAAAAAGCTATCAGTATATTTCAGCAGCAAATTGGAGCTTCTGTCAATCAAAATGTATTTATAAGTAGGTAGAGTACACTAGACCCTAATCTACAAAGTATAAATAAGATATATTTCTCCACTGAACAAGGTACACTAATAACTGTAATTTGTTTAGACCTTGTATCTAGCAGTGAATTCATATTTTAGTACTATACATATTACACAACAACAAATTATTCCCTACTTACAGGAAGCACTGTATGAAAATATGATATTTAAAAATACTTAAATAAGCAACAGCAGGACAATTCTTGCTTAGGTTGTCTAGGGATATTAAGTCTCTGCAGTATATTCCTTACAAATACTTCCAAAAAGTATAAATTTTTTCAGTAGAATTTCCATTTACATTTGGTTCCAAAATAAATGTGTTATATTGTATTAATGAGAAGTTCTTCTGCACTCTAAATAACTACAAGGCACTTGAACTACAGTAATGTTAGGCCCTCCTATTCAAGCTTAGATGTGCAAAGATGGTTATATAACTTATCATTTTAGGGTATTTATAATGTTAATATTGTAGGTTTAAACTAATACTGAGATAAGAGAAGTAACTATATAGTTACTTTTGGATTATATATAAACCCAGTATTGTTACTAGGGCAGGAAACACAGGCATACAGTCCTCAGTATGGATTTAGAGGTATCACCAGAATGGCAGCCCTCAGTCTGTGTGGCAGCAACAGCAGCCAGGGTGCTGGAAGCCCACTGTACGGTAGCCACAGCTGGGGTCTTTGAGATCCCACATTGAGTAACTGGTCGGATAAGATTCCCCTTCCACCCTGTTTTTTTGCCATCTCTGCCCAGGGTGCTTCTGTATATTATCTAGTTATGCCTCTTTATAGACCTTTCCTCCTTGCAACCCAAAAGGCTTCTCTGATATTTTTGCTAAAGACTTTTTCCTATTGAAAAATGGGCACATACAGCTCGTAATGATATGGAATGCAAACTGGGGTTACTCAGGATCACTTAAAAATTAGGCCACTTAAATCACACAAATTTTGACATTTTGCTGTTAACATAGGATTTTGTTGTTGAAGAGATGTGTATAGTATAGTACATGCCAAAGTAAGACATATGGTGTACATGCCAAAGTAAGATATAAGCAGCAAACCCATTTCAAGCCTTAGTTTTAAAGCTATGATTCCGAACTGGTAGAAAATTAAGCAAAATGGATTCTTTCCCCCGAACCCACCACTAATAATAATGCCTGCTGCCATATTATGATTAGTAGGAAAAAAATTACCTCTTACATTTTTTTTTTTCCAGAATAGTAACACTGGCTAATACCCTACATGACTTAAATGAGAAATAAAAATAGGTCCATGATCTGTATGTGTTTAAAGAAGAAGAAAAAAACAGCTGTGAAATGAGTATCAGTACTTCTTCCTGAGACCTTGTTCTTTTCCACTCTATATTTTGTCCTACCTTGACATTTTGAAGGTTACTTTTTAAAGTACTATGGTTAAATTGTATCTCATTGTTCCAAGAGGCACATTCATAACGTTCTTCCTTTAAAAGAGGCTTGGAAAAATTAACTTACTATTACGCTGAAGGCTTCTCCCCTGCCTCCCCAAATGAAATTAGTAAGTAGAATAGGACACTACATATAAATAAACGCCAATAAATGCAATGACTTAACACATTGGTATGCATATATGCTTTGTCATCCTAGATTACATTTTTTTAGATTTATAACCAACTAACAGTATAACAGTGCTCATGTATCCCCAATAATAAGAACAGGATGTCCAAATCATAATTTGTGGGTTAAAGGGGAAAAATTGCTGTGTGCGCTTAAACTGTGTGAAAATTAGGCATAACCCATACGAAAGAGCAAAACTTCACCACACCACAGAGAAGTCTTGGAGGCATTTTGATTCCTTTGTTGGCTGGTACGTCTGTAGCTGAAGCAGTGGTCCCACATGTGCCTGGCACATTCTGCACTCTGTAGAGCCCCATGCATCCCAGAAGTACTCTCTGCATTCCCCAGAACAACAGGGTAGTGATTATTTCTGTTGTTTGGGCATGTGATTTTCCTCACAGCTTATCTCCCCACTCTGCACCCTCATGAAGACCAGACAGAACTTAAGCATAAAGGCTAGAGCTTTAACTTCAACAAGCATTATGTGTTAGTATAAAGCTGTCCTTTCTCAAGAGCAAACCATGTACTGGACAGACCTGAAGTGTTACTCAGGTTCTCGGTGACCTCGTTGCTGACTAGTGAACAATGGGCTTTTGGGGGTGGGGGAATAATTCTTGCCAGCCCTGCATCTGTTTAAGGTCACTTCTCTGGGCCTTCCAGCTCACCTTTTCTACTCTCTGTGTGCAGGCCTTGTTACAAGGTAATTTTGGGCAGTTCTTAGTGCTCTTAAACCCTGGATTGTCTGCACATTTACATCTGAACTCATTATGCAGCTCAAAGATATACCACTCCAGGGCAGGATTATTTCTTATCTGGGTTACCCACTTCATGTTATACTAACCTGTAGCCACTCTAGGCTACACCTTAGTGTAAATACTCCACCCATCTCCCTTCCCATTCTGGTCTGGATTGGGCCCATTGCTCCTCTCTGCCACAATCTCCAGATAGCTGTTCCCTGCTGTCATGTTTCCTCCTCCACTTACTCGTGGCTACCTGTGCTGTCTGTCCCAGGGGAGCAGGTAGGCAAGGGTTAACCTGCCTGCCTAGCTGCTGCACTGCTGCTGCTGCTCTTTGGCCCAGAACAGCAGCAGCACAAGGCAGCTGCCAGGCAGGCAGCTTAGCCCTTCCCTTCCCTGCCTGCTCCTGTGGGATAGAGAACCCAGGCACCACAATAAGTAATGCCCTGGGGGCAGCAGGGAGGCAAAAGGCAGGAGGGGAATCCCAAGGCACCCCGGGGGACCAGCAGAGCACCTTGGGGTTGCTGTCTAGGTAGTGCATATCCTACTGTGCATGCTCAGTCCATGCATACACATATCCTAAACCACCCTTATGACAAGTAAAGCAGAATCACTTTCTGTGTTTAAGTGCCAAAATATCACTTGAGTAATAGAAAGCTGCCATTAAGGTGCACAAAGGGAACCAGTTGGTGTCTTCTTATTTCTAAATTCAAGTGCTTTAACTGGCTCACAGTTAGGGCCTAAATAAGTAGCAAAAGTTGTTGCTAGTAAGCTATAAGGATTCTGTTACAATTAGAGCTGGTCATCAAAATGTTTTCCCATTTGGTAAAAATGTTCATGATTAAAAAAATCCCCCCATTCTGCATCAAGACAAAAACAGTACTTAAAACTTTGTTGTTTGTTTTATTATTACTATTATTTAAAA
This sequence comes from Alligator mississippiensis, assembly GCF_030867095.1. NCBI lineage: Eukaryota > Metazoa > Chordata > Crocodylia > Alligatoridae > Alligator > Alligator mississippiensis. The sequence goes on from NC_081824.1 coordinate 164,342,160, forward strand.
ATATACTTATGTGGGTAGGGTAGAGGGGAAGAGGGAACATCTTAATAAATCAACTGTTTCCAGTGAAGGGAAAACATGTAGCCCAAACAATTCCCAAACAGTTTGATCACAACAAAATCATATATATATATTTTTCTGAGTAAGCTAATTTGGGAATAATTTAAAGAAGTAAAAAGTATTTTTGACAGTTCTTAGGAACCTCCTTAATATATTTTCTATTTATGATCTGAATCTCTGTGCTTTCATTAGCAGATAATTGTTTTTGATGTGGAATACAGAAGGAGATAAATGGCTCACAAATCAATAAGTGAGGAGATCACAGAGTTGTCTATTGATTCTTATCTCCAATTTATTCTGCATCTAGTTGAATTATAGCTATTACACTCCATTTATTTGGAAAAAAAATGCATGCAAACTTTTCCAGCAAGTATGTTTAATGTTATTTATATTCTATTTGTTTTAAAATAAATTATATCTTTTGAGCTGGAAAAAGTAGTTCCTGAAATTCATACCGCCTTTCTAAGATGATAATCTTACAAGCTATGTTTACATTTTGCTTATTTGGGTCCAAGCATATTAGTTTAACTGATTTTTCTATCAACAGTTTGCTCTCAAACTGTAGAGTTATAAGGCTATTGGAAATTGTTTAGTCAAATTATTTACTTACCAAAAACTAAAATGTTTTCTTGACCCAAACTTTTCATAAATTTGGGTTAAATTCAAATTCAGGAAATACTTTTAGATAAAATAAAATAAAATGATTGGAAAAGTCATTATTTCAACCTTTTCACCAAAGAAGCATATCCAATTTTATTGCAAAATATCTTAGATCAAATGTTCGTAAATTTAACTCTGAAAAATTAAAAAAATGAGAATAAATAAACAAAAAGAAACACTTTGTATGAAATAGCACATTTTATTGATCCAACTTGTTTTGTTGATTTTCTTTTCAGAAGAAAGCAAACATATTTACATTCAACTGGATTTTTTTTTAAATTAAACACCAAACCAAAAAATAAATAGTGTGCAAAACCCAGTTCAATAACTCCTTATGATAAATAGAATTTTTAGAGAAAATGGAAAGTCTTTATTTCTTTGGAAATATTTACTACTCAGTCCATTCAAAATAGTCATGAAAAGCCATCACCTTTGCACTTCATTAATCCATCATATAGAAATACTAGCATACTACCCACTCACTGGAATTCCAGAGCATCGGAGCAGACTCAATTAATCAAGTCTACTGGAGCATGGCAATTACCACACTTAAGCAGCCTCCTGGGTCTCATGTATCAGTGTCCTCATGCTTAAAAATGGTGGCAGGGGCGCTTGAACTAAACAAGCTTTAGTTCAAGAACTCCCACCACCATTTTTAAGTGCAGGGATGCCGATATATGAGACACAACAGTGCTTCAATTAGAGCAGCTCTGAGAGCTGCTATAATTAAAGCACCACTCCCTCCTCCCTCCTGAGATCACATGTAAAAGTGTCCATATATACTAAAGGGTATCAGTTGAGTGAAAGCTTAGTAAGAAACCTATCATGGAGTTGTTAGGGTGACAGTATATGGATCTTGGGGAACATCGGCTTTGCAGCTGAATAAAAGGCTATAACCTGTGGCCTAGCAAGCTGCTAACCACGAGGCAGAATGGTATGTTAAAAGTAACATTGCAAGACGTTTAGGCAAGCATTTTCTTAACAATATAGTAGTGTTGTAAGGTATATAGCTCATTGCATAAGAAGAACAGGGTGTGGACCACTGGCTATCATTAGGAGATAAAGCAGAAGCAAGACCTTGGAGATGGTGAAGAAATCAGTGAGAGACCACAAGTGACCGAGAGAAACAGGGGTCAAGGTCTTAGGCATGCGCTTATAGCAAAAAGACATGTAAATAAGTTAAATGCATAAGTAATTCCATGCTAATGAAATAAACAGTAAACAGAGGCGGAGTTTAAGATGGGAAGGATAAGGATGGAACAAAGGAGGAGCAAAGGTGGGGTAAATGTTAATGAGCATAAACCAAAGTGTATAAATATGGAAAGAACTAATGTTTGTGGTGGCTCCCCGGTTCAGCTAGTCCAAAGCTGTCTCCATTTTGAATAAAGATGTTGGAAAGCAATGTGTGCATCGATCCATTGTCTCCTTAGTCATTAGTCATTGCATGGAGCTGGGATCTAACAGGAGTTACTTCCTCTTTGATCTTTGCAGTACAGTTGAGATACCATTGAAGGAGAAGTGTTTCTACTTTTAAACCTAAGGAAACACCTAAGTTCTAAGATTAGTTCTGGTGTATGTGTTGACCCTCTATAATGCATGGCAGTATGACTGTTATGGATAGGAAATTATGAAATTAGAAATACATTTACATAGTTTCATTGTGAGAAGAAGGCACTGGGTAATGTGGGGCCTCTACAGGACAGGCTTAGTAATCTGGTGATTGCAGCAAATGAAAAAGCTGCCCTCTTTAACAAATTCTTTGCCTCCATTTTCCTAGACAGGGACTGGGACATTTCCCCCACTAGGTTTACAGAAGGACCCCCACTAGGATTACAGAAGGGAGGCACCTCCATGCCTAGGGTCAGGGATGACCTAGTTAAGGAACTTTTGGAAGGGCTGGGTGTGTTTAAATCAGTAGGTCCAGATGCTTTTCATAGCGGGGCCCCTTGCATGGCTGTATGAGTGCTTTTGGGGCTCTGGCCAGGTACCAGAGGATTGGAAAAGAGCCAGTGTGGTCCCCATTTACAAAAAGGGGAGAAAGGAGGACCCTGGCAACTATAGGCCAGTCAGCCTTACCTCAGTCCTTGGGAAGACCTTTGAGAAAATCATCAAGGAACACATTTGCAAGGGCCCAGCAGGGGAGGTAATGCTCAGGAGCAATCAACATGGGTTCATTGAGGGCAGATCCTGCCTAACTAACTTGGTTTCCTTTTATGATCAGGTCACAAAGTCCCTGGATGAGGGCGTCAAGGTGGATGTAGTCTTTCTGGACTTTAAGAAAGCCTTTGACACTGTCTCCCACCATATTCCCTTTAAAAAAATAGGTGACTGCAGCATTGATGCCTACACAGTCAGATGGCTGGCAAATTGGCTAGATGGTTGCACCTAGAGAGTGGTGGTGGATGGGTTGTTTTCGACCTGGAGGGATGTGGGCAGTGGAGTCCCCCAGGGCTCAGTCCTGGGGCCTGTACTTTTCAACATCTTTATCAGCGATCTGGATGTGGGTGTGGAAAGCACACTGTCCAGATCTGCTGATAACACCAAGATGTGGGGCGAGATGAGAATGCTAGAGGGGAGGGACAGAATCCAGCTAGATCTAGACAGGTTACAGAGGTGGGCAGATGAAAATAGGATGGAATTCAACACAGACAAGTACAAGGTGCTGCATCTAGGGAGAAGGAACCAGCAACACACCTATAGGCTGGGGAATGCCCCTGTTGTCAAAACAGTGGCAGAAAGGGATCTTGGAGTCATTGCTGACCCCAGGATGAACATGAGCCGCTAATGCAAGGAAGCAGTCAGTAAGGCTAACTGCACCTTGTCGTGCATCTACAGATGCATCACAAAGAGGTCCAAGGAAGTGATCCTTCCCCTCTATGCGGCTTTGGTCAGGCCATAGCTGGAGTACTGCATCCAATTCTGGGTGCCACACTTCAAGAGGGATTGAGAGGGTCCAGAGGAGGGCCACTCGCATGATCAGGGGAAAGAGGCCAGGCCCTATGAAGAGAGGCTGAAGGGCCTGAATCTATTCAGCCTCCACAAGAGAAGGCTGAGAGGGGATCTGGTGGCCATTTACAAACTCACCCGGGGGGACCAGCGGGAACTGGGTGAGGCTCTGTTCCCCCAGGCACCACTGGGGGTTACTTGGAATAACAGCCACAGATTGTCAGAGAGAAGGTTCAGGCTGGACATCAGGAGACATTACTTTACAGTTAGGGCTGCCAGGCTCTGGAATGGACTCCCAAGGCAGGTGGTGCTCTCTCTTTTCTTGGGGGTCTTTAAGAGGAGGCTGGACAGATACTTGGCTGGGTTGTTATGACCCTGGCGCTCATTCCTGCCCGGGACAGGGGGTCGGACCTAATGATCTGTTTAGGTCCCTTCTGACCCTAAGCGCTATGAAACTAAGAACTATCCCAATTTCAGCATAATTTAATCTGACCATTTAATGTTTAGTCTTTTTTTTTCCCCAAATCTGGCTTTTCTGTATGCATTATAGCTTGAGTTCAATCAAATTAAGTTCAATTGGAGTTGTTCTGTTAATTTCACTGAACTTTGGAGGAGGTCCTAATAGTTGAATTTTCCTCTTAATATACTGAACTAAGTCTAGTGTAAACCCATGATTTCTATTTGCATGACATTAAAATAACTGAGAAGAATATTTTGTTTTTATCTTTCTATGGCTAAAACAGTTATTGTTTTCCATAGACCTTTGAAACTGTCAGGTTTTTTTACTTGACCATGAAATAGTAGAATAATTAGCATAACAAATTGAACACTGTTAAATTTTGAACTAAAAAATGGCTGACACACAAAATAGTGTTTAGGTGGGGGGAAGAAAACCCCAAAATAAAAACACTGCTGTTCTTAAAAACATTCACATTTCTATCAAAAAACAGACACCCAGATTTTTTTATGAACAAAATCTGAAAAATATACAAGAAAATAAACAACAAAAATATTTCGACAAGAAAAATAAATTGTCTTAGTACCTCTAGGAATTATATTCCAGAATAACTAGAATGGCAAAAAAAAAGAAGACATATTTTATATACTTCAATTTGTACAGATTTTTTTCCCAGAATTGTGTGTGTATTTTGGATGATATAACTTGAAACAAACTATTTCCAATATTGTAAATGATTTCATTGACAGCATACAAAATGTTCTTAGCAATTTAATCATATAGTTTCTTGAGTGATTTTACACATTTACTATATGGGGCTGGTAATATGTTTCTCTCTAGTTTATTTTTGCTTCAGCACCTCATACTTTTGATATCTTAAGTTTTGACTGTACCTCACCTTTATTAGCTAAAAGAAGGAAAGATGACCCCACATCCTGCATTGTGAAAACAATGCAGAGGTTGTTCAGCTCCTTTGTCATATCCTTGCCCTCCTTCATTGCTTCTTTTATCTCTCATAATCCTGGTGATACATCTATTTTCTCTCAAGATTTCTAATTATCATATCCTTAAATAATTGTGTTGTTTTTATTCCTTTGCTCTTTCTTCTGCAGATTCCCTCCTAAGTTGCCCATTTTTCTTGATTTTTAACTTTAAAAATGTATGCTTCTTTCTTTTGACTTGAATAACTTCTTGAACCTTGCCATTATTTAACTATAATGTATTGCCTTTTTCCTTCTCTTATTCAGGTATGTGTATACCTCTTTTAATGTTAGTATGATATACATAGCTGTCCTCAATACTGAGGCTAAGTTTTTTAGGTTGTTTTATTTTATTTTATTTTTAATTTCACAGTCTTTTTTACTAGGTTCCCCTCCTTTTAAATTATTTTGTGTGGTTACTACCTGTGAAGCAAAGGAATATTAGTAGCAGCATTTGTTAGGCTGTAACAAGTCATAAAGCTACAGTCTGTATTAAATCCAGATTTTTTACTTTTCAGTAGGATTATGGATGTTTGTTCCTAGACCTGTTTTAACAAGAATATACCTGTTCTTTAGGTTTGGCCAGAAAGTGAAAACCCCATAAATAAAAGAATTTTTAGAACTGCTTTAATTCCAAATTAGGACAAAAAATCAAATGTGATTTTCTTTTTCATGTAATCAGAAAGTAAAATTGACAAGTGCCATCTACCCTAGGTACCCAAGAGACAAAAAGCAAAGTTACTGCATCATCATCTGTCCTCCAGCCTGGGGCTGAACACACTGACTTTCTACCTTTCTAATAGTTAGAGGTGAGGAGGCTTTGAGCTGAGAAAGCAGACAGTCAGGGTGCTGAGCCTCCAGCAACCCATCTTGAGAGCTTTGATTTCATTTTCTCCACGAAGGCAGAGAATAAAATTTACAAGAGCCTTCTAGAAGTGCTGCCAGAGAGTGGTCACTTCATTAGGCCAAAGGAGACATTGACATTTCTCAGTTTTGCAAAAAAAGGGATTTTTTTTTGTGGGAGAATCATTCTAATGGAATATTAATTTGACCAGCTCTTGGAATTAAATTATAGATAATAATATAGGGCACTGACAGACATGGAAAAAAATAAAAATAGCACTTTACCAAAAGAGGCATTGCATCAGTTTGACCCAGCTCCCCAGCATCAGTCTAGCTAGCATGCTTCAGTAGGGCTTTTTGGCACTTTTATCTAATAGGTGAGTCAATCAGCTATTAGATAAAAGCATCAACAAGCCCCACTGAAGTGCCCAGCCCCACATAGATGCTGGGCAAGCTGGGTCAAACTGTTATGATGCCTCTTCTGGGGATGTGCTGCTCTCAGTGCAGTGGTGTGCCAAGCTGAAAGTAAAGCACTGTATTGTGGGGGAGGTCCAAGTGTGTAAGCAGCCATAGATAATAACAAAGATATAATAATTAATTTGACCAGCTCTAGTATTCATATTAAAAAGCCAATCCATACCATTCATTGTAGAAATACCATAGGACACTAGGGCTGGGAGAGACATCAAGGAATCACCTAGTCAACCCCCTCATTATGAGGCAGGTTCACCTATACTTGAATCTTTCCTAACAAATATATCTTTTTTAACCTATTCTTAAAAACCTCCAATGAAGGGAATTTCACACCTCCTTAGGCAGCTTGTTCAACTGTTTACCTATCTTTAATGTTAGACAGCTTTTCCCTAAGAGTTGATTTAAACTACCATTGGTGAAAGTTCAATTGATAACCTTTTGTCCTTCCTCCACATCAGCTTTCACCAATGGTAGTTTAAATCAACTCTTAGGGAAAAGCTGTCTAACATTAAAGATAGGTAAACAGTTGAACAAGCTGCCTAAGGAGGTGTGAAAAAGGAGGATTCTCACATTTATACTGGGGAGTCTGGTGGGATATGGTCACAGGCCAGTGGATTAAGGAGATTGGGAAAAACACAGGTGAGCAAACATTAGGGTACATGCATTTAGAATACACATAAAAGACAACAACAATGGTTCACTGGGCACTGACAGAAATGAAGTTTTGTCACATGATCTACCCCCTGAAGCACTCTATAGCCCTGACAGAAGTGCACAGCTGCAAAGCACTTTAAGAGTGCCCAGTTGTGCAACAATCTGAACCCTCATTACATTAGGGTTCAGATGAAGGCACTCCAAAGTGGAGTGCCTTGATTAACTTCTGTCAGCTCTTGCTGGGAGTTGGGCTGGGTTGATGCAGCCAAGGCCTGCCCCTGGAGTTGTCTTTAGAATGGGAAGGGGAGAAGGGAGGGGAGGGAACTCAGCCTGGGGTTTTCCTAGACTGTGCTGAAGGGTTGGGTGGGTGGGTTGGAGGCCCCCTGTGGCGGGGGGTTCCAATCTACCTGTGCTGCCCTTCAGCACAGGCTGGGTAAATTCCAGCCTCCCCTCCCTTCTCCCATCCTGCAGACAGCACTGGGGTTGGGGTGGCAGGGGAGGGAGGGGGTTAAGGTAGAGAGCCTGCAGACACACAGCCACTCCAAACTAGACCTTGATCTCCCAATCCCCCAGACCCAACAGTGAAAATCTATTTGTTCAGGGGCAGCACTGTAACTCTTGGCACTTCCTGTGAGTCACCATATGTTACACCAGGGAGCTGCATGTCTGTCAGTGCCCAATGATAAAACCCTTCAGGGACAGATAGCAAACAGGGAATATTAACAACATCATGCAATACGCTGAAGAAACCTTCTTTAACTGGAGTGGGGGAGGGGGGGGGGGCGCTCTCAAACCAGTGTTTAGTCTGACAGAACCCTCAGTTACTGTGTACCTGGGCTGTCTGTCTGAGACCCACTGCTGTGGCTTGCAGAGTCAACTCTGCTGCAGCTCTTGTATCTTATGGGCTACTGCTTCTCTCTCTCTCTCTCTTTCTCCCTCCTTTCCCCCCCCCCCACCCAAGCCACTGCTTCTCTCTCTCTTGCTAGGATCAGAAGTTGCACATAAACTGGTTTAAGTTATCAGAAACTGGTTTAAACCTGTAATAGAACAGAAGTTCAGTGCACATAAACCAGTTCCAAAATGGCTGAAATTGGTTTATGATAAACCCGCTTGAATGTACTATCAGACTTAACTGTTTTGAATCAAATCAGTTTATGAAACTTCTGTCCCAGACTCGTTTCTGGTTCAAATTAAATCATAGTTCCTCATCATCCCAGTGTACTTTCCAGCCCTGGGCTGAGCTGTGTTGTCTGCTTCAGCAGAGAAGGGTTGGGGGAGGAAGTACCCCGTGCAAAGGTGAGCTGCAGCTGAGGTCTGGGGCCACGGAGCAGGGTTAAGGCCCCTTTCTCCCAGTTAAACCCCTCCCTACAAGGGCAAAACTGCCCTGCCCTGCTAAACTTACTGGAAGTTACTGCTGGCTGCAACTGTGGACTACAAATCCCAGAGGTGCCTAGAAGCAGGAAGAGCAAGTGATGAGCAACCCTGTAGAGTCCTGCTGCTGTGATAGTGGACTGCAAATCCCAGAGACCTCAGGGGCAGCAGGAAGAGGAAATAAACACACAGCCCAGGTTGGCTGTGTGCCAGAAAGCCATGCTCTGATGTCCCCTGGCTTCTATCCTGAGCCACTGCAGGCATGTGGCTGCATTTCCTGAATCAAAAGTAAATGTGTGTCCTGATATTTCTTAGTTTAATTTCTGCAATTTAAATTAACCTGCAAAGAGTTAATTGATTCAGCCTTGGGCTTTTTGACTGTCTCTACTTAGCGACTCTCTCCCCACCAAAACACTTCCTTGTGTGCATTCCCAGCCCCCCCTCCACTTCCTTCCACTTTCCCCAGCAGCCTACTGGGAATGGTAGTTCCTGCTGTGACATTACAGTCCATTACACAGGAAACAAATAATAACTCTCCTCTTTCTAATAACCTTTTACATATTGCAAAACTCTTGTCATGTGTCCATTCAGTCTTCTCTTTCCTTAAGTAAGCAAACAATTTCTTTGACCTTTCGTCATAGTTCATGTTTTCTAAGTCTCTTATCATTCTCGCTGCTCTCTTCTGGACTTTCTGCTGTTTTTTATTTCTTAAAGTGTGGTGCCCAAATCTTGACACTACCTCTAGCTGAGGCTTCACCAGTTTTAACTAGAATAAAATAATTACTTTGTTTCTCTTGTATATGATGCTGTCAACATATCCCAGAATAAGATTTGCCATTTGTTTACAAAAGCAGCATATTAGGTTTGTGATCCTTAAAACCTCCACATCATTTTGGATGCATCTACATATGCAATTAATCGTGATTAAAGTTACTGCACATTAGGCTAATGCACAGTAACTGATTTTTGGCAGGTGTCTACACACGCAGGCAACTGGCACTAAAGTTAGTGCCTATTTCCTTCAGTCCTGCCATGTCCCCCTGTGGCCATAGGGGGGAGCTCCAGCCTCTGGCCATATGGCTGCTAGCACTTGGCAGCCATGTTGAAGCCAGACTCAGTTGCCAGCACTTGGCAGCCATATTTAAAACAGAGCACTGCACTGTGACCTCTGGGCAGACACTTCCTGTGGTGAGAGAAGCAGCAAGGCAGGGACACAGGCAGCATGTGGTAGCTCTGCTCCTGCCCCAGACCCAGCTACACTTCTCAGCCATGGCTGCCCCAGCCCCTGGCCCTGGCCCCCAGAAACAGGGTTCTCTGATCCTTATGGCTACCATGGTCATCCTGCTGATCCACCACCCTCAACAGAGCCTGGCTCACATCCACCTTGCTCTGCCCAGTTTCCTCACCTGCAGCTACCACCTGGACAACAACTAGCCTACGGCCTCCCAGGGCCCTCACCACTGTATAGCTGCTGTTGCCAGCCACAATGACCAGGGGCTCCAGGACACTGCCACTGGGGCCATCATCACTCTCTTGTCCCTCCAGGCCCACTATATCTGAGCCCTCTGAGGCAGCCGAGACTGGTGGCAGTGCATAATACAATACGACAGGGATTACGAGCTCTGGGTCAACACCTTCAGAATTATCCAGGGCACCTCTGATGACCTGCTATACCAGCTCTGGCACCAACGACACCACCAGGACACTAAGATGCTCTGAGTCCTCCCTGCCTACATCTGCCTGGCCCTGACACTGGTCAAGTTGGCCATTCTCAGCAGCCTGTGGTATGTTGGGCACCTGTTTCTGGTGGGCAAGGCTACCCCTGGGGAGGTGATCCTGGAAGTGTGGCACCCTCCAGGCCATGCTGGTGGACATGATCCTCCATGGCTGTGACTCCCCAGGTAGTGGTCACAGGCCAGCCCTACTATAGCCACAGGGGCTTCCACTCAGTAGTCCTCCAGATGGTCATCAAGCCACAGAGAACTTTCATGCTTGTCAGCTCTGGCTGGGTGGGCAGTGCACAACACACATGTTTTCCAGAATTTGGGACTGGGCACACTTGTAGAGAGTGGGTGTTTTGTGCTAGGAGTGGAGAACATGCAGCTGGGCTCTTTTGTCATCCCACCTCTCCTCATGGGGAACCAGCCTACGCACTCCCATAGCTCATGATACAATACACCAGATACCTGGACCCCCACCAGGCCCATTTTAACCTGTGCCTTGGGCAAACCCACACCCTTGTTGAGTGTACCTTTGGCTGCCTCAAAGGCTAATGGTGAATACTCATGGCCTGCATCAAGGTGGCCAATAGAAATTTCCCCAGAGTCATCATCACAGCATGCATGCTACACAATGTTTGTGAGACCCAGGGAGAGATGTTCAGGAGGGCCTGGGCAGAGGAGGCACACCAGATGGAGGCAGCCTGGTGGCAGGAGTACAAGCTGCCTGGCAGCGCCACCGGTGGGTCCCCTTCAGGGAGGACCCAGTAAGGCACACACCTGCCAGCAGGGGCCAGAGCACCAGGTGTGGGAGGCCCTGATAGACCACCTCCTCCAGCACTCACCTCTGTAGCCCACTTGCCTTGCCACCCACACACCCCTACCTGCTGCCCATCCCTAGCACCAATCTCAAGCCATGCACACGGTTAAAATAAAAAAGCTTTATTACCCTCACAACTCCCACCCCATTTTCCCCCCCTCAATATATAGAGCCTGTTTACCCCTCCTTCTCCAACTCACACAGCCCCCCCATCACTTTCCCCACTTACCAACAGTAAAAAACCCTCTACCCAAAGTGACTATTTACAAAAGTCTGAGTTTTTCTGTCCCAGAGTCAAGCACTATGGGGTGGGGGAGTCTAGGGGGCAGAGGCTAGTGGCAGATGCCCAGCACCCTGGCCTCTGGACTTGCCACAGTGGGTCTGTGGTCTGCAGTGACAGGTGAGTGGCAGGCTCATCCTTAGTGGTGGGCAGCTTCCCCTCTGCCTACCTGAGTCCAGGGCCAGCACCCCCTTATGCTGCACCTGGCATCTCTGGGTCTCTGGACACATGACCTCAGGGTGAGTGGTGAGGCTGGACCCAGGCAGGTGGTGGGGGACCTGAGGCAGGGACCAGGCCAGGGACTTCAGTGGAGATCCTCCCAGGGCCAGGCAGGGGCCTACTGTCAGGTGGCAGGTGAGACCCAGGGGCCCTGGGGGGCCATGGATAGGGGTCAAGCAACAGGGGACATGGACATGACCATCAGGCCCAAGAGGGTGTCAGGGTACAGTGGTCAGCATCTGTGGCCTCTACTGCCTGGACCTGGAGGCCTGTCTGCTGCCAGAGCAGTCCAATGTACTCTCATTCCTGGGCCTCCATCCATGCCCAGTGCTCTCGCTTGGCCCAGTCCCATGCCTTCTCCTGGGAAGTCTCCTAGGTAATGTCCTCCACCCACCAGGCCTACTCCTGTATCTACTCTCATGCCTCCTACTCCTCTGCCACTGCCACCAGCCATTGAAGCAAGAGGGTCCAGTCTTGTGTGCACAGCTGGCACATGCAGAGAGCTCCAGTGTTGGATGATGGAGACCTGGAGGTCGCATTCCCACTGGGGCTGCTGGGCTCTGCCCCACATCCAGATGTTGGCTATGCAGAGGCAAGAGACAAATGTCTTTTGTAAGAGTTTGACACATTTCAGCGATAAGATGCTCTGCACCAGGGCCATGTACTACCCTATCACAGATCAAGGGTCAGTCGTGCACTAGTACCCAGGAACTATGCTAGCCAGGCAGGCACGGGCCCAGGTGCCTGCTGCCCAGGCTCCCCATCCCCAACTTGCTCCCCTGGGGCTGGCGGCCCACTGGAAACTGGACACAGGCAGCCTGCCTCCCCATCTCCTTCCCAGAGGCAGACCAGGCTGCTGGCAGTAGCTGCTGCTGCAGCCCCAGACCCCACTCCCCACCTCTCCCTACAGGGGACCCTGCAGCAACTACTCCCTCTCCCTTCAGAAATCATTCTGCTGCACTGCTGCTGAATTAAAATTTCATCTGGATGATTTTGAATAATTTCTCCAATTTATGAAGGTCAGTTCCTGAAAGTGCTTGCCACTCTAAACAAGATGGGATCAATTGCAAATTTTATAATATTCTCTGTTTCATTTTTCAATTTGTTAATGAAAGTATCAAACACCATGTGACACAGGACAGACCTCTAGGAGACCCACTAGAAATGTCTGTCTGATTTGACAATGAACCATAGATAAATCATACTCTAAAAGGAATTGTCAATCATTTTTGCACCTACCCCATGATGATTTTATCCAAGCTATACATTTTTGCTTATGAAGTTTCATTACAATATAGCAACATAAGAAAATTTAATGGGTCAAATCATCTAGCCCAGTATTTTTTCCTCAGTGAGGATTGTGAGGGAGAGGCTAAAGAGGACACATACTGCTAAAGCAAGTACTAAATGACTGCACAGTACATGCCAGTTGTACAGTCCCAGCAGCACACAGTTATTTTTAGACCCTATGTCACTCTAGCAATGAGCTACACTACAGCTCTCTGATGCTAATATTGTCATAGTGATGAGCTACATTCTTCACAGTAGGATCTCATGAAGACGTGCCCTGTGTCATCTGTTATGTTTTTCCCTTCCTTTTGGGTAGGGACAGAAGTGCAGCTTCCAGTTGTAACTCAGAATGATTTGTGCAAAGCATTCTGAGTCACAGTGTTACCTGGGACCAAACAGAAATTCAGTGTTGATTCTGGAGAGGAAGGGAATATACCTGCAGATGGGAACCTGCAGCCAGGTTCCCACAGCAATGGCCACAGCTCTCTGCCAGTGCTCACCGTTTTCAGAATGGGAGGGAGGAAAGGCAGCGGATAGGAGTTCATTCTTGGGGCTTCTCAGCTGGTGCTGGAGGATGGGATGGTTGACCTGGAGGCTCCCCCCACCTTGGGGTGGGGTGGGGAGGAGGCTCCAATACACCCTTCTCCCATAGTGTGTGGTTCTTGGGGGTGACCATGATTTTCTTAAGGGCCTGTGACCATGCCAGCTCCGCCCACCCTGTGAGTGCCTGCTTCTCTTGCCAGCCACATCTTTAGATAATATATAGGGAGGCTTCCCTCAAGTTTTCTGCTCAGTCACAGTACTAATGGACCCCACCAAAACCCCGCATTTCTCTGACCCCTGGCTGGGTCCTGCACTAAGTAGATACCTCAGAGGACACTCTAAGCCTTATGGGCTAGATACGTGGCTCCAACACCGCCCTTTTACCATGCCCCATGCCTCTGAACATACTGGCACTGGGCTCTCTGCAGCCCTTGTCTCTGTGTCCCCACTGGTGCTAGGCTTTCTGCAGCCCTATCTGAACCCTCACTGGTGCTGGGCTCCCTGCAGCCCTAGCCCTGTCTCCATGCCCCTACTGGTGCTGGGCTCCCTACAGCCCCTGTCTGTGCCCTCTCTGGCACTGGGGTCTACACCATAGTGTGCCTCAATGAGGCCTCCTCCTCCCCAATAGCTTCAGTTCAGTCCACTAGTATAAATAACAACAGAAAACACAAGCCCCTGGGCTACCACAGAACAAAAACAATAACAATAACCATGGGGTCCACACTATCTCTCCTAAGAAGGCAAGCTTCTCTCTCAATATAATGTACCTCCTACCCACAAGTACTTACAAGCTCCTATAGCCCATTAATCCTACCAGCAGCAGAACAGGCAGTCAGATATCTCTAAGTAGCTTTTCTCTACAAAAGCTCTTCCACTCTTTTCTACTACCAGAGAACTAACCCTCCTAGCCCCAGTCTGGGGCTTATATATACCCAGGGCCCTGCTTCCTTCCAGTCAGCTGACCAGGTGCAGATGCTAGCTAATGCCCTCATTAGCCTGCCTCCCGGGCAACCTGAAGCTGTGGTACTCTGCTTAGCTCTGAGGACTCTGCAGCTAAGCTGCTTCTGCCCTTAAAGGAGCAGTCACACTTTAGTGCTCTGTGACGCCACCCCACCTCCTGGGAGGAGCTGAGAAATGCCAAGACTGAACTCCCTCCACTCTCTTTTCCCCTTCTAGTCTGAAAGCAGTGACAGGTTGGGAGTTCCGCAGGCACGAGTTACTGAATATGCTACATTTTTAAATGTCTTTATCTGATATCTCATGCAATGAGGGGTCAGATTTTCACCTGATTAGCCATTTTTAAGTTGTTTGCAGCCATTCACTTGTGTCTGGTCATGACTATAAACTACTTCATGTGGCCAGATCAGATCAAAATTGTCACTTCTGTCTGTACCCTTTGTTTTTGTTGTTACCTATAGTGCATCTATAGAACCTCATCTATGCATCCATTTTGTTCTTTCACCATACCTGTTTCCTATGCATCAAGATATTTTGCTGTTGCACTTTCACTATTATTATTATTATTATGCTGTCAGTAATATTAATTTGAATGCAAATCCACTCATGTGTCCCTAATTTAGAATTCATACAAATGTTCCAAACTAACTTTCCCCACTCTTCATCTATCTCTATTATCCCAAGTGTTTCAAGCTCACAATAGTTAATTAAAACATAACTGCTTGGTTGATTCACTGTTACAACCCACAACACTGGAGACAGATCTGTTGACAGTCTCTGGTTAAGTTTAGAAGAGAAAGCAACAAGGGTGATGTCATGATGGGTGTCTGCTGTAGGCCACCAGGCCAGGAGGATGAGGTAGATGAGGCTTTCTTCAGACAACTAGCTGAAGTTCCCGGATCATAGGCCCAGGTTTTCATGGGGGACTTCAGGCACCCTGACATCTGCTGGAAGGGTAATACAGAAGTACGCAGGCAGTCCATGAAGTTTTGGGGGAGCGTTGGAGACAACTTCCTAGTGCAAGTGTTGGAAGAGATCAACTAGGATCTATGATCTTCTTAACCTGCTGCTCACAAACAGGAATGAATTGGTGGGAAATGTAGAAGCTGATGACAATTTAGGCATCAGCAACCATGAGATGGCTGAGTTCAGGATTCTGAGAAGAGGAAGAAAGGAGACAACAGAGTAAGGACCCTGGACTTCAGAAAACCAGACTTTGACTCCATCAAGGAACTGGTGGGCAGGATCCCCTGGAAGTGAGTTTGAAGGGGAAAGGAGTCCAGGAGAGCTGGTTGTATTTTAAAGAAACCTTGTTGAGGGCATAGGAAGAAACCATCCAGATGTGTAGGAAGAATTACAAATATGTCAGGGAACAAGCTTGGCTTAGCAGAGAACTCTTCAATAAGCTTAAACAAAAAGAAGCCTATAAGTGAAAGTGTGGGCACATGACAAGGAAGGAGTATGAAAATATTGCTCAGACACGCATGAATGAAATCAAGAAAGCCAAAGCACAATAAGGATTGCCGTTAGCAAGGGTCATGAGTGGTAACAAGAAGGTTTTCTACAAGTATGTTAGCAATAAAAGGAAGGTCAGAGGAAGCGTGGGTCCCTTACTAAATAGAGGGGGCAACCTTGTGATAGATGAAGAAAAAAAAAGGCTGAAGTACTCAATTCTTTTTTAAACTTGGTCATCACAAGCAAGGTCATCTCCCAGACTATTGCACTAGGCAGCATAGCTTGAGGAGAAGGTGAACATCTCTCAGCGGTGAAAGAACAGGTTAGGGACTATTGAGAAAATTTGGACAAGTACAAGTCCATGGACTTGGATGCATTCCATCCGAGGGTACTGAGGGAGCTGGCTGATGTGATTGCAGAGCCACTGGCCATTATCTTTGATTTTTTGTGGTAATCAGATGACTGGAAAAAGGGCAAATATAGTGCCCATCTTTAAGAAAAGGAAGAAGGAGGACCCAGGAAATTAGAGATCAGTCAGTCTCACCTTAGTCCCCTGAAAAATCATGGAGCAGATCCTCAAGGTATCCATTTCTAAGCACTTGGAAGAGAAGAAAATCAGAAAGAGTCAGCATGGATTCACCAAGGTCAAGTCATGTCTGACCAAACTGATTTCCTTCTATTATACTGGTTCTGTGGATGCAAGGAAAGCAGTGGGCATGATATGCCTTGACTTTAGCAAGGTTTCTGTTACAGTCTCCCACAGTATTCTTGCAAGCAAGCTGACGAAGTATGGGTTGGATGAATGGACTGTAAGGTTGATAGAAAGCTGGCTGGATTGTTGGGCTCAATGGGTAATGATCAATGACTTGATGACTAATTGGCAGCTGTTATCAAGTGGTGTGCCACAGGGATCAATCAATCCTGGGAATGGTTTTATTCAATATCTTCATTAACCATCTGGAAGATGTAATGGTGTGCACCCTCAACAAGTTTGCAGATGACACCAAGCTTGGGGAAGTAGTTGATAAGCTGGAGGGTAGGGCTAGGATTCAGAGTGACCTAGGTCCTAGATAAATTGGAAGATTGGGCCAAAAGAAATCTTATGGGGTTCAATAAGGAAATGTGTGAAGTCCTGCACTTAGGATGGAAGAATACCATGGACTGCTACAGGCTTGGGACCAATTGGCTAAGCAGCGTTTCTATAGAAAAGCACATGGGGTTTACAGTGGGCAATAAGCTAGATATGAGACAACAGTGTACCCTTGTTGCCAAGAAGGCTAACAGTATTCTATGCTACATTAGTAGGAGCACTGCAAGCAGATTGAAAGAAGTACTTTCTATTTTGCAGTTGTGAGGCCATGTCTGGAATACTGTATGCAGTTTTGCCTCTCCCCCCATCCCCAAAAGGAAGTGAACAAGGTGGAGAGAGTCCAGCAGAGGGCAATGAAAATGGTTAGTGAGCTGGGAATCATGACTTGGAAGAGACTGAGGGAATTAAGCTTATTTAGTCTAGAGAAGAGGAGACTGAGAGGAGAGTTAATGGAAGCCTTCAACTACCTGAAGTGGGGTTTGAAACAGGATGTAGCTAGACTGTTCTCAGTGGTGACAGATGACAGAACAAGAAGCAATCATCTCAAGTTGCAACAAGGGAAGTTTAGGTTGGATATGAGGAAAAAAATTCTTACTAGGAAAGTGGTGAATCACTGGGACGGGTTACTAGGGAGGTGGCAGAATCTCCATCCCTGGAAGTTTTGAAGACCTGGCTAGACAAAGCCTTGACTGGGATGATATCGGTGGGGCTGCTCTTGCTTGGAGCATGAGGTTGGACTACATGATCTCCTGAGGTCCTTTCCAACCCTAATTTTCTATGAATCTATGATTTTAGATCAGATCTAATGCACCATTGGTGAAAATACTGTCCTATGTCTGACTCTAACAGCTTTGAGCAAACTATTTCCAGAGTTCAGGAAAGCTTTACCTTTAAAACAGGAGTTTTCTAATACCATTAGAAAAGGGAGAGAGGTTAGTTATTACCTGTGAAGTGTAAAGAGATTAGTAGCAGTATGAGTTAAGTTGTAAAGAACCATAAAGCTACTCCTTGTAATAAGTCTGTTGTTTTTTGTACTGTCCAGTAAGGTTATGAATTTTTCATAACTCCAGGCCTGTCTTCTGGAGATATTTTAAAAATCCCCTTTGAGCATCAAGATTGTGAGGTCAGAGAGAGAGTGGTTGTTCCATGAAAAGTATACTCCTACTGGTGTTTTTTGTCTGTGTCCTTTATATTTTTCTGAGAGTATATTCTGATGCATAGTTTCTGGCTAGTTTCACTTACATAGTTTCCATAAGGGCACTATGGGCATCTGTCATACCAGATGAGATATGTCACCAGTTGACAGGTTTTACATTTACTGTTAACATGGGGTTGTGTTCCATATGGAGTCTGTTGATCAGAGGGGAGTTTGCTAGGAGTTTGCCAAGTTGGGCTAGACTTGGAGAGTTGCTTGAAGGCCAGGAGTGAAGGAGTTAGGAAATTTTCCCTCAATTTCTGATCTTGATTATAGGCTATCATTGTTCTTTTTTATAGATTCCAGCATGTGATGGCACATAACAACCAGGGGTGTGTGAAGGGTTTCTTTTTGTATTGTAGTAGGTTATTGTGGGGTATCTGTGTAGTTTGTTCAAAGAGAAGAGGAATTTCTCTGTTGGAGTATCCTTGCCAGAAAAAGGCATTTTTTAGTTTGTGAGGTTGATGTTGTGAGTGTAGATATGGTGATATCCAGAGGTGTTACAACATAGATTGCCTTCTGATTGCTGCCATGCCATTGGTGCGATTGCACACCTGCAGCAACAAAAGTTTTTTACTCCTTTCCCCCCATCTTAGTGGTACCCAGAGCAGCTGTCTCAGTCACCACACTCTAGTTACACTAGTAGTGGTATCTGAGGACTTGACTAGATATTACAACTTTTTTGGTGTTGGTTTTATCCTTCTTTTTTTTATGCATCCAGTACATCTGAACCTAAAGTTTATCCACATATGCATGCAGGCCCCTGTCCTATTGAATACCTCTTTAAATACTTCTCTCTGAACAATGCCTTGGTGCTGAGGTACAAAAGTAGCAGTACTCCCCCTTGACAGAACTTGCTATTTGGGTAAGAATTAATAATGGCAGCTTGCGAGAGAAGCTGAGGAAGGATAAAACAACAAATGGTCACAGTGGTGTACAAAGTAGCCATAGGCCTTAAAACTCACAAGATCTGGGCCCCATGCTTGGCTAGATCACTAGCCTACTGTGTCACCTCACACAGCATGATTTGCTGTTGCCAAAAGAACTTCAAAATAGATGATCTATCTGCAGGGGCGGATCCAGGGGATGCAGTGGTACAGGTGCACTCCCCTTTGCTTCCTGCTCCACCAAAAGTTTAAAACCAACTGCCTGGCAGTGTAAGCAGCAGTAAGGGAGTCATGTCTTATTAACATTTACCAGATCCCTTCTAAACTCTCCATTCTACAGGTGTTAATGACCTCTCTCTCTTTTAATGGTCTTGATCTTCCACCAATCAATCTAGCCTTTCTTCTGCAATTCTGCTGTCTGTTAGCTGCTCCTAGTAATGCACTTCCTATTTCACAGTATTGCAGACTGTTTTAACTCATTCCAATATTAACATTTATTTCTGCATCAATCTTAAACTGAGTAATATAGGTCCCTAGAATATGAATAACTAGTTGCCTAGAATTCTAATAAAGCTTCTAGTTTATTTTTAACTGGAAAAAATATTTAATGTTTTATATGTGATGAAGCATCAATCTCATCATTTGCACCCTCCTTTTCAAAATCCTAGATCTGCCCATGTCTGTCTGGAAGCCCTTTAACACAGGGCCTTGAACTTTGTTGGATCCTCAGGTGGTACTATAATGCAAATAAAGAGTATTATGGGGTACTTTAATGCCTTTCCATGTTTCTAGAATACCATTTTTATTTTGCTTGTCTACCTATTTTGCTTGTTTACATGACTTACTAATTATTCTTTGTATCATTTCAATTTCAAGCACTACAGCAGTCATTTTCAGAATAATCAGATTCAATTAAATGGACTCTACTAGACCAAAAAATGAGACCCAGTCTATTAATTGTTAGTTTTATTCACTCCGTTGCAATTCCCATCACTCCTAGAGATGGAACATAGATTGACTGATTCTACTTTCAGATTTCTATGATTCATTTTCCCTCAAAAGGAAAATTCCACATGATATTTTTAGGTTACTCATAACATTTTTCATGCAGTTAAATAATTACAGTTTTTATTCTTCTTTTCTTGTTATTCAATGACTATTCATTAACCAAAAGAAGAAATGTCAGCAGAGCTGAAATTTCTAGATGTACTTCATCTAGGTGTAGTCTGAATTTTTATAGCATTTCTTCAGCATTAAAAGACAATAATATTTTTGAAGGTTCCGAAGAAAACTCAAGAAAGCTTTTTTTCTGCCTTCCATTAGCATAGCACATTAAATTATCTTCTGCTGATATTTATGAACATTTTCATATTCATACATAATGGAAATGAACCATGGACTTTAACAAGTACTCACATTGTTTCTCTATTTTAATATTAAGGTCTATAGAATAGTTCAAAGCACCTATAAAATGAATATAATTTTCTATGAGAATTCAATGAAAAAAAAAACAAAGCTTCTAACTTTCTGTGTCTTAGTTTGGGTAGTTCAATGTAGTCCTATCTGGTAAGATTTTCAAAATCACTCACCACAATGGGAATTTTACTGCTGGCTTCAGGAGGAGCAAAGTCAGGATATCTGAGCCAGTTTCAGTAGAACCCAATGAACATATCCAAGTTCAGAACATATCCTAAACAGACTGGAGTATTCCAGAAATAAAAACTATTAATCAATAAGCTACATCATGCTGAGAAGACCAACACTTCTCAAGTTATGCTGTAGCAATTCTCAGGTTCTCTTAGTTATGGTTTTCTATACTCTTTGTTTCTTTTTTCCTTTATATCAAAATCAATTGGCTGTGTATTTACTTGTTTTCTAGAGATCTGAAACCAAAAGGTGCCTTCAGGTATAGATGCATTCAGGGAGCCAGAGAAATATTTGGTTTGTCTCTTTGCTGTCTGTGAAATACAGTGTACCATTATGCCAATGCTAGATCTGTTCTTCTGATATGCTTTTGCTGGGAGTTTGTTTTCTATTTGAGCAAAAGGTTGCTTCTTCACACTTGCAAGCAGCTTCTCTACCCTAATGTTTTCTATGTGGTGCTTCTTGCTATGGATTAATTATGTTAAGCATTTCATATGCCTGTTTCTAACTGGTACATTTGGATTGGAGGGCGTGTAGAAGGTTTTTAGTGTTTCAGATGATTGTGGGGGTGGGGAAAGCAGCTATGTATAATTTGTTTGCTGAGGCAGTAGACTGCCTGAAGGATCAGAGGATCAAAAGGAGGCATTGATAAAAAACAGTGGCTGGGATCCACAGTAGAAGGCACAAATGGAGAGCAGCTTAGCATGGTCTGGCATAGCAGTCGCCATATGGGATATTGTAAGTCCTTGAGACATACCTGTGAGATCCATAGATTAACTTGATAGGAGTTTCTTACAAAAAAAAATGCTTATTAATTCTTATAGTAACTAGTTGGGGGAGGAATGGACCTAATCACTTAAAAGAAGGAGATCCAACTCCACCAGTGAAGGTCATACATTGTGTACATTAGGGTGAGCCACAGGCCTATAGGCCACATGGATGTCCCCACTGCTTCAGTGCTTGCCAGTGTAGGCATCCCACACACACTGCCGCACCACATACCCACATGGTCCTGGATTTACCCTCCACTCCCTGTGTCACATGATATAAGGAACACATTAGAGGCCTTGGCATAAGTACCTTCATCTTGTATACTTCCTCCATTATATAAAGATTAGAACAAACTATGGGTAACCCTGACCAAGAATAGGCTTGCAAGGCAAGATACTTAGTATTTTTTCCTGATGTAAACAAGAAAGCACTAACTTAAGTGTTGGACCATAATAACACAAACATGGTATTTGAAACTGATTATTATAAGGCATAGCACTCACTGTCAAAAGTCAAAATCTAACTGATAACATCTAAAAGGCCATTCTAGTTAAACAGTGAAGTATTTATAATAAATTGTTCACTTAGCTACGAAGGAGGTCTTTATGCTTAACTCCTTTTGTTAACATATACCCAATCAAATTGCAGATAAATTCATGTAATTAATGAGTGTATATCTATGATTATAAACCTGGAGGAGGAGGCAAATAATGGACCTGATTTGTTGGGGAAACTGAACAAGTTTCAAGGAAAACTTGGAAGAAAAATTTCCTCTGGATGATTGGAAGATTGCAAATATAGTGCTCATATTATGTCTTTGTTCTCATTTAACACATTACCAAATAAATGACCACAATGGTCATCATCCTTTTTCCCTTAATGGAAATTAGTAAGGCTCATACTCTGAAGTTATGAAGTCATTTTCTAGGTTTCATCCAGGTAAATAGGACCTCTCTAGTGACTATTCTAGCCATTAAGCTATAAGGTCTTCTGAGATGGGGCATTTTCTTTTTTCTTTTTACTGTTCTACTTACTGTAAATATTTACCATTTTTTCTCACATAGAACATGCTCCAGAATAAGATATGTACCTTGTTTTTTGAAAGGTAGAATGAAGAAAAAAAGATTTTCCTTGTAGTAAATAATTAAGTATTACCAATACAGGAGATGAGTCTGCTCATTATTTTGTGCCCTGTGAATTATCTGCATATTTACTTTCACTTTTGCCCACAGAAGCTTATATCCAGAAACTGGTGTTATTGTATTTCCTCAGTTATAATGTGTGCCTCAATTTCCAGCAGCCTGGAAAGAGGAATAAAAAGTATGCCCGGTATATTAGAAAATATAGTAACTTGTCACTGAGATAAAGAGCAAACTTGTTACTTGGGCCAGTCCCTGCCCCTTTGAGATATGGGACACCTGGCTACCAAGAATGATTAGGTACTTACAATGAGTGGAACCAAGTCACCATAAGAAATTGCCAGAACTTGTCCCAGCCCAGAAGAACTGGTAGTTTGTCTACAGAGCACTCTGCCAAGATCTTGGATATATCAGATTGAATCTCTTTCAGGCAGAGGAGGGAACTGAAAATGGAGTTCCCATGTCATGAGTGAAGGCTCAAATTACTAAGATACTGGATGAAAAGGGAGGTGCTTCCTTGCCTGACAATATTTGTGGATCTGGTCCCTCAACATTTTAAAAATTTTAACTGTTTGGGAATTATGGTTCCAATGTGCTGAATACTTCAGAATAACTAAAATCATATTTTTCACTGAGTTTACCAGTCATTGAAGAGTTACCCAACTATCCTGGTAAGGGTTCATGGCACTAAGCCAGACACATATTAGGCAAGAAAGATGCACTGGGTAACTAAAGGGATGCCAATGGCCTAAACTCATTTTTAGCCTACAACCCCTCTGTAAACGTGATCATTTTTCACCTATAGAAAGGGTTATGAGGCTGCTAGAATTACTCTCAGAACTGTGGTAGCCCCATTGTACCACTCTAGCACAGGCTAGGATTTAAAAGCCAGTGCCTGGCCCTTTAAAAACAACTGAAAAGTAGAACACAACCATATATTTTCATTGAAGGCCTGCTCAGGAGCTAGAAATACAACAACATAAAAATATTCATATTAAAATCGTTCAGTGGGAACAGCATATTGTTAAAGTTGCAGTATTCATAGATTTTCCCCATAAAAAGGGAGGTAGGGAACAGGCATGTTTTCACCATTGTGTAGAAAATCATCTTGAACCTGCCAATGGTACTGCTGTGCACAATAACTGGGTGACTGTATTTCAGATTCAGAATATACTATAAAAGAATCAATAGCCATTACCCACATTATTAGTCATGCTGGAAATATTTCTACAAGAAATAGAGAATCCCCAGTTCTGAAAGAATTCTAATTTCAACCACTGCCAGCAAGTCACCAGAATCTCGAAGTCACTCAGCCTTCTTTTTCTGACCTCAGCATCTTCAGGGGCTCTTTTCCAGCCTGGCTGCTCTCAGCCAGAAATCTGGGCACTTTAAAGGGATAGCCCACTGCCCTGGAGACAACTGCATACTCTTCTTCAAACCTCTCTTTTGCTTTGAACTTTTCAGACTTCCAGTACCTCACTGTGCTGCCTACTGTAACTAGGCTCCAGATGTACCACTTTGTTTTAATTCCCCTGCCATTAAATTTATTTTTAACATCTGTGCTCATTTTCTGTCTCAGCTTGTTTTGATCATTTGTAGCTAATAGAATTTGAATTGAATATAATTTCCTTATATTTCATTTAAAAATAACCTCTAATGATTTGCTGCAGTCATCTGTTGCTGTTGATTTGCTGCCATATTGATAATTTCATCATCTAGGGATCATCTTTATTTCCATAAAAGCTCCATTTATTAACTGTCATATCAATTATCCACCATATTGCTTATTCTTGTGACACTGTACTACTCACTTGACCTCCTGGGGCAGATTTTATCCAATGCACAACTCTCCTGACTTCATTGGAATTATGATAAAGGATGAATCTGGCTCCTTTACTGTATTGATCTGCTGCCAGTATTTTTATTTGTACGCTCACTGATTACTGTACTGCCTACTAGATTTGCTACCACATCAGTTTACTGGTACATTGATTAATTTATTGAATCAATAATCTGGTGCTCTTAATTTGCCATTTATTATTCTTATTTTCAGTTTGTTCTTTCAGCTTGTCATGCTCACATATTTCCCTCCCTGCACTCCTTCATCTTCATCTGTCCATTCACTTTTCACTCCCTTTGCTCCTTCCCTCTCTCCCTTTTTCCCTCTATAGCTTAAACTCTCATTTACTTCTCTCTTCTTTCTATGCACTCTCAGAGCATGTCCAGATGAGCACTTACATGCATTTCCCCAAGGACAAATAGCAGCAGCATATAGTTGTGCTGCTGGTATTTGTCCCTGGAGAATGCCCTTGCAAGTATGCTCTGGCACAGGGGAAGTTGACCTGGGTGGGGTAGGGGAGGTTGAGGCCAGCACCTGGGCTGGACCCAGCAGCCTTACCTGGGAAGCTGGGGGCTTCCCAGGAGCTCCAGCAGTGGTGATCCAGGCATGCAGACCTTGGCCAGCAGCCAGACTGTGGCTTCAGCTGGCCAGGCTCTGGTTTGGGTCAGTGCCTGCTACTGCCACACGTACAACCCTGCTTTTTTCTGCCATGGGTTCTTTTGACACCGGAATCTCCCAGGGTAAAAAAAAACCTCCATTGTGCTTCAAATTAGCAGTGTGGTGAATGCCTGCATGTGTGGTGAATATGGTTTGCAGTGCCACAGAACCTGTCTGCACCACCACAAACCTCAGACACCACACATGCAGACATTCACCACACTGCTAATTTGCAGCATAGTGGGATTTTTTGACACAGAGGCTAGGAACAGAAGTTACACATAAACCATTTTAAATGATAAGAAACTGGTTTAAACCTGTAACAAAGAAGTTCAGTGCATATAAACCAGTTTCAGAATGGCTGAAACTGGTTTAAGATAAACCTGGTTGAATGTAGTATCAGACGTAACTGATTGAGGTCAAACTGATTTATGAAACTTCTGTCCCAGACCTCTTCCTAGTTTAAGTTAAATCAGCGTCTCCCAGCATCTCAGCATGCTTTTCAGACCTGGGCTGGGCTGGGCTGGGCTGGGCTGTCTGCTCCAGAGAGCAGGGCTGGCCCCACCCCTCTGCTCCCTAGCTGGAGCAGTAAGGGCTGGCTCTCTAGCTGGCTCACTGCCCCGCACCCCCCAGGAAAAACCCCAGTTGGGATCTGGGTCCAGGGAAGGGTGTTAAACTCACTGTTCCTAAGCATAGAGCTGGCTTCCTTAGTGTTAGCTGTGACTGTGGACCACAACTCTCAGAGGCACATGGAAGCAGGAAGAGGAAGTGATGAGCAACCCTGCAGAGTTCTACTGCTGTGATTGTGGACTGCAGATCCCAGAGACTTCAGGGGCAGCAGGAAGAAGAATTCCCCCCCTGTTTCTGGCTTGAGCCACTGCAAGCATGTGGCTGCATTTCCTGAACCTAGACCTTGCAGATCTATCACTCTGGAATTCTATGGTTCTATGTACAAACAAGTTCTAAATGACTGTGCAGTAACTGGAGTTACTGTACAGTAGCATCATCAAATGACTTTTAGGTGATGCTGACTGTGCAGTAGCTCATTACTACTGCACAGTAGCGTTGCATCATACTTCCTGCCATGTAACACTACTGTACAGTAGTAACAAGCTACTACATAGTCATCATTCCATGTAGACATGGCCATAGTGACCTTTGTAATTTCTGAGACTAAATTTCTCATATCATCTGCACCTCTGGTTTGAGTCCCATATTGTATTGGTCATTCTCTTGACCAGTCTCTGGTATCCTCCACCACCTTCCTTGCCCATCCACTCAGCCATGCTGTCCTTCAAAGACCTCTAATCCATCAACATACATGCTTTGTTTGCATATCTTTACCCACTCCCCTCCCCCCATACTGCCTGCCTGTCTTTTCCTCCCCAGTTTAAGCTCTAATTTACCCTGGATTCTTTTTTTCCCCTTGATGCTCACCATTCCTAAAATCAATATACTCTTTTAATCCACTGTTTCTTCTCCTGTTCTCATGATGGTCTTTGTCTGGGTAGAAAGCCACCAGAACTTCCTCTTTTATTCTTTCTATTTTGCCATTTTCTTGATATGTAAAATTTAATTATCCTTGGTTCTTCCCCTTGCATACAACCTTCAGTGACAGATCTTCACCTTTTGGAACTATTCTTGACTCTTTCCTATGCTTCCTTTTCCTTTTCAGGTCATATTCTGACCATTCCTTTCCAAAAAGGTATCAGTGCTATCCAATGTCTACCTATTTCACCTCCCCCGATTCTCCTCTGCTCCTTCATCTCTATTTTTACTGCTAGAACAGCTCTCCTATTGCATCCCTACTTCCAAAAGGGTGATCCACCCTCTTATGCCAGTCCCTGCCATTCTTTATATTGAAAGATTTATTTTCATTATATTGCTTTTGGTCACCTGTGTTACAGTTAGTATTATTCTGAGTAAAAACCATAACACAATTCTTTATAAGTTACAAATATCTTCACCTCAGTAAAGTCACACACAGATGGATAAAGAAAAAAAAAACCAGTAGAACACAACACAACAGTGATGGTAACTTAAAATGCTTCTGAAAAATATGTTTGTTTGTTTATTAAAGTGAAGAGACTAAATAAACTATAATCCAGGGGTAATGAGTTCCATACTGTCAAGACTACTAACAAAGCCTTGATTAGCTATCAACTTCAGTCAGAAAATGCTGTAACTCCTAATCACCAGATGGAATGCAAGTACCACAACCCATCAGATGGAGGTTCCCAGTGGAGATCTTGACATCCAGAAGAGCTTAATAAAACTACCAGAATAATTCAAAAGAACATGGCACTTAATGGATAGCTAATGTAAAGAAGACAAAATAATATGAACAGACTGAATAGAACTGAGAAGAGGCTCTGGATGTATAGTGAATAGGAAAATTACTGGAAACCTTGCAGATCTATCACTCTGGAATTCCATGGTACTATGTAATGGTCGATGCATATATGTTCTATCAGAGGGAAAGGAAAAAAATTCAAAAGTGGGTAACAGACAAATGTGCCCAACTAGCTAAAATGCAGATAGGTGCTTTGTAGGGTTTTCAAAACTGCCTATTAATGTTAGGCACCTAACTTCCAAATCCAATCAATGACTGTTAGACACCAATCTGCATAGTACCTTTAAAAATCCAGTTACCTATTGTAGCAGGTTTGGACCCCATGTGTGGCTGTGATGCCCCCAAATGACTTCATAGCTCTTGCTTCATTCTGGCTCTCTGGGTATCCTCTCTTTGTTCTTTCTTGCCATGCCTTGATGTAATTAGTTAACTTGATAAAAATTGTTAACTTAGGAAAAAGGAACAGCCCTAGGGTCCCAGAGCAGGCCCTCCTCTGCTGACTGTCTGTGTTCTAATGCACTAATTACTTTAATGGCTACAGCCAGTCCATACCTCACAGGTGTTACAAATTGATCATTCCAGTGGGCCTTCAGCCTCAGTCCATTATTGTAACCATTCAGGGCTCTATGTCATTGCTGGGACCCCAGCCTTCCTGGCCTCTGTTCCCCCTTTCTTCTTACCAGACCCTGCTGCCTCAACTCAGTGTCGTACCTGGCTTCTGGGCTCCCATCTCCATTTCGTTCATCTCAGCTTCAGACCCCAGCCCTGGTAACAATTCACTTTGGCCCTGGTCTCTCCCCTCAAGGGCTCAGAATGTCCCCCTCCAAGGCTCTGTTCTTGGCACTCAAGGGCTTAGAATGAGCCCCTATAGGGCTCTGGTCTCACCTCTTAAGACCCCAGGTCTCAACCCTGCCTGGTAGCCACCCTTCAAGGCCTGGAGCTTGGCCCCGGGCAGGGTTCAGAGTAATCATGTGCCCTGTGGGCACTGCTGAGACCTCCAGCCTTCCCTGCTAGTCCCAATCCTGTTCTCTGGTATAAACTGTAATAAAAAAGAATGTAAGACCATGAGCTATAACTAAAACTCTAAGCACCCTAGCTGCATACAAAACTCCCTTCTCATCCTAGAGCTTAGCTCCTGGCAAGATTTCAGTTCCTTACTATCAATAGGCGTTCTGCTGCCCAAACGGACTCTGTCCTATTGGGCTACTGCAGAGCCACTAGCTCTGTAATAGGTGCTCATAGCCCACTAATCCATGGCAAACTGTCCTTCTGCAGCCCCTAATGAGCAGATTCCTTCACCTGGGCTATCTCGCCCTTAAAGTAACTGGGAGTCCCTGGCTGCCTGTTACAGGTATATACATGGATCTTAAATTGCCTAAAGGTCTGGTACCTATGAAGATCCAGCCCAAGGAACCTAAGTTTCTTTACAGTCAGATATCACTTACATTTGTTTGAAAACATTGCCCCAGATCTCAAAATGGGCATCTTGAAGGTATGTTGTGTTTGTTTATCTTTGGTAAGGTTCAATGCAAAACATAAATATAACATTGCTAGCTGAACATATAATACGTGGTGAGCCTTGAAACATCTTGACCAAATCCAATGTCCACCCAAAAACCCTGTAAATATCATCTGGTGAGATAAGAGGTAACCATAACCCAACATGTAGCTGCATCCATGTGTTATGAACCAATTTGGTCTCTGAAAGCAAAATCTCTTTAGGTGGGGATAGAGATTCTTAGTTATACTAATGAATATTCTGTGGGGGTTTTGAACTGCCATTTCACAGACTATCATTATTGTTGTTCAGTTTGTTACTGACTCCTCACTGTCATGCCAAATACATTAGAAGTCTGTGACTACTGACTCTATTGTCATATATTTCACCAGTCAGCTAATAAATGTAAAAGGGCATCATGGCAAAGGCTTTCAGAAATATGAGTTTCATACACAAAGCACAGATACACCCACCTTTTCAAATTCAGTTATTTTCTCAAATACAACATGAAATATCTTCAAAAATATACTTAGATATGAAGTGATCTGCTTAAACTAACTAGCTATAGTTAATATCCTACTAAGAACTGCTGTACTCGGCCTTGGTGTGGCTACAGCTGGAGTACTGCATCCAGTTCTGGGCTCCACAGTTTGAAAAGGATGTGGAGAAACTTGAGAGAGTCCAGAGGAGAGCCATGTGCATGATCAGAGGGCAGGAGAACAGGCCCTATGATGAGAGGCTGAGAGCCATGGGACTCTTCAGCCTGGAAAAGCACAGGCTCAGGGGGGGCCTGGTGGCTACCTATAATATACAAGGCATACCCCAAGGGATTACGAGGTCAAATGGTCACAAACTCCTGCAAGACCATTTCAGGCTGGACATAAGGAAAAACTTCTTTACTGTCCGAGCCCCCAAGGCCTGGAATAGACTGCCTCCAGAGGTGGTGCAAGCACCTATTTTGCACTCTTTTAAGAAACATTTGGACACCTATTTTGCTGGCATCCTTTGATCCTACCTGACTTCCTGCCCCGGGGCAGGGGGCTGTACTCGATGATCTTCCGAGGTCCTTTCCAGCCCTAATGTTTACAAAATCTATGAAATCTATGAAACTTTATCATAGCCAGTAAAACAATAAAAAGGAGGAAAAAAGGATGTAATATTGAAAAGAAATGCACCTTGAGCTAAAATACAACTTCTTCAATTGGTCCATAACATATGGATGGCCTCTGAGTCAAAAAGAAATATATATTCAAATGGGAAATCATGGAAATGATCAGATTAAATCAAACGTTTATGCTTTTTGAGAATGAAAATTTACTCTAGACTTGAGCACAAGCAGCAAAATTGAGGTCTAGCTCTAGACTTGGAAAAGCCTAGGGCTACCATAACCTCTGATCTGGAATTTTACTTCAGTCCATTGTAAAGATCTTTTACAAGAATAAAATTCAGACTTTATTCTGCATAACAATACAGTATGAAGGCATTTAGATTCTAGGTTTTTCCTCCTAGTTTTCATCTGTGTTCAAAAGCCAGTAATGACAGAGAGGGAAAGCAATACACAGTAAGCGTAACTCTTTCGGCATTTTAATACTGTTGTACCTTAAAGTGTGCATTTTCTTGGGAAATAATAGCTGTGTGTGACTAGAATGATAATTCTTTGCTTAGGAGATTTTGATCTCTATAATCACTATCATAATATCTCCTATCCTCTAGTTTAAAAGGGAGAAAAATGTTGCAAGATAACAGGTTTTACAATTGAAATGTCAAAAAATTAGTCTTTATCATTAGTCTGTATCATTGTCAAAGAATTAGTTCTTATCATTTTCTAAAGCAGTGATATATTTATCAATTTGACCAATTTCTTTTAATTAATTGTTGTTCCACTGTAAAAATTATTGCATTTTTATAAGCTAAAGGGGCTTATTTTAACTGGCCCCTGCTAGATGCACGCCACTGAACAGAACTCACTGACAAGATTACTTGCTAGAAGATTAAGGAATAATTAATGATGATTTTGTATATGCTTTGACTTTCTGTCTGTTAGGAATACCCACGTGCAATTAATATTAACTGTAATTGTCCAAAAAAACACTGCATTGTCACCTATCTTGTTTGGGTAAACTCTCTTTGGGTGAGGGTAAAGATTCTTATTGAAACTAATGGATATTCTACAGGGGTTTTGAACTGCCATTTCACTGCCTGTCATTACTGTTGTTCAATTCATTACTAAGCCTTCACTGTCACGACAAAAATATTAGAAGTCTGTGAACACTGATTCTGTTGTCATATATTTCACCAATCAGCTAGTAACTGTAAAACTGCATCAAGGCAAAGACTTACAGAAATATGAATTTCATGCACAAAGCTATTTCCTATCCAATTCAGAATTGTTCAAATCCAAGTGCATTTGCACAGTATAGGGAGAACCTCTGATTTACACTGGAACAACATGCAAGCCTTTCCTATTGAGCAATGCGTTCTACATATTTTGCCTTTTTTGCTTACAGATTGCCTGAATTATTTATATACAGATTTTGAGATTTATTATTTTTTTTAGAAATTACTTCAGACATTTTATATGTGGGCAGTCTCCAGCCTCTAGATAACCACAACTCAATGGGAGTTAAGCTTCTAATATACTTACGTATGAATCCCACTAGGCACCAATTTTCTTCTGATATACTAGTGATGAGATCCAGAGAAGTACATTAGGTGTCTCCATCCTAATCATCTGATTCTTGCAGGATAATTCATGGAAACAGAGTTAGACACCTCAGCCCAGTTAAGTGCCTACAAAAGCAAAGCCACAACCTGCCCCCCTCCAAAACAAAAACAAAAACAAAAAACTGCACAGTGAGAAAGAACCACCCAGAACTAGCTAATGGGACCATCCTGGATACAGGGGGCACATCTACACATGCATTTATGCTGGCTTAAATTTACTGCTCAATAAGTTATTGCACAATAAGCAGGAATAGGCCAGTGTCCACACATGCAGGTGTTAAAGCACGTTAACACTGTGTGAGGACTGACTTGGGACTAAAGTCCCAGTGTTACTGTGCAGTAAGGCGTCTACATGTGCATTAGTGCTCAGTAACTAATCGGGCATAAATTTGATACCTGCATGATGCAGGTATCAAATTTACGCCCGGTTAGTTACTGAGCAGTAACGCATGTGTAGATGTCTTACTGCATGAACATAAATTTGTGCAGTAAGAAGACACCTTACTGCACGGCATAGATTTGATACCTGCATAATGCAGGTATCAAATTTATGCTCAAGTCAGTGTAAGCTTCCATATTTATTGTATAGTATGGGTGTGCACATGTAGATGCACACCCATATTGCATAATAACTTCTTTGCAAGCTTTCGGGTAGAAACACCCTTGTCTCTT
This sequence comes from Alligator mississippiensis, assembly GCF_030867095.1. Classification (NCBI taxonomy): domain Eukaryota; kingdom Metazoa; phylum Chordata; order Crocodylia; family Alligatoridae; genus Alligator; species Alligator mississippiensis. Next base: position 164,374,354 of record NC_081824.1, read on the forward strand.
CTCAGCCATTTGAGAATTCTTTACAACATTTTACAAAATGCTTTTAATCTATATACTAAGCCATGCTGAGGGACTCTTTATACTAAGATGTGATTGTAACAGGGTGTTCAGGATGTTCTCTATTCTGTTGGCTAGGTAAGTAAAAGATTCTGTTTATAACTCTCTGTACTGAATAGACTTTTTGTAAGTATTTGATGAAAGCAAAACTGATTTTTCTGTTACAAAGCACAATCCATGAAGCAGTTGTAGCAAATACAAGATTCCAGAAGCAAAACCAGATTCCTCTGAAACCAGAAACTACCTTACTATTGAGCTCCTTAAAATCTGTATTCACCTGCTATTGTTTCCATCCCAAGACCTTCTGTTAAAGGAATGCCTCATTTTATATTGATCAGGATATATCAGTTTTATTTCTCAGCACTCTTTCTTGGGGTGTTTTTTTTGGTTTGTGGTTTTTTTTTAAAGTCATCAATACAACAGAAAGGAGTTTGGTGCCAAATATTTAATGAAAGCAAATACAGCAAACATGAATAGCAAGTCTTCTAATGAATAAATCTGAATAATAAAATCCCCAGTGGAGCACACAGGCAGATAGGTTAATTCTTTCACTTGAATTTTAATCCAGACTCTGAAATAAAATCCAGAAAGTTAACAGTATTTAACACTTGATTATCCTGAATCCCAAAGAGGTGTTTTGACTATTACTATTGTGTATTTATGTTCAGTTAATAAAACCAAAATAAGACTATTTATCAGATGATCACTGTAATATCAAAAGGAAACAAAGAGAGCTATTATAGGGTCTGACATAATGCCAATTAATGTCAATGAGAGATTGTCCGTTGGCTCCACTGGATGTGGAATGGATCCAGTGTTGGTTTAGGAGCACTCTCTCAAAGGTGTATTTTATCAGCTCTGAAACTTAATTACGTTATTAAAGCTTGTAGAGAAGTAGGAATTAGAAACTCTGGTGTTCATTATCCACTGAGATTTAGCTCTTTGGGCTCAGTTCATTATTTTTTCAACAACATTGTTGAAAATGATGGAACTCCATTAATGTCAGGGACCTCAATCCTCATGTGCACTGTTTATGTGAGAAGAGAAGCAAATCAGTTGTTCTGAGTTCCGGTTGATCCCAACATAAAGCTCAATGACGTCCTTTCTTATGATATTGAAACATAATCATGTAGCTATCAAAATATTGCTTTATAAGGATAAAGAAAAGTTTCCACTTTGGCTTCACCCAAATTGAAGTCTTGGATTAAGACTTTTTGAAAACTAATGATTTTAGGAATTAATATTTACCATCTCATGATATCACAGTTAAAAGACCACATGATGTGATCATCCCAGAACCAAAACCTATCAAAGTTAGTGGGCATTCCAGGGGACCAAGGAATGCAGGAGGGGACCTATGAACTCTAGACCCTTTTTATGTAACATTTGTTGACTAGTTATTTGAAGATGGTGCTACTACAAAGCTAGCAAGATTAAGATTACTATCCGTTATTTTTCTCTAAACTCTGAGGGGAAACCAACTACTGTTTTGAATGTATTCAGGATTGGGCCTTTGCTACATAAGAAACAATTTATGCACAATTTACCTTCTATCTAACACAAGTGCAGTAGTTAAGCAAAATTTTGGTTTCATATGCCATTTATAGATATGGTTGGGGAGTGGGGAGGGGGTGGTGCTTTAATTCGAGAGACTCCAAGAGCTGCTCTAAATAAAACGCCTGAAGCGTTGTGTGTATCAGTGTCCCCGTGCTTAAAAATGGTGGTGGGGACACTTTATATAAAGCTCATCAAACAACTTTAGTTAAAGTGTCCTTGCCACCATTTTTAAGCATGAGGACTCTGATACATGAGATGCTGGAGTCTGCTGGAGTCAGCTAATCGAGTCTGCTCCAACACACTGTAACTACAGCATGTTGGAACAGCCTCACTGCTCATGTACAGGAGCCCATAAGCTGCTAGTTTACAGTTTGAGTTACAGTCTTCTGACAATATGGATAAATAAACTAGATATTAGATTTAACATACAGGGTTTTGTTAAGGAAATCATTGAACATATCAGATTACCCCAAATTAGGCCTAGAATGGAAAAATGAAATTGATGCAGAATTGTATGGGGGGTGGAGGTGGGGGGGAAACAGAGGCAAAGGCTAACAAAGATACTATTCCAGGGACTAGGAATAGCAAACATGTAAGTATCTAGTTACAGGTATCTGAGCATGAAGGGCATGGTACATCTGCCAGAACCTCAGATGTCTTGCTAACAGCTTTCCATGTTGTATAGAAAAACATAATATCAGTTTGTGCCTAGAAAGTAACAAGACTGTTTTTGATTTCTCTGGAACAGAAATCAAGAATGATAAACCTGAAAGGCTTTTTTTAAACAGTCTTGCTTATAGGGAGAGAAATAGAAGTTTTTATACAAGAGGAGAAACAATTTTCCTTGTTTTTTTTTTTTTTAAAGGATTGCTTTCAACAAAAGAGATGCCAGATAAACACAGCATTTTAAAGAAAGAGCCAGCTGAATAACAACTCAGGAAAAAAAATCTCAATTCAAGAGCAAAAGACTATCTGTTCAGGTAGTAAGAGGCACTAAAGGAAAAAGAAAACAATCAAACTTTGAAAACATCAGTGCATTATAGAACAATAATTCAAGTTGTACTCAAACTATAATTAAGTAAACAGAGTAATAAACAGAAAATTAGAAAACTGATTACTGAAAACTAAGCTTTTTATTCTTGTAGTTCACTTTAAAAATTGAAGTATCAGAGTGTTAAGGAAATGAAACTCATTGTAATTGTTCTTAAATTGTCTCACTTGTGTCCTTCCCCTCATGTATTTGAACCAAAGACATTAGTAGTTAGAAGACAGATTTTGAGTGGTATTCAAATGTATCACTTGTCTCTAAAGAATGGAAAATTCTGTGTCTTGATCACGTTCCCTAGTTCACAGACCAATACATTATCTGCCTTACATGGACCCTTAAGAGATTCAGAATATAATCTATTTCCTTGCCAAACACAGGCCTTCACTCAGACTAACAATGGGCTTTCAGACTGTGGGCTTCTAGAACGATGAGAATCTCCTTACCACAGCCAATTTAAACATCTTAATGCAAAAATGGAAGATGTGGAACTAGACAGTTACCAGTATTGCCTAGTGGTTTCATCAGTGGTTGCATCAATTTTTATACAATAGAGCTGCCATTGTGCTCTCCCAAAAAGAGGTGTGGCCGGCTTCCTTTATCAAGGAATTAAGAATTTCCCCATTAGCCAACAAGGAAGCAAAAGGTAAAAACTGGGTTGCACCTTAGGCTGTAAACAGAAAGTGTATTTCTTCCAGAAGAAAAACATTTGTCCCTAGTTCCTACAGGCAATCATACCAATTGTCACACTTCAAGTACCTGTGAAGAGTAGCATTTAATGCTGCCACAGTTCCCACACTGCCAAATTTCCAGACCTGTGGAGAGCTTATGGGCCAGAAGGTGAGGCTCTTGTGTGCAGGGCTGGGCCCATGGACTGGTCTTGCATGTCTGTGTTCCTAAAATTCTTTACTGTATTTTAAAAACTATTCTAAATATGAGATAATTAACGTAACAAAAATTAAACAGTATCCTGAAAGTGACTGGCAACAAAAATTAATAAATCAGTTCATTAAAAAAAAAGTTAAGATATGTATGACTAGCATCCTTCTTTTCCCCAAACTTTCAAGGAAAATAGGAAAATATTGCTGCTGCTTTTCACAAAATCATAACTACTGTAAAAGGAAAATCTGCTAAAGAAACTAGGATGTCCAACTCTAAAAAGACATAGTTATATATAGTATAACGATTTATATTCCCACTGAAATAAAAATATTTAATTTAAAAATGTACCTGCAACTTAAAAAGATACTAGAGAGGGGCCCAACATACTGCATGTTACAAAAAGCCAATACAATTTGTAAAGTGAGCCTGACATCCTGATCAGTGAAAGTGCTCTGATAATTACCCTTCAGAAACCAAAGAAAATCTTGATGTGATTTATATTGCTGTGAGAAACTTTTAGATTGCTCCATAAGGGTGCTGAGGCTACCAGACTTGCATATAAAATGAAATACAAAGTAAGTGGAAATCAAAGAGATTAATTTCTGAGACTTAAGCATACTTATTGCAAGGGAAAAGATGACCCTAATATAAATGAAAAACAATTTAGAGAGTTATTCTTATTCACATGCTGACAAAAATTTGAAGTGAATTGATTTGGAGATTGAATCTAGCCATGATCAAGACAGTGTGGCTTATAAAACAAGTATAACTTTTGTTGGAAGGTACACAAAGCATTAAAAGATGTGTAAAGGGGAAAAGTCCAATCCACAGGTGAAAATAACTTGAAGTGCTTTATCAGCTAGAAAAAAACAACTTCTGCACCCTGAGCCTTATATTCAACACAAGGCAATCTTTGAAGGCAACTAAAAAGGAAGTATACATTCTTATTAAGTGATAAAAAAAATCTAATATGACAGGATACAAGGTTTCATTAAGGACATATAACACAGCCCATGCGGAAAGTGATAGAGTAAAAAGTAACAGGACTAAGAAGTAGAAGAAATAAAAAAAAAGGAAATAAATAAGAATGCTTTTAAAATGTTAATAATTGATTTGAAGTTATTCCAACATCTATACTTTTGAAAGGATGCTCCTTTTGTACAAGAACAGTTCACTCTCTTCCATTCAAAAGCAGATTGATGCAGGTTCATTCCAAAAGCACAGGAATACAACCACATCAAATTTTGTTCCACTGAGGCAATATTTAGAAATTAGAAAAAAAGTAGAAATAAGCTTGCCAACGATGAGAATGAATGAAGTACTGTTTTGTGATATTTTTATAATAATTGTTGATGCCTCATTTTCCCTGAAATGACTGCATGCTGCTTTACACTGGCAAGACACTCTAGCATGGGAGGGGGCATGAAAAAGACAGATAGAAAAAAGGAGCAACAGAACAGATCCGGGGGGGCTGAATCCTATTTGTTTCATGCAGCTGAATGCTATGCATACAACCCTGTAACTGTTTTTTTTTATTTATTTATTAATTTTTAGCACTGACACACACTGTTGTTTTGTTTCATTCTGACATAAAACAGATTCACACTGTGGCAAAACAGAATCTTCCAGCACTTGTACCTGCCAGAAATAAGGTGAAGACCCTCTCATGTTTTAGCCCAACAGCCTAGCAGTTAAGTTGCTTGCCAGCGGAGTAAGACATCCCCCCTATTTATAGATTTGAATCTATGTCTACTGCTTAAACCTCCAAGTCATGGGCTAAGCATTGCTGAAACTTTTCCCCAGCTCTTGTCTTGAAGGGTCCCCACTATACCTTGCCTTCAATATACTTTTGCTTAAATAGTGCAGGGAAAGTTTCTGCCCCACTTGGAAGCAGGGATCCAAGACATGTTTCTTTGCTAGGTAGCTGCCCTCTCACCAAGTCACAGACCCTTTGACATGTTTCTATGTCCAGGTAGCTTCCTCTTCTGGCTACCTAGCAGGCCATTTCTGGGTAATGCCTAGGCCATGCACTAATGATAGAGTACATGCAGACATTACATTTAGGTTGACCTAACTAGGGTTAGATCAATCTAAATGCCAATTTGTGCAGACATTTTGGGAGGTTCGCCTGAGGACGTGAACTAAGTTAGACTGGGAACAGGTTAGCCCAATCTAGTGAAAGCCTGCACACATTCAGAGTGCAGCCCTCAGACTGGGAAAGCTCAGCTCCTCATCCTAGCCTGAGCTGTGCTCTTCCTATTCTGCACCCCCCGCCCAACAACTCGATTATTTTAAACATTTTTAAATGTAAATATTTTTATGGGAAACTCAGATGCTTGGATTGGAAAATGCTGGCATGGGACTAATAGTTCAGGTGTCATATGATTGAATTTGCTCTAAAGAATAACCTCCCTGGTCAGATCTTATGGATCTAAATTGATAAGGGAGACTGATTTATCCTCAGGATTTTTCATAATCATTATACAGCAAAAGCTGTGTTAACCAGCACTTTATTAGCCAGAAAACTCTATTAACTAGCATCTGAAGGATGCAGCAAAAGTGAAACCAGAAGTACCACTTCCGAGTTTCGTCGCTGCGAGCAGAATTTTTCTTTGCCACTTCTTTGGCCCACGGCACAGGGCAAAACAGCCTGTGCAGGGCAAAGCAGACTGAGCAGGGCGCCCCTCCCTGTTCCCCGGCACACTGACACCGGGGAGTGCACCAGGTGGTGCACATTTGATTAACCGGAATATTTGATTATCCTGTATCCCCCATTCCTGGGGGATGCCGGATAACAGAGCTTTTACTGTATTTCTTTTGAAGATAAACTTGGCAGTTAGGTATCTGTTTAAGTAACTTGTTCATACAACATCTAGTTTTTGCACTGCAAATTAGGAATGCTGATAGAAGATCAGGCTACCGGTCTATCGTGTTTCTGACAAGGAAGAATATGAGATGCCTTAAAGAATGGTACAACAACTCATACTCTGGTTATTAAAAGAATAACTTGTCCATAAGGGAAATTTTTTCCTAATCTATATTTGTTTGTCATTACTTAATGCCCTGAATCATTCCATAGTTTCATAGTTTCATAGTTGGTAGGGTCAGAAGGGACTGGAGCAGATCATCAAGTCCGATCCCCTGCCATGGGCAGGAAAGAGTACTGGGGTCAAACGGCCCCAGCAAGGTGTTCATCTAACTTCCTCTTAAAGACCCCCAGGGTAGGAGCCAGCACCACCTCTCTTGGAAGTTGGTTCCAGATCCTAGCCGCCCTGACAGTGAAGTAGCGCCTCCTGATGTCTAGTCTAAATCTACTCTCTGCCAGCTTGTGACCGCTATTTCTTGTCGCTCCTGGTAGTGCTCGGGGGGAACAGGGACTCCCCCAATGCCTGCTGGTCCCCCCGATTAGTTTGTAACAAGCCACTAGATCCCCCCTCTGCCTTCTCTTGTAGAGGCTGAACAGGTTCAGGTCCCTTAGCCTCTCCTCGTAGGGCCTGCCCTGCTGCCCCCTAATCATGCGGGTGGCCCTCCTCTGGACCCTCTCACATCCCTCCTGATGTGCAGAGCCCAGAACTGGATGCAGGACTCCAACTGCAGCCTGACCAGTGTTGCATAGAGGGGGAGGGTCACCTCCTTGAACCTGCTCAAGATGCATCTATGGATGCATGACAAGGTACGGTTGGCCTTCCTAACTGTGTCCCCACACTGTCAGCCCATGTTCATTTTGGCATCAATAATAACTCCAAGATCCTTTTATGCCTCTGCACTGGCAAGAATGGAGTTCCCCAGCCTGTAGGTGTGCTGCTGGCTCTTCCTCCCCAGGTGCAGCACCTTGCACTTGTCAGTGTTGAAACCCATCCTGTTCTCATCCGCCCACCCCTGTAACCTGTCTAGGTCTGATTGCAGCCTATTCCTCCCTTCTGGCGTGCCCACTTCTCCCCACAACTTAGTGTCGTCTGCGAATTCCTATCTATTCCATTTTTAAAAGGAATCCCCCCCAAAGTATGGTACTTATATTCATTATTCATGTGAAAATCTCTTTTCTATCTGATAAATTTCTTTGCTGGCATGATAGTTGGTAGCAAGGAATTTTAAAAAGTTGATGCTGCATTTCATTAAAAGAATATTTCTTTTTAATAATTTTTATATCTGTTGCCTTTAAATAAAAACTCACTGTTCTTATATCATGACACAGGGTAAGTAAAATCAAATATAACTTCTCTATCATTCATAGCATGCCCTAACTATTCATCTTCTCCATAAGCCATATATTTCAATTTTTCCACTTTTTCTTCATATAACATTAAAACAGACATTGGATTTCTCCTGGGACAAAGTCTTTTATCTTGGGATCCTGCAGAGGTACAAACCCATTGTCTCACTATAAATACCTCTGAAGTATCCAAAACCACTTTTTTTCCTGGGAAAATCATGGGACATCATTCATTCCAGGGACAAGCTGTTTGCATAAAGGTTTTGACTCAGATCAATCAGAACTGACTTAAAAGTAACCTCTTTTTACCCACAGAAATATCTGTCTCATTTGCTTTTGGTCTTCATGCCTATATCACTTCTGTAGGTGCTATATTGTTTATGTTCATCTTCAAATGTGAATGAAACATTTCAAATAAGTGAAATCTGTATGAAGGCATATTATATTTTCTGTATTACTTTTGATTCTATTCCAGTTATCCACTTTATTTGGGTGTTTGCTGAAGTTGCCTCTGGTTCAACTCTTTAACCCTTCAGAAATACTCCATAACTTTTGGTTGGTGAGAATCTGTGCCCTGTAATATGCCCATTTAAAAGCATGCTGCCTCTATCTAAAAAGTTCACAGTCCAGGTTCCTATAGTTTTGTTCTACTGGGAGAAGAAAGCAAAGAGGTGCAGGGCCTGTTCTGGCCTCTGATGTAAGAACACTGCACCTATTGCAGTTCTGTTTCCACCACAAACAATAAAGCTGGATCCAAGTGGCTTAAAAACTCAGTCTCATTGGACTTCTATAGACCACTAAAACTGAACATTCTTATGTAGCAGCAGAGTCAGAGGGAACAGCACCTGGGCAAAATTTGTGATGAACTGCCAATAAAAATTGGTGAATCCCAGAAATCTTTGGAATTTCTTGATGTTCTAGGGCACTTTCCATTCTCAGACAGCCTATCTAATAAAATATATCAGATTTACCCAAGGAATCTTGTCTGCCTAAACTTTCTGAGGTCATTTTTAAGCCCTCCAGTAACAAAATTAAACAAAGAAACTCCATGGAGGTTTGATTGAAGGTGCACTTCTCCGATTTTGAGAAAAGGCTATATTGGCACAGACTCTTCAACACAGACATGCAGTGCGTGCTGGTTACGGTCTTCCCTGCTGTTAGGCCAAGGCTTTAAATTCAAGGTTACAGCCTGACAAAGTCCTACTAAGTTATACATTTATTTTAACATCTCTGAACTCTTTTCTTTCATTGGAACTGTGCAACTGATTATTTTCTGTAATCACCAATATTGAAACATATACAAAATATCTCACATGTAAAAAGAAAACCAAGATCTAAAACATTTGTTGTTAAAAAAGGAAATTAAGCATATATATATCCTAATCTTAGGGCTTCTTTCTGATTTTACTTTGCCTTTGTATTAGTTTCGCCAATTACTGTGCCTGCTAGTGCAAAAGTACAAAGTACTGCCACATTTGAAAGCACATAATGGGAAGGATCATTTCACTGAAATGTAATAGGTTGAAAACAAAACCCATACTTAATGGATCATAGTACTTGAAGCAGATAATTGAAATTATCTGAAGAAGGTTTCTTTTCCTTCGTGTTTCTTTCTGCCCTTACTTTTGCAGCAAATGTCAGCCAGAATATCTTCCTGTATCACTGTCTATATGTACTTCACCCTTATAACATGTACCATAACATAGAGTCATAAAGAAATGTAGGTGCCTAAAGTGGAGCTGAAGGGGCATTTAAGGACCCAAAATTGATTTTTTTAGAAACACTGCTCAGCACTCAGCTAGCTTGGAGAGACCTACATTTACTATATTGAAATTCTACTTCTGTGTATGGAGACCTAAGCAACTGGGCATCTATCTCAACTCTTTGTGCAGCTAAGCCTATATCACTAAACAACACTTATGGTCTGCTTCCATAATACTATCTGAACAGCTATTGTGTTCCTGTAAAATAAATTAACTACCCTCTAGCATTTATTCCAAGATATCTGAATAAGCTCTCCTTTGCTTTCACTAGCTGCTATGGAGTCAATCAGTCAAACAAAGGAGAGTGGTTCTCTACAAAAGAGCTGCTATGAAATAGTTCTTTGCTGTACCTTTTAGTTTTCTAAAGTAACAGTCATGACACCACAGCAGGGTCCTTGTCAGCCATGATGCCTCATTGAACAGCTTTACTTTTTGCTTTCATTAACCCATGGAAATGAGTCCATTTGGACTATTTCTAACTACAATGTGAACAATTCTGAATTAATGCTCAATTTGCTGCTAAATCCTTTCTATGACTAACTCTGAACACTGGTTTTATTTATTTTATTACAAGAATTGGGGGTGAGGGGAAGCTCAAATATATGGTACCTATTATTCACCTGAGGGATTCAAGCCTGTACTGTCTTCTCTTTTTTAAATGAATAAGTAAATGAAAGGAACTTTTCAGGCCCCGCCTACGAATTTAACAATAGAGATACAGCAACATCTCTCCACAGTGTTACTAATGAGGAGATTTCACTGGAACTTTTAAAGAAAAAAAAGGATCAGAGGGTCATATTCTGAAGCTCTTTCTTTCTACTCAGGCAAACTCCTATTGAGGTAAAAGAGTGCTTTAGAGGATTGAGTAAAAATTGGAGAAAGGAACTCAATGTTTAGCTTTAGCCTCAACTTTTTTCAAAGCAACTTAGTCTTAGGCCCAAATCTTTGAAGGTATTTAGGCAGCTAACTTCAATTAATTTCAAAAGGAGTTAGGTACCCTCATCAGTCAACGAGGTTCTGTGCCTGAACAGAGATATTTTATTGAAAGTCATTTGGACTTAGGCAACTAAATCACTCAGAAGATTTTGAAAATATTACCCTGGAAAGATTCTTAGCATTGAACAAAACACAGAGGGGACCTACCCTCAAGAAACTTATACAAGAAAGGCTTGATCCTATAAACGGTTATTTCCAGATTTACTATTTCAATTATATTGTTCATATTGGTGTCATCTATGGCCACTAGCCTGGTGTTAGTCAAATTGCATTTAGTGTTTCAGGACCATATTCATTGCAAGAAATGTTAATGCAGTACTAATTAGCAAAAACTATTGACCTTCGTCTGGACTCAGCAACTGGACTCTCAAACAGCTCACAGCAACATTATGCTATAGTCAAGGAAAATGGATCCCCCTAGCTCTCATCTGGAGTGAACTGCAATAAATTCACAAGTAGGGCAAGAAAAGTAAATCCTTTTTATTACATCACAGAGCATCTGCAACCCCCTAGAGCTACTTCTGTCTGTTGGAGTGGACTACACTTGCATAATCACTAAATGGAGAAACAGACAATCTACACAAAGGCACCACCCCAGTTCAGTACACAGCCTAGTCAGCTTCTACATTGATTCTGCAGGGAAATCAAGGACATAAGGGCACTTCCATCTAGCCTAAAAAAGGTAGATGATATCAGAAAGGTATGATTTCCCCAACTGCTAAAACATCACTAGTGATGAGTAGTGTACCAGCTATGACAGAAATATAATTTAAAAGATCCCCAGGCAGTTTAGGCACTATTTCTAATTAAAAGTGGGAGAACAAGATCTGTACCATCTGTACCCACTTTATAGAAGGCTGTGGTTTGATAGTCTACAGGAACATCTACATGAAATACTGACTGCACAGTAGCCAAAAAATACTGTGCAGTAGCACATCACAGCCCGGACCGCGCTAATATGCTACTGCGCAGTATTAGGCTGCTGTGCAGTAGTGTCACTTAAAAGACATTTGCCACCACTACTGCAGTAATTCTGGTTACTAAGCATTTATCTAGTACTTGCTGATACAAGCACTAAATACATGCTCAGTAGCTACTGCACTGTAGCATCTTGTGTAGGTATGTCCTCTCAGGGTAATTGGGGATGTTTTTCAGTGGTGGGCAGAAACAAACCAACTGGGGTCTGAGGTGGGCTAATGCTTCCACCCTGGCACCTGCCATCACTGCGGCTGCTGCAATCACATATCTGTACTGCCTGGCTGTGGTGCAGGGAAAATTTGCCACAGCTAAAAATGCTGCTGACACCCCATGAGCTCCACAGAGCCATTGGTTCTAATCCATGAGCTATAGATTGCCAACCTCTTGCCTACAATGATCAGTTCCACCTACTTTCTCCTACTGCTTTAAAAAGCTGGCAACTAATCTGTCACCCTTACTAAACAAGAATGTGTTTTTCTTTCTTAGGTTCACAGAATTTTGTCTAGAATTGAAATTAGACTACTCTACCATTTCCTGCTTTGCATGTTTCATCTCATGTTTAGATTTAAAACATCAGTCCTACTAGTGTGTGCATGTGTGTGTATACACACACACACACACATAATAAAATGTTATTTTTGTATACATATATATAAATAACATTATATTACTTGCCATACCATTTTGTGCTGCAAACATGTTGTTTTTAATGTATACTGTCACCAGAATATGAGGCTAAATAGAAAATGTGTCACCTCAGTTATCAACATTGCTTCTTGCTTCAGTCTGGCTATAGCAGCCATGAATATTTTTGATCTCTAGGCTCTCTATTCTACATTTCGTTCTTTCAGACAATCACGTAAGTCACTTGTTCCCTAAAAGCCCAACTGACTGAAATTAGTTTGAATTTATATATTGAAGTAATTTGAAATCAGAACTCCTGCAAGTTCATGTGGAAAAAACATTAAACATAATTTCATCTACTCATTTCCATCTTTAACCTGATCATTTACTGATACTATGTTACAGGTTCTCAAACCTATTTTTGATCCTTTGGTACTTATGTTCAATAGACCATGCTAATTGACTTTGCAGAACAGTCTTCCATATGTGCCAATGTCATAACCTTCATGAAAATCAGATAAATGATGTCAGCTATTTCAACTTTTCCTACAGTTTAGCAATATGCTCCAAGGGTATTTGTCATCCATGATTTTCTCTTCATGCATCTATACTGGCTGCCCTTTAGCAAATGGTAAGTTTTTTAATGTTACCTTATCTTGTATCAAAGCTGAAGTCAGAACAATCTACTTTTTAAAGTACTAAGTGCATAACTATCTGGTGTCTATATAAATGCTTTCAACATTTCAAATAGCATCCAATTTTATATTTTGTTAAACTGCATCCATTCTGGTGATAGCTTCTACTCTACTGTCTTTACTAATAGGAAGAAAGAAATCTCTGAGGTTGCCAGAGATACTATTATCTACTATTTTTATTACTAGCTTTTCACTGATATTCTTAAAAGATACCTCATACTTCTTGCTTAACTGGTATCTTATATTTTATAATCTATTTTCTTCATTTTTCTTTGCTTATTTGGCCAACTTCTCAATTATTCTTTTTTATGGTAGATATTATTTATTTATGGCATACTGGTACATAGAAGGGAGGTTAGATAGTCACATTGTAGACTGACGAAATCAGAGTTGCATATGTTTCCGTGAGCCTGAGCAAACTTTACCAGATGCTGTCAGATAAAGGAAATACACATCACTGTCAACAGTCCCTCGATAGAAGGATGACAGTCTTCTTCCAGTAAGTAGGGAAGTCATGAGTGAGTCCATAGATGACTGAGGCAGCCAATTTGAGATCTTCTAGTGGCCTGTTACAAATAGTTCCAGGAGGAAGGAGTATATGCTGGTGATTTTGGGTCAGATATTTCACTTTGTCCCTCTCATCTATTTGTGTCCATAGTGAGGCGAGTTTGCTAAAAAAAATCGATGGCATGTCATACATAACAATGCCATTGGGGACAATTCAAAGCTTAAGTCTCCCAGGCATTGGTATCAATATTGAATTTCTTCAGATTGGCCTTGAAGATGTCCTAGAATCAATTCTAGAGTGGAGACCAACAGTGAGTTTTGGTAGCCAGTTCTCAGGCATCCTTATGACATGTCCTGCCCAATGCAGCTGGAGCCATATAAACATGTGTAGCCTAGGTGCACCCAAGAGTGTGTCCCATCCTCAATTGGATGGGATAGGTGGACAGGCAATAGTGTCATAGATTCATAGATTCATAGACGTTAGGGTCGGAAGGGACCTCAATAGATCATCAAGTCCGACCCCCTGCATAAGCAGGAAAGAGTGCTGGGTCTAGATGACCCCAGCTAGATACTCGTCTAACCTCCTCTTGAAGACCCCCAGGGTAGGGGAGAGCACCACCTCCCTTGGGAGCCCGTTCCAGACCTTGGCCACTCGAACTGTGAAGAAGTTCTTCCTAATGCCCAGTCTAAATCTGCTCTCTGCTAGCTTGTGGCCATTGTTTCTTGTAACCCCCAGGGGCGCCTTGGTGAATAAATCCTCACCAATTCCCTTCTGTGCCCCCGTGATGAACTTATAGGCAGCCACAAGGTCGCCTCTCAACCTTCTCTTGCGGAGGCTGAAAAGGTCCAGTTTCTCTAGTCTCTCCTCGTAGGGCTTGGTCTGCAGGCCCTTGACCATACGAGTTGCCCTTCGCTGTACCCTCTCCAGGTTATCCGCATCCTTCTTGAAGTGTGGTGCCCAGAATTGCATGCAGTACTCCAACTGCGGTCTGACCAACGCCCTATAGAGGGGAAGTATCACCTCCCTGGACCTATTTGTCATGCATCTGCTGATGCACGATAAAGTGCCATTGGCTTTTCTGATGGCTTCGTCACACTGCCGGCTCATGTTCAACTTGGAGTCCACTAGGATCCCTTTCCACCTCTGTGCCACCCAGCAGGTCATTCCCTAGGCTGTAGGTGTGGTGGACATTTTTCCTCCCTAGGTGCAGCACTTTGCATTTCTCCTTGTTGAACTGCATCCTGTTGTTTTCTGCCCACTTGTCCAGCCTATCCAGGTCTGCCTGCAGCTGTTCCCTGCCCTCCGGCGTGTCCACTTCTCCCCATAGCTTTGTGTCATCTGCAAACTTGGACAGAGTACATTTCACTCCCACGTCCAAGTCGCTGATGAAGACATTAAAGAGTATCGGTCCAAGGGACCCCACTGCCCACACCCTTCCAGGTCGAGACCGACCCATCTACCACGACTCTTTGGGTGCGACCCTCTAGCCAATTCGCCACCCACCGGACTGTGCAGTCATCCACATCACAGCCTCTTAATTTGTTCACCAGTATGGGGTGGGATACCGTATCGAAGGCCTTCCTGAAGTCCAGGTATACGACATCCACCCCTCCTCCTGTGTCCAGGCGTTTCGTAACCTGGTCATAGAAAGAGACTAGGTTGGTCAGGCACGATCTGCCCGCCACAAACCCATGCTGGTTTCCCCTCAGCATAATTTGTCCTGCCAGGCTCTCACAAATGTGAGCCTTGATAATTTTTTCAAATACTTTACCAAGGATGGAGGTGAGACTGACCGGCCTATAGTTGCCCGGGTCCTCCTTCCTCCCCTTTTTGAAAATGGGGACCACGTTAGCCCTTTTCCAGTCCTCCGGGACTTGGCCTGTGCGCCACGAGCATTCGAATATTGCCGCCAGTGGCTCTGCAATGACGTCGGCCAGTGCCTTCAGCACCCTCGGATGGAGCCCATCCGGGCCTGCCGACTTAAAGGCATCCAGTTCTTCCAAGTGACTCTGCACCACCTCAGGATCTACGCATGGAAGTCTGGCGCCTTGCTGCTGCCTCTCTACAACCCCAGTGAGAGACTTGTCGTGCCCCTCGCTTAGGAACGCTGAGGCAAAGAACTCGTTGAGGAGTTCAGCCTTGTCCCCTCTATCTGTCACCAATTGCTTCTGCCCATTTAGCAGGGGTCCTATTCCTCCCTGGGCCTTCCTTTTACTCCCTATGTATCTAAAAAACAATTTCTTATTGTCCTTTACTTGGGTTGCCATCCTCAGCTCCATGGTAGCTTTGGCCCGCCTAACTGCCTCCCTACAAGCACGAGCAGAGGAGGTATATTCATCTTTAGTGATCTCACCCTGTTTCCACTTTTTATGTGCTCCCCTTTTGGCCCTTAGGCTGCCCTGGATTTCTCTGGTCAGCCATGGAAGCCTCCTGGCCCCTTTCCCTCTTTTGCCTCGCTCGGGGATCGTCTTGCTTTGTGCCCAAAGGATCGTTTCCTTTAGGCACAGCCACCCTTCTTGGGCACCCATCCCATCAAAACTCCTACTCTGCAGTGCTTCCTTGACTAATCGCCTGAGTGCAATGAGATCAGCTTTCCTAAAGTCTAGCACTTTCACCCTACTAGTTACCTTACCCACTCGCCGTCTTATGTAGAATTCTATCATAAGGTGATCACTGTCTCCCAGATAGCTACCGATCTGGAGGTCCCCTATCATGTCATCTCCCGTTGCCCATACCAGATCCAGTATGGCATTCCCCCTAGTGGGACCATACACCTCCTGAGAGGTCATGAGAGCAAGGCTGCCACTTAGGTTCAGATCCCTCTATCCTCTATAGAGCCAGGCCAGGCAAATGTTACTTAACTGTATACAGTTTATCAATTCATAATTTAAATATAAAAATATACCTGACATATGAGGATACATATTTACAAAGGATAGACAACAAACAATACTCCAAAATAATTGCTGGTCTGGGAACTAACCCTCCACTGGGGTGTCACACCCAGCACCAACACCTGATAGGGGAACCCTATAAGCAACAATTAAGTCATCTAGTTCCCCCTAGTCACCCCAGGCACAGAGGAGTGATAGATCCTGAAATAGGTAAGCACAGGTAAGTCCACACAGCAGGTGAATAACCAGGAACCCAATAGGACAATAAACAGAATATGGCAGTGGAAGGATAAGTTTACACACATGATAAGTAGCAACTAAAATATGGTAAGACAAAATAATAAATAATTTGGTTAGAAATAGTATACAAAATATAAAAAACAACCTCCAAAATCTTAGGCACACACCCACCCTGTGCGGGAAACATAGACACACTGGAAGTTAAGGTCCCCTTCCCTCAGAGATCATGGGCCCTAGCAAAACTCTTGATAGCAACAATAGGGGCCCACTTCCCACCCTCCTGGGCCACTGCTGGGCCTAGGACCTTTTCTCACTGGCTCTCCAGTAGGATCCCTACCTGGGCACCCAGGCCAAGTCACACCACCTTCTCTGTTTCCCAGCCTTGTGCCAGGGTTTCCCTGTGGCCCTGTGCCCTGCTCTGGGCACTGAGGCCTCTTTCAGCTGCTCTGGGCTGTGCTCCTGGCTCCACCTCCCTGGCCTTGCACCTGGGGCTTTCCTCTCTGAGCACAAAGTGGGGAGAGGGGGCTCTTTTAGCTCTGCCTAGCCATGCTACCAGCTTCAGCTACCTGGCCTCATGCTGGGATCACAAGTCTGAACCCCTTAAATGGTTGCTAGCGCCGAGGCTCTGTGCACCAGGTTGCACACCACAACGCGGCCCAAGCAGTCTCAAACTGCTCCTGGGGCCGAGGCTCCATGCACCAGGTCATGCACTGCAAGGTGGCCCAAGCAGTCTTGAACTGCTCCCAGGGCTGAGGCTCTGTGCACTCCTGAAGCGTCCCACCACTTCTATCCCAGGTGGTGTCTTCAGGGGTTCTTCTGGGTGATCACCTGCTGGGCAGCTCTCCCCAGCTCTTCTGGGCCCCACTCTTCTTGAGTCCCTTGTTGCATCTGCTCTGTGTGTCGAGCATGCTGTCCTTTTATTCTGTCAAGATGCTCTGCCCCCAAAGTCTGCCCGACTTGCAAGGTGCAGTTCTCAATCAGGTCCAGGGCTCTTTGCCCTGCCCCCACTCCGGGCAGGGGCAGGGCAGCTTCTCTCCATCACCTCCTTATTGGTGGGAAAGTCTCACCAGTGGCTCAAAGCCCTTTCGAGCCAGCAAGCCAGGCTGCTACCAGCATGCCCACTACACATGGTTTCAGTGCTGGTAGCATTTGATGGAGTAACAGTGAGAGTTTGCACCCTGGGAAAATCTTGCAGGAGAGCAGCAAGGGAGAGGGAGGTCCTAAAGCAGGGGTGGTCACACAGTTCTGAGATGGAGTGGGGGGTGTACTCAGGTTCCAATAGTAGGAGTGAAAAGAAGGGGGTGCACAGGAGTCGTATGCATGCTGGGAACTCCAAAACAGTCCCCGGATGCACTGCTGCTGCTGCCTCATGCTCTGCCCACCCTGGCACTTGCTCGTGAAGTGGCAGCACCTGGGTGTCAGTACACTGGCTGCTGCTGCAAGAGCAACACCATGGAGCTACTTGTATTGCCAGAGAATGTTTTTTGCCTTCCTCCTAAGTCGGTGCCCAGAGATGGTGCCCTGCTTGCCCATCCCTAGTTACATTAGTGGCTTGAGCCAGAAAGCTGGGGTTTCTTCTTTTGCCCTTCCAATTGATATGCAGGATTTTCTGAATACATCACTAATGGTAATGTTCCAAAGCTTTTGGGTGTTTCCCTTCTGTCACCTAAGTTTCATACCCATACAAGAGAGATGACAACAGCCTGGTAGGCAAGAAGTTTGGTTTCCATACACATATCATTAGAACTGATCAAAGTACTTCAAATGTAATGAAAGAGTTTTTTATCAAAGAGTATTAATTTGATAGCCCAAGCATTTCAGAGACCATATCCATTTTATTACAATTTTCCAAGGGAAATTATCCAAATCTTTAATTGAAGCAATGCTATGTTATCATAACAAAAGTTGAATAAGATAAAGTGAAAAAAAAGCACTTTGATCTTAACTATTTTTTTTTTTTGTCTAAACAAAATATTTCAGAATATTTCATTTCCCAAGAAATTAATCTGGAATGAAAATGTGAAAAATTCTTGCACTGATTTCCATATTTTACTGTTTTATATGAAATAAACATAGTTTTATTGCTATTATATACAAGAAATAACATAGCCATTGACAGTTTTATGCATAAAAATACACACAGACAATGGAACATAGGACTGGAAAGGGCCTCCCTTGGGCTACTGAATCCAGTCCCCTTCATTGCAGGCATTTGTTTTACAAAGGAATCCAACAAATCACCACAAATCCATAGCCAACTTCAAAGAATAATATACAAAACATCAAGAATACCCTATAACAGGGGTGGAAATCTTTGGCATGTGTATAGCTACCATATTTACCTGAATCCATGACAGGTTTTTTCTTTATTTAACATGGGGGCGTATGAAGTGGCAGGGGGGACAGGCAGCTGTTGTGGCTCCAGCTGTCTCCAGTTGCAACTGCAGCTGCTTCCTGTCTCCCCACATCTTCTACTCCCTACCTGTCCCCTCCCCACTGGGTCCTCCATTTTCCTGCTGCAGCTCCCACCTCCAATCCCCCCTGCAGCCTCTGCCTTCCTTGCCTGTTCCTTCCTCCCAGGAAGGCTCCAGCCCTCCTCCAGCCTGGGGCACAGAGCACATTTCTGCTCCAGCCCCACCTCAGCCTTGTAGAAGCAACAACAGCATGGCAACTCTGGCCCCACCTCCAGGAGAAGCTATAGGCAAAGTATTTCCATGCCAATTTTATGCCTGTTGAATTCAAAGACTGAACTGCTTTATTTCTCATTTTGTTTCAATATACTGCACTTGTAAGTTTTCCTCTTGTAAACATTAGAGAGGTTCTTGAATAAAACTTTACATTTCCAAGTCCAAAATGTGATCCAAAAAAACCCTCTCTCCATCAGCTGTCTACATTATGGCCCTGAAATTTCCCTAAACATTTACCTTAGGCTTCTATGCATAGAAAGAAGTGCTCTAGTCTCAGTAGCTAAGTGCCTGCCTAGCTCTTGGAGACGTCTCATCATGTAGGTGTGGTCTGATCATGTCTGTTACATGCCACTAATGCTGAATTCCCAGCAATCATGGTTATTCCCAGCAAAGCCCAGCAATCATGGTTATGTTTGTTTGAAAAGCAAGCTGGGGAAAGAAGTGGTTATGCCCACTTTTTATATGATATAAAAATGGATCAATTTTCCAGAAAGTAGTGAACTTGGGTTCCAGATCTTTATTAGACTCAGGAAATTCAGAGCTGATGATCCCAGTGAGATGTGCAGACAAAAACCTGTAATCCATCGAAACAACACAAACGGTCAAAGTTTAACCACAAAGATAATTGGTTACGGGAGTCAAAAGTAAAGCATGATGTGTTAAATATTTAAGGGAAAAAATTCTGTGAGTCTTAGGTACAGTTGTTTCTATCAAACAACAAACAGAAAGAAGAGAGATTCTATTTTAGACACAAGGAGGAAAGTAGGTAAATTATCCAAGGCAATACGTTCCACTGATTACATTGGCACTCTCAGTAATATGACTCTAGAGGACTTTTACTGGTTTTGAAGTTGAAAACTTCACAGTTAGAAGACCATTAGGGCTTCTATAGCAAGCCAGGCTCTGAGGCAGCCAAGGCACTTCCTAGTGCCCACTTGGATCTCTCCTTACTTGCCCACTCTGGGTCCCATACTTCTGCCTTGTCCACCATGCCTTAATATTATAATTGGACTGGGAGGCTACCCTAGAGGTCAGGAAGATTTGCTTCAGGTCTTAGACCCTTTTCGGGCTATGGCCCCCTGGCCTTGGTCTACCTTACTCTGTGTGGAGTCCTTTCACCCAACATCTACTGTCCCAGTACTGAGGTTCCTAGGCTCCAGCTTTGCCCTATATGGGTGGTGGGCCCCAGTCTCACCTTTGAAGGTGTTGGGCTGCTCAACCTTGTCTCACCATTTGCAGGTGCTGGGCCCCTCAGATCCCGTCTCACTCTTCATGGGTGCTTGGCTCCTCTCTTGCTCTTTTCAAGCACTGGGCCCCCATCTCATGTGTTGCAAGCACTGGGTTTGTGCCCTCAGTCTTTTCTGCTACAAGCTATAGTCCTTCAGTTGATTTCAGTGCTCCCCCCACCAAGGTGTTGCTTGTGGCCTCGAAGCTTCTCAGTGCTTGTGGTTGGGCCTTGGTCCTCCTGTCACCTACCCCCTTTTGAAGGGTTTTGGACCTAAGGTGCCCTGGCACCCTTTTTGGTGGCCTTCTCCTTCCCTACAGCCATAACCTGGCCCTCCAGTTCAAACTTCAACACAGTGAAAAATACAAGCATCCACTTCCAAAAGTTTCCTCCCTCCCTCCCCCCACCCCCAAGTCAATATCACACCATGATAATAAGCTAAAACATAAGGCCAAAATATTGTTCTGCTGCCCAGTGATGCAGGGGCTTCCTGGCAGCTCCTTGCAGTCTGGAGTGCTTCCTCCCTGGCAAGTCAGAATCCCCTCTCCTGAGGCCTCAGCCACAGTATTGGCTTTATAAGGCCTCTAACCCCCTCTCTGATTCACCCCTTCCATCCCAGGCATTTCGATCACTGGCTGCACTGTGTTGGCTTCACTTAAGGAGGGCAGCCATTTTATACTAGTCCCTCTAGGGACACTAGAGCTAGCAAGCTGCTCACTGGCTCCCTCTTTCCTTTAGTAACAGGAACTGTTACAGCTTCCCATAAAAATATATGCTTTATCAAGGTTACCATCTATCATTTAGACATTGACTAGTTCCAGTTAACAGCTTGATAGAGGAAGAAGTTCACCTGGGGAAAAAAGAAACATAACCCAAGCACAATATCAATACAAAAATAATATCTAGAACACAGTATAGCGTAGGATAGGGTTAAGAAATAATTCAGACATGGGAAATAAGAGTTCCAAATGGTTATCATCCTTGATATTTTTATATGCTAGTTAATATGTTTTCATTTCATATAGTTATATTGGATGAAGGTGAAATCCTGAGCTCATTGGTGTTCATAGAAATTTACCATTGGCTTCAATGAGACCTGGTTCTTGCCCATAATTTTCAGAGTGAGAAACATGAGCTCCATGCATCCAAGTATCTTTGAGCAGTGTCTATAATCAATCAACAATCAATTTTCCCCAAGAAATATTAATATCTTTTTAATCTCAAAGAAAAAAAATGTTTTTTTATCAATTTATGTTTAGTTTTCATCCCAGAAAGTAACCTTCCTTCTAAAAATACAATTGAAAATGAAGTTTCTGAGTTAGAATATCTCTGTATCAAAGATCACTTGCATAACATTTAACCAGATGCATTCACCAATAGAAAAGTTCATATCTAAAGATATCAGTGTCTTTTACTGGTCTTGGAACAAAATAAAATTAAGGGTTCTGTTTTTAGTTAGTCCTAGTCCTAATAATCCCTAAGAAAAAGAAACAGCACATGTTTTATCTTCAAGTATGATTGGAAGATTTGTGTTTATAATTCTGAATGAAAATCTTTAGCTGTGTTTGTATTATTTGATTCAGGGCTAGAGGAAACAAAGTATCAGAAAGTTTCTTCTTTGGATGGATAGAGGAGATGAAAGAATTGTTTAAAACAAGCTTACAAAGCTAATGTGTTACTATCAAAAGAGAGGGAGCCTTTTCTACTAAGGTACATAGAAATTTAATGAGGTGAAAAATAGTAGGCATCACTCATACCATGACATCTAAGCAGAAATCAGGAAGATGAGAACATTTTTATTAATTACTACAAGTCAAAGATATAAGTCCACACTTACAACAACAGCTGAAAACTAAAGGAGTAACTTGCACCTAAAAGTAACTGGACTTGTTTATCTGCACACACTGATCATATTGCAGTAATTATAACAACTGAATGTATAAAAAATATGCCTATATGTCAGGTATAATGTCTAAATTCTATTTTTAAGTAAGTGTGGGTTAAGAATTGAGGCAGAATTATCTCCACTTGCAAAATTTTACCCATAAAATTAAACTCAAGTTAAGATAGCTGAAAATGTAATGCCAATCATCTTCAGATTCATATTTAGCAGACAGATAGTCTAAGCTGGGGTAAGAAGCTGGCATGAGTACCCTAAAGATACACATTCTTTCTTTGATTTTAAATGATCTAATGTCCATTTTACTACTACTTACATAAGTACTCTCAAAATAGCCCTTGATGAGAAATACAAATCATTCTATTTACAGTTTTCAGCAGAGGGGGAGCACAAGTTAATGTAACAGTTCCTTTGTTAACCTATTTGTTCAGGGACATTTCTTGCTTTATTATGTACATGCAGAAATGTACTAATTCAGGAAAGTAGATGTTCCAGAAGCAGAATGATAGCTGCAGAACAAGCACATAAGAGACTGGTCAGTGTGTGTAGCTTATTTCCCTATTTAACAATAAGAGATCCTGCAATTATGTCTTAGCTCACTAGGAGAATGACAAGAAAAGATTGTTGACTATAGGATGATGACTTCCAATATAGTTGAGTAAGTCTGGTAGCAAAACATATTCCTACTTCCTCAGAAAGTTCCAGCTGTGCAATGGATGAATCTTTGTAAGTAAGTTTAGTGGTCTAACTATTGACTTGCAGGACATGTGCACATGTTATATTTAGATTGACCTAACTCGAGATAGGTCAGTCTAAGTGCTGATCCCTTCATATGTTCAGGGAGTTTAAATCATGCAAAAAAATGTCTGGCCTGATCTAACTTAGCTCACCTGAAGAGATGTATTATGTAGATTGGGCTAACTCAGGCTCAATCTCACCAAATATATGTACACATTTGGAGCACAGTTCTGGGACTAAGAAAGCCCAGCCAGATGCCCATGAATGATGTGTGCCCCTGGAGGCTGGGGCGGGGGGGGGGGGGGGCAGGGGCACAGTGATTGCCTGCAGGTGGCAGTGGTGGCAGTGAGCAGGGAGGTGGTGGCAAGTGGCAACTGCCCACAGACACCGCCAGCAGCGTCGGCGGTACTTCTGTCAGGGGGTGCATTGCCAATCTCAGGGGGTGCATGTGCACCCACGTGGACCTCCTATGTGTTGCCAATGCAGCTGCCCCAGCTCTGGGGCTGAGCTTTTCCTACCTGCCCCCTGCAAGCGTGACCAGGCTATTTTTAGCCCTCTGACCCCCGCTTTCTGAATGAACAACACCCCCCGCACAAACCCACCACCCCTCCCTGCATACCTGTGAGCCTCTCCAACCACACCAAATTCCCCACCCCCAATGCAACAATGGACCTGCTAGGTTCCCCGATCACACTCCCCCCCCTTCCCCTTTCCACCCTGACCTACTTAGATTGTGTTCATGGCACAGCTCTCAGCACCAGTGAATGTCTGCATAAATGGGGACCCAATCTACGATCACATAACTTCATAGTTTTAAGATTTTTAGGGTTGGAAGGGACCTCAGTAGATCATGGAGTAAAATAACATAAATCAGGTCCTGTGAAGGTGTATACCTGCCCTCAGTTAATTAGGGATAATTGGTCAAACAAAACCGCACCTTTTTATTCCTACGTGTAACATATTAACTTTGCTTCTCTGTCACATAAGCTAATTAGTTCCCTTTTGAACTGCATTGGTACTCTTGTAGCTTTCCTGTTTTTCAAGTTATTTTGTTTTGTTATTGTAAGCTGCCCTACACCTTTTTTGGGAAGGGTGGCATATAAATCCAATAAATATATATATAAATAGTTTCTGTATCCATGAAACATGTTTGGGAAATTGAAACGCTGTAGCTTACTGGGCAGGTCTACATGAGATAATACTGTGCAGTGGTTGCTGTGAATTTATTTAGTACTTGTATAAGCAAGTACTAAATAATTGTACAGTAACCAGAGTTACTGTGCAGTAGTGCTGGCAAATGCCTTTTAAATGATGCTACTGTGCAGTAGCCTAATACTGTTGTGCAGTAGCATCTTGGCACAGTTTTTGCCACATGATGCTACTGTGCAGGAGTATCTGGCTTCTGCACAGTCAGCATCTCACATAGACATGCTAAGTGAGTACTTTCTTTTTAGTCTGAATCCATTGCTGTGAGCTTATATTATGGAGTTTACTAACAAAGCAGTTTTTCATTATAACATGTTCCATTATGTCCATCAGCCCTCTAGTTAGCATCTTCTCTTTCCTTGCTTATAAAGAAGGGCTTTGCTCTATTCTTTGTTATGCATTCTTTCCAGAAACTGCCTGTACAACTAAGAGTTCCTCAAGTACCAACTGAGCTCCTGTTGCAACAATGCAGACGTTTTGTTTGCCTCATTTTTCCAGTTGAAAGGTAATAGCACTGATTAGGATTGAATCCTACCTCCAACCTGGGTCATAGCTTACACTCCAGAATATTGATTTTTCTGGAAGAACACTGCCTTTGATGCTGTCCCAGCATTTCAGTGATTCTTCTGAGCAATCTCTCTGAATCCAAGTAAAGAGAGTTGTTGAAAATTTACCATTTTTCCCCACATGATACCCCTAGTGAGCATCATTTTCTTATGATTTGTAGAAAGAGTTAGGAATGGAAACTTGGGGAATCCTACCTTACCATGAGTCAGACAGCCCACACAGGCTTAGTCCTATCTGTGCCCTGAGAGGACTAAGAAGAACTGATATTTTCTTGTAGGCATTGTAGGTGGACAACAGTATTACTCAGCTCAGACATCAATTATGGAAACAATGTGGTCTATCTAGATTCAGAGAACCCTTTTCTTCCTTCACAAAAAGACCTGTTAGCAATCTTTCCAGATGTTTGCTTCTCCCATTAACTGAATTTTTCATTTAATCCTCAACATCTAGCTTTTGCTTTCCAAAGGAACCTGAAGTTTCTTCAGTCACTCTATTAGTGAGTTTTACCTTTACTATTAATTCTCTAAAGGAAAATTCTGAGTCATGCTTTTATCTGAAGGCTGTTTCATCTAGCATGCAAAAACACAAGACGCATTGATTGAAAGTTGAAGTCAGCAAAGATCAAAATGAAAATAATAAGCAAATTTTGACAGTGATTACAATTAACCATTAAAATGGGATGAGGCAAATCCTCCTAAGGCTTCGTATAATTCTGAAATAAGTGAGGCAATTTATCCACCAATTATTGGACTCAATGCAGAAATTAAAGGCAAATTCTATGGTTTGTATTATTCAGACCAAAGCAGATGATCAACATAGTTCTTTCTGGTATTAAACAAATATTTAATCTTTTAACTTGGGTTTTTCAGGCAGTAGTAGCTTAGACCACATCCCCACAAGCGGGAATGTGCAGCTTGTGGCACCTCAAAGCCTCCTGAGACACTGCAAAATGCATGTGGCACATGTTAATCCTAGGAGCTAAAAAAATGTGCCAAACAAATGTCATGGCGCACATGGCAGCAGTGTGTACTGCCAGAAACCAGAGCCTGAACAGCCAGAGCCACACTCTAGCTGCTGGCCAGGCTTTGTGTGCCCGGATTGCTGCCACTACAGCCACAGAAGGCCCCCAGGATCCCAGGTAGGGCTGCTGGAGCCAGCCCAGGTTCTGGCCCCAGCCTCCCCTACCCCACCCAGGGGAATTTACCATTCACTACAGCATGCATTTAGGGGTATGCCCAGGGACAAATATGTGCTGCTGCTGTTTGCCTTTGGGGAAATGCACACATGAGCTAGTGTCTGCTTTTGTGGAAAGCAAATGTTTCCTTATTGCAATTTATTTCTGGAACATATGTGGAATTTCAGTCCTCACGGAAACCTACAATGGGACCTACTGTATCACAGTGATGGTTTACAAGCCCTGGTGGCCAGCATGACTATTGAATATATTATGAATCTTTTTCTGCTTTTCTGATGCTAAAGAAGTGTTTCTATCTTCTTGGGTAGATCTACATGAGACACTTAACTGCGCAGTAGTGTAGTTTACTGCAGAGTAAATGTGTGTGTCTACATGTGCTCATGCTTACTGTGCAGTAAAAACCCCTAATTGCCAGTAAATATGATAACTGTAAATGCAGGTAACCAATTTGTGTGTTATTTATTACTGCATGATAATGCATGTGTAGACATGGCCTAGGAGCAAATTTGCTCAAAGGTCAGCCCTGCTACTAGGGGGCCAGCCCCAGGCCCCTGTGTTACCCTAGGCAGGACACAGGCCAGCTGCCTCAGCATTCCTGCACTCCAGGTACTGCTACCAGGCCCAGCTACAGGCAGCATCAGAGCCAGCTGCACCTGCCTACAGCCCACCCCCAGCAGCCTGCCCTGAACTGTGAGGCCTGCTGCTGTGGGGCATTGCCTCTGCCGTGCAGCTATCAGTCCTATGCTGGACCCCTGTGCTGGGTGCTACAGGCAGCTGCCCAGGCCTGGAAGCACAGGGGCAGCTGTATAGAGATCCAGGGAGCTGGTGCAGAACCCAGGATTGTGACATCCTCACCAACACACATACTCATGCCCATGCACATGCCTGCCACCTGGGGCCCCAGTTGGTCCCAGGAGATGACTGGTGACCTTGTCATACTGTGGGGTGAGGCAAATGTGCAGTGCCAGTTTCCTGCCTTGGCCTGGCACCCGTAGTGATATGTCACTGAGAGAAGGCCCTTCACATCTGCATGGGGAGCCTGGGCCATCACCTGCCACACCAGGGCCCCCAATCTAGGTGCCCACCCACTGTACCTCACTGTACAGGAGGACACTGCCTGGAGCCAGATGCTTTCACCACCAGACAGGACCAAGTGGAACCACCAGCCATGCCAGCCCTGGCCATGTGGTAAGGCCCACACTGAGGACATGGCCCTCCTTGCCCCAGCCACTGCTCCTGGCCACAGCCCCTGCCCCACCTCCCCATCTGGCCTCCTTGCACTCCTGACTCCCAGATTCCCCTCCCCCCCCCCCCGCAGCACACAGGGAGGCAAAAGACAGTGCAAAACTTTATTGAGCATCCCATGCCCCCACAGCTAGGTGGGCATGGGCCTCTCACATGCTAAGGAATGTGTTGATGCTGGCAGCGATTTCCTTCTTGGCAGTAGGGCAGGGACATGTAGCAGCCACAAGTAGCCCTCTAGATGGCAGCAGAGGTTGTGGGGCAGGCCAGTATTCATCTGGGCCTGGGCCTGCCCACCCGACTTACCATGGTTCCTGGGCACCTGTGCATACCTGACACCTGATCTGAGGCCAGGCAGTGTATAGCCCCTGGTATAGAGCATCTTATCTTTGAAATGTAGTATACTTACACAAACAGCTTCTTTATCATGGCTCTACAGGGCCAACAGCTGCACGTGTGGGAGAGGCCTCTCTTGGCAGCTGAGATGCAGCCTCAGGGTCACCACTTCCAATAGCCAGAGCCCTATGGGTACACTAACTCTGCCAGAGGGGGACCCTGGACAGGATCCTACTCCTGGACCACCTGATCATGGTGTCAGAGAACCAACTGGAAGATGCTTTGGCCTGGTGGGCAGAGAACATGGCCTGCCAGGACAGGGGGTGGATGGAGGATGCATGGGACTGGCATGTGGAGGTGCAGGATTGGTGTGAGGAGGCAGACCAGGAATTCTGGGTGCAGTTCCTGGATCTGGAGTGCAAGTGGGTGGAGGTGCTGTGGGAGAAGAATGCCATACAGGTCCGGGCAGTGCAGGCCACAGACAATAACCGCTAGGCTCTGGACATCATTCTTGCCTTAGTGGTCTACTTTGTCTCACCTGTAGCCTGGCCCCTGACTTTAGCCCCACTTGCCCCGCTGGCAGCCACCCACTGCCCAACAGCAGGCCCCAACCTGGGCCTGGGAGGATGTTCTGCACCACCTCCAGCAGCCAGGAGCCCCTGCCTTGTGTCCTAGCCCCACCTGGGCCCATCCCTACTACTCACCCCAGGTCCACATAGGTGCAGAGCTGGAGGTGACTACAGTGGGGCCAGGACCACACTCTGGCCCTGCTGGACCTGGACACCAACTTCTTGAGGGAGAGCCATCTGCACTGGAAAAGCACTGGAAGCCATCACCCTGGCCAAGCTCCTCACCCGTTCACCTTAGTGTGTGCACCTGCAGGGGAACAGCCAGAGGCTGGGTTGTTGGCAGTCTGTCTCCAGGCTCTGCCCCTAGGCTCCCCCAGCCCAAGGTGGCACACTGAGCACACTGGTGGTCCATTAGTAATGGTGCAAGTGGGCTAGAGGCTACAGTGGGCAGCACTGGAGGAGGTGGTTGGCCAGCACCTCCCACACCTGGTGCCCTGGCCCTGTCTGGCAGCTGCGTAGCTCTCCTGAGACCTTGGTGTTGGGGGCGCTGGCACTGCCACTACAGGTGGTATTCCTGCTGCCAGGCATCCTGTGCTCAGGGCTCACAGAAGAGTTCCCCCTAGGCCTCTCAGATGTTATATAGTATAGAGGCTATGATGATGACCCAGTGGAGGTTGTCTTTGGCAAATTTGAGGTGAGTGGTAAGGGTACACCAGCATCCCTTAAGATGTCTGAAGGTGCACTCCACCAGGGTGTGGGTCCGGCTCAGGCACCAGTTAAAGTGGTCCTGGTGGGGGTTCTGTTGGCCAGTGTAGGGTTGCATGAGCCAGGGTTGATGGGTTCCAAATGAGGAGGAGCATGACCACCACAGTGCCCAGCTGCGTGTCTGGCACCCCTGGCACCCCTGACACTTTCCACTTGGTCTAGCAGACTGGAGTTCCTGAAGACATGGACATCTCAGAGTGGTTTGGTAGGGTCCCCAGTGAGGAGGATTAGGACCACCCCAGTGAAGAGGAGCAGGACCACCACAGCTACATGTCTGGCACTCCTGGCATGAAGCACCCACTTTCTACTTGTCCTGGCAGGCTGGAGTTCCTGAAGATGTGGGCATCGTGGGTGCTGCCTGCCCTGCCAGCACTAATATTCATGAAGGCCTCACAGTGGTCCACAACAGCCTGGACCACCACAGAGCGAATGTCCTTCTGGCACATGTAGATGCTTGCCTGGCACCGTTTACTCGTGAGTAATTTACTCACAAGTAAACTGGTGCCACAGCAAATGCACATGTAAACACATCCCCCTGAGTCGCAGTCAGAGATAACTTAAGTGGCTGCTGGTATGATAGGATCATTGCCTATCACACCTATATTGCCACAGTTTTGTCTTTTGCTCCCTAATCTGTGTATCCATCTATTGTTTCTTCTCTTATATTAAATGGTAAACTCTCTAGGACAGAGACTGTCTTGGTTCTGTGCCTGTACTGTACCTCACACAGTGGAATTCTGGTCCAAGATTAGGGTTCCTAGGAGCTAGAGTAATATATATATAAGATATAGTAACTTTATAAAGGAATACAGAGTAGACATATCAGGAGCAAAAATGATTTGATTTGAAGTGTGGAAACAACCTTAATATTTTGAGATAAATGCCTTTCTTCCTACCTTTTGATGACATTAAAAATGTATGCAATTAAGCTGCATAAATCCATGGCAGTGAAACTATATGATGTATGTTGACACCCTGCCTAACAATTAAGTGAATTACCTATACTTTTGACATGGATAGTAGTACTTTATTGTCAACTGTTTTTAGTATAGTAAAGCCTATAGGGCCCAAAGTTGATCTGAAATGTAGATAATATCTATCCTGAAGAGCATGATGAACTACACAAGCAAGGATAGGAGGGTACAACAGAGAGGTAAAATGACTTGTCTGAATTTATATACTGGGGCTATAGCTGAGCTGAAAATAGAACCCAAGTCAGCTGGACCCCAAAACAGTGTCTTAGTGTCTGTGCTGTTACCTTTAGTTTTGCCCCTTGGTTATAGCCATCCATCCCTCCCTCCCTCCATCATCCATATTTTAGAAATTTTAGAAGTATAACTGCTAAAAACTTAAAAGCTATATCAGTAAAGTGTAAAAAAAAAAAATTAATTATTTTTAAAGCTGCATTTTTTCTATTGACTCTGTTATCCAACATATCTCTTTCCCATGCCAATTATCATTATTGCCCTTTCATGAGCAAGTGGCTTTCTTACACAGTTACCTGGAGGTGAATCTATTGAGAAATGACTTTTATATTCCAATAAGAAGTGGCTTGGAAAGTCCATTTTCTCACACAGTTCTTCTATTTGTTGTGACACCTTAAATTTCCCTGGAATATATTTAGATGACAGTGGAATGTGCATTGACTTTATTACACATGACAGACAAACATCATGGAGAATAATTCATTTAAAAGCCTGTGGACCTTTTCTGTTGTTCTTTTCACGTGCATTTCTTTTTTATGAAAGTCCCTACCTCTGAAGTTGTTTGAAAACTAGGTGCTGGGTACTGGAGGGGCCTCCAGGGTGTACAAGGAAGTAAGTGGTGAGGAATAAGAGGATGTTGTCATGGCAAAGAATGCTGAAGAACAGAGACTCTTATCCAAGTTAAATATTAAATCTATTATATTTTCAGTATTGCAAACTTCAAGGGCTTAAAGAATTTACTGTTGATAAAAAACTTTCCTTTTCAGGAAATACTACCTCCAAATCCCAGATTGTTATAACCCCCTTTTCATCTCCAACTCTTTGTACACTTCCTGACATCTACAGAAAAATTAACTCAGTTTTGATTAAGATCGCCAGAGCAGGTCTCCTTCCCTGTGAATTTAGATACCAACTGATACAAAATGATGGTCAAATTATTAATGACATTTTTATATTCCAGAATTAAGATTAAAAGTATATTTTCTGTAAGTCCCACCATCACAGAATGTGATTATTAATGTATTTACAATAACTGTGTTTCAAATTATGGGTCTTGGGAGGATAAATTTGATGACATGCTTCTGGAAAGCTTAAAGGAACTCTTTTGCTGTTTGAATATATTGGTTGATTTGGGTGATTCATAGCCTTTAGTTATTTTTACTGTAGGATGTCTGTCATTTGTGACTAAGTCTTATTGGGTACTTGCATGTCCGGGGGTAGAGTAGGGGGTGGCTCTTTAACTAGAGCGGCTGCAAGAGCCATTCTAATTAAAGCACCGCCATGTCTTGTGTGTCAGCAACCCTGTGCTTAAAAATGGTGGCAGGGGCACTTGAACTGAAGTGCCTCTATCACCATTTTTCAGTGCAGGGATGCTGATACATGAGATGCAGGACACTGCTGGAGTGCGGTAATTGCCACATTCCAGTAGACTCGATTAATCAAGTCTACTCCAATGCGCAGTAATTACAGCACATTGGAGCAGCTTCCATGTGCTCATGTACAGGCACCTATTGATTTAATCTTTTTAGTATTATTTAAAATCAATACAAAAAAAGCAATAAATATAACAAACATTTGAACTTGTTTGGTGGCATATACAGGACAGTGGAGAGGGAGGTATAGCCATGGTGTAGAGCTAACTATGGATGTATCCAGAAGCTGAGACAAGCATTCTTGTTCACATACCAATGGTGATGCAGAGTCTAGAACTGCAGAGTAAAAAGATCTTCCCTGTTCCTCATGATCATATCCATCAGTCATTGTCACCTCACCAGTTTGCATTACCCACTTACTTTTAATTTTGCCTCCTAAGCATTTAAAAAAAAATATGTGTAATAAGTTCCTAGTCACTGACAGAGTTCCAAGGGCCATACATTCAAATGGAGCCATTCATTCTGGGTTCCTTAAGTTCTGGGTGTTCAATTTAACAAACCATAGGATTAGGGCCTTCTTACATGTTACACTTTGAGCCTCACAAATATTGATCACTTAGTACTAGCTTGGAGCTTGGAGCAGTCACACCTCCTCTGACTATCCACCACCTCTAGAGGGCTTTTGACCAGGGAGGTCTCTTTCAGTCCTATTTCTCTATGATTCTCTATGCTTCTAAGGCTGAGACTGGGAAGGCAAGTGCCTAGCTCCCATGGGCTAGCAGGGGGAGGCTGAGGCTGTGCTTGCTGCAGGACGGCTGGGAGCAGATGAAGATAAAAACCAGAGCAACTCCCATGAAACTAAATTAGCAGCTGGCCCCTGGGAACATTTTCATGGGGATGAGGCTTGGCACTGGCTGCACTGTGGGGAGGGGAGAGACAGTGTTTGTAGGCCTGGCAGGATGCCACCCCCAAGGTGACTTGCCCTGAGCTCACCTTGGGGGTGGCTGTCCCTACAATCTGGATCCAGGCTGTAGTACACTGACAGGTGGCCCACTTCAGTGTAGAGGGAGGGAAGAAAAGATGGAAGAGGGAGCAGAGCAGAGGCATCAGGGATAGCCAAGGCATGCCAGCTCCCCTACAAGTTGGCTTCACTCTGCAGCTGGGAGTGGAGTCCATCTGCATCCAGCTCCTGCATCCACATGGGCAGTGGCAAAGCCCTGCACACATAGCCTAGATCCACCTGCAGCCACCCCTCCCTCCCCCCAGAGCAGTGGCTTCTCTGGGAGCCAGCTGCCACCCAACCCACAGCAGCTGCTGCTGCTAGCTCTTGCTATGCTACATTTGGATTGGGTGCATGGAGCAGGGTGTTCCTGGAGCTGTGGGGCTGAAGCTTGGGGATTACTGGAACTCAGCTGAGTCTGGGGCCTGTGTTTAGCTGGCCACTATCTCCTTCACTCCTCAGGGCTTGGAGGGGGCACAGGGTCCAGCAGTGGCTCTCCACCCAGACAGGCTCAGTGCTGTTGTGGAAAGGTTCCCCAGGCTCCCATTCCTGCACCAGCAGGCTGGAGGCTGGGGGAAGTAGAAAAGATGCAGCTCCATTCCCTGGGGTGCTCCACTAAGCAGACAAAGGAGTGAGAGTTCACAGAACAGGAGAGTGGGGAAAAGGCCACTGCATCTTAGGCTACTGTAGGACTTCAATTTGAGCAGCACGTTTGTGGGAAATAGTTACACCTTAATGGAACAGGAGTTGGGTTATGCAGATCAGAGATAATCCTGCCTTGGAGCGGCGTATCTTTGAGCCACATAACAAATGCTTTAAATCATTTAAAGGTGTTAATGTGCAGAAAATCCAGGGGCTATGAGCTCCAGGAATAGCCCAAGGCTACCATGCAACAAGGCTCCTAGAAATGAATTACAGATCTCCTGAGTCACAATCCTGAGCGGTAAATACTTCACCAAGTTCCTTCTCAACTCACCAGGTCCACCCACTTAGCTTGCATAGTGATGTCTGAATATTTGTGTGTGGGTTACGTATTAACATTAGATTGTTTGCTTCTGTGATAATATATGAAACAGAAAGCTTGCCAAAGTTTAAAAGAATACATTCTTTTTTTCCCTCTGGACTTTAAAACAATAAGGAAAACAGGATTAGTTAAAAACCAAAATTTACATATCCCCAAGTGTAAGGAGGGATTGGTATGAAAGATACAACTTTTGTATGTTATCAATAATGGCACATGGGTTGGTTTAAACTAACTCTAGATGAAAAAGCAAAATGCTAAAGTAAAATAAAAGAAACATTAACTTAAATAAACTTCAAGAAGTTCATTTTCATGTAGTCAAGAATAAATGAGTGAATTGGCAGTGAAAAATGTTGAGGAAAAAGAGACAGAGTCTTTTAACATATAGCTGCTTGTGATCCTAAAGCAAGTACAATGCTAAAACAGATAATACTTGATGAACAAGTAACCTTTAACAGCTCTATGACGTGTTCTTTTGCTTTCCCTAGTCATTCATCTATTCACATTAAGTTCCTATAATATTAATTTCCTAAGGAAAGGAAACTGAAGTTATACCTCATTTTGGATTTAATTCATAGAGATATTGATTGCTTTGCTAGATAATGTCTCTTAATCAACATGTGGTATATATTTGGCTGGCTCGTATTATAATTTCTTTCCTATTGTTTTGGATATTGGTTGCTCCCCTTGATGTGACATCTGCTAGAATCTCCACTCTGCAGTTTTATTTCTCCTGTGAATTCTGACAGTTTCAAATTATAGTCAATCATTTGGGGCACACAGATGGAGGAAAACTTAATCAATCTGATTTCAGATAATATTGAACATAATATTTTCCCCACTGTGTGGAAAACCTCACTCTTTAGTGATTATTCTACGTTGTAGTGACCAGTCAGTTCAGGCAACAATCTGACTTCTCTCCTGGGCAAGATCTCCTTGATAATGGAGAGAGGATGGAAGCTAACAGAGCCTTGTTACAGTTCCCTGAATTTCATGGTAAAATGGCACTTGTTTTATTACCACTGTGTCTTAAAACAGGCTCAAGGCTGCTAACTTACATGTGGGGGGCGGGGAAGGAGGTGGGGAGGCTATCTATACAAAACACTACTGCTCAGCAGTTACTGTGCATTTATCATTTATTTAGTACTCGTATATGCAAGTACTAAATAAATGCAGTGAGCAGTAGCATCAATGAACATCTTTTAATTGACGCTACTGCACAGTAGCCTATACTACTGCACAGTAGTGTATTAGCACAGTTAGTGCTGTGATGCATTACTGCGCAGTAATAGTTGGCTACTGGGCAATCAGCATTTCATGTAGATGAGCCCTGGGTGATATTTAGTCCTAAAACACAACATCGAAAGGAAAGCCATCATGAACAGAGCTCTGGTCACATGCATAACAAGCTGCAAGACAGAGGTTAAGTGGAGCTATAGTAGAAGCTCCTTACATTCATTTTTATTAACTGAGTGCTTGTTGTGTTTAAATGCTGTTCTCATGCTCACATTCCTTTCTCATTTTTAGTTTATATTATATAAGCAATATTTCATCCACATTACAATTCTGTTTATATTGTAATTTTCTCTTGTTAAGTGCACGTAAAATGGAATTTTCCCTACTATTGGACGGTTCAGTACCTCAAAGATCTTATCAGACAACAGAAATAAAATATTTTAGTAGGATGCCATGTGAGCCACCTGGGAATCTATTTAGTTCCCTTCTGATACTCCTTACAGATTGCTTTTACAGTTATCAACTCAATTTATTTAACATTTCTAATAGCACCCCATTTGTGTATTTGTTTATTTAACTTCTATCTGCTGTTACAATTGTGGTTGATATCTTTGTTTTACAACAGTTAAATTATTGAAATGGTCCAATTGAAATGGTCCAACACTCCAGCCTTCATCTTTCCTGTTGCTTTCAAATGTATTCAGGTTTAACACGATAATGTCAATGTTCTACTACTAAAACAATTCTTATAGGACATGTTCTGTGCTTTCTAGCCTTTTGTGTGTTCTAGGAATCCTGCTGTCCCTCATTTCAAATTCAGTAATGTTATACAGTAAAATATAACTGTGTAACTCTGTACACAGTGATATAAAAGTTGTAGATTTGGTGACTTATTGTCAATTTAGTCCTTCTGGTTAAATGTCTAGCATATATGTTCTGGAATAAGACTCACCTTTAAATTTCCAGTAGTAGTTCAGAATGATACTCTACAGAGGACAGCCCGTGAAAATATGTCCCTATGATATGTCTCAATAATCTGAACAAGTGTCTGCTTTAGACTGTTGTCTAATTTGATTGAAACTTGGTGTATTTCACTTGTACCTGTAAAGCTAACAGCATTATGTCAAGAAAAGAGAATATTAGTAGAAAAGCCTTCTTTGCAGAGAATAACATACAAAGAATGCCTCACGACTTCTTGAAGTGCTTCAATTGTGCATTGAACTGTGATGTTTATTTGGCAAAAGCTCTGGTAGTTTTTCAACTCTAATTCTGGGTCTGGAAACTTAGACAAAGTTATTCACATGTTGACTACATAATATTACTCTAGAATTCTGCATAAGACTATATAATATAGGGGGGACAACTTCACATACAGAGAACTAACAGCCTGTAGTAGGACTTAAGTACCTGGCTCCTGTCTACTTTCCAATGCACAGAGATGAGATAGGAACCTGAAAACAGCTAGGAGGCTGAGAAGAGAGGTACTTAGAGCTAGCTAACAGGAAATGCCAAGAACAGGGGTACGCTGGATA
This sequence comes from Alligator mississippiensis, assembly GCF_030867095.1. Lineage (NCBI taxonomy): Eukaryota > Metazoa > Chordata > Crocodylia > Alligatoridae > Alligator > Alligator mississippiensis. Next base: position 164,410,603 of record NC_081824.1, read on the forward strand.
TCGACCCCATCTCTGGGGTTTTGACACCTCATCCATGGCATCAGGGAGTCACTATTGTCCACATGTGATGCAGGCCAAGAGCCTTCTCATGGACCTGGCACCTATTCTGTCAAAGAAAGGTACCTTGTATAATTTTCTTTTAAATTTGTTGCAGAGCACTTTAACTTTTCTCAGCAATCCATCACTGACCTCAGAGTGGCTGTTCTTTAACAACAAAGCTTTGAAAACCAAACTTGAAATTACAGAACAAGAAAGAACCCACAGCCTGGACTGTGTTAAGTATGGCCTTAACAAAGTTTTCTAGGATAGCTTTTATATCCCCTATGTCCCTAGGGTTTTATGCTTGGTTTATCAGCTTTACTCTCACTAGTGCCTCCCCTTCTGCATCCTTTGTATTTACAGCCTGTCCTGGCTATCTCTACTTTTATACGTTAATTTAAGGCTTCTTATCTTTGTACTAGCCAATTGTCCATCATGAATGATGGAGTGTTTCAGGGACTATTTACATGCCCCCCACCCCACCCTTTGGGGCTGGCCAGGTAAACAGTCCCTCTGGCATGGCAGCTCCCTCCCCACTGCCCACCTCCACTCCACTGTGCCTGAGGTGGTGGTGATGGCTCCCTTCCACCCACCCACCTCTGCCTTCGCCTGCCTGCGCCTCTGCTTCCATTTCCGCCTCTGCTTTCCTGCCTGAGGCAGAGGTGGTGGCATTGATAGCAATGGCTCCCCCCCGCCCACCTTCACCTCTGCCTCCTCCCTCCCTCTCTGCCTGAGGCAGCAATGACGGGGATGGCAGTGGCGGTGGCAGTGGCAGCAGAAGCTCCCTCTTTCCCCACCACCCACCTCTGCTTCCTCCCCTGCCTCCCTGCCTGAGGCAGAGGCAGTGGTAGCGGTGGTGGCGGCTCCCTGCCCGCTTGCCTGCCTCCTCCCCCAGGGCAGTGGGGCTTCCAACTGCCTCCCTGCCTGAGGAGGTGGAGCTCACTCAGCCAATAGCTGCCCGCCCTCTCAGCAGTGCATGTGCAAGTGGCCAAAAGCATTAGGAACAGACAGATATACAGACAAACACACTAAGCCCTTTATTATATTAGAATTAGAATAATAGATTTTAAAAAATGAGGGTTGGAAGGGACCTCAGTAGGTCATCTAGTCCAACCCCCTGCTCAAAGCAGGACCATCCCCCAATGAAATCACTCCAGCCAGGTCTTTGTTAAGCTGGACCTTAAAAACCTCCAAGGGTGGTGTCACTGGTAGGTGTTGTAAGGCTTCAGCCCCTTTTTGGTCGGTGCCTTGTTCCCTAGCAATGTCAGGGTGAGACCTCACCCTGGGGCCACCTAGATGGTTTCAGGTGCTGCCCCTACTCACTTGCCAAGTCTTTGATGTTAATTGATGGGGAGGCAGTTCCTTGTCGGTGGTCCCAAAGGGGCCTTGACCCTGGTCTTTCTTCATGGGGCTCCAAACCTCTCCTTTATTCCACCCTTAACACATCCATGGCCTGGGAAGACACTGCTCCCTGTAGTCTTCCCTGGGATGATCTCTTCTCATCCACGTTACCTGCCTCGACCGGGGTCGGGTCTTTCCAGCCATCAATCTCTCCCAAGTTGATCCCTGGTCTTTGGATCAACTTTTGGGCAACTAAACCTGCCCTGACTTGGGGTAACTTTAACTTAGGAAAATTCTTAACTGAAAAAGGTGTTCGGCATCTGCCAATGGGCGCCTGGGATTCTGGGTTTTGCCATCACTCATTGCCTCTCCCCGCCACAATACATGAGCTCTTCCATGCATCTTTGGCTTTGCCCATGCTTGCAAGGAAGAACTTCTCCCCACCAGGGCTCTCTGGGGATCCTTGGCTCCCAGAGTCTAGACTCCCTGTTCCAGCACCCAGGCTTCCTTTGCTGATGCTGGAGCCTCCTGCCCTGTGCTTGGTTCCACCACTGCCTGGCTCCACTGCTGCCTGGCTCCACTGCCTGCGTCTCCTGGCCGGCATGCCGCTCCTCTCCTCCCGGCCAGCTGATTCTCTCCCCAGCTGCTCTTTGAGCAGCCCGCGCTTCTCCAAGGCCCTGACCCTGGGGATCACCGATTTGCAGTCTCAGGCAGCTACAGAACTGCTGAGCCTGCGTTGGCGTTTCCCCCCAGCTGCCACTTGTCTCCTTCCCTGTGGTAAGTACCGAGTGCCACTTGTCTCCTTCCCTGTGGTAAGTACCGAGGCTCATCGGGAGGGGTCCTTGGACATTTTTTTTTTTTTGGGGGGGGGGGGGGTTTACTTCCCTCTCACAGGTGGAGATTCTACAACCTCTCCAGTTTTCCAGTGCTTCACCACTTTCCTAGTGAGAAAGATTTTTTTCTAGTATCCACCCTAAACCTCCTTTGCTGCAACTTGAGACCATTGCTACTTGTTTTGTCATCTGTCACCACTGAGAGCAGTACAGCTCCATTGTCTTTGGAACCACTCTGCAGGTAGTTGAAAGCTGCTATCAAATCCTCCCTCAGTTTCCTTTTCTGCAGACTAAATAAGCCCAGTTCCCTCAGCCTCTCCTCAAAAATCAACTGCCCCAAACTCCTAACCATTTTCATTGCCCTGTGCTGGACTCCCTTCAACTTGTCCACATCCTTTCTGTAGTGGGGTGGGAGGGGCAAAAATGGACACAGTACTCCAGATGTGGCTTCACAGGTGCCGAATAGGGGAGAAGAATCATTTCCCTTGATCCGCCGGAAATGCTCCTACTAATGCTGCACAGAATGCTGTTAACTTTCTTGGCATCAAGGGCATGCTGTTGACTCATATCCAACTTATTTTCCACTCTAACCCCCAGATCCTTTTGTGCATAACTGCTGCTTTGCCAGTTGGTCCTAAGCCTGTAGCAGTGCATGGGATCTTTCCTTCCTAAGTGGTGAACTTTGCATTTATCTGTGTTGAACCTCCTGAAATTTCTTTTGGTCCAATTCTCCAATTTGTCTAGGCCACTCTGGTCATGCCTACACAAAACACTTTACTCAGGATTAGAGCAAATTACTGTTTAGTAAGTATCACAGTCTACATGTGCAGATGCTTACTGAGCAGCAATTTACTCTAATCACATGTACATTTGTTACCTGTAAATACAAGTAACAAATCTACTCATGATTAGTTACAGTACAGTAGAGCATGTGGGCTGGAGCAAACTTGCTCCTGGTCAGCAGGGGGCAGGAGATTTCTCCCTGCCCCCAGTGTTGGCTCTGGATTTACGACCCAGATACCTTGATACACAGTGATAGCAGATATGAACAATTCAAACAATTCTTTATCTACCAGTCCTAGGATTCAAAGTACATCTGGCCAGTATGCAAGCTTCACTCTGAGGTTCTCTCTTGAATGTCAGATGTCAGCAGCCTGGAGATTAGAGGCCGAGCCTCCCCCCTGCCATGGGGTGGGTGAGACAGACTGGTGGTGTGCTCCCCTCTTGCGGGGAAACTGAGGGCACCATAGACAGAGAGCACACCACCAGCCCATTTCACCCCCGCCCCCACTTGGGAAAGGGGAGTGGGCCTTGGCCTCCAACCTCTAGGCTGCTGACATCTCACATTTAAGAGAGAACCTCAGAATGAAGCTTGCGTACTAACCACATGTACCTTGATTGTGGGAACCCTGGAACTAGTAGATATAGAATTTTTTGCATTATTCTTATCTGCTATCATTGTGTACTAGTAAAATTCACCTATTATCAAATGGAGAGGTTGTGGTAGGTCTGAGGGTTTGGGTCCACCCAGAACAAGGTATCTGGGTCATAAATCCAGTGCTAACTATGGGTGATTCTGCCAGGACTGTGATGATTACTTTGACTCAGGGACTGGGATCAGGTCCAGTGACAACATTTGGGGACTTGCACTCTGGGACTGGTACTTGAGGGCAGTAACCTAACTGATCAGGGAATTTGTTGATACAGAGTGAACATCTGTAGATGGGTCATCCAAGACTCATAGTAGGTAAGACTATGGAACTATGGGTGGAGATCTGTTTCCAATTAGGGTTGTAGTCTAAGTAACCATGTTTGTGTCATAATCTTTGGTGCAGGAGGTTGGTTTGCTGCACTGCTGACCAAGGGGACATTGTTTGTCTGGGTCAGGCAAAGTAGTGTACAGAGGTACAGGTGTGATGGTGGCAGAAGCAGCAATTTTGAAGAAGACAGATTCATAGATTCATAGACTGTAGAGTCGGAAGGGACCACAAAGGATCATTGTGTCCAACCCCCTGCCCCTGGCAGGAAAGAGGACCGAGGTCAGATAACCCCAGGCATGTGTCTGTCTATCAAGCCTCCTCTTGAAAACCTCCAAGTTAGGTGATAGTACCACCTCTCTTGGTAGCCCATTCCAGATTCCGGCCACACTTACTGTAAAAAAATTCTTCCTAATGTCTATCCTGAATCTATTCTCCACTAGTTTGCACCCATTATTCCTAGTTACTCCTAGGGGTGTTCTGGTAAACAGTGCATCCCCAATTCCCTGTTGTCCTCCCTTGATAAACTAATAGGTGGCTACAAGGTCTCCCCTCAGATGTCTCTTGTGAAGGCTGAAGAGATCCAGATCCCTCAACCTCCCCTCATAGGGTCTTTCACGGAGGCTACTAATTATGTGAATGGACCTCCTCTGAACCCTCTCCAGATTCTCTATGTCCTTCCTGAAGTGCGGTGCCCAAAACTGGACACAGTACTCCAACTGCGGCCTGACCAATGCTGTATAGAGGGAGTGCATCATCTCCCTTGATCTGTTGGTCATGCATCTGCTAATGCACGACAAGGGGCAATTGGCCTCGTTGATGACTTTGTTACACTGCCGGCTCATGTTCATTTTGGAGTCAACTATGACTCCAAGATCCCTCTCAGCCGCTGAGCTGCTGAGGAGGTGACCCCCCAACCTATAGGTGTGCTGGGGATTCCTCCTCCCTAGGTGGAATACCTTGCATTTATCTTTGTTGAATTGCAGTCTGATCTCAGAGTGTGCCTGTGGTCCATGGTTTGGACAAGGGTACATGCTGTAGTCCACTTGAGTAACTGTGTGAATGAGCAGAAAAGGAGTCCTTGGGACTCTGTGGCATTGGTTCAAGGCTGTGTTTGTGACATGAGCAGAGCCCAAAGGAGAGGGTTGCTTTACAGGGATTGTTAATGGCATGTGTAGCAGTGGTTACTGGTGTAGGTTACTGGCAAGCCAGAACATTATCCAGGCAACACAGCTTCAGGGAGAGCTTGGACACAGTTAAAGGAAAGCAGGAAGGGTCCAGCTCCACCCCAAGATTGGGGACGAGGGATGTGAAACAGATACCTTGTGATCCTGTTTGCCCCTGGGAATAGCTAGCACCACATAAATTTTATTTTTGGAGGTGTTTGATAATCCTAGAGGGCTAGGGATATGGGGGTAGACAAGCAATGTTATTGGACACCTGCTGGTTCACTTTGGTTATTGGACACCTGCTGGTTCATTCATTGTGTTAACATGTGTTTGTGTGTTGCAAAGCAGTAGCAAAGTATTTGTGCATTGGTAATAAAGATGAGGGATGTCCCTGTTGGCCCACCCCTACTCCTCACCACCACCCCAGGAATAGTGTGAAGTTCCTAAAAGGGAAAAGCATTAACAGCTTCTTAAACCAGGAAGGTGTTTACAAAACTCAGAGTACAGCTGTGTAAACAAAGGGTGTTTTTTTCTCCTGACAATTTTGAGGCAGAATTTAAAAAAAAGGGCATTATTAGAGGTTCCTGCTTTTTTGCAGACACATGGAGCACTTGTACACATGCGCTGCAGCACCAGGTGTTTTCAAAAACGCCCAGTGCATACATTTGTATAAACAGCAAAATTCACGTCAGCACTGAGAAAATGGTGGTGGCATGCTTTTGAACTAAAACACATTGAAGGTGTTTTAGTTCAAAAGTGTACCACCGCCATTTTCTGCACATTGATGCACATTTCATCATTTATACAAATGCATGCAACGCAGTGCCAGGCACATCAGCTTGCATGCTCCGCAGATTTGAGTAATTGAGACTGCTCTGATGCGCTTGATTTCTTGTGTGTTGGAGCAAATAAAGTTACATGTATAAATGCCCATGTTTTTGAAGTTCTCTTTAGAACTGCAGGGTTTTTGAAAGATTGCATGTGGTAAATGTACCCAGGCTGGAGAAGGAAAGTAGCTTTGCTGTCAGAGAGAGAAAGAGACAGAGCTTTGTTGGTTTGCATAAAGCAAGGCCAGAAGGGTCACTGACAAGCACAGATTGTGAAGTCTGTAGCCCAGGAAGGATATGGTTAAAACACTGCCATCAGAGTTATAAGGGCTGTCAAGGAAAAGAAAGACTGAAAGTTAAGGGAGACCCATAGAGTGAACCTTGAGACCCAGAAGAGAGTATAGGGACTTCAGAGATCTGATGAGAGGTCTGACAGCCTGAGAGAGGCCAAGTATCAGTAGGGCTAGAGATCCAGAGGTCTGCGGCTCAGAAGAGGCAAGTGTTAGCAGGGCCAGGTGCCAAGGTCTCACTGGTCCAGTAGGGAAGTTAGGACCCAGAGAGGGGTTAATGCCTGGGGCACAGCTGGAGACTGAAGTAGCCCAAGATCCCATAGCCTAGAGGGGTCTGGAAAAGATAGACCAAGGGATCTGGCAATCCAGAGGTGGGGCCCTAGAGAGGTCAAAAGGTTAAAAGAGACCACTGCTAAGACTGCCAAAGCTGACAGCCTTAGATCTTGAATAGCCTGAGTAGGGGCCAGGGATCCCAGAAGTGAAAGAATGTGTCCATGAGGGGTGAAGATGACCAGGGCAGGAGAGACCTAAAAACTATACCCTCCTGGGACTGGTTAATGTGGTGGAGCTACTTATAGTGGGGTAGTCTCTACAAAATGCCACATGGTGCCACCCAGGGAAAGGTAAATATAGGGTGCTTGTAAAATGTAGCTCCCACTGCCTTGTGGATCACCCTTTGATGGGAAAAGGCTAGGGGGAGCATACCCCTCCAAAAAAAAAAAATCCTTGGTGGATGCCAAGGAGAGAAGATGTGTGGCAGAGCACACCTTGGAACACCTCTGACTTTGAGAAGAAAAGACTGCTGAAGAAGCAGCCTCTGCAAGGAGCTAGGAGCTTGTCTCTAGATAAGCTCCAGTATGGCAAGGGCTAGGGCAAAGCCAGCTGATGTCAGAAGTGATTCCATGAAGTAAACTAACCTAAAGGGGATTGAACCCCTCCCTGTTTGTCTTTGTATTTTGCAGGATGTGAGCCACCACTGAATCATCAAGAAGTTTCCTTGGTATACAGAAAGGAATCGAGCTTGACTGTATTATGCATACAAATTATGTTTTGCTCTGTTTATGCAATGCTATTGATGTCAGTGATTGTGATATTAACTATGCTAAACATTGAAAATGTAAGCAAAACTTTTTGATAGGCCATGTAATATCTGTAGAGTGGATACAGGAAATGTTGCATCACATGGAGCATCACCTCCAGGGCCTCAAAGAGTACAGCCATGCCAAAGATCAAGAAGGCTGGATTCCCATTTGTTTTTATTGCCATCCTTTTGTTTGTTTGTTATTTTTTGTCTGTTTGTGATAGATATGTATTTTAAGCCTTTTATAGTAAAAATAGTAATGTAATATGGAACAAGGAGTAGAATGGTGAGATCCTGATGAAAACCAGGCATGATGTTTGCAAAGGAAGTCCTGACCCTTGGCATTTCTCCAGCTTCTTGCAGGATGGAGAGGCACTGGTAGTACTATGACAACACCAAGAGGTCCAGTTGGGATGACAAGAAAAGCGTTGCTCATTGTACAGGAAGGATAAAATTGCCAGGAATATGTCCAGTCCCCAAGGATTCTGATAAGGGGATGTCCCTCCCTCCACAGCTCTTTCCCCCCAGTTGGGGAACAGGGCTGGTACTGCCCCTGATTGGGATAGTTCCTATCCAGCCTCAGGCTGCAAAGGGAAGTCTACACATGCAGACCAGAGCTGGCTGGGGACTGCCTAAAATGGGACAATACTCAGCCACCTTCAGGCTTCACATGCAGACTTCCCTGCACAGCCCAGGGCTGCCCAAAACCCTGAGGTAAGTGGGGAAGCAGGAGACATGGAGAAAGAGCAGGCAGTGGGGAGCAACAGAGGAGGTGCGCTCATACTTCCTGAGAAATTAGGGCAATCAACTAATTACCTTAGGTGCCTGTACACAAATGCACTGACTCTGGGAAACAGGCAGGATGAATTGGAAGTCCTTGCACAGTCATGGAACTATGATGTGATTGGAAACACAGAGACTTGATGGGAGCTCGCATGACTGGAGCACTGTCATGGATGGGTATGAACTGCTCAGGAAGTACAGAAAGGGGAGAAGAGGAGGAGGAGTTGGACTTTATGTAAAAGAGCTGTATGATTGCTCAGAACTCCAGTATGAAGCTGGAGATAGTAGTAGTGTACTGTATCTATATTTATCTATACCCGATTTAGAGTGTCTGCTCCTTGCAAAGGACATCTTTTATTATGGGTGCTTACATAGGCAGAGGGAGAAAATATTATTGGGGGGGGAGGGGGAGCTGAGTAAAACTTAAACTTAAAACATACTTACACACACACACACTACCCAACAGGTAAGCCTGTGAAGGGACATGGGGAGGGCAGATCGAGGCCCCCATGGGGAAGGAGGGAGTAAGGTAGAGACAGGTGAAAAGGCTGGGGCAAATGGGGTTCTGGTGCTGGGGCAGGTTGTGGGACAGTTGCAGCCAGTGGGAGCTCATCCAGGGCCATGGGAGTCTCCTGCCACTGTGCTCACCCTGGGGGAGGCACAGGGATCACATGCTTCCCAGATTTGTGTGCAGGGCATCACAGAGGCAGACTACCACTGTGGGATGGGTTTTGCACTCCGCTGCCACCGCCTGGGAGCCACGCAGAATGCCATGTGCCTTCCACATGCTAGCTGTGCCTGCACTGTGTCCCCTGACCCCCTGGTGGTGGCAGGCATATGGCGTCATGTGCGGCCCCTAGGCAGTGGGGTACAGAGCCTGCCCACATCAGGAGCCCTCTTCCAGGATCTCCTGTGCACAAATCTAAGGGGCACATGTCCCCCGTGCCTCCCCTGGGGTGCACTCAATTGTGGGAGCCCCCCCACACCCCTGGAAAAACTGCCCATGGCTGTGACCATCCCATAACCCACCCCAGCCTTGAGGCCCCATTTGCCACAGTCCCTGCCTCTGCCCCACTCCCTCCCTCACTGAGAGGACTTTGATCTGTTCCCCCCCACTCCTCCGCCTCTTCACCTTCACTGACTTACTTGCTGACCAGTGCATTCCTGGACACCTCTGTAGGCTGCGGCTACATGTCTGTCTGTGCATGGCCCTCCCCCCACTGCTGCAGCCACCTGGAGCCTGCAGCCAGGCTGCCCTGTGGTCCTCTGTGCTGCCACCATTGCCCCACATTTGGGGGGCAGGGAGGTTAAGCCCCATTAGCCCCAGCCTTCTGCCATCTATGGGTGCTTAATACATAATAATATGCATGTGTATATGATACATAATCCATGAAGATATTTTTAATTATTGATATAGTTAACATATCATCATTTTAAAAAATGAATGTGTACTTTAGGAATAGGCAGACAAGGTTCCTTGGGTGAATTTGAATTTGATATCTTTTATTAGACCAACCCAACTTTAGGAATATTAATTCACATCTTGCCAAAAATTATCAGCCTTCAGTTTCTTCCATGACAGCTCTTCTTAGCACATAGCAAACTCAATAATTAAAACCAATGAGAAAATAGGCATTTCCCTCCTTCCTTTTTCAGGGTAAAGTTAGGACTTTCTAAATAATTTTAACTACTCCCACTAGACTTCACAGACAGAATCAATGAAAATAGGTTTTCCACCCATGTCCCCATCCATCTGTTCTTTTGTTTCCAGCTGTTCTTATTCCACTGAAATCAGCCTCTTTTGATGGTTTCTGTTAATAGATAATAAGAACCATAATTTAACTCACTGATTATTCTTCTTTGGCTTTTAAACTGCTCTAGTATATTCACGGTGAGAATAATAATTCTGGCTATAAGTATATGAGAGAGAATGGTAAAGTCACAATTTAATGCAAATTGAGTTTCTTACGTTTATATGGGTTCCAGCAGTAGGAGAAAATGAATCTAATGAGGAAACATACTATCCACTATATTATACAATGTTTCATTAAAAATTAACACTATTATTCAGATATTATTGCTGGGGAGTTTGGATTGAGGTAAAAAAAAGTCATCCCTTGGCTAAATAACTCTAAAATTAATAAATTGGGAAGCTCTGAGTTTCAGAAATTCACTCCGGTTTGCCTGTTGAAAGTTAAAAGATCTTGCTCAAACTTTGAATATTTCTTTTTAAATTGTATATTTTTCTTTTCTCTCCTCCTGTTAGGTCACAGGAAAACCTTACATTTTTAGTTTTTTGTAATTTTTTAAACTATCTTTATTATCATTTATGACTATTTGGTCTGTCTTTGGTTCACACCACAAACAAATCACAGGTGAGTACAGTCAGGAAACTCATCAGGGAATTTTGAGACAGGTTTTATAGTAAGGAGAGGGTTCAAACTTTGAGCAGAGGACTGACAGTTAGCTACATCCATAAAGAACTGTGCCTGTGTGAATTATAACTTGTTCCTGGTGTTGATGATTCCCCCATTAGGCAAGATACATCTCAGTATAAGATACGATAGTGGAAGGTGTTTTATTTTTGTGAGCTGGAGAGTGAATACATAGGGAGCATATAAGCTTTCAGTCTTGTGAGAGAGTTTCTTTCACAAGCAAGTTCTTTCAGGTTGACACATGGAAGATCTTTCTCCCGAGGGTGCATGTTACTCCCTGGGAAAACTGAATGAATGTTTGTACACTTGTAATTTCTATTAGGAGACCTGAGATGCTCCTGTAGAACTGTAACACCAACATGTGGCCCTAGTGCCTGAAACAATAGATTTTTTAAAAATCTTTAAAAAAAAATCCAGATGGATTTGTTCCCGGATGACTGAAAATAAGTTTTCTTTTCTTTTCGTTTATCAGGCCTCTCCTGAGGCAGATTTACCTTTGCTTTCTGGGGTCTGGCACAATGAACTTTTAGTTGTAATTCTATGGTTCTAGCTACAGAATCTCTGGCTTTAGGGCTTTACAGACTCCAGCTACAGGAAAACCTGTGTGATTTTTTTTCTCTTTCTTTCTTCTTCCTTCCTATCCCTTTGTAAATGAGGGTAACTCTGATGTAGTGGTATATAACTGATATCAGTAAAGGACAACCAGGATTTTGTTTTAAAACAGCCGATTAGTAATGATGGGCTACTCCTTTCCAGTTATATTTTGACAGAGATTAGCTGTCTTGCAAGGCTGATGTAGAAAGTGTTTTAAGCTATACTGTACTGCCATCAGACTCTGGTGTTAGGTAGCAACCTGAGTTTTTATTCAGAAATAGGAAGTAGCTGATTACATGAATAGCTCCTGCATCTCTAGGTACCAACACAACACAAACAGAGTAAAAAAAAATAGAAAAGAACTCACAAGATTAATAAAAGCAATTAGAGAGTAAGAGAGTGCTGCACTGTTGCCCAGTAATTATGACCAGGTAAGAAGCCAACAGTTAGAGAAAATAATCTGTTTTTTACCTTCACATTTGTTTAAAAATCTAGATTGTGGGGTTTTGTACTGCTTATTTTTTCCCTCTCTCAGCTTTATAAAAACTGAGTATTAATAGGGCTTTTTGTTTAAGAAGCCAGAAAATATTACAAATTCTATGAATTAGATATACCATGGTGAAGTCACTTCCTGCAGTTCAGTACGCATTTCCATTGCTTTAAGTTTACATTAAGAAATACCAGTGGTGTTCTCACTTTCAGAGGCTGTAATGGCAGAGAAATTGGGAGTTATTTCTGATATAAACTATCTGTAATACACTATGCTCCAACAATAGAAGGCAATTGTGACTTAATTTCATGACCCTTGACTAGCTCATCTTGAACCTCAATGAAGCAGTAACTGCTTCAAAATGAAAATTGTCCCCCCATTTTGGAAGCAGGTAAAGGTTAATATGATATCTGTAAATGAGTTCACAGTACAGTGAAACTTGACTCTCTCTCATACTATATTTGCAGTTCTCAAAGACTTGAACTTTCACATTCAAAGTTAAAAATTGCAGAACCAACTGCGTCTCAAAATGGCTAGAAAAAAAGGAGGCTTCAAATATCAAAGGAATTATTTGTATACACAGAAAGGAAATGCAAAACAGAGCAGAAACATTTTTTTTAAAGTGCAGAATAAGTTGTCCCAGTTGGAACAATAACAAAAAGTAAAGCTTCCTTGTACTTGTGGTACATTCCCCCCCCCCCCCAAAAAAACAAAACAAAACAAAACAAAACAAACTTATGCTGATACAGATTTCTGTAGATTCTTAAAATGCAATATATACATTGTTGTAACAAGGGACCTGAGCCCTGTTACCCAGACACATTGGGGCAGGGGAGTTGGGGAGAGAAAGACTTAATCAGAGCACTGGATGCCTGTACAAAAGCAGGCTATAGTCACGGGGGAGCTCTGACCTGTGGGATCAAAGGGGAAGACGGAGAGAAACTCCAGTGAGAGAGATGGTGATTGAAATCCCAATGAGAGAAACAGTCCAAGTGGAAGGGACCTGTGCCAGTTAGCATGGGACTCCTACTGATTTAAGAAGATGGAGCAGCAGGAGTGCCAGCTGCCCTTTGATTAAGAGATTAAAAATCCCTGTGCTGGACTGATGAGGCGGCAGGCAATCGGATGGCAGGAGGGATTCCCAGACACTTAAGCACCATCCCAAAGCTGGCACAGAGTCTGGCTCTGAGGGCAGCAGGAGGAGGAGTTCCCAATGAGAAGCAGATTGTGGGAAGTAGCCCTGGGGAGACAAGCCTGCTCACAGAACAGTATGCATGTGTTTTGGTTGTATGGTTAATTTTATTTGTTGTAATTAAATATGTTAATATGGCTTGTTGTATTATTGCTGGTCCAGATATGGCTATAAGGGGCGAAGCAGAGGCCACAGAAGTGCTATTGGTTCACCCAGCCTAGAGACTTACTGATATTACGGACCCAATAGGCAGTGTGGGGATGAAGCCCAACTGCAGTGGAGGGAGACAGGGCTGAAGGATGCTATGCCCTGAACCCAGGATGCCTAAGAGGACTGGGCTGAACCAAGAGCAGTCTTGCCTGGGACAGGGATGCTTGGGGGTGGAAGCAGGATGAGACAGGGCCAAAAGGTCCTGGAAAGAGACAATGAATGTTTTGGAGACTAAAAAGTCTGGGCCAGGGACAGTGGTCCTAGGCCAGCAGTCAACAGCCACGACAACCCTTAGGCTGAAACTAATAAAGTTGAGACCTGACAAGGGATCAAGAGTGGCAACGGAATAAGACCGGCAAGGCATGGGCTTGGCTATAGGAAGAGAGGAGATCACAAATTTAGCCCTTAAGGTGAGTAGGACTGTGACAACTTTGCTGAAAGTCAAACCCAATTAGCATGTTCTTCCCCAGTTACCTGGGGGATGTGGCCTGCTGTCCCAATTCCCTTCCTCTGGCTTTGCCACCTTTTTTACCTGCCATGCTTTGGTTTTTTTCTTTAGGTTTGGGAGGCAGATGGCAGGGTCAGGGGCTGCCCTTCCTGAATGTGTTGTTCACTGGGTTTTCTCTCTCAAACTTCTCCACCTTAGTGCTGGGATGTGCGTCCTGCTCTGTTACTTGTCTTCTTCTCTGCTCAGTCGCTGGGCTTTTCTGCAGAAGCCAAGCCTGGCCAGGGGCTCTTCTTATATGTATGGCTCTTTATTCTAAGGACGGAGCCTCTACTTTAAAGTCTATGAGCTCCAATCCCATAATCTGGGGCCCTTGTCCTTTTTACCACCCCTCACAGGCAATCGGGTTCGAAGTCTACACCCCTGGCTATTCTGGGACTTCCTTCCCCCCCTCACAGTCCCGCCACAAACTACTGGATTAGTCTCCAAAAATACCTGAATGAAAATGAAATAAATGTCCACTTAACAACAAAAACACTCCCATCTCCAATATGGCAGCAACAAAAAAAATTAAAAATAAATAAATAAATAAGGATTCACAAAATAGTATCCTTCTAATTAGTATCATTTCCTTCAAAATCTCCCCAGTGGCTGCTTTGCCCCTTTTTTCCTGTCTCTTCCAATTCCTCTGCACCTCTGTCCTCCCACTCTGGCATCAGGAGCTCCTTCCTGCTGCTCTGCATACCTTCATCCCTGGAAGCTAATAGTCAATCTTGAAAACTCTTCCCTCTCCCCTTCTGAGTCCTCTGGCAGGAGTTTAAGTAGTTGGATAACTCTCCCCAGCCCACTTCCCAACATCTGTGAAGGAGCCACTGATCACTTAATTGGTGAGTCATTAAACCTCTGTGACAATACCAGCCCTCTTTATTCCTACCTGTGGTTCCTTTCTATTCCTCCCTTCTCTTTAACCCCTGTCTAGTACCTGGTCCAGGGTTCTCTGTTACAAGGACCTAGGAAAGTGCATACAGAGAGAGCGAGAGACAGAACACCTGAGACTCACTGGTCTCTGAGGGCAGCCTCCCTTCATCACTTTTAAAAACAAGATGTGGCAGATGAGGAAACACAGGTCTTGCCCTGGGAGGCAAGGGCAAGAGCCAGGCAGGATAGAGCCAGCCACTAGAGGGTGTCACAGCAACCCCCAGATGCCAGACGTGTCAGAGTTGTATATAAACAAACAACAAACCTCTAATTAATTTAGATCATGATCAGAAGTAAATAGTGTGCTTTTCTGAACTGGCCTGTTTCATACTGCCTCAGCCTCTGGCTGTTTCCCTACTCCATCCAGGAAGCCCACAGAACATCTGCAGATATTTCCTCAGCCTGACAAACGGTGTTGGTGCCCAAAAGCTTGCTAAGAAGAATTTTTCCAACTATTTTAGTCTAATAAATGATATTGGATTTACCCAAAGAACCTTGTCTGTCTGGACTGGACATTAATAAGGGCTGTGCCTCTGAATACGGTCTCCTATTGATTGCATAACATATACCATTTGGGGTATTGTTCTTTCCTAGATGTATCCTGTACTGTGAGTTTCATAGTTGGTAGGTTGGAAGGGACCTGAGGAGATCATCTAGTCCGACCCCCTGCCGAGTATTTTTACACTTTTGAGTTAATAAAATTACTTCTTATTTGCACTCTGCTTCATATAATTTTGTGTGCACGCAGGACCAGAACAGAGAGGGGCACTGATCAGAGAAATGATCCGTGCATGAGAAAAAACATGTATTTTCATGAATGCTCTGCTCCCCACTCTGCTTTTTGCATCATGAAGAATAAAGTTAGAAGATAATATCAGTCTGGAAAAGTGGAAACAACCTGAACTATCCCTTTTCACTACATCAGGGAAATGACATAATAAGATAGGGGTCAAAGTAACAGGAGTGGAGGAAGCAGAGAACAATGCAACAAAGAACAAAGGCTTAAAAGAGGAGGAAGAGAAGTAACAGAAGAGAATTGCTGTTTCATATATTGTATCATCTGTTTTTCTTTAGAAGCTGAGAGATTTTCAAGTGATCACCCCAAATCCTGTGATTACCTTCAGGCATTGTACTTCCAAGCATTTCTAAAGGAGATCAAAATTCAAAACTAGACCAAAAGTTTTCTAACAAAACATTCCAGGAATGCCAAGTTGTTTAATTATAAACTTTCTGAAAAAGGCTGTTACCAACTGGACAGTAATTATATCCACAGCTGGAGGTGGTTTCTTGGTCCAGGAAGCTGTAATAATAATTTGTTTTAGAGATGTTGGCACCTCTGGCCCCCAAGAGAGAGACAGAGACAATCTCCACTAATGACCAAGTCATTTTTCCCTGCAAGTTTGCACAGGCTTGGGGGCATGAATTCAATTAGCAAGTTATCATTCTAAGTTTGCTAAGTACCTTTGGAATCTCAGCAAGACTGACCCAGGCTCAGGAATGTTGTAATACTCTTCCATCCCTCTCTCACTAGCCCACTTCCTTCTTTAGCCTATCTGTGACCTGTTATCATGGCTTCTGCCTATCTAAACTACATAGCAAATATGAATCGGTTTGTTAGTGAAATGGTTAAAAAGAATAATAACCTTCATATTAAGAAGCAAATGATTTTGCATTATCATGGACAAGTTGGATGTACTGGGAATAGTCCCTCTGTGGTACAAGCGTACCCTGCCCTACTCCCTGTAGAATTACAGATGAAAGCGGGTTGAGGATGGAGAAATGCGTAATTTCCACTCCAGCAACTGGGGAACTCATAAATTCATCCTTGCATTTGACTATCAGGTTCAAGTTTCATCTTACTGCTCCGTGCACTCCCCCAGAAGGAATGGATGAAACCTTAGCACTTCTGTTACGGTATTACACATTTCAGATGACAGTAATAAACTTGGCACACTCACAGGAAACTTCTTTCTACCTCTAACAAATAAAGAAATGCTACACACAACACACTGATGTGTCTCCAAATGTAAAGAGAAAAATGCAGTTATAACATCAACAATGTTAGCAAGTTTTCTTAATTAATATCTGTGCAGATAAAAGATGCAACATTTTATGTGTTGGTGGCAAAAATATGTAGCCATAAATAGGGGTTGTAGTACAAGAAAGATTAATCTTTGGAAGCAAAAGAAAGCTTGTATTCAGATTAATCCCTTCTTTATTCTGGATTTTTTTATATCATTTGTCCTTTTCCTATTGTTTTGTTGTCTTTTCCCTCCATTCAGTGGGTCCAGGTCTATTTGAATTATTTTTTCTGGTAGTTTGGACATTGTCTGAGATGTCATACAAAGTGTGCTGTGGTAATTTAGAAATAATATAAATTGAGAAACCATAACATTAGATTCTGTTTTTTCAAATTCTGTGACCTTGTTTTCTGTATCTTGACTCTCTTGATAAGCTGTTGTTTGCATCATCAACTCCAAGTGATCCTTTAGGAAACCTGTCTGTAAGGATTTCTACTGTCCTTTTTTATGCCGTTAAGAACTAGTTAGCTGCATCTTTTTGCATGTGTGTTGAACCAAACAAGGTATTTTCATAGCCCACAGAAATAATGTTGAGATTTTTTTTCCAAAATAGCCTGTTCAGTAATTTACTTTGAATATTGTGAATTTCTCTTTCTGGCTTCAGTTATCCAGCATATGTAATAATTGTGCCATTAAATTTTTTCCTGCTTTATAAAATTTATATCTATCTGTTCCCTATGTCGATCTATTCAGGGGCATTTATCATATGTTCCACTTCCTAAGATAATATTTCATTTTGCTTCTAGGCTAGATAGGTTACAGGATGTATTCATATCAAAGGAGTCCAGTTCTGACCTAATGGGAATAGATCCCCTTCCCAGTGAGGACCTTTTCAAGATAACAGCCAATTATCGAGATTCTTCTAAAATTCTGGTGTTGAGATGTACCAATGGGTGACTTATGGAGCAGCAAATTCCTTCTTGGCTCAACATGGTATGACATATATAATTAATAGATTTCATAGATTTCATAGACATTAGGGCTGGAAGGGACCTCGGAAGATCATCGAGTCCAGCCCCCCGCCCGAAGGGTAGGAAGTCAGCTGGGGTCATAGGATCTTGAAGGTGTTCAATGTAGGTGCTTGAACCACCTCCGATGGCAGGCTATTCCAGACCTTGGGGGCTTGGACAGTAAAGAAATTCTTCCTTATGTCCAGCCTGAAACGGTCTTGCAGTAGTTTATAACAGTTCAACCTCGTCATCCCTTGAGGCGCTCTGGTGAACAAATGTTCCCCCAGATACTGGTGGTCACCCCGATAAACTTATAGGTGGCCATCAGATCACCCCTGAGCCTGTGCTTTTCCAGGCTAAAGAGCCCCATGGCTCTCAGCCTGGCGTCGTAAGGTCTGCTTTTCTGACCTCTGATCATGCGGGTAGCTCTTCTCTGGACTCTCTCAAGCTTCTCCACATCCTTTTTGAATTGTGGAGCCCAAAACTGGACGCAGTACTCCAGCTGTGGCCTCACCAAGGCCGAGTACAAGGGGAGAATGATGTCCCGGGATTTGCTTGAGAACCATCTATGGATGTAAGCAAGCATTTTGGTCACTTTACTAGCTGCAGCATTACATTGCAGGCTCATGTTCATCTTGTGGTCAGTGATGACCCCCAAGTTTCTGTCTTCCATAGTACTAGCCAGTGTAGCACTGCCAAGCCTATAAGGATGCTGCAGGTTTTTCCTCCCAAGGTGGAGAACCTTGCATTTTTCAGTGTTAAACACCATCAGGTTCTCGTCTGCCCATTTTCTGAGCCTGTCCAGGTCAGCCTGGATCGCCCTCCTGTCTTCCGGTGTGGATGCTTTGCCTCAAAGTTTGGTGTCATCGATGAACTTGGCCAGTCCACGTCTGACTCCAATGTCCACATCATTAATGAAGATGTTGAACAATATGGGTCCAAGGACAGAGCCTTGGGAGACCCCACTGGTCACAGGGCACCATGATGATTGACTTCCATCAATTATCACCCTCTGGGTCTGACCATAGAGCCAATTTCACAGCCAGCTGATCGTGGCGGACCCAAGGCCACAATTGGTCAGTTTCGCCAAGAGGTGATCATGGGATACCAGATCAAAGGCTTTTTGCAGTCAAGATATATGACATCAATCTCTTCTCCCTTATCCAGGTGATAGGTCACCTGGTCGTAGAAGGTAATGAGATTGGTCAAGCAAGACCTACCCGCAACAAACCCATGCTAGCTATCCCTTAGGATATTGGCGTTGGCCAGGCCATTAAGGATGGCCTCTTTAATAAACTTTTCTAAGAGCTTCCCCAGGATAAAAGGCTGATGGGCCTATAGTTAGCTGGATCCACTTTCCTCCCTGTCCCAGGGGTGCCGGGATTACAGGAGAACCCCAACCCAAAATAGAAGAAAACCCCAAGTTACCATTTGCAGGGGCCAAAAGGAGTGAGAAGGTGCGTGCGGAGGAACCGCCCAAGCGGCTTGTCAGCCGCATTCATATTCAGCTGGGGCCGAGTGATGTCAGCCGGAGACACCACCTGGCAGAAACAAAAGGTGGCCCTGGAGGCACAGGAGGGAGGCCGGTGAGCGGAGGCTCAGAGGGGAAGCCCACACCCCGAAGGGCGCAGCTGCTGCGTCGGGCAGCCCAGGATGACAGGAGTGGAGCCAGCAGAGGCACCAGCAGCAGAGCCGGCAGTGGCACAGGCAGCAAAGCTGGCAGAGAAGCCAGCAGCGGAGCCAGTGAAGGCACTGGCAGAGAAGCCGGCAACAGAGCCAGCAGCGGCACAGGCAGTGAAGCCGGCAGAGGTACTGGCAGGGAAGCCAGCAGAGAAGCTGGCAGCGGCACCAGCAGGGAAGTTGGCAGCGAAGCTGGCAGAGGAACTGGCAGGGAAGCTGGCAGCGAAGCTGGCAGCAGAGCCGGCGAAGGCACCAGCAGCGGAGCTGGCAGAGAACTTGGCAATGGAGCCAGTGGAAGAGCTGGCAGGGAAGCTGATGACGGGAGTAGTGGTGAGTGGCAAGAGCAGAGGAGGAGATGAGTGCTGAGGAGGCAAGAGCAACTACAAGGAAACCTGGAGAGGAGGTAACCGGATTAGTGCAGAATATTCCTCCTTGGAGGTGACTCCCATCCTCCATCCTTTGTAGCCCTTTCTTTTTAGCCTCAGGAGGTCTGCTAGATCCCTGGAGAGCCAGGGGGGCTGCTGTGCCCTCTTGCTGCCTTTCCTCTGAGATGGAATAGAATTAGCTTGTGCATTGAGGATTGCTCCCTTGAGGAGCAGCCACTCTTCCTGAACTCCCCTCCCCTTGGGGTCATGGTCCCTTAGGGCCTCACTGACAAGCCTCTTGATCTTGTCAAAGTTGGCTTTCCTGACTTCCTGGCTTTCAAAGGACTTCAGTGTTGCTGACTGACTTGCCATTTTTACGGTGGATGGTGAAGGTGATCGGCTCATGGTCGCTGTCACCCAGCTTCCCATCAATCACTAGGTCACCGATTAGGTCATCCCCAGTAGCCAGTACCAGGTCGAGCAGCACTTTACCTGTCGTTGGCCTGTAGACTTCTTGAGTCAAGTAGAGGTCATCCATGCATGATAGGATGCTTTGCTACCTCTCGGATTTTGCTGAGTGATCCTCCCACGAGATGTCTGGGTAATTGAAGTCACCCATGACAACCATGTCCTGGAGCATGCGGCCTCAGCCAGTTCCTGGGCAAACTCCTGGTCAAGCTGTTGACTTTGGGTGGGAGGTCTGTAGTAGACTCCCACCATTGTGTCCCCTGTGCTGTGTTCCCCACAGATTTTAACCCAGAGGGTCTCCAGTTGTCTACCCTGGTTGCCAATATCAGCTTGCAAGGATGCGTAGCTTTCCTTAACATAGAGAGCTACATACCCGCCCCTTTTATCTGCTCAATCTCTCCTGTACAAGGTATAGCCATCTATGCCCATGGGCTAGTCATGCATGGAGTCATCTTTCAAGGTGAAGTAAGCTGTCATTTTCCAAAGCTTATGTCTGTCTGAATCAGATACACTCTACGGTGCCTTACCTTCTGAATGACTTCAGGTTAAAATGGACTAACCACCTCTCCACATTCTGTAGTAAGAGTCAGAGATGTGCTGTCCTGGCACTGTTTTACTGAATGTCATAGTACTTCAAGTTGGTTCAGCTAAAAGAAGAATAAAAGTGTTTAGAGTTCTGGAATTCTGGTGTCAGTGGGTGCCAAATTGGATGGGTGCTTGGGGACCTAGCCCCAGTTATGAGCAGGGCCCTACTGAATTATCATGGAGGTGGGCTGTGCAGTCTCCTGCTGCTGTTCAACCAAGAGGCCCTGGTGGCCCCACTGCCTGCTGCTAATCAGCAGGGAGGCAAAAGCACCACCATGTTTAAAACTGCGGTTTTTGCTTCCCTGCTGGTCAGGAATGAGCCACAAGTGGAGTCCCTCCACCAATCAGCAATGGCAGGGCACATGGGGAACCTGCAAGATTAAAGGAACAGCAGTGCAGCCCACTTCCGCCATGAATTTGGTAGGGCCCTAGTTAAGAGTAGAGCAGCTGACTGCGTTCCTTCCTTGGTCTTCAATGTTTTGCATAGACTTATGCTATATAGCTGGATGTCTTTTCTCTCCCCTGGTTCATAATCTTTGGGGCTGACCCATTGGTGGATCCAAAAGAAGAGTGAGGGGTGTGCAGCCACACCTGTTTCAGCTGTGCAGTGCATATGCAGTGAACTCCTGGTTGCTCAGCACAGGTTGTTACTGGAGCTCTGCCTGAACTGGGTCCTCTCTGAGCTCATTAGCTGGTTGGCTCTATCAAACTCACTGCTTTTACATGCCTCTAGAGTCCAGGGAGTGATCACCACCAACGGTCACCCCCTCTTTTCCCCTGGCCCAGGGAAAAAAGAGAGGAAACAGCAACCAAACTGACCCCTTGGGCTCCAGATCTACATGAAAGTAGTGACTCTGGCACCAGTTTGTATCAACCAGCTGATTTGCTTGGAGAGCTCCCTGCATAGGAAAACCTCTGGTAGGAGCTTGTGCTGACCAGGCAGGAGGTCAGAGAGCTCATTGTGTATGTGAAGTACAAGAGAATAGGGTTGTGACAGCACCATCAGTCATCTTCACCCTCTCCCCCAGAATCAGTCCTGGATTCACCTATTTTACCACCTTTAAAGACCCTTTCCATCTAGCTAATACTTTTGTTTTCCTGGTTTGAAAGTCTATAAGCATATGCTTTTAGGCTCACACCTAAATCTGATGGGCCTAAGACAGGCTTTTCTGTTTCCAGCACCTGGAGGTACATGACGAATTGGAATTACCTTCAGGCATTGTGTACTTCCTAGCCTTCCAAAAGGAGAGCTAATATTTCACAATGTTGTTGACTGCATAAAAATTTGACTAGGGAGAACCTGATGGAGATTTGTGGTACCTTCCTCACAGCAAGCATCATGGGAGAAGTAATAAATCCCACTGCTGGGGGTAGAGGTTTGATCAAAGGTTTGATCAAAGGTTTGTCTTAAGGTTTGATCAAATGCCTTAAATAAAGAGCCCATTTGTAGATGGTACACAGATGCTTTTAAGTATGTTTTCTCAGTAGGGTATACAGTATGTAGGACCCATGCTGCTTTGCTACATGTTCTCCCAGCCTCCCTATGCCTCCGTTACTCACCTGACATGATTTTGATGTTACTGAATATTGAGAACTGGAAGGAATTTGATGACTTTCAAGTCCTAAGACTGATAGCAGCTCTGCAGGCAGCCTGATCAGCTCCACTGGGCCCATTGCCCTACTTGGGTGCTTTTGCCTACTGAACACCCACATAGGATTCCTCATTTCATGGGACTGTCTTTGCAGATTTCTGAGGGCTTGTTGGGACTCCAGCTGTTAAAGTCTAGGCTCCTTTTTCCCCTCCAGCTATGCCCACTTTGGCCCACTAGTAAAGACCTCAGTTTCTGGGCTTTAGGCCTAGCCTCAACATCTGTCTTGCACCTTTTTAGAGTCCCATCTCCATGTGCTACTGCTAAGGTCTGCCCCTTGACTTGAGGTTGTCTTTTAGTTCTTATGACAAAATAAAAGGGGCACACCCAGGTCACCTATCCATGGCCTCCTCTACCCCTGTAGCCCCAATCTAGTCCTCTAGTTCAGAAGTCCAAATCAAACAAACAAATAAATCAAAAGGTAGAAGCTGCTTCTCCACAAAAGAAATAAGAAGTCTCCCCTTTGTAAAAGCAGCCCACAAACCTCACTTGCCTGAGAGACTTCCTCTCCCAGTTCCTTGGGATAGCTTACATGCCTGTCTACCTCCACAGCATACACCATGCTTCTCTTCCCCTGCCTCCCTGGCTGGGTTTAAATCCTCTAGTCCAGCCTACTTCCAGTCACCTGATCAGGCCTGCTGCACCTCATGGCTAGGTGCAGCTGGTCACTCATTAATCCACTGCCTCCATCAGTGCCAGGCTCAGCCCACCTGCACTGCTACCTTCAATTACCTTCCCTGTCTGGCCTCACCAGTAACAGTATCAGAGTTCCCTGTAACATAGACAAAACAGTTCTTCCATCAAACTTGAAAAAACCTGGTCTGCTAATGCATTAATATTTCATAGGTTATCCCATTCTGCACAAAAAGCTTAATGAGTCCCAAAGCAACTGTCACCACTTTCAGGAAATGTAGTAGTCTCTTCTCTTGATATCAGGTATGGTAAACCACAATTAGGAGAATGGACTGATGGTTGGAGACCCTCTTTTCCAGAGGATATGCCAAGCCCATTCCAATATACTCAAAGGGTATTTCTATTTGTGGTATAGAAATGTAGGGTTCTTTGAAGATGCCTTTTGGGGCAGTCAACTATAGCTTTGGGCAGGAAGCAAGGTCTTTTGATAGATGACAGGCCAGCATCCAGGACAGTGTCTTTTCCTGACCCAAGTATCTGAAATAAGGGGTGGAATGAGCCAGATGCATAAGCACCTGGTGGTAAAGAACTCCAGCATTTGGTGTGTCTATATAACTAATTATTTATCCTATGTAATGCAACAAAGGTACTCATTGTATTGCATAGAGTTGAGGATGCTGAAAACTGGTTATTTTAGATGGGCAATTTGGTCAAAGTATTGGCTCAGTATTGGGTCTCCCTGAAATGCTTGGACAAAAATTAGTAAGGTTGTACTGCTGGGTAGGGTAGAGGCATTGTTTCCAATAATCCAACACATTAGGGTTCTGGTAGCATATATGGAGATCCTCCCTTTAGATGTTCCATGTAACTCAGTTAGTCCCTCAGAACCTGGTTAACTCTTGTGTTGGGGAAACTACCTTAGAGCTTTGCTTCCCCAAATTTTGTGTAATTTCCTAGAATTACCTTCAATTTGCAGCCAAGCTTAGGAACACCCAAATGGCATCATTTGTCTACAAGATTATGCGTTCCTGTTGCTCTAGATATTTTGAAAACAGATTACCTATGACCTCATATCTGATCACCAGATAAATCTGTATGCTTAATCCATCAGACCTTGGGCCTTTGCCCCATTAATTGATGGTGGCTTGCCAGACTCCTTTTTGTACCTCTCCATACCTGGGCTTACTGATACAGGTTTCCCTTGGTTTATGCTGTACATATGTTCCTGGAAAATGGCCCATAACTTGAATTTGCATAAAGGGAACCCACTTTACAATGTAACAAATAGGGATACATTCCATGACCTCAACTGTACTGACCCACAACATATTTATACCACTTTTACAAGACAATTTAGGTACTCACCAACAGCAGACAATACACAGAAGCACAGGATGATGCTGAATGTTTAGCTGGTGTGAAGAGAGGATGGTGAAGGGTCTTCAGTGTCAAACTCCATATTACTGGTAGGAGGTACAGGAAGGGTAATATCCATAGGAGATAAGCT
This sequence comes from Alligator mississippiensis, assembly GCF_030867095.1. Lineage (NCBI taxonomy): Eukaryota > Metazoa > Chordata > Crocodylia > Alligatoridae > Alligator > Alligator mississippiensis. The sequence goes on from NC_081824.1 coordinate 164,434,985, forward strand.
AGTGGGACATTTAGAAGCCATAATAGGGATGGCAGCTACAGAAACATGTGTTGCAGACAACAAGCGAGGAGCACAGATCCATACAGGAGAGTATATTTTAGTGTGCGTCACTCCCATAAAGCACTTCACAAAGCAGCTGACTATGGGTTTCCACCACACCAATTGCATAACAGTGAATTTACCTCACATATAATGAATTTTTGGTATAAAAAGGGTCATCGCATAAGAGTGAATTTTCACATAAGACTCTGCATAAAGTGAGGGAAACCTGTTATCTATAAAAAAGGCATGTTCATATGATGTGATTTGGCTGCCCACATGGGAAGTCACCTAACATAGTGTGGCCCATATTTCTTCCCAAAGGAAAATCTTCCTGAAGTAGAGACATGGCTTCTAAATCAGGGAGGCCCTTTAAGAGAAGGTGACTTAGTGCCAACTGGCCCACCTTGGTTAGTTCCTGGGTGCTAAAAGCTTGGTGATGAAACCCACATAATGTTGGGGTAGTCTGGCAAGGGGCATAGCAGTGAAAGTGTAAAACAGTTCAAGGTTCATGCATGCACCATATGACTAGAGATGAGAGGTTTCAGAGGGTATGAACTCTCAACCTTGATAAAGTCATGATCTACTTTTAAGTTCTGGGCATGCACAGTGTATAATGGTAATGCAACTGCTTATCAATGTTGATATGTTAATTGATAAGGCAGTTATGATAATGTTGCTTGTATTGAGTTGAAATACTTTGAACTTATTGGTCTTTTTAAGTATTGCCCAGGTTTGAATTTGATTGGGTATTGTGAAAAGGATGATGATTGGACTATTGGGTGACTGACAGGTGGCGTGATTACAAAGCTATAAATCCTGTCCAGAGCAACCAGCAGGAGGTTGGGCTCAGGCTCACTCTCACTCTGGCTGGACAGTTCTGACTGTGCTCTTGGGGTGTGGGGATTCATTGAGTACCGTATCCTTGCTGTGACCTGGTTGTTGGGAAGCTGCAGATGGGTAAAGTATCACCCTTTCCCTATTTGAGGCACTGAGTACCTAAGCCGGGAAAAGGTAGAAATCCTCAGGGACTGTCAGAGGGTTTCTCCTGTTGACTAGGCCCAGGGTGTTCTTGCTGCTATCTGTGGTTTCTGGGTTGTGAAGTTGCATAGAAGTTAACTGTGTAGTGACTGAAGATCATTGTAATGTGTAGTTGATTGGTTGTGTGACCAGGGATATTGGGTTTGGGATGTGTGTCGGGTTATTGCCCCAATGGGTGTATTTTATTGTGTTGTGGTTCAGGTATTGCAGGAATGTTGCATTGGGTAGTTGTTGCATGTGTTTTGTTGTGTAATACAGTTTATATTGCTCAACCTACCTGTGTTGTAGTGTATAACTACTCTTTCTAACTCTGAGTGGGGTTGGGTAATAGATCAATGCTCAGGGAAATTAACTTACTTTAATGCCCCGAACCTGACTACCTGTGGGACATAGAGGATTAACAACTGTGAAGAGGGACTGACTAAAACTCAAATACTTTAAACAGGGAAAGATACTGAGCGGGGAGAATGCCATTTCTGAAGGAGCTGTTCCTGTGGATTAAAAAGCCCAGGGTGGAACAGTGTGGTGAGTGGGAAGAGATTGAGGTGGAGGAAGGCTCTGAGAGAGAGAAGTTGGGTAAGACTACCAAGATCAGGGAATCAAGGGCCTAGTCATTACGAGGCTGAGCTGGGGAGCCATGGATGCTCCCCAGGCACATCACAAGTTGAGTTTATTATGTTTTTTCCTTGTGTTTATTGGACATTGACGTGGACTGACTGTGCCCTGGGGTGTTGGAGGACAGAGAGAGCCTGAGTTACAGCTACTCCCCCATACTCACAGAAAAAAGACACGGGAGTATCCAGAAGAGTTAGTGAAACAAAACCTCACCATACAAAAAAAAAGAAAGAAACTGAAAGTAAAATTTCCTGTCAAGTTAAAAATAGTTCAGTAGTTGTATTTACATTGTTGTGTATTACTTAAGATAAAGTTCTAAACAAAAATGTTTCCAAAGGGACAATTAAAAAGTATATAAACAATTTAAAATAGCCTCAATCTATCAAAACGTGAACTGGTTGTGAATATAAAAATGAAAAGAATAATAAAGACAATTGTTCAACCCATATAAGACTTGAACTGCTTTGATAACGTAAATCTTGGGTGATGGTCGAGATAGCCACCGGGGAGATTGTAACATAGATAAGAACTTAGATAGATTGCCAGTATCATACTGTGTCAGTAACACCTCCTGATTGATAACATTGAAATTAATCAAGACGTGGCAGGAGAGAGTCAGAGTATACCACAGAAGGCACTAGACTGAGCAATTGGTAGAAACTTCACAATGACCCTCTGGATTAATTAGTAAATTGGCATCCCCATGGGCAGTCCTTCAGAAGGGGAGTAGCTCTGGCAGAGGGCAGACCCAGTCCACGCTGGAACTTTAATTAGACCAGCAATTTCCTAGTTGTGGCATACAACCATTCCCCCAAACACTCCCATGTCCCTGGGACTACTTAGGTACTGTTCTTCATGAATTTCATCACTTCTGTTTATACCTGTTAATCACCCATTCTTGCCTATATCTGGGAGCTTTTATATAAACAGTTCTACCCTAAGCAACTTTGCTAATTAAATCCTGTCTTCTCCTCAGACTACAAGTGCTGCCAGGGTCATCTTCTGGCTCCACCTCTGTCAGCATCATTGGTACCAACAGGAGGACAGGTCCAGGGCTCTTCCATGGTCCCTGACAATAGGTCTTCACTTACCCTTCCTGACAGTAACCCTGTCTGCAGGTGTTGCACAAGCTATTGTTCTTGGTCATCTTCCTGGCTTACCACCTCACAAAACAGGAGCTGCTCCTAAGTACTCTGGAGTTGTGTGCCCCTTGCTGTTGGTGGTGCACTGCTTGCTGCTTCTGGCCCATTTGAGATCTGGGAGTTTCACACTGCAGTACTCCAATGACAGCACTAAGTAGCACATTTTGCAGCTTAAATTTGCTCAAGAGAAGGAAAGTTCTTGCATCCATTCATTTTATGTCTAGTAATACAAGAATATTTTGAACTAGATTCTTTTTTCTGATCATTGAGGAACAAACACTATATGCAAATTTGTAGTGTTTTATCACATCAGCACTTCACACAATATGAAGTCACTTTGATAATAAAATATTTGGATTGCAAGTCTGAACCTGTTTGAAATATATAGTTGTAATTGCTTTCTATTACTTATGAAATATTTGTACATTAAATATTTGTATATCTGTGAATTGTTTCTAAAAGCATATCTTCTAAATTTGAAATGTAGAAGCATCCAGTTTCCTTTCATTTTTCCCTAATAAAATGCTTGGCCAATTTTGGAACTCAGTCACATTACTATAGAAGTTATTTTTTCGTCATGAAATTTCTTCACAGAATTCTTTTTCAAATAATTCTTGGACAGCAGATTATTATATTATATTCAAATCCATAATTCCATTCAAATATATTATTCAAAATCCTATGTTGTACATTATTTCTTTTGGTATGAAACAGATAACCACAACATTTTTATAGTTTACAAACACAATTTTTACAATTATAAATACTATAGATAGCATTATAGTATTATAAATAAATAAATCATTATAGTATATTTTCTATTCGTATATAGTTTCACATTTGCACTGTTGGCTATTGCACATGATTCTTTCACATGGTTTACTTGTAGATTACGAATTCTACAAAGGTTGACATTTCTTAATTCAGCAATCAAATACACCGTTAAAATTCACTGCCTTCAACTATAATTCTTAATACCTAAGTTCAAATCATGCATATTTGTGGAAAGTGAACACATCGCACTCATTTAATCCAATCTAAATTCATATTCAGGTTTAAATATTCACTAACAATTTTTACCAGAATTCTCTCAGCTTTAATCTTTAATACATCTGTAACCTATAAAAGATCTAGCTGGAGATGATTAATAATGGGAGCCACAGCTCTAGTAAAGTTTATTTACTTCAACAGTAACCGCCCCAGATTCCTTACATAGCTAGAAGTAGAGTGACCATGACTGGGTCTGAATTGCTGCTCAAATCAATTGCTAGATAGGGGCACAACTTCTGGAAAGCCATTGGAAATATCAGAGTAGAGAGAGCTGGATGCTGTTTATTACCTTTTTACATAAAATAACTTTTTCATTTCTTGATCTCTAAAAAGGCCTTTAGCCCAAAAACAAGGTTCCATTTGGATAACTTTCAAATGAGCATGCAGTCCTTAGAGGTGTATCCAAACCTTTTTAGGATTGTCTGTTTATAAATGGCATGAAATGTAATCTGGCTACATTTTATGAAGAAAGAGGCATATAGTGGTTTATTATTTTAAATAACTCAGGAGTTAAATGCTGTATAGGCTATACCAGTCTTATTCTTTTTTGTCTGTATGCTGAGCAACTAATAATTTTAAAATGTTCTTGCTGGTCTCAGGTCAGATTTGCCGTCAAGTTTTTTACATACTTGTAAGCATGCCATGACTACAAAACTATGCTCTGCCTGCTTTTATGTTTGAGTGTTTTTGTTATTCATGTATACATGGTAATTCCTCAGAGAAAACTCTGCTGTTAACTACCTTATGCAACAATTCTTTTTGATTATACAATGCTTTTTTTTACTCCTTGTCAAATGAACATCTCTGCAAAATACGCTTGTTCTTGCAAATAACATTCTCTGCCTCCTTACCAGCTCACTTTAATTCTACATATTTATTTATGGCTCAGACATAAAAAAAAATATCTCTTCATTAGAATTTGACTCAGGCTTAATGATTACTGAGATCTGGAGACCATTAACCAAACCTTACCTTTTACCAGTTCTATGACATCACTTCCAATTAAACATGACCCTGTTAATGAACACTATTTTTGCCATTATATTAATTGCTCCTAGGAAGAGAAAAATACCTTTAAACTTCATTCAGAACAGCTTCTAGTACACAAATACCTCAATCAATAATTACTACATTCAAGGTGTGCATGTCTTTCAGCATCAAAGCTACTGCTCCAGGACAAGAAAGTTTCCCAAAATTTTGATAGTGAATTGCAAGCTCCCTATGGTCTAGTCCAGGGTTTGGCAACCCCCAGCATGTGTGCCGAACATGTCACATGAGGCCATTTTGCTCGGCACGCAATGACCAGCCCAGGCTTTGGGTAGCTGCTGGAGCCCAGGCTGCTCCAGCAGGGTTTGAAGCATCCCAGCTGCCTGCTGGGAGCAGCCTGGGTTCTGTGGCTGGCAGCAGCTTCCCAGAGCCAGGGCCAGCTGCAGCCAGGAGGCTCCAAACAGCTGCATCAGGCTCTGGAGCCCAGGTATGAGCTCCACACTGGCGCGTGCACCTGCGAATTGGAGAGGGCGGTGGGAGAGGGGCCTGAGGCAGGGAAGCCCCAGTCTCTCCCCCACTCCCGGCATAGAGGTGGTGACTGGACTCCAGAGCCCAGCACAGCTGTTTGTAGTGAGCCTGGGCTCTGAGCAGCTGCAGCAAGCAGTGGGCAGGCTGCGAACAGCTGTGCCGGGCTCCACGGCTCTGGCATCAGCTACATACAGGTGGTGAGTACACGCACCTCTGAGTGGGTTGCACTGCCCTGCTGTCTGTCCCGAGGTGTGCGCAGTCATCACCAGAATGGAGATGATGCCGGAGCCATGGAGCCGGCACAGATGTTTGCAGTCTGGCTACTGCTTGCTGCAGCTGCCCAGAGCCCAGGTTGGCTACAAAAAGCTGCACCGGGCTCTGGAGCCTAGTCACCTGCTCTGTGCCAGGAGCAGGGGAGAGACCGGGGTTGCACTGCCTTAGGTCCCTCCCCCACTTCCCACTCCAACACCTGGATGCATGCACTGGTACAGAGCTGACGCCTGGGATCTGGAGCCCTGTGCAGCTTTTTGGAGCCTCCTGGCTGCAGCCAGCCCCGGATCTGGGTAGCTGCTGCCAGCCGGGAGCCTGGGCTTGGGGGTAGGGGCAGCAGGGCTGGGGGCAGGGGCTTTGGGTGGGGGGCACAGGGCAGCAGGGCTGGGGGACAAGGGCTTTGGGTGGGGGGAAAGGAGCACACGCAGGGCATTCTGCCCTCATTTTATTTTCCTGGCATTCCAGAACTCCAGCACCTTCCAAGTTAGGCATTGTGGGGGGTTTCAGCACTCCAAGGAAAAAACATTGCCTACCCCTGCTCTAGTCCCTTTGTGTTTGGTTAGTAGCTAAAGATGAATTTTGTGGGCCTTTTATTATGAAGCTGTTTCTTTTTAATTATTATTATGAGAGAATGACTGTTTATTTTCTTAATTTTGCGAAGGCATTTTACATGCTCATAATTAGTATCTTGTCTCATTTATATCTAAGTACCAGCTTGAAAGCTTATGGGATCATGACTGCATAAGTCATTACAAAAAGTTCATAGGCATAATAATGTTACTTTTTTCAGAAGAAAAAACATGAAAAACTATGGTGTAGTGCAGCATTTCTCAACCCATAGATCATGACCGAAAAGTGGGTCACAAGAAAATATGAAAGGTTCATGAACAAACTTTAAAAATGGATTTCCTTTAAAGGAGAAAAATGTGGGATTACTGGCTTTCCCCTTGAAGGCTGGCAGAGTTCCAGCCTGCAAGGGGCTGCTTGGGGCCACACATGCCTGATACACACCCCACCTTGCCCCACACACTCACCCCCTGCCCCACACATTGTGGGGCAGGGGCCTAGGGGCAGGGGGCAGCAGGTCGGGAGTGAGGGGCACTGGGTCAGTACTGGCCATCAATGTTTACAAATGGATTGAAGTACAAAAATAGTTGAGAACCACTGGTCTAGCACAAGGTGGTATAGATTCTGAATGTCTAGGGGCTACATGCCACAGGGCTCCTGGTCCTCACCACCATGTGGACTGTAGTCTCCCTGAGTACCCTGGAGCCTTCCAGCTGCTCTGCTTTGTCCCCAGGGATAGGGCAGCAGGAAGCAATAGCTTGAGAAGGTGGTGGGAGCCCAGAGATCCCAGCAGCAAGAGTAGCAGTAATGGAGGGAGTGGTGCTCAGGTGGTAGCCCAGGAATTATGACCACATGCAGATTGCAGCCAGAGTTGTACAGTGCTGGTTTAGTGATTTTATGAACTAACCTACTGTTTCTTAACTTTCTAAGTTTGCCAGCCCTTTTGCATGATCCCAACACAATTCCATAAACATAGCATTACATATAATAAATATTGTATTTTTGTGTATAGTTTGTATAGCTTGAGAGAGAATTCTTGACCTTAAAGGAAAGAGATGTACAGGCAGTGGGAAAATGAGATTTTATTTGCTTTAAAAAGTAGTAAAATTTTCAGTGCCCTATGTCCCCCAAAAGAGCAGCCCCCAGTGCCAAACTGCTGCAGTGGGTAGAGGGTACAGGGAACTCTCAGGGCTGCTTCAGCAGTCCAGCTGTCACAAGGGGTAATGTCCTCAAGTACCAATTGGCTGGGCCCCAGAATCTCCTGTCTGTTTGTAACACTCTTACCACAGGCCCTAAGGCCCACTTGGCTAACTGGTAACTCTGTGGGGCTAATGAATGAGTGGTACAACTAAACTATCGGGACACCTAATGAAAAAAAAAAAAACAAGATAGGAGTGTCGTGTAGGTCAAAAGGTCAAAATCTGAAAATACATGCATCTGAGGAGGACATCGAACAAAGCCCCCCCAGGCTCCACTCACCGGTCCTCAAAGGCATCCAGAGAGCTGGTGGATGTCAGCCAGTGGTGCTCTGCCAAGAAACATGCATGAACCAGTGACAGGAAAGCATCCCCATAGTCCCTGGGCACCTTCCCAGCCAGAGCCTTCTTCCTGGTCATGTATAGGGCCCACTTAGCCAGGGGCCAGGAGGAGGTTGATCAGGAGATCCTGGGACTTGGTGGAGCCATGGAAAGGGTGCCCAAAAATAAAAAGGTGGGGGGAGAAGTTCAACCAGAACCTCAGGAGCAGGTTCTGGAGTGAAGGTAGAGGAGCTGCAGTCTGGCACACTCGAGTGTCATGTGCACCAGGGTCTCCCTCTGCCTGCAGAAGGGGCAGGAGATCAGGGTGTCTGTGAAGCTCACCACATACATGCCCATGGTGCCGGCTCCATAGAGGAGCCAACAGCTGAAGTCCCCAGTGGCTTGTGGGATGAGGGTACCACTGAAGTACCACAGCCATGTCCTCGCCAAGCAGGTCCCGCCACTTGCTGTCTGGGTGGGACATGAGGGCAGCATGATGGATTGTGTGGTGCACAAGCACGTAGAGGTGGTGGCAATGGACAGTGGAAAAGTGTACTGGTTTGGTGTCCTCCAGCTGGCTCTGGTGGTGGAGTGGGGAGGACCATGAGGCCAGGCAAGGTGCTGGCCCAATGACAAACTCCACTGGGCTGGAGAACATGGTGGGGCAGGGACCGCCACCATGCAGGAAATGGTCAACAAAGGCAAGGGTATCAGGAGGTAGGGATGATTTCACCTCCTGGACCAGATGGCAGGTTGCATGTGTCATGGGTAGACCCATGCGCTAGGCCAGTGCAGCATTGTCCACCCACTTCTGCCTATCATAGTCCAGGAGGTCTCCAATATGGGTGACACCAGCCAGGATCAAACTGTCACAACTGGGATGCCTCTGTTGTTAGCACCTCCAACTGAAGGTTCCAGGGAAGGGGCTTGACAAGAAGATGGGTGCCCTGAGGGCATGTTTTGGGGGACCTGGAGCTGGAGACTAGCCTCCAGGCCCAGAGGAGATCCTGATTGAAATCTGGCAGCTTTCACAGGTCCTGCAGGGAGAAGCCCTGTAGGCTGAGGAGCTGCCTGTTGTATTGGAGCCCCTAGAAGTGGTGGAGGATGGTGCACCATAGGTGGCCCCATGCCACATGGCTACTGACACTGTATAGCAGTCACTGCATGGCCTGAAGGCAGAATATCAGGACCTGGCTCTGGAGGCAGACCAGGCCCTGGATGCCCTCCCTCAAGGGGAGGCTCAACCCTCTGCAGCAACCTAGTGCCATCCTGGCCAGAAAATCTCCAGCGCCCACCCCTGGAGGCCTGCCAAGGGGGCACAGGCAGGGTGTATAAGCAGTGCCAAAGCATGCACAGGACCAGCTAGTTCAGCACCAGCACTCCCCCACTCAAGGAGGGACACGTCTGGGATCCCACCCATGCCCACAGCTGCTCCAACACCCTTGCCTCTAGCCAGTGCCAGTTCTCTGGCTGGGAGGGGTTTGTGCAGGACAGGTAGACCCCCAAGTAGAGCAGCGAGCCCACACTTCAGCAGATTCTGCAGAGCACAGGTGAGAGTGAACCCAACTGCCACCCGTCACCCACTGTCAGGACAAAACTCTTGACCCAGTTGAACCAGGCAGAGGAAGCCACTAAGGATAATGCCTGGCAGGCCTCCACCTGCATCAGGTGTTCTGAGTCCTTGACCGCGAGGAGTATGTCATCAGCATATGCTGACAGAACCAGCTGCACCACTGGCTCTTGGAGCATCAACCCTGCCACCCGCTTCCGCAAGAGAACGAGGAAGGGCTCCAGGACCAAGGCATACAGCTGGCCTGACAGCAGGTAGCCTTGACTCACTCCTCTCCTGAATGGGATGGGCTCTGCCAGGGTCCAATTAAACTGACCAATCACTCTGCAGAGGCATACAGCACCTGGAGAGTCTGCATAAAGTGGGGCCCAAAGGCCTGCAGACACTCTGTCAAACACCTTCTCCTGGCCCAGGGATAGGAAGGTGAAAGACAGGTCCTCCCAGTGCACTAGCTCTAGGAGGTCCTGAACCAGGTACAGGTTGTCAAAGATGGAATGTCCAGGCACTGTGTACGTCTCATTGGAATGGATCACATCCATCAGCACAGACTGCAGGCACAGCTAGACGGCCTTCACTGCCACCTTGCAGTCTGTGCAGAGGAGGGATGCGGGATGCCAGTTCCTCAGGTCATAGGACATCCTCTTTCTTCAGCAGGAGGGTCAACACGGCCTTCTAGCACAACAGAGGGAGTCCCCACTTCCCTCAGATTCAGCCCAGACTGCAGCAAAATCCAGGCTGAGGACATCCCAGAAGGCCCAGTAGAATTCCACAGTCAGCCCATCGATGCCCGGCACCTCATTTCCAGGCATCAGGTGAAGGGTGGACTAAAACTCAGCCAGAGGGAGAGGAGCCTCCAGCTGGTCCCAGTCACCTGCACTGACCTGTGGGAGTCCCTCTCACAGGCTTTGACAGGCTTCGGAGTTGGTCAGATCCAGGGAGAAGAGCTCTTCATAGAACGTCCGTGCGCACCAGCGCTGGTCACCTGGATCTGTGAAGAGGTGCCGTCACCCAGCAGAAGGTGGGTGATGTACTTCTTGGCCCCCCGCCGCCTCTCTAGGGCATAGAAGAAGCAGGAGCCATGGTCCATTTCCCGAAGGAGCTCAACATGCAAGCGGACAAATGTACTGTGAGTGCGGTGGTCGTCCAGAGCACTACGGTTTACTGCCTCTCCTGACACTCTCCCCAGAGGGATGGGTTGGTTGGGTCCATAGCCAGGCACCTCCCCAGCTCCAATGCTTCCTGCTGGAGCTGCTCCTGAACTGCCTCCTTCTGCCGGGTACACTCCTGATTGTAGCTGCAGCAAAAATGCTGGATGCATTCCTTCCCCATGTCCCACCATCTCTGAGCCAAGGGGGAAGCTGCCCATTGCTCCCGCCAGGCCAGCCAGAGCTCCTGAAAGGCCTCCCTGAAGCCCACATTCTCCAGACTGGCTTTGAAATGCCAGTAGGCTGACCCTGGATACCCAGGCCCTAGCATGGCCTGGGCCCAGAAAAGGCAGTGATCTCTGAAAGGGGTCGGCCAGATGCCAGAGGAGTGGGCCCAGGCAAAGTACAGCAAAGAGATATAAATCTGGTCCAACTGGGAGTGGCATGCCTGCTCTTCCCCCACCCTCACATAAGTGAAGGCAGGGGGGCCAGCAGGGTGACAGGCATGCCAGACATCCACCAGGGAGTCATCCATCAGGATCTCCCTGTGGATGCCCACAGAATCCTGGTTCTGCTCCTTGCCTAACCGGTTTCACATGTCTAGTGTGACGTTAAAATCCCCACCAAGGACCAGGCACTCATGAGGGGTGAGGGTGCTGATGTAAGTGGCTGCCTGGTGTAAAAATATCCACCAACTCCAGGTCCCTCACAGGGGCGTACACTTTCAGAAGGTTCAAGACCAGCCCCTGCACTTGGACTCAGTGATGCAACAGGTGGCCCGGCAACACTTCAACATCCTAGAGAACCTCCAGCTGCAGGCCTGGGAAGAACAGTGTGGCCACCCCACAAAAGGTGGCTGAAAGGTGACTAAAAAAGACCCTGCCTCCCCACTCCACCCACCAATTAGGTTCATTCTTGAGTTGGCAGGGTATCCTGTAAAAATGCCATGGGTTACCCCACGTTCTGAAGGAAGGAGAACACCCGGCATCTCCAGAGATCCGGCATCTCCTGCAGCCATGAAAATTGAGGGGCATGATCTTTAACAACCTCATGGCTGAAGGGCTGAACTAGATGGTTCAAAGGGGGCCTCAAAACTGCGGGCCCACCTATAGATCCAGGCATTGCAGCTTTTGGGCCCCTTGCCTTCCCCTGCCAGTGCCCTCACTGTGGTGAGGACACTGTCAAAATCTCCCCATCAATACAAGGTGATCTGTACCTTGCTGACAGACCACTGGGTGTACTCGTGGTCAAGGAATGCAAGTAGCTCATCCCTAGGGACCGCCAGATTTTGACTGGGTGTGGGGGGGCGGGGAGAAGAGGAGACCCATGAGGCAGTGGGGTGGCATCAGTTCTTGTCTCAGGGTCCTGGTAAAGCGGACTTCCCCCCTCAGAACTCACTGGGTTGAGCCCCAGGGCTCTTGCCTCCCCCAGACCATTGGAGGGGGAGGGCTCCACTGATGGACCTTCCATTGGGTCGGCCTCAGCCTTAGCACCCATGGTCTTGGGGGATATGCCCTGGACAGTTGAGTGAGGGGCCTCCTGCATGGGCTCCTGCTCAGGGCTGTCCAGCATCCCCAAAACCTCCTCCATGGGGATTACCCATTTGATCTTTCCCAGGGTTGGGGTGTCAGGCACAGCCAGGGAGGCCCCTGGAGTTGGGCTGCTCCTTCCGCCCATGTGGCGGTCTTGGGAAGGGGGAGGAGTCTCCCAAATCACAGGGCTCCAGCTGTGCCTGGGCTTTCCTCTTGGCTTTGCACCCAGAGGAGACCTGCACCCACTCAGACATGGGGTGGTCCTCAGGTGGACAGGCTCCAGTAGGAAAAGGTGAGGGTTGCAGAGTGGGAAAGCTACAATGGTGGCATGACTAGGGTCAGGGGGACCCTGCTCCTTCTCTCCCCTGGCTGCTGTTGCCCTTCCTGGGATCCTGCCAAATTGGTTTGGGGACAGGGTCCCCTGAGCTCACAGAGAGGATGGATGATGTGGCTCGGGTGGCAGGGGGGCCTGATGGGGGCAGTACCTTTCTAACCAGTGGTAGCCTTCTAACCAGTGGGGTGGGGGCTGCAGGGGCATGCATCCCCTTGGGGGCTTGGCTGGGATCTGCCCCCATAGTGGGGGCTGAAGGAAGCTGTGTGGGGACATTTGCTCCCATAGAAGGTTCCTTCCCTGCCATTGCTTTACATGAGGGAGGGGAAAACAATAAAGAAAACCAAAATATACACTGGGGCTGGTTAATCTAATAGGGGCAGGCTGGGGTTGTGGGGGAAATGGGGTGCAGTGGGAGGATGAAGCTCATTGAGCTACAGTCCCACAGGAAAAAAAGTGGGAGGGCTATGCTTTGGGAATGTGGGGGAGGGGAAAACACACACACAAGACCTGGGGAGACTTGAGCTGGCTTATTCAGCCACACAACAAACACCAGGGCAGGGGGAGTGGACCCTGCAGGACTTACCACACAAGGGCAAAAACCCACAGGGAAGGCTTCTGAGGCACATGTAAAAGATGGTTGCAGTGGTGGGGGTGCTTTCTTTGATGAAGATCAGTCCAGGAGCCCCTCAGGCCTCCAATCAGGCACTCAGTAACAGAATAATAGGCAGGAAAACAAGCAGGACCAGATGCAGTGAGACAGCTATGAGGGATGGCAGGAGCAATCAGTCAATTAGGGAGTAATCCAGTGCAGGTGTGGTGTTGTGTGATGCAAGGTGGTGCAGCAGGGAATCTCCCTCTCTCCTGAGAGGGGGCAGCAGCAGAACAACGGCAGCAGTGGCAGCAACAGCAGCAGTGGTGGTAGCAGCTGTCCAGTTCAGCCACTCAGGGTGTGCTTTAGGTAAAAGTGGAGGTGAAGGCAGGGGGTGGCCTGCCAAGGCAGCTGTGGCAGGCAAGGCTCTTTTAGGCTCTGGCAGGGATGGTGAGGGAGGGGCCCACAGGCAATGCAATTTCCCTCCGCAGGCTGTCCCCTGACCATGGCTTGGAAGTGGGCTGGACAGCAGGCTGGAACAGGGGTGCAGAAGCTGGAATGTGCTGCTGGGGTGTGGTGCAGTGCGGTGGGCCTCCATTGAGGGGTGGGCAGCAGCATGCGGCATGAAGCAGAGGACCTCCCCCATGGAGGGGGCAGCAACAGCAGCAGCCCAAGGCTGGAAGCGTTGCGGCCAATATACCCCCAAAAGCTCCGAGAACAAGCTAGCAGTAGCCAGAGGCAGGGAGGGGCCTCACCATCTTCTCCCCAGAAGCTCCTGAGACCAATCTTGCAGCAGCAGCAGCAGCTGGGGACAGGAAGGGGTGTGGTCAGCTACCTCCCAGACACTCCTCCCTCAGAAGCTCCTGAGAGCAAGTAGCCCAGAGCTACTTGCGAGGGCAGCTTTTTACAGTACTTGCCAGGGGAACACAGGTGCTGGCCCTGGGCTGTAGCTCCCCCTGGCTGCAGATCCGGGAGGAGCCAGGCAAGGTTATTTTTCCCCAAGTGGCACAACTTACAGCACACCAAAGTGCATGTCCGGGCACATGCACTGAGGCAAAAAGCCCTGGCTCAAATTTGCACTACTTCTATTTGAGCTGCTGCAAGCGCACATGCCTGCATGTGTGGAGATTCCCACTGAAGTCAAATAAAGTTTTACCTTTTTTATCAGTAGAAGCAGATTTCAGCCAAAATTAAGTGCTTTGAAAATCCTTCCCTATAAATGCAATTTCCTAAAAAGAGAAACATTTACACCTAATCCTAAAAAATTAGTTCAACAAGTAAAAAAAAAAAAACAAAACAAAACACCTGTGAAGACATAGGTTATACTAGTACTAGGTTTCAGGCAATAAATAGATTGTGTAGAAATAGAGAGAGTGAACTAGAAAGAGTAAGTTCTTTGTTTTCCTGTTTATATTGTGGTATAATACAGAAGTAAATTATAAGCATGTGTGTGTGGGAGGGGGCTGGATTTAAAAGTAAAATCTTAATTTTAAACTTTTGCAATTGCACTTTGTTGGGATGCTTTAAATCTGAGTATTACAAAGGCATATATATGACACAGACAGTTTGTGCTGATCTCTTAATATGTCTGCAACAGTAAATATAATATTGTGGAATACAGGAAGGTTTCAATAATCATGCAAAAGGGAGGAAATTCCTATGGATATGTGCAATATGAATGGCACTGTGATGAGGAAGACCATCTTAAATTAAATTGGATTGCCCAAAAATTCTCATCCACAGCAAATAATAGTGTAACCCAGGCAGTACTCCAAAAGGTACTCCCTCTCCAATTGAAGGGATCAAAGCAGGTGCACAAGTGCTGTGAGAGGTGTAGGGACTCTCCTCCCCCTATAGAGCAGAGCCAGACCACCACTGGGGACTTAACCATGTACCTTTTAATGAGGGAACAATACTGGGAACATAACAGGCATAATCAGGGGGTATAGTGGACACTACAGTGCCCCAAGGGGGCAGGATTCAACAAAGGTTAGACACTTACAAACATTGACAAAAGACGGGGTTAACAAAATATAAAACACAAACAGCAGAGCAAACAATACTGGTTGGTGAAGTATAAAAAGGCACAAAATACAAAATGTCAAGGAAATATAGGACTTAGGTCCCTGGAGGGGGAAAAAGGGGGAAAGCACAATGGCCCCTTTCCACTGCATGAAGGTTTGCTTCTTGTTAGTTCACTCACCCCAAGTCACCCCAACTAGAACTTGAACTGAGATTTCCACATGATAGACAGAAATGCTACCACCCAGCCACCAGGGCTCCAAGCTGCTAAGGTTTTGACCTTCCTGGAGCCCCGGACTCACGCTGAGCTTCCTGGTCTCCGATTGGAGGAGCTGGAAGCTAAGCTGGGAACCTCTCAGGTTGCTGCTCAGATCTTGCTGGAGCTCCGGGGAGCCTCTCCTACTGGCCACAGCCTCTCGTAGGGGATCCTGGAGCACAGCAGGAAGCCTCTCCTGCCGGC
Organism: Alligator mississippiensis; assembly: GCF_030867095.1. NCBI lineage: Eukaryota > Metazoa > Chordata > Crocodylia > Alligatoridae > Alligator > Alligator mississippiensis. The sequence continues at coordinate 164,450,393 of NC_081824.1, forward strand.
AACCCGCTGTGCTGCTGAGGGTCCAACTACTGCCTGCAGGTCCTACTCCTTCAGGCTCTTCTGGGGCAACTGCTCCTGCCCCACTGGCTCAGCTCTTTGAAGCTTCTTCCTCATGGTCCCTTGCTGGTCTCTTCCCTGAGTCAGCTGCGCTGCCCCTTTTATCCCCCTCCGGGTGACCCAAGGGGCCAATCAGGGGACATGGAGGGTGAGTCTCTGGGACCTGATTGGTGAGGAAAGGGAATCCTAAGTCCTCCAATCATCTTTTGCCCTTTCAAAACCCCTGGGCTAGATCACTGCCAGCCAGCCCGTCACAATAGGAATAAGGCTATTGCTATCCATCTTAAAACTTTTCCTTAAATGAGAGAAGACAAATCCATATGGGAGACTTACCTCCTTTTCTAGATTGATTGATTGGATTAAACATTGAATTGGGATATGGTTTATGGGGGACATTCTAGACTACAGCATAAAGAAGGCTTGACTGCAAGATGTTCATGGAAAAAATATACAACTGTTGGACAGAAATTAGTGCCTCATAAATTGCATGAAAGAGATATGCATGGATTTAGTAAGTCTAAGCAAACTGGGATAAATGCTAACAGTGACACTAGCAAGGTGGGAGAGTTGATGAGGCAAGGCAGATGGGCATTAGAAGGCCACACACTGCAACCACCTTCATTCATTTGGATGCTGAACTAGGATAAATGCCAAAGGTTGTCAGGGATGGAGCTGTCATCTGCGAGAAACACAGCAGTCATAAGAGGCCTGACTTCTTTTCATATAGCACCTTTTGATATATGTCCCAAAGAACTCCCATGTCTGAATAACTATACTAAATAAGAAGGACCTACCAGGCAATTTAACAACAAATGCGTTAGGATCCTAGTGTCCAAGATTTCTCCTTTTTCTGTGGGATTTTCTTTGAGCTGGCATATGAGGTGCATTTAAAAATTATTATGGTCAGTCTCAAAATTTCCTTTAGCATAGCTGTTTTTGCAAAAATGTAAACTACTGGTGCAATAACAGAGCACTCCTACACAAGAGCAGGTGGCAGCTATTTAAAAGGCAATAGGTTGTGAGATCAACATGCTTTGCATTTGCACGAATGCAAATGTATTATGGCTGTAAAATGTTTTCTATTTGATGTGTTTATCCCTAAAATGGGTTCCTGACTGAAATGCGGGTACATTTAATGTAGCTGAAAATCTAGTTAGTCAGAAAGCATACATATATTGTGCTTATCTGTGTGTGTGTGTGTGTGTGTGTGTGTGTGTGTGTGTGTGTTTGATACGATGTAACTGTTTCCCAGGTCTCAGGAAAGTGACTGTAATTTGCAGGGTGAACCAGAAGGGCCTCTACGAAGTCAAGTCAATTTTGTGATAGAAGAGACTGAGACACTAATGAGTTGGCTCCACTGACTCTCTGGAATGAGCCAGTGGCAAGAACAGACAGAGCAGCAAGGATTTCTTTGTCAGCGTGGTGCAGCGTGTGTGATGTGCCTGGCTTCCAAGCCGGGGTCTCCAAAGGATACAAAGATCCATAAAATGGCATACTGATCTTTCCAGGGGAAATCTCTGGAGGCATTTCTGATCACTCATGCCCAGTACTCAAATCCCAGGCTAACACATTCTCTTTCAAACAGTATAGCTCATGTTCGTTCTGCTCCTGCATATTCCACAGTGTATGCATGTCAGCCAGGAAGCAGTTACTGGCAGGTGTAGAATTAGTACACCAAAGGGCTTCTGGTATGCAACTGATGTGTCAGTGCATAAAGCAATGGTGTTTTAGTTCATACCCCTCCTAAGCTGCTTCCATGGCATTAATTCGCAGGCATACACTCTGCATATATGCCAGTTCTGATCTCTGAATGCATATACCAGTAACAGCTGCCATTATTATTATGCATCTAATGTCAATTACAATTTCTACACAGCAGCACATAAAGATATCAAAGATGGTTCAACATATTCTGTTGATACCTAAAATCCAGGAGACTAGTATAAAGATCAGTGTTCTCCGCAGGATAATACAAATGTGCTTCTTATCTCTTTCATGCTGCAGCCAGTTGCTAAGGCTAATCTTGCCAATATACAAATGTACAAAGCCCACAGTAATCAAAGCCTTTTCAATATCTTTAAGCAACTGTACCTTTCAAGCAAATATGTACATTTCCCCCTTCTGTCAAAGTACAATGATTCTTTCCAGTCAAGTTCGGCCACAGTTCAATTTCAACTGCTGGTCTTTTTTCCAATCATGATTACCTGCCACAGTTTTACAAGTGTACAAACGTGGTTGCACTTTGCAATCTACCTGGAGTCAGGATCACGTGCTGAACAGCACAAATGGTGCCCAGCTATTTGGGAATCAGGCAAGTAATGGCTATCCCAGATCACAGGGGACTGACTGGCAAGTACTTACATTTGAAAATGTCATGAGCACTGACCAGCTTTCAGTGATCAAAAGCATGAAAATTGCTGAGCAGCAAACAATAAATTAGGCCCAATCAAAATCAACACAGCAACTAAAATGAAATTAGGTAACAGCCAGGTGCAAAGAGAAATGGCTTCATCCAACACAGGCAATTAGAGATAAATAACCTCTGAATTCCTAATGCCGATTTTAATAAGAAGCAAATTCAGATTCGGGCAGCTAATGTATTTAGAAGCAAAAACAAGGAGTGAGGTAGGGTGGGGACAATTTTTACAGGACAAGAGATTACATTTTTAATATATTCTGAACTTTCAAGGTATGAAAAATAAAAGGATTTAAAAAGCCTGAAACTACTTGCTTCTAGAAAAAGAAAACCATCTGGTACAAGCTGACCTCTCACATCAAGGCTCTGTGGGTTAATGAATATGATGTTTAAATCCCTGAAATACAAGTGGTGGGATGTGGAAAGTGTGTGACTAGACAGTTTCTGAAAATCAAAAGAAGACCAGTGAGAACATGCGGAGAGACCCACCATGTGGGTTGTACCTGATCATATTAAGGTTCTGACACCCTCCAAAACAGATTAAATATTAATAGAAATGGGGTGCAAGAATAAATGCTTATTTTTAGGTTGTCCCATTTTATCAATATAGCAGCTAGTGACAGGCACATGTAGCCATTGTGCTTTTTGTCATTACACAAGCCCCGCAGAAACATTTAAAGAGTAGGTTTTTGAACAGAAGGAGTCACTTCAGATTCACAGAGCCTGTAGAGCCCCCACAGCTGTATCTTCTTATCACAAGAAGATAAAAAGAAGCAGGAATTTAGCCTACTTTGGCAAAGCATCCTAATAAATCACCTGAGACAAGTGTTTGGTGGGCCCCAGTAGTCTGGAAGAGTCAATGTTGATTACCATGACACTGACATGAGCAAAACAAAAAGGCCCAGATTTGCTCTAGGCTTATGCATAAGCCCTCGCTGAGAAGTCATGTGCAATATCACTGATGATTATACATTAAAGGTCAAATAGGCGTCCTGGGGCCAAGCATAATATCAGCATTGTGGCAATTGCTTGATAATAGGAGCAAATCTATAATGTCATATGAATAAGTTCATGGACTCATTGTGATGGACATGAGCAGCAGATGTTGCAGTTCTTCAGCAAGTTTCCTTTTTGAGATGTGGCCACAGAATTACGTTCAAATGGAAGAGTCAGCAGCATGCTGTCAAGTTCTATAACATGAGACATCTGTGATTAATGTAGTTTTCAGATGCATAGTATGACAAATTTAAATATAAGAGATACAGGGAATTTACTTGAATATTTTTATTAACCACCCAATATCACAGCTCTTAGGCACTAGTAGTAAACAGACCACTGTAAGGTATGCTAGACATTTGAGCAAACAGAACAGACAATACACTCATTTGTAGTGACATGGCCCTTGGCAACCCACTGAACTGTACAGTCCAGTAAATCTTCTGGTTTGATGGAACTGGCAGGTGGCACCTGCTGCTGGGAAGCAACAGTAATCTTGATTAGGACATGCACACTTCTAGATATTTGTTTTTAAGGATGAACCTGTGAATGAATGCAGCACAAGACAAGTGCACAAAGTCAGTCTGTGGACATTATGAGCCCGTTTCTTGCAGCATTGTCAATTATTTTCCATCTGCGTTATTCCCTATCATAAAATGAGTGGAGTGTCCCTTATCCATTATTTTGGATTCTTATGCAACAGATTGCATGTACTAATAAGCAGTATACAGAAGAATAATGATTTCATCATTCTGTGATGGCACATCTACATGTTGCCCCACGGTGATGTTGTTACAGCGCCATGATTTAGTACTTCCTTTTGGGAGTACTAAAGCATGGCACAGTAACCGCCTGTACTGTGCTGTAGGCACGGCACATGGTTATTTTTAGCAACTACTTTGTCATAGCGGCGCACTATAATGGGGGAGTTGCTGGTCACGTGTAGACACCCATGGACACTATGTCGCCATAGCGTGTCACAATGGTGACATAGCATCACGTGTAGGTGTGTCCAGAATGGTTCTATTCTGATATGGTCTGTTTACATTGTGTACCTACCTTGTTTTTCATTACATCAGCAGTGGTCTACTCACACAGGACATGTGGATGGATTAAATGTGTGAGTTGCATTCATTATATCTACACACATTCCCGATGAATTCATTCTTTCATTAGCTTTTTTGCCTGGTGATGACATCAGGTGATATGACAAATGTGGACAGTTGCTGTGCCTGTCAATGAGCTTAAATGCTCTTATGCTGAAGAATGATATTGTTCCTAATAGAACAAGTCAACAGCCCCTTAGGAGTGGATGTTTCTTATTTATAGCAGAGAGGAGCATACCCGTTAATTTTGCATGCAGATAGCAACATTTGCTAACCTTCACCTATTTCTCATGAGACAGGAATTCAGACTCCCTGTGCCTCATGTCAAACCTCTGAGCTTGGGGAGAGCAGCCTCCAGAACTGGACAACTTTGCTGCTTGCAGCAAGAGCTCCATTATTGCTAATTCAAAGGGTTCAGTGTGACCCCTTAATGATCCTTTGAGGATAGAGGGCATGCTGATGCTATATCAGAGTCAGAGAGGGGCAAATCTCCTGAGCCTTGTTGCTCAGCTTCCCTGATTGAGAGACATAATTAATAATCATGTGAGTAATAAGACTTCTGACATCAAACCCAGCACTTCTAATCCTACTGTAGTAACAATCCACATGCAGGCAGGCAGGCAGGCAGATCAAATATAGCTGCAAACCTCTTCTGCACCTGTTTTTCATGATCCTTCATTAATCTGAAACAAAAATAGCATGTCAGGATCATTCTCACCAGTATCTATATGTTCCTCTGAATGCATCTGTAAGGTAAGGGTAAGTTAGGCTAAAAGGATGGGTTTTTTTTAAACTAAAAACACTCCAACAAAATTGCTAGTTTGATCTGAGTTTCCTTAAAATATGTCAATTACTTACTTTACTCTTTACCAACCAATTAACTGAAACAGTGATCACTTGAGACCTTTTAATGTTAAAAAACCAAAACAAAACAAACTTTTCTCACTTTTGTTGAGAAAACTTTTCCTTCTTTTCTCATTTTCAAAGTGATTTTGCCAGTGTAATAAAAGCAATTGAGAGAACAGTGTTTGAAGATTCCCTGAAAGAACTTTGAACTCCCCCTCAATTTTGAAAAATGTATTCTTTTATATGAGCAACCTCACCTTTTTTTCACACACCAATATATTAGCTGAATGTTGGTGGATGTTTATAATCCAGTTCTGAGATATATGATCAAAGCAAACAACTAATGGGATCAACAATCATTACTGAACAGACACTCTCTGCTATCATATTTCAGCCTCTTGGCCAAGCAAGAGGCCACATGCACTTCATTTTAGACAAGTTTTAAAAATAAATTAATAAAAAATCTGTATTTTTACTTTACTTCTTAGGCTTAGTGCTGCAAGAAATTCAGGTGTCTTTCCTCAGCCAAAATTTTACAGAACAACAAGCAAATCAGACCATCAGTCCCTCTATTTTTTACTCCTGGTTTTGTTTCACAAAAATGCATGCCTTTCTTCAGCAGTCTTGGCGCATCCTTACTTTTCTCTTCCCCCTGATTCCTTTACAGAGGAGTTGCCAAGAACCTTAGATGTCCCTATTTTCTAGTGTCCTGCCATTAGCCCCTGCCATTTCTGCAGGATACTGAATAACATTTCCAAGTTAAAAAGGGAGTTCACTCTTTTTACACAGGGTGTGTACATTTATCACATCCAGAAAGTAAAGAGGAGCCTAACAGGTCTCTCACATGGCCCAGACTCACAATGAACATATAAATGCACTTGCAGTTTTTTTTCACAAACCAAAACATAAAAAAAAAAAAAAAAAAAAAAAAATCCTGATGAAATACCTTTGTTTAAGACATTGTTCCATCTAGAAACTGTTCTTCTCAAAAACTCCATGATACATTAGACTTGAAGAAACAGAAGAGTGGATGAGTATCAGTGAAATATTGGGTGCTGGATAGTTTTGGAAATATGAATGTGACTTACTACACAACTGTGGGCATCTGTGAACCGCTCTCCAGATATGAAGCTTCAGCATAGTGCTATGGCTTTAGTATCTCCCTGCAAACTCCTTGGAATTCAAAACGTACAATATGTCTCATCATTTCCACATGTCATATCCATGAAGGTAATGTTGTGAAATTCTTGTCCAACATCAAGTAATTCTTTCCTCTTTGCCTATCCATGACACTTTTATTCATTTATTTATTTAAATGTAGAAAGTTCTGCAAGTAGGACAAGCAACAGCCATATCAGAATAAATAGGTGATACTTGTGCTGCAGAGTTAAAAGTCTCATCAGGAAATTGTCACACGTTGTGTGCATTCCAGAATTGAGAACCACCTCAGACTCTCACATAGAGACAGTTTCAGATTCAAGAATGGGAACTTCTCTCAGATCAATTACAGCAGAATTAATACCATGATCACTGAATCAGTTATTTCTTGGTGTTAGTTAAATAAATGAGTTATCCTAAAACATGCTAGAGTCATTACTAACACACTATATGGTACCAAGCTAATAGAAAAGAAAAGCTATAGCAAAGAAACTTATTAGAGCAACGAGCACAGTAGTTAAGCAAAGGTTTACAGCCTTTACAACTAGCGACACAACTCATTCTCTTGAAAAAGTAGTAATTTCATGCATGGTCCACTGTGTTTATGGCTGTGAAACAAAATGATGACTTGAGCCTAATAAAAATGTTAATGTAGGCATTACATATTCATTAGTAAACTACTGTAGCTTTCCTTGGTGGTAGAATATATTGGTTTGATTTGTTCATTCCAAATGTTTGCATTCAGGAGATAAAAATATTTTCATTATTCTTCATTTGCTGTGTAAAAATATATGCAAAATCATATTCCAGGATACTAACCAATGTGTCTGCTTGCTGAGAACAACTGTATATTCCGGTCACAGTACCAAATTACCACAACGAAATGCATATCCAAATTTTTAGCAAGCAAAACAGGATTCTATCAGATGTGAGCCCCAGAAGTTGTGCAGACACCCCTGCCTATCCATCCCAACTGGCTACACTGATGAATAGTTGTAAAAAGGCTTTTTTAAAATTCCCACAATGGCTGAGTCCAGGCTTGAGAGTAAGATTTATATTCGTACATGGCTCAGGAGGGAGGGAGCATAGCTGACAGAACTAAACACTCTGTGGGAGCATCTACATGAGATGCTTAACTGCGCAGTAGCATAGTTTACTGTGCAGTAAGCAAGTCTTCACATGCCTGCTATGCAGTAAACCTCACTAATCATGAGTAAAATTGCTACCTGCAAATGCAAGTAGCAAACTTACTTTTGATTAGTAATGGTGCAGTAGCACTCATGTAGATCAGGAGCAAATCTACTCCCAAGTAGCCATCCACCAGGGGGTGGGAGATTGTTCCCTGCACCAATTTGCTGCCTGCTGCCAGGGCAGGCTCCACCACCAAAGCCCAGGTGGGAACTACGTCCCCCTGCCCCGGCAGCAGGGAGCTCCAAGCCCCCTAGCTCTGAGATCATGACTGGAGAGCAGGGGCTGAGAGATCCTTATGTCCCACCCCCACTCCACCATTGCAATTGGGGGTTCCCAGCACCAGCCCCACAACCACAGGAGATAAGGGTCTCCCAGTGTGGCCCCAAAAGTGCAGAGCTCACACTGGGAGTTCCCTGCTGGCAGGGGTTGGGGAGCTTGTTCCCCACCTAGTTCCATGAGCATGAAGCTGGGAAGGGGAGAGACTAGGGAGCTTGTTCCCCACACTGAACATGCTTCCCAGCCTCTTCCCCATCAGCTCTGCACTTCCAGAGCTGAGCGGGGAACAAGCTCCCCAGCCTTTTCACCATCCTGCTCTGCACTAGTGGAGCTGAGTGGGGAACAAGCTCCAGAGCCTCTTCCCCACTCAGCTGCCTGCTCACAGAGCTCATCAGGGAACAAGATCCCCAGCTTGTTTCCCACCCTGCCCCATGCTTGCAGAGCTGAGTGAGGAACAGACTCCTCATCCTCTACCCTGAATGTGGGGTGGAGGCTAGGAACTGTCCTGGTTTGGGGCAGGTCTCAGCCCCATGCCCCGATAGGGTGATCAAGGCATGGATCTTAGAAAGAGCTGCAGGGGTGGGGTAGATCGCGGCCCCCTACCCCAATCTGCCAGTGGGGCAGTTAGAAGTGAGCTAGTTGCTAGCTGTCCCACTGCTGGTTTGGGACAGGGGGCTGGGGCCTGCCCCTGCCCTGAAGCTCTTTCCAAATCTCCTGCCCTGGATCAGGGAGCCAGGGCCAGGAGCTCCCTGCTACTGGGACAGGGGGACATTGCCCACCCCCCAGCAGCAGGCAACCCTAGGGAACAGGGTATAATGTCCCAGCCCCAGCCAGGAGACAGCTATCTCCTGGCCCAGTGCTCCCTGCCAGGCCCTAGTGTAGCACCCCAGGGGAGCCTAGAGCTGTCCCTGGTGGTGGCAGGGGCCCATTTCAGGGCCTCAGGAAGAAGGAGCAGTTTGCTGCCATTAGAAGCAAATCTGCTCCTGCTTCCCTGCATGTGTAGATGCCTGCCCAGAAGTGGTTACTGCTGGATCCATGGTTTTATGGAAAATGTGCCTTAAGTAGAATTTGTTTTCACACAATCATTTTTTATTTGTCATGTCACTCTGCTAAACCCAGAGTATGACTTTATTTTGGTAAGGACAGAGTTAAAACTGAGTGAGAATGTCTTGCTTAGGCCAGCTCTGAAGAGTCAATGCCATCACAGGTTAGTTAAGCCAGCTAAACAAATTGCTTAGAATAGTACCAATAATTATGTTATGGCTGGCATTGATTTAGAAACCATTCTTGAAAGAGGTAGTATCTGTATTTGCCCCACAGTACAGCAAACATGGAAAGGTATGTGGCCATAAAGAATCATGCCATTGGGGAATCAATATAGCAGCCAATGTGTAATGGGTTTCATGGCCAAGGAAAGTTATGATTGTAGAGATGATATAGTTAATAACTATGCTGAGGCATCCATTTCAGAACAATTGTTTTAATTTGATTTCTCAATATTGCATAAGAATGACTATCATTGCTTTCTGACACCTGTGGATATTTAAATATATTTATCACGATTTTAAACCTTTGCTTGTCTATTTCAGAAACATAAACAGACACCAGTTTGGTTGATAAAGCAAATGCAAAATGACACAGAGACAGTTGCAAAGCACTGCATACCAAACCTGTTCCACTGATTGTCAAACTACACACACTTTCATATTAATAACAATTAATTTAAAATAATACCCAATACTGAAATCAGGAAACTCAGGGCAGAATGCCCAGAAGCTGTTAGAAGATTAGGGACTAAGAACCTGCTACACTATGCCAGATCCACGTTCTAATATCTACCCTCCCCCTGTGGCCAAAACTGAATGCTTCACAACACAGTATAAGAAACCTTCCAGTAGGAAGTATAGAATAACCTGTCCATAGAGAGCACTTCATTCTAAACCCCTTACTCTGAGGTTACTTTATTTGCATAAACATGAGCCTTCATATCCGCTCCAAACTATTTGTTTTTTAATCCAAACAAGTGTAACCCTGGATGGTTTTGTCAAAATGAATTTCTTAAGTATGAACACTCACTGTCTCATCCCTTTGTTCTTGTATTATGAAAATACTGAATATATGCGCCTAATCTATCTTTCCTCTACAATTTATTATTCTGCATACACTTGACACATCCCTTCTCTAAATAGTGCAATTATTTCAACCTTTGTCCATTTGGAAGTTTTCCCATCCTTCAGGCAAATTTTGGCACAGAATACTAAATTGGTATTTTCAGGTCCTCCTTGAAAACAAACACCCAATGTGTGGTATTGAAGCTTTTTTATACCTCTGAATATATTGCCTTCACTGCCCTTTTTTGCAGCACATCAACAAACACAGTGAGGTGATGCTGTGTGGCACTAGAACTGCAGTGGCATTTGAATGGTTGAGAATGTATGTATTTATATCCTGACTAATAGCAAAATTGGTATGCAAATCAATTTGTTACAGTTTGTTTCCTGAACACAAAGGATGTACTTTATTTAGGATAATCTGTTCTGCACTGGCAGAAAAGACTAAGATACTTACGGAACACTAGTAATGTTTAGCTGGAAACTTTTATTTGTATCTTTTGTATCATCATGCTGTTGATGTGTGTTCATTTGGAAAAAGCAATGAGTAGGTATTGTGGCCTCTTGGGTGGTTGATGGACACTGGTCATTATCATTTATGGATAATTGTGAAGCTCTTTATAGAGCTGTCCCTCTCTTTACTAGTGAAAAAGAAAACCATCAATGAAAAATGAGCTTTTCTTGACAAACAGATAAAGCCGGAATGCTTATGCTTAAAAGAGACTTTCCAGATTTGGAATAAATGGAGATGACTAATAGCACATTTAATCAAACCCCAATAGTGAAAAGTCCTAAAATGCAGCAGTCTGAGTGCATCCACATCAGCGGGCATTAAAGAATAAAAAAATAACCAAAGTCTTAAAAATTCTATTAGAAATTATATATTGAAGCAAGAACTGAAAGCAGTAAAAATCCTTTTTATGAAAATTGCATTTGCTCAAACTGTCAAAAGAAATCAGGAACAATTTAAATAAGCATTACCTCAAGAAGAAAAGCAGACAGTAATTGATGATCTCATTTCAGTAACACATCAGGCTGAGATCGGGTGAGTATTGAATTCCCTTTAAACATAAAGATATAATATTACCCTGCTGAAACCTTATTCTCATTCTTCAATAAAGAAAGTGTTTCCTCCCACATTCAGAGACATAACTATAATTGTATTAATTAATTGTGTTTTGTAAAGGTTGTTCATGCTCATGGGGCTCTGGATAAGGAACATTTTCATTTTTTGTAAATGGAAATAAATTATATTAATAATAAAAGTAGTACCACTGAAAATGTTTCTCATATTTTGCTATATAATGTTGATGACAGGATATTTGCAAAAGCCCTGGCAAACCAGATTGCCTGGTGATATGGCCCCTGATTGAGGAGAAGACTATCCGTGAACCTACGAGATGCTCTCTTTGCACAGCCTTGCTCACTGGAGCTCAAAGTAGAACAAAGACCAGTGCACAGAGTTCACTGGAGAACAGACAAAAACAATATAGTTATTTTTTCTTTTGATTTCTTTCCACCCACTGTTTAGCTTTAATGGGATTGTTATGACCCATTGTAATAGTGATCAAACATTCTGCCTTCTGAAAACAAGATGTGTGACTTACATAAGGATCTGTGGTATGCAAATACAGTAGTAATCAAGCCTGGCGTTCCAATGATTTAATAATTAACAACCGCATATTTAAGAACCCTAAATATAATGCACTAATTGTTGAGGAACAATGGTATGAACTTTCTCCTTACCATATAACTGCCAGCTTCTGGTAGGCATAGGGAAAAAAACATTTTTTTCCTTCCATGCTTCCAATTTAGGTATCACAGCACATACAAAATTGGGTTCCTGGCCCCAGGACAATGATATAAAGAAACATGGAGGGTATGTCTACACGTGCACATTTCATGCACATTACCCCTAATTAAGGCTCATTAAGGGTGCAGATCTACATGTGTGCACCTTTAGTGCACCTTAAAAATGGCTATTTAAGATGATTCAAGCCTAAATTTGATACCTGCATAAAGCAGGTAGCAAACTTATGCCCAAATAGCTAAATCACGTTAGCGAGCATGTAGATATGCTAAAGTACATTAATGCAGTGTACATTAATGTAGTGTGTCCATTTACTTGGGACTAACTTTAGTGACAAGTTGGTCCACGCACCTGAGTTAATGCGTACACATCTAGATATGCACATAAATCACCTTAATGTGCATTAAGCTAATGCACATTGAGTTTAGGCATGTGTAAACGCACATATAGACATGCCCAGAAAGCATTAGGCACTTCCAGAAGGTAATCACGAGAGCACAGACTCTGATGGTATATACAGATGTCCAGGGAGGTTAGATTGCATTAAAAATGACCACCTGATCTAACTTAGTGCACCCTGATGTGGAGCATATACTTAGTTAAGTCAGTCTCAAATGTGAAATTTACAGAAGTTCAGGAAGGTTAGAAAAATATAAAAATGGTCAACCCAGTCTAAGTAAACCCTCTAATGGACCCCAGTAGCCATCCTAATTCTGCCAAACCCTCCTGAACCCCACCAAGCCCTGCTGCAGGCCCTGCTAGCCCCCCCGCCCCCCACCCCATAGCTGGAATTTAGGTGCCTTGGTTAAGGGCTGCATATTTAGTATTCCCATCCAGATGGGATCCAGAAGATGAAGTTGTTTTGAGGGTGAGAAGCTAATGGTGGTACTCACCTTTTACATAATAGTCTAGTGGGTAATGGACTTAGCCTAGGAGAGGGAGATTCATATTCTAACTATTAGGGCTGAACAAAGTTAAGGAGTTGGGAATTGGTAGATCCCTAACAGTAGAATATCGGGGGCTTTTTTTATTTATATATAATAGTGATTTGCTTTGTATCTTAACCCAGTCAGTACTCACAAGATTAAGGAGTCTCAATAGATGAATCTGAAATCCTGTACTGTCTTAAACTCATTTTCTTGAGGTCAATGGGTAAATCAATAATAATTAATGATTAAATACTTAATTAAAAATGAAAGCAAATCCTGTCACCAAACTATCAAATGCAGTTAGACCAATAAATATTTAAACATTTGGGAACCTGAATCTCTGCCAATCTTATGGGACTACCTAAATACAAGTGTTCACTGAGACTCTAAAATGAGGCAGAGTTATTCAGACAAAATGTAATTCTTTTCATGAATACAGTGAGTGACCAGCATGAACTTCCTAATACTTTAAGAATTTTCAGGTTTTATTTCTATTTTATAAGATCCCATGAGAAGGAAAAAGGGGTATGTGTGTGAATTAGTAAATATACATATGTATACATATATTGATATCATTGTGTGTGTGGTATATGAATTAGTAATCCACGTATGTGTATTGGACGTGCAGGTGTTGAAAACTGATTCTGTCTAAATTTGGTGTGTGTAGCATGTATGGGCTTAAACTGGTGATAGGTGTGCATGTACCTAGACTAGTTATTTTGGACGTGTGTGTATCTGAGTTTCTAGTGTGAGTGTTTATGCCTAGTGGGGGTGTATGCACCTAGTAAGTGTATGTGTGCTTAATTGATTTTTATGTGTGCATGTGGAATTGTACACCACACCCTCCTAACAGCTCAATATTGAGATCCCGAGCATTGGCCTGACCCCTCAGGGCAACACAGGGAGCCAGGAGCAGTCTGATCATACAGCTCTGTGGCCCCAGCTCCACTTGCCCCAATGCCTCTGCCCTCAGCAATGCCCACAGGCCAGCTGGATTCAGCCCTGCAGCCCATGCTGCAGCCCCAGCCCCAGCCCTGGGCAAATAACAGAGCCATGTCAGCTGGCTCTGTCCAGGCCCTCAGCTGCTGAACAAGAGGAGGGAAAGCTGGATGGACCCCAACTGGGGTCCCATACCCAGAGACAGGGGAGTTTAATTCCCTCCCCTTGCCCCCAGCCTGAGGTGCTGGCCCAGCCAGTGTCTGGCCTTAGGGGCAAACCTATTAAGGGCTGCTTCTAGGGCTGTGCGAAGCTTCAGTTGCTGGTTTGATTTGGTGGAGATTCAGCCTGATTCTGGGCTGCATTTCCAGTTCTACAATGAATCAGGAGATGCTTTAATCTCTCTGAATTGAATCAGAACCCCCTGAATCAATTCGGAGAGTTTCAGAAAGATTTGATGATTCACACATAGACGCAGCTTTACATGTTTTTTTCTACATACCTCAAGGTACCAGATAGCTTGTGAATGCTGAGATGGTAGGGTGGATGGAGCTTCCCACAGGAGCAGGGGAGGAGGGTAATCCCCAGCACACTTGGCAGTGAACCTGGAAGTGAACCAGAAGCACTTCTAGTCCACCTCTAGGTCTGCTGGAGAGCGAATGGGGGACCCCCCCCCATCCGCCAGTTCAGTGACTGGTGCCTCCTGGGTCTGGGGGGGACCCAGGGTCCCCCTGCAGCTGATTGCAAAGCTGGGGGAGCATGGGGGGGGGTCCCCTGCATGCTCAGCAGTGGACCAGAAGTACTTCCAGTCCATTTCTGAGTTCGCTGCCAAGCATGCAGGGCCCACCCCCCCGCCCACTCCTGTGGGGTGCTCTATCCACCCCAGCATTGCAGCATTCATGAGCTGCACCTGGTACCTTGCGGTATGTCGAAAAAATATTTAGCTGAATCAAATTGGGACAGTCTTCCAAATCAACAAATCAAATCACTGTCTCCAATTCAGGCCAAATCTGAATCAAATATGGTCCATTTCACACACCCCTAGCTGCTTCTACCCTATACCTCAAGGCACAGCCTCGCTGGGGTCCCTACAGGCCAGGGTGGTTGTGGCAGGGCACTGTTGGTGCCTGCCACTTTAAGGACCATGTCAAGCAGCCAGCAGGTGCTTGATAGCGGTGGCTATTTTAGAACCATGGCCGCCTATATAAACAGAGCAGTTCACTGCTGGCAAGCAGGCAGAAACATTGCCTGGCTGAACTGCTGAATGAAACATCTGCAGGTAGAAGCAGGAAGCTCTTGGTCCTGGGCATGACTTAAAATTGCACCCTGCCAGGAGTAGGTAGTCTGGTGGGTGGGAGCTCCCAGGAAATACTAGGCCAGTTACCTCCCCGGTGAAAGGCGAGTCAGGGAGCCTCAATAACCCCAGCCCCCACATCCCTGGTGGGTTCAACCAGTTCAGGGGGAACCCAGCCTCATGGGAATCCTGAGGCAAGGCCCAGGTCAGCAGAGGGATCTGGAACAGCACCCAGGCTCTTCATGAGTCCTGTGGCTGCAGCAACCCTGAGAGAGGGCCAGGCATGGCTATGGCCACTTGAGCCTCACAGAGTGTAATACCCATGGCAGAGGGCCAGGCAGGGCTATGGCCATCTGAACTGAACAGAGTGGCAGACCCCAGTGAGCCCCTATGAAGGGGCAGTGTGGGGGTGTAAGACCCTAGGGCCAAGCAGGGCTGTGGCCATCTGAGCCCCAAGGGGTGGAAGTGTGGAGTCCCAGTGAGGGGGCCAAGGGCTTGGAGCCCAATATGAGGGTTTTTTTGTCTGTTGGTGTGTATGTTTTATAAAAGACCCAGTGCAAACTACTGGTGGATGCCATCTACAAGGCTTGGGCTGTGGTGTAGGGAAGGAACGGAGCTGCAGATAGTGCCCCCTGGCATCGGGGCAAGAATGGGCAGCCTCCCACCTAATTAGAACTAATTAAGAAACAACAAGACATGGCAGGTGAGTGAAGTGGGTGGTTAGCCCAGAGACAGGTGGGCAGGCCAATGGTGAACTGGTCCTGAGAAGGCCCCCTGTCACAGTTGGAGTTTAAACCCCTCCACAATCATACTTAGCTTAGGGCCTGCTTCCTTCTAGCTTTGTGGCTGCTGCAAACAGAAGGAAGGGCTACTCTAATGTCCCTTGGCTTCTAGCTTGAGCCACTGCAAGCATGTGCCTGCATTTCCAGAATTAAACATGAATGTCTGTGCACTTGTAAATTAGTTCCATCTTAGCAGGTTAGACTAACCTGCAAAGATTGAATCAACTTTAGCTCCGGCTTTTTGAATAACTGACCCTAGCCTTATTGAGCATTGTAATGAACATATTTAAGTGCTGTGGGTAAGATTTTTGTTTGGTTTATCATACCTTGGGCTTGACTTTATATCTCAGTGTTGGATTAGTCCATCTATGCTTGTGTACAGAGGAAAGGATTTTCAACACTCAGTGCTGGCTCACCTCTACCCCCGACTGAAGTCAATGAGAGTTTTGTGACAATAAGCCCTTTTAACGTTGCTCATAAAAAATGTGCTGATGGATTAAACAATCTTTTGGCATATGAAAAATGTGTTATTTATTCTTCTGTGTGACTTTCTTAGTCCCTGATATCACCTGCATTGGGTTGAAATTGGTGCTATGTGACAGAATAAATTACCTCCACAACCAAATACCAGAAACGTTTAACAAGGGAACCTGGTTACTTGTGACCAAGTAGCTGTTTGGAAAACAATTGTTATAAAAGACTTCAGCAGAGGCAAAATTGCAGATAGGTTGCAGAGAAACAGGTTCACAGAAGTTCTAAATAGTTTAGTGGAAAGGAGAAAGATTGCTAAGCAGGAAAGCAATGAAGCACCCCAGGGAAGCAGTAAAGGACAGAAAAACATTGTCCGTTACTACTTAGCAAAGGGTTCCTGGCCTGGAGACTATTGGAGAGAATTGGCCTGGGTTCCTTCAACCCATTTTTTCCTCCCCTACAGAATGGAAAGTATAGCCCTGAAGATAAATAAGCCTAGGACTAGTGAGCCCTAGGGAATGATGTATATGCTAATATATGTTTTGATAAGATGGTATTTCTTTAGAGCACCAAGAATACAAAAACTTCTGGAGAGATCTTTTGTAAGAACAAAAGCAGGAGCAGTCAAAGTCTCACCCTATATCCTTTGTCCTGGCAGAAAAATGATGACCAGAAGCTGGTAGGTCACTGCTCTAGTACATAAGTAGCACTGATAGCACATGCCAAGTACTGACACAACACAATACACACACTTTGTTAGAAACTGAATGAGGAACAGCATAGCCTATGCAGATGCTTGGGCTTCTTGGCTGCAGCCAACATGTCTGTTGGCCCATTTCACTGCACAAGTTTGATTAACCACTTCTTAGAACTCAGGATAGGTGGGATTTAGGAGATATGAATTATGAGTGTAGTAACTATAGCTGGATCACTTGTAGGTAATAAATTACATATAACAAAAGAAACATTTGGATGCTCGATAACTTTATTTTTCATCATTTCAGCAACAATGATTTTAGAACACATAAACATTTAGATGCAGCACAGCTAAGGGAGATTTAGTCATGTAAAACCTATGGCTTTTATTATTCAGAATAGCTTCTTTCTTTTCTATGCCCACATTCCCAGGGACAGCATTTCCTGGAAACAAGAGAAGTACAAAGTCTGCTTGCTGTGTATGTCCCCTTCCTTTTTAATTCAATTATTTATTTACCGATGCATCCTCTGGATGATGAACACTAAAAAAATAGATGGTCCCTCATCTGAAGAGCTGGAAAATTCAGGAATAATTTAATATGGAGGTGGTGTAGTAAAAACTTGTTGGGTATATAGTGAAGTGTAGTAAATGTTGGGTTCCCATTTTATGCAGCATTTGAGAGCTAAAAAATTCTCCATATGCTCAATGACCCTACTAGGGAAATGGCTTTGCAGTTCACAAATCTGTTCACAGTGGGCTACTTGTGCACATTATGTCCATGACAGGTATTAAATATGAACTATGCAGGAGACTGATTTTACAAAGTGTTCAGGGGACTACAAAGGTAATAAGAATACCTCACTTAGCTGCCAGCTAGATATTAGTGTTCATACCTCACATCCAACAGTGAGTACTTTCCTATGAGCAGTTGAATAACTCATGAGAACCACAACCCCTAGTGCCACAGTATTTTTTAAATGTTCCTGTGTCTACACAGCAGTGGTGCTGTATAACACAGCAGAATGTGAGTATCTAGAGTGAGCCTAATACATGCTTGTAGTCAGGAATCTAAAAATTCCCATGTGACCAAGTGAATAGGTAGAAAAGCTAGAGGGCTTAGTTTTATCTCCTTCTATAGGGCAACATCTTCCCCCTCTAAGTGGTGGACACTTGCTCATTTGGAACCAACCTTTACTACTGCTGACACTTGTTCATCTTAGACAGTATCCCTGGGCAGTGAGTGAACTGACTTTTCCGAAGAGTTACTGATATACTGGAGCTGATTTATCTTTCAACACCTTCCCCAAGCAAAAAGAGCTCCAAATGTGATCTGGGTATAAACCAATGCTGTACTGAGTCTTTCAGTTTTTAGACAGTTCAAAATCATGTGTGATATTGTGGTAGCCAGAACCAGAGGGGTTACTATCATGAGCAATAAATATATGCTGTAGAAGATATTCAGGCACTTGTTTAGCAGTTAAGATTAGCTAATGCAAAGCTTGCAAGTTTGCAACCTGCAAGTGGAATTTGTCTATCACAATTTAACCAAAGTGTTGAATCTAACTCTTTGCACTAATAACGGGCCCCCAAAATAAGCAGAACTACAAGATTAACTGATCTAACAGGTTTTTGAAAGGTCAGCCATTACAAGATCTCACCGCCTAATATAATTAGCACATTCCAAGGAATAAGAAACCAAGGGGTTGTTTTTGGGCAGAGTAATGCTAATTTCAAACCTCAAAGTAATGTGGTATAATTTGCTTATTGGGTGAACCCGAGTTTAGGTGGTAACCTTTCATGATAATTTCTAACACCTTTTGATCCCATAGGGTAACAGCTATAGGGCAAGATTGTGAGTGTCTCTAAAGCCAACAGATTAGCATAAGATAAGGCATAAAGGAACGTGCATGTCAAGTGGTCAGTTAGAAGGATGGGACAGAAGGACCATCGCTGTACCAAGCCTGGACTCTGGACTCCCAGTGTGAGTGAGGACTGGATCCTGACCAAGGGACCTTCCTGGTGACCCCTCGGATAGCATTGATCGGGGACATCTGACTTCGCTGGAACAACTTGGGGTGCACCTGGCATAGAGGGACTGCCAATAAGTTCCCAACCCCATGTGGGAACTCTTTGTCATTCTGTCTATCTGTTGTTATTATTCACTATTAGTTCTTTATTACTGTACTATCTGTTTGTCATATTAACCTTTCTGTTAACTGTTGTATGCTAAGCTATAAGTAAATTTGCCTTTACTTCACCCCCAACTTGCCTCCTTGATCCTGAACCCAGCAGCCTGACGGCTGATACACTCACAGCCCGTAGTCGGCCTGTGACAGATATACAGGGGTCAAATTCTGAAGGACATGTAGGGAAAACTTAACTTAGAATTTCTTGATTACTGAATGCTTGAATATTCAGCTTTGGAAGCCACCTATTCTGCAATGAAACAATTGGATAGCAGGAACATTAATTTTATTTTCACCCTATGAATAGACAAAGTAGGGCTTGACCCAATAGTTACTTAAATCATTGGGAATTTTTTCTTTTAACTTCAAGGGGCACTGGATTCAAAACTTAGAAGAATGCCCTCTGAAATTAAATTGAAGTGCCTTACATAAAAGTGGACGTTACCACTGTATAATGGAGCACCAAGTTGGATATAACCTGACAGAATTGTGTTAATGCAATAAATGAAGCCAACAAAAATTTGTATTCCCATACTGAAGATATAGAAAACTATAAAGAGAATCCATCTCCCAGAGAGACTAGTCTAATCTGGGCAATTTATACCTACGTGTAATATAGTCCTGACTGTTTCCTTTTCTCACCATTTGAGCACATTTCTATAGATGTCCATGGCAGTAATGGATTTAATTAAAATGAACTGAATTGACCATGGATGTTCATGGGTAATACTTTGAATGGTATGGATAGGATATAATAATGAGGTCTTGCAGAGAGGTGAAAAAAGAGGATGTCTGCTTTGGTATCATGCCCTAGTGGTGGACCTGATTAAATGCATTCTGCACGGACTTCCCTCTGGGCACATCTACATGAGATGCTACATCACTATAGTGATAAGCTGCCTTGCTATAGAACCTTGTTATGGTGACATATCTGCTAAAAATAACAATGGGCCACCAGGATGGCACAGTAATGCAGTAACTAAATGATGGCACAGTAACAACTGTGCCATGGGGGGCACATGTAGACACATCCTCTTTGTACAAAACTGCTTTCCATGTCAAATGCTTTGGAATAAATAAAATAAAGTATGATTATTCAATTTAACATTTTCATCTCTTTGTGCTGGAGCCATGACTAATGGGAAGGTGCACATGGGAAAACTAAAAGGTGTAAGTTTTAAAATCAATCAATAAATAAAAAAACAGATCTGGATGGATCTACCCAAGTGGTCAAAATCTGAAATTGGCAGATAATTGTAATTAACAATGTAGATCTTCAGTAATGGATCCTTGCTTCCAAGATGCTCTTTGAGCTCATATCTAGCACAATAATTGGTGCTCCCAGGTGCAGTGATTCTGTTTCCAGTAGTTCTAATATCAGCTGTTTATGAGGTATTGTCTGAAATACATATGGCTTGATGCATCTCAAAATCACCACTCTCTGACAGGCACCAGAACTACAATTACTATAGATGGACATCATTCCCTTAGACACAGAACTGGAAAATGCTTTGGTTGTTGAGGCTGTCACCACAAAATCAGAATGCCTGAGGACATTTTCTTTTGTTATATAAATTGGGAATAGTAACATTCAAGCCAGATGATGTATAATCTAAAGCATTTTAAAGTTCTTATTTTCCTTAGCAAGCAGAGTAAGAAATGAATGATTCACTATTCAGAGTTCAGAAGCATATTATGGCAATTACCTTATGTCTTACCTTCCACTGAACTTATCCTGATGGTCACTAAGGGGGTGTAGATTAATATATATATGGTAGGCTGGCCAGTGGGCTCCCCAGCAGCCTGGATTGGTAGAGACAGGAACAACAGTATACAGACCAGTGCATGGAGGGTCTGGGAGCAGATGGGAACCCGGCAGTTGCACAAGGCAGCATGGGTCTCTAACCCTTCTTGAGGCAGGAGCCCAACCCCTTCAGTGCACAGAGTGGTGCAAGGGCTGGTGGAGAGCTGATGGGACCCTGGCAACTGCATGAGGCTGTGCGGGTCTCTAACCCTGCATGAGGTAGGAGGTAGGCCATCAGTGCATGGATTGGTGCACAGGGCTATAGAGCTGATGGGTCACCACAGTTGCATAAGGCAGCATGCGCCTCCATCCCTGCCCTAGGCAGGGCCCTTTTGGTATGCAAGGAGGTGCACAGGACTGAGAGCTGAACAGAGCTGAAGGGACCTCGGTCATGGTACACAGCAGTGCAGGTCCCCACCCTGCATGAGGGAGGCACCCCTTGGTGCACAGGCAGTGCATGGGGCTGAAAGAGGGCTGATAGGCCCCAGTGGCTGCACCAGGTAGCTCCAACCTTCCTGCTGCGAGCAGTGACTGAACAGGTAGACCACCCCTGTGAGGGAGGATGCTGGAAGTCATGAGTTACCCAGAAAGGGGATTCCCACAGGGAAGGAGGGGCCTTCCTCATTGCAGGGGATCAAGAGGAAACCCCATGAGAAGTAAGGATGATTTGCCCCTGGGCACAGAGAGGAGTTTAGGGCCCCTGTTTTTTAGGGGTGGTGTCATGGTTATGGACTCCTCCTAGCTGAGTGATTTGGGAGGGGGTAATTATGTTCTGTTAGGTAATGGGATCTTCACTTGGGATCTTCACCATTTCTTCTTTGGGCATAGCTGCTGTGCCATTGAGTGCAGTCTGGTCATTTATGCCATTGGGATTCTGTTTGTAATATTGCGTCCTTATTGTTGCTATTTGAAAGGATTGTAAGCTGTTTATGTCTGAATCTATTATATTGGTTATTTTTGCATATGTGATATAACTTTATTGTGTTCTGTTTAATTATTGCTCTGTCACCACCAGGTATCCCTGTGTTGAATTGATGATTAACCTGTGTTTTGTTATTCAGTGCTCTTTTGTCTGTTGAGGGGCAGAAGCTGCACATTGAATGAGAGGCCACAGAGGATTACACTTTTGCCTAAGATAATGGTGAATAAGGGTTATTGTTAGTGTAAATCTATATCTGTAAATAATATATGCATATGTATACAGAGATATATTTGTATGTATGTTTATGGTTATAAGTTTTATATTATTGTGTATCACTTAGCTTGTACATAGTTAAATATCACTGTGTGTCCTTGCTGTCTGCTCTGTAGGGAAGGGAGGTGAGCTGGCCTACATATAGACAGCCACACCCCCACAGCAAACCTGCACCCACTGATTTCCCTTCAATTGGAGAGGGGGTACTTTTCCGCATACCACCTGGGTTACATATATATTTCCCATACTGAATTTCCCATGCATTGCCTCCCTTCAGACAACATCAGGAAGATCCTTGAGATTCTAAAACTGACAAGCTTTTACTAAAAATAGTATTTAAATATCTTAACACTTTTTTTGACAAGGACAGATTTTACATTTAACAGAATCTTGTAAGCTTAGCAGAATTAGTTTGAAGCCTGGAAACTTAAGCATCCAGAGATATCCACCAAGAACCCTTGAAGTATTCTGAGAAGTAGAGCTCTCTTAAATCTGGTTTTAAAGGGAAAACAAACCAGTAAAGGCCACTGTTTCCTTAGAATATAAACTTTCATTATGTTTAGAAAGGCTATTAGAAAAGATATCCACCAAAAGGTCTTGATAATTGCAAGGTCCTGTCCTTTCTCTGAAATTTTAGAATCCTCCAAACATATGCAACATCCCTACACAATTCAGGCAATGTATTTTTCTCCGGTTCTGTCAGAGACTAACAGCAACAACAAATGTTTTCTGTTTAAAATCTAGTTCCTCCATCTTATCAGAAGACAGTAAAAACCAATTGCTTCTAAGGTGTGAATGTTTATCTGGGCAGAAAGGGGGAGAGTAGTCTCTGAGGACACTGCAATCTGAAATAAGCAATTCTGTTTGCAAGATTTATTATTGGCTGACCTCCTTCCACTTCTTAGCCTATAATGTGATGCCAACTCAGCAGCAACTCAGACTCTTCCTCCTTGATGCTGACCTCAAGAATTAGGAGTGAATAATGCACCAGTCAAACAAACATGTCTTATGAAACTCTTTGGCTAGGTACAGATTGACTTTTATTAGTAGATGTTTAGGATTGTGAATCCAAAAAAGATGACAAAGCCAGTAGGGAAATACATATCGCTCCAGCGAGGGACTAACATTAGAGGGATGGGGGTAAGGAGGGGAATGCAACTAGGTTACAGGAGATACAATGTTAGCCAACTTAGCCTGGGGGTGGGGGAGAAGGGGGGTGGGGGAAGGGGAGGGAGGGGTCTCACGACGCTGAGAGAGAAAGAATATAGATACACACAAACCCGTTACAATGGTCCACAATGGTGGAAGAAGTGGTTCAAAGAAAAGTGTCTCAGTCCATATAGAGTCTCATCACGGGGGTCCTCTTCAGGTGGAGCAGGGTCGCCTGTTGCTGAAGAATTCTGTCAAAGTGAAGGTCCAACTGGTGCGGTGGGGGTGGGGGCAGGGGGTTTCAGGCGGTCCCCTCTGGGTCCAGTCCGGCGGCGGTTTGTCTGGTGGGGTCAGAGTACTGGGGGTGGCCTGTCATATGTTCCACATAGATGTTGCAGGACCAACGGATGGTGTCAGACACCATGAGGCCGTGCATCAGCTTGACATAGTGGTGGAAGACGTGGCAGGCATGCAGGATGCTCTCGTTCCTGGGGTCCCAGGCTCCAAGCGTTCCCACAATGAACACGTTGACCGTCACATCGTAGCCATGGCCCCTCAGGATGTCAGCCAGCAGGGCGTACTTCTCCCACCTGTGAACCCGGGCATCAGTGAAGGCTTGGCACCAGTTCTCGAAGGGGATGGTTACATCCACGATCATGACCTTCTTGGCCCCTTCATTAAAAACAGGGGTTTGGGGAAAGCACTACCACACAGCCACCACTACACTTTTACCGGAATAAGTGCTCAGATACTTGTCTAAACCCATAACTGTGCAGAAGTTCAGTGCACAGAGATTAGTTTAAAAATGGCAGAACTCAATTTTAAAGATGGGTTCTACCCATCTAAGATAACTCTGGATCATTGTGCATCCAAATGTAATTGATTTAGCTTAGACTGGTGCATTGAACTTCTGTACCAGATCCTCTATCGATTCAAGTGAGGTCACTGTCCACCAGCATCCCAGGCTCCTCCATGGCCCCTAGTATCCTCCCCCCATACAAGGAGGCATTCTAGCACTTGCCCTGTGCTTAGCTGCTCCAGCCGAGCACCCAGCCAGCCCTGTTTCTGGGCTTTCACAGAGCTGAGTCAGCACAGTGGCTGATGATGATTTGGCAACAGGTGGAGTTATGCTCAGCCATGGCATGCAGCCAAGTTCAGGGAACCCTGGGGCTGCGCCTGGGAGCAAGAGAATGGGGGTCCCTGGGTTAGTGTGCTGGAGCCCTCACAGGGTTCTCCATGCCCCCACAAATGGGCACAGCCCCAGGGAGCATGACCAGGCTGCAGGGTATGGGCCAGCATGGTTGCCCCTGCTGCCTGCCTGCAGTTGACAGATGCCTGTGGCTGAATATGATGGGGGGGAGGATGCTCAGCCCTGCCCAGCAGCCAATTGGGAGTGGCCCAGCTGTTCTACTGTGTTGGCAGTCTCTGGCAGCCCTGGCAGCCTGCTGGGAACCATGCAAGACCTCCCCCAACCTGCTGGCCTTGGCCAGTGCAGGCAGCCTGTGTGCCTCACCTCCCTCCCCTCACCAAAGGGTGAACATGTGTTTCATTCACTCCCAAACTAACCTGCAGTGTTTACAGTAACCCATGTAAGTTTGATCAATTCTGACATGGGCTTTTTGAACCTCTCTATTTAGCCTTCATGAAGGTTTTCATTGCTACCTTCCTTCCCACTATTTAGTGCATCAAGGGCAGTTGTCAATTCTGTAAAAATCAAAATCACATTCAAGTTCTCCTGTTGTCTTTGGGAAATCCTTGCTTCTGGGTCTCAGCCTGACACAATTTCTTCAGGGAACAGATCAAAATAAACCCCCATTGCAAATCATGAGATATCCACAGGGCAATGACTCTTGCTTTTAATGATGTTTTCAAACAGTATTATGTACCTTGTATTTTTCCTTTTGCAAGCAAAGAAATAATGAGTAGGGATATGACAGGTCCATGTGGGATTGAACTGGTATGGTTTCCTATGCCTTCAAAAAGATCAGTTCTGTGCAAGACATGTACAGTGACAATGTGCCCAGGTGCCCAGGTGGTTTTCTCTTCCATCCTACCAGTGACCGGACGAGGAAGACGGCAGGAGAACTGCATCAGAGAGACCAACTGGCGGCTTCGGCAGTGGTGTCTCGAGGCAGGCTTCGGCTTCCTGGACAATGACCCGCACATCACGACGAGGGACATGCTCAGCTGGGATGGGCTTCACCTGTCCCCCAAAGGTAAGCGTGTGTTTTCTTCTAGGTTGGCGGATCTCCTCCGGCGGGCTTTAAACTAGGCTCGTCGGGGGGAGGGGAGTACGAAGGCAGAGGAAGCTGTGGACCACCAAACCATGTGGCACCCACAAGGACAGCCCAGCCTGAAGAAGGAGAACATTGGGAACCTGAAAGCCATGGAGAGGCCAGCACTACAGAACAGGTAAGAAACAAGAAGGTAAGAAACAATGGGCCCCATGGGACTCGGAGCGGGGGGGCAGCAAAGGCACCAGTCGCAGGGCTCAAGTGCCTATATACTAATGCTAGGAGCATGGGGAACAAGCAGGATGAACTAGCGCTCCTGCTTGCACTAAACACCTATGACTTAGTGGGGCTAACAGAGACCTGGTGGGATTCATCCCATGACTGGGCGGTACATATTGAGGGCTATAGATTGTATAGAAAGGACAGGTCGGGGAAGAAAGGGGGGGGGGGGTTGCACTTTATGTCAGTGAGCAATACACATCAACCCTCATCAAGACAGAATCCGAGGTTGAGGAAGTAGAAGGATTGTGGGTTAGGCTACATGGGGGGCAAGGAGAAAGGGATTTGGTGGTAGGGGTCTGCTACAGACCCCCACATCAAGGGGAAGAAATAGATGCGGGGCTCCTGAGGCAGCTCACGGAGACCATAAAAGCTAAAGAGGCGGTAGTCATGGGGGAACTAAACTACCCAGACATCTGCTGGGAGACGCAGACAGCAAGGTCCCATCGCTCACGCAGGTTTCTAACTTGTGTACAGGACCTCTACCTGACACAGGAGGTGCATGGTCCCACTAGGGGGAATGCCATACTGGATCTGGTATTGGCAACGGGAGATGACATGATAGGGGACCTCCAGATCGGTATCTATCTGGGAGACAGTGATCACCTTATAATAGAATTCAACATAAGACGGCGAGTGGGTAAGGTAACTAGTAGGGTGAAAGTGCTAGACTTTAGGAAAGCTGATCTCAATGCACTCAGGCGATTAGTCAACGAAGCACTGCAGAGTAGGAGTTTTGATGGGATGGGTGCCCAAGAAGGGTGGCTGTGCCTAAAGGAAACGATCCTTCGGGCACAAAGCAAGACAATCCCCGAGCGAGGCAAAAGAGGGAAAGGGGCCAGGAGGCTTCCATGGCTGACCAGAGAAATCCAGGGCAGCCTAAGGGCCAAAAGGGGAGCACATAAAAAGTGGAAACAGGGTGAGATCACTAAAGATGAATATACCTCCTCTGCTCGTGCTTGTAGGGAGGCAGTTAGGCGGGCCAAAGCTACCATGGAGCTGAGGATGGCACCCCAAGTAAAGGACAACAAGAAATTGTTTTTTAGATATATTGGGAGTAAAAGGAAGGCCCAGGGAGGAATAGGACCGCTGCTAAATGGGCAGAAACAATTGGTGACAGATGGGGGGACAAGGCTGAACTCCTCAACGAGTTCTTTGCCTCAGTGTTCCTAAGTGAAGGGCACGACAAGTCTCTCACTGGGGTTGTAGAGAGGGAGCAGCAAGGTGCCAGACTACCGTGCATAGACCCTGAGATGCTGCAGAGTCACTTGGAAGAACTGGATGCCTTTAAGTTGGCAGGCCCGGATGAGCTCCATCCGAGGGTGCTGAAGGCACTGGCCGACATCATTGCAGAGTCACTGGCGGGAATATTCGAATGCTTATGGTGCACGGGCCAAGTCCTGGAGGACTGGAAAAGGGCTAACGTGGTCCCCATTTTCAAAAAGGGGAGGAAGGAGGACCCGGGCAACTATAGGCCAGTCAGTCTCACCTCCATCCTTGGTAAAGTATTTGAAAAAATTATCAAGGCTCACATTTGTGAGAGCCCAGCAGGGCAAATTATGCTGAGGGGAAACCAGCATGGGTTTGTGGCGGGCAGATCGTGCCTGACCAACCTAGTCTCTTTCTATGACCAGGTTACGAAATGCCTGGACACAGGAGGAGGGGTGGATGTCGTATACTTAGACTTCAGGAAGGCCTTCGATACGGTATCCCACCCCATACTGGTGAACAAGTTAAGAGGCTGTGATGTGGATGACTGCACAGTCCGGTGGGTGGCGAATTGGCTAGAGGGTCGCACCCAAAGAGTCGTGGTGGATGGGTCGGTCTCGACCTGGAAGGGTGTGGGCAGTGGGGTCCCGCAGGGTTCGGTCCT
The DNA here is from genome assembly GCF_030867095.1 of Alligator mississippiensis. NCBI lineage: Eukaryota > Metazoa > Chordata > Crocodylia > Alligatoridae > Alligator > Alligator mississippiensis. The sequence goes on from NC_081824.1 coordinate 164,478,189, forward strand.
TGGACCGATACTCTTTAATGTCTTCATCAGCGACTTGGACGTGGGAGTGAAATGTACTCTGTCCAAGTTTGCAGATGACACAAAGCTATGGGGAGAAGTGGACACGCCGGAGGGCAGGGAACAGCTGCAGGCAGACCTGGATAGGTTGGACAAGTGGGCAGAAAACAACAGGATGCAGTTCAACAAGGAGAAATGCAAAGTGCTGCACCTAGGGAGGCAAAATGTCCACCACACCTACAGCCTAGGGAATGACCTGCTGGGTGGCACAGAGGTGGAAAGGGATCTTGGAGTCCTAGTGGACTCCAAGATGAACATGAGCCGGCAGTGTGACAAAGCCATCAGAAAAGCCAATGGCACTTTATCGTGCAGATGCATGACAAATAGGTCCAGGGAGGTGATACTTCCCCTCTATAGGGCGTTGGTCAGACCGCAGTTGGAGTACTGCGTGCAATTCTGGGCGCCAGACTTCAAGAAGGATGCGGATAACCTGGAAAGGGTACAGCGAAGGGCAACTCGTATGGTCAAGGGCCTGCAGACCAAGCCCTACGAGGAGAGACTAGAGAAACTGGACCTTTTCAGCCTCCGCAAGAGAAGGTTGAGAGGCAACCTTGTAGCTGCCTATAAGTTCATCACGGGGGCACAGAAGGGAATTGGTGAGGATTTATTCACCAAGGCGCCCCCGGGGGTTACAAGAAACAATGGCCACAAGCTAGTAGAGAGCAGATTTAGACTGGACATTAGGAAGAACTTCTTCACAGTTCGAGTGGCCAAGGTCTGGAACGGGCTCCCAAGGGAGGTGGTGCTCTCCCCTACCCTGGGGGTCTTCAAGAGGAGGTTAGATGAGTATCTAGCTGGGGTCATCTAGACCCAGCACTCTTTCCTGCTTATGCAGGGGGTCGGACTTGATGATCTATTGAGGTCCCTTCCGACCCTAACATCTATGAATGGTAAGAAAATGATCCTTCTACTGCCAGGCCAAACTAGTTCTAAACTAACTGAAAATATAGCTGAGTCAAAGGACATGTACAAATGGATTTAATCAGAAATCAGGAACAAAGAAGAGAAAGTTCCCCCTACCTTCTTTCTAAGCTGCCTAAGGTTCACTCTTCCTCCTCTCCCTCTAGGATGTGGGATTTTGATAATTTATCACAATCAAATGTGTGTACAGGCACTGATTCTCTTTCCGCTTACACTGGAAAACAGACAGCCAAAAGTTTCTTTGTGTCTTTGTACCACCCTTTCGTAAGGACACTCAGCTGTGACCTTCCTTGTGGACAGTTAGCTCTTTCCCTACTTGGGCATAGAACAGGCCCCATTAAAAAAAAGGCACATTTACATCACCAAATACAAACTACTGCATCTGTGACCCTGATATTCAAAAGTACTAGCAAAACCTAGTTTTAATACTGTAGATAGGGCTGCATGAATGATGGATTTTCCAGTTTGGTGGCCTAATATTTATTTTTTTTTAAATGGGTAAACCAAAACTGGAAGGAAGTATTTCATTTTGGTTTAAGATTATTTAAACCTTTTTTAGCCTTCGTTTCCATGATTTCATTTTTGGAATAAAAGACAATTTTGAAAATAAAAATTGCAAAGTTTCATTTAGAAAATGTCAAGATGAAACATTTAGACTGTTCTGAATTTTTTTTCACCATAATTTTGTTGATATCAAGGAATAGGTTTTTTTTAAAAAGTGGGAATTATTGGCAAAAGTATTATTCCCTCCAAAAAAATTCAACTCGGCTGTTTAAGGAACTAACTCAGGCTTACATTCTATTGACTATCGAATACTTTTTCAAGTCCTCTGAGTGCAGGTTCTGATTTATTCTGTTAGTCCATTAGTGTTACCAGCTAGGAACATTGCTGGCAAAAACATCTATTTTAAACCTTTGTCTTCATGGGGGGAAAAAGTGTTCCAGGTTCAGTTCTCCTTGGGAAAGTTAAAACATAATGAAAAAATAAAAATGATGTGTCAAAAGCAGGTGCTGGAATACTGACCATGTGCATGAATGGAGGCTGAAATTAAAGAAAACAAAACCAGACTGGCAGAGAACCAACTGGGGATAATCTGACTGGCAATCAGGATATTAAATGATTTTGAAAAACATAAAATTTGTTTAGTATCACTAAGTACAAATTGACAGTTACCCAATCAAGTATATTGCCTAATATAAGGGTTAAAATTCCTCTATACATCAATTAAATCTCTGGCTTGCACAATAAAAATACAGATAATGGGTGAGAATCCAGATGACTTCTATCTGTAACTTCATCAATTCCACAATTAAAATCTCCCCTATAATCAGAACATCTTCACTGATCAATTGCTGCTAACTTATTGCTAGACAATTATTACTACTAAAAGATCAACCAGCATTTTAAAAAAACACACTTTCTTAAAAGTGGTCTAAACTATCAATAATGTCTTTCTTAGCAGCTTGTGTAACAGCAATTAAATGGGTAAGTGAGGAAGCTACTAGTCTCTTTGTGTCTCTGAATTGTTCCAAAATCCATATGAGAGCCCACTCAGAATATCAGATTAGCTAGCATCTTGGGAGGATTCCAAAGTTCCTGTAAAAACCTGCATCTTTATACATAAATTATTCCCTGAGCCATCCAGTCACAGGCTAACAAATGTATACACGGTTTAGTAATACTTTACAAATTCTCTCTCTTGCACATTATCATTTTGGTATTATTTTTATCCCTTATTACCTTGTCAACTTCTAAGTCAACCAAAAAGGTATACCCTGCCTGAATTCGTTTTATATGACATAAATAAGAAAATAGAAGATATATACATTAATAAATTCTTAACCACTTTATTCTTTCAGGGAACTCCCAGCTTTTGTAGGTTATTTGCTACATTCCAATGCAGTCCTAGTTTGCGGGGAATTTTAAGGGTAGGAAGTATAACCCATTAATATGGAAACCCTAACATAAAATGAATAAATAAATAAGAATATCCACATTTGCTATCTTTAAAAAAATATCTTGACTGGCAGGGAACAGTTGAACTCCTGGGTTTTCAACATTTGAGGAACAGTGAAACTGGAATTAGAGAGGCTGAATTGCTGTTTTAATAGCAGAATTAATTTGTCTTTACTGGGAACAGCAGTGATGGTTTCTGGGGAAGAAGCAGGATGTGATGGATGGAGGGAAAGATTTTAATAGGAAATAAAAACAAAATAATACAAAACAAAAAAAGGAAAAAGGCAACTATACAACCTTTATTTGTGTTGTATCAAAATGAATGAATTCAATGTTGTATTTCCAGTCTGTGCATAAACTACAATGATCAGTGACTATAAGAAGGCAGAAATATTAATTTTTATATCTTTAATATAGAATATTTCCCTGTCACAAATAGCACTTTCATGCAGTTTTGGTTTTTAGTATTTACTATGTCTATATTTTCTATTCCTAAGATTATTTCCTGCAGAGGGAATTCTGTACTTCTCATTCCAATAATATTTTTGGTAACAGTTATTGTTTTCTGTCAGAATTTCTGTATTTTGAGCCAGAATCAAATTGTCTCTTTTAAATTCCCATTTTCATTACATTTTCTCCAGCACTGCTTATGAGACAGTAATTTCACAGCACATAATCTGAAAGGAGTATAATAGAATCTACATAAGATTTTATACTGCATTTATATCAAATTACAGGTGATAAAATTGTTTCTTGTAGATAGTATAATCATCTGGCACCCTGAGAGCCTTCTGCTTTCAAAGGGATGCATGATTTCACTGGCAAAACTCAGTTTTGCAACCTGAGCTACGAAGTCAACGCTTCTAGCTTCCTGCTCCATTTCTTGATCGGAGTCTATTCTTAGTGTCATGATCCAAAGCACAGAGTATTATAGAGCTATAGGACACTTTTACATGTGATTTGGAGGTGGAGGTGGGGGTGGGGGGGGGGTAATTAAAGTAGCTCTGAGAGCTGCTTTAAAGTGTCACCACATCTCCCATATCAGCATCTATGCACTTAAAAATGGCAGTGGGGGCACCAGCTTTTTGAACGAGCTTTAGTTCAAGCACCCTGAAGCCATTTTTAAGCACAGGGACACTGATACATGAGATGCAGGAAGCTGCTAGTGCAGCAATTGCCATGATCCAGCAGACTCGTCTGCTCCAACACATTGGAATTCCAGCACATCCAAGCAGCCTTGGTGCTCGTGTATAGGCTGCCATAGTTGCCACAAGCCCAAACATTTTTGCAAGTTCAGATGTAAACCAAGACCAATACTCCAGTTTCTTTTCATTTTGCCATGCAACAACACCCCAGTATTGTACCCATGTACAGTTCAATGTCATCCCTCAGATCAAATGAAGTAATCGTGTTTGTTTGTTTTTTTAATATATTTTTGTATATGCTGTCACATATAGGATCTTGTAAAAGCAGGGCTGGAAGAGACTTTGCTCCATCATTTCTTAATTTAGTCTAGCCCCTGGCTCAACACAGGATCATTCCTGACTGAACTAGCCTAATCAACTGTCAATCTTACCTCCTCTTGAAAATTTCCAGGGATGGAGAGTCCAGAATTTCTCTAGGTAGCCTGTTCTGATGCTTAACCACCCTCCTATTCAGAAAGTTCTTTTGCATCGCCAACCTAAGTTTCTTCTAATGTATCTTGAGCCCCTTCTTTCTAGTCCTGTTTCCTACAGTCACAAAGAATATTGTATCTCCATCCTCTGTAATCACCCTTTAGGCATTTGAAGACCTATCAAATCCCTTGCTTAGTCTTCTCTCCTCCAAATTAAATAACCTTAATTCTTTTAGCCCTTCCTCACAAGTCATGTTTCCTAGGACTCTAATAATGTTTGTCCCTGCCTATGAGACTTTTCTAATCTGTCCACATCCTTCTTGAAGTGTGTCGCCCAAACCGGGCACAGTACTCCAAATGAAGCCTCACAAGTTCTGAACAGGATGATAGAATCATTTCCCTTGGTTTGCAAATAATACTCTTGTTAATCTAATCCAGTATGCTGTTAGCTTTTTCTGCACAAAGAGTACACTGTTGGGTCATATTCATCTTATGGTCTACTGTAACCCCCAGGTCCTTCTCTGTGCTGCTGCAGCCCATCCAGTCATTCCCCAATCTGTATTTCTGCGTGCAATTATTCCATCCCAAGTGCAGGACTTTGCAATCATCCTTGCTGAATTTAATTTAGTTGATTGAAGATCCTTTCTCCAGTCTATCCATGTCGTTCTGGATCCTAGTCCTGCCTTTCAGAGTAGCTACAACTCCACCGAACTTGGTGCCATCTGCAAATTCACTAAGCATGCTCTTGATCCCATCATTCAAATCATTAATGAAGATATTTAAGTATCCTGGACCTAGGACAGACTTGTGGGGAACCCACTCTATACGTCCTCCCAGCTAGATATTGTGCCCTCATTCAGTGTGATGATCCAACCAGTTATGTAGCTACTTTACAAGTACTTTCATTTAGTCTGTATTTTCTTAGCTTGTTAATGAAAATGCCAGGTGACTTCACCTAGATAAAGTCAAGGTATATCACATCCACTGCTTTCCCTCCATCCACAGAGCCTGTCATCCTATCATAGAAGGAAATCAGTTTGGTTAGGCATGACTTCCTCCTGACAAACCCATGCTGGCTGTTCCTGAATGCCTTGTTCTCCTCTAGGTGCTTCACAGTAGATTCCTTGAGGACCTGATCTTTCCAGGTATTGAGGTCAGACTGACCTCATAGTGCCCTCCACCCTCCTCCAGACCCTCCCCCCCACTTACCAGCAGGAGCCCAGTCCAGCTCCCTGCAGCTGGCACCAGGGTGAGGGCCAGCCATAGAGATGCTCTAGCTGCTACCAGAGCATCTCTGTGGAGGACCCAGCCTCTGGCTGCCTCAGGGCAGGGTCCACGGCTGTGCCCTGCCCCACTTTTTTCCGCCGTAGTTCCCCAAGTTGATTGAAGTCTGCTTTTCTGAAGTTTCCCAAGTTTCCACCAGTTCCCCGAGTTGGTTGAAGTCTGCTTTTTTGAAGTCCAGTGTCTTTTTCTGTTGTTACTGCTCTCCTTCATTCCTGCCCTGAGGATCTTAAACTCTCTCATTTTGTGGTCACTGTCACCTAAGTTACCTTTGAGCAGTAGGTGGAAAAGGGTCCCCCTTAGTTGGCCTCTCTATCATGTATGTCAAATATCATTCACAGCACACTCCAATAATTTGCTGGACTGCTTGTGCACTGCAGTATTTCCCTCCCATCAGATGTCCCTTTAAAAAAGTCTTAATTCACCTCTTTCTCCTGGTTTGGTGGCATATAGCAGAAACCCACCCTGATATCCCCCATGCAGCTCTCTCCTCTGATGCTTCCTCAGGCCTTTCAACAAGTCTATCTTTCACTTTTTACTTCATGTTGCATACTGCAACCTTTTTCTCTTTGTGACAAAACTCCATTATGTTTCACAATACAGAGGCTGTAAGGTTTGCCTAACCTGCCATTTAAAATACCCTAAAAATCAACCATTGCTTTTCCAAAACCCTATGTTAGCTGAGGAGGGATTATTTCAGATGTCACCCTCCCTATCTCAGAATACAGTCTATTATTCTGAAGATTTTACATCAAAAGCTATTTAAGGTCTTAACAGAGTCAAACCAGAGTCAGTGTCTCATCTGGTGTAAATAAATAGAGTTCCATTGAACCTAATCTTACCTTAAAGGAGTAAAAGCAAACATGCTAGCACTGTAAGGAACTTTAAGGCATGTCCAGATGAGCAGGAATGTAAGTTTCCCTGGGGACAAGTAGCAGCGGCCCACCTTGTGCACTGCTGCTACTTGTCTCCAAGGAATGCCCATTCCACACGCACTCTGATGCATGGCAGATGACTCTGGGTGGAGTAGCGGAGCTTCTTGCTGCACAGTAGCATTGGTGTCATAATTCCTGCCCACCGATGCTACTTTGCCGTAGCTCATAGCTATGGCAACACAGCGTCCCATGTAGATGCTCCCATTGTGTACTAGATGTAAGTTAGAGTTCTTCTCTGAGCTCTGGTGAACCAGACTTGGCAGATTTACAAAGGAAAAATAGTATAATCACAGTCCTTTCAATGGTTTAGAAACATTATTCATTTGCAGAAAGACAGTTTTCTAAAGAATATAACATGCATCACATCAGATGCTTTACAGCCTGACTATATATCTTATTTGAATTGATGAGATACTCTAAACTAGTCAGCCACGCCATTTTCCTAAATGGTAGCACAATGGAAATAAGTTTCTTGGGAGCTGGTTCTGAGAGAAATTAAGCTGGAGTAAAAATGTCATTCAGAAGAATGGCCTCGTTGATTATTTTGCTAGCTCAGTCAGAAACAAAGAGAAGAAACAGCTCAAATTATTTGAGGAGTATATTTTTTTCCAGACAAACTTTCTAGAGATAGCCACAGACCTTCACAGAATTGTGCTCTAGAGTTATCCATGGCTGTAAACAAAAACCCTGTAGATGAAATCTTGATTCAACTAAAGTCACTAGAGTCAGGATTTTACTTAGGGCTTTTACTCCGATTTGGAAGCTGCACTGATTGAGGCTTATAGGCAAAGTTAATCAAAATTAGACCTCTAAAAGTAACTAAGAAACAATACAATTGTGAAAAAAAATGAAGATCAAAATACTTCTCCAAACAAACATACTCAAAACTTTATCAAAATAAGTTTAAGAATATATCAAAAGTTTAAGAATACATTTTCATTATGCCTCTCAGTTATAAAAGGATTTGTAGCTCAGCAGCTGTATTATGTCATTTTTCTTAAAATTCGGGCTTGAGAGAAGACAAAAGAGGCATTACCTGAACAAAGAACAATCTACAAAGCACAGTGTACATCAATACACATACAGAATGGTGTATAGCATTGTAGTTTGCAAGTAGGTAACTGCACATGGCCTTTGGATTCTGCATTTGAATAGGAAGGAAATGATTCTATATTAAATTAGAAGTAGAGTGAACAATTTGGGGAGAATGAATATAGTTACCCATGCTGGAACACTTAAGGAAAGTAGATGGACTCTTAAAGACCAAAAATGGTCTGCTTTATCTCCCTTCTGAAAACTGACAGACAGTGACCTCTAAAGCCATGGAGGCATTGTTGCAGGATTATCTCTGATACAATAGGATAGGTTTCCCTTGCTTTATGCTGTAAATGTGTTCCTGGAAAATGGTGCATAACTCAAATTCACATAAAGGGAACCCACTGTACAATGTAAGAAATAGGGATATGTTCCAAGACCTTGACTGTACTGACCCCCAGACCCATTTCTACCACTTTTACAAGACAATTTTGGTATTCACCAACAGCAGACAGGACACACAAGCACAGGGTGGTAGAGAGGGTGGTGAAGGGTGTTCAGTGTCAAACTCCACATCACTGGTAGGAGGTACAGGCAGGGTAACATCCATAGGAGATAAGCGAGAGGGATGCTAAGAAGACAGGGATGGCAACCACAGAAACACATGTTGCAGACAACGAGAGAGGAGCACAGAGCCACACAGCAGACAATATTTTGGTGCACATCACTCCCACAATGCACTGCACAAAACAGCTGACTGCGGGCTTCCACTGCACTGATCGCATAAGAGTGAATTTACCTCACATATAATGAATTTTTGGTATAAACATGGTCATCGTGTAAGAGCAAATTCACAAATACAGAACCTGCATAAAGTGAGGAAAACCTGTATTGCCTATTGAGAATCACAAGGACTATTTATTTCCCTCAACACTTGTTGCCTTTTCTACAGCAGTTGGGTTCCTCCTGTCCAATAGTGAACCACTCAGCTCTACTTGGCTTTGAGATTTGATGGGTCATAGTTTCTTTCGTATCCCATTTTGAAGGATTCATGAGTAACAATACCCATAACATTTACTCTCAGGAAGATGGGGTATTAAATGTGTGCATGTGTATAGTTTTCCTTCTCTCCCATAGATCATTAACGTGTCATTGATGAAAATATATTACAATGCAGTGTTGGCCATTAATGCTTCCTTTTGAATTTGACTGTATTTTCTTTGTAATTTATGTTTTTATTCTAAAATATGCTTAAAGCACATTTCAATTTCATTTTTTTGGCAAATTAGGCTACATAAGTGCTGGACCACAAATATATTTTAAAGTGGTCTTTACTATAGAAAATGACCACCTTATAAATGATGGTGGCTTTACCAGTTTGTACTTTTAACAGAGCTAATACTAATAGAGGAGGAAAAATGAATGACACTTTAGTATCTACCTCAGAGAAGTTACATTATCAATATGTGCTCCTACTTCAGATTCTGGGTTTTTTAATATTATGGGAGATTATAGAGCTTTATTTTAAAGTGAATTGTAGAGAGATTTAAAAAATAGGTACTTTTCTCAATCTGCCATCACTTTGTGCCTTTCTGATAGCTTGCCTTTTCTCTGTCTCTCTCCTTGCATTTTCTTTGGGTGTTTAACAGTTCCCTCAGGATAAGACCAATTATTTATGACATACTTCTCCTTGTAAGATTTATTTGGGAAAACTGTTCCTATGGAAACTGCTGTTTTCAAACAGGGTTGTACTAACTTCAAACAATAGGACTGAATACACAATAGAAGAAACATCTTTTGTTAGCAGGCATATTCTAATGACTTTGACAACTACACTAAACTGCCCAGAAAGGAACAAAATAAGGTGTATTCTGTAATATGATCAAGGAGGTGTTCAGCCGTCAGCTGATAACTACAGGGAATTAGACTAGCTCTGTTCATTTAAGAAAGTTGAGTTTGAAGCTCTCTCAAAACTTCAAAACAAAGCTTTAAAAGACATCAGTCAGAAATCTGCACTGGTAAGTTTGGGACGCAATGTCTTGAAAGACATCATGTGTATTAATTACAGAAAGACTCCTGGAGGGGTCTGTTTCAGGAATGTCAAACTAAATGTTCATGAAATGCATGCTCTGTAAGGCCTTTGCACAAAAATAAATATACAGGTCTGGCCTCTACCTTCATTGGAGTTCTGCAGCAGCAGAGTCAAATTTCTAACAATTACATTTGCTATACACCGTGTTTTGTTGATTGCTCTCTGTTCCAATCATGTTTCCTTTGTCTTCTCTTCAAGGTAGCACTCTAAGCTAAATGGTGCACAGTGCAGCTGCTGAACTACAATGCCTTTCTAATCAGGTTATTAAGGCAAATTCATTCCTTTATCTGTTTGTTTTAAGAACAGAGAAAATATTTCCCTTTAAAAAAATTCAGCCATTGCTCTCAGAACAAAATGTCATTAATTACCATGGCAATATTTTTTGAGTTTGTAGAGCTGTGATATCTTGCCTTTAGTCAGGAACAGATGTGGATAGTAGCCTGCAGCCTGGAAGGAGAGCTACTGCCCTAATGCTTCAATCTGCAATTCCCCTTTGGGTAAGTGAGGAAGCTATTGATTTGAGTACAAAGGCATCCAGAGTCATCATGTATCAGAGATTCAGAAGAAATGCATCCTATGCCTTTCCACACTGGAAATGTATTCTCAACCAACAGGCTTGTTTTTATCATTTAAATAATAACTTGAGGGCTCCTCATTTTCAGAATCAATGAATTCTACCAAGGATTAAAATCCAGACTAAAATAAATTGCAAAGAAATTAGGAAGTGAGATGTGGAAAAGAACTACATGATGACGACTAGATCCTGGGGTAGCAGGAAACACCCTCAGTTTCTAATTACCACATTTTAAATGCAAGAAGAAAAAAGCATAAAAAGTGCCTTTAAACTGCTGAAATCCAAGCCCAAGCAGTCAAAATCATGAGACAGGCTTGACAATCATTAGCAGTTAAAAAATGTATATTTTTTAAAAATTGAGATTGGGATTTTGGACCCTGTAGGAGGTAATGTATTCAGGCTGCTCTCTGCTATCATGAGAGCTATAGATTTTAATGTAAATCACATAACTCAAGCTTTCCAGGCTTGATTGACAGTTCCCTCTACATTTGCCCAAATTTCACATTTAGGACTCAGATAAAGGGTATATTTCACAGTCCTGAAACTTCCCCTGTTCTTTGAAATGCAGGGGACCCCTGCATCAAGTATCAGCCAGCATAGGAAAACTACTACACAGGGCAGAGGGACACCAGAGTAAATCATGACCTGTAAATGACTGAAGTAACTGTCTTCTCTCCTGGATTAATGAAGACCAGGGAGGGATTGGTACAAGAAAGGATCAACCTAGTGATAGCCTTCTGGGATATCTACTGTTTTTTTTAGCCTGGTATGTGTGAAGCCTCAGACTGACTATAGCTTGCACGTGCACTGAATAGGTCACTATCACTCCATTATCCAGTGGCAGTGATTTCTCTCCTTTTGGACCAGATTCCACTCTCCTTACTCATGCTAAGTCATGCTTATTCCTGCCTACTTCCAGGTTAGAGAAAGTATTTCCTTTACCTTCAAAGGGCTATCCTCAGTTGTGAGGACCCATGGGAGGAGAAGAGGTTGCTGGTCATTTGTCTGGAGAAAGAGGAGAAAATAAATCATCCATCATCATCTCCTTAATCCAAACAATAGATAAGAGAATTTAGCAAGGAGAACCCTGGGAATTCCTTTCCTCATTCCTGTGGATATTCAACCTGCACTTGCTCAGGTTATAAAAATACATAAAAATCTCAGTTTCCATATTTGGAATAAGTTTCTATTGCTCATGGCTGTACAGAACCAAATATGAGGGTATAGGATTGGCTGAAAGTAATTTTATCCATTTTAATCATTGTGATCCAAACCCAAGAGTTAAATAGACTCTAGACACTTTCTGATATTAATAGTTATGCTGAAAGAAGATTTAGCCAAACAGTAGTAAGAAATTAAGAATCTAGAAAATGGTATTTTGTCTGGAAAAATGTCACTGTCAGCATTAATTAATTTACCAAGTATTTCAAGGTTAATTTTAAATTCAAGGAAATGAGGTGTTACAGGAAAGAAGCTTTCCTTTTATGGGGAACAATTGAGAAGATAGGAATAAGCTAACATGTTGAGGTAACACATCGGGTAGCTGAAAATTGTATGATAGTACAATAAAAATTAAAAATTAACAAACAAAAATTCATTCTTATGATTTGCAGTATTTTAATCAGAACTAAACTTGGTGTAAGTATAATACACACTGCTGAAGTTATTATTCTTTCTGTGTAGATAATTAATCTTTTGCATTTGTGTTTCAGAATTACAGTTTTTTCTTTTCTTCTTCCAAGTTGAGTTCATATGCGTTATAAAATTCTTAATTTACAAAATTCTCTATAATATTTGTATATACTTTATGTGGTCTTTATTTGTTATCTGTCTTCTGATCAGCTCCAAAGTAATGGTAAAAATTTCATTGAGCCAGTTCCCATGAGATTTCTAGATCATTTTGGCCAGCCAGTTTTGAAGGCTTTACTTTCATTGAAAATGCACATTTTAGAAGTTTGTCTGCTGCAGCAAGAGATTATACTTCAAAATATCATATCATGTTGATAGGTGTTTTCTTTATGACATTCCCCAAGGAACAGACTGTATCTCTCCTTCATTAGTAATAAAGTGTAGTTTCATGAGAGTAAGTGTCTATGGATGCCATACCTTAACAGTGCCAATGGAGTTATATTCTTACATGATTTAAAATTTCTATCTTATCAAGGAACAAAGATATTCACAACTTTCCTACCATCATTTTGATGTTCTTGAACCTTGGTTCACATAACAGTTCTCACTTATTTAGTTTGAGGCAATTATTTCCAGTTTCCTCTGATTCTACAAAAAGGTTGTCGGAAAAAAAAAAATGTTTTGAGGACTAGCCGGAAAGGCTACCCATGGGCTGCATCTAGAGCAATATTTATGAATCCCTTTCCTTGGCAGAGACTAACCAGAATAAACTTATGATGCCAGTGCTCTACTCTAGGTCTTGGCTGCCAATTCAAATCTAAATTCTGTATGCCCAATTTGGTCTGATCTTCAGATTCCAATGTAAATTAGGATGAGTTACTTTAAGAACCGTTCTTTTATTTTTTCCACCAAATTTGTAATCCTTAAAATGGACATTGACTGATGGGAGTCAAGTCATCTCTTGCATTTGTGGCATTCCCCTTACCATGGCACCCTGGGTGGTTGCCCATATCACCCACCCCTAAGGCCCTCTCTGTCAGCGGAAATAAACATTTCTCTGAACAGTCATGTAGTAACAAAATGTAACATAATAGAATAAGACAGCAGCCCATTTTATTGGAACAAACTGGATTAAAGAGAGAAGGGAAGAAGATCTACCTTCTAGCAGTTCATTTGATGTATCTTTAAATATCATGAAATGCTTAGATGTTTGTCATAAAAAAATACCAATAAAGAAGTAAATGTCCCTTTGTGGTTGAGCTGCAATGTAACGAAAAGGACCAGTTCTGAAGCCAGCAATGTCTGGAGTCCCTGCAGTAGCCAATAAATTCCCCCTACCCCCTCTGGGGAGAGCACAAATAAATGCGTAGGTTTCTGATAACACCTCACCCAGCACAGATTCAAGATGTGTAACATCTGTGCCCTGTTAGCTGGAAGAATCATGTCCAGATTGTGAGGACTAAAAAATAGGGATGGAGGATTGAGGGACCATGGGGGATCATTAGGCAGTGTATTGTGCTGTACAAGGGAGTGGATAAAGGCGAGTGGATAAAGGCATGACCCAGCTGCTGACAGAATGCCATTCCTCAGGAAACAAACAGCAGATAAGAAGAGACTTTACCTTTTCCTCAACAAATCCTCCCCATTTCAAATACAGTTGAAGCAAGCAGCTTGGTTTACAAAAATAATAATTAGAGTTGCCTGTTATTCATTTTTTTGCTGCAGTTGTTCAACTCACTAGTTAATTGAGCTATGCTTCAGCCTTTTGATGTTTTCCCTCATGTACAGGCAAGCATTGAAACATGGAGAATTTTAACACTCAGGTTCAAGATAGCAAGTGGATTCAGAAATATAAAAAAGTCTTGGAGTGAGTTCAAACCTGTAATAAGAAAATTAGGTCCATTTTTGTTCACGTTAGATAAATTAGCCTTCAGTAGAATCCACAAACAACATAAATATTTCCATTTTTTTTAACTTCCAGAGGAAACAGAATTAAAAAAAATGTAAATCTCCTGAAATTTAACCTGAAATTACATAATTGTATGAATGAATGAAGATATGAACGCAAAATTCATTTAAAACTAAGTAGTTTACTAGTTTATGTCATTGATCAAGCCAAGAGAAATGTAAAATGTACTCACAGGAGAGAAGTAAATTACAGGTAAATTTTTGCCATTATTGAAACCCATACACTTCACTGACCATAATGAGGATGGAGGATGCTAAATTTTTTTAAAGTTGACATTTTAATACTAGAAGGTATTAATCTTATAATAAATGAGAATATGATTTTAAAATATTATTTTAACATGAAAGTATGTTTTTAAAACATCAGTAAATTCCTTTACCAAATGAGCCTATTTGCTGATGAAATTGTGCAGAATATCACAATAGTTTGATGTAATTTTTAAAAATATATTTATGCATATGCCCTAAAGAAGGTGTATAGAAATTTCTAAATATAAAACTTTCTCTAAGGGACAATTTTACAGTTAATTATCAGGCTGGGTAAAGCTCTTCTAATGAGGCCTGAGAACGATGAGTTTATGTAAAATCCATTCATTGTTATTGAAAGTCTCCATATGAAAATATTTCTTGTTATCCATATTTATTCAGGCAAATACTGCATAAGCAAGAAAACAGTAGTTATGTTTACAGCAGATTAGTCTCCATTGTTGTTGTAGTTATTATCATCCTTGATAAATTCCAGATATTCTGCAGTTTAGGCAGAACAGGGATTCAGAATTGTAATCTAAACACTGTGGGGACCTCTACACAATACACATGCTTCAAGGTAGAGGCAGAGGAGGGGGGCATTTTTATTAGAGCAGTTCCCACAATCTCATGTATTCAGCATCCTGCATTTCAAAATATCAGCAGGAGCGTTTTAACTAAAGCTCATTAAAGCACTCCTGCCACCATTTTCAAATGCGGGGATGCTGCGTACATGAGGTGCTGCAGGACACTGGAGCATTCTGATTAGAATGCTCCAGCAGACTCGATTAATCATTTCCAAATTGTGTGGCACAACATGATTAATTAAGTCTGCACCAATGTGTTCTTATCAGAATGTATCAGAACACATATAAAAGTGCCCTGTGAACAGAACTTATGTGGACTAACAAGTGGATAAATGGGGTATTCTGTAGTGTGTCAGCTGGGGAAAAATAATACTTGAGAAATGGTTGTAAAAGTGCCAGCTGAAGAAGAGTTAAAAGTATTAAGAGTTCAGTGAGGAAATGCTCACAAGTATACTATAGCTGTACTCTGATATGCATTATGGTCATTGCATTAGACAGTTAGGGTACACGCAGGCATTATACTTTGATCAGTCCAACTAGGGTTAGGTAGATCTAAGTGCAGATCTGTGCATATGTTCAGGGAAGTTGAACAAAAGCAAATAAATAAATAAATGGCTGGTCCAATCTAAATTAGGTCACCTGAGGAGGTGAACTAAATTAGGCTGGGAACAGATTAGCCCAATCTGCTGAACATCGGCACACATTCTGAGCTCAGATCCTGTCAGGATCAATGAGGCCATAGGTGGTCACTCAACAAATTACCTTAAGCAGGCCAGAATCACACCAGGTATGAGTCAAGCTCTGGGTCTTCAGGCCAAGGGTTGAGTCAGTATCATGCTCTCTGAGGAAGGTAGATCAGAGCCAAAAGGTCCAAACAGAGCAGGGGCAGGAACTGTGGTGAGGCTGGGATCAGGCAGGAGCAACAAAAACAAACCAGAAGCAGGGCAGAGAACCAAGGACACAAACAGGCAAGGAAATAGGAGGGGTTTTATAGCCTTCCTATCAGGGCCTTACAGTGCCTATTGGTTCCCCCTCATCACCTGATTCCTTGTTAATATCCTTATGAGAGGAACCAGGTTGGGTTGGGGCTCACATATGACCAGTTGCATGGTGGAGTTAAGGCCTAGCCACCCTGCTTTTCAAATCCCCATGATTCTAACACTACCCTGTCCCCTAGGGCAACCCTTGAGTGCTCCAAGGCCTGGTTTCCTGGAATGGGCCTGATGGAAGGCTCAGACCAATTCTGGGTCACACATGTTTTCTGCTGGTTCCCAGGAGCAATCATTTGCCCCATAGCCCTCCCAATCAATAAGGTAATGGAACTTCCCCTGTACCCTTTTTCTGTCAAGGACCTACTTCACTATAAATTCTTCCTCATCCTGGGTTCTCTCTGTAATGTTTTAATAATAAGACATGAAAAACAGGATGGACCCATGAAAACTCAGGTAGCTGCAACTGGAAGGCCACCAGACTGACCTGCACTGAGATGCAGTGTGGGCCTAAGTATCAGTGATCGAGCTGGGCAGAAAGATGGGTGGATCTCAGATGCTGCACAGATAGCCACGCTTAGTCCCCTACCTTGCATAAGGGGACTTCCTCACAATGCTAGTCCACAGAGCATGTATACACCTCTTTGTCCCATTTCAAATGCCATTTTAGAACTACCCAGACCTTTTGCAGGTGATTCACAAGCTCTGCTGCAGCAGGGGTTGGTGAAGAAACAGGCAGGGATGATTGAAAACATGGGTAGAACCCATAATTGGTATAGAATGAACTGTGTTGTGGCAGGTATGATCCAAGCTGTATAGACAAATTCTTCAAATGGCAGGAGGGCTACCCAGTCATCCTGATGGTAGTTCAAAAAGCAGTGAAGGTGTTTTACTCCTTCACTGGAGTAAAATCAAACTGGGAAAATAGAAAGTGAAGCAGTGAACCTGATTTACTCACTCTGGCCATCAGATTGTGCATGGTAAGTGGAGGAGCAATGCTGTTGTATTTTCAGTAGTCACAGAAATTCTCACCATAAGTGGGATATAAACTGGAGGCCTCAGGCTTACACAAAGCTACTAGGTATCCCATGGAGTTGGAAGATGTTCGCTAGGAAGAGCTGGGCTGTGTCTTGAGTAGTATGCTTGCCCTGATTGAGAATGAAGCAAGCCATTTTTGTTAGCAAGTCCACCACCACCAGAACTGTGGTGTACCCCTGGGAGGCAGGAAGGTCCATGATAAAATCTAGGGAAACTGTTGTCCCGGGTGGGGACTGGTGGGGAGGGAGTGAGCAGAGGCCAGAGAAGACTGAAGGATTTGGTTCATTGAGACTTGGCATGAGAGAAGGTATCACAGGAATTAACATAGGCCTTAATGTCAGATTGCCTCTGGGGACACCAAAAACATTGAGCGAGGAACTTCCTTATTTTGGTGTGGCCAAAATGTCCAATCATTGAGATGCTGTGGCCCAGCTGGAGTACTTGAAGTTGGGGTTGCCCTTAGGGAACACAGATATGCTGCCAGTGATAGAGTATACACTCTTGTAGATAGTAGTCCTGGTCAGGGTGAGTTCTCAGATTCTGTAATAGGGCAGCCACTTTAGCTAGCAAAGTGTTTTAGTTAAGGGTGGTCTGGAAGAGTCCAAGTAAGTTTCTTGTCCTGGTACTGTTTATGACATTTGTGGATACCAGGATCAGGGGTGTCTATCTGAGGGGAACTCTCTCTGTATTTTCCCGTCTGGAACAGGGTGTCCACTTTGCCCTTGTGACTCCCAGATCAGAATGTAATTATAAAATCAAACTGGGAAAATAACAGGGGCCACCAAGCTTATTGTTGGTTCAAGGCTTCTTGCTGAGTGAAGGTAATTTAGGTTATTATGTTTTGTCAAAAGTTGTATCTAATGCCAGGCCCCCTCTAAAAGACAGTGCCATTCTGTGGTAGCTTCCTTGCTTGCCAGTAGCTCCTTATCTAAAATGTCTTTGTTGCATTACCTGGGGGTCATGTTTAGGGAATAGAAAAAACAATATAAAGTGATGGTTCATGGGCACCACAGCACTGGGGCAGCACTCCTCCAATGGCATAATTAGATGAGTCTGCCTCAACTAGAAAAGGAAGGGCTGGGGTGTGGGGAGGGGCTCAGAATGGGAGCAGAGGTGAGTACTTGCTTCAAGGAATCAAAAGGTGCTTGGGCTTCAGGGGACCAGTGAAATGGAACCCCCTTTTTGAGATGGGCACTTGTGCTGCCAGTTTGGAGAAATACCAGATAGAAATCTCTGGACCTCATGCACTTCCTTGGGACCCCATTCCAGTACTGCAGCTATCTTGTGGGGGTATATCCATAGCCCTTCTGGGATGATAGTATACCCTAGAAATTCCACTAAGTTCTCGTCATATTGACGTTTCTCAGGTTTAGCACACAGGTGGTTTTGGCAGTGATCTCAGGACCAGGCAGACATGCCTGTCATGCTTTTCCTGGATTTCTGAGAAAATGGTCATCCAAATATATGACCACAAACTGGTCCAGTACATCCAGGAAAATAGCATTTATGAAATGTTGGAAGGTAACTGGAGCATTTCATAGGCTGAAAGGCATCACCAGATATTTGAAATAGCCATACCATCCAGGATGTAATCTTTCCACTGGTGACCCTCACAGATGAGAACTAGATTATAGGCCCCATAGGTCCAGCTTGGTGAAAACTGGTGCTTATCCCAATCTCTCAAAGATGTCATTAATGAGAGGGATACGGTACCGGTTACACAAAGTGACTTTGTTTTAGGCATGGTAGTCCATGCACAGATGAAGGGACCCATCTTCTTTCTTTACAAAGAGGATGGGGGCCCCAGATGGGGAGGTCATATGTTGGATGGATCCCTTGGCAAGGTTTTTATGCAGGTAGTCCCACAGAGCTATTTACAGCTCCAAGAGTGAATACAGATGGGCAAAACAAACCACAGCCCCTGGAGTAAAATGGCCTGTGGGGTGGTAAGACACCAGCATATTTCATGCTGAAGACATATGCCAGGTCCCGATATTTAGCTGAGAGGGTAACTTAGAAGCTTTCCTCCCTGTTGGAAGGCACTAGCCTCCAATTAGTGAGCCTCAACTACTTGAACATGAGTAGGCCCCATCCTTGCAGAAAGTCACTGACTGGGTAGCCACAGCATCCAAGTGTTTGTGCATATATGTTTCCCTACAGGAGCGCTTTGCAGCCAATCAGTGCATTAACAGCCTCTATGGGTGTTAGAAAAACCGTCTGGCAGGAGGCTGAACTGGAATGAATGTTTTCAGATAGCCAGAGGATTTGAAGGCTGTGAAGGGGACCTCAGGTCATTCTCAGTACCCTGGGGGCATGGGCCAAATGAATCAAGCCAAATTGCAATACTTTGTGGTGACCCTGGTAAGCAAAACAGGAGAGGAGCTGTCTCTAGGGTGATGGGCCACAAAATGAGTGGGGAGCTGTCAATTGATTCAATGGTCATGGGGTTGGCCCTGCACACAATAGGGATGTAGTTTGCTCCAGCAAAGTACTGGTCCATAAAATTGTCAGACATCAGAGTCTACCAGAGCAATCTTCTGGACCTTAGCCACAGCAAGATGAGAAAAGTACAAGGCTAACAGAAGTGGTGATGGCCAGGGGCACTTTGTACTCTTCCTTTTTATGGACAAGATGTCCAGTGGTAAAAGTTGTTGAGGGCATAGTACCTCTTTCAGACAGGACCCCTCTATTCCAGGCAAGCAGTTTCCTGCTGGCACGGGTCCCCAGTGTTTGATAGGGCAAGCTTGTCCCACCACAGTATAGGCAGAGGCCTAAGTACCATTGCCTTCTTCTTTCTGTCTGAGATAGCCACTGTCACCTACAATTGACTTTCAGGGATTCCTCCTCCAGCCCTCTACCCCCCACCAAGGACTGTGGAGCATGAATCATACACAGAGGATCCTTCCTTGCGGCTTAAGACCTTTCTATCCTTCTTTCTAAGAAGTGGTGGTCTATGTGGTCACACAGATCAAAGAGTGGAACCAGGCAGGTGGGAGCTTCCACTCAGGCTAGCTCATCCATCATGTTTTCATTAAGCCCCTGACAGAAGTGGAAGAGCTGTGCAGCCTTGTTCCAGTCTCTGTCTCCAGCTAATTGCTGGAACTCAGCTACATAGTGGCTGACCATTTGAAGACCTTGCCTTAGGATGTTCAGGACTATTTCAGCAGTGTATGACCAGAAGGGGCCAGCTTACATAGCCTTAAGAAACCTCTTGAGGTCCTCCAGAAGGGAACTAGTGCCTTACAACAGAGAGGAGACCCAGGCCAGGACCCCACTAATAGGCTAATTACAAGCTCTACCTTGACCTTGTCAGTTGGATAGGACAAATGGAATAGAAGCACAGGACAAATAGTAATTGACATAGTTTGACAACCCCCTCCCCCCCCCACCCAGAATTGTTGAGGGTCCCCAAGGAAGCATTATGGCAGGGGCACTTTAGGTTCGGGGAAATCTAGAGTGGTGGCTACAGGTGGGGCCATGGCTGGTGCAGGTGAGCCAGGCTGTAGCTTCAAGGTAGCATTTTCTTGTTGTAGTGTGGCCACCTGAGTTTGTAGAGACTAATTCTGGGCCTGCAGAGATCTCATTCAGGGGCACAGAGCAGGTAAAATGGCCATGAAATCCTCCATGGATCAGGGCACTTTGGTGGGATCCACAGCCCCAGGGAGTCATGGCCCTAGGATGTCTTGGGGGTCCCAGAAAATTGTTAGGATCAACCAGGCTGTTGCTGGTTACTCAGGCTGCTTACAGACATGGAAAAAAAAAATCTGGCACTTTACTTTCAGCTCAGAGCACCCTCACTCTGAGCACAGTATATGCCCAGAAAATGCATCGTGTTAGTTTGACCTGCCCAACATTTGTATAGATCAGGCACTTCAGTGGGACTTTCTGGTGCTTTTATCTAATAGATGATTGAATCAGCTTTAGAAAAAAAGTGACAAAAAGTCCTACTGAAGCCCCCAATCTTTATACAATGCAGGGGACCCAGGTCAAACTAAAGTGCTTCCTCTTCTGGTAATGAGCTGTTTTGTTTTGTTTTTTCACATCTAACAGGAGCCTCAGTGAATTACCATAAGCCAGCCAAGGTCACACCAGGTATGAGTCAAGGTCTAGGTCTTACTGTCAAAGGTTAAGGCAGTATTGTATCCAAGGAGGAAGATAAATCAGAGCTAGGAGTTCCAAAAAAGCAGGAGCAAGGATTGTGCAGAGGCTGGGATCAGGCAGGAGCAACAGGAAGAAGGCAAGAGCAGGGCTGGAATAGGGAAGAGATCCAAGGAGCACATACAGAAGTAATGTTGCTGGAACAAGTCCTACAGGAAGTAGGAGGGGTTTTATAGCCCTCTAATCAGGGGTTCATGGTTCCCCCTGGTCACCTGACTCTGCATTACTATCTTCAGGTTATGAACCAAGTTGGGCTGGGGTTTATGTCTGACCAGTGGTGTGGTGGTGTTGAGGATCCAGCCTGTATCTTCTGGTCATCCTGGCTTCAAATCCCCATTGTCTTAGCTGGGAAAGCCCAGCTGCTCACTCTAATTCTGGGGCTGTGTTTTTCCAGCCCCTATTCTGATCAGGGTATTTTTAGTTCTCTGCCCCTTCCCCACCCTGCAGACCTCCCCACCCAGATTTGCCAATCCTCCCCAATCCTAAAAATCTCCCTGGACTCACCAACATCACTGTGGTTTTGCTTGTCACCCCCACCCAGCCCAATCCCACCCACTTATCCCTCCACAGTTACTTAGTCTGGTTTCTATACATGGCTCTTGGCACTGGTGAATGTGTGTACCAGACACTCCTGAACTACAATCACAATATGTCTGCACCTACCTTTAATGAGAAATGAGGGATCCAGCCTGAAGTAGGGACAGGCAATTTAAGGTATTATGATGCATCTACTACCGAAGTTCTGGTCATTGTGCCAAGGGCAAAGCCAGGGACAATAGCCTTCATAAATTGAGATCACTCCATTCTGGTGTAAGTTCTGATACAAACATGACATAGTGCCCAAGAACCTGCAGAGTAATGGAAGGGAAATGGAAATGACAGTTTGAAAACAAGGGAGAGAAATTTTACATGCTGCTTGCACTGAAACATAAATTATTCTCCATGTCATTAATGATTTCCAGTTCTCACAGACTGGCAGCCCTTCTCTGCCTTCCTTGCAGTAGTGCAGTTTCATCATCAACTCATCTTAGTTCTTTTGTCAGAGGGTATCTATTTCTTGTCTCTCTGGAATGTCTACCACCTCAAAAATGACCAAAAATAGCAGGACTTGTTTTCTCCTGAAAACCCTCAGCTGTGGATCTTCTTGTCTTCTTCTTCAAAATGTATCTGATATCATGTATCTTATCTGCATTTCCACAGGTGATTCAAGGATATCACAAAAAATCATGTGTTCTCTGGATCCTGTAAATCAGTACCTTAATTAATGATCAACAGATAACACTATGCTCCTCTAGGACAGTGGTTTTCAACCTATGGTCCACAGACCCCTGGGGCTTTGCAGACTATATGGAATGGGTCCACAAAAGATGACTATGATCAATCAAAAGTATGTGAATACCCATACCTACAATTCAAAGGGGTCTGCACCTCCATTTGAAATTGTTTAGGGATCCGTAAATGAAAAAAGGTTGAAAAACATTGCTTTAAAACAATGCAAATAATTTCACTCAGGATAAAATTCATGTGAGCCAGAGACAAATTAAATTTCAATGAACAGGCCTAGCTGTGGAATAAATCTCCACAGGAAATTAGACTATTTGGGGCTCTGATGACTCACCTTTGGCTGTTTTGCTTTCTGGGTGCCTTTTCTTATTCTTGAAATCAAATGAAACATGCTGTTAAACAGACAACTGCCTTGGTTTTGGCATATTTATTATTGTCTCCTAAAGTCAAGATTCAAAATGGCCAGCTTCCTCACAACTGTGCTGCCTCTTGTCATCTCTTTCAAAAAAAGAAGGGAACCAGTAGATTTCCCACATTGTCCATGTTTGTACTTCTGCATGGGGAGATCAGTATGCTTAAGTAGAATGTGGCACAAACACACAACTGAAGGGGAGAATCTGCAATTTGAACATCAGTAGATATAAGATTGTGACCACAAATGCGTACCTCCAAATTACTGGAGTATAATTACATCTGAATTTTTATATTTGTAGTGCTACATAAATTGGGAAAAATAATGATAATGACAATTTAGTGTTTGGTTATATGTGCCATAGACACTGTAGTGTCTGAACTAATTACAGTGTAACGTAGAGTTGTTAGTGAGTAAATAATAATTAATGGATTGGTTTAAAACTGTATAACAGTTTCGAAGTCAATGTGGAGCGGGGCATAATGGAGTGATATTTAAGGTTTTACTGAGCGTGTACCATTCTTGTTTGCAATGGTAAACCATCCAAATGTGAATCCAGTCATAGAGAAATATCTAAGAGATGATGCTAAGAATTCTGTTCAATAAAATGTATTATCTGTGACTATCTTAATTCATGTGTTCTCTGGATCCTGCATAATTAAGAAAATATGAGTTACAAAGGAGCATCAATTTCTAAATAATCCACCCTTTCAGAGGCAGTTTTCCCCAGGGAGTTATACAAACAACTGCTTTTTAAAAGAATAAACACAATTCCTCCATTTTTATTTGTGTGTGTGTTTATGTATAAAAGAAAAGAATAAGATACAGTACTTATTGAGAGCTTTTTTGTGGTTAAGCAGTATGAAGAAAACAAATAATTTATTATCCTTCAGGCAATTACTAAATGAAAGTTAAAATATATTAAGTGTAAAAGGAACAATTATGGGAAAATTTAAAAGTGATAAAGAGAAATACTTTTTTCATGCAACCCATAGTTAAGCATGTAGAGCTCATTTTTTTAACCACAACAGTATTACTAATGCTCAGATTTTAAGAGAGTATCCAGAATTGTTAAAATAAGGATTTTAAAATACTAGTAATTTTAGATAGGAATGTAACCTTCGTGTTTCCAACTAGGACAGCCAAACAAAGACTGGGAAGTTTTCTTCCAGGCAAGTTATCCTATAACTGGATGTTTCAGACTGTCTTCTGCTTTTGAGGGTAGCAGGTGTTAGCCATAGCAGCAAACAGGATATGCACTTGCATAAGCTGTGTTCATGCCCATGAGTATTTCCTCAAAAGTACAGTCAAGCTGGATCAAAGAAATAGCTTCTTGCAAGTTGCTCAACTTGGTGAGGAAGGGTTCCACAGTTGGGTCTTTAACATTTAACCTTCATTAATGTTGATATTCTCTTGTCTTCCTTCCTTTGGCTGTAGAAAAGGGAAGGGAAGAAAAGCAAACAGACAAAAAACAAACAGATATGGTAATGCTTCCTGAAGAAACTGAACTGTTTTTAGAAGCTCCTAAGAACCTATATATCTATTGACTCTCAGTGGGACTTTACCAACTAACGCAGTGCTCTTGTAATTTTGATTCTTTTTTTCCCTATAACATTTCTCAGTTAAACCTCATATACTAAGAGAAGACAAACATATTTATTCTTTATTAGATTTATGCTGATAATCTGTAAACTGATAAAAATATAATATGACTATACCATAATTATCATGTTTATCTTGATTCATAATATTTGATGCTCTCCCTTGATTTATTTCATGGCTAAATATAAAATATCTTTTTTTCTGTGGGTTGTTGTAACACCAGGGAGTGTTGTCAAATCTCTTGTCCCTGAAATTCGACTGTTATGGCCTTTGGTACCAATTTTAAATGTTCTCATGACTCCACTGTCTGTTATATTTTGTTTTGCTTCTAATTGACCTTAGCACATCACAGTGTCTCAAACCTCAATGCTGGAGATGTGCAAGGTCTCCTTCATTGTCCCCTCAAACCTACCCCCATGATCCATTTTTCACTTTCACTCTGTCCTTGAACTGCCCAGGAATCAAATTCTCCCCTCAGCCTCCTGAAGGTTTAGACAGTAGGGGAATTATAATTTTCAAATTATCACCTGTACAAGTGAGCCTTAGCATTTGATGGTCTCTCCTACAGTCATTCACACTTCCCACATCTATCTGTCCCATGTGTATACTAAAGACAGACAAAGGTATCCAATTATTTCCACTGCAAAATTCTGACCATCTGGTTAACCTATGTCTCACTCCTCTATACTGAACATGTATACGTGTCATTTTCACTGGTTCATTTGAGATGCTGAGCTGATTTTTAATTCAGAATCCTCTTTTCCTCTCTCTGACATCAAATTGGTAGGGTTTTTTTTTTAATGCCAAGCATTTCTATTTCAGATAAAAATATCATCCAGGCATTGAGGATTTTGTGTTACCTGTATACTAAATTTGTCTGAGGTTCACCTACCAGTAAAAATGCTTTGGTATGAACAAGTGTCTCCAGTAGGCCAACTCACTTTGCAAAATGCATAGGTAGTCTCTTCATGTGGGCTTGCTGATAGGTATTATGTATCAAAAGCTCTTAAAAATATTTTGTCAGAAGAAGGGCTGTTACCATTTAACAGCTTTATAGAAATTATGTTCCATACACTGACCCTGGAGATTTTACTTTTGTGAAATCCTGAATACACAGGGGAGATTTTCTACAATAGTTTGTTGTTGGAGCTTCCAAGGATTTACAATGTTGGTATGAGAGCATTCTGATTTGCAGAGAAAGCCATCAATGTTAGCTCTGTTTATCTGGGAGTAATGTATATCAGTGCAAAAATGTTTAATGTCTGCTTTAATTTCTGTGAGTTTGGTCAGTTTTTCTGTGAGTTCACTTTCTGAACTGACAGGATATTATCCTATCAGGTTTATGGCCCTTCTCATTGAATCTCCACCTTGCACTTTTCATTAAGAACAAGTGTTGTTTAAAATGCTGCACGTTAAGCTCTCGTTTTAAAGCAACCAGGTCTTTCTGTTGGCCTTTATCTATTTTCTTTTTATAAAAGGTTTTAAGTTTAATAATGTCATTTTCCAAGCTGCCTGGTTTGTCAGTCCTCTTTCTTCTTTTGGGGATGCAGGTTTGAAATGTTTATTTCATCATTATCATTTAAAAGCCAGGTATTCAGTTCATTTTCTCTTGGGAGGGATACAGATTCCTGCTTTTGTGAAAAATAATCAGATAATGTATGTTGGCAGTATCCACTTGAAAACTTTGTTTCAGTGTGTCAGATGCACCAGGCATAACTGGAGACTGATCCCTTTTTTATTTTTTGTCATATTCCAAAGAATAGTGAGGTGTAGCCTAGAAAACAAGATCCTCCTATGTGACTAGAACAGATGATCCTGATCAAGCCAAAGTGGTTTCTCCATTTTCATGTTTGTACTAGTTTAAGGATAACATATTGTTTAATGATCTTTTCTATTCCTTCAGACATACATTCCCTCTTTATAATACAAGAGATCTAATTATTTATGTATTTACTTTGTAACTTCTTGCAGTCACCTGGCGATGATGTGCAAGGACTTGCATGATTCTGTAAGCTTATAACATGGTCACCCATGTTATTAATTTTACTGGAGCTGCTCTTGAGTGTGACCTTATTCAAAAGCTTCACTTGTTGAAGAATGGAGATCTTCATTAATGTCTACATATTTTCTGCCAGTTTGGAATAGATGTTAAAGTCAGAAAACACAATACAAATGCTTTGTACAGTGCATATTATGGTTGAAATATAATACCCAAACTCCCTTTCTCAGGCATGACCCATTTTAAAATGTTCTCCAGTGGAAGACCTATTTAAACTTCCTTTAAAAAGTCTGTAATTTTTAAACAGCAGTCATTTCCCTATGCTGGTTGAAATACTGTGAAATGAGAGATGCTGTTCTTACAGTATTTTTAGCCTGACCAATACCAAGAGAATCTAGATAGGGACAGGCATAATTTTTCTAGATCTAACAGGGGAAGTTGTTGCTATTTCATCCTCAAGTAACATGGGCCTTGCACATACAAACTGATAAACATGAAAAAAAGAAAAAATAAGACAAAGTTTTAACAATATCACATTAGGAAGGAAAGGGTAGATTATCTGTTATGTAGAAACCAGGCCCCATTGTGCTGGGTATTATATAAACACAGAACCAAGGGAAGGTCCCTGAATAATTAAAAAAATATATTTAAAAATAATTTTAAAATTTTAACATCATCTAGGAAGTAAGTGAACATGACAAACCAACAAGAATAAGAACCATCAGGTAAGAACACTATAATAAGCACCTCGGAGAGCACATTAATTGCTTCCCCATTGCCACGTGTTCTCCGATTGGCTTTACTTAGTTAAAACAAGATGGCTGAATGACACGTTGGCTTTTTTCTATTCTGGTTGATGCATGGCATGCCCACCTCACCCCTTTTGCCCAGTCCAACCAATGGGAATTTATACTGCTTTTTTTCTCTCTTTTTTTACCATGATTTTCTGATGAGTTATCAGATATAAGATAGGAAATTCTATTGAAATCCAACCCATGATAGTAATATGCTATGTGTGCTTACTTGATCTTTGCTAGACTGCTACCTGACTGTGTGAGATTTTCTATGCACTTGTTGCACATTGGTAAAGAAGGCAGTAAGCTTTATAGTGTTTCTTGGGTAGCAGGGAGCATACCCAATGCCCTAAGGTTGCTTTAGACAAAATGCAATGTAACATCTTTAATCAGAAATTGTAATTCTTCTAAGAAAAAAAAAGCAAGTAAATCTTTCCAGCTAGATAGGCAATTTGAAACTTGACTGGTAACTTCAGATAAATGACTGAATAAAAACTATTTATTGTAAAAACAAGTGTTGATACCTTGATTAGATCTGAAAAAAAATAGTAGAACTCTTCTCATTTTATAGTTTGAAAACTTATAAAGTCAAAATATTTCTCAGTTAAATCAGCAAGATCCCTGGAACATATATTTTAAAGTATGTAATAGAGGTTTTAAGACTCTTACAGATGGAAACCTTTCTCTATTGCTAAAGCTGTATTTCCTAGTTGACAAGTGGAGAGTGTCATCACCTGCGGAGTCAGCAGCTGGGGCAAGATTAATTAGAGATGCTGAGAAGGTGACTATGCCTGAAACCATGAAACAAAAAATTCTTGTCTTTAGACCAGATTTCAAAAGGCACATTAATAACATTTTTTTTTTCCTTTTTTGACTGAGCCTAGAGTCTCCCACTCACCCATAGAAAGGAACAGCTGACTACAAGTGATGTTAAACTGCCTAAACATAAGAGAAAATCTACAATAAATGCTTGTACAGGAGAGAATTTATCACATTTGGTGATATAATAGAGCTCCTCTAGCCAGAAATCTGTTGTTGTTACACTGTTTGTAGTTCTGTCAATGGGGTATACTTAATTTAGGAACTGAGTTCTCTTTCATTATTTTTCCTATATAGAACTGAATCTCACCTTTTGTTAAGGAGCTATCTAATCAGATAAAGCCAAAGAATTCTTAAACCTCTATCAAGGTAGGTCTGGATTAAGAAATCCACATTAACAAAGAAATCCAACATCACTTTAAAAGTGCAAGTGCAGCCTTCAGATGCCTGAGGAAATGTATGTTTGCAGATCACAACGTCAGAAATCAAGCTCATGGTTTATCAAGCAGTGGTGATCCCCACCTTACTGTGTGGAGATGAGATGTGGACAACATACAGGGGACACCTTAAGTCACTAGGGAAGTACCATCAATGCTACCTATGGAAGATCCTCCAAATCCAGTGGAAAGACAGATACACCAACATTATCATCCTCTTGCAAAGCAAATACCATGAGCATTGAGGCTATGATCATATGACATCAACTTCGCTGGGCCAGCCACATCATCTGACTCCAGATTCCTGAAGCAAGGTTTATTCTCCTAGCACAGTCAAGGCATATGCTAAAGAAGAGAGCAGAGAAAGTTCTTCAAGGATGTCCTCAAGGACAACTTGAAAAAAAATGTTACATCAACATTAACTCATGGGAGACTATTGCTCAGGACCACCCTAAATGGAGGAAGGATCTCTGTATTTTGTAACAGGACATGACAACAGGCGATGGAAAAGCAAGAGTGGCAGAAACTGTGCGCCATGGACTGAATCAAGAATCCAGAGCCACTTACCCTGCACAGAAACATGTGCCTGAGTTGCAACAGAGTCTGTCGATCCCCAATTGGCTTTGTCAGCCATCTTCAGACCCACAGAAAAAGCAATCATAAAAGACAGTCATCCTCAACTGTGAGGGATTGCCAATGAACATGGGTTAAATTATCAGGGTCTATATGGATGTTCGTCTATCATTTTGCATCACTCTGATGATGTAGTCTGATCCTAAACCTGGTTAGACCTTATCCAGTCAGATTGTACTTAATCAGTAAAAGGGTGAATATCCAGGTGTGCAGAGTCACTTTGGAGAAGTTTTTCTTTTCTATGTGGCTGGAGAATAGGGGATGTAGCAGAGATGCCCCTACAATATGCTCTCTTGCATTTTTGGTATATACGGGATTTAGCTGTGAATGAAAATTTTGGAGCAAATTTCAGGAGTTCTGAAGTTCCCCTAGAACAGCCCAGGGAGTCCATATTTTCTATAATACAATATGCCCACAGATAACATAAACACTGGGTTTTTGAAAGGCAGAATGAAGGATGAAAATACTAGTAAATAGCAGTGAGTAGCTGAGTAACAGCAACTGGGGAGACCAGTATGCAGCATTACTTTTGCTCCCTCCTCCTCTGCAGCGACACTTATACTCTGTGGAAACTGATATTGCCATATTCCCTCATAACATGCACCCAATTTCCAGCAGCTGATTTTTGGAAAAAAGATTCATGAAGTTTGCTAGAAAATATGGTATGTAGGACTGGATTTAAAATCTTACAGTCTAAATAATTTTTCCATTTCACTCTCCAGTGCTACCCTTTAGAAGCATTTCTATATTATACAGTTTCTACAAAACATGCTATAATAGTGAGCAGAAGGTTATGGCAAAGTTTCCTCTAAACCACCTTTAAACCACCTTTAAATTCTATGCACCACTGGGCTATACAGAAGCCTCTTGACCCTCTTGCATAAACCAGAACAATCTCAAGGCTGCTTATAATAATATAATTACTGTGTGGGAGACTAATGGAAGGCCCTGTATTCATATGGGTCAGTTAGCTGAGAGGAGAAATGATTTTACTCAAATATTGTCCCATAATCAGCACTGAATTAGTTAACTGTATTAACATTTACATTGTCATCAGCACATTCCAGAGTTCACATCACACTAAGACAAATGGAGCTGTTCACATATCCTTAGCCCCTCTTTAAAACTAGGATGCACTGGGACACATTTGAAATGATAGTGTATGAGTACCAGTGTGCTTCTGGAATCCCCTAACTTTAACTAGTATCTGAGATACCCAGAACAG
The DNA here is from genome assembly GCF_030867095.1 of Alligator mississippiensis. Taxonomy (NCBI): domain Eukaryota; kingdom Metazoa; phylum Chordata; order Crocodylia; family Alligatoridae; genus Alligator; species Alligator mississippiensis. Next base: position 164,508,475 of record NC_081824.1, read on the forward strand.
ATATAAAGATGAAATCAAGCACAGAGCAAGCTCTGTGAGTAATCTCTTCAATTATCTTGGTAAAATTCAAATTTTCATCACTGTTGACCCAACTCCCACTATGCATAATAGATTTTCCTAAACTACTGCCAACATTTCCAATACATCTCCAGTTGGAGCTGGCCTTAAACACACTGGCCGTGGGCACTGCAACATCTATGCCTAGATAAATCACTGGAGGCTTGATTCTTACAGTCAGAGGGTAGAATAAACTTTAAGAGGAGGAAGAAAGAGAGGATCAGAAAATAAAAAAGCCTAGATCATTTTAAAAATTGCATACTTAGTGAATTAGACAGCTCTCCTTAATAAGAAAAGTCTTTCCTCAGTAGATATAAGGAAAAATCTACACTGGGCTGCAAAATAATTTCTCAAGGGAAGGATTAGAAATCCCACTGCTGGAGACAATTTTAAATTAAACTGAACCAAGCACTTGCAAATGTCCTATAAGGAACAGTTCTGCACTGACAGTGGGATAAATAGAATGAATGAAAAGGTCTTTTCAGTCTCTGATTTCAAAGATTTTATGAAAGAAGGAGTTTGAAAGGTGACTTAATAATGGTATACAAATACAGTACATATGGCAGTCACACTGTGAATTGGGAAATGAACGTGTTTTCAATACCAGATTATATAATGAAAAAGAATAGATTTAGACTGGATGTTGAGATTTTTTTTCCTGTAAAGAGTAATATGCATGTGAAATGGGCTGCCACAGGAAATAGATATTAGACAGGGGTGGGCAAAATAGAACTCATGGGCTGGATCTGTCTCATGGAGGAGCTTTGTCCGGCCTGTGGCGGGTCTCAGGAGGCCCAGGCATCAATCTGCCGCCCCCTGTGCATGCACTGGGGCTGGGGCAGCTCCACACTGGACTGCCTTTCTAGGCAGCCCAGGAGGTGGCAGCTGCTGGCTCAAGCCCCATGGTATTGGCAGGGACCCACACGCAGCCCCACCCTACCCCATGCCTGCTGTGGGCTCGCCTGCTCATGTTGAACAGCTGCAACAACCACAGCATTGGCGGGGCAGTGTGTGCTCTGCACGGGGAAAAAGTGGCCCTTCCCTCTCAGCACTGCCCAGCACTTCCTGAAGCAGCCACCAGGAGCCCATGCCAGGCTGCCCTGCACTGTCACCGCCATCTCCAGGCTGCTCTGCAGGGCAGTGGGGGCAGCACAGAGGAGCCACAGAGCAGCCCAGTGTGGGCTCCAGGTGGCTGATGCAGGAAGCGCTGGGCAGTGCTGAGAGGGAAAGGCCACTTTTCTCCCATGCCAAGCACACTCTGCCCCACTGGTGCTGCAGTTGTTTAGCATGAGCAGGTGATCCCACATCACATGCAGGGTAGGTTGGGGCTGTGTGCAGGTCTCCAGTACTGCAGGGCTGGGACTAGAAGCTCTCTAGAAAGGCAGTCTACTGTGGAGATGTCCCAGCCCAGGTGCATGTCCAGGGGGTGGCATGACATGCCATGATCAAGCAGTGCAGAGCAGGCACAGGGGCTGGGTCAGGGCTATGTGTGCGTCTAGCTGATCTACTTCTGCTGGGGTCAGTCTAGAGTGGGTGCAGGCTGTGCGGGGGCTGTGGGCTGCTGGGAGTGTTGGGGAGGCACCTAGGGCTTGCAGGCCCTAGGCTGTTGTGGGGTGGGGGCAGGAGCTGACTGGCTCAGGGAGGCATGCATAGGGGGCTCCCATGCACATGCTACTATACCCACAAACCCTCACCCACAAAACCCACAACCACAACCTCCCCCACACACAATTACACCCCCCACAAACAATGCATCCCCCACATCCCTCCCCGCCCATGCTCCTCCCCACATACACCCATGGGTCTCTGGAGGGAGCCATGCTCACTATTACCCACACACACCTGCACACACACCCTCAGCCTCCCCCTCCACACACCCCACAAATCCCATAACCATCCACACACACCCATCCACGTAGCCCCACAAACACCCCTCCACAAGCCCCCAATACATACCCGTAGCCACACATACCTCCACACCCTCCTCCACACCCCACATATGACCACAAGCCCCCCACAAACCCCATCTCCCCCACAATATAGAAGAGTAAGACTTCATTTTTAGCTATCATGCAAGCACACCTCTATATAAACATGCAAACACACACAAAAATCAGGACAAAAAAATTAAAATATGTTATTAAACATAAAATTAAAAATTAAAATATGTTATTGTGGATGTTAGATTTTTAATATATAATTTGTTTGCTTGTTTCTGGTTCCAGGATGGCAAACCCCCTTTCCAAAAGGAGTACTTCTGGCATGAGGGCAGAGATGAATGATGACATAAGTCAGGGGTTAGAGGGTGAGATTTCTGCGACCAAGATGGCAACTGGGGGCAGGACACCTGTCCAGGGGTGGGGCTACCCTTGCGGCTCTCAACAGCTCACCAAAACTCATGAAGCAATCCTCCATTATTTATTACTTGAAATAATTGCTCACCCCTGTACTACGAGCATCAAAGGATTTAAGACTGAAATGGATGAGTATTGAGTGAGTTAGCATTTAGGGGCCTGCTTGCTTCAAAATGCCTTAGTTCCATCGAAGGGTGGGATATGAGTTACTACTGTCAGTCCCACATCATTGCACTCAAACATTACCTACCACAAAATTTTTAATGGGTTATTATTAGTAAGCTTGTGTATGCATTAGGTTTAAACAAGAGGCAAGCAAAATTGTGTGTCAAGAACTACAGTTGTATGAGAGATACAATATTAGATGCCAGTTTCCTGAAGTAATCTGCAATCTGAGTATACATGCAGAGGTGGATTTAAGTTACAGGATGCTGAATATAACAGCACTGACTCAAACACCACTGTAATGATTGTATTTTGCTTTTTGTGTATGCTTTGGACAAAACAGATGACGGCTGCCCCCTACTAATGTCCTTTTGGCTTTTTTCTTGCTATGTTTCCTTTTATCACCCCCCTGATGTGTTAGTTATGTCACCTTAGGCTCAGTGTGCCAAATTCAGAGCTGATGTGAAAGTAAGGGGGTGTAAATTGCATATCGGTAAGTGGCTGTTGGTTTAATAGAATTTGAGACGAGGAGAGTCTAGCTAAGCTGGAGTAATTTACATGCCAAGTAGCCCAGAAGAGAAATATAAATTGTACCAAATCTGTTTCTTTTTTTAAGTTTGGTCTTCTGACTCACTAATGTTGAATTCAAAGCTTAACATTTCTGTTGCACTTAGGGCTGTATATATAACTAAGCCACCTGAGCAAATTCTCTACTGTGGATAGTATTACTCATCTTTAAAGAACATGGGATGGTATTTTTCTCTAGAACTCTTGCACAGGTCTACAAGAACCTTTCTGTAATATTACTCCATAAACAGAACCAGGCTTTACCTAAAATCCACTGAAATTGATGGAAATATTCCTATCAGCTTTAGCTTTATCAGATCTTAAAGCAGACTAAAAAAAAAATCAATAAATTCCACACAAGATTAAGAAGGTTTTACCATTAGGAAGGTTAAGCTGCACATACCTGTGATACTATATTAATAAAACATTTGATGTATGCATACAAAATGTCCAAAAAAGCATTGTCAAAAGAGTGTTCAATATAAAGCATCATCCACAGTATGCTTTGTGAATAATCTATTACAAATTAGTTAACTTTAACATTGGTAAAGGCTGTAGAATGTTCCATTCCCTCAAGTTTAGAGTTCTACTGTTGCTTTTTATACAGAATAAAAAAAGTAATTACTGGAGATGGCCCTTTACCAGACAAGTGCTATGGACTGTACAACCACTCACAATGTTATCCCCAGATCCCTTCTGAAATTGGTTCAGATACCAATGGGAGGCTCATAAAATACTTATTTAAATTCATTGCTTTAGAAAATATGTTTATTTTTATATTTAAATTCACCTGGTATGATTGGAGCTTTTATTCCTGGAAGAGAAAAAAAAATGAAGAGAACAGTATAGCTGGGTTGTTTTATTTTTTCATGACTGCTTCTAGAATCGCTGCAAACTGTATTTGTTTCTTAACTTGTAGTCAAGCTGAGCAATTTGATTCAGTATGATAATACTACTTAGTGTTTCATCAGCCATAACATATGAAGCCTTCAGCCAATGAAGCAATATGTATATATTTTTTCTTTTATGTTTTTTAAAAGGCTCTTTTAAAGATAAGTCAGCTGCTTAACACAGCAGGTGCAAAGAATTCTTACTACATGGACATGATACATCTCTGTTTGCAGATTTAATTTCTACATTACAGTTTGAAAACAGGTAGTGATACAGTGAGAAGTGTATTCTTTATATGAAATATGGCATACGCTATAAATGAATATGGAAACTGGAAAATAATCACTTGTTTTTCACTCTCATTCTGAATGTTGAGCAAAAGTATGCTCTGTGTTGTATTTAAAAACACACAGTCAATGTTTAGAAGGCTGAATTTTCAGCTGGTGGAATTGTCTGAATTGAGAATAGCTGAACCACACCAGCTGAGACTCTAGCTCAGAGAGTTTAATTATAATAAATCAGCAGAATGTTTTTTCACTTTTCCTTTCCTTCCATTCAAGTAGCATTTCTGAGTAGATGTTTAAAGATACACAGGCGCTAAGGCACAGAGTGAAATTTAAATTTAATATTGCTGCCTAAAGTCCTTTGGGAAAAGAGACGAGGAAAGAACATTGCAGAATTCTTGGAAAATATTTTATTTCTTGTGGGTCTACCTTCCTGATATTTTTCATATGCCTGAAATATTGTACAATAACAAGGAATGCCCATACGATTCTTCTCCATTACTGGCAAAGAATCCAGTAGCATGACTCCATTGGAAATGCAAGTTTTCCTTGCCTGGACTATTATATGTAATCTTTGGCCACATCAACATGAGATGCTGACTGCGCAGTAGCCCATGACTACTGCTCAGTAGCGTTGCATGGCAAGAAGTATCGCAGGGTAGTCATGAGCTACTGAGCAGTCAACATCATGAAAAAGCCATTTGGCAACACTACTGTGCAGTAACTCTGATTACTGCATAGTCATTTAGTATTTGTTTATACAATTACTGCTGACAAGCAAAACTCGTGACATAGGTGACACTGTATGTGTGTTAAGGCACAGGGGGGTGAAAACTACAGGCCTGCTATGTCCTGCTGCAGCCATGAAGCCTGCCAGCTGTCAAGGAGATAGGTGCAGGGGGAGTCTGGGTTCTGGGGCCCTGCACCTCTGGCTGCAGACAGGCAAAACTTGTGATATGGGTGGGTGACAGAGTGTGTGTGTCCAGGTGCATCCTTCCTGGTGCTGGGGCCTCTGCACAACATGGCAGCGTGCCCCAATGAGGCCTCCTCCTCCCCTACTGTCTCATCCCGGTCCACCACTGTAAATGATGGCAGGTCAAAATAGCTTAGCTGGCTCAATACCAGTAACATTAGCAGCAGCATCAAAGGCACCCAAATGGAACTGTCACAGAGCCTTTCTTTTTATAAAGGAATTGACAGTAAGAAGTAAAAATGCTGTGTTGTGTTGGACATGTGATGTTACTCATGGTGTGTGATGGCTTATCTTGTGTTTTTATGTCTATAGGTTTATTATGAAAAAAAGGAATACTTAAAAATATATATCTTAGAAAGCTTTCAGGTTGAAAAACCCTTTGTCAGGCTGAGGAAGTACCTGCAGTTGGTGTGTCTCCTGGTCCTGGATGGAAGGAATAGTGAGGAAGCTAGAGGCTGGCCTGGCATGAAATGCAGGCAAGAAAGCCACTCAGTGAAAATGGAAATGGAGGCATCAGGGGGTGAGGGACAGGCTGGAGTGGGGAGAAAAGTGGGATGTAGCAGCGCAGATAAAGGTGCAGGGGTACCTGGGGAGTCAGATGTCTGGCAGGTTGCAGTTTGTCAGAATTTCACTGTGTATATTGAGTCCATGAGTTTCTGTACCTACTACCTAGGAGGTTGATGTAGTGCAGTTCTTAGGCCCAGCTCTGAAAAGTGGTTTGTACATTCAAACAAGCACCTAACCTCATCACCAAAACTGAAGCCAACTTCCTACAGCTCAAAACGCAAAACCTGCCAACTATCTCCAAACTGTACACCAGAATCTATCAAAGACAACAATACGCAACTACCTGTGGGGGCACATTCCTCACCAAAAAAAACAATCTGCCTCCAGTCTCTTAGGCCTGATCCTGAGAGGGAACAAATTACAAACCTCTTTTCACAGCCAGGCCTATGAACTTCTCTTTATCAGCTTCCTAAGTACAGAAACTCATGGATTCAATATAGGCAGTGAAATTCTGACACACTGCAACCTGCTGGACACCTGATTTCCCAGCTACCTCTGCACTTTTTCCTTTTCCTGCCCTTTTCCCCCCACCTCCCACTCCAGCCTATCCCTCACCCCCTGACGCCTCCATTTCCATTTTCACTGACTGGCTTTCTTGCCTGCATTGCAGGCCAAGCCAGCCTCTGGCTTCTTTACTATTCCTTCCATCCAGACACATCAACTGCAGGTACTTCCTCAGCCTGACAAAGGGTTTTTCAATGCAAAAGCTGGCATCCCAGGCAGCTAAGCTGAGCTCACCAGGAGCCTCACAACTGCACTGCAACCAGCAAGTGTCAGGCTTGTCAAAGACAAGACAAGTCTGGTCTTTCCCCAGTCAGGACTGTGTGTGTGCATGTGTTAGCTGGAGGTTATGGTGCCTCCTACCCACCTTTCACCAAGGGATCTTTGGTCCTGGCATTTATGGGGCTGCAGCACCACCAGCAGTCCCACCAGGCCTCCCTACTCTGACAGGGTGTAGTTTTAGTGGTCATGCCAAGGACCTGGGGCCTCCTCCTTCCCCATAGCCCCATCCCATACCTCCAAGTTTGTCCTGGCAGGGGAGCGAGCTCAGCAGGGACACATTCTTCCCCTGCTAGCCCCCTCCAGCTGAAAGGGGGGCATTAACTGGTTTTTAAAGAAAATGAAAACAGGAAATTGGTGCAGACGGAATGAGGAGGGTGGCACTCAGTCCATCTGCAGGTGGAGCTTGGGGAACCCCAGCAGCGAGAGCTTCACCTTCAAGAACACCAGCTGCTTCACCAAAGCAGGATCCAAGCAGGTGCAGTGGGGTGTCACTACATCCCCAGCAATGCTGAACACCCTCTCTTTTGGAACACTGGTTGGTGGACAGGACAGGTGTTGCCAGGAAACCATGGCCAGATCCTGCCACATCTGCCTGCGGTTTGCCCAGTAGGCCAACAGGTTGCAGTGCAGTGGCTCCACATCCTCGGAGAGATATGTAGCCACTGAAGCCTCGGCGCTACCTGCCTGAGGCTTGGGTCTGATGCGTTTGGACCCCAGCATTGAAGCCATGGCCTTGGCTCAGATTGGTGGTGGCTGGCATGGAGGGGACTGACTAGTGCTGGTACTGGTGCCAAAGGTGGTGCTGATTCTGGGGGTGCTTGCACAAGAAAGTGGATCCCTTCACCTCTGCCCTTCAGCCTCCCTGACTTTCTTCAGCAGCACCTGCATCCAGTGATCGAGGGTTTTGGTGCTGCCAGTGAATGTGCTCCCCTTCACCTTTGGGTCCACAAGGGATCCAGCCATCTCTTGATACCCTCCTTCAGCAGCCTCACCAGTGGCTGCACACCTGGTGACAGTGGCCTGCGCCAGCCAGGAACAGCGATGCCCTAGAACTTCTCCATTTGGTTCTCCAGTTCCCTCACTATGGGGATCACCTGGATAAGGAGGGCATCGCCAGCACTAAGGGTCTCAGTGGCCTTGAGGAAGAGCTTGAGGACCACCAAGATCTGGGAGATGGTACCCCACTCAGCTCTATTCAAGGGGCCACTGATCCCGATCTTCCACACAAGGCATCTCATGGGTGGTCTTCTGTTGCTCCACCAGCCTTTCAGGCATCAGGTATGTGGAGTTCCACCGAGTCTCCACATCCTGTATGATTTTGTGCTGTGGGATGCTCAGATCTGTCTGTTTCTCCCACAGCATCTTGCCCCACTTAACGTTGTGGTGAAAGTAGCTTGCCACCTTCCTACATTTTGAAATCAGCTGGCTTGTAGCAGTAGTGGTGGTGGCACCATCACTGGCAGCCCTGTCCCCCTCCAAAGCATCCCTGACTATGAGGTGCAGCCTGTGCGCAACACAGTGGATGCTAGCAAAGTTGGCATCACAGACAGCCTTGACCATATTGGCCCCATTATCAGTGACCATGAACCCATGGATGAGTTTGGCCTGCCCAATGAGCCACCCATTTACCATGTGATTCATGGTCACTATGATCTCCCTTGCTGTGTGGGACTCATCCAGCACCTCAGCTTGGAGAAGAGCCCAATGGCCTGACTGATCACACCAGTGCCCTGTGAGGGAGAGATAGGTGTGATTGCCACCCGAGCTGCTCCAGAAGTTCGAGGTGAACTGCATGTTTACCTGTGGCCCTGCCTTGTGCAGCTTCTCCCTCAAGTACTCCCTGTATGTCTCATACAGGGAGGGCACCACCGTCCTGATAAGGGTGATGCATATGGGCACTTGGTAACACGGGGCCACAAGTGCCATGAGCTGCCTGTACCCTGGCCTCTCAACTAGGGAGAAGGGCTGGCTATCCAGAGCAAGCATCTCTCCAATGCTCTGGGTAATCTCACTCACCTTTGCAATTCACCCCCGTTTCTTTCCACCTGTCCCCCACTGTTCCAGGGTGACCCGCCTCTGCTTTGGGGGCATGGGGGCTTTGGAGTGAGCAGGGGACTTCCCTTTGGGCATGCTTGCACTGGTGCCAGGCTGAGCAGGAAGAAGGGCAAGGGAGTTCTGCCTTCTAAGCTGTATCAGCATTGCCATGGTGGCAAAGTGTTTCACATCCTTGCCCTGGCTGATCTGCAGTCAGCAGTGCTGGTAGATAGCAAACCTGGGATCATCTGCCAGCTCAAAATGCCCTCACACTACACTAGTCACCCACTTCTGTGTTGAGGGTGGGGATGCTTCTTTATCCCCCTCCTCAGCAGGCTGAGGCACAACAGCAGGAGGAGCTACCTGAGGTGAGCCACTTGCCTTAACCTCCACAACCTCAACCTCCTCCGAGATGCTGCTTTCCGTAGAAGAATACCTGGGTGTAAGGGAACTTTGAGGGGTATAGAGCACAAACTCTGATTCTCCCTTTGTCCCCAGAATTGCTTGAGCCAGGGTGCTCAGGTCCCCTGGTTCCAGCTCCAGCTCCTGCTCTGGCAGTGGGAGGCTTATGCTAGGAGATGACACTGAGATGGAGAAGACAGTGATTCTGCTGCTGGTGCCTATTTCTGGAGTTAGGGGAAGTGGTGTAGGTTCAGGGATGTCAGATACAGGTACCGCTCCTACTGGCAGCAGAAGCCTCATGGCTGCTTGGGAAGAGAATGCATCTATGTTTGCGGGGGGGAAGGAACTTGCAGCTCTAGCTCTCCCCCTACCCACTCTCCCTCCCCTGACAGAAGACCTGGCACCTGCCTTTCCAGCATGCTTCGTATTAATCTTTCCTGTGCTGCAAAAGGTGTTTCTGACTTTTCTAGCTTGACTGCTTTGTTTGCTTCACTTTGTGTAGACTGCAGCTTGATTCTTGCTTGCTTATTAATAAAGTATATGGTGTGTGTTTGTGTTGTTTTTTGGTTGTGTGGTCTCTGCCCTGACTCTGAATGGATGACTTTAGGACTTCTTCTTCCCTTCTTGCTTGTCTGAATTGTTTGCTTCACTTTGTGTAGACTGTGGCTTGATTCTTGCTTGCTTGTTAATAAAGTATATGGTGTGTGTTGTTCAGTGATGTGCTCTCTGCCCTTACTCTGAATGGGTGACTGTCTGACTTCTCCCTCTTCTTCTTCTGGGTTGTGGTTCTTTACTGTATTGTTCTGTGTTGTATAGTGTACCTAAAATATCTTCTTTTTCTTTCTGAATCACTATCTGACTTCTTCTGTGTTGTCTTTAGTCTGTATGTAAACTATTAAAACTAACTATAACTAATAATATTAATAGCTAATGTAATAGCTATACAATCTCTTCTATGAATATCTGATTTTTCTTCGCGCGCGCGCGCACGCGCATGTCTGTGTGTGTGTGTGTGTGTGTGCGCGCGCGCAATGTGTGCTTCCTTGTACAGTAATGTACCACACTACCAGGGAAAACACAGGTTTCTTTTTTAAAAGTTTGCAAAAATAAATAAATAAAAGACAACAAATATAAATTGAAAGAAATGAATTGGAATGGATAATTATTAAGTAGAGAGATTCTAAAATAAACTAAGCTAAGCTAAGCTAAGCTAAATCCTATCCAATCCTTTCTAAGAAAAAAAAGGAGCAGGCAACTGACTGACTATGAAGCAAGCCAGGCAGTCCAGTACCTTTCTGACACTGTTGCTCACTCAGAACCAGCTCAAAAAGGCACAGCAAACCTGCAGACAGAGGCTTTTGTTCTATTTCTATGTCCCTCCCCCAGAAACTGTAGTTGGAAGGGCAGTCAGAAAGAAATCATGCTCACTGGCCAGCTAGACGTGTCAGTCCTTCCCCTCTGTTCCCCCCCCCCTCCCCCGCGCTCCTCCTCCCTCTTCTAAGTTTCTGTTTCCCCAGAAAGATTGCCCTCTGAATCTCTGAATCACTGAAACTTTTTTGGATCAATTCAGAAACTTTAAGCTTCTAGTGATTCAATTCTGATTCAGAGATTCAGCCTCCAAATCGGTCTGAATCATCTCCGAATTGAATCGCTATCTGAAGCTTCGCACATCCCTACTTCATATTGTGGTGATGACAGAATGAAATACTGTACTATAGAATTTAAAAGAGTTTACCTGAGATATTTAAAATAAGGTATCAACAGCACAGCATTTACTTAGCTCAAAATTTAGGAATTTACAATCCTAATGCACAGAAGCTGTGATTTTAAAGACCCCCAAGGGACTTTCAGCTTTTGTGTACATGAGAGGGAAAAAGAAGCACAACATGGACCACATCATGCAAATCTGAAAAATAAATCAATTTAAACATTTATTATGGCTTACCTACATAGATGATTGAAAAGTATCATACACTGTCAGCATAGATAGCATAGGAATTAGTCATAAGATTCTTGCTACTTCCCAGTAATTTAATATTTATATACTCCAGGGTAATATTATCACCCTTGTATAAACTCTTATTTATAAGGTCTTTGTAAGAAAATTTTATCTCTATGGCATGAAAAAGAGATAAAATCTCTATGGCAGATGAAAAAGATAACTTGTACAACTCACAATACAACACTACTAAAATCATTGTTTCATTTTTTAGCCAATCACTTGCAGAGAGCTGTGATACTCAGCATGCTACATAGAATCTGTCCATAACATCAATGTTCTAACAGCATGAAGCAAAACAGAAAAGTGCAAGGCAAAATTCATGTATGGTGTAAGCATGCAGAAGTCTCATTGACTTCAATAAAACCATCACTCAAGTAAAAAAGGTTCAAATTTGGCATCCTGATTTTATTTTTTTTAATAAGTACCAGGTGCAGGAAGCAGGGTGCTCGAAAATAATATTGCAAGAGGGATAAGTACCCATAAGCAACACCATGACATCTGCCACTGGGGTCCAATGCAAAGTTTGATTTATGCCAGTAAAAAATCTTTCAGTTGAGTTCAATAAATAGTGAACAAGATTCAAATGATGGTAGCTAGGTTTGCATCACACCTTGTCCATGGAAAGGATTAGTTATTTTTTCAGGGAAATGTTTTGCTTTATTTTTCCAACAATTTTAGAGGAAATCTAGGTGTTTATGTCAATGTTTGACTCTTGCTCCAGACGTTCAAGATTTTAACAGATAAAGGTGTTCAGGTTCTGAGTATGGCACTGTTGTCAACCACTCAGCAGCAGATAGTGGAACTTGACTCTTTCAGTTTTCTGGCCATATTTTTTGAGCAGATACAAGGGCATTTCTTCTGAAGACTGTAGTTAGATTGTGGCCAGTATGGATGGATGGCTTTTTTTTTTTTTTTTGCTTCTTATCTAAAATATCAAAATGTTTAGTTATTTAAAATCCAGTTGCTATATTTTTTGCTAAATGATAAATTTACCATGCACTGATTTCATTTTGCCATTATCTAGAAAAATAAGCTATAAAACTGTGTTCATAGAGGATTCAAATTAATATAATCTAAAACAAGCAAACAAAAAGAGAAAACCCCAGAATATTCTTATTTTGGGGTAGAAGTATCCAAACTGGAAGTTATACCAGAATAGCTATGCCAGGTTATTTTGTTACAATACTTGCCCTGGAACCTGACTTCTAAGTCCCATCTCACTCAGGGGGGTTGTGTGTGTGTCTCGTGTACAAGGGAGGGGGACAGGGAGCTGAGCAGGGTGACCACCCCTGGTGCTGAAGCAAAGGGTCACCAACAGGCCCTGCCCAGCTGGGGTGGGGCACAGGACAGAGCCATGAGAGGCTCATTTGGGGAGGTGTGGAGATGGGGAAAGGGAGCTCCTGCTTCTGTGTGTACTCCCGGGCAAGCATGAGTCAGGGCGTGTCCCCCAGATCTGTGCATGGGGCTAGGGCAGGCTGCCACTGCAGGCTTTGCCACAGGCAACAAACTTCATTGCTATGGAATTGCTCCTGTGCCTCAGCCCCTGCTCCTGCTTGCATGATCTAAACCTGTACAAACATTGTTCAAGCTAATACATTACTACCACTTTCAAGACCTTGGTTTCCAATATGCCTCTTATCAGTCACAAGAGGGACAGTCCAAAATGGTCTCACTAGTGCAGTTATGGGTTTAGAACATTTTAGCAGGAGCGGAAGCAAATTCTGCCAGCTGGCATCTGTGCTGGGACTCATCACCCCTGCAGTGCAGATCTACCTTTCAAATCCTTTATAGAAGGAAAATAAATGTATCCATTTATCTAAAACAATTTTAAATCAGTCTACTTAAACTCATGTTACCCTGTTTTAGACTTATGTAAACTGCTCACATCTACTTAGTTGAATCTAGTCATCTACTGATGCAAACAAACACGTTCAAGCACATAGTAAGCTGGTTTAAGAGTCTAGTAGTGTCTACTAGTAAGTAGCTGCACCTGATCAGCATAAAATCAGTTCAGTTAAAATGTCACAAGCTCACAGTAGCCAGATTTTAGTTTCAAAAGTAGCTGTTAACATAACATAACATGGTAACAGTTGTAAACACACACACAAAACCTGATGAAGGGAATGTCTGTGAGAGTGTATATAATTTCTTTTAATCTATTGAAGGAAACTAGGCAAGACTGGCACCAGGGAAGCCGACTTAAGGCAGAAACTGTACTGTAAAAGGAAGAGGCACAGGTTTTAAAGATAATGATGTTTTCATTAGTTTAACAACATTACTCTTACAGTGAGACACTTGCTGTAATTTTTGTCATTGTTACATGAGAGTCTTAGCTTTCAGATAGGTACTTTATCATTTTAAGTGTAGCTGAAACTAAAAGAACAACGGCCACCTAATTTTTTTCCTAAAAAGTCATGAAGCTAATTTTCCCACACCATCCCCAATTGAAATTGGCTTAAAATCATACATTATTTTAAAATGGAGTAGGGGTTCTCTGCTTTTTGTTTTCTGCATCTTTTAGGTGTCCTTTGTTTATACTTTCAAACTTTCTTCCATAACCATGAGAACTAAAATTTCATTTTCTTCCTTTTCCCCCCTTTTTCGTAAAAAAACAAACAAACAAACAAAAAACAAACAAACAAACAAACAAAAGAAACCTGTTACTCTTCCCTACTATGATGTCTTCTGTTCTGGGCTTTAAGAAAAAACACAATACCATGAGATTTACCAACCCTGTCGAAGTTCCATTTCAATAGACAAGCAGCACCCAATATACCTTGGGAGGAGGAGGGGTGCCAAACTGACGTAAACTGTGTCTCACACTAATTTCCCCCTAGGTAAGGTAGAGCAGACTGACAGTTTTCCTAACATGTACTCGTTGCTAATGGCATTGTGAGTCCATTTATGGCAGCTTGGGAACATTTGTGGGTTATTTCACAGCTAATCTGAGAGGACTGCTAAAAAAGTGCTTGACTTCCCTTCTGCTTGAAAGCTGGTAACAAAAATGGCTGTTTCATTTTAAAACTTGAGATCTTCTTTCTTGTGTTAAACTTTTTATTACCTGGTTTTTCTTGGCATCAGCAGTAGGCAGTCTCAGCCACGTACTCCCCTCCCCAGCCACACCCTATGTTCCAGACACAGAGTGAACACAGCATAGAAAGTATTGAACACCCTCTGTGCCAGCTGTGCATCCTAGAGATGGATATCTTTTATTTTAAACCACACTGGCTTAGGCTTAGAATGACCTTCTGTGCTGACTGCCATCTGTGTGCCACAGTTTGGTGCTATGGATTTGCACAACAATATAACTGAGCTAATAAAAGATTAAAATGCTCTTGCCTATACCACAGGTCTTAATTAAGGATCCCTTTGTTGGCTGTGTTCCTATTGACTAGAAATGTCTGGAAATGGTCAAAAAGGTGAAACATTGCATTAATTGTTGTGTCCTTTGACTACAGAATGTAATTAAATTTAATGAAATCAGGATGCATCTGCAGACTCATGTTGGACCTAACCTGAGAAGACTACTAAAAATGAGCTATCTTCTAACCTGTGAACAAGCCAGTAACAAACATTTTCTTTTTTTTCTGCTAAATCTTACTAGTAGGTCTTCTTAGTATCATGATTCTTCAACACACTGGGGATGTGTAGGAGGTGCACATGGGTGCACATGCACCCCCCAAGCATGGCGGTGGACCCCCTATGAAAAGGTGCTGCTCGCCGCCACCCCCATTGCCACCAACACTGCTGGTGGTTTCTGTGGGTGTCCAGTGATCACCGCTGGCCATTGCTGACACTGCCAACAGCACCTGCAGGTAGTTGCCAACCCCTGGTCACTGCTTGCCAGTCCGTCCCCCTGCCCTGCCACTGACAGTGTGGGAGCTCCCCGCTTACCACTACTGCACTCCAGCCACCATGCTGCTGCCACTGCCAGCACCACCATGCCCCCCCCCCCAGCTACCAGAGACACGTATCATTCATGCTTCAACATGATAAGTTCTAAAGATCTCCTTCTCTTCTTCCTATTCACTCTGGGCTTTGTACTTTGATACAATGGACTTATTTTAATCACCTTGCTGTATTTTTATTTTGAGGCCAAGTAATAACTTTCCACAAAATTTTAAGAAAATCATAAGTGATAGGAGTACCCAACATGAGATCTTCAAAGAAGCTGGCTTTTCAGAAGGTCTGAAGAAACAGCTAAAAAGCTTTCCTTACAGACAACAAAAAATTGTGAGGTTTCCAGAATTACTAGCCACTTTTGAAAACATAGGCTCTTATCTCTGTGCTTATCAACTGGGCAACCTTTTGACAGTAAAAAAAAAAAAATATTCAAAGACAAATATTCAAAGACAATGAGCAAACTACCTTGGACATGAAACAACTTCTAAAAAATAATTTAGCCATAATCAATACAACATTTATACAAAGATGTAACTGCTGCTCCATTTGGTTAAACAAGTGGTGGGATTATATATAAAACTACCTTCTGGTTACTTCAAAAAATGATCCACTTGAGGTAATTTCATTTGTCATATTAAGGCAAAATTTTGCTGATACACAGAGGAAGGCTGTAACACATCAGCTTCCATCATTTAATCCATAACAGGAACAATAACTCATTCAGAATTTTTCACTAGACTAATGAACAGTTCAGATTATATTTAGCTAAGAGATCTCAAATATGCTGTTTGCTAGGGCTGCGTGAAGCTTTGGTCACTGATTTGATTCAGAGGAGATTTAGTAGCTGAGTCTCCAATTCTGAATTGAATCAGGAGACGTATTAAAAGGTCCAAATTGAATCTGAAGCTTCCAAATCAATTTGGAAAAGATTCAGAGAGATTCGGAAATTCAGATCCAAAGGCAGAAATAGCAAGGTGGCTTCAGGTTCTCGCATGGCTCCTCTGGCTGTGTCCTCCTCTCCCTGGGTGGGAGGAGCCATGGGACAAGCCCCCATGGCTGCCCTGCCTGCCCCATCCCCCACCCAGTTCAGCCTCCCAGCACTTAAAAAAAAAGTCCCGCACTCACCAGTTGCAGCAGGGGCTGTGGAGACTTTGGGGCCTCCTGGCAGAGCCCACCCCCCATGCAGCCCCTGTTCCCCAGTTTCCCCCCTTTTCAGCCCTGAACCTGATGCCTCCCCCCACCCCACGCCTGGCCCCAGCACTCCAGGAATAAAACAAACAAACAACCCCCCCCCAAAAAAAACCCAAACTCAGCAGCAGTAGCAGTGCTTGTGGAGGCTCTGGGGCCATGTGGCAGAGTCCCCCCTCACCCCCACAAAGCCCCTCTCCCTGTTGCAGTCAGAGAGTGCAGGACCTTTTTTTTTTTTTTAAGTGCAGGGAGGCTGGAGCCAGGCAGGGGTTGGGGCTGGGCAGGGTAGCCATGGGGGCTTCTCCTGTGGTTCCCCCCACACAGTGAGAGGCAGGCACAGATGGTGGAGAAGCCTCCTGGCTGTGCCTGCCTCTCCCCAGTGGATCTCAATCTCTGAATCAGCATTGAATCAGCACCAAATCTCCGATTCTGATTCTGCCGAATCGAATGGAGACAGTGACTCAAATCACTGATTCAAATCACTGTCCACCGAATTGGCGAGTCTGAATCTGAATCGAATACTTCCCTACATTTGCGATGCGTAGGGGGTGCACGTGGGTACATGTGCTCCCCCTGAGATTGGCGGTACACTCCTGAAAGAAGCACTGCTGATGCTGCTGGCAGTGCCTGCAGGCAGTCACCCCTTGCCACCCCCCACTTCCCCTGCCAACACTGCCACCACCACCACCACCTGCGGGCAGTTGTCATGCCCCCCCCCCCCCAACCTCCAGAGGCACATGTCATTCATGCTTCCCTATTCACACAGGCCTGCTGTTTGCCACAAGCAATAATTTTACAAAACCAATAGCCCGTTGTATTTGATACAATAGAATTTGTAATTCTGTGTTCCTTCTATTTCTCTTAGAAATATTATCTTCCTGGTTGTGGGAGAACTAAATTAAATTGTTTTAAATGAAAAAAAAGATATAGGATTTTTAGTTTGGTAACATATTAATATATTGTCTCAACGTTACATTATTCCCCCTTCATTAGGAAATGGCTATATAAGGCAAAATAATATTGTAAATATCTGAATTATTTCTTCATTTTGTTTCTCTGCTGAGTAGGAATTTGAAACTTTAGCAGCAAAGGCAGTTGTGAATTTTTCAATGAATCATTTTCCTGTCAGAATGCTGAGTAATCAAAATCAAATCTATTTGTGAGAAAGGGTCAGTTTCAACAAAGTTCTTAATTTTAAAAGTTTGGCTAAAGGTTCTGAAATTGTCAGAAGTCCTGTTTCAACATTTACAAAATGAATGAAATTCTGCTTTGACCTAAACTTAAAGTATCATAAACCAAATTGCCCTCCCTGACCCAACAGTCATTTACTTATTGGGTCAGGGAGGATTGAGCCTTCCTGCACCAGCCCACCTGGCCAGCAGGCAGGGATGATTCAGAAGCCTCTTAGGAGGCTGCTGAACTGGCCCTTTCTTCATCCTCACCCCCTTTCCCAACACTGACACTGTCAGGAGGGGAAGGGGGACAGAGGGAGCAGCACTAAGCTGCTGGCTGGGCTTTGCTGCCTGGCTGGAGCTGGTGGGGGAAGGTGAAATGGATCCCCCTTGCCTTGAGTCTTTATAAGCCAGATGCATGCCTATAGTTGGCATTAAATAACTGTTTCCCATGAGACTGTCTACCAAGTTAGTCATAGTGGGTAAGCTAGGCAGAAGTCTGGACAAGGTGGCACCTTAGGGTGCAAACAAGCATTTGCTGCATCTGTTTTCATTTTAGATGGCTTAAGCGAGGAAGTGGCTGATAGGTCGGGGAGTAGAGGGTGGTGAATCCAGGGAGGGCTGGTAGGTATGTATAGGGATGGGAATGGGAATAGAAGGAGAGGTCAGTGGGTCCAGACAAGGGATAATCAAGCAACTAAAATAGCCTGGTTGGGGTCAGAGGGAAAGGCGGATATGAACAGCCTACTCCTGGGGCTGGGGCAAGTGGATGGACTTTCCCAATCCTGAGGTTGTGCTATGAATATTTGCAGGCATTCACTAGACTGAGTTAACCCAGTTTAGATGGGGTTACTCAGGCTGATATAATGTTAGTTCACCCCCTGAGGTGAACTAACTTTAGAATAGGTGCACCATTTTTTAGGGTAATTTAAACCCTGTGAATGCCTGCATACCCAGCCATTTTGAGCAACCTAACCTTGATTAGTTTGATCTCAATCTAATGCTTGTCTGTACTCTTAAAAACGAATTGGTTCAGAGAGGCTTTATATTTCATAGGTGTCAGATGCTATGAATGGACTTTAGGGTTTCTAAACAGAAGGAATCTAAATATCATAGATTTAGTCCCTAAAGTGCTACCCTGCCCTGGATGCTACTAAGAATTTAGGCAACAAGAAAAGTCAAGCTGAGAAGATTACACTGATATCCTCCCTGGGGAACACAATGCAGGTTGGTTGGCAGGCAATCAATTCCAGGAACTAAATTTTGGAATATCTTGTAAGAAAAACAGCCCAGGGAGTCTGAAGATTCTTTTAATCTGGAGTCAGGCCACAGAAGTATGGTGGGAATAAACCCAATACAGAAACAGCAGCATTGGTGATGCATAAGGGGTGCACACAGGTGCACGTGCACCCCCTGGAAGTGCCAGCAGAAGTGAACTTCTGGTTTTGCTGCTGGCTTAGTGATTGGATGCTGGGGGGGAAGGGGACACTCCCTCCTAGTCAGTGATTGGCCACTAGGGACCTCCCCCCCGCAACTCGGGAAACATTAGTTGCCCATGAGCAGCAGTTTCCCAATTTTTTAAGGAGTATGAACACCAGAACAAGGAAGGCAAACAAGCTAATGGTGACTCAGAGAAAGGTCACAACAGCTTGTCCAGATTAATTAAAAATTTGGTTTACTCTATTGACAAAATAATCCAATAGGTCTTTTTCTCTCTGATTTCTCTGAATTTGTTATTTACAAGTATAACTTACTCTGTCAACAGGGTACACTTGTGTGGTTTATAGACTTAATAAATTAAAAAAAAATTATGTTGCGATTTGTTACGCCACAGCTCTGTATTCTTGGGCAACCCTGGCACAGGATGCAGTCTGTCTGACTCACAAAGGACTCCCCCCCTCCCCGCTCTCCCCTCCTCTACCTAAATGAAACTGATTAAGATGCAGTGAGAGACGCACCTAAAACTCTCCAGATAAGGGTGATAAGAGTGAAACAACTGCCCTAGGTCTCATTTGCATCCAAGATGGAACCAGATGACCATTCATTTACATGAGAGATGGAGAACAGAAAGCCTGAAGCAGAGACTGCAGTGAATTCTGGGACCAGAGAAGCAGGAGAGCACTGCATGATGGGGAATCTGTGCTTCCAATGTTAATCAACCCATGTTCACACACACCCAGCTCAGCATTTATCAGACCAGTTCTAATCTGGATTTGCTAAGGACTTTCCCCCCCCCCAGACACACACACACAGCTCTAAGTTTAATAGGCATCTCGGGCCGTACATTCCCCGGTCCCACTATGGGAGGCCTATTTAAACTTGATTGACTAAAACTTGGTTGCTGGGTTAGGGAATGCTGAGGCAAGAGACTGAGTCAGAGGGGGTATGGGCAACATTTGAACAATGGTTAAGGGTTCATCACAGCATCCAGCCTGCTGGAGCCCTAATCCCAGGTGTTGTCATATCTTTCCCGAGACGACTGGTGGGAGTCCTCTCCACAAAAGGTTATGAGCACCCCAATAATTGCTTTAAATCTGGAAAAGTCATGCTAAGCTGAGGCTTGTGCACAACAAGTAAAAATCCCGAATCCTGATGCTGC
Organism: Alligator mississippiensis; assembly: GCF_030867095.1. NCBI lineage: Eukaryota > Metazoa > Chordata > Crocodylia > Alligatoridae > Alligator > Alligator mississippiensis. The sequence goes on from NC_081824.1 coordinate 164,528,416, forward strand.
AAGCTATCTATTGTTCCTGAAGAAACCATGAGATATCCCATCAGTATATCTGCCATCCATAGGAATCTCAAGCTGGCTCCCAAGTATTTGGGTTACTCCCTAATCTTAAGTGTTTCCTGATTATCAATCAGTTTCCTGAGATGGTCCAAACCAGATAACCCCTTGTCAATAGAAAAGACAATGATTTACACTACTGAGGGTGCTTCAAAGCAGTTGAACTGAGGGTATAAAAATCTGTAAGTGTGTGTGCTGCAAAAGGAGAAAGAAAGAAAAAGAAGAAGCAGGAGGAAAGAAGGAGAAAAGAAAAGAAGAAGAAAACTCCTGTGCTGACACCATCCCCTGTCATTCTTGGGACGCTGGAAGAACAGATCATCTCTCTCTTCAAGGATTGTGCTACGGACTGTGCCTGTCAGCTTTGCAGCCTGAGTACCGTGGACTAGGTGAGACCCCAGAGTTCTCTCTCTTCTGTCTAGGCATAAACTTCTGAACCTGAACTGTATTAGTTAAGCTTGAGCTAAGTTTCCCCAAATACTTAGTGAAACCAGGGTAGTATTGTCATTGTTTGTGTTTGTTTTTCTTTTGCATGTCTATTACTACTAGTACTATTATACATTTCATATGCTTAGCAATAAATAACTTTTATAGACAAACTGGTAGTACTTGGGTATATTTTTCCTTCTCTGCTTCTTTTTCCTCCCATGCTCTGCAGCAACGCTTCTTTTACCTATGCTAAAGATCCCTGTGAAGCCTAAATTATTGTGGGGTCTGCTCATCAAGAGGCCAAAGATTGGGACGTGCTGAGTTTGAAACACATAAGGGGATCAGCTTGTACAGGCTGATTGACCCAGTTTGACTCAGACGTGCCCTTATGAACTGAATGCTGGCCCATGAGGGTGTCAGCTGGACACCCAGCCAGATTCAGAGGGATTCTGTTCACCTGTGTGCTTGTGTTTGACTGCATTTTATTGTTGCTCTTATGAACTGATTCTTGGCATATGAGGGTGTCAGCCTGTCCATGCTGATCAGCCCAGCCAGGTCAGGCGTGTCACGTTAATTTGTGTGTGTTTGTGTGTATGACTGATTTGGTGACTGGAGGAACCCAGTCCCATTGAGATTGAGTCCTGCAAGATAGCTCCACTGGGGGTGAGGGGTTGCAGAAGGGAGAAATACAGCTCCATATAGTAACACAAGCAGCACATTGACAGAATCACCAAGACCCTAGAAACTATCCCTAATAAATGAGCACACCCCAAAGTAATGGGCAAATTTGGTAACAGATTATTCTGGATGTTCCACCCTGCCTCTCCAACTTGTCATTTCTATTTCAAGCATATATTTATTTGCAGATAGTTTCAAAAAAATATTTTCATCTGCAGTGCAGCTTACCCTTTTTTGTGTTATATCATATTTTTATACCATACGTTATTCATCTAACCACGATTTAAAAAATCTATTACAATATTTACTTGTATTGATCTCAATCTCCCTTGGTGGGTCTTCCTCTTTCCCTCTTCCATTCTGTCCCTGGTACAATTCTCCTTTGTATTTGTATCTTCTTTTCAGATGAGCTAATCCTCTTACAACCTCAGCTACTGCTTTTCCAACTACAAATGACAAAATTATGTTTGATTGCTAACCTATCTTCATGTATCCAGCTTTATTTCTGTCCCTTGCTGCCATCTTCACTTGGGTGTCTTGCAGTCACCTTAAACTGTACATGGGTAAAACAGAGCTGCTTGTCTTTCCTCTCAAAGCACATCCAATGCTTACATAGGTGGATCTAGGATTTGGAAAAGAGAGGTGAAGATGACATGGTGCATCACATATACACATTTTTCTCCAGAAAAAAAAGAAACTAGAAGCTTTACTAATAAGCTAGAGGCCTAAGGCTATATTATTCAATATAAATTCCATCCAAAAAGAAAAAAAAACTTTATTAAAATATGCATTAATTTGCTATATCATCTGTTATGTATAAAACAGCAAACCAGGAAAAATAATCAAAAGATGCTGTTTAATTAGATCAGTACTCACTAGAACTAAAAGTACATCTCTCTCAGATTCATAAAACAAACTCTAGCCTTCACAAGCATTTTGACAGTGCATCCAATGCTTCACTGAAAGTTATTTCCACACCTGAGTTAATATTTCTTGATAAAGTTGAAAACATCCTGCAGGACTGTGAAATAGGAGCTACATTACCAGGAGCAGCTACCAGGCAGCAGAATTGCAGGTGAAAGGATAGCTTGATTAGTGGAACCATTAAAAGCCATTCAAAAAAGGAGAGAGGGTCATTAATAGTTGTGGAATGAAGATTTTAGAAATAATCCAGTCAATTAAAATGAGCCATGAAGTCAAGTGACTTCCTCACTGCTTCCTGAAGAGAAAATCTGTTGGCACCTCCAGGCAGTTGGTTTTAAAGTTTTGGGTGGACTGGGAATCAAAGGAGGATGTGACTGCACCACTATACCCACCCTGGATCTGTCCCCAAGTGCTTAACGTTGCCATCAGGGTAGTCTAATACCCTTCTGGCTACTAATCTGAAAGAATGGACATTCAAACAAGTTATGGGGAGATAAACTACAGTGTGAGCTTGCTCTGGGTCAGCTATTGTAAGGTCACTGTCCAGGGGCTCTTATCCCCATTATTAAATAGAAGGTGGCTGGCTTCATTTCTATTGATGTGCGAGCTGTCTCACATTTACCATAAGATACCAGCATGGTATTTTATCAATCCACTAGGCTGTGGATTTAGCACAAATTATATGTCTAAAAAGGAGTTCTCCACTTAAATATTTTTGAATCTCTCTACTCTATGTCTTCCCATATGTTTTTTTTCATATTTACTTTTGTCACAAATCTAAAAGTATTTTTTTCTATATTTAAGGTTCTATCTTTTGGATAAAAAGCTGCTTTTAAGATATTTTCCCTGATCCCATACACAATTATCCTTATCTACATAATGAAATGCTTTAAATTTGAAACAATTATTGTCTGCAGAAGGATATTTAAATCTACAAAATCTTACCTGATTCTATGTATAGTCTAGAAAATTAATTTGTAATTAGATTCTAGGCTTTAATCACTTTCAAATGTATTTTGATGAAAGGTAAAGAAGGGTGTATGGGGAATAAATCAAAAGTATGACACTCTTCATAAGCCAAAGGTGAAAGGATGGAGATCCTTTCTTTCTCTCTCTCTCTGATTTGAGAAACAATTGGGACACAGGGAATGTATGGCAAAGGAAGAACAGAACAGTTGAAATTTTACATACAGAAAAGTTAAGGTTGGTTGGCATTTTTTTTCCTTTTTAAATAGACTGGATTCAGTCTATTAGCCTTCAGGACAATATTGAAATAATGATGGTACAGTATCTTTCCATCCACAACAAAATAACCTATGAATAGTCTATTAAAACAGAACATTTTTCCTACCCATAAAAGAGTACTCAAGAAAGCATATACATGCTAAATAAAGATACCTAAGAGCAAGTACATAAATCAAACAGAATTAATAAAGAAAACCAAATGTCAGAGGATGTAGCCTTGAGGTAAAACTTTTTATCCTAGAATGAAAAATGAAGCAACTTTGAAATTTTCTTAATAATGCCCTTGACTGCTCAATGTTACATCACAAGGTCAATCTCTCTGAAATTTCTGTTTAAGGATACACCATATACATTCATTAATTTTTGTCTATGTATGCTAGTCAAAGGCATCCTTGTTTACCCAAAACTCCCATTGATTCCAATAAGAATTTGATGAGCACAAGAACTGTGTGGCTGCATCTACATGAGTGAGCACATGTCTGTTGCAGTGTCTCAAAGCAGTTTGAGATGCCTCAGGAGACACACCACAAATGAAAAAAAAAACATTTCTTGCACTGCAAATATGTAGTGCAGACTCTAAATTTGATACCAGATATCAAAAGAAAATACACCAGAAAAAGTGGCACAGGGCATGATCCTGGAGCATGCTCTGAAGCATCTGGAGGCTGGAGTCTCCAAAGAGATGCTCTAGCACCTGGACAGAGTGTCTTTATGCCTGCTGCATGCCCTTGCTGCTTCAGCACACTGCCTTAGCATGCTGGAGGGAATAGAAGTAGGGCATGGCTGGCAGCAGTGGCTCAGACATGTCTGGGACCCAGGCTCTGTCCCTAATAAGCAGGGATGTGAAGGTGGGGTGGACACTGAGAGTAGGAGGACTGTGGGGTTGAGGGGCTGTGGGGGTGGGGGGGAAACTGTGTCAGAGGGGTGGGTCCCCCTCACCCCCCTCCCATGGTGCACAGCCCTTGCCACTGATGGCAGCAGCAGCAGCCAGCAGGAGGCCCTCAGTGTGTTCAAGGCCAGCTGGAGGCAGAGCCCCTAGTGGGGCACAGTGTCACCTGAGACCCTGGGGCTACACATGATACGCTGAGAAAGCCTGGGCCACTGGCACATGCCTTCAGGCAGCACTGACCTGGCTCCTGCCACCACCCAGGGCTCCTGACACTGCATTTAGGAGCCATGTGCCATTGGGCTGGCTCAGCTCCTGCCTCCACGTGGTCTGCATATCATTGGGCTGGGCTGACTCTGGCCCCCACATGGCAGGCACATGGAGGCAGAAGCCAGGCTGGCCCAATGGTTCACAGATACTGCATACAGTGTGGGGAGCCCAGGTGGTGGCAGGAGCCACTCTGGTCCTGCTTGAAGGTGTGCACCAGCAGACCAGGCCAGCTCCATTTGCCATGTGTAGTTCTGGGTCTCAGGTGGTGCCATGCATTGTCTGCGGGCTCTGCCTTCAGCAGGCCACAAGCACCCTGAGGGCCTGTGGCTGGCGGCTGCCACCAGCAGCAGGGACTGTGCACAGTGAGTGAGTGGGCTGGCAGGCATGTGGCAGACCCCCAAACCCCTACAAACCCCACACCCACAAACTCTCCCATGAGCCCTCCAAAATCCATGAATCACCTCACAATCCAACCACAAACCCCAACCCCCCCTACCTCTTCCCACACAAATATCACATCTTGAGTGCCAAGCTGCCACATGGGATGGGACCTGCTATGGCTGCAGGGGCAACTGATGCACTGCAGCCCTGCTCCATGCCTACACCAGTGCTGGGACATGTGGCCCCGGCCTGGGGGTGGCTCCTGGTCCCAGGAACCACTTGGGGTGTGTGATGGAGTGGGGAGGAGGGTTGGGGGTGGCGGTAGGCATAGGTGATGGGCAGGGGGGTGAGGAAGGTAGCAGCAGGGTCTATGGGTGCATGTGATGGGCCACGGGTAGCAGCAGGAGTGTGTGTGAAAGAGAGAAAGATGTGGATGGGGGATGGGGGAGTGGTCCAGGTAGAAGAAACCACCAGACTGGGCTTGGAGCCCCGCTTCCTCCCTAGAGCAGCCTGTGTAGTGGGAGGCCAGCCTGGAAGGGAAGGGAGGAGCCCCAGTCAAGGGCTCCCAGGAAGGGCGTGGGGATCACTGAGGCCTGGGCACAGATGCAGAGAGAAGAACAGCAGGGGCTAACACTGCTCAGAGTCACAAAGCAGCAGGTGAAACAGCTGTAGCTGGGCCTATGTCCTTGTGCTGGGAGGGAGCTGCTGCTGGGAGGCAGCAGATGTGGGGCAGGCAGAAGCTGCGGGTCAGAAGCGAAGGGAACTGGTGGGGCTGTGGGTTAGAAGGCAGGGGTATGGTCATGGGGAGGGACAAGGCACCAGCATATCAGTGCTGCCCAGCAACACAAAGTAGCTGTGGATCCAGTTACAGCTGTCTCCACAACCTGGTATGTGAAGGGGGCAGGGGCAGCTCTGACTTTTTTTATATAATAAAAAAAAAACAATGCAGATGTTAAAATGTATAGATATTTAGAATTAATTTTATTATGATGATAGAGGCACTGGTAGGCTTCCAAATTGCTTTAAAATTGTAAATATATCAATAAAACACAGTGGTGATGCCTAGGGGGTGCACAGGGGTGCACATGCAACCCCTGAGAGCACTAGTGCTCCCCTGAGAGCCAGTGTTCTCCACTTAGGTGATTGACGGGGGGGGGGGGGGCAGGCAAGAATGCTGGTGCCCCCCTGAGAGCACCAGCTGCAGAGTGGGAGTGCCGGGAGAAGTGATCCCTGCAGTCTCCCCATGGCCAATTGCACCAAGTCAGATGGCCCTGGTCAGCCACAGGGGGACCGCTCCCCCCTCCCCCAGTTGGTGTGATTGGCCATGAGGCAACCTCTCGGTTGCTGACTGGCTGCTGGCAGGGAAAGTGCACCCCACTAACTTAGGAGGCACTAGTCGCCCATGATAAAACATTGCCAAACTGATCTCTCTTTCTATATAGAGAGACATTGCATTATAATTGTGGAAGAACATGGATTTTGAGTATTTTAATGAGAGAATTTGGGGGGGTTTATAAGAGAATTTGCCATTTTTCAACAGGGAATACCAGGATCCCTACTGGTGAGGTAAGTGGCAAGACCCAGGCAGAGAAGCCTGTCCAGGGCCAGCATTGGGGATGCTGGAGGGCAGATAGGGTGGCTGACCTCCTGGCCATTTGGGGCCAGGATGACATGCTTTGACAATTCAAAGTAGGTCACCACAATGAGCACATCTTCTAGGTGATAGCTGCCCACATGGCAAATCAGGGACACCAGAAGACATGGCAGCAATGCTGCACAAAGGCCAACTGTTCAGCCACAGCCCACTGACAGCTGGCCCAGAGGTGCAGGCAGCTCTGCTGCAATGCCTGTACCACAGCCCAGGGGGCCATGTGATCCCTGCCTGGGTCTTGCAGGCACACAACCATGGAGCCACAGGTCCAAGGGTGTGGATGTTGTCACAGGTGGCAGCAGGTCACAGGCAGACAGCAGCCCCCACTGCCAGACTGCTGCAATGGGTACAGGGTGCAGGGGCCACTCTAGGTTAGGGCTGCTTCAGCAGTCCAGCTGCATAAGGGGTAGTGTACCAAGATAACAACAGGCCTCAGAAGCTCCTGAGGGCAAGTAGCCCTGAGCTGCTCACCAAGAGAGGTTTTTATACTGCTGAGGCCAGCACAGGGCAGGTTTCTATATTGCTGAGGCCAGCACAGATGCTGGCCCCAGGCTCTAGCTCCCCCTGGCTGAAGATCCGCAAGGATCTGGGCAGGGTCAGTTTGCCCCAAGTGGCACAATTTGCCCCACACCAAAGTGCATGTTCAGGCACATGTGCTGAGGCAAAAATATTTGGCATAAATTTGTGCCTCTCCTATTTGAACTGCTGCAAGCACATGTGCCTTCATCTGTGGATGCACCCTGATGTAACTGCCCCATGCAATTCTCAAGTGTAGCAATGGTTCATGTCAGAATAGCATGATTTGTCTGATAGGGTAAAGTTCATTGGTGTGATATGTCTACGCTAGGGGTTTGGTGTAAATCAGTTTCTGAAATGCCAGTGCAGATGAAAGGGTGCTTTTGAGGGCACTGATGCTAGAATTAGCTGAAGCTAACAAAAAAATCAAAGTCTAGTGTCCCCAGATACCAACTGGCCAGGCCTCAGAAGCTCCTATCTATTTGTATCTTTGAGAGATCATGGACCTTAAGGCCCACCTAGTTAATTAATAGCCCCACTGTGTGGTGCCAAAGGTTGAAAGATACAATTAAATTTTTTGTGAGACCACTAAGAAAGAAATGGGTAGGAGTGATATGGGGGTCAAAGGTTCAAAATGTGAAAATAAGATCTCCAGAGGGGAACACTGAGCAGAGCCGCCCAGACTGCACCTACTGGTCCTCAAAGCTGTCCAAGGAGCCAGTGGATGCTACCCATTGGTTCTATGCACAGACATGTGCATGGATGAGTGCCAGGAAAGTGGCTCCACAGTCCCTGGGCACTTTCCCAACCAAAGCCTCCTTCCTGGTTATGTACATGACCCACTTGACCAGTGCCAGGATGAGGATGACCAGGAAGCCCTGGGACTTGGTGGAACCACAGATGGGGTTCTGAAAAATAAAAAGGTGGGAAGTTAAGTTCAACCAGAACCTCAGGAGGAGGTGTGGAGGTGGAGGGGCTGCAGCCTGGCACACTAGAGGACCATGTGTCCCAGTGTTTCCCTTTGTCCCCAGAAGGGGCAGGAGACTGGGATGCCCATGAAGCTCACATGCCCATGGTGACGGCTCCATGGAGAAGCCACCAGTTGAGGTCTCCAGTGGCTCATGGGATGAGGATGGAGTATAGACTCAGCCACTGGGATGACCCAGCCATGTCCTCTCTGAGCGGGTCCCACCACCTGGTATCTGGGCGGGACGTGAAGATGGCATGATGGATTGTGTGGTGCATGAGTGAGTAGACATGGCAGCAATGGACGGTAGAACAGTGGACTGGTTTGGTGCCCTCCAGCCAGCTCAGGTAGTCGAGTGGGGAGTGCTGCCCTCCTATGACAAACTCCAGTGGGCTGGAGGACATGGGGGTGTGGGGACTGCGACCACACAGGACCTGGTCAACAAAGGCAAGGGTATCAGGAGGTCGCACATGTCATGGGTAGACCCATGTGCCGGGCCAGCACAGCAGGGTCCACTCACTCTTGCCTATCATAGTCAAAAAGGTCTCTGATATGGGTGACACCAGCCAAGATCAACCTTTATTGCAACCAGGGATCCTCTGCTATTGGCACCTCCAGCTGGGAGTTCCAGAGGAGGGGCTCAATGAGCAGGTTGGTGCACTGGATAAGTGTCACAGGGGAGCTGGAGGTGGATGGCAGCCTCCAGGCCCAGAGGAGGTCATGGTAGAACTCTGGCCCTTGCAGGTCCTGTAGGGAGAGCCCCTGGAAGTGGCAGTAGAAGGCACGCCCCAGGTGGCCTCATGTCACGTGGCTACAATCACTGTATAGCAGTCGCTGCAGGGCCTGAATGTGGAATGTCAGGACCTGTCTGCACAGCCAAACCAGGCCCTGGCTTCCCTCCCACAAGTGGAGGCTTAGGACCTCTGAAGCAGTGCCATCCTGTCCAGAAAAACTCAAGTGCCCATCTCTGGAGCCCCACCAGGACCTCAGGGGGCAGAGGCAGGGTGTGTAAGTGGTGCCAGAGCCTGGACAGGACCAGCTGGTTCAGCACCAGCATTCTCCCAAATAGGGAGAGACACCTCAGGAGCCCTGCCCATGCCCAGAGCCACTCTACCACCCTTGCCTCCAGCTGCCTACTGTGGGAATGAGCCCACCGTGAGGAGTACACTGTCAGCATACACTGACAGGAAGAGCCAGATTGACAGCTCCTGGAGCATCAACCCCACCATGCGCCATCCACCTCTGCAGAAGGATAAGAAAGGGCTCCAGGACCAAGGTGTACAGCTAGCATGACAGTGGGCAGCCTTGATGCACCCCACTCCTGAATGGGATGGGCTCCATCAGGGTCCAGTTGAGCTTGACCAAACACTCTGCAGGGTTCCCCCCCACACACACACACCTCCCACCATGGCCTGGGTTCAGACAAGGTGGTGATTGCTGAAAGAGGTTGACTGGATGCCAGAGGAGTGGTCCTAGGCAAAGTGTGGCAAACAGATATAAATCCGGACCAACTGGGAGGGGAATGCCTGCACCCTCCCCCCTCCCCGACACCCTGACCCCCTCTGGTGTGGGACCATAGGAGCAGCCTCTCTCCCCTTGGCAGCTACTACCCTCCCCAGGACCCTACCAAACTTGGTTTGGGAGTTGGGTCCCCTGAGCTCACAGGGGGGATGGATGATGTGGCTGGGGTGCCGGAGGGGGGGGGGGCTGAGTGGGGAGGGGTACCAGTGGCAGGGGCACCTCTCTTGCCAGGGGACATGTGGATGCCCTCTCCTCCTGGCCCATGAGACACTCATGTTACAAGTGCCTCAGGGTGTGCCACTGGAAGCATTGCAGGTCCCCCAGTGTATAGAAAACCCTCACTAGGGCCCTCTGAAAAGGAGTGGTGAGGCACCCCTCAGTGTCCATCCATGTTCCCACTGCCAGCTGGATCATAACCTGGTGATGGAAAGAGTGCATATGGCAGAGGCCAGGGTCTCATTACCCCAGTGAAAGGGCCACCACCAAGGAGGTAACTCTCCCCAGGGTTTGAAGCTGGGGCTGTAGGGCCCAATTAGAGATATAGGGAGGGACAGAGCTGAGGACCACCCTCAGGGTGGTCAAGAGGCTCGAGGGGGGCATATTCTCCCTCCACCATGAGCCCACTCTTCACCACCTTTTGTGTGGCAGCCTCTAAGGCAAGGAAAAAGACACCCTCACCATGAAAGCGGGAGGCTGCCATGATCTTGGGGGCCCCCAGTACCTGAGCCAGGGCCTGCACCAAGTCTCAAAGTACAAGTTTTTCCATTTGGGCAGTTGGCACTTCACCCCATGCCTGCAGGTGAGTGTCAGAAAGGGGGCCCTGCCACCTGTACTGCAAAGGCCCACGATGGAGGGTCCAGGCCCCATGGCTTCATGTCACCCTGCGGCTGCCTGTGCATAGCTGTGGTTCTCCTGCTGGAAGGCCGCATTGGTGGGGCCAGTGCTAGGTCCAGGGACAGGCTGAGTGGGGGTGCTTGCTGGTGTAGCGCACCTGGTCCCTCTCAGGTGCTAGTGGTCTAGGCTGGGGGTGGGGCCCTTGCCTTTCCCACCCCCAGCTGTGGAGGAGGCTGAAGAGGAGCTCTTCCCACTGCCCTTGCCTTTGGTCCCTGATGGTGGGGGAGGGTCTTGGGAACCCCTCCAGGGGGGAGGCATGGCCATGGGAGACCCCTTGGCCCTGTTGGCTCCCTGCCAGAGTCCCACCTGCCCCTGCAGCAGAGGTTGCAATTTTCTCTACCCCCAGAGGAGGTTGACTGGACTCTGCCTCAGGGATAGGGACTGCAAGGGCATGCATCACCTTGGGGGGTGGCTGGGATCTGCCCCCAGAGTGGGGGCTGCAGGAAGCTCTGTGGTGGCATCTGCACTCCCCCCACCCCCACCCCACTGCAAAGATTCCTGCCCTGCCCTTGTTTCACATGAGGGAAGAAAAAACAATAAAGAAAACAAAAGTATACAGTGGGGCTGGTGAATCTAATAGGGGCAGGCTGGTTTTGTGGGGGAAATGGGTGGAAGGGGAAGCTCACTGAGCTACACCTGCACGAGAAAAAGACTGGGAGGGCTATGCTTGGGGAATATGGGGGAGGGGGAACACAGACACACAAGGGCTGGAGAGACTCAAGCTGGCTTACTCAGCCCCCAACAAACACCAGGGCAGGGGGAGTGGACCACAGGACTTACCACAAAAGGGCAAAACCACACAGGGAAGGCTGCTGAGGCACATGTAAAAGATGGCTGGAGCAGTGGAGGGGCTTTTTTTGTTGAAGATCGGTCCAGGAGCCCCTCAGGCCTCCAGTCAGGCACTCAGCAGCAGAGCAATAGGCAGGAAAACAAAGCAGGATTAGATGCAGTGAGGCAGCTGTGGGGGAGTACAGGAGCAAATCAGTCAATTAGGGAGTAATCCAGTGCAAGGTGTTGCAGTACAGAATCTCCCTCTCTCCTGAGAGGGGGCAGCAGCAGAACAGATGGCAGCAGTAGCAGCAACCGCAGTAGCGGTGGTAGTCACCATCTAGTTCAGCCACTCAGGGTGTGCTTCAGGTGAAAGTGGAGGTGAAGGCAGGGGGTGGCCTGCCAAAACAGCTTGGTCAGATAAGGCACCTTTAGGCTCTGGCAGTGATGGTTGGGGGGGGTCCACAAGTAGTGCAAGCTCCGTCCCCAGGCTGTCCCCTGATGGAAGCATGGTGGAGGGCTGAGCAGCAGGCCAGAAAAGGTGCGCAGAAGCTGGGTTGTAGTGCTGGGGTGCAGTCCTGGGTTGCGGTGCAGTGTGATGCCCCCGCCCCCCTCCCAAGGTAGGGCAGTAGCATGCAGCTGAGGAGTTCCCCATGTGGGGTGGGCAGCAACAACAGCAGCCCAAGGCAGAAAGGGGTGCAGCCAGCTTACCCGCAAAACAAGCTAGCAGTAGCCAGAAGCAGGAAGGGACCTGACCATCTTCTCCCCAGAAGCTCTGACAGCAAGCTTGCAGCAGCAGCCTGGGACAGGAAGTAGTGTGGCCAATTTCCTCCCAGAGGCTCCTCCCCTAGACGGTTCTGTCTATTTGTATCCTTCAAGTACCGTGGGCCCTAAGGCCCACCTGGCTAACTAATAGCCCCTACTGTGTGGAGCCAATGGGTGAATGACACAACAGAATTCTTGGGACAACAAGGGCAGAAAACATGACAGGAGTGACGTGAGGGTCAAAGGGTCAAAATGTGAAAATGAGTGTACCTGAGGGGAACACCAAGCAAAGCTCCCCAGGCTGCACCCACCAGTCCTCAAAGGCATCCAAGGAGCCCCAGAAGCTCCTGAGGGCAAGTAGCCCTGAGCTGCTTGCAAGGACAGATTTTTATACTGCTGAGGCTAGCACAGGTGCTGGCCCCAGTCTGTAGCTCCCCCATGGCTGGGAGGAGCTGAGCAGGGCCTGTTTGTCCCAAGTGGCACAACTTGCCCCACACCAAAGTTCATGTTCTGGCATGTGCTGAGGCACAAATCTCCAGCACAAATTTGTGATGCTGTTACTTGAGCTACTGCAAGCTCACATGCCTCCATGTGTGGACATGCCCCATGTCTTGGTTAACAGTGAAGAGAAGTCTCTAAAAATAGGGACAGAGTAGGTGTGTCCACACAAGATGCTAGAAGCACAGTATACTAATTCTATTGCACATTAGTGCATCATGGCGAAAGCTGTGCTAATGTGCAAATGCACAGTAGAATTAGTCTACTGGGCATTAGCATCACATAAAAAGATGTGTGCCAGTGGTACTGCACAGGAGTGCCCATTACAGCACATAAAGTTAGTACCTGTTTTAGGTACTAAACTTAACGCACTGTAATTATGGTACACTAATGCACATGTAGACATGTCCAGTGTAAATCAGTGAGGCTTTACCAGTAAAACTGTGGCTTGAGAATCTGGCCCTGAGTCTCATTTTCATCAAAAAGTATATAGTTCAACTTCATGGCTTCCTCTGTGTTAATAGAATTCATGTATTCAATGATTACCAGAAAACATGCCTTTTGCTAACCTGACCTATTGTGTGTTCCACATGTCATAAGTGGCTCCTGAGTAGATGGACAGACTGTGATATTTTGGAATATAAGGACAATTCTTAAGTACATAAAATTCTCTTTGGGATCCAGCTTTGAAGAAAACAAACAACTCTGAAACTGGAATTAAGGCAAGCTGCCACTGGTTGTGAAGCCTACTCCATGCATTCTTTGAGCTTCTGATCAAACTGAATCTATTCCCACAGGTTACTCATTTCCCTCCCTTGTATTTATGTATGCCCCCCCCCCAACCTATATATTTTAGCCAGCATGTACCTGGCACAATTTCAGCTAGGAAGGCGGTTACTGTTTGTTTTCGCTTGCTTTGGGGGAAAAAAAAATGTTTGAGCAGCACCAGACAGGGGAGTTTTATGGCTTTGATGCTGATTTCCAACTTGAAAAGGATCTTTTTGGCCTTTTCTAAAGTATCAGACATGCCTTTCATCTTCCTAGAAGTGGTTAATATGCAGTTTATTTGTCACTTGAAAAGCAATTCTCTATCATTATCTAATTCACTGATTCTTTCAAAAGCTCTTAGGAATGGGTAGCACACTGCCTGAAGATAGAGTAGGTCACCTAGAATAAATTTTGCATGATCCACCTTTCCAGAGATATAAATTAGAACTTGATTCTGTGAGGTGTTGAACTTCTCTCCTAGCACTCTTAGTAGAGCTTCAATAGCTTTATTAGCTTTAATGTGATTTGTACCTCTCAAGATGTAGGCTCCTTAATTCTTCACTTCAGCTTCCTTCGGCATCTGTAGAGATCATTTTTATAAAGCCTTAGTTCATTTAATATAGAATTTTTATACCCAACTTCTCTTTTATGGCTCCAATTCAGAAAAAGCACTTGTGCCTGTGAGTAATTAAGTTAAACATCCAAATCGTCCATTGACATCAGTGGAGGTATTCACAGGCTGAAAATTAATTATATGCATAATTGCTTTGCAGGATCAGGGTCTAAATCTCTTTGGACAGAAAAGCATTTTGTGTGGTAAAGTAGTCTAACTACAAATAACTGAACAAACAAGAGGATATTTTTTCTGTGTTTTATCATGAGAAATGGAGGCACTCTTAATTATCAAATATGCAGTAGATCCAGCATTACCTCCTACTAAAAAACTGTCCATGAAAATGTCTCAGAAAACAATGAATTGTGGATAAAAATATATCATGGAATACGTTGGCTGTTTCACAGAAGTAACATTTCTGATTAAAAGGAAGACAATGCTGTTTACTGGGGATTGGTTCCTATGGGCTTTTTTTTGTGTGCATATTTTGCATATTTTTTTACCAGAGTGAAAGCATGTTGAACTTGAGAGAGGAAGAGACTCTCATTGACTTCAATAAATTTGCCATTGGACCCTAAATGGATATAATTTTAGATAGTACATAGTATCTTTGAATTTCCACAATACTGGCTGTTCTTAAACTGATTATAACATCTGTACATTCTGAATTAATACAATAATTTAAGTACCATATTATTAGAATCTGTGTGTGATGATTGAGCTGTGAATAGATTGAATGGATTTTTTTTTGTATCAAAAGAACGCTTGTCATTTGGCCAAAATGACTTTTTTTTCTTCAAGCTTGAAAAGAAAATTAGATCCTTTGTATACACTGGGAATATAAAAACCTCTCACAAGTGCCCAACTCCAGAACTACTCTCATTTCCATAACCAGAAGCTGGTAAACAAAGTTTTAGTGAATAAATTAAATGCTGAGTTTATTTCTGTTTGTTTAGACATTCAAATCATCACAAAGCACCATGGTACGGTACAGTATAACAACTATTCAGTTAAAAAAACTCGAAAACCTTTACCATACCTGTCAAGTACCTACACATTTTATAGATATGTAATAATATATATGAAACAATATCATATATATGAACTGTACAATGAATCTTGTAATACAAAACTAATTATTTTAATGTGGTTTGGTACCAGATAGCATATGTACATGATCTATACAATTTCCCTTTGGACTGAACCTACACCACAAAAGTTTTAATCAGAAAAGAATTTGAAATAGGGAATTTTTATTCCACATCTTTATCTTCTTTTGCATGCCCATTTACTTATGCACATTTACATAAACACCTTTAGACACAACAATCTAGCTCTAAAGGAAAAAAAAAAAGTTTGTTCTTACCATTAATTGTTGCTAATTTTTTGTTAGAAAAAGTAGAGAGAAAAATGCATGCAATCAGCCTCAGCTTGGAAACAAATTGGAAGTTCACACCTAACCATGTAATGGAAACTGATGTCCCTACACTTTGTGTAAATTCAGATGCACACCTGAATTTCAAATCTGCCAAGTTCATGAGGGCAAATTTGGGTTTTGATGATTTGTTTCTATTATATTACAGAAATGTAAAGTTTAGACCAGCATCCAGAGTTTAGATTTTATATCTTGTGTTCGTACCCATTTCTTATTCAAACTGGCCAGTTTGGCTTGAGACAAAAATATTATAGGTTTAGATCTATTTACCTATGTTTTAGATTATGTGGGATCCCAGTTAATCTTATAGAGGGGAAGATTTTTTTTTTTTTACTAATTACAAATTATAGATAAATATTTCTGCAACCTTGAGTTCCAACATTTTTTCTCCCTTACTAACCAAAGATTATACTCTGTCTGAAAAGCTATGCAACACAAAGACATTTGAGGCTAAATCCTACTTTGCATTTTTGTCCCTAAATGGAACATATACAGCCATAGTTTTGGGCACTTACATACTATTTCCAATTCAGCTTGGCGTACACAAGTCCATGTGTACCCTCTGAGAATGGTCAATAGGGTAGCACTCCAGCTGGGCAGCTAAATGGCAAAACTAAGATTTCTCAGTTATACTCATACACAGCTGAGTAGGGACAAAGGAGGGTCCCCGAGACACAGGCGCAGCAGTGACTTCTGGTTGCCCCTTCAATCATGTTTGTGATCATGTGACTGTCATCAGCAGCCAGTTATTTTCACCTCCCCTCCCCCACCACATCCCAAGTTGGCAACCAGGTTACTTGCCCAGTTTGCCCTGCCCTAGTTACACTTATCCAGCTCATAAGTCTAGGTAAGTCCAAACATTTATTTGCAGAAAAAAACACAATTACTGTATATGAGGTGGGAACTTTAAGCCAAGTAACTTCACAGTTAGTGTTCTTACACAGGGAGCAGGAGAGAAGCCTCATCCCTTAGCAAGTAAGTCCTCTTCACTCACGAAGGTGGTTGCATTTGTATCTCCTGCTTCCTAGCCACATACTATAAACCCTAGACCTCAAGTTAGGCATTACGCAGTACTGTCTTCAGTATTCCTCTTGAAGTGGCTTGCTAGGCAGTCAAGAAAGGGAGATATGGAGGTCCAGGAGAAGTAGACCATGCCATAGTATGTGTGGCTCAGTGATTCCCTGGAAATACTGGAATCATGGGCTTTACCCTGGTTCTCTGCTCTGAATAGGGAAGAAATATATTTTAGCCAATGATTACTATATGCAAGGTACAGGAAGGCTGTTTCAAGAGGGGAGCTGGAAAAGGCACTGCAAAATGGCTACCATGTGTTCTGGTGGCTAGTACACTTGTTGAGAAACTAGAGACACAAATCAATATACTCTCTGGGCATGGAGTTTAGCACCTGACTGTCTTGCTCCATGGGAAAATGGTTCCATAACCACTAACGGTATGTAGAAAAGTTACAATTAGATTGATTTTACTAGGGCTAGGTCTATCAAAATGCCTTATCATACCCGTATTCAGGGGCGTTAAATCAGACAAAAAATACCAAGCCCAATATAAATTAGTTAACCTGAGGAGGGAGCGGGTTAGCATATGGAGCACCAACCACTTACCTGAGCCCCAGGGCTATGGTCTTCCTACCTTCTTAACCCTAACTGGCCTATATTTTAGCCCCTGGACTCCCCACCCCCACTTCCAAACAGGCAACTTCCCTGGACCTACCGAAGCTTCCCCTCAATCCTGCAACCCCCCACTCCCATGGACCCCCTAACTCACCTGATCACACCCATCCCTCACTCCATGCAGGATGAGTTATTCTGGTTTCCCCTTACAGCTCCTGGGACTGGCAAATGACTGTACATGCTCCTCCTGGTCTATGTTGACATGGTTTAAAGTGAGTCACGTGAATGTACACTGGGTGCAGCCAACTTTAAACTAGGTTCTCCAGGGGATGGAGACAAAAGCCCCGAAGTAAGTGGGGAAGTGGGGAAGTATGAAAGTGTGGACAGGCCTGTTAAAAGTCTCTGGGTTAGTGTCAGAGGAGAGAGCAAAAAGAGTGATGTTATGGTGAGTATCTACTATAGCCCACCAGACCAGAAGGATGAGGTAGATGAGGCTTTCTTCAAACAGCTAGCAGAAGTTTCCCCATCACAGGCCATTTCTCATGAGGGACTTCAATCCCCTTGAAATCTGCTGGGAGGACAATACAGCAGTGCACAGTCAATCCAGGAAATTTCTGGAGAATGTTGTGGACAACTTCTTGGTTCAAGTGTTAGAGGCCAATTAGGGAATGTTCTCTTGAACTGCTGCTCACAAACAGGGAGCAATTGGTGGGGAATGGAGAAGTAGGGAATGAGCTAAAACACAGAAAGGAAGCTTACAAGAAGTGAAAAGTTAGAAAATGACTATGGAGGAGTATAAGAGTATTGCCTAAGCATGCAGGGACGAGATCAGGCAGGCCAAAGTGAAATTGGAGTTGCAGATAGCAAGGGAGGTGAAGGGTAACAAGAAGGGAAGGTCATGGAAAGTGTGGGTATGTTACTGAATAGGGGAGACAACCTAGTGACAGATGTGGAGGAAAAGGCTGAAGTACTCAGTGCCTTTTTTACCTCTGTCTTCACAGGCATGTCAGGTCCCAGGCTACTGCGCTGGGCAGCATAGTTTGGGGAGAAGGAAAGCAGTCCTCAGTGCTGAAAGAACAGATTAGGGACTATTTAGAAAAGCTGGATGTGTACAAGTCCATGGGGCCAAATGCAATGCTTCTGAGGGTGTTGAGGCACTTGGCTGGTGTGATTGTAAAGCCTTTCTTTGGAAACTTGAGGTGATCAGGGGAGATCATAGATGATCGAAAAGGGCAAAGATAGTGCCCATTTTTTAAGAAAACAAAGAAGGAGGTTCCAGCAAACTACACACTCATCAGCCTCACCTCAGTCCCTGGAAAATCATGGAGCTCAAGGAATCCATTTCTAAGTTGGAGGAGAAGAAGGTGATTAGCAATAGTCAGCATGGATTTACTCAGTGCAAGCCATGCCTGATCAACCTGATTTCCTTCTATGATGAGGTGACTGGCTCTGTAGATGTGGGAAAAGCAGTGGATGTGATCTACCTTGACTTTAGCAAAAAACAATCTAAAAAAGCATGGGTTGGATGAATGGACTGTAAGGGGGATAGAAAACTAGCTGGATAATTGGGCTCAAAAGGTAGTAATCAAAGGCTTGATGTCTAGTTAGCAGCCAGTATTAAGTGGAGTGCCTCAGGGGTCAGTCCTGGGGCCAGTTTTGTTGAATATCTTCCACAACAACCTGGAAGTGATGGAGTGCACCCTCAGCAAGTTTGCAGATGACACCAAGCTGTGGGCAGTTGTAGATGCACTGGAGGGTAGGTCTAGGATTCAGAGAGACCTATACAAATTGCAGAATTGAAACCAAAAGAAATCTCATGAGGATCAATAAGGACAAATTCAGTCCTATATTTAGCATGGAACAATCACATCCATGGGTACAGGCTTGGGACCAATTGGATAAGCAGCAGCTCTGCAGAAAGGGACCTGGGGGTTACAGAGAACAATCAATTGAATATGAACTGACAGCGTACCCTTGTTATGAAGAAGGCTAACTGCATACTGGGCTTCATTAGGAGGAGCATTGCCAACAGATCAAGGGAAATGATTCTTTCTTTCTATTCAGCACTGGTTAGGCCACATCTGGAATAGTGTATCCAGTTTTGGACTCCCTACTACAGAAGGGATGTGGACAGATTGGAGAGAGTCCAGCAGAGGATAACAAAAATGGTTAGGGTGCTGAGGCATGTGACTTCTGAAGAGAGGTGAGGTACCTGGATTTATTTAGTCTGCAGTAGAAAAGACTCAGGGGGGGATTTAATAACAGCCTTCAACTACATGAGGGTGATTATAAAGAAGATGGACCTAGACTATTCTTAGTGGTGGCAGATGGCAGAACAAAGAACAACAGCATCAAATTGAAGCAAGGAAATTTTTACATTAAATATTAGGAAAAACTCATTAGAAGATAGTAAAGCACTGGAACAGGTTACCCAGAGAAATTGTGAAATCTCTATCCTTGGAGGTTTTTAAGACCTGACTAGACAAAGCCTTGGTTGGGATGATCTAGTTGGGGATGGTCCTGGTTTGAGCAGGGGGTTGGACTAGATGTGTTCCCTTCCAACCCTAATTTTCTATGATTCTATGAATGAGTGTAATCACTGTAAGCTAAAAGGTTGAAGGGCCCTTCACCTCCTCCATTTCACTTCTAGCAGTTCCACTTCGCAGTGTGGAAAAGAATCCTAAACTGTGTGTAAGTGCCACAAACTGGCAGTACATAAGCTGAAATAGGATAGGCCTTAGAGTATGACTGCCATACTGTGCATAAACCTACCATTATAATATAGAACCGAGCACTGAAACCTGTTTATCTGCCAAAAAAGATTCCTTACCCATGGATCATCATCCAAATCTAGTGATACCCTAAATCAGTGGTCACCAACTGGGACGTGTGTGTGAATGCATGCGTATGCCTGCCCCTCTCCACCAACCCAGTAGGCCAGTCTATGGGGGAGGGAAGGGGCCAGACTGAGGCCCCTGCAGTGAGGAACAGAGTGCTGCAGAGGCAGGAGCAGGGGTAAGGTGAGTGGGGCCCCGGCCAGGTGGGTGGTGTGAGGATCAAGTCCATGTGGCTCATATAGGGGCACAGGAGAATCCCACTGCTCTGTGCACCCCAGCAGAGGCCACATGGGGCATGTGCATTCCCATCTGTGCATGGTGGCAGCAGCTGCATTGTGGGCTGGGCTTTGTACCCTGAGCTCCGCTGCAGCTAGCCCAGGAGTGGCCTGATGCCACGTGCACTCACTGACAGATGGGCAGCGGATGAGGCTCAGCCCAGCAGTGGGATGCACATAGGGTTGAGCTGCTCTTGGGCCAGCTTCAGGGGGGCTCGAGGAGCAAAGCTCAGCCCACAATGGCAGCTGCCTCTGCTGCACACAGATGAGGAACATGATCCCCAAACTCAGGGCAGCATGGGTGGCTGCAGCAGCTGTAAGGCAGGGCTGGGTCAGGCCATGCACAGCTGGGGCAGGGCATGGGATGGAGCCATGAGCAGCTTGCCCGGAGGGTGCAGGGGGGTGGGGGGCATGCAGCCTGGGAGGGCATGGG
Organism: Alligator mississippiensis; assembly: GCF_030867095.1. Taxonomy (NCBI): domain Eukaryota; kingdom Metazoa; phylum Chordata; order Crocodylia; family Alligatoridae; genus Alligator; species Alligator mississippiensis. The sequence continues at coordinate 164,548,849 of NC_081824.1, forward strand.
GGGTATGTGCCCCTGGATCTGCACAAATGGTGGGGTGGACTGGGTCCAGGACAGTTCTGGGCTCTTTCCAACAGGGGTGTTGGGCCTGGCTGTGCTTGGGCTGGGCTGGGCAGTGGCAGCACTGAGAGTGGGACTATGCTGGGGGGAGGGGTGCTTCAGGCACCCAAAAATTCACCATAGCCCCCCTCCAAGCCCCCATCCCAGTGCCACCACCACCTGCCCTGAGTGCAGTGCAGCCCAACCCCTCCGGCAGGAAGAGCCAGGCACAGACTTCCCTTTCCCTGACTCCTTTCTCCCCAAGGGCATGGGGGCCATGTGCCTGGGATCTGTGCAGGGTGGAGGATGGGCTGTTGCTGTGGGCTGGAGCTTGGAGGCTGCTGGGAAGCTCTTCCTGGCAAGGGGGTTGGGCCACACTGTGCTTGGGGAGGGCAGAAGCAGTGCTGGGAGGAGGATTTGGGGCACTACAGAGAATTTTCAGGTGGCTTCAGCCCCACCCCCCATAGCTCGGCTTCCAGCGCTGCTGCCAGCACCCAGCCCAAGTGCAGCCCAGTGCAACACTCACTCTGGGAAGAGCCTGGTGCTGCACCAGCGCCAGGCCACCCTGCCCTGTGTACAGATCTGAGGGCACACACCCCTCATGCCCTCCCAGGCTGTGTGGCCCCCCTATCCCTATGTCCCCTGGATGAGTGTCTCACAGCTTTGACCTGCTCCCTTCCCCAGCCCCAATCCCTCCCCCTCATCGCCATGGAGTGGGGGTAGATTGAGTCCCTAGCAGTAAGGGAGGGAGCAGGGCACAGGCAGGAGCAGAGACTGGAGGGAGTGGGGGACAAGCGGAGGCCTGGGGGGCATGTGCTCCCCGGGCCTCCCCTTGTCTCACCATCTGGCCTGGCCAGGGCCCCACTCCCCCCAGCCCCTGCTCCTGCCTGTGCCCTGCTCCCTGCCTTCCTGCTGGGGCCTCCATCTGTCCTGCCCCACCATGGCCCTTTTCCCTTCCCCCTACCCCTTCTCCCACAGACTTACCTGCTGGGGAGGCACGCCCCCAAATATTTTTTTTCTCCCTCCACCTTGATCTGCCCCCCCTTCCATCCTCACAAACTGACCTGCAAAGAGGAAGCGGGGAGTGGCACACGGTAGATCTTGGGTTTCTTTTTAAATAAAAAAAGAGATCACCTACGTAAAAAGGTTGGAGACCACTGCCCTAAATTATGGGAGCAACATACACACCTGAACATAATGTGGCAAAATCATAACTACTGCCATTATACATTTTAATTCTAATGGTAGTTAGAGGTTCCAAGCAGGAATCAGAAACCTGCTTTTTTCCATTAGATAAACATACAGTAAAAGACAGTCCCCATTCCAGTGAGCTTAAAATATTGGCTAATAACATAATGCAATGAATTGGTGTAAAATGTGAATGAAGATGAGAGCAGAGAGAGGATAAGGAAACAAACATACTTGAATTCTTTAATTTGGCTCCAATGGACTGAAATAAAAGACAAACTAATATTTGGACCCAATCAACTCTCTCCTCAAATTTTATCTTCTTATTCTGTTCTTTTAAAGATGTTCAGTGTCATGAGTGATGGCAACTTTTATGTTTGTTACTTCTACATTACAGTCTGGTGATGAATGGTGTCCTGAGGAAACAGGTAAGGTAAGAGCCTTCGTTTCTGTCTTCTCTGGAACTGACATTATTAAATAATTTCATTGCCAATGATTCATGCACTATACCAGCAAAAATCTTCTTTGGAATCACGGTGTGAAAAAAGGTGATGTGAGTAGGTGGGGGGTCTGTGGGAGATGAGAGAGAACACTATGCATTGCTCACTTATAAAGCAGCAGAGAAGATAACATTTAAATGCAGGGGATGTTAGCAGGAATAGGAACATCTAATTTTATCAGTATGGTCCCTGCTACCAAGTAAAGTGAATTAAAGAGATCCCTTATTTTTAACCAGTTGGCATATCAAATATATACAAAAGGAACAAAATAACTAGGCAGCCTACATAGCCTTTTTAAATGCAACAAAAATAAGATAAAACAAAATGGTATTAGTTTTTATCAGATGCCAGTGATTAGTCTCCCACACAAACATCTTTTCCATTTCTTTTTATTTTGGCTTTTAGAACTGGACGGACAGAGACTTCAGAGCTAAATTGGGCTTCCTAGGTAGAAGGCTGCACTGGGGGTAATGTGAAGTTCTTCCCAGAAAAGCACTGAGGTTACTGTTCCTCAGAGAGGCACAGGCACCTTTAAAACATCTCAAAGGGAAACATCAAAGTTGCTAAACCACTTTAAAGGATACAGCATGCTCCCTTCTGCACAGCTGGAATATTGAAAGTGAAGCTTGGTGCTGTCCCTTTTCCATCTCTTCCTTTGAAGCTCTAGGGATAAATGATCTTTCCTTGAGAAAGACTGGGTCAAAGGTAGAATGGAAACAGGTTTCTTACTCCTTGTTTCACCATGCTTGTTCACATGAAGGCTTTTCAAAATTAGTGACAATAATAAACACTGTTCTACATAAATGATTTTATTTCAAATAGTCTGCAACAGCTCAGTGAAACTGTTCATCAACTCAGAACAAAGTCAAAGGAGATGGAAATCCCATATTAGTACATTGATTGGCACAGAGATGTGATTGTGACATACATTGTAAACAGTATGTAATGGTAATAGTCGCTCTCTCTTTTTTTTCTTTTCTTTTCTTTCTTTTCTTTTCTTTTCTTTTTTTTTTTTTTTTGGAGATATTTTACATTTTTAGGAGACTTCTCTCTGCCAAAGGCAAACACTGTGGGTTATGGAAGGGAAAGGGATTGTTTTTCAGTTGGGATGATTCCTATGACAGAAGTGGCGCTCTGGAGACTTCTAATGACTTCAGTGGACCTTATAACCTCATGAATTTTCTCAAATCAGGGCTATATGAGCGTGTCCAGATGAGCATGGTCATGCAGTATATGGTGCCACAAACACATTTGCAGTGTCAAATACCACACAGTCCAGTGTTTTCCACACTGCCTGAGTGTGTGCTGTGCCAGGTTTTTTTTACCATGGGTTTTTTTGACCCATATAGGTTCAGCATGGCAAAATAGCCATGGCTACAGCCCCAGAGTGCCCCCTGAAACCCAGGTAAGGCTTCTGGAGCCAGCTCAGTGCTGGCTCCAGCCTCCCCTACCCTACCCAAGGCAACTTGCCGTGTGCTAAATGCACAGGCATTCCCTGGGGACAAGTAACTACGGTGCAAGGTACACTGCTGCTAGTTGTCCCCAAGGAACCAAAAATCCACCCGTGTCTGGATGTGCCCCATGATTCCACTGAGGAAAACCACCTTGCTAAGGATGTGTACGTGTAGTAGATAATGTCCTTTCCTTCAGCAAGAATGTTTATAGTAAGTAAAAGGTACAGAGTGACTGTAAAGCTGCTCTACAGCATGACTCTGGATTAGAAGGATCATGTTTTTTTTTCACCTTCCTTTGCCTGCTCAACATAGATTCCTTGTGAAATTGTCACTTACTCAGATTTTATGCAAGGAATGATAGTTTGGCTCCATAATCATGGTACTGGATTTGAGGTGTTGTTCTTTCTCAAAGATGACAAATGTTTTATTTCTGAACTCAGGGGCTAGGTACAGACATTCCCAAAGCCCAAGGCACAATGATCCACATGACATGGTTTTCTATAAGCAGTACAGTTTAAATCAGTCACAAACATACATTCATCCTTTGGGGTAGGGGAGAGGCAAATCTTAAACCAGGTTCCAACATTTTTAAACCAAACTGTGCGTGTCAAACTTCTGTTCTGTTATGAATATAGACCAGTTTCCCATCACTTATACTGGTAAAACTATATTGTCTGTACCTGGTCAGGTGGTTTAGTCAGAAATTTAGAATGATGATTCAGGCCTGGCTTCTGAAGCAAGATGACAGAACAGTTTCAAGAAAGTCTCCCTTTTCTCTAGTTTTGTGACAATATCTCTTGTGCCAAGAGTTCTGTAAAACTACCTACAGTGTACATGTCCTTATAATGATTACAGGTTTTCAGATTCTATAAAGACTTCTCTGTTGATGTTGCTGTGACATATTTGGATTGAGTTCTAGCAGCTAATGAATAATGAGTCTATACAAGCTGCTTCCTCACCTTATCTCATCTCATGAATCTCTTTTATGCATGACAAAATAAATCCTGCTCCAGCTTCTGGAAAAAGTACCCTACCTACACAGTTGAAGCAGTGTCATTCATCTGCATGGGTGGAAGGAGGCAGGGGGTGAAACATTATCAAAAAGCCCATTTAAGGGTACATACAGACATTTGGGAGACTAGATGGTGTAAAAAATAGCCACCTGATCTAATTTAGTTCACCCACATGTTTAGGACTTTGTTACACCTTAATTTTAGGTGGCTCCTGGAGCTCTTAACCCCTGGATTGCCCACACATTAACACGTGAAACTAGTTTTGGAACACTTTAGGCATTGTAAAGTTATGCCACTCCAGGGCAGTTTTATGTAGGATGTAGTGTTCCTCTTTCACCCTACTGTTCTGTGTGGACAAACTTTCCACTCCCTGAACCCTACTACCCAGGAAGACAGTTCTGGCACCAAGCTAAATGCTGCTTCCACCCCCAGGGATGTGACCTTCCCACCCATACAGGTGCAACTCCATGCAAACAGCCTGAAGAGAACATGATAGCCAGCCAGGTTGCAAGGCACAGATGGGTCCAGAGGTCTAAGGAGGGGTGAGGGAGTTGAAAAGGTAGGGAGCTAGCTCGAGTCCCCATGAGCTGGGGCTTCCTTCCTGGGGTCTGGGCAGTAGCTCCCCAAAAAGTACCTTCCTTCACTGCTTCCAGCTCCCAGTCACACTGGGAAGCATGATTAGTCCCTCCCCCCCCCCCCCATATCCTTAAGTGACTGACTACTTTCATTTCACCACCTTTCCTCCACTTCCATTTTCTTTCCACCCCACTTCCCATTTCATTAACCACCCCCACCCCATTAACTGTCTGCCTCCCAGCTTCATGTGCCTGTCTCCCCCAAACCATCATTGCAACACACCCCCACCTAGCGAGATCTAGCCACCTAGAGCAGGGAAAGAAGACTATCCTTGCTCACCAGCCCTGTAGCAGCAACTCACAGCTATAGCTCTTAGTCCATCCCTTGCTCACCAGACCGCTAGTGGGAAGTAACAGGTGTGCAGGTTGAAGGCCATCAGAGAAGGTTTTTAGCTTTAAGGTATGACTGGCCCAAATCTGAGCTAGAACTAACACTGATCAATATCAGTAGCTCAAAGTGCAACGTGTAAGAAAACACTTACACTTAAATCCCTCATTAAGTCAATCTAAGTGCCAAAATGTACTAATGTTCCCTGAAAATTAGATTAGTCAAAAAATGACCAGCCTGATCTAACTTTAGTTCACCTGAGAGGTGCACTAAGTTAGAACAGGCAAAGCTATACCGATCTAACTGAACATCATTACATGGTCCCCAGTGTTGGTTTTACACACTTTGCCCGTGCCAGGAGACTGAAAGAAGTAAATTGAAGTGGTGGAAGGGACAGGAGGGATTAGGGGGAAAGGGATTGGTCCACAGGCTGCACACGTTGTTTGTCTGGGGCTGGGGAGAGCTAAATATAACCTCCAGTCACAGCAGGGAGAAAACTCTCTGATCCAGACAACCCTTCCCCATACCCCACCACCCCGCTATGGAGCCACTAGCCCCCCAAAGCACCCAGCACTGCTGCCCACTCCAACTTAGACCAGGTTATCAGAACCAGTGAACACCTATAAAACCAGCACTGAAGTGGTGGGTGGATTGTGGGGCTGGCACGTCCTGGCTCAGGGGGAGGGGGGGGCACCAGTGGCAGATTGCAAAACTGGAAGTGCTACCAGCATTTCTTGGGGTGGGGGAGGGGGTGCTGGCCAGTGCTCCCCACTCCCTGGCTGGTGAGGGCAATATCAGGGGGGGAAATGCTCTCCACCATGCCCCCCCCCTTGTGTCACCTATGTTACAAAGAATAATTCTAGTAAAAGAATTAAATAAACATTTTAAGGGATTCAATAAAAGGACTCAAATTGCTACAATCCAGAAGTAGTTTTCAACAATTATAGGATTAAGGAGCTGAACTCCTAACCCATTTCCTCCATGAAATAGTGATGGAAGACTCTGCCAGTTGACATTTAAGAGCTTTTTCTTTCTTCCCTATCTCTTTTAAAGCAGTTTGTATATTTACCTAGACCATTTCAAAGCAAGAGGCAAATGGATCAGTCTAGTAATGTTTTACACCCATTTTCAAGTGCACAAGATGCAATTCAAAGAGGATCAGGGTCAAAACATGAATGGTTTGAATTTATTTAAAAGCTCCTTTTCAAGACCTTTTAAGCATTTCTTCAGAGCTAAAAGAAAGAGATATTTTGCCCATCACATCTGGGCTTTTGGGAGTTTCCCAAGTTGAATTCCTTTTGTAGGCTTCAGAAAAACACGTTTGAATTTGCTATATACGTCAATTAACCAGCTAATTTCTGCAATCAGCTTTAGCCATTCCTCAGAATTGATCACTTTCCAGATTTATCTCTAATTTTGTGTTTACCCCAGATCAAACTAACTAGGCAGTTTGGACAAGGATGTACATCCTGAAACTACTTGATTTCAGATGCTCTATTACATTTCAAGATTGGATTTGACAGTTTTCTCTTTGAAGCAACTATATGTTTGCCAAGGTGAACTAATGCACAGTTCCTAGACTCCCCAGGGATTGCCCTTTTGGTAGCTGAACACCTTTCTCAGTGAGACAAGATAATTGTGCCAGACAGTTAATAGTGTGACATAATTATGTATCTGGAAACCCTAAGCCTCCTATTGACTTGTGATCCTGAAATACTCTGGTTTTCAGTTGAAGCTTGTTATGCTTCTAAAGAATTCTTTAATTAAGCTTTCTTTTTTTCCTTCCACTTATAAATTGATGGCAACTGGAATGGCAATTTTTGGGATGCAAAAATTTTAGTCAGAATGACCATTTAATTTGGGCACAATATCACAGGTAGATCTTTTGCCATTAGTTTTCTAATTCCAAAATATACAAGGTAAATGATGTTTCCTATTTGATTAGCTATGGACTTACTATTACATTTTGTTAATTTGTACCACTAATTTCATTCTGCAAAGTTTTGCAGAGAATTCATGCTCTTTCAGATTCTAATCATCTTTCTTCCTGCATTATGCCTCATTCTTTTTCAATGTGGATGTTTAATATTAAGGCACAAATTGGAAATTTAGTATGAAATACAAGCAACTTGATTTTTCATTGCCTTGCACCATTTATGCCTTTTTCACTCAAGATGAACTAGTAAATACAGGCCCACAGGATGTGCAAGGCCATAGAAACTCAGGCTCAAGAGACTCTTGATTTGGATGTATAATACGTTATGGTGTGGACTTTGAGATCATGGTTAAGAGTGAGATCCACAAGGTAAACTCTGACCCTGATCTAGTGAAGTGCTTAAGCATGTGCTTAACCTCAAGTACCTCAATAGTCCTTTTGATGTTAAGGAAACTATTCATAAGCATAAAATATAAGGACATGTTTAAGTGCTTAGATGGATCTACATAAGTAACTCTTACTTTTCTGACAGCTCAAGTCAACATATTTATAAATAAATCCAGCTTTTATTTCAAAGTATAAACAAAAAAAAGCAAATAAGAACACAACTAGTCAAGGTATTTTTCTTGCCTGTCAAATAATTCCATAAATAAAGCATAGGCAAATATATAACCTGTTAATTAAACAAACACATTAACCTAGTGATAGTGATATTCAATTTTTTTTTAATCCTGACCAATTTACAGAGGCTATTACATTGGATTTTTTTTCATTTCCCATTATTACATTTTAAACTGGTTCAATTAATTTTATAAAATAACGTGCTAAAATAATTAAACAGAGGGTAGTTTAGACTGTCTCAACATAGGCTGTGTAAATGTATTCAAATAATCTGGGAGAATTCTTCCAGGTTTGTTCTTGTGGTAGAAAAAAATACCCAGAGCCATGTGTACAGACATTTGAATGCTGAGTACCTGAAGAGTTTGCAGTACTGACATACATCTTGGTATGTTCTTCAGGTTCCCTTAATCTGCCTGGCAACAGATGGCAGCAGGGCATAGGAAAGTCCTGATTGGTTAACTCAGACTGTCCATGGTCAGACTGCATTGTCAGCAAATACAGACATTCACTGTCCAAGGAGAAACTCTCCTTGAAGTAATTTAACCCTGGTTGTTCCCAGGTTATTTTTCTCCTGGAGTGGCCATTATTGCTCTAGGAGAACAATCCTAAACATCTGTACACATGTGGTTTCTCCTAGGAGAGCAGCAACTCTCCCAGGAGAAACTGAATGTCTGTATGAAGCAACAGCACAATTATTCATTATAATTTGATTGGAAATTTTTCACAAGGAAATTTGTCTCATTAGAAAATCCTGAATGGTCAAAGGCTAAGCAATTCATAGAAATTAATTAATTTTTACTAGATTCTATAGCAAAAACAAACAAACAAACAAACAAATAAATAAATAAAGGGAGAGAGGGCTGCAGTTGATCAATGTGCCCCATTTTTATGAGTTTGAAAGATACAAATTAAATTATTTGATTCAAAATTATATTTTATTTAAATTAATAACATTGCATACTACACAAAGATATTGAAATTGAAGCCATTCAATAGACCCCAAAAGAAAATATTTTATGGGAAACTTGTTCTTCCATTTCAGAATGAGAAAAAAATTAAGTAGTAGAATGTCCATTTGGAGGGACAATATCATTGTTTAACTCTTTTTTTGAAGCAGTGTCACTGGGTATTTGGACTGGTTTGTTTGAAAGGGAATAATCATATTGAACAATCATATTATCTCCAACATAGCCAGGTTAACACAGCCAGCTACTGATGGATATGTCAAGGTTATAACTTATAGCTAGGCCATAGTGTATTGCTGCATTATTAGGGTGCATTATTATTAGGGTGCAATAACATACCATGAAAACAGCTAACGTACCTTAATAGTGAGGGAGAGTAACATAAATCTTAGAGGAACATGTGTTTAATCTGCTGGGGCAGTTTCTGGAAAGACAGTTAAATCCTCTGCCAAAAATACTTGATTTTAGTTTGTGCCAATGTAATGGATATCCTTGATATGGCAGTCAGTAAGACGCTACATTTAAAAAATGGCTTTCTCCATTGTTTGGTTGTTCAAATTGTCATGTCTTGTATATGCATGTGTAAGAGTCCCTCAGAGTGAAGGATGATGGTGCCAGGGCAGGAGTACAAATCAGATGGCATGGGTTGGCATGGGACTGAGAAAGCATGACAAGGTTTTTCCACATATCTCACATTTCTGCATACCCTAGAAGCCAACCAATGCTGCTGTTGTCATTCTTAATACTTCATGTTCTGTCCTAGCTCACTGGCATGTTACAGCTGTTTTAAATGCTCAATCCTTTTAATGGAAATCAAAGCTTGGACAGATGACTAGGGAGAAGGAATATTGCTCAGGCATTCAGGGATGAAATTAGGTAGGAAAAAGTACAATTGGAGTTGAAGCTTGTAAGAGAGGTGAAGGGTAACAAGAAGAGTTACTACAAGTATGTTAGTAACAAGACGAAAGTCAGGGAAGTTATGGGTCCCTTACTGAATAGGGGAGGTAATCTAGTGACAGATGAGGAAGAAAAGGCTGAAGTACTCAATGGCTTTTTTACCTCAGTCTTCACAGGCGAAGTCACCTCCCAAACTACTACACCTGGCAGCATAGTTTGGGGGTGGGGGGCAGATGAGCAATCCTCAGTGGTGAAAGAACAGATTAAGGACTATTTAGAAAGGCTGGACATGTACAAGTCCATGGGCACAGATGCAATGCACCTTAGGGTGCTGAAAGAGATGGCTAATGTGACTGTAGAACCATTGGCCATTATCTTTGCAAAGTTGTGGAGGTTGGGAGAGGTCCCAGACAATTGGAAAAGGACAAATAGAGTGCCCATCTTTAGGAAAGGGAAAAAGGAAGATCCAGGAAACTACACACTCATCAGCCTCACCTCAGTCCTCTGAAAAATCATGGAGCAGGTCCTCAAGGAATCCATTTCTAAACACTTGGAGGAGAAGAAAGAGATCAGGAACAGTCCACATGAATTCACCAAGGGCAAGTCATGCCTGACCAACATGATTGGCTTCTATGATGAGATGACTAGCTCTGTGGATGTGGGGAAAGCAGTGGATATGATATATCCTACTTTAGCAAAGCCTTTGATGTGGTCTTCTACAGCATTGTTGTAAGCAAGCTAAGGAAGTATGGGTTAGATGAATTCACTGTAAGGTTGATAGAAAGCTGGCTGGATCACCAGGCTCATAGATTCTTAGATGTTTGTGCTAGAAGGGACCTTAGCAGATCATCGAGTCCAACCCCCTTGGAAGCCCATTCCAGATTCTGGCAACCCTTACCATAAAGAAGTTCCTCCTGATATGCAACCTAAATCTGCACTCCATCAGTTTGTGATCATTGTTGCTAGTTACTCCAAGGGTTGCCCTGGTAAACAGAGCATCTCCTATTCCTTGCTGTCTCCCCTTCTCTCCCCCACCCCAGCAATGAATTTGTAGGTCACAACAAGGTCACCTTTCAACCTTCTCTTGTGGAGGCTGAAGAGATCTAGGGCCCCCAATTTCTTCTTGTAGGGCTTTGCCTGAAGACCCCTAATCATACAAGTGGCCCTCCTCTGAACCCTCTTGAGGTTGTCCGCATCCCTCTTGAAGTGTGGCTCAACAGGTAGTGATCAATGGCTCGATGTCTAGTTGGCAGGTGGTGTCAAATGGAGTGTCCCTGGAGTCAGTCCTGGTGCTGGTTTTGTTCAGTATCTTCATCAAAAACTGGGGCGATGGGATGGAGGGCACACTCAGCAAGTTTGTGGGTGACACTAAGGTGAGGGGAGTAGCAGATACGCTGGAGGGTAGGGCTAGGATTGAGTGACGTAGAGGAATTGGAGGATTGGGCCAGAAGAAATCTCATGAGGTTCAACAAGGACCAGTGCAAAGTCCTGCACTTAGGACAGAAAAATCCCACACACCACTACAGGCATGGGACGAACTGACTAAGCAGCACCTCTGCAGAAAAGGACCTGGGGATTACAGTGGACAATAAACTGGATATGAGTCAACAGTGTACCTTTCTTGCCAAGAAGGCTAATAGCAAACTGGGCTGCATTAGTAGGAGCATTGCCAGCAGATCAAGAGAATTAATTATTCCCCTATATTCTCTATTGATGAGGCCACATGCGACGTACTGTGCCCAGTTTTGTGTCCTCCTACTACAGAGAGGATGTGGACAAATTGAAGAGAGTCCAATGGAGAGCAATGGAACTTGTTTGGGAGCTGGTGAACACAATTTATGAGGAGAGAATAAGGAAACTGGGATTATTTCGGCTGCAGAAGAGAATACTTAGGGGAGGATTTGACAGCAGCCTTTACCTACCTGAAGGATGGTTACAAAAAAGGATGGAGCTGGATTGTTCTCAGTTGTAGCAGATGACAGAACAAAGAACAATTGTCTTAAGTTGCAGCAAGGGAAGTTTAGGTTGGATATTAGGAAAAACTCTCAAATTAGAAGGGTGATGAAGCACTGGAATGGGTTACCTATAGAGGGGGTGGTAACACCATCCTTGGAGGCTTTTAAGGCCCAGCTTGACAAAGCCCTGGGTTGAATGATCTAGTTGAAAATGGGCTGCTTTGAGCAGGGGGTTAAGACTAGATGGCCTCCTGAGTTCCCTTCCAATCCTAATTTTCTATTATTCTATGATTCTGTAGCCTTTAAATTTGTTGCCTTTCAATATTCAAAGACTCCCAGAGAGCTGGTATGTTTGTTTTGCTCCAGGTACCATTTAAAAGCATCCTTAAAACACTTAATGGTGAAGCCATGCTTCCTCTTGCTATGCTCTTGTTCCCTAAACAAAAGCTATTTATGTATTTGTATATTATCCAGCTGTACTGTGTGCCCAGCTAAATGCAACTAAGCCCTCATAATAAATATTTCAACACCCATGCAACTGTCACACTGCAAAACCTCAGTATTTATCCCTTTATCAGTTAACATGAACTATGATACATGGGAATCCTTGGAGTATTACTTCTAGCTGGTAGAGGTGCCTTTTGTGTAATGTCTAAATCTTTCATCCATATCCTTTAAACTAGGCAAGTCCGGGGTCCAGGGAGAAGGTTCCATTGTGGAAGCAGAATCCACTAGCCAAAATGACACACAGGAGGGTGTTCAAACCACAGCTGTCCATAGATTCATAGATGTTAGGGTCGGAAGGGACCTCAATAGATCATCGAGTCCGACCCCCTGCATAGGCAGGAAAGAGTGCTGGGTTCAGATGACTCCAGCTAGATGCCTATCTAACCTCCTCTTGAAGACCCCCAGGGTAGGGGAGAGCACCACTTCCCTTGGGAGCCCATTCCAGATTTAGGCCACACTAACTGTGAAGAAGTTTTTCCTAATGTCCAGTCTAAATGTGCTCTCTGCTAGCTTATGACCATTATTTCTTGTGACCCCCAGGGGTGCCTTGGTGAGTAGAGCCTCATCAATTCCCTTCTGCACCCCCATGATGAATTTATAGGCAGCCACAAGGTCACCTCTCCATCTTCTCTTGCCGAGGCTGAAGAGGTCCAGGTGCTCTAGTCTCTCCTCATAGGGCTTGGCCTGCAAGCCCTTAACCATACGAGTGGCCCGTCTCTGGACCCTCTCCAGGTTATCCACATCCCTCTTAAAGTGTGGCACCCAAAACTGCACGCAGTATTCCAACTGCAGTCTGATCAGTGCCCGATAGAGGGGAAGTATCACCTCCATAGTTCTGTTTGTCATGCATCTGCTGATGCATGATAAAGTGCAGTTAGCTTTGCTGATGACTTTGTCACACTGATGACTCATGTTCATCTTGGAGTCCACTAGGACTCCAAGATCCCTTTCTGATTTCATGCTACTGAGCAGGTCATTTCCTAGGTAGTAGGTGTGCTGGACATTTTTCCTCCCTAGGTGCAGCACTTTGCATTTCTCCTTGTTAAATTGCATTCTATTCTTTTCTGCCCATTTGTCCAACCTGTCCAGGTCTGCTAGTAGTTGTTCCCTGCCCTCCGGCGTGTCCACTTCTCCCCACAGTTTTGTATCTGCAAACTTGGACAGAGTACACTTCACTCCCTCGTCCAAGTCACTGATAAAGACATTGAAGAGTATTGGTCCAAGGACCGAGCCCTGCGGGACCCCACTGCCCAAGTCCTTCCAGGTCAATACCGACCCATCCACCACCACTCTCTGGGTATGACCCTTTAGCCAGTTTGCCACCCACCAGACTGTGTAATCATCCAAGTCACAGCCTCTTAATTTGTTCACCAGTATGGGTTGGGATGCTGTATTGAAGGCCTTCCTGAAGTCTAAGTAAATGACGTCTACCCCTACTCCTGCGTCCAGGTGTTTTGTATCCTGGTCATAAAAAGAGACTAGATTAGTCAGGCATGATCTACCTGCTATGAACCCATGCTGGTTTCCCCTCAGCATATTTTTTTCCTGATGGGCTCTCACATATATGAACCTTAATAATCTTTTCAAAGACTTGGCCAAGGATGGAGGTGAGACTGACTGGCCTATAGCTGCCTGGATCCTTCCTCCCCTTCTTGAAAATAGGGACCACATGGGCCTTTTTCCAGTCCTCCAGCACCTGGCCCGTGCACCACGAGTGCTCAAATATTCTTGCCAGTGGCTGTACAATCACGTCAGCCAGTGCCTTCAGTACCCTCAGATGGAGCTCATTCGGGTCTGCTGACTTAAAGGCACCCCGTCCTTCCAAGTGACTCTGCAACATCTCAGGGTCAACGCATGGTAGTCTGGCACCCTGCTGTTGCCTCTCTACAATCCCATTGTGAGACTTGTCTTGTCTCTCATTTAGGAACACTGAGGCAAAGAACTCATTGAGGAGTTTCATTTCCCTCTTGCTGTGCTTTCCTTGCTTCCAGCTGAAGAGATGAGATGGAGGTGACCACCCTGTGCCCTTTCCCCTGCTCCCTGCTCCAGATGGGTTCTAGCATATTGAGGTAGAGACATCATGACAGAAAACCTGAAGTGAACAAGGGAAAGCTCAGATGTCTTTATGGGAATGCCAGAAGCATTGGAAGTAGACAGAAGTATCTAGCATTCCTTCTGGCTGATGAGGGATTTGACTTGATTGGGTTGATGGAGACCTGGGCGAATGATATGCATGACCAGGCAGTTAATATTGAGGGTTACAGGCTTCATAAGCAGGATCAGATTGGGAAGAAGGGAGGTGTGGCACTTTATGTGAAAGAGCAGTGCCCATCCCTACAGATCACCTTTGACTGCAGGGAAGGGTCCCTTGAGACCCTCTGGGTCAGGCTACTGTTGGGGCCAGGAGAGGGAGACCTAATCATGGGAGTCTACTACAGGTCTCTCTTCCAAGCTGGGGTGAGCGATCGAGCATTCTCAGGAGAAGTGCCAGGCAGCTAGCACTAGAGACATGATAGTCATGGGTGTCTTCAACTACCCAGACAACTGTTGGGAAGACCATTTGGCCACCTGCAGCAGGTCAGCCAACTTCCTGGCAACAATACACAATCTGTTTCTGACACAGATTGTAGAAGGGCCTACTAGGGTCAAGGCCACACTGGATTTAGTGCTGGACAAAGGGGAGGAAATGATAGGAAACCTGAGGATTGGTGGTACTCTGGGCAACAGTGACCATGACCTGATAAGGTTTACCAACCACCATAAGACTGGGAAGTTAGTTGCCAGAACAGAAGTCCTGAATTTCAAGAAGACAAATTTTGGCAAATTCAAGAGGCTTATTGGAGAGGCCCTCTGTAACGGGCATTTGGATGATCTGGGTGTGCGGGAAAAATAGTGCTTCCTTAAGGAGACAATTTTCACAGGTCAAAAACAGGCCATCCCCATACAGGCAAGAATTGGGAAGAGAGCCAGGAGACCTGCTTGGATCATCAGAAATATTAGGGAGCTATTGAAAAAGAAAAAAAGAAGTGTATAGACAATGGAGGAATGGCTCAGCAACCAGGGAGGAATACACCTGTATGACCAGGGCTTACAGATATGAGACACGGAAAGCTAAGGCAGGCCCAGAGATCAAAGTAGCAGCAGGTACAATGGACAACAAAAAGTCCTTCTACAGATACACAGGGAGCAAGAAAAAAAATCAGGCTCCACTGTGGGAACTCTACTGAATACTCAGGGGCAGCCCATAGTTGATGCACATGAAAAGGCAGAAATCCTGAATACATACTTTGTGTTGGTATTCCTGAAATCCAAGGAGGGCTGCTCATCTGACCAGAGGCCCAGGAAACAAGGGGAAGGTAACAACCTACACAAAATAAGCCCAGAACAGGTGAAGGATCATTTACAATGCTTGGACATCTTCAAGTCTGCTGGACCAGCTGGCCTGCATCCAAGAGTCCTGAAGAAACTGCCTGAATTTATATCAGCACCATTGGTCAAGCTATTTGAAGAGTCATGGAACTTGGGAATGGCCCCAGATGACTATAAGAGGGACAATGTGGTGCCCATCTTAAAGAAAGGGAAGAGGGATGATCCCACAAACTACAGATCAGTCAGTCTGACCTTGGTTCCCAGGTAAAAAATCTTTGAAAAGCTAGTTAAGAAGGCCATCAACTACAAGCTGGTAATGGAAGGGGAGCTAAACAGCAACCAGCATGGCTCTGTCAAGGGCAAGTTATGCCTGATGAACCTTGTATCCTTCTATGACCAAGTAACTAACCATCTGGATGAGGGTCAAGAGGTTGACCTGATCCATTTAAACTTCAGTAAAGCCTTTGACTCTGTCTCCCATGGGATTCGCTCTAACATACTAGAGAGTACTGGGCTGGACCATTCTACAGTGAGGTGGGTGGACAAGTATCTCAAAGGTTGCTCCCAGAAAGTGGTGATAGATGGGATGGCCTCATCCTGGAGGGTCATCTCCAGTGAGGTCCTCCAGGGATTGGTGTTCGGACTTGTGCTCTTCAATATATTCATTAATGATTTGGATGAAGGGGTATAAAGCACAGTGACTAAGTTCACAGATGATATCAAGCTGTGGGGAAATGCGGGCATACCATTGGTTAGGGCAAAGATCCAGGAGGACCTCAACAGACTGGACTTGTGGGAGGAACAAAGTCAGATGAGGTTTAACAGGGAGAAGTGCAAGGTCCTTCAACTGGGTAGGAAGAACACTCACCACAACTACAATGGGTGGTGGCCTACTGACTGAACAAGACTGAACAACATCTGAACAAGACCTGGGGGTCGCTATCAATTGGAAGATGAATATGACTCAGTGTGATGAGACTGTCAAAAGGGACAATAAAACTATGGCGTGCATCAGCCTCTGTGTTGACAATAGATCCAGGGAGGTACTCCTCCCTCTTTATTCAGTGTTGGTGAGGCCTCAGGTGGAGTACTGTGCCCAGTTCTGGGCACCATACTTTAAGAAGGAAATACATAAGCTCGAGAGGGTACAAAAAAGGGCCACTCATTTGATTAAGGGCATGGAGCATAGGCCCTATGAGGAGAGACTCCAGGAACTAGGCCAGTTCAGCCTGAGGAAGAGAAGACTGAGAGGTGACTTGATAGTTGCCTACAAGTACCTAAGAGGGGAGCATCAAAAACTAGGAGAGCAACTATTCAGGAGGGCACCTCAAGGGAGGACAAGGACTAATGAGTATAAACTAATAGAGGGTAAATTCAGGTTGGATATAAGAAAAAAAAATTCTTCTCTGTAACGTTCACCAGAATCTGGAACACGCTCCCAGCAGAGGGGGTACAGTCGCCCTCATTGGAGGTGCTCAAGATGACACTGGACAGGCACCTTGCTGAGCTCATCTGAGCCCAATATTTCCTGCCCGTGGCAGGGGACTGAACTTAATGATCATGCAGGTCCCTTCCTATTCTATGATTCTATACGTCAGTACCACTGCCCTGTAGACCTTCAGACTAGTAGGGAGTCTGAAGACAGAAGCTATATTTTTTGCCCCATCTGGCCACAGAAAGTGGTCTATAGCTATGCCCAAACACAAGTGCGCAGCTGCAGATCAGTTAAAAATGTCCAATCAGGTGAAAATCTGAACCATCATTGCATAAGAGTTAAAATGAACACATTTCAAAGCATAGCTTCTTCTTACCTTGTGTCTGTGCTGTCTGCTAGCCTATTGCTGTTTTCAGAATGGAAGTGGGGAAAGGGAACAGAGGGAGTTCAGTCTGTTTGTTTTTTTTCCAGCCATCGCTGGAGAGTAGAGCAAGTAAATTGGAGCACCACCTCCCCACCCTGAGTTGGGAGCCACCTCACTACCCTCCAGGGCCAGCTGGGTAACCTCTAGAATGAGCTCCCTCTGCTCCCTTTCCCCTCCCCCATTCTGAAAACAACACAGGTTAGCAGAGAGAAGGGGCCATTGCTAGGGGAAACCAGCTGCAGGCTCCCAACCAGCAGCTAGATTTCCCTTCCCTCTGGACCCAAGAGTGAACTTCTGTTTTTTGTCTGGGGGATCATTTTAATTCAATATGCTTCATGCAAAGTACTCTGAGTCACAGTGCGGAGCTGCAATTCTGTTTGTGCTCCAAATCCCCTTTGAGACCCTGTTCACTTTTGTGAACCTGCCAAAGGCTATGCCAGCTTTCTAAAAAAGGGACTTCACTTTCTCATCAATGTAGGCACAGTTGTTGAGGATATTTAGGTACATTTGTGAACAGTATTTTTACCTTTGGTTACTGAGGACTTGAATATTTTTTTTTCCAGGAGTTGGTCGGCACATAACATCTACTTTCTTCAAGGTCATGGTTAGCCTGATGCTGGCTACAGAGACAAGAAAATGATTTGCCAACAGGTAAAGTTCTTCTTTGGCATATGTCACCCATGTTTACTTGTGAGCATACAGGAGTTCCCAGATGGGTTGTCATGTACTAAATGGCTGCACACTAACAACTGCACAGTCAGGTACATGTGTAGATGTGCCCACTGAGTAATACTTAAAATGTGGTGTCTTTATAGTTACTTCTATAAAATTGTAGCTGGGATTTAAAATAATGTAAAATAGATGCTAAAGTTCCCTATTTCCTATGATTCTGAAATCTATTACTCTCATTTTTAGAAGTCTGGTTTGCTTTATTTATCTATGAAAATATTGAAAAAGTTTTAAAAAATAGTGTCTATTGTTGGAAGTATACACCACTTTGGATTTCTTGATGCTTGAGCCCTGCAACAAATCAATATTGTGAATGTCTTGCAGACTTAAGAATTGTCCAAAGTAATTTGTAAATTGTAAGATCTGCTATGCAGCATCTTCTTTAGAGAGAATCTATAAGCCAGTTAGTGTGTCTTCAAGTCTGTGAGCCAAATTTAGTCTAAATCTATTTCAAATACAGGCTGAAACCAATCCATGGGATTCTAAATATAACACGTAGGGTTTTTTTAAGTCTTCATTCTCTTATTATGCATTACCCCATTGTACTTTGAATGAAGTGTTAAAAGTCTTAAGCTTGATTTTATTCATATTTGAACTGATCTGCTTCTGTTTCTCCTCCTGCCCCCATCTAGCAGCTGCTTTCTCCTTCAGAATTACCATTCAGACATCAATGTAGTGTCTGCATTTTTAGCTTAAAGTTTGCCTGGTTTGCAGCATCTGCTGGTATTTGATTTATGATTTGTGCATTCAGGCCTTCAGGCTTCACAGATAGTGAATTTATTTCCTAGGTATTCACAGATTGGTCATTTGGTTAAAAATACCCTTAATGCTGCAGAGGATAAAAAACAAATGAGCTTGGGTCAAGATAATGTCTGCTCTGCCTCTACAGCTAAAGTTGCAAAAATTGCCCATAGCCTTCAAGTGTTTTAAAATATTAACCAAGGGTAGGGAATCAAGCTGCATATTTGACTTTCCATACACTCAGAGAGTAAAAAGCATCTCTGTTCTAGAAAAAAAGAAACTGTTATAAAATATACTTTATGCATACACAGTAAAGCTGTGTGATATAACAAAGTACATCAATAGATAAACAGGGATTTTACCAGTAATGGTCTCCTTTTAGAAGGAAATGAGTGATGGTATTTTAAATGAGAACCAAACTTTCCAGATGATTCAGTGTGCAGTCTTTATAAAGTGAGTAGTTTAGAGCCAAAGAGAGTGGAAAGTTTGGAGGAAGCATTACTGGATTGAAGCAAACATAGCATTTTTCATTATGGAGTTTATAAAGCTACATACAATTTGGAAGTCCATAAGTTATGGCTTACAGGGAAAAATAAACTGTAGCAAAAAATAGCAGAATAAACTAGAACCTATCAAGTGAAGAAAAGGGAAAGAAAGATTCTTTTCAAGCTGTATATTTTAAAACTCTTCAGTTTTCTTTTCTTCTGCCAAGTGGGAAAGTTGGCTTGTCAAATGTAGGAATCGAAGACATCCTCGTATTACAAACACTAATTATTTGTATTGAAGCACAGTGTCTCTATGACCTGATTAGGACTCCAGTACAATTTTATTTATATACCATCCTTCCCACTGTAAGCTGACCTGAGCTTTTGGTAAGAGATAATCATGTATAAAAGAAAATTAAATATTTATTCAAAATATGAAAGAAACATTCCCTATGTGATATACCAGTTTAGTATACAGTATTTCCAGAAGATGTCCTGGCTTTGGCTTTGGTAGGCCCTCAAGGGGAAGTATGTTCCAAAATTGAGGAGCAACACTAAGAATGACCACCACATTTTTTCACCAAATGAACTTGGCACATAAATGGTACTGAAAGGAGATGGTTCTTGGCTGAACTAGAAATCATGATACTGTATGAAAGAGGATGTGGTCCCTTAGCTATGCAGCACCCAGACCGTTTAGAGCCTTATAAGTCAAAACCATCAACTTGAATTGCACCCAGAGAAAGCTACAGGGAACCACCCTAAACTCTGGAGCACTTGAGTTATGTGCTCCTGGAAAACTAATTCCATCAGAATGTGGCTGCAGTTGATACAGTTGATACAGAGCAGACGGTCATCAAGGGCAGCCCACAAGCTGCAATGCAATACTATAGCCTCAAAGTTATGGATGATAATGGCCAGATCCAAATTTGGACCCTTTGGATCCTACAACCTTCTCACCAGATGGAGTTAGTCAAAAGTGCTCCTAGTCACTGTCACTAGCTGTAACAGAGGATTCAGGGGCCTCCCTATAGTGTTTGCCCTTGGCCACTAGGTTCCTAGGATGGGGTACTTATTTAGACCTTCATGCCCTTGAGTTTCTGTCCTCAAGTCAGCATTCAGCAGAAGCCGGTGGGATGGTAAACAGTAAGGCTGTGCAAAATGTCACCAAGTGTTTCATTTCAAAGCTATTTCAATGTGTTTCAAGCTCAAAACAGAAAAATTGAATGAAACAAAAAGCTTCATAACAGCTTCAAGATGAAATGAGGACACTTGAAATGTTTCAGAAGTTTGAAAACATTTTGAATTTCAAAGCAGCTTGGCAGTGGGAGGCAGGGAGAGCCAGGGCTGTGCTCTGCTTCCTGCCACTAGGCTGAGCTCCATGGGGCTTGCAGAGATGGTAAGAGCACAGCCTGGTGGCAGGAGGTGGGGAGAGCCAGGGCTGTGCTCCAGCCAGCTCTGCCAGCCCCACAGAGCTCAACCTGCCCTCCCAGTGTTGCTGGACTCCTCGTGGGAGTGTAGGCCACCAGATCTGGAAGGGAGGGGCCATCACCAGGGAGGACTCTACCTTCGTGGCTCGGGATTGTAGGGGGGCTGATAGGAAGGCCAAGGCAGAGATGGAACTGGAACTAATAACCCGGATCAAGGATAACAAGACATCCTTTCTTAAATACATAGGGGGTAAAAAGAAGGTTCTGGGTAATGTGGGGCCTCTGCAGGACACTCTAGGAAATCTGGTGGTCCTATAAGATGAGAGAGCTAACCTATTTAACAATTTTTTGCCTCCATTTTTCTGAGCAGGTACCAGGTCATCCCCCCCCACTGGGATCCCCGATTGTCCCAGGGGAGGCACAGCCAGGCTCAGGATCAGAGAGGACCTAGTCAGAGAACTTCTGGTGGGACTGGATGTGTTCAAATCAGCAGGTCCTGACGATTGGTGCTCTGTGACCAGTGGGGTCCCGCAAGGCTCTGTCCTAGGGCCTATACTATTTAACATCTTCATCAGTGATGTGGACATTGGTGTCAGAAGCAGACTGGCCAAGTTTGCCGATGACACCAAACTCTGGGGTAAAGCATCCACACCTGAAGACAGGAGGGTGATCCAGGCAGATCTTGACAGGCTCATGAAATGGGTAGATGAGAACCTGATGGTGTTCAACACTGAAAAATGCAAGGTTCTCCACCTTGGGAGGAAAAACCTGCAGCATGCTTATAGGCTCAGCAGTGCTATGCTGGCTAGCACTACAGATGAAAGGGACTTGGGGGTCATGGTTGACCACAAGATGAACATGAGCCTTCAGTGTGATGCTGTGGCTAGTAAAGCGAGCAAAAAGCTGGCTTGCATGCATAGATGCTTCTCAAGCAAATCCCAGGACATCATTTTCCCATTGTACTCAGCCTTGGTGAGGCCACACCTGGAGTACTGCATCCAGTTTTGGGCTCCACAATTCAAAAAGGATGTGGAGAAGCTTGAAAGAGTCCAGAGAAGAGCCACGCACATAATCAGAAGTTAGGAAAACAGACCTTATGATGAGAGGCTGAGAGCCATGGGACTCTTCAGCTTGGAAATGCATAGGCTCAGGGGTGATCTGGTGGCCACTTATAAGTTTATTGGGGTGCTCATCAGGATCTGGGGGAATGTCTGTTCACCAGAGCGCCCAAAGGGATGACAAAATTGAACGGTCACAAACTCCGCCACAACCGATTCAGGCTGGACATAAGAAAGAACTTCTTCACTGTCCGAGCCTCCAAGGTTTGGAATAAACTGCCACTGGAGGCGGTTCAAGCACCCACTTTGAATGCCTTCAAGACACATTTGGATGCTTATCTTGCTGGGATCCTATGATCCCTGATGACTTCCTGCCCCTGGGGCAGAGGGGCTGGACTCAATGATCCTCCAGGGTCCCTTCCAGCTCAAATGTCTAAGAAATCTATGATCTCCACCCCAGAGTGTGAGGGAATAAGCAGAGGTCATTGTGGGACCCCTGGCACAGCTTTACAAGCACTTGTGGTGCCCTGGTGAGGTGCCAGAGGACTGGAAAAGGGCCACTGTGGTCCCTATTTTCAAAAAAGGGAGGAAGGAGGACCCAGGAAATTATAGGCCTGTTAGTCTTACCTCAGTTCTGGGGAAGCTCTTTGAGAAAATTATCCAGGAGCACATCTGCGAGGAGCAAGCAGGGGAGTGTATGCTTAGGGGCAACCAACATGGGTTCATTAGAGGCAGGTCCTGTCAGACCAACATGGTGGCTTTCTATGACCAGGTCACAAGATCCTTGGACACAGGTGTCACAGTGGGCAAAGTCTTTCTGGACTTTAGGAAGGCCTTTAACACTGTCTCTCACCCCATTCTCATAAAAAATTTAGGAGATTGTGGTATCAATGCCTACACAGTCAGATGGGTCACCAACTGGTTGGAGGGCCGCAACCAGAGAGTGGTGGTGGATGGGTCATTTTCAACCTGGAGGGATGTGGGCAGTGCGGTCCCCCAGGGCTTGGTCCTCAGGCCCACACTGTTCAACAACTTCATCAGCGACTTGGATGAGGGGATGAAAAGCACCATGTTCAAATTCACAGATGACACTAAGATGTGGGGAGAAGTGGGCACACTAGAAGGGAGGGACAGGCTGCAACTGGATCTGGACAGGTTACAGGGGTGGGCAGATGAGAACAAGATGGGATTCAATACTGACAAGTGCAGGGTACTGCACCTGGGGAGAAAGAACCAGCAGCATACCTGCAGGCTGGGGAACTCCCTTCTCATCAGCACAGAGGCACAAAAGGATCTTGGAGTCATTATAGACTCCAAGATGAACATGGGACGCCAATGTGGGGATGCAGTCAGGAAGGTTAACTATACTTTGTCATGAATCCACAGATACATCACAAGCAGATCTAAGGAGGTGATCCTCCCCCTCTATGTGACACTGGTCAGGCTGCAGTTGGAGTACTGCGTCCAGTTCTGGGATCCGCACTTCAGAAAGGATGTGGACAACATGAAGAGGGTCCAGAGGAGGGCCACTTGCACAATGAGGGGGCAGCAGGGCAGGCCCTACAAGGAGAGGCTACGAGACCTGAACCTGTTCATCCTCCACAAGAGAAGACTGAGAGGGGATCTGGTGGCCATCTATAAACTGGCCAAGGGAGACCAGCAGGCAGTGGGAGAGTCCCTGTTCCCCCGAGCACTACTGGGAGTAACAAGGAATAACTGCCATAAGTTGATGGAGAGTAGATTCGGGCTAGATATCAGGAGGCGCTACTTCACTGTTAGGGAGGCTAGGATCTGGAACCAACTTCCAAGGGAAGTGGTGCTCGGTCCTACCCTGGGGGTCTTCAAAAGAAGGCTAGATAGACACCTTGTCAGGGTTGTTTGACCCCAGCATTTTTTTCCTGTCCATGGCAGGAGGTCAGACTTGATGATCTGCTCAGGTCCCTTCTGACCCTACCAATTATGAAACTAAGATCTGCACGCCGGATGACAGTAGGCTACCGCTGCTGCCTGGGGCCAGCAGCAGCACTAATCTTACCCAGTGCCAGACCCAGGCAGCAACAGCAGCAGCAGCAGCAGCCTTCTGTCATCCAGTATGCAGATCTGGGGGCCTGCATTCCCAGGTGGAGTCTGGCATAGCCCCACAGCCCTTCTGGGGGTGTGGATCCCCAGATCTGCGCACCAGATGTCAGGAGGCTGCCACTGCCAGCAAGTGTCATGGGTTTTGCTTTGAACACTTTGAGGTGCAGTTTCCATGAAACCTCTGCACCTATCTCCTTGAACCTTGGCAGGCTTCATGCCCTCAGAAGGAGCTACCATCTCTGCAATTTTCATCAGAATCAGGCAAAAAATTACAATGATTTAGGCATTTTCATGGTTCCCCATTATAGCTTATCAGTGAAATGTCGAAAGGTGTCAACACAGCAAAACAATTTAAACAAAACAAAACTGAACAGTGCTTCAAAATTAAACAAAACACTGTCCCTTTGAAACAGCAAAATGTACATCAAAATAAAATGATGGTGTTTTGCAGAGCCCTAGTAAACAGCTTTATCTTTATTAGGAACAGAATTCAGCAACACACACGCTCACAGTTTGCAGGGAGAACCACACACCACCGCCAAACTCCAGCCACACAGCATCAGGGGAAAACTGGACCATTCCACTGCAGGCACTTAAAGCTACTTTAGCTTGTAATGCTTCGGGATCATACCTTTGAAGTTTCCGGAAGGCAATTTGTGCGAGGCATTCAACAGTAGTCTAAGAGTCAACACCACCATTGTAGCAGGGAAGGTACTGTGCAAAATTCTCCCCATCAGAAGGTGTGATGGAGCATACTCAAGACCAGTAAATGGGCATGTTCCTCAGGTTGAGTAAAGCCAACTATAGACCTGAGCCATCCTGCAAAGTCTTCTTAAACATTGATTTGATAGTCTGAATCCTGACCATTGGATTGCAGATAACACGGACTAGAATGGGTGATGGTTATGCCCCAGTCAGTCGCAAATTGTTTTTTATGTGACTTGCAAATGGTACGTGATCACAAACAATTTCTTGCAAGCAAATACAGACTTCATTTCGGCCTCTACCATGCCAGCTGTTTTGTCTGGCAGGTGCAAAACTTCAGGGTACATGGAGTAATAGTAGACTATTATCAAATAAGACTGTACCCATAGGTCAAAAATGTCTGCTGCCAGTTTTAGCCAAGGCAGGTCTGGAATCTGATGTGAGATCATGGGCTCTGAGTACTGGGTTGGAGCTCTTGACAAGCTGTGCAATGTGAAATCCGTTGCTCAATGTGGGCATGCATCTAAGGCCAATACATGATTTGTCGAGCTCATGCTTTTGACCTTTGTAAGGCTTGATGGGGCAAGTGAAACAATGTCAACATGTTGGTCCTCTCACCATGTGGAATGATTATTTTCAGCCCAATCATAAGCAAATCATCCTGAATCCAGATTTGGTCTCTGAGAAGCCAGTAAAGCTTTAGTTCAGGTCTAACTTGTTTTTGCCTGCTCGGGCATCCATTAAGACGCTGAGCTCGAAGGGCTTGTAGTTCCCCATCAGACTTCATGTGCTCCTGTAACTGCTGGGGTAACTGACCACTGAGTGGCTCTGTTTCATTCAGATTGTGAACTACCTTTGCTGAGTGGAAATGATCAGATTTAGGGGGAGGAGTGAGCATTGTGGCTCTAGAAAGCGTGGCAGCCACTAACACGTATTTGCTTTTGGTATAGAGAATCTGGATGTCATATTTTTAGAACTGCAACAGCATCCTCTGTAACTACACTGGAGCCTTTCCTATGGGCTTCACAAAAACTGTTTCCAGGGGTTTGTGGTCCAACTGGACCCTTATCTGGTTGCCATACACATATTGGTGGAACTTCATAGATTCATAGATTCATAGATGTTAGGGTCGGAAGGGACCTCAATAGATCATCAAGTCCGACCCCCTGCATAAGCAGGAAAGAGTGCTGTGTCTAGATGACCCCATCTAGATGCTCATCTAACCTCCTCTTGAAGACCCCCAGGGTAGGGGAGAGCACCACCTCCCTTGGGAGCCCGTTCCAGACCCTGGCCACTCGAACTGTGAAGAAGTGTTTCCTAATGTCCAATCTAAATCTGCTCTCTGCTAGCTTGTGGCCATTATTTCTTGTAACCCCCGGGGGCGCCTTGGTGAATAAAAACTCCAGTCTCTCCTCGTAGGGCTTGGTCTGCAGGCCCTTAACCATATGAGTGGCCCTTCTCTGGACCCTCTCCAGGTTATCCGCATCCCTCTTGAATTGCAGCGCCCAGAATTGCACACAGTACTCCAACTGCGGTCTGACCAGTGCCCGATAGAGGGGAAGAATCACCTCCTTGGACCTTCATCAACTTCATCATGGCGGAAACAATTGCCAGAAGTTCTTTTTCAATCTGTGTATAATTTCTCTCAGATTGTGTTAGAGCCTTCAAAGCATATGCAATTGGTTGCTTCTGCTGAAACAGATATGCTCCTAGGCCATCTTTGGATGCATTGGTCTGGATTTCCAGCTGCTCTGCTGGGTTAAAGTACCTGAGCACAGGTGCCATTTTGATGGTTTGCTTACTGATGCTCAGGTCCCCATTGCCAGCTAATGTCATTCCTGAGGAGCACCCTCAGCAGGGCCATCAGGCTGGAGTCATTCAGAATGTATTGTGCCAAGTACTGAATGGTTTCAAGGAGTCTCTGAGGGCCTTTTTTGTCTGTTAGAGGGGGAATCCAGTTGATGGCTTCTACTTTGTCATTGTCCAGTTTGACACCATCTTTTGAGAAGACATGGCCCTCATACCTAACGTTGTCAACTAAAGACTGTATTTTGTCCTTATTACACTTTACTCCTTTCAGACGTACTCTCTCTGGGATTTGATCCAGGATGGTATCACACTCCTCTTTGGTAGCTGCCACATGTCATCCACGATTATGTGGATTCCCAGAATGTCACCAAAGCACTCATGAGTCTTCTGTTGGAATAATTTAGTAGCCGACTTAATACCAAAGAGAAGGTAATTGAAATGGAACTGTCCCCATAGGATGTTAAAGGTATATAGCTCAGCCAATTCCTTGTCCAATTTGACTTGCCAGTGTTGCCTTGTGGGGTCAGGCCAACTCTCAGGATCTCAATATTGCACTGTTAGACAGGAGGGCATAACACAATTGCACATATACAAACACACAAATCAATTAGGTGCATACACACACACACTACCAGCTCAGGCACATACATATTCAAACCAGACTAGGCACATTCATACCTATTACCAATTCAAGCACATACACTACACACCCCAAAAGTTAGACACAGATCACTAATTCATATATTATGCACACAATGCCATACACACACACACATACACACTAGCAACTCACACATACACACGTTCAAAATAACCAGTCTAGGTTCATGCACACCTATCACCAGTTTAAGCCCATACATGCTACACACACCCCAAATTTAGACAGAATTAGTTACCAGTTACCAACACCTGCACATCCAATACACATACATGGATTACTAATTCATATACCACACACACACAATGATATCTATATATGTATATATATATATATGTGTATTCACTAATTCACACACATACCACCCACCTACACATACACACAGGTGAGTTCCTAAGTTAGGTGTTGTGATGTGTATGTATGTATGTATGTGCTTGGTGTACTTGGGATACCTGGGGAAAGGTTAAGGTAAGAAAGTAGAAGTGAAGGGAGTTAAAGTTACCAGGACTGGGATTAGAACCGATAGACTACGGGGGGGGCTGGGCTGAAGAACTGAGGCTGGGGGTAACTTTAGGTTAATTTATCTTAATTAATTAAAAGACATCACCCAATGCCTGCAGAAGAGGGAAGCATGCTGGCACAGAGTCTGGGACTAGAGCCAGAGCTACGAGGGAGCTGAAAAGGTAAATGGGGACAGGGAAAATGGGACTAAGAGAAAGTGTGGGTGTTAAAGAAGGGCTCTGGGTGTGGGGAGCCAGAGGATGGCTCTGGGGCAGCTAGAGAAGTTGTAGGGAGCAGCAGTAGGTGCCATAAGCTGGAGACAGCTAATAGGAGCTGGGAAGCTGCAGGAGGGGGAGGGGAAGATTACAGAAGGTGTGGGGGAAGCCTGAAAACAGAGAGACAGACAGCAGAAAATCACAGGAAAAGCAGCAAGCGGCAGGGCAGCAGGAAAGCAAGGAAAGTCTGAGAGGTTGCAGAAAAGGGGAGATGGAATTAGGAGGAGATTGGGAAACTAGCAGAGAGGGTGGGGACTGGAGCTGAGAGAGAGAGAGAGAGAGAATGAGGCTGGAGTTTAAGATAGGGAAGGGACTGGGATTCAGTAAAACATGACCCAACTCCGGGTTGCAAATAAGAGTGGTTTTATTGAACAGGGGAGATGGTTACACAATGTCAAGTTGGTTCCCTTGCACCCACACACACACATGCACGCACACACAATGGCAGCAGGGGTTAAAGAGGCTTGATGTAGAGGCTGAAGTCCACTGAAGTCCAGGAGGAGAGAGAGAGAGACAGAGATAGAGAGAGTCCAAATTGTAGGAGGAGGTGTGCAGGTAATATCTACCTATCCAGGCTGGAAAGGGGTCCTTGTCCAGTAGGTGTTGTCCAGAGGGGGGTCACCGGCAGGGCCTCTGGGTGGATAGGTGGTATGGCGTGGTGCTGGTCCAGATGGAAATGGCGTTCCCACTGGGTCTGTCTTCACTGCCCCTTTTTATAGGGGCAGACCATGTGTGACCCTAGTGACAGGAGGCATGCCCAGGCAAGGGTCAGTCCCTGGCATACTGAGCATGTGTGCTCCATACAGGGATGTGCATTTTTGGTTCTCTGTAATGGTGAGAGTTGCTAGTTCTGCAGGGTCTTTTGTCTTTCAAATCCTGGTCTTGTCTCTGTTCCTGGGTGAGGTGCGTGGTTCCTGGGTGAATCAATGTGAGGTGATGGCTCAGTCATTACAGGCCATTCAGTAGAGGCCTGCTACCATTGTATTTCAATCATTCCCAATCACACCCATTCATCAGGGAACCAATTTACATAGGAGAGGTACATGACTCATACAGTTGCAACATGGGATGCCCAGGCAGAGGACAGAAGATGGAGGCTTGACATATAAAATGGAAACTTGACACTACATTGGTTCACTTACATACGCAGGCCTAAACCATACAATATCCATATGGACCAATAAAAAACAATACAAACCTAATAATTATACAATATAAAACAGTGGATATCCAAAACCAAAAACTTGCTACCAAAATAAAAATGTTTAAAGCTTATCCTAAGTCTGAGCTCACTTATACTTATCTATAGGGAATAGAGAGGGAGGGAAAAAGTCAGAAATGGTTGGGGAAAGGGGAGGGAGTGCATTTTAAGATAAATACAAAAAAAACGAAAAAAACTGGTGGTTTTGCTACATCAAGAATGGTGAACAGTTTGTTACCTGACAAGCTCTTTTGCATATCCTCTACAGTGGGAATAGAAAAGTGCTGCCTCAGTACTGCCTTGTTGAGGTCTCGTGGGTCTAAACAAAGCTGTAGTGAACCATTCTTTTTTTGTGTGATCACAAGACTATTGACCCAGGGTGTATGCTTAGTCACCTTTGTAATGACTCTCATAGCTTCCAGCATTTTAAGGGCAGTCTTCAATTTTCCTAGGGTTGCATTGGGAATTTTTCTACACCCATGCACCACTGGTGGTATCGCTGGGTCAACATAGATGTGGTGGTTACCAGAAAATTGGCCCAACCCTTCAAAAACATCTGGGTACAGTTTGAAAAGGTCCACCTTGGTTGCAGGTATTGTCAGGGCCATTTCATGGACTGATGAGGTCTAAGGTAGTACATGCCGCCCTACCAAGTATTGGTGGGTCACTATTATCAGTTATGTAAAAAGTTAAATTGAATTCATTAAACACCAGATTTTGCAGTGTATAATGATTGCACCTTTTGGTTTTGTAACAGGGTAAGCTTCCAGGCCCAGTGCTAGCGCCAGCCTACCTCCTGTCTATGGGCACTCCATTCACCTTGTTGGTAAATAATAAAGGTGGTACTTAGATGGGAGGCTGCCCATTTTGAGCCCCTGATGTCTAGGGGTGATATTTGCAGCTCTAAACCTACCCTACATTGCAGGCCATGCCTCACAGAAAGCATCTATGATTATAAATGCTCTGGTCAGAAGCTGGACCAAACTCTGCCCCATGTTGGGCCTCTTCCACTCCCTCATTCATACTGCCCACTCTCACCGGGCCTCACTCACTCTTTTCCCTCTCACAGGACCTCTTCCACTCTTCTCTACTCCCCAAGAGTGGCCTTCAGTCCATCAGGCTTACTCACACTCACTCTGGGCAATCAAACCCGCAGCCCTCTGGGTGTCTCTTGCAACCCAGCTCATGAGTGACAGTCCATGCCTAACCCTAGGGTGAATCTAGCCCCCAGGCCCTTCCTGGACACTTGGCTATTTCTGCCCCCTCTGGGGCCACTCTCCATGCTTCCTAAGGGTCACCTTTATGCCCCTCCTGGGCTCCATGCTGACCCCTTCTCTAGGGCTCCACAGTGCTGCTCCTCCTGGCCTAACTCTACGCTCCTTCATGAGCTTGGGGTCTTACACCCCCAGGGATTGAGGTGCCTTTCCTTCAGTGTGCCTGGCTCCATAGTTTATATCTTCTCCACTGTAAAGTGGGGGTTGAGGTTTTAAGGTGCCCCTACCTACCTTTCACTACAGAGATAACTGGCCTGGCATTACCTGGGGGTTCCCATACCACTAGAAGCCCCACCAGGACACCATTCCCCAGCAGGGTGCAGTTTCAAGTCATACCCAGGACCAGGAGACTACAAACCATCCCCCATAGCTCCTTCCCTTACCTCCAAGGTGTTCCATGAGCAGCTCAGCCCAATGTTCCCTCCTTGGCTGCCCAACCTGAGTTGCTGCTTTTCTGGCCTAAGTTTGAAAATGGCTGCCACAATCAGCCACCTTACAGCTCCCTGCTCCAGTCCTTAAAGTGACAAGCACCAAAGGTGCTCTGTCACAGGTTTGTTGCATGCACCACCAAATGCAACTAATGTAACACGACTTTGAATCTTGCATACTTTTCCTTGCAAAGCCTTTGCTACATCTACTGCAATAGTGTTTACTTCCACTCCAGTATTTAACTTAAAATAAACTGTCAAGCCAGCAGTCATCACTATGCTATACCAGGTATTCTGGTTATCAAAGGTCTGTGAGTGCTTCTTTGCAGACATTGCATCCATATATAGGGTACTGACTCCTTTTGCAGATTTTGGAGCCTCTCCCTTTGATTTGCACATTTTTGCAGAGTGGTTCACTCCAGACCATTTGGAACAAGTTTCCACAAAAGCTGGGCAGGATCTAGGCATGTGTGCGCTTCCACACCATTTCAAACTTTGCCATTTGCAGCTTGATGGCGCTCCTGTGGAGCATACTTTATTGGTGGTTAGCTTTGCTTTTGCAAAGTGCTATGGCAGCTTTGCTTTTGCTCAACTGTTTGCAAGCTTGCTTCTGTAGACATAACACAAGCCTGAGCACTTGTGAGAGCCTTGCTTTCCAGATATCCACCTCCTGTGCTAGGGTGAGGGAGGGGTTTTTCAGAAGACTTTTCTTGAGTTTGCAGTCCGTTATACTGAAAACAATGTTGTCCCTCAGCATAACATCCTCAGAAGATCCAAATTCATAATGCTGTGCTTGACTTCTGAGCTCTGCAACGAAATCATATATTAGGGGTGTGCAAAGTAGGCCCTATTTGATTCAGATTTGGCCTGAATCAGGGACAGTGATTTGATTTGTTGATTTGAATCACTGTCCTTGATTTGATTTGGCTGAATCTGAAGATTTGATGCTGATTCGGACATAGACAGAGCTTTAAATGCTTTTTCTATATATGTCGAGGTACCAGCACAACTTGTGAATGCTGTGATGCTGGGACAGATAGAGCATCCCACAGGAATGCTAGTGGGGGGATCCCCCGTGTGCTCAGTGGGAAACGTGAAAGTGGACCGGAAGTAGTTTAGGTCCACTTCCAGGTCCACTGAGGAGTGCACTGGGGGGCCTCCCCACACCCCCCTGGCTCAGTGATTGGCTGCAAGAGGACCCTGGGTGCCCCCCAGGTCCAGGGGGCACCAGTTGCTGAGCTGGGGGGGTTCAGAGGGCCCCCCCATTGCACTCCCCAGCACACCCTGAAGTGGACCGGAAGTGTTTCTGGGCCACTTCTGGATCTGCAGCTGAGTGCACTGGGGAGCACCCAGCACTCCTGTGGGACACTCCATTTGCCCAACCATTGCAGCATTCATGAGCTGCCTGCTGCCTGGAGGTATGTAGAAAAAACATTTAAAGCTATGTCTATGTCCATATCACTGATTCTTTCTGAATATCTCTGAATCAATTTGGAGGGGTCCAAATCAATTCGGAGATATTAAAGGGTCCTCTGATTCAATTTAGATTCAATTTAGATTCAGAGATTTAGCCACACACTCACAGCTTGCAGGGAGAACCACATACCACCACCAAACCATACCTACATGGCAACAGGGTAAAAACTGGACCATTCCACCACAGGCCCCTTAAAGGTACATTCTATATACCACATTCCCAAGATTGCAGACCTGAGTGGCAAAAAGAGGCTGAACCCCGTCCGTGATAGATGTTTCAAGATCTCCCAGGTCAAGTGATCTGCTTACCACTATCAGCTCTGTCTTGTCTGGATACAGCTTCAGTTGGTTCACCTGAATCTAGTCCCCAACTGCTGACAGGTAGGCTGGGGACCAGATCAGATGACAAAGACAGCTAGAACCGGGAGTCATCAGCACCTGACACCAAATCTTTGCATGATCTCATCAAATAGCCTCATGCATTCATTGAACAGATGAAGCAAGAAGATGGAGCCCTGGGGGGCCCAACAAGAAAGGTTCTAAGGTGATGATAAAAACTTGTCCATCATCACCCTTTGGAATATCTGAGGTAGGAAAGCAGTGGTTGTTCTATTTATTATGTGCTCATGTATTAATAAAGGGTCCCTGCCCCAAAAATCTTTACAATTTAAGCACAGACGTTGCTGAAAGTTGTGGAA
Source organism: Alligator mississippiensis (assembly GCF_030867095.1). NCBI lineage: Eukaryota > Metazoa > Chordata > Crocodylia > Alligatoridae > Alligator > Alligator mississippiensis. Next base: position 164,581,659 of record NC_081824.1, read on the forward strand.
CGCCCCCCCCAACCCCCCCTCCCCAAAACACGTGCTTTAACAGAAAAGGAAGCAGTCTAATATATTAGCTACCCAGCCACTCCTTATACAACTTCTCTATACAACTTCTGCACCTATGTATGCAACCTTATGTATGATTTAAACTAATTCTAAAGCTCTTTTCTTATGAAGATCACCTTCCAAGTACGAACAAAATAGAAACTGATTGAGTACTGTCTTCTGGAGACAGCATGCTCTCGTGTCTCTATTGCTCTACTAACCAGAACCAGAGAGAAATTGAACACATTGACCACATCCAGACTAGTGCAACCATACAGTATGTGGCACTGCCAACATGTCTATGGTGCCACATACCATACATTTAGATGTTCTCTGTGCTACAAGAGCATGCTGCCTGTGTGTGCACTGCTCCGCTTTTTCCCCCATGGGTTTTTTTGACCCCTGGATATCCAGGGGTCAAAAAAACCCATGGGAAAAAAAAGCAGAGCAGCACACACTGCTCAAAAGCAGAGCCAGGCTTCCGGGGTAATTTGCTGTGTGCTAAAGCATGCATGGCACGGGCGTTCCTTGGGGACAAGTAGCAGCAATGCAAGTTGTGCCACCACTACTTGTCCACAGAGAACCAAATGACCACTCTCATCTGGACATAGCCACTTGAGTCAAATTCACTGCTTCCCTACAAAACTAGAAGTAGCTGAATTATCAATATTCTTTAGATGCTCTGACCTTCAGACTCCACTGCGTGAGACTGTCTACATATATGCAATGAAAGGTTTCTTTGTTGTTTTGTTTTTATTTGCTTTTGGTGGAGGAGAGGGAAGACATGGCTTTTGTGTTTGCTGGCAAATTTATATCTGTTGATGAATTATTCACCTATATAGGCTAGAAACATAGTGCAGAAAATGTCAAATCATATATTAAATATATGAAATAAGTCACATTATTTATTGTGTACATTCATAAAAGAATTGATTCAGGAAAGCATGAAAATGGGTGCCTGATTTGAAGCATGTTTATGTCATAGTACAAGGCAATCCATCTTCAAATCATCTGGCTTTGCTATAAAAATTGCACTAGCCAGTCTATGTCCGATGTAAGTAATTGAAAACGAACCTGTCTGATAAATATCCAGCTAGAATCCAAGTCAGTCCATTCCTATTAGGAGCTTAAGAAGTGCATTGATTCTCTGCCTATTTATGCTAGTCTAATAGTAATGACTTTTCAATTATTTCAATAGAATTATTTCTACTTACATTGGTGTAAGGGAGAAGACAAGTAAATCTATGTAATATATAAGCCAAGTAAAAAGGGAGGGAGAGGGAAGAGAAGAAGGGGCAAAGATCATCCTATGCCTAATTGGCCTGTTAGGCAACTTCTGTAACTAACAACACACAAGGGAGTGATGTAGCTATTATCCAGTGCAGTTGCTTTTAATCCATTAGCACACATGGCCAGGTATTCATTCACCTCATGGTGGGCCCTCAGCGTAGAGAAGGAATAAAGCTTGAGCACGCACGTCTATCTTTGTAGCAAGACAGTTCAGCTCTTGTCACACACACCAACAAGTATAAACTTACATAGCCCTATCCATATGCTTTCCAGGCTACAAAGCCTCTCTCTCATATTTCAAGTGAAATCTTCCCCTGTGTAGCCTTTAAAGGGCAATTTTCTGTGAGCAAGTAAGGTGTAGAACTCAAATGGAATTAATTTATCAGCAATCATGATCACATTTACTCAGAAATTCTCTTTTTTTAGCTTCCCTGATTTCCTAAATGACTCTCTACAATTTACAGGTATTAAGAAAAAAATCATGTAGAGGTTTCAGTGCTAGAGAATATATTAATCTCACTCCCATATTTTAAATTTTATAGCTGGGCATCCAGGGAAAAGCTCAGTGATAAGTACCTTCCTGTTGAATATTGTGTTTGAACATCTAGGGGACCTTTAGGCACATTTATAAGGGATTTCAGAATAATACCTACAATTTCTTTGGAAGGACCAAGCTCCTTAAAGAGTTCTTGCATGAGAGATATATGAAAGATGGAGAGGAAAATTGTGGCTCCCAGGCTTGACTGGATACTTTTTCCTTACTTCTGCTGTAGCATTCTACAAAATAATGTTTGAAGTTAAGAACAAGAGCTGTGTTTTTTATGGGGAAGTGAATTATTGATACACAAAACAAGGAGAGGAAAAAGCAGGGCAGGAAATGAAAAATATGGCTAATGTTAACTGTATAAGTTTCTTGATGTGAGGAGGTATTCAAACAAGGAAAAATCACTTAGATTTTAAAGCAGTAGTGTAGTCTTGTTTCTCTACTCACCGCTAGTCTTGGGTTATGAAGAACAAGATGTTACAGTTTTGTAATTGACCTGCACTTTGGTTAATTGAATTTGTTCACTACACATTATTTTTTGGCACTCTGGAGAGAATGATTAGGAAGAGAAGTGGGGGTTAAATGGCTACAAGATATCTCACTGTCAACCAAGATAGGCCCTGTAGATCATCCCTTGTCTTACAAGAAATTATGAAGTGAAGAAGGTGAGAGAAAGGCTTTGGCTCATATCATCTATTTTTATATCTGATAAAAAGTGGATATAAATGGTTTGATTGTTCAATCCTGACCTCAGATAGGCAGATGTACTTTAGTGCCCAGCTTATTAAAACAATGACTCTGAATGTCTACACATAGATTCTTTGATCTTGCAAGATGTATATCTGTAGATATGTGACCTGCACATCTAGCTGTAGATATGAGACAAGATCAAACCTCAAAGGTATGCTAAAATAAACAGGAAAAAATTAAGAAAGCTAGAAACCAACAGGTCTTCCAAATGGGCAGTAAGTCATGACCAGTGACAGAAGGGAAGACACATTGTAGGCCAAATTGGCGAATAGAAAAAGCCATGCTCAGCACTGATGTTAGAAGGAGTGAATTTTTATCAAATTTAAATCAGCAACTGAAAATTGTAATAATAAGCACAAAATCAAAGTCTATATTGGAAAATACATCTAAGGTTTTTAGTGGTTGTCCTAGTTCTTTCCCATCTGATACAACTAGCCATATCTACTTGAAAATAAGACAAGGCTTTTTCCCTCCAATTGGCAAAGGATAAAAACCTTCTTGTCTTACATTTACATACAAGGAAACCTCATAAAATACATTGTGGGTACATTTTGGGTGCATCTACATGTATGATAAATACAAAGCAATAAACTCTAGGACAATGTTTTGCTCCCAGGCACACCATTTGAACATGGGCCCAGGACCACTGCACTTTGAACAGGATCGGATCAGCCCCTGCTGGCAGGGGATCCCAAAGCCAAGGGCCAGCCTGCTAGCCTGGGGCTGCTCTGACCCAGCTCAGTGTGCTGCAGAGGGGCTGGCTGGGGCATGAGGGTGCTTCAGTCTGGGCCTAGCTAGCAGGCACCCCTCACAAGGAAGCACCCTCATGCCCCAGCAGAGTTTTTTCATGAGCAGCAGAGCATGTGTAGATGCTGAGGCAGCTGGCTTGTGGACAAGCCTACTGGCTAGTCCCATGCTCAAACACCCTTGTGCCCCAGCCAGCCCCTCTGCACCACATTAATTCTAGTCAGAGAAGCTGCGAGCTGGCAGTCTGACCACCTGGGCACAATGCCAACTGAGCCTGCTGTGACCTGCCTCAATGTGCTATGCAGGTGCACATGCAGAAACATGCCTGGGGGGCTTCCTGGAAGCAATAAAGGGTGAAGCAATAAATTCTGCAGTTTACTGCTCCCCTGTAATGGCACATGAATATACACCCAGTGTTTTCAAATGTGCCCTTATTTTCACATGCTCAAGGACAGTAAGATCTGACAATTAGGGGTGAGGGAGAAGAGGCTGCAGGGGGAAGAAGTTGTGGAGGCAGAGGACAACGGGGACCACCTGATCCTCTGATTTATTTTCCCTGCTGTAGCAGTGGGAGGGGGACAAGTCCAAGGAAAATCTCCAATAATTATATTCTGTACCTGGAAAATTTTAACAAATGTATACATTTTTCATATATAGAATCTAATTACTAGGGGGTTATCTTATATTCAGGGTTGTCTTATATTTGAGTAAATGCGGTACCATGTATGGCTGGGAGATTACTAAGACTGGCACATGAACTAAGTGTTACATAGAGGTCTTCGGCCAATCTGTTACTTACTGCAGTAGTCAATTTGTCTCCACCTTATCTACAGCAAAGATCTTATTTCCTCACAAATGTCTAGTTTGTGCCAAGAGATATTGCAGTTGTACAAGAGAAAGGAGGGAGAAAGAAACTTCTTCCTTTAACTTTGCAGTGTCCCGAAGGACCAGAGACAATAACAGCCTTTTTCTCTGCATAGAAGAATATAGGGATTAGCAATTCAGCTCCATATCCACAGGTATTTATCATGTAAAATCAAAGGTTATGTTTATATACACTTGAGGCCTGACCCTGTACCATAAATTAGAAGGCTTAGTGAATTTAGGTGCTTTAATGTGGTCCTGTTCCTCCCTGATCAAGTCCCTGAAAAACTGTTAACACACTTTTGTTACGTGATGTCATCTTAGCTTTAAGACAAAGCCACAAAAAGCAGCAATGCAGAAGAGGATACATCCAGTTTTTGTTAGGGTCTTGTTGCAAGTTACACTTAGGACATGGTTGTGATGCGATGAAGATGGGGGCGTGAAGGGACCAACAAATTACTGTTTGTTGGCCCCAGCCTAATCACGGCACTGGAGTGTCCTCATTCTATTACCTCCATGGATCAGTCAGACATTACCTAAATGCGTATTAAGTAAGGTAATACAATATGAAGGTATTCCTTGCTGGGAAAGTACTAACTTTGCTATGTTATGATGGCATTTAGTACATGGTTTACTACTTGAGTGCTCAGATGCTGGTGTTTTAAGTGAAGTTAACATGTCCTAAGCGTAATATGCAACAAGGTCCTTAGTTAACTGTTTTTAAGGTCCTTAGTTAATTAAGGAATTGAGGAGGAATAATATCACATTTAAGTGTTTAAATGGACACCTAAGAGGTGGAATATAGTGTGGTCCCAGAGTCACTGATTTGGTAAGCTGAGCAGCAAAACATCCACTCAGCATCCTCCTAGCACACCAGAAATGCAAACCAAGAAAATGCCAGTACTGACAAACTCCAAAGCTCAAAGTCAGCTCCCAACAATTAATGACTTGGGCTTTAAAGTCTTTATTTATTTATTTGTATTTGGATCATTGATTGAAGTTCTTTAGACCAGACTCAGGTCATGTTTTCAGGATTTTGGTCACAGCCATAGGCTAAGCATTTGCTTAAAATGAAACCTAAGAATGATGTAATTCTAGGGTCTGAGTCTTCCAGGAAGATACTTTATCAGATGTTACAGAATTAATGATAACATCACAAGACTTAGCAACGGTTCAAATGGAAGAAGGAGGCAGAGCTATGTCCTTATGCTCCTCTGGGGAGCTGGCTAGGTGCAGGAGAAGAAGCAATCTGCATTATCTGCAAGTGCAGCAGGCATATTCATGCATACTGATAAGTTGGAGGAAGGATTATGTTCCCACATTACTCTGTTTTATATTTAATAGAATGAAGCTAACAAGGAACTCTAAGAATTAGTGGAAACAATATGCCCTGCCTCTTGGAAAGCACACTGAAGTTTATTTAGAGCACTTTAAGGTATTTTTGGGCCATTGTAAAATGCAAACAACCATGTAAAGGTTGGGATGGTTACCTGGAATGATACATTTTTACTGTATGGATTCCCTATGACAGGATCTTTATTAATTTGCTAAAGTATAAGAAAAAGAGAAACTTTATAGAATACAATCTTGAATGTAGCATATATACATAGAAAATTTATAAATCTGACATCATTTTCCATGTATAGAATCTAATTATTGGAGGGTTGTCTTAAATTTATCCCCCGCACTGCTGCAAGGGGGAAGGCAGTAGGGGAACAGGTCATGTGGGGAGTTCAAACATTTTACCCCCTGCTTGTGCCTGCCCCCTGTCTGCCCCCTGCTTCAGGCTCAGACCACCCCTCTCCATGTGCCTCTCCTCCCCTCCTATCCCTCCCCTCCAGCCTCTGCTCCCTCCCTTCCCCCTTTGCCCCTGCCTGTGCTTTTCCCCTTCCCTCAGCATCTGTTCCCTGCTTCCCTGTACCTCCTTACCCTTGCTCCATCCCCATCCTAGCCTAGAGCACTGAGCATGGTCCCAGCCCAGCCCCAATAGCAGCACTGTGAGTTGTGCACCACTGCTACAGGTCTGGGCTGGGGCCATGCTCAGTGCCCCAGGCTGCAGAGTGGATGGAGTCTACTAAGGATAAACTATAGGAACATGCTGCAAGGGGGAGATGGAGGGGTGCAGAGGTAGGGAGGGTGGACATGTAGCACCTGCAGCTATGGTCCCAACCCTAGGGGCTAGAGCCCATGCCACAGTAGCTCTCTGTCCCCTCAACCAATTCTCCCTCCAAGTACTCAATTCTAAGATGAGGAACTTTTTTTCTGTATTAAATGGGAAAAAATCTCCTCACCTTAGAATTGTATGAATATGGTACACAACATGAGAAATGCCAAGAAACTCCACTATAGGGCCAAAGCAGCATGAGTAATGGTAGTATTATGTAGTAGTACTTAACCTTTATACTGAAGTTGCATCTGAAGGTCTATCAGGTTGGAACCCACGGTAGGTTGCATTATAAATACATAATCAACTGCAAACTCTGCTTCAAAGGTCTGAAGAAATTTAGGGTGATAATGACCCACCCATATGCAGAGAAGATGGAGAGATATAATGAGTAAGGGTCAGAAGGTGTTACATAGCAGAGCCTTTTCATTTTCTTGGTATTTAGTAGGGCTGTGTGAAGCTTCAGTCCCTGATTCGATTTCATGGAGATTCGGCCCAATTCAGTGGCTTAATCTCTGAATCTGAATCAAATCAAAAGACCCTTTAAACTCTCTGAATCGATTCAGAACACTCTGAATCGATCTGGAAAGATTCGGAAAGATTCGACAGAGACAGCTTTAAATGTTTTTTCTACATACCTCTACGTAGCGGGGGATCATGAGTGCTGTAGTGCTGGGGCAGATGGAGTGTCTCACAGAGGCAGCGTGCTTGGCAGCAGACCCAGAAGTGGACCAGAAGCACCTCTGGTCCACTTCCAGTTCCACCAAGAAGAGCACTGGGGGGGGCCTACACCCCTGGCTTAGTGACTGGCGCCTTCTGGGTCTGGGGGGGCACCCAGGGTCCCCCTGTGGCTGATTACCAAGCCGGGAAGGTATGGGAGGAGGGCCCCCTAGTGTGCTCCTGGGCAGACCTGGAAGTGTACCAGAAATACTTCCAGTCCACTTCCAGGTTCACCACTGAGCACATGGAGGGCTTCCCTGCACTCCTGTGGGATACTCCATCTGCCCCAGCATTGGAGCATTCACGAGCTGTGCTGCTACCTCAAAGTATGTAGAGAAAACATTTAAAGCTGTGTCTATGGCTGAATCGCTGATTCTCTGAATCAGCATCCAATCTTCAGATTTGGATTCAGCCAAATAGAATCAGGGACAGTGATCTAAATCAGTGAATCAAATCACTGTCCCTGATTTGGGCTGAATCCAAATCCAAATCAAATAGGGCCTGCTTTGTACACCCCTAGTATTTAGACTGTCAGTGTTTTCTCGTGTGATCGTCTCTCTCCAAATAAATATAGAATCTTAGATTGCTGATCATCCCATGCATGTTATGCAACTTTTTACCTTGAAGTAGAAATCATGGTTGGAGTCATCATATCAATGGACATGCAGGAAACCACTCAAAACCACTGTCAACAACACTGTTAACATTACTAAGAGGCATAGGGTGGCTGGCACTTTCCCTGGAGTACAGCAGCTGCCGCCAACTGCAATCTGAATCCTCAGCATGATGGCACGCAGGATTCCATTATCATTATTGATTTAGAATTTAGCTCTGTTTTTAATATTTATCCATTTTTAGATAGCATATTTCTCCTTTTTGAAATGATGATACAGACACATTCTTATTTACAACCTGTTGCTCTGAAGACCAAGTCCCTGAAGGAATGTCTTACTCTAAGAGATTTATAAAAAAAAGTGCTGGTAAGTACATCTCATCAAGAGTCATGTTCTGTCTCAGGATGTAATTTTCATAGCTCAGGAACATTCAGAGACTATTATTTTGAGTCAAATAACTGTTTTAATGCCTAATTCTCAACAGTCTAACATAGAGATCAGGGATAGAAATGAGGCTAAACATTGCTTCAAAATTAAATGGTTAACCTCTAACTGTCTATGGACATAATCCAGATAAATTGAAATAAAAGCAGGGGTGATCCTACCTTTCACCTGCACTTGTGCAAAAACTTAGAAACAAACTATGGCTTTCTTCTCCCTGACCATTTTTATACACATTGCTGCTACATAGTTTATGTTGTGCTAGAAAAGGAAATAGAATGAGAAGTAATATCCACATGGGCTTTCTAATCTTATTTCTGTTGTACAATGAGTTTGGATAAGTATCTGAACATTTGGATGTTTACTCAACGTGAATCTTTTGAGGTTTACTCTTCACTGATTATTTACATATAGTTAAAATATGAATCAGTATATTTCCTGCCTTACTGAAGCAGGTTAGACTTTTCCATGCCCCAAAGATATAGAAGGGATGGAGAGAAAGGATAGGGCTAGAAAATGGGAATGAAATTTGGCAATGTGATCCTGTCTGCATGCATAAAGGAGGAAGAACTTCAGTGCCTTTCTCAGAGATCAGAGCATACAACCCATATGTCTATGTGACATATCAGTGAAATCAGTTGAGACTTCAATAGGTGAATGGTTCTGAAGAATTAGTCATTAGGGAGTGATCAAGTTCAGCTGGAAATGTTTTCTTCTGAATATAACAGGACACTGAATGGGAAGTCAGGAATGCTGGGTCTATCTCTGGCTCACCTTTTTTGTGAACTTGGACAAATCCCTTCCACTTTTTCTCCATCCTATTTTCATGATAAGCTCAAGGACCAGGAACTCTCTTTCAGTCTATCTTTGCATAGGTCTTACACAATGAAGGGTTTCCTTTGGGTTTGCTATTATATGAATATAAATATTAATAAATCCTTATTTATTAAATAAAAAAAAAAGATTTAACACAAAACCCTCCTCCCTTTCCAATTGCAATTATGTAAAAATCATGTAAGGTATACTTTGGCATCCATTTAAAATAATATGTATGCTTTTTATAGTTATAAAAAACAAGTTTAATAAATCTAATATTTTAATTGATTTTTAAAAATAAATAATCTACATAAAACAGGGCTACAGGAACAATAAAAGGTCCCAGAAAGAAAAACAGGGAGAGATATAATTTTTCCCCTATCAATTCTTCCCCATCAAATATTCTATTTTTGTACATGCCGTGTTTTAGCAAACACAAGTTTTTAGCGAGTTTTAACTACTCAGTGCCACAGCTTCTACTAAGCATTCCTGTCATTCTTTTTCCTAAAGTATTAGTCTGACCACTTTACTGATATGTCAGAGATAGTTTACATTTTAGCTGGTGACAAACTCTGGAGTCCATTAGAGAAACGGAAGTGAATTGCCACTTTTCCAACAGTTTCTGCTGCTAATTACAAAAGCTCAGTAACGGTTCTGTCAGACTCTGAAATTGCATATAACAAGGACTTCTGGCATGGAAAGGATGTGAGACCAAGGATATCTAACAGAGCAATAGATGACTAGACACAAATAAGAAGTCAGTTATGGGTCTCTCTCTCCTCTTTCTCCTCACTTTTATCAGTTCATGCCATATTAGAATACTCTCCGCTCCTCTTCCAGTTTAATTGCTGATATATCATGACTGAACTAAAAGTTTATTGAAGGATATTAATCATATTTTACATTGATTCATAATGCTTTCATCATTAAACTTTTTTCCCAAATAAATATTTAAAATAGATGACATCCTTTATCATCTACCTGAGAATATGTCAAATTCTGTAAATGTGCATTTTGTCTAAGCATTTTATAAGGAGAAGAACTGGTGGTTGAGTGGCAAAGTCAGTTGTCAAATGCAAAAGAGAAGAGAACCTGGTATCGTCCTCTGTTTTCCCTCATCTTACAATGTGAGCTAAATCTGAGAGTAACATATTGTCTTCTTTTAACTTTGCTTATTTTTTATTTCTGATGTCTGTTAAACTAAAATATTACCTGTATAAACTTGCATTCCCTCCAGGCCTGTCAGAATCTTGCTTATTTCCTATTTTACTCCCAAAAACAGGATTTACCAGAGCAGCAGGACTTGCCATAATCAATTAGTTGTACTAAATGAGAATCTGGCCTCCAGATCTGCCTGGCTTTCTCCTTTGTAGCAGGAGAACAAAGCAAGCAGAAAGTTGGTTGTTTTGAGATTCTCCTGTAATAAAGGAATTCCTAGAGGAAATATGACAAGCCTAGCTGTTCCTCATTTAATATCCTGCTCTTGGCCCTCATACAGGGAATATTTAGAAACATAGCCAATAAGAAGCAGGGGTGACCGTTAGGGTTGTGCAAAACTTCAGGTGGTAATTTGATTTGGAGGAGATTTGGCCCAATTAGGTGGCTGAATCTCTGAATCCAAATTGAATCAGGGGAACCAATTTAATGGTATGAATTGATTCAAAGCTCTCTGAATCTTCAGAAAAGATTCAGAGAGTTTTAATGATTTGGGCAGTCCCCAGTCACTGCAGCAGGGAGCTGCAGCTGACTCTGAGCTGGTAAGTACTAGGGGCAGGGGAGGGGGGCTCAGGAAGGGGGGAGGGAACCATAGGGGTAACCCTCCAGCCCCCACGATGGCTGCCCCACTTGCCCCAGCTCAGTACTTTAATAAAAAGCCCTGGTGCTCACCAGGTGCTGCCATGTGGGGGGTGATCCCTGCTGCCCCCCCACTGCCCCATGCTGCATGGGGGGCTTTGCATGAGGCCCCCAGCCCCCCACCGCCCCTTGATCCTCCAGGCCCCCCATGGGTGCTCGCCTGGGCCAGCTCTGGCCCTTTAAGAAAAAAAAAAGCTGAGAAAAGCCCCAGGACTCAGTGCTCCTGCAGCGGCCTCAGGGCTTCAGGGGCTCATGCAGAGCCCTCTATGTAGCATGGGGAAATGGGAGACAGCCGGGATCACCCTCTCTGCCAGCAGAAGTGGTGAGTCTTTAGGTTTTTTTCATTTTTTTTTTTTTTTTAAATGGCTGGAGCTGGCCTGAGCGGGGCACCCATGGTGGGGGGAGATGAAGTGGGTAGGTAGTCCAAGATCATGCAGTGACCCAATGGGATATCCAAAAGCAAAACTCATCTGTCCAGAATCTATGTTATGTGTCCTATTCATTGGGATACACCATGACTAATCTGACACAGAATTGGAAAAAAAAGGTCACATTTTCCTTAGGTGTAAAGCTGAGTTCAGTCAAACTGTCTTCATGCTTTTTCTCCTGGTTTTTTAAAAGAGCTTGGTGCTTTTGTAAAGGTACGCAGCACATGGTCACCAGATTAAGATCTCATTTATTTCAACTTGTAGCTGTTACATTTTATAATTTGTGTGTACTGTTTATTTCATATTTTAATTATAGTCTGAATAAATTGATCCATCTCTCTTATTAGGCCACCTTAATCTGATTTTAGGGAAAGTTAGCTTCAGGTGTCAGCACAAGTTAATTTGTCTTCATTTTGAGTTTGTGCTTTAGATGGCCTTGTTTGATTTCACATTGGCTTTACCATTGTAATTCTGATTAATTTATATTTTATTATCATTTGTTACATTGTGTGATTTAAATGTGTTTTCTTAAACACTCTTTGATTTATAATTATTCTTCTGACTCATTGGTTGCCAAGTCACCCACTAACTACAGGCTGACTCAGCTATATTTTTCCTTACCTTTTTGGAGAAGTTACATCATTTTACTTGCACATAGGAATGAGTGTTCTTAGGAATTATTCATTAAAAAGGACACTGTAAAATATATTAAGTCTAGTGTTAGATCTTCCACAAAAAGTACATGTGCTTAATTCTGCTCTCACTGAAGTCAATAGTAAAAATTTCACTGTTTTTATTGGTGCAGGATTAATCCCATATGATTAGGTAAGTAGTATGCCTCTTTCAGCCTGATTTTCACAGATACCAAGCCCCTCAGCCTCCTGTTGTCTGCAGTAGCTGGTATAAATTGGAGCTCACCCCTAGCTCCAAATATAGCTGTTCTTAGATAAATGGCTTCTGAATGGTTAAGGGTGTGAGCTGAGTGAGTGAAGTATGATCCACCTAGGAGACAGAAATCTTGAATAATAATTCAGATGCTTGAATAACTAACACAGAGTTAGTGTGTCAGTAACGGCAGCTGGACTGGGTTGAGGTGATCTGCAAAGAGGGATATCAGTAAATATTCAGGAAAAAAAAAATTGGAAACAAGCAAGCTGGAAGCTTTGTTGGAGAAAAAGATTTATACTTGATTAAAGCTAAGTAGAGAATGTATATTCCACTGGGGAACTAATGATAGGATTAGAAAATTATATTTATGGGGAAAACAAGATTTTAAGAATGATGAAAAATTGTGAAAAAAAATACCAAAATGGTCTAATTTTTCTGTCCCCTAGCAATAATTCTGATACTTCCAAACCAGGCACAGGTACCCTTGAGTCAACAGGTATTTTCGGACCCACATACGTTTTTCATTTGTTTAATATGAATCGTATTTCATTTTGCCCTGGAGAGTCAGCTCAAAGCGGTCTAGGTTATATATTTTTTTTCTGGACCATTGGGATCAGTAATGTTCTGTGCAAAAGGAAAAGAGATATCTTACTAAACAGCAGACACAAGTACGCAGAACCACAGACAGACTAAACTGACTCAGAACCATTTGGGTTCAAGGGTGATGGGATCATGCTGTGATCTGTACCTCCTTCCATGTCAATGGGAGCTGTCATAATTCAGACTAGCATCTGTGAGAGGAAAATAAATAATAGCTCACAGGCATTTTAGAGTCATAAATTGGTGATGTTTACTGTTAAGGAAAATTTATATAATTTGGGAGCTAGAATTGTCTCTGACTTTAGCTTTTTTTATTTCAAATGACTGCCTTTTGTTTTGAAAATGGATGACAAATGATAATTTATTCAGTACAATGCTTGAGATAATAATTAACCCTAGTGACACCCACAGGACTTAAAAACCATGCTTAAAGTGAAGCTGTGTTTCAAAGCACAACAAAACTACACTTCCCAACATGTGTTTTCCGAATTCTTATCAATGGAGCAGGCAGCACAAAGTGTTAACCACAAGAGGTGAACTGTTCCATTCCCATCAGTCAGAAGGCAGGCCAAGGTGGCATTACAGCAGGGTTGGGCAAAATATGGCCTGCAGGCTGGATATGGACCACTAGGCCATTCTGTCTGGCCCACAGGGCCCCTAAAATATGTAGAAAATCAATTTTTATCTGGTTTAGAAAATTTAGAAAAATTATATTTATCTTGGTTCCTGTAAAAAATGACAGGTGACAGGGGCAGTAGGACCCAGGGGAATCCCTGACAGGCTCCTGCAACAGCAGGGCCCACCCAGCCCTGTCCAACCCAGCCAGAAACCCCAGCAGGGGGTTCTGACCTGGGACCATGTGGCTCCTCAGGTGCAGGAAGCTCAGGTAAGAAAGGGGGGGGGGCAGGGGATGAGCTGTTGCTGAGTGTGGGGAAAAGCGGCCCCTCCCCCACCCCATGGCCTGTGCTCCCTGCTGCAGCTCCTCACAGGCAGACCCACACAGGCTGTGAGCAGCTGCAGCACAGGGCACTGGCCATGGGGTAGGGACAGGGCCACTTTTCCTGTGCTCAGCACCAGCTTGTAACCCACCCCCACTGCCAGCCTGGGCCCCATGCCAGCTCTGGGCTCACTCATCAGGGCTGCACCACAGCAGCAGCAGCTGCAGCCGCCCCGCTTGCCATGCTGGGCAAAAGCAGAAAACACTACCCACCGTGGCAAGCGGGGGGGGGGGGGCACAGCTACTCCTACCATGGCTCAGCCCTGACGGTCGAGCCCAAAGTTGGCATAGGGTCCAGGCTGGCAGCAGGGGCAGGTAACAATCAGGTGCTGAGAATGGGGAAAAGCAGCGCCTCACCCACCCTGTGGCTGGCACCCCACACTGCAGCTGCTTGCAGCCCAAATGGTGCTGTCTGTGCCTGCTCAGGACAGCCCCATGTGGGCTGTGAGTAGCTGCAGCAGGGAATGAAGGCCATGGGGTGGAGAAGGGGCCACTTTTCCCCCCACACTCAGCACCAGCTCGTTCCCTACTGGCGAGCGTGGGGTCAGGGCTGCACGGTGCCCCTCACCTGTACCGTGGGGCTGGGGACGGGGCATTGGGAGTGAGCGGGTGCAGGAGCCAGTGGGAATACAAGGCCCACACCAGTGTCCTGGGTCCAGGAGGGCCCAGAGCAGGGTGGCAGGGGTACAGGGGTCCCAGCCAGCAGGGGCTCTATGGAGTGGGGCCAGCTCCCCCCTCTCCCTGCTGGTGCAGCCCAGCCCAGCTCCACAGACCCCTGCCAGCCTGCACCCCTCTTTGGACCCCACTGGCACTGGCCCTGGGACATTGGTCCCAAGACATTGGGACATTGGTCCTAAGATGGTGACCAGGGGGCGGGGCACCTGTCAAGGGGCAGGGCTACCCATGCGGCCCTTGACAGCTTGCCAAAACTGTGTAAGCAGCTCTCTACCTGAAATAATTGCCTGCTCCTGCACTACAGAAACTGACTGGTTCAGAGAGGCATAGGCTTTCATAGATGGCAGCCTACTCTGTCAGATGCTATGAGTAGTCCATTTATAGCATCTGACAAAATAGGCTGTCACCTATTTATGCCTCTGAACCCTGTCTTCTCTAAAGTTTCACCCTATCCTGCATTCTGCCTAATTTCAGACTAACATGACTTAATACCTCTACTCCTGTTAATGGAATGTTAAATCTGGAGTTACTTGAAGTCAGCTTGTATTGCACCCATGTGTCTAAGTAAACATAGGCACATAAGTATGATTCTATTCCACTCTGTTCAAGTCCTGAAAACACATGAATGCATCTATTTTGGTAACACATTATACCATTTACTATTTACCAAAAAGGAGTAAGGGAAGGCCTACCAACTTTTTGCATTAACATTTTTTTGGATTAGCATCACACTAAGGTGTTCAGGTCCACTGAAATGCCTGGTTGAAACCCCAAAGTAATTGTGAAGAGCTTCTCTCCCATGGGCTGTACATAACACCCTTTTTATTCTAATATGTATGTTATAATTATGACTCCTTTGAACAGGTTATAGTACACCAAAGTCTCCTATCCTATGTTGAAAATATTCTACATAGGTTTGATAACACCTGACAAAGTTTCAAGCTAGGCTGGACTCAACCAATAAACAGCAAACACAAAGCAACTAAGAGTGATTACACTGATTTTTCCATGCAATATCCAACTGACTGAAATATGCCATGTCCAATTTAGATTATACATTGTTCACTATAATATTTAATGTGTACTATTGTGTGATACTTTGGACTTGCTTGTTCTCTTATTGATTAGGTGTTCAACTCTTAGTTATGGGGAATTCTTTCACTTTTCAGCTTATACTGTCAAATATAGTGCCTAGGGAGTCGAAAGCTATAGTTGTGTTTAAAGCCAGAGTTTAACATTGTTTCTTTTCTCAGTGTTCATTTGTTATATTATTCTTTTCCATTGCCTATTGCTTTTGGAATCTAGTCATGAATGGAGCAATATAAATTTAAATTGTTATTGCTGCAGCATTGCAAAACCTGTGCCTATCAGTGGAAATGAATCACTAACACTACATAATGATTTAAGCTACACTATTTTTCATGTAATTAAAAATATGTGTGGCATAAATAGAATATATGATGGACCAGGTTTACTATCTTTCATTCATATCAAGAAAAAAATACATAATTCACTTATGCCTTCAACATTTTGTATGACAGGCTTTTCAAATGTTATCAATGTAAAGTAATAATCACTCTTCAGGGTAAGATTAGTTTTGCTATTGCACTCATAACAAAAAAACCCATGATAAATAACTGAGTGGAGAATAGATTTTGAAATAGTTGTAGGAATGTTTTTTTCAGGTCATGTTTATTTAAATTACTTTTCTACTTCAGCCACTGAGGTATTGAAACAATTCAGATTGATATCCACCTATGCATACAGAAAACAAAACTCTCTGTCTATCTTATATATGATTATGAATATATGTATTATAGGTAAACCTATTATTACAACCCATTATTAAAGTTGCTTAGTCCTTCCCATTTACCAAACATCAATGTTCTGGGCTGAAATTATGCGTAACAAGTATCTGCCTCAGGCTGGATTTGGGAAGAGAAAATGAAGCTGAAAGAACTCAGCTGTTTCTGAGAATGAGAGTGAGGGAAAATAAAGTTTTGCCCTTTCATGAACCCCAACAGATTATGGGGTTTGTGGGGTATTATTCAGATGCTCTTACATTTGTTTTACTGATACGGTATGTGCAGTCTCATTGAAAATCCAATATTATGCTTTTATCTTTTATTGCTGTATGGATTGTATTATGTATATATCTTTGTGATTTTTTTATGTGGTTCAGGCAAAGGAATTGAGGCATGCCTACTTAAGGAAAAGAGAATAAGACAAACTGATAAGTATCTCTTGCCACTGTGCTACTGGAACAAAAACAATTGCCATTCCCATGGGCGACTGGTGCTCCCTGAATCAGGAGGGGCACTTGCCCCCCTCCCATAGGCCAGTTAGCAACTGAGGACCCCTGTGGCCGATCCTACCAACCCGCAAGTGGCAGTAGTGTGCCACTGGCACTTCTGGGTGCACCACTGACACTTCTGGGTGAGCGCTATTGCCCACAGGGGGACCACAGGGATCACTTCTCCTGGTGCCCCTCTCAGGGGGGGCACCAGTGCTCTCACCTGCCCCGCCCCCGCCTGGAAACGATGGCTGTCAGGGGGTGCACCAGCAATCTCAGGGGGTGCACTGGCCACTCCCAAATACAGGCAGAAGGGAGTGTAGTGAGCCATTAGCTGGAGGAATTCCAGCTGCCTGAGAAAGGAGAGAAATTTCTGGAGGATTCTGAGACTCGTGACCAATGAAGACACTGATAAGTTAGGGCTGTCTTGGAATATTTTAGAGGCTACTGGTGAGGTGGTCTGGGTATTTATATTATGCTATGCTTGGGAGAGTCTAAGTCCCCAGTGGTCAGGGCTGGAATGATCAGCAGGTAGGCTGATCCTTAGATATACTGGCAAGACTCTCACAGGGGCTAGGTAGTATGCAGATGAGAGGGTAAGAAACTTTACTTTTCTTTTTGTTCTGTCTGCACACTTATGCTCAGTTTTGCTTTTATAATGTTTTTCTCTTAAGTAATAAAGCCTTTCATTGTTTTGTCCCTTTACTGAGAGTGATTTCAGCATGAGTGATATTCCAAGCTAGCCCATTCTAAGGAAAGAAGGTCTTAAAATTTCTTTCACAATCCAAGAGGAAGCTACTTTGACCTGACAAAGATACCCCTGCTGAAGTTGTGGGCTATAAGGACAGTAGAGCTGAGGCTTGCAAGGATAAGGAGCTATCCCCAGGAAAATTTTGGTCTGTTCCTTGGGACAAGCAGAGAGACGTCAGGGAGCAACTTGGGACTCTGGGGGTACCCCATGGATGGGTGTGTGACATGCCCAATCTATTAGACTTTAGGTGAAAAGCTGTAGCATTGGGTGTTTTTGATCATTGACTAAATTTCATAAGAATATGTACTTTGTTTCAGGTATATACTGTTTGCCACCTGCAGGGAAAATTGAGCCCTATTTTGCCAAACCTTTGAAAAATCACTGTTTGCAAATGCTCAACAGAGGCTTAATTTTAACAGCTGAATTCTCTGAAAAAAATTCCAGAATTGTATTTCTGGACAGCTGTAGGCTCTGGGCTGAGGCTTGGAGTTCAAGTATGAGCACCTGGACTTCTCAACACTCCCCACTGTGTACAAACAGCATGGAGGAGGAAGCTACCTGATGAGACTGGGGAGGAAGTAAGGGAGGACAAACTGGAAGTGCAGTGGGTAAGGAGTGTGAATATGGGGAGAGAGAATAGATTGAGACAAGGAGTATGGGTGGATGAAGATGCAGACTAAAGGATTCACCTTCCCCACCCTCTATCTTACATTGGATCTATCCTCTGCACTGAATGAAGCAAGGGTCACACAGAAAAGCACGTGATCATGTAATTAAAGATGTATCATAATGCATGCAGTCAATTTCAATTCTAGCAATTCCTAACTTTTGAATTTTCAGTTTTGCAATCTTAATGTTTGTTTAAGTAGCTTATGTATATTGTGTGATGTGATGTTAAACATTTTTATGCATGCACAATATAATGAGGTATAAAAGTATAACAAAGTAGCCCAACTTTATATAGAAAAGTAGTTTGTTAATAACATTTAGAAGGAATCAACATAACATACAAATATTTAAGATTAAATGAAATTTATATTGTAACATAAAATACAGTCAGTTATATAAATACTAGATGAGATATTATTTGCCCCTGTCCCAATGCCAGCAATGGGGTCTTGGACTCATGTATTGCAAGGGAGCTCCCCACCAGGACCAGGTCTTGTTGGCACTTGGTACTTTCAAGAGTAAGATGGTAAGGTTCCCTTTAAAATAATGACACTATTGGGATTGGTTCCCAATCCCAAAAATTGTGCATCCTGCCCTGCATGTGTGGAATCGTAGGACAAGCAATTGTTGGAATCAGGGATCAGATCCCATTGTGCCTTCATTTGAACATCTGCTAAGGGGTCTGTCCTGCACATGAAGCCAATCAGCTTCTTAGCTACCTCCATAACCAAAACCAACGTTTCAGAAAGCACCCTCAATGGGTTCTGTGAAAAACAGCCCAGCCAACACCACACCCCCCATCACACACCCATCATGTGAAATGAAAACCAAAAGCACACATCAACACATATAGGTATTTAGAATTTATTTTATCATGATGATAGAGACACTGGCAGGCTTCCAAATTGCTTTAACATTGTAAATATACCAATAAAGCACTGCCCAACTGATCGCTCTGTGTGTGTGTGTGTGTGTGTGTGTGTGTGTGTGTGTGTGTGTGTGTGTGTGTGTGTGTATGTGTGTGTGTGTGGAGTGGTCTTTTGTTTTAATTGTGGAAAAACATGGATATTGGGGTATTTGTAAAAAATGGATTTGGGATGCTGCTGCAGCAATCCAGCTGACACAAGGGGTAGTGTCCCCAAGTACCAATTGGCTGGGCCCCAGAAGTTCCTGTCTATTTGTATCCTTCAAGTATCATGGGCTCCAAGGCCCACCTGTCTAACTAATAGTCCCTACTGTGAGGGGACAATGGGTGAAAGATACAACAGAATTCTTGGGACAAAATAGGCAAAACACAGGATAGGAGTGTCATGTGGGTCAAAGGGTCAAAATGTGAAAATAAGTCTGCCTGGGGGGACACTGAGCAGAGCCCTCCCAGGCCACACCCGCTGGTCCTCAAAGGCATCCAAGGAGCTGGTGGACACCGCCCACAGGTGCTTTGCCCAGACATGTGCATAGACAAGTGAGAGGAAAGTGGCTCCACAGTCTCCGGGCACCTTCCTGGCCAGAGCCTCCTTCCTGGTCAAATACAGGGCCCACTTGGCCATGTCCAGGAGGAGGTTGACCAGGAGGCCCGGCGACTTAGTGGGGCCATGGATGGGGTGAACAAAAACAAAAAGGTGCAGGGTGAAATTCAACCAGAACCTCAAGAGGAGGCTTTGGAGGTGAAGGTAGGGGGGCTGCAGCCTGGTGCACTCAATAGTCATGTGCCCCAGGGTCTCCCTCTGCCCACACAATGGGCAGGAGACCAGCATTTCTGTGAAGCTCACCACATACACGCACATAGCAATGGATCCATGGAGGAGCCACCAGCCGAGGTCCCCAGTGGCTTGTGGGATGAGGGTGGACTCAGCCACTGGGGTGCCCCAGCCATGCCCTTGCCAAGCAGGTCCCACTACTTGGTGTCTGGGTGGGATGTGAGGTTAGCATGATGGACAGTGTGGCACACGAGCATGTAGAAGTGATGGCAATGGACAGGGGGAAAAGTGGACCAGTCTGGTGTCCTCTAGCTGGCTCAGGTTGTGGAGTGAGGAGCTCTGTGAAGCCTGCCCCATGACAAATTCTGGTGGGCTGGAGGACATGGGGGAGCAGGACTGCTGCCATGCAGGACCGGTCAATAAAGGCAAGGGCATTGGGAGGTAGAGCAGATTTCACCTCCTGGATCAGATGGCAGGTTGCACGTCATGAGTAGACACATGCGCCGGGCCAGTGCAGAAGGGTCCACCCACTCCTGCCTCTCATAGTCCAGGAGGTCTCCAATATGGGTGACACCAGCCAGGATCAACCTCTTTTGCAACTGGGATGCCTCTGCTGTTGGCACCTCCAGCTGGGGGTTCCAGAGGAGGGGCTTGACGAGCAGGTTGGCACCCTGGGCGACTATTGAGGGGGACCTGGAGGCAGAGGCCAGCCTCCAGGCCCAGAGGAGGTCCTGGTAGAAATCTGGCAGCCCTCACAAGTACTGCAGGGAGAGGCCCTGCAGGCTGAGGAGCTGCCAGTCATATCAGAGCCCCTGGAAGTGCCAGAGGAAAGCGTGCCCCAGGTGGCCACATGCCGCGTGGCTACTGACTCCGTATAGAAGTTGCTGCAGGGCCTGAAGGTGGAATATCAGGACCTGGCTGTGCAGGCAAACCAGGCCCTGGCCACCCTCCCCCAAGGGGAGGCTCAGGACCTCTGCAGTGACCCAGTGCCATTCTGGCCAAAAAAACCTCAGCGCCCATCTCTGGAGTCCCACCAGGACCTCAGGGGGCACAGGCAGGGTGTGTAAGCATTGCCAGAGCATGGAAAGGACCAGCTGGCTCAGCACCAACACTCTCCCAAGCAGGGAGAGACATTGCAGGAGCCCTGCCCATGCCCAGAACCACTCCACCACCCTTGCCTCCAGCTGGTGCCAGTTCCCTGACAGGGAGGGGTCTATGGGGGACAGGTAGATCCCTAAGTAGAGCAGCAAGCCCACACCTCAGCGGATCCCACAAAGCATGGGTGGGAGTGAGCCCATCTGCCACCCGTCACCCACTGCCAGGCCAAAGCTCTTGACCCAGTTGACCCAGGCAGAGGAAGCCACTGAGTACATTGCCTGGCATGCCTCCACCCACGCCAGGTTACCTGAGTCCTGGAACATGAGAAGTATGTTGTCAGCATACACTGACAGGACCAGCTGTACTGACAGCTCCCGAAGCATCAACCCCACCACCGGCTTTCACAGGAAAACAAGGAAGGGTTCCAGGGCCAAGGTGTACAGCTGGCCTGACAGTGGGCAGCCTTGACGCACCCCGCTCCTGAATGGGATGGGCTCCATCAGGGTCCAGTTGAGCTTGACCAAACATTGTGCAGTGGTGTACAGCACCTGGAGAGCCCGCACTAAGTGGGGCCCAAATCCAAGGGTCCACAGTGTGCCTGTGTGGTACCCGTGATCTACTCTGTCAAATGCCTTCTCCTGGCCCAGGGATAGGAGGGCAAAAGACAGGCCCTCCTGAACCAGGTACAGGATGTCAAAGATGGAATGTCTGGACACCGTGTACATCTGGTCAGGATGGATCACATCCATCAGCACAGACCACAAGCACAGCAAGATGGCCTTCACTACCACCTTGTAGTCTGTGAAGAGGAGGGACACCATTTACTTAGGTCACAAGAATCTCCCTTCTTCGGCAGGAGGGTCAGCACAGGCCTCTGGCATAACAAGGGGAGCTCCCCACTTCCCTCAGTTTCAGCCCAGACTCCAGCAAGGTCCGGGCCGAGGATGTCCCAGAAAGCCCGGTAGAACTCCAAGGTCAACCCATCTATGCCCGGAGCCTTGTTGCCAGGCATCAGGCAGAGGGTGGCTGAAAACTCAGCCTCATTGAGAAGAGCTTCTAGCTGGTCCTGGTCACTCACGCTGACCTGCAGGAGTCCCTCCCATGGGGTCTGACAGGCCTCCACATCAGTCAGATCCAGGGGGAAGAGCTTTTCATAGAAGGCCCGCGCATGCTGGTGTGTCTCATCTGGATCCATGAGGGGGGTGCCATCACCCACCAGAAGGCAGGTGATGTACTTCTTGGCCCCCCACCTCCTCTCCAGGACATAGAAGAAGTGGGGGCAGTGGTCCATCTCCCGAAGGAGCTGGACGTGCGAGTGGACAAATGCACTGAGGGCGTGGTGGTCATCCAGAGCACAAAGCTCTTCCTGCCTCTCTTGACACTCTCCGCAGAGAGATGGGTTGGTTGGTTTGGTGGCCAGATGCCTCTCCAGCTCTAGTATTTTGCAATCGAGCTTCTCTCAGACCACCTCCCTCTGCTGGGTGTGCCCCTGAGTGTAGCTGTGGCAAAAAAGCCAGATGTGCACCTTCCCCACATCCCACCATCTCTGAGCCAAGGGGAAAGCTGCCCATTGCTTCTGCCAGGCCAGCCAGAACTCCAGGAAAGCCTCCCTGAAGCCCACATCCTCCAGCAGGCTGGCATTGAAATGCCAGTAGGCTGACCCCAGAAGCCCAGGCCCCAGTGTGGCCTGGGCCACCACAAGGTGGTGATCACTGAAAGGGGTCAGCTGGATGCCACAGGACTGGGCCCAGGCAAAGTGCAGCAAAGAGATATAAACCCGGTATAACCGGGAGTGGCATGCATGCTCCTCCCCCACCCTCACATAAGTGAAAGCAGGGGGTTCAGTGGGGTGACATGCATGACAGACATCCACCAGGGAGTAGTCCATCAGGATCTCCCTGAGGATACCCATGGCAGCCTGGTTTCACTTTTTGCCTGACTGGTCTCATGCATCTAGGGTGACGTTAAAGTCCCCGCCAAGGACCAGGCACTTGCGAGTGTTCAGGGTGCTGATGTATGTGGCCACCTGCAGAAGAAATCTGCCAACCTGGGACCTTCACAGGGGTGTACACATTCAGAAGGTTCAGGACCAGTCCCCACACTTAGACCTGGAGATGCAGCAGGAACCACCTCAATGTCCTAGAGAACCTCCAGCTGCAGCCCTGGGGAGAAAAGGGTGGCCACCCCAGATGAGGTGGCTGAGTGGTGACTAAAAAAGACCCTGCCTCCCCACTCGAGACACCAATTTGGTTCATCAGCTGGAGTTATCAGGGTCTCCTGCAAGAATACTATAGGGTATCCCCCCTCCTGAAGGAAGGAGAGCACCCAGCACCTCCGAAGACCCTGCAGCCGTGGATGTTGAGGGTCATGATCTTAAATGACCTCATGGCTGGGGGGCGTGGAGTAGATGCTTTAGTAGAGGCCTCACACATCTCAACTCCTGGTGTTGGGCCCGTCAGTTCATGTAGAGCCCTTCCATATGCATAGAGGGCATCTATAAAACCGCGGGCCCCACCTATAGATCTGGGTGTTGCAGCTTTGGGGCCCCTTGCCTTCCCCCACTAGCACCTTTGCAGTGGTGAGGACACTGTCAAAATCTCCCCAGTAGTCCAAGGCTAGTTGTACCTTGCTGGTGGACCAGAGGGTGTAGTCATGGTCAAGAAATGCAAGTAGCTTATCCCTGGGGACCACTGGGACCTAGAGGTCACAAGGCTCCTGGAGCTCAGAGGGCTCTTCCAGCACCATCTGAAACCCCCAGTCCGCTAAGACCCCGGACCCTGTTTGGGACTGGGAGATCTCTGCAGCCCCCTGGGACAGGGGTAAGGGTAAGGGTGGTGGTGGGGCTCCTTCACAATATGGTAGGGTAGAGATCAAGCCCTGGGGGGTGGTCTGTGCAAGGTCCCTGATGAGATAAGCCCATTGATTAGAGGACCCTATTGCGACCCCCTCTGGCACAGGACTATGGGGCAGGCTGCAGGTGAGATTTTCCAGAGAGGTGGAGGGAAAAGACCCACCAGGCACCAAGGTAGCTCTGCCATCTGCCTTGGGGTGCTGGAGAAGGGGACCTCCTCCCTCAGAACTCATCAGAGTGAGCCCCAGGGCCTCTGTATCCCCTAGATAAGAGCGAGGAGGCTCTGCTGCCAGGTCTTCCTTTGGTCAGGCCTCAGGCTCAGCACCTGTGGTTTCAGGGTGTAGGCCTTGGTCAACAGAATGAAGAGCTTTCCCCATGGGCTCCTGTTCTGGACCATCTAGGAGCTCCAAAACCTCCTCTGTGGGGACTACCCATTTGATCTTTCTAAGGGGTGGGGTGTCAGGCACAGCTAGGGATGCCCCTGGAGGGTGGGCTGCTCCTTCCCCCCCATATGGTGGTCTTGGGAGGGGGAGAGGAGTCTTCCATGCCAGAGGGCTCCAGCTGTGCCCGGGCCTTCCTCTTGCCTTTACGCCCTGAGGGGACCTGTATCCACTCAGCCATGGGGTGGTCCTCAGGTGGACAGGCTCCAGCAAGAGAAATTGAGGGTTGGGGGGCTGGGACAGCCACAATGGAGGTATGACTAGGGGCAGGGGGGCCCTTCTCCATCTCTCCCCCAGGTTGCTGGTGCCCTCCCTGGGACTCCACTAGACTTGGTTGAGGGGCAGGGTGCCTTGAGCTCATGGGTGGGCTTGTAGTTGTGGCTGGGGTGCCAGAGGCACCTGAGAGGGGTAGGGCACCAGTGGTAGGGGCACCCCTTTTTCCAGTAGGACCCACAGATGATCTCCCCACTTGGCCCATGGGTCACTCATGATGCGAGTGCCCTGGGGCATGGTACTGGAAGCACTGCAGGCTCCCCAGTGTATAGAAAATCCTCACTGGGGCCCCCTGATAAGGAATTATCAGGCACCCCTCAGCCTCCAGCCATGCTTCCACTGCCAGCTGGATCACGACCTGGCAATGGAAAGAGCGCATGTGGCAGAGGCCAGGGTTTTGGCACCCCAGTGAGAGTGCCACCACCGGGGAAATAACTGTCCCCAGGGTTTGGATCTGGGAAAGCAGGGCCCAATTGGGGATATAGGGAGGGGTGGAGTGGAGGACCACCCTGGTGCCCAGCATTTCTAGAGGCTCGAGGGGGAGGTACTCACCCTCCACCACTGCCTTTTATGCTGCGGCCTCTGAGGCAAGGAAAAAGACCCCCTTTGTATGAAAGCAGGAGGCCTCCATGATCTTAAGGGCCCCCACTACCTGAGCCAGGCCCTGCACCCAGGTCTCAAAGTGCAGGTTCCCCTGCTTAGGCAGTTGGCACTTCATCCCATGCCTCTGGGTGAGTGCCAGAAAGGGGGCTCTGCTGCCCAAGCTGGAAAGGCCAGCAGTGGAGGGTCCAGGCCCCCTGGCTTCGGGTCTCCCTGCAGCTGCCTGTGCATAGCTGCGGTTCCTCCCCAGGGGGGGCACGTTGGTGGGGCCTGAGCTAGGTCCAGGGACAAGCTGAGTGGGTGTGCTGGCTGGTGTAGTGCACCTGGTGCCCTCAGGCATTGGTGGTCTAGGCTTCAGGGCAGGGCCCTTGCCCTTCCCACCCCCAGCTGAGGAGGAGGATGAAGAGGATCCCTTCCCACTGCCCTGATGATGGGCGAGGGGGTTTGGGAACCCCTCTGGGGGGGTCCTGGCCAGGAATGATCCCCTGGCCCTGTTGGCTTCCTACCAAAGTCCTACCTGTCCCTGCAGTGGAGGTTGCAGGCTTCTTCACCCTTGGAGGAGGTTGGTTGGACTCTGCTTCTGGGGTGGAGCATGCAGGGGCATGGTGGGGCTTGGCTGTGATCCACCTCCATAGTGGGGGCTTCAGGAAGCTCTGTGGGGGCATCTGTCCCCCCCCAGACAGTTCCTGACCTGCCATTGTTTCAGATGAGGGCAGGGAAGACAATAAAGAAAAACAAAATATCCCACAGGGCTGATGAATCTAGTAGGGGTATGCTGGGGTTGTGGGGCAGAAAGGGGATAGGGAGGAAGGGGGCTGAAGCTCACTGAGCCACAGCCCCATGGGAAAAAAAAGAACCAGGAGGCCTATGCTTTGACAATGTGGTGGGGAGAGGGGGAACACACACACAAGGGCTGGGGAAACTCAAGCTGGAATACTCAGCCACACAACAAACATCAGGTCAGCAGGAGTGCACCACAGGACTTACCACACAAGGGCAAAAAATACACAGGGAAGGCTGCTAAGGCAGACGTAAAGATGACTGGAGTAGTGGAGGGGCTTTGTTTGTGGAAGATCTGTCCAGAAGCCCCTCAGGCCTCCAGCCAGTCACTCAGCAGCAGAGCAGTAGGCAGGAAAACAAATCAGGATCAGATGCAGTGAGGTAGCTGTGTGAGAGGGTAGGAGCAGTCAGTCAATTCAGAAGTGATCCATTGCAGGTGTGGTGTCTGGTGGTGTGGCAGGGAATCTCCCTCTCTCCTGAGAGGGGGCAGCAGCAGCAATGGTAGGAGCCGTTCAGTTCAGCCAGTCAGGGTGTGCTTCAGATGAAAGTGGAGGTGTCCTGCCAAGGCAGCTGGGGCAGGCAAGGTTCCTTTAGGCTCTGGCAATGATAGTGGGGGAGGGGCCCACAGGCAGCACAGGCTTTCTCCCCAGGCTGTCCCCTGACTGGGGCTTGGCAGTGGGCTGGGCAGTAGACCAAAAAGCTGGGTTGTGGTGCTGAGGTATGGTGCTGGGGTGTGTTGCAGTGCAGTGGGTCTCTCCTTGAGGAGGATAGTAGTGTGCAGCAGAGGACCCCCCCCGGGAGGGCAGTAACAGCAGCAGCCACCCAAGGCAGGAAGGGGTGCGGCTAACTTACTCCAAAAGATCTGAGACCAAGCCAGCAACTAATAGTAGCCAGAGGCAGGAAAGGGCCTGGATATCTTCTCCTCAGAAGCTCCTGAGACCAAGCTTGCAGCAATCAGCCACAGCAGCAGCCTGGTACAGGAAAGGGTGTGGCCAACTTCCTCCCAGAGGCTTATCTCCCAGAAGCTGCTGAGAGTGAGTAGCCCTGAGTGGCTTGCCAGGACAGCTTTTTGTGTGGATGGGACCAGGACAGGGTATCTTTTTATACTGCTGGGAACAGCACAAGTGCTGGCTCTGGGCTCTAGCTCTCCCTGGCTGCAGATCTGGGAGGAGCCAGGCAGGGTTATTTTGCTGCAAGTGGCACAATTTGCTCCACGACAAAGTGCATGCCCAAGCACATGTGCTGAGGCAAAAAAGCCCTGGCTTAAATTTGCACTGCTTCTATTTGGGCTGCTGTGAGTGCACGTGCTTGCGTGTGTGGACATTCCCTACTTTGGTGGGCTGCTCCCCTTATGTCAGGAAAAGGTGGCATAGGTCACACTCCCCCTTTTCAAATACTAGATTCCCTACCTCCCCCTCACCCCCTCCACCCCCGCATGGGCTACGTATCCAGGAACCATATTCCCTTGGGAGCCTAAGTTCCAAAAATACCATGTAGATACCTAAAAATGGCCACATGGACATAAAAAGCACCCGCAGAATGTCAGCCTAAAGTTCATAGAAGCAGGACAAGCAAAGACCTGAGGTAAAATAGGAGCACAGAATGCAGGAGTAGACTTATGTCTCCACAGACTGTGTTGTGCCAACTATATCGAGCTAATGTTTTCTTTCCCCTTCTCCTGACCTTGCTGTCATATGTAAAAGATAAATATAAACTTATGGTAGATATGTTTAATGGATGCAGATTAAATACAGCTTTATACTCAAAAATGTTTCTATTTTCCCAGAATTGATATAGCCAAAGCCAAATATTTTTTACTCTAGTATCATGTTTGGAAACTCAGCATTGTCTTGAAGGCCACATTTATCTTCTTCTCATTTAAATTGGGGGGTTAGGTATAAACCACATTTGCACAGGAAGCATTAGTTAGTTATTAAGCAGTGAATGTTATTAATATGCCCTTCACAACCCCTGACATATCCTGCTTCTATTTTTTTTTTCACTTCTTAAACGATAGAAAATATGTGAGTAGAGAGGTAGATTAAAAATATATACTGTCTAGGGCAGTTATAATGAGCTATCATTTTTTTTTTCACATGGATGTCAGATTTAATATTTTAGTGGTGTTTTAAAATAATTGCATTTATTTCAGATATTCTTCTGCTGCCCTGTTTCCTTCTTGACCTTTCTTATTATTTTCTGAATTCTCTTAGTTCCCTCTCACGATTATATCACAAATCTACTATCTACTTTCTACAGTTTCAATTTAATCATAGGTCAGACTGAAGATTATTCACTTTGTGCTGTATCATAGATTCAAGTTAGGCATTACAATTAATCAACTGTGGAAAGCTCAAATAGGAATGTGGCCCTCACCTCTAGTGATTTGAAGAGTCTCTGTTTTCATTTACTCATTCTCCAAATGTAAAAGTAGAGAACTATCAAGCCTTTCAAAGTCTTTTTGAAAGAGGCCAGTAAAAGTTTTCTCAGTAAAGTGATTTGCAGGCTTTGAAGTTTGGGGTCCAATTCCATTCCATAGCTGAAGTTACTTAATTCAAAATTCATTGTGTGGTCATAGTCAAGGGTCATTTCCATGAGTCAGCAGAGGTTCTTGGGGTCTGTTAATGGAATACATGTCCATATTGAAAGAGTGCTGATAGTTTCAGGCACCAACCCAAAGTCTGCTGAACCCAGCAATTAGTCAACTGGCAGTAAGGAGACAGATCAAAGCTGTTTTCCAAGAAAGGAGAGAGAGAACATTAAAAAAACCCACACCCACAATTCAAATTGCAGGGAGGAGGGGAAAAATATGTTAAAACTGAAGTGCTAGCAGAAAAAAAAGTTGCAAAAGAGGTAGGTTTTCAAGGAAAGAAACAGTGGCAGATGGGCATCCTAGTCCCTTGGGTGGATAGCATAAAGTATATTGTGCTGCCAAAGATCTCTTTTTCTCTTTTACAGAACATGCCAGGAAATATGTTTCCTGCCATTTCTTCCACAAAACTGAGCTTCAAATTGATGACAAGTGTGAGAAGTGTGACCATCTGGAAGCATTTCAGAGTAAAAAATGGGAGGGTGTTGGATGGCAAGGTTGTCTGTGGCAATAGCGTTGCAGCATGCAGCAACCATGAAGAAGTGTACATATGTGACACTTTCACATCCATGGTATTAATTGAGTCTCTTAGGAGTATTTTGGATCAAGGAGTAGCCAGATATGGTAAGTTCGGCTAACAGAGATAGCAGGCACTTGAAAGAGAGAGACAGAGATAGAAAAAAGCAGGAAAGAGGAAAAACACCCCACTATGATTAAATAAAGGCCATGGAGGCATGTCTGAAACCTCTGGGAGAGTTCTTTGGAGATGACACTTGTACATTAGGGCTGTGCAAAGCTTCAGTAGCTGATTCAATTTTGAGGAGATTCAGACCAATGTGGCAGCCTAATCTCTGAATCCGAATCAAATCGGGAGACCCATTAAAGGTTTGAATTGATTCAGAAGCATCCAAATAGATTTGGAAAAGATTCACAAAGATTTGGATATTTGGAAGGCTTGCAGAAAACAGAAACTGAGAAGAGGGGGGTGGAAGGGGAAATGACTGCTCTGATATTGACATCTGTAGCTGGCCAGTGACTGAGATCTTTCCCTGAGTTCCCTTCCAATCACAGTGTTCTGGAGAAGGGATGTAAAAGCAACATATAAGGCTATGTGTGAAGTGATCTGTACCTTTTGTGAGCTGTCTTTCTTGGACCAGCAGCATCTGAAAGGCTCTGGCTTGTTATCTAGTCTCTTGGGATCTAGTCTCTCTTCTGTGTTTTCCCTAACAGTGTGTCATCGCTTTGCACTGCAGGAAAGCACAACATATATTACAGACATACACATTTTGCAGCACACCAAATATTATGAAGCAAGCTGGAAAGGCAGGTGCCAGGTCTTCTGGCAGGGGAGGGAGAGGGGGAAGAGGTAGAGCTGCAAGTCCCCCTGTCCCCCACCAAACATAGATGTACCCTCTTTCCTGGCAGTCTTCTACTGCTAGTGGGAACAAGGAGGTGGGAGTGATGTGTGCACCACCTTTACTAACTCCAGTAATAACTACCAGCATGACAGTGTCCACCCCAATATCAGTTCCCAGCATGAGCCTTCCCGTGCCAGACGAGAAGCTGGACCTGGAAGTAGAGGAGCTGAGTGCCATAGCTAAGAAAATTCTGGGGAAGGAGAGGAAAACTGAGTTTCTGCTCCACACCCTGCAAAGTTACCCTAGAGGCAGGTCACTTCTGGAATGCACTTTGGAGGGTGTGGGGGCAGCTGGCTCAGCTCCTCCTGTTGTTGTGCCTTTGCCTGGTGAGGAGGTGGATAAGGCAAGATCCACAGCCTCAACCCAGAAGCAGGTGGGTAGTATAATGTGGGATCATTTTGAGGTGGTAGATGATCCCAGGTATGCTACCTGCCAGCACTGCCAAAAGCAGATCAGCCAGGGCAAGGATGAGAAACACTTCACCACCACAGCAATGTTGTTGCATCTCAGGAGGCAGCACCCCCTTGTCCTTGTTGCTCCTCAGCCTAGCACCAGTGGGCATGTGCCCAAATAGAAGTCCCCCTCTCACTCCAAAGTCCCCATCCCCAAGAAGTAGAGACAGGCCACCCTGGACCAGTGGGGGAAAAATGGAGGCAAAGGGGGGCATGTTCCCAACGCAAGCAAGGTCACCCAGAGGATTGGGGGGATGCTTGCTCTGGATGGCCAGCCCTTCTCCCTTGTTGAGCATCCAGGGTTCAGGAAGCTCATAGTGCTTGTGGCCCCATCCTACCTAGTGCCTGCATGCACCACCTTTAGCAGGATGGAGGTGCCCTCCCTGTATGACTCATGCAGAGAGTACTTGAGGAATGAACTGCAGAAGGCAGGGCCACAGGTAGCTTTGCACTTCACCTCGGACATCTGGAGCGGCTGGAGTGGGGATCATGCCTACCTCTTCCTCACAGGGTACTACTGTAATCAGTCAGGGTGTCAGTGGGCTCTCCTTAAAGAGGAGGTTATGAATGAGTCCTGCATGGCAAGGGAGATCATGGTGGCCATGAACCACATGGTGCTGGGGTGGCTTATTCAGCAGGGTGAGCTCACCCGTGGTTTCATGGTCACTGACAATGGGGCCGATATGGTCAAGGCAGTGAGTGTTGCTGACTTTGCTGACATCCATTGTGTGGCACACAAGTTACACCTTATAGTCAGGGACGCCTTGGAGGGGGACAGAGCTCCTGGTGATAGCACTGTCACTACCTCTACCAGCCAGCTCATTTCAAAATGCAGGAAGGTGGTGAGCTACTTTCACTGGAGCATCAAGGGAGGCAAGATGCTGTGGGACAAACAGGCAGAGCTGAGTATCCCACAGAACAAAATCATACAGGATGTAGCACAGGAGCATAGGATGTAGCAGAGGTAGCATAGGACATCTACAGGACAAACTGGGGCAACTGGTGACAGAGAGGGGGAACAAAGCTGAGCTCTTCAATAAGTTCTTTGCATCTGTATTCCCAAACACAAACCAAGACAAATCTCCCAATTGGATCATAGATAGGCACAGGATGGACACCAGTCCTCCAACTGTCAGCACAGACTTAGTGAAGGGGCATTTGGAGGGGCTGAAATCAGCGGGCCCGAATAAGCTTCATCCAAGGGTGCTGAATGAATTGGCCAGTGTCATAGCAGAGACACTGGCATGGCTGTTCGAAAACTCATGGCGCTCCGGTCAGGTCCCAGAGGACTGGAAAAGGGCCAGTGTGGTCTGTATTTTCAAGAAGGGGAAGGAAACTATAGGCCAGTTAGTCTCCCCTCTATCTTTGGGAAAACTCTGGAAAAAATCATTAAGGATCACAGTTGTGGGAGCCTAGCAGGGGAAATAATGCCAAAAGAAAATCAGCACAGATTCATTGCACATAGATCCTTCCTGACTAACCTTGTTTCCTTTTATGACCAGGTTGCAAAATGCTTAAAAACAGGACTCCAGGATAGATGTCATCTACCTAGACTTTAAGAAGGTCTTCGATATGGTATCTCATTCTGTTCTCATAAATAAATTGACAGGCTGTGATGTAGATGATTACATGGTTAGGTGGGTGGCAACCTGGAAAGATGTTGGCAGTGGAGTCCCTCAAGGCTCATTCCATGGACCAGTACTATTCAATGTCTTCATCAGTGACTTGGACAAAGGCATGGAGAGCATCCTGTCCAAGTTCACAGACAATATCAAATTATGGGACAAAGTTAACACAAGTGGTAGGGAATGGATCCAGGTGGACATGGATAGGTTGGAAAATGGGCAGAATGAAACAGGATGTAGTTCAACAAAGACAAGTGCAAAGTGCTGCACCTGGGAAAAAGAACCACCAACAAACTTACAGGCTGGAGGATCACCTTCTCAGCAGCACAGCAGTGGAAAGGGAACTTGGAATAATAGTTGAGTCCAAGATGAACCATGAGTCGTCAATGTGATGAAGTGATCAACAAGGTTAACTGCACTTTATCATGCATTAGCAGATGCATGAGAAATAGTTCCAGGACGATGATGGTTCACCTCTATGCGACACTGGTTACGCTGCAGTTGGAGTACTGCTCCCAGTTTTGGGTGCTGCACTTCAAGAAGAATGTGGAGACTCTTGACAGGGTTCAGAGGTCCTACAAGGAGAGACTGAGGGACCTAGTTCTCTTCAGCCTTCACAAGAGAAGGCTGAGAGGTAATCTTGAGGCTGCCTATAAATTCATCAGGGGAGGGCAGCAGGGAATAGGAGATGCTCTATTTACTAGGGCAGCCTATGGAATAACTAGTAACAATAGCCACAGAGTTACAGAGAGCAGATTTAGGTTGGACATTAGAAAGAACTTCTTCACACTAAGGGTTGCCAGAATCTGGAATGGGCTTCCAAGGGAGGTAGTGCTCTCCCCTACCTTGGGGGTCTTCAAGAGGAGGTATCCTATAAAACAGTGAAAAATTGGTTATAGTACTGGGAGGGAGGAGGGGGAAAACAAAATGTTAATTGCACAGTTGACTAACTGCCTGCACAGTAAATGATTCAACATCTACATGTATTCCCAAAACTAATAAACTCTGCAACAGGGTAGGATAAATACCCTGCTGCAGAGTTTTTTTTTGTGTGCAGCAGTGCATTTATAGATTCTGATGTGGCTGGCTGGGGCATTAGAGTGCTTTAGTGCAGCAGCTGCCTGCTGGCTTGCCCTGCACTGAAGCACCCTTGTGACCCAACCAGCCCCTTCTCACATTGAGCCCAGCTCGAGCAGCTCCAGGACAGCAGGCTGAGTCTCCCAGGCCCCTTGCCAGCTAGGACTGCTGCAATCCACCTCAACATGCTGCAGTCCAGACGCACGTGTAAACTGCACACCCAGGAGCTTCCTAGGAGCAATGAACTGCAGAGCAATAAGTTCTGCAGTTTATTGTTGCTCCCTAATGACACAAATAAATGTACCTGGGAAGAGTATAAGAGTATCACACAGGCATGCAAGCAGAAAATTAGGAAGGCTAAGGCACAATTTGAGATGCAGCTGGCAAGGGACATAAAAAAAACAATAAAAAGGGACTCTACAAGTATGTAAAAGTGAAACTAGAGAAACCACAGGTCCCTTATGGAGTGCAGAAGGCCATCTAGTTACACATGATGCAGAGAAGTATTTAATGTCTTTTTTATTTCAGCTTTCACAAATATGGCCAGTTATCAGGTAACTAGTGTAGTTGGCAGAAAATATAGGGAAGGAGACAAACAGCCTAGAGTAATGGCGGAACAGATTGTAAGGTTTGACCTAGAAACTACTATGCAAAGCTTAAGCAAAAGTGAATGTTATGTGTCGAATGCCCATCTGCAATGATAAGGAACAGACAGTCTTAGATAGAGGAAGCTTGAAAACAAAAAACAGAATCAGAGGTACTAGAACAAAGAGCTCATTATAATACTAAAAATCACACCCCGAGGCGGGGAAGATATATGCTAATGAAACATATATGTACGTTAATGAGATACATAGCTAAAACACAGGTATAGAGACATGCTCAGTAAAGAACTCCTTGCGTCACTCCTTTATAACCAATTAGCAAACAAGGATGCTTATGAAAATTCAACCTCTGGTATATAAGGGGCTCAGTATTGAATATGTGTGTGCTTGTCTTGTGAAATTATTCTGCTTGCACCTTTTATTGCTAGCAATAAATTTTTTTATACTTTCACCCCTGGTATCTTTATTGGCCTTTGCATACCGGGCACGAACCCAGACTTGAGCTGGGGCCTAACAAGATGAGGGGTTACTTAGGGAAGCTGGGCTCAGTCTCCCTTGTACTCATAGAAGCTGGTTGCTAGGGTTATATTTCCTCCACTGGGCATGTGTGGTACACCCCACATGGCTGCCAGTTATCACCATTTCCCCAGTGAGCATGTGCAAGAGAGTCCACTGACTTTCCTAAGATGGATGTGGTAGCAGCCCATCATTCCAATGGGCATGCTCATCTTGCATTTTAAAAAGTTCCCTCCGACAGTATAAAGAGGGTTTACAATTTCACAGTTGATTTTACTGCGTATGAAATCCGTGGCTTCCAGAGAGACCAAACTTCTTTATTCTTATCCATTTTGATATGGTAGATGGCTTGCACATTTTTTTGCTTATTCTGCTCTGTTTCACCTATGACAAAATAGCCATTTTTTACAATGTAATATTACCTTATGCCACATGGTCTTTCTCTTACCTGCACATGAAAAGGTGAAGATTATGTGCTAAAGCAGTGGTTGGCAATCCTTTAAGGCTGTGGACTGTACTAACCATGTTCAAGTCAGAAGTGGGCAAATGGGCAGATGCTAGGACCCAGCTGCTGTTGTTTTTCTTAGCAGCAGCATGGGGAAAGTTCCCACCACCACCTCCACTTTTCCCCATGGCATCATGAGGAAAGTGCCCATGTCAGCAGGTCTGATCAACTGGCTCTGCAGACCAGGTCTGACCCCTGTGCTAAAGCTGAAATTCTGCATCAGCTACCTTTAAATGTGAATTTATATGTGTGTGGCTTTCACAGAGCAATAGAACTGGTAGTGTGTTGTATGTTTGTTTTCCATCTTTTTATTTTAAGTTAAGAGAATCTAATTTTGCAAGTACATCTTCCTAAAACTGTAAAAAAGTGTAACTACTAGAACATTTTTTTTTCTAGAAATACTTCAAATGGAGCTTTTAATTTGGGTTTCTTTTAAGATCCTAAAAAGATGGGAGAGAAAGGCATTTATCACTATTGGGGCAATTGATTTTATTTGTCCACAGTCTAGCACAGATGTTCATAAACCATGATGGATTGACCTCTACTTTAATGGGACAAAATAATAACACAGTTCTTTGCACTAACTGGTATAATTAGGGAAACAATGTAGTAATTGATACCAATACATAGTTAAAGACAGATGCAAATGTGTGTTTTAATGCAGTTAGTCTAGGTGGACCAGAGAACTCGATAAATGATAAAATATGTGGGGGGTTTTGAGAAACCAATAAAATAGCTTCTGATGACATTCCTTATAACATAGAATAAATTCATCCAGGTTGATTTTCCATGGTTTCGAATTTATATAAGGAATGTGGACTGGACAACAGAAAATTATTTTAAAATCCTATGCAAATGCTATTCAGCTCAAATTATATGAAAAAGTGTCAAAAGTGAGTGATTGAGGGCACTGGGAAGTTGTTTTAAATGTGACTATTGTTGTAAAATAATCCCAGAATAAAAACATTGGGGGAAGGCATTCTTCATTTAATAAAACAGATTGTACAGCCAGGGTCTTTTCAGAGCTCACAGGAAGTACTTCTGAGTGTCACTGGGTGTGTCTACACGAGATGCTCTACTACACAGTAAACTAACCTACTGCACAGTAAAGCATCACCGCCTATGCATGCACACCATTTACTGCACACTATATTAGTCTACCACACAGTCAGCTACTACCTGTAAATACAGATAGTAAACTAACTG
Organism: Alligator mississippiensis; assembly: GCF_030867095.1. Taxonomy (NCBI): domain Eukaryota; kingdom Metazoa; phylum Chordata; order Crocodylia; family Alligatoridae; genus Alligator; species Alligator mississippiensis. The sequence continues at coordinate 164,617,536 of NC_081824.1, forward strand.
CATAGTAGATGTGTAGATGCCTACCAGAAGCAAATTCCAGGTCAGCTCCAATACCAGTGGGACCATAGGGGATGGGGAACTCCCCTAGTCCTGGTACTGCTCAGCTCCAGGCTCCCCACAGGAGCTGGGAGCTCAGCAGTACTGTGACTGAGGAGCTCTCTGCTTCCCCCAGGATCCTGGGGCTGGCTGGGAGCTGTCCCACTTCTGGGGCAGCACCCAGTCAGCCCTTAGCTGGACTGGGATTTCTGCAAACAGCCAGAGTCTAGCTGGGTGCTGTCCCACTTGGGATAGCTCCCAGCCAGCCCTGGACTGCTCAGGGAGATCCCAGCCCAACAGGTCAGCTCCCAACCAGCTCCGAGCTGTGCGGGAAAAACCCTAATTGGCACAGGATTTGTCCCCATGTGCATGCAGCCCAGAGAGCTCTGAAGCAGCTGCTGTCTCCCAGCCCCATACGCACCAGGACACCTCCTGATGTGTACAGGGCAAGGAGACAACAGCTGCTGCTCTCCTGGCTCCATGTGCATGCGGACCAGCCCTGTGCTTCCTGCCAGCCTCCAAACTAGCACCCCAATGGAACCAGGAGCTCCCCCTGGTTACTGCAGGGGGCCAGAGTAGGATAGGCACAGCCCTGTAATGGGCTGCTCCCACTGGGAGCAGATTTGATTCCAAAAGGGAGCACGTAGCGATGTGTTCCCAGGGAAGGTTTACTTCACAGTATTTTATTTATTTTTTGTATTTTACTGCACAGTAAGCCTTTACAGAATTAATAGCATGTGTAGCTATGCCCTTGAGTTGGTAAAATAAAAGACTTATTTCACATCTATTAATGATCATGCCTTATAGTAGCTAAAAGGAAACTTATCATTCAGATGCTCTGTAACTAGCTAGTTCATTTGAGTGGGATTACATTTTGAAAATTTAACAGATGCAAAGGATGTGTATTCATAAGTAAGTTAATGGCCTGATCCAGTCACCCCATAAGGAGCATCTTGCTTCACCAGTAATCTCAGTGATTTTAAAGGAAAAAATAAAAAATAGGATATATTTCCATTTTCTCTGCAAATAAGACTAACTATCATACATATAGAAGAGGTGCTTCTATGCTTCTGAGAAATATTAGTCACATAAAGAATGTTCTTTGCTTTATTGTCTAACTGCTGTGTGTGAGGGGCCAACATTTTCTAGTTTGTCCAGGCCAGACACATTATAATAGTTGGACCTACTCATTATGGAAACTGAACCCCCAGAGAGTCAGTTATCTTTAAAGTCAGCAAGTGACTAGAATTTGTAAGTAATCCTACATAGCACTAATCAGACTACAGTCAGGTTATCACACCATAAACCTACTCTTTAAAGCTGATAAAGGGAAGAAGATAGCTAATCCCTGCATACTGATGAGATGAAAACTCCTAGAAACCTATTTCTCAATTACTTGCTACTCAAATGGAAAACCAAGGCTTATAATTAAATGTGAGATGTGCAGATGATGAAATACCAACTTCAGCAAAAAGCAGAATACTTGCAGGTCATTGGTAATTACCAAAGCTGCAAGAAACCCTTTGCAAAAATTTTCTTCTCCAAAAGAATGGGCTCCCTCCTACTGGACCTCCTGGTTTGGGCTTGGGGTAGGGAAAAACCCTGTCATCTTGAAGAACAATGTAAAAATCTAAGGATAGTCTGTTTACAGACAGCACTGCATGAATTGGGGAAAAGTTGGAAATGTTTACTTGGAGAAAAGGAAATAGGAAGTACACAACAACAGTTTTCACATTTTTGAAACTGCCATAAAATTGTTCTCCCTCTCCTCAGATTAAAGATCAGGAAAAAGTCCTAACTTTAAGAACATTAGGGCAATGGAAGAAGCTGCCTACAGAATTGTAGAATTCTTTCATTAGAGGTTTTCAAGAAGAGGCTAGAATAGTTTAGAAATAACATTCCTACAACGCCATGGGTTGTTGGACTTGAGGCCCCTTCCTTCCCTATAATTCATTGAGTGTTTTGTCCTGTCCTGATGTTTCAGTTAATAGCTGATGATAGGAACCAGAAGAAAATTTGGACCTAAGCTCTTGGTCCTAGAAAATTTGGACCTGAGTGGTGAAGTGTGGAGATCCAGCATTTGGGGTCTATTTTTAAGTGTATTGGTTCTGTTGATATGTCATCACACTTGTTTGGTCATTTCTCCTATTTATTGTTTCCTGGGGTATCTTAAATGTAGAATCTTAGGAATTTATTATTTTGAAATGCAAGTGATAACAGGGAACAAAATTAAAACCGTAACTCTCAATTTTATTGGAGAGGGGAATTATTTTTTGCCCACATTGATTTTGTTCTCTGTGTCCAAAGCAACAAATAAGTTGCTGCAATGCATTAATATTTTGCTGTAAGTCATTCTCAAAATGATATTGTTTGGATGTATTTTTATTGTCCTCTTTCTAATACAACGTCCTTGACTGGAAAGAAGTGATCTATTACATAACAAAATATTTTGGCTGATGGTATGCACACCAGTAAATATATGGCAGCCATTGTGATCAAGTGAATACGCAATAAATCCATTTAAAATGAATGTAGATGAACAGCACATACCTTCTTGTTCAGTAGGAAGTGTGTGCAGTCAACTTGGAAAGTCAGTCATAACTCAAAACATTTGTTTTTATGAATTAATGATTCCCTGAGGGACATCCATCCTCAAGGTCTTTGACCTTAGGAAAACAGATACGGTCATTCCAAGCTGGTCCCACAGCTATTCTAAAACATACTAATCTGACAATAACAGAGAAGTGCAGCTGTGTCAGTGAGATAGCAAACAGTGTGCTCATTGCTTTTCCCCCAGTATCATGTAAGTGAACTAAGAATTTTGGTGATCTCCCTGTTGTGCATTAGCAGAAAGAGTAAGCAGGAATGGCAGCTTGGGAAGTTTTCAGTGCTTCCTGATCAATCAATCTTCAGTTGTCTAAAAGTATCCCATTTCAACAGCAGAATGATCAAGGAACTGTGAAATTCTTTCTCTCTGTCTCTCTGTCTCTCTCCCTCTCTCTCTCTATATATATATGCTAAAAAAGAACAGAAAAAGAAAATTGTTCAGTCCATGGCCCTGGTTTTCATAACAGCACCACCAGTCACAATGCAGGAACATTTTCCTTGCTGCAAGCTAACAGGCTTTCCAATGAAGTGCTAATTTTGTGTCTTTTCCATATAATTGATATGGGTGGAGTGTCAAAATGTGTGTATTTTCAATTTGACATGTAGATGAGTTGTGGATTGTGTCATGTTGTTAGAGCATGTCTGGGGACTGGGTGTCTAGTATAGCAGAAATTCCATCCTCAGAAATATGCAAATGATTGAAGTTGAAACTAGTGTGACTTGCATCTTGGACTGACTTTGGGCTGAGGATGAACAAGTCAGTTCAATGTGTTTTATGGAGGTGATGATTTTCTGCTTATGCTTTGTCTGGTTTTGACAATCTAAATGTCTTTCATTTTAGGAATCAAACATTTAGTCCACTCTATAGTAAACACACTTCCTTTAGAACATCTTCAACTTCACCTTTAGATATAAGTTATAGCGGTTGCTTATGAAAAGTTATACCTCATTGAATTAGTCTGTAAGTTGCCACCCTGTCTTCTGCCTTACTTCAGACTAACAGGGCTAACTACCTCTGTCCCCTTGTCAAGCTAATTTTTAATGTATTCTGAAATGAGGCAAGACTACTTTCATAAGGACCTGTTTACCAGCACTTGGGCAAAAGCCCCATTAAAATCAAAGATGCTTTTAATTTTAACAAGGTGGGAGTAAGGAATGATGAAATAAAAGGCTGAAGCTGAAGAACCAGCAATTCCAGCCTTCTAATACCCCATGTTCTTGGCTAAGATATTTACTTCCATTAACTACATAATGAATCTGAACTCTGTTCTCAAAGGGATCAGGTTCATTCCCAGCCCTGGTCCAGCACACAGCAGCATATAAGCATTACTGACAAGACACCAGGTCACCTTATTAGTCTTGGACTGACCTCTATTAATGCTGATATGTCCCTTTAAGACCACCATAACATTATAACTTAAAAGCCCCAGCTCTTTTGGTAATTGAGCTGGCTTTCAAAGCTGTCTGAGTGCACAGAACACTTACTGCTACAGCTCTGCTAATAAAAATCCATGAGTGCATGCATGCATACATGTATACATATGCCTGCTCTTACCATCTACTAGATAACAGAACTGGCAGTGAAATGACCTTCCAGTTAACTGATGGTCACCACTTTAAATGAAGGCAAAAGAAGAGATTTAAAGACACCTTGAAGGCCAATAAGAAGAAATATGATATTAACATCAATCCCTGGGAGACGGAAGCACTGAATCATCCCCAGTGGCACTGTGATGTCTGACAAGACATCAATCATTTTGAGCAAACTTGCCTTACTAAGGAGGCAGATAGATGAGAGGAATAAAGACAAAGAGCTGTTACTGACATCACCAGAATCTACTCCTTCCTCCCAAAACTGTTTGCCAAGGGATTGCTGCCACCACAGCTAAAAACACTGACACTAAGCTTAGTTCCCTACCAAAATCCCAGGTACAAAAATATTGATAGCATGGAGTAACGATTGTACACAATTAAGAGAAATAGGGGTAATGTCTGACAGCCAGGGATTTTGAAACTAAAGTCTCTCTCTCTCTCTCTCTCTCTCTCTCTCTCTCTCTCTCTCTCTCACACACACACACACACACACACACACACACACACACACACACACACACACACACACACACACACACACAGGCGTTAATCACAAATATATCATAAGCAACTTTAACTCCATCCTTATACCTTAATTCTCCAGCTATATATTCTCCATAAATAAAACAAGTTGGCAGCTGGGTAACATTGTCACATCTGAAGGTCACAGAATCATAGAAAATGAGGGCTGGAAGGGACCCCAGGAGGTCATTTAGTCCAACTCCCTGCTCAAAGCAGGTCCATCCTCAACTACATCGTTCCATCCAAGGCTTTGTCTATCTGTGTCATAAAAACCTCTAAGGATTGAGATTCTGCAACCTCTCCATGGTGGCCTGTTCCAGTCCTTTAATACTCTGTTAGTGAGAGAGTTTTTTTCTAATACCTAACCTATACTTCTCTTGCTGCAACTGAGACTATTGATCTTTGATTATTAGCTGCTACCACAGAGAATACTCTGGTTCCAATCTCTCTGTAATCACCTTTCAGGCAGTTGCAGGCTGTTATTAAATGCGCCCCCCCGCCCTGGCCCAGTCTTCTCTTCTCCAGGCTTAATAAGTCCATTTTCTTCAGCTTCTCCTCAGAAGTCATGTGCTCCAGCCCTCTAACCATTTTCATTGCACTCCACTGGACTCTCTCCAATTTGTATATATCCTTTCTGCAGTGGTGGCCCAAAACTGAACACACTACTCCAGAAGTGGCCTTACCAGTGCTGAATAAAGTGGAATAACCACTTCTCTAACTGCTAGCAATGGTCTTCCTAATGCAGCCCAGTATGCTGTTAGCTTTTATCGCAACAAGGCCACACTGCTAGGTCATATTCAGCTTATTGTCCACTGTAACCCCCACATCCTTTTCTGCAGAGCTGCTGCTTAGCCAGTCAGCCCCCAGCCTGTACTGGTGGGTGAGCTTGTTCCATCCTAAGTGCAGGACTTCACACTTGTCCTTCTTGAACCTCATGAGGTTTCTTTTGGACCAATCCTCCAATTTGTCTATCTTTCTCCGAATCCTAGCCCTACCCTCCAGCATATCTACTACTGCCCCCAATTTGGTGTCATATGCAAACTTGCTGAGGATACTCTCCATCTTGTAGGTTGTTGATGAAGATATGGAACAAACCAGCCCCTGAGCCAGCTCCTGGGAGCACTCTACTTGATACCAGCTGCCAACTAGACATTGAGCCATTGATCTTTGAGCCAGATCTTTGATAATCCAGCCAGTTTTCTGTCGAACTTACAGTCCATTCATCCAACCCATACTTCCTTACCTGGCAAGCAAGATGTTGTGGGAAACCATATCAAAAGCTTTGCTAAAGTCAAGGTATATCACATCCACTGCTCTCCCTCCATCCACAGAGCCAGTCATGTCATCATTGAAGGCAACCAGGTTGGTCAGGCATGACTAGCCCTTGGTGAATCCATGCTGATGGATGCAGAGGAGATGCTGACCTTCTTCTCCAAGCACTTACAAATGGATTCCTTGAGGACTTGCTCCATGATTTTTCCAGGGGGGAAAAAGTTGAATGACATCCAGCAAGTGATATATAGGCCAGCACAGACTACAGACTTCTTTGAAGATGGTGGAGTGTTGAGTTTCCTCCTGTTGTTTGCTCTTATTGTGCTCAGGGAAACAGGACTTTGTGGGCATTCTTTGTAAATTAAAAAAAAAAAAAAACAATTTATCTTCCGAAAGGCAACAACCTATTTGTCTATGAATATTGACTTACTGCTTGGGTCAAAAGTGATAGCAATAAATTAAGCCTTCAACAGTTTAGTCAGGAAATATGACAGGCTCCTTAACATACTATATTATGTTGCTGCATCTATAGCTGTAGGCACTTTCTTCTAGGTCCACTATACTTGAACTGCATAATGTTTGTGTAATTGCATAGGTTTATGCTGTCTGTAAATTCAGGAACACAGTTTCTGTAAAGGGTTAAAGCTGGTGTTGACTTTGCCTTGGAGTGAGGGAAATATTTTCACCTGGTAGCTAGGGAGTTGGATAGAGTTTGAATAGCAATAATATCTGGCATTTATTTAACATTATTAATCTATTTTAAATTCTGGTAGTGTAGAGGGAGCTTATAATAGAAAACTTGCTTCATCCTTGTTTTATGCGTCAGCATCACTTTCTGGGTAATAACATGAGGACTCCATGTTTATAAAGCTACAATGGCTCTTTATTAAAGCATCTATTTAGGGGCTTGTCAACTGTTGTTAGAAATCTAACGATGTACATACAGACATTATTCTCAAATGTTTTTCCCAAATTCTTCTTTTTTGCAGTCTTTGCTTCTCCCTCCAAGTTCCAGGAAGGTTGCTACAATCCTTAATTATGAAGACTCTAGCACCTCCTTATGACAAGATATGTGTTAAACTACAAGCAAAAAAACAGGATTATCTTCCTGTTCTACTATCCATGGGAGGTTTGTGCGCAGAATGGGAAGCCTTCTTTCTCAAGCAATTTTTACTCCTTTTTAAAATCCAGTTTCTGTTTTACAAACAGCACTGTGAGTGATTAGGCACGGCAGTTTAGCAATCTCAGGAACTATGTACAGCCACCTCCTACATTTAGATTACATAGTAAAATATGAATAGCCTTTTCACAAAACAAGGACATATAAGAAGCTGATTTCCCCAGATCTATATCTTTCTGATAATTTTCAGTCAGATCTGAATATAGGTCCATATCACTGGAAATATTTTAATAAACAACTGAACCCCAAATTCCATTTTGGAGGTACCCTAACAATTTTCTTCCAAAAGAGTTGTCCCTAACTTTCAATTGTAGAAAATGTTTAAAAGAAACATCTTTGCAGTTCATCTTTAAAACAAACAAAACTACTGAGAGGCTAACCAGTTTGTTAGAAGATATTTTATTTAATTACTTCTGAGAGCTTCAGAATTCAAATAGTTGGTTTCCCCTACTCAACAAAATAATGTTCACTTTTAAATATTGTATAAATTATAGCTTATTTTATTGCATTATTTTTGAATTCAATAAGCTTTCAGCATGCAGAGGAAAAATTGCATATGACAATATAGGGAAACTAACATATATTGCTCAAATGTTATTGTTAAACTCTAATATGCAGTAATTTATCTTTCTTCAATTCAAAAAGAAAATATAATTCATTTTTTAGCAAGGAGAGTTCTTAAGAGCAAGTCCTCTGGACAATTCAAACACTTCAAAGGTAAGACACACTTCACGTTTCATACTGGCATCGTCTGCCTTTGAAGTACCTGAAGCTGCCATTTTTCTTGGTTTTTAAAATACCCTGTAAATCTGCTTACAGCCAGGATGCTGCTGTTGCCCCAGGTGCTAAGCTGCAAATAGATTTAAAGGCTATTTGTTTTCAAACATCCTGTTTCTCTCTTCTGAGAGCTGCTTCATCTCCAGCTGCAGGTACTTCAAAGAGAAGCTACCATCTGGGAAAAGAGTTGCAACTGAAACTAGAAGTGCTTCTCACAGCTTACAGTGGAGAATAGATGGCTGTTGGTATTCCAGCACTGAATTAAAATAAACTATTGCTTTTAAATATATAAACATACCAAAGGCAACCCCTTTGGCATGGGGGTAGTAGGTAGCATGCTTATTCAGACTGCAGAGCAAAATATTTGAGTATGTGCTTGAGGTATGGAAAGTGCTTTAAGAGCCAAAGTTATGGCCAAAAAGATTTGCAGCAGAAGATAGAATACCTGGTAACAATGAGATGATTCCCTTATTGTATTACTGGTGATATACTAATTATACTGACCCTACACAGAGCAGGGAGGGAGGGAGCAGGACGAAAGGGAGGGAAGAGAACATGGAATTCCCTACCTGTTCACTTTCAGGAGCAGCATCACTGACACTTTGAGGGAGAAACAGTTTTCATTAATCCTGGCCTTTCCTCCCCACAGATATTATGCTTGTATTGTCAATGGGTTAATTAGATTCCAAATAGTGAATTAATGATTTAATTTTTAAATGTATTTTTGAAAGATTAACAAGGGTACCCATATATATTTATATGAATACACACACACACATATATATGGTCTTGTGTTAATAAATGCATGAGAAAATCACAAAATTACTTTCATGATTATAGAGGCTTTTTGTTTTAAATTGTGTTAATATTTATTGCGTACCAGTATTACTGATGGGACCGTGATAAAATTTGTCATAAAATTTTACTTCTTCAGACAAATTTTAACCATAAATCTATGTAACTCTGAAAACGCAATAGTATAAAATAAGTAAAATTATTCCACAGTCAGTTCTGCAATTGAAATTTTATAATTAAAATAAGCCATTTAAATCCACTAATATCGTGGCATTGTCATTAAATATATATCTGCCTAAAAATGAAACATTATGGCATGATTTGCTGTCATTTATGAACAGGTAATGTAGTTTTATAAGCTATTTAAGTGGTTGTAGAATATGTGCGAAGAATTTCATTGTGGTTCTATGGAATTAACATTGTATTGTTTCTTTTGAATGATAATCTGAGCCTCAGTCATGAACAACATTTCAAATAAAACAGAATTGAAATTTACAAATGAATAAAGTGATGTTTGCAATTATATAAGATTATCATGGCTTTATATGTAGCACAGTTCCGTCATTTTGGGATTGGTTTGATATGGTTTGGTTTGGGTTGGGTTTTCTGGTTGCCCTCTGGTTGCCAAGCATTCAGAACAATTACTGAATCAAAACCAGATATTTCTTTTCCCCCTACAATGCTCTGGAAAGGGAGGGAAAGAAAGTGAAAGAAAGAAAGAAAAAATGTCTGCAGCAGGGCTGTGCGAAGCTTTGGTAGCTGATTCAATTCAGAGGCAATTCAGCCCGATATGGGGACCCAATCCCTGAATCCAAATCGAATTGGGAGACCAAGTAAAAGCTCTGAATCAATTCAAAGCATCCAAATCAGTTTGGAAAAAAAAAGATTTGGAAAAGATTCTGCTGATTCAGAGATTTGGCCATAGACTAAACAGGCAGCTGACAGCTGCCTCCAGCTGGTAAATCTGTTGGACTTGGGGGAGGGGGGAAGGAAGGGGCAGTGGAGAGGGAGGAATTGGGGCTGGGGCAAGCTGCCCAGCTGAGGTGGGAGGGGGTGCAGTATTCAGGGATGGGGCGAGGGGGGGTGCGGGATGTGGGCATGGCAGCACTGGGACCAGGGTCTCTGCCCTGCTGCCACTTGCCCAGCCAGGGCGGGGGGGGGAGGGGGCGGGGGGCAGGATGTGGGCATGGCTCACTCCAGGTGAAAGTGGGCTAGCAGCAGCAAGGCTTAGCCCCTGCTCCCAGAGCTGCTGCGCCCACATCCCATGTCTCCTACACCAGCTGGCAAGAGGGGGCATGGCAAAACCCCCACTCCCAGCACTCATGTAGTCATGCCTGTATCACTCCTCCACCTCTATGCTGGCTGGGCAATCAACTGCAGGGCAGAGCACCTGCAGCTCCCCACACCAAAGCAGAGGCAGGCACATCTGGGGGAGCCATAGGAGAAGCCCCCATGGCTGATCTGCCTGGGCCCATCCCCCACCCAGTCCAGCCCAGCCTCCTGGCACTTAAAAAAGACAAAAAGCCCTGTACTCACTGGCTATGGCAGTGGTGATTGAGGGGCCTTTGAGGACTCATGTCAGAGCCTCCCCCCCCCATGCAGTGCAGGGTGGCAGTGGGCCATGGGGATGCTCACCTACTCCGCCTAGCCCCTGCATGGCAGCTGTCACATCAGGCAGGTGCAGCGTGGCTTGGCAGGGTGCTGTGCACTGTCAGGGAGCTTGGGTGGCTCCAGCAGTCAGCTGGAGCTGAGCAGCACTCAGCCCCAGTGGCCCCAGTTGCCAGGCAGTGTGCCATGCCCTGCCAAACTGTGCTGCACCCGCATCATGGGGCAGCTGCCACGCAGGTGTGAAGCAGGGATAGAGATCTCCACTGCCCACTACTGCCCCATGCTGCATGAGGCAGGGCTCTGCCACAAGTGTCCAGAGGCCTCAATCACCACTGTTGCAGCTGGTGAGTACAGGACTTTTCTTTTTTAAGTGTTGGGACTAGGCCGGGGTCAAGTGGGGGATGGGGCTGGGCAGGACTGCCATGGGGACTTGTCTCATGGCTTCCCCTCCCCCATGGAGAGGCAGGTACAGCCAGAGGAGCCACCTGGCTGTGCCTGCCTCTCCCCAGCTGATCTGAATCACCGAACCTCTCTGAATCAGTGTCAAATCTTCTGAAGCTGATTCAGTTGAATGAATTCAGGACAGGTATCTGAATCTCCAAATCAAATAACTGTCCTCCAAATTGGCCAAATCTGAATTGAATATTTCCCTATTCATACAGGCCTAGTCTATAGTTTGTTTGCATCTGTGTGGGCCTAACCCAAAACCTGTGGGCGTCAATAGACGTCTTTCCATTGACTTCAATAAATTGAATTCTCTTAGAGTAAAATGACAGAATAGTTGTGCCCAGATCAAAGCACTCTAATTGAAGGTAAAGTTGAAAACTAGATAGTGATGGCCAACATTAGGTTTCTGTACTTATTTTTAGAAAATGTTCAGACATGCTCAGACATAAAGAAATTTGTAGCAAAAACCTGTAATTCCACAGCCACTCTGTTGAATAATGCACAAATAATACTACCTTAGTCAAAAAAAACAAAACCCAAAATCCCTAGCCCAAAGATAGATAGATAGATAGGTAGATACTCAGATCTAGAGTTCTCATTTAAATACACATCACTTCACCACTTGTACTGAACTCCATAATTAGGTCCAATCTTAAGGCAAGATCCAAAAAGTAGATGCAACTGCATTGTTGACAATTGGGGCACCTAACACTCAGGAGCCTGACCCTGCAGTAGAGTTCAGAATCCTGTGCTAGACACCTACAGTCAGATTCTATTTCACCTATTAAGGCATCTAAGTAGACTTAGGTACTCAAGTGCTATTCTGTTCCCTGAATATCCATTAATGCATCTGCTTTTGTAACACACTGTCATCTTACCCTTAAGACTGAGTAACACAAAAGCAGCAAGGAGGAGGGTTAACCCATCTTTTGTAATAACATTGTTTCATGCCCATTCAGAGTAAAACAGAAATGTGCTTAGGAACCTGAGTACATTTAAGCATCTAACATAGGGGTGGGCAAAATGCAGCCCGGGGGCCAAATGTGGGCCACTAGGCCATTCTATCTGGCCTGCGGGGCCCCTAAAAAATTTAGAAAAATAATATTTATCTGCCCTGGCTGCCTGTAATGTGGCTCTAGATGGCTTGCCAAAACTCATTAGGCAGCCCTCTGCCCAAAATATTTGCCTGCCCCTGATCTAACAGGTGGAATAGAATCTGGCCCCTAACTTCCCTGTATTGTTTATGGGCAGAATTAAACACTTTAGAAGAATACCTATAAAAAGGAATTCCCTGAGCCGGAGGCTATCCAAAGATAACCAAGGTGGAAATATTGAGAGCAGTAATGCACATCAAATTCTGTCTTTCTTCTTCTAGGCTTAAGTGATGATACACTATACTATAGCACCATAGAGAGGTACTCTCTTCCACTAAAAAAAATTGGTGTTCTTTTGCAGGACTTTACCTACCAAGCCAGTGAGTCCTAGGGATCCACAAAGTAAAGAAACCAAACCACTATGGGAATTGCTTCTTCATGTTGCTGGCAAGTTCCCACAAGCAATTTGAAATTGGTTCTTTATACTGCTGTGGGTTATTCTTCAAAAGGGTAGAGAACATGGAGTGGGTGTTGGTACTCTTCATCAGAAAGGGTACAAAGATCAGAGTGGGTACAAATGTTGCCTGGAGCAGAATGAATCATAAAATAGATAAACTTAATTTATGGTTGTTTTATTCTTTTACTCTTTGTTTGCAGAGGTGGTACTGGAGATGAAATCAGAGAAAGGAAAATGTTCACTCAGATATTCTGAAAGTTTATTCTCTCCTTGGTGTGTGCCTTATTTTGAAGTACCCCAGGGGGCCCTAAAGATGATATTCTAGAGGAATTAATCTTCTCTTATGCTTCCAAACCCAACATTTTTTCTCATTTTGCCATCTCTGATATTAAATTCAGTCTCTGAAATTAAAAATACATCAAGGCATAATCCTTCTAGCCATTGCCAAAACTGATGTCACAGCTCTTTCAGAAATATAAATGTACACTTTTCATGCCACAGTATACTATGTTGTACTGCCTTCAACATCCCTTGTATGTTCAAAGAGAAATTTAAAAATATTGCTTCACCTTTTCTAAATTTATAACATATGATTTTCATCTAGATATTATAAGAATATCAGAGACTTCCAAGAGGCCAGTCTTGCCAAAAGATACTTCTCCTGCCTTTTCCCCCTAATATTGACACAGCTGTATTAATGAAGCTACTGGAATTGCTGAAGTCTTATGCTGGATATACATTTTGTTTTTTCCAGTTCTTCCAGCCCATGCTAATTTAGATGCTGCTGGAGTGAATTTAGAAATGAATAATTAGTACAAGAGATGACCCCTTTTTTGGATGTGGGTGGGACATTTTTGTTTGCCTAATTTGCCTTCTTCTTCTCTAATTGGCCTAAATATAACAGAACTAGTAAGCACAGTAGCAAGGCAATTAGTGCCACTGGTACCAGTAGGGAGCTAAAATAGTTGTGTACTCTGGCTATGATGCTGTTTTTCCTACTATGAAGCATAAAGAGAGATCCCTTGTTCTGAATGATTAAAGGCAAAAGTTGAGAATATTTTTATAATTGCCATAAAATAAACAAGCACACTATTTTTAAAACTCAGATCCTGGCATGATAATAAATAACATACTTATCCTAAACTATGTTTCACTTTTCACACTATACTGGACTGACATCTAAACAAGTAATTTATTTGATATCCTCCAGAATAGACTCAGCAATACACTTATAGTCCACTTTGTACACACAAAGAGCTTCTAGCTCAGATGAAGAGCTTTAAGAACTTACTGTACCAAACTAAAGCCAAAATAAACTATCCAGGCTAAGTGGCTACAGCTCAGATGGAGACATCAGTTTCTGGTAATGTTTTTTGGTTAGTTAGTTTGCTTCGGCTGGTGAGGTTTCAGTAAAAGAGCATTTATCTCTGGGATGAAGGAAAGGAAAAGCCATCAGGACTGCTACATCTTTGCCTAAAATAAAGACAGATGTGTCAACCACAGAATGAGTATGTTTTGTACTAATAGAGGAACATGTTGTTCTTTTAACTCTGTCCTCAGTGTTAATAGACTTCTATGTCACTCGTCGTCAAGGGAAATGCCTATGATTTTAAAGAACATTGAACACACTTGTGCTGGCTCATCCGCTCTCCAAGACCTTAAAAAAATTCAATAAAACCAAATGTAACCTTGAAAGTAAAACACATTATAAGACAATGGTATTCTTTACTTTGTGATGATTTGTTTTGCCATGCTATTATTTTATAGTTTTTTGGCCATAAGGAAGATTTACTTTAGCATTTTAAAAGCTGAAATTTTGTTTCCTTAGCAGCCCCTTGATGCCTCAGGATATACAGGAGTATACAGCATCTTTCTACAAAGGGCCTTTTTTATTATGAGGAATCTAGGTAAGCATGAAAGAGTCTCTGCTTGCTTTACAAAAAGAGGCAGGGCTGTAGCTCTGGAAGATGGAGAGCAACTGTACATAAATCACAGAAATTACAAATGGAAAAGGCTGTTGGATTGTTCCCTCAAGTGTTTTACCAGTCTACTTTAAATGACTCAAGTGCCGGGGATCTCAGCACTATCTCTGGGAAAGTGTTCCATAAACCTCAAGATTAGAGATTTTTTCCTGGTTACCAACTTAATTTTTCCTTTGTGCATATTTCTGCAAATTGTAGCTCTTGGGCTACCCTTGAAAAAAGTCTTCTTCGTGGTTACATCCATCAATTATTGGTAGATGTTTATATTCCAATATGTTATCTGGACAAGCATTACAGGTATCTGTACTCCAGGGTGGAGGGGGTGCTTTAATTAGAGCGGCTCCTAGAGTGCCCATAGCGTCACATGTATTCAGTGTCCTGTGCATCAAAATGACGGGAACATTTTGAACTAAAACTCATTCAATAAGCTTTAGTTAAAGCACTCCTGCCACCATTTTGAAATGCAGGGATGCTGAATACACATGACGCAGAGGCTGCTGTAGCACACTAATTAGCACACTCCAGCAGACTTACATCAGACTCTATTAATCGAGTCTGCTCTGACCCATACTAATTAGCATGCATCAGAGCAGGGGTCTGTCATGTGTATAGGTGCCCTAAAAGTTTAGACCCAGATCCACTAACCTACAGCCTAGGCGGAAGTCTATGCAATGGGTATTTTCTTCCCAAGGAAAGAAAAGGAATCCTTCCTTATCTGGCTACAGAATGGTTCCTTGAGCCAGAGGCTATCCAAGGCTATCTGGCTTCCTCATCTGGCTACAGAAGGAATCCTTCCTTATCTGGCTACAGAGGCCCTCATAGAGACTGAATTATTTCAGATATTGTGAATGTTGATTATGCTGTAAATAAGGCCCCTGACAAATGTTACATTTTTGAGGGGAACTCCTTAGATAGGCTGGAGGTACCAGATGTGGGGAGTCAAGTGGCTCCTCTTGACTTTGCAAGCTGACAGCCTTGCCCCACATCTGTCAGGGATGTGAACTTTGGCTCTAATACTGTTTTTCATACTAGGAAGGAGTACAGAATAAGGCACTTGACACAACCTAGTTACAGGTTACAGTTGTAACACCTGTTACAGTTACATTGTCCCTGGGAACAGTGAGAGTTTTCCTGATCCTGGGGTTCCTGTGTACTGGGACCTTTTAAAATTGCATGTGCAGTTGAGCTGCATATAACATTTTCTGACATGCACAATGGACTGTGACCTGGGACTGACTCCAGTAAGGTCCCAGGGCTGAGACTGACTATCAGCTGGTTGTTGGTCCCAGCCCAAGCACCCCACAGACTCTTGGCCTAGCTCCCATGCAATCCTGGGGCTGGGACCAACAGATTACATTGGGTGGTGGGTACCCAATTTTCAACTGTCTGGTGCAGGGGGAGCCCAGAATCATGATCCCAGGCTCCCCTTGCACTGGCAAATAGTAATGGTTCTATTGGGATCTGATCCCTGACTGCAATCACGTTCTACCAGGTATGTATGACATAGCAGGAGATCCAGTTGTTTGGATCAGGGATCAGATTCCATCACACTACTAAATGCATGCATGTCAGTGGCATGTCAGTGGCCTATGGACCAATCACATACAGGCCCCACTTGTGTTAGGTATTGTATATATATACAGAGAATGGTAGATACCCCATAATCAGAAGACAGATTTAATGGGCTTAAGGAGATACTGACACTATATTACTTCCCACTTCTTGTATTACCTCACCTTAACTCTCTGCTGAAGCACAAGTGAGAGTTATCAGGACTTGGATATATAAACCCCTGATAAACAATGTTAATAATTTCCAGTCAGCTTTCAAAGATACATCAACACAGAGGCGATTATGTTTGTTTCTTTTTCTTAGTAGAACAAATATTCAGTTCATGTAGAAAACATAGTAGATGGTATCTGCAATACTCTGAATAATTTTTAAACAGTGGTTTTCCCCATACAATTCTCCTACATTGCAGAGGTTACATGCATTTAAATAGGATTAAATATAATATACATATATCTAATTTTAATGCATACAGAGAGGGAGTTGTTAGACCCTGACTCTATGAGGTCATGCCTTTTATTCAGCTGTAAATCCAGTGGTCCCTACTAATCCAAATTATTGTCACCCTAACAGGTGTTAGTTGGAAATCAGGCAGAAAGAAGGGCAGAGTGGCACCTTGGAGACTAACTTGTTCAGAGAGGCATGAGCTTTTGTAGGCTACAGCCCACTTCATCAGATGCTATGAATAGACTTGTAGAATGCAGGAATACTACATTGAAAAGAAATTACCATTGAATGGATTGTGTTGAGCATTGCCTTAGCATTGCCTGGACTATCATTTATGACCCCTATGTCCCTCTTGGGTTAAGTGCTTTGTTTATCCTTTTTGATCTCTTCTACCTATTTTCACTTCTCTCAGCAGTGCCCCCTCTTTGCCTTCCCCATTCCCTATTCTTTCATTTAAATGACTTTATTACTTTCTACTCAGTATCCTGGGTCTCTGCAAGTCCATTCAGAGAATCTGACAAAGGAGGCTGTAGCCTATGGAAGCTCATGACTCCTGGATTTATTCTATAAGGTGCCAACCTACCCTGCCTTTTACTTATGAATATATTCACCTTTGATCTTCTTTGAGAAATGGCTGCTTAACCTTCATAGCATGCCTATGAGATGAAGTTTATGTGACCTCAGAGATAAACTGCAATTGTTAGAGAACATCAGTGAGTACTGCTGACAAAGAGCCTCATTTAGTCAAAAGGAATATAAGAATATAATGACGGATGGTGTCAAATAAGGTAAGAACATTGAAGCTTGTATTTTGAATTGTGCAGTGGGGGGTGGGCACTATGCAGCAAAGAAGTATTGTGTAGTGAGTAATTTGTTGAAATGATATTGAGTAATTCCTTTATATGCAAAACCAAAATGGAGCAATGAAAAGAAGCAAGTTAAGTTGGTGGAGGAGGGGACGAGCAGGACACCAGCCCTAGGTGTCAATGCAGAAGAGGCCCCAGAATGGCAGCCCCAAAGAGCCCATGACATGGTTGCCACTACAGCACCCCACATTTGAGAAGCTTATGAGAGGCAGCAGCAGCCTGCACTACCATAGAAGCCCTGTAGGGAGGCAGGTGCTTACTTCCCCCTGCTCCCAGCACCCTCCAGGACACCTAACATAAGTTATTCCTGTGGTAATGGGTCACCAAGTTGCAAGTAAAAATAGGCAAAATAAGGACTGACGTTAACTTTTAGGGGTTCTGAAAACTGAATTCAAGTGAAACACTATGACACCATGAGGCTCCCAATTACCAGTATGCTTATTTTCTGAAAATTTGTTTGCACCTTTCAACACCTCTCTGACCAATGTGTTTTGCTCCAAAGCTAAAAATATATATATGGCTAAATATGGCTAACAGAAAACTTGGTCTTTTCCATTTTCCTGAATCTGTTTATTTAACAAGGAGAGAGGAGAAATGGAGGATTTTAGTCAATAGCATCGCTGAAGGATGAACTCTTTTTTAAGAGGTCACTTAAAAAAGAGACCAGGCAACAACCCACATGCAAGAAGAAAAGCAAGGAATTGTGCTACTGAACAGAGAAAGCTGAAGAATGCCTTGCATTTGAAAGCTTATTTAACTCTATCTGAACTAGGCAGTTTGTCCAATAAAAGCTATCACTCTAAGAAATCCTTGCTTATGGCTCTGAAAATCACTGCTTGTGCCTGCCTGCTGTCCACTACCTCATCATGAGGAGAGAGCTTCTGCTTCCTGTTTTTACCATCTTGTCATAAAAGTTTAACTATAAATAGATACAAAAAAATGTAAGTAGTAGTTAAGGTGCATTCTGATTGCAAGCTATTGTGCTCTTTACCTTCACCCCACTGGTTTAAAAAAGCAGTTATAATATGAATGCTTAAAAGCAAAATGCAACACTATTTATCTGCTTCAGTGCCAGGGGAATTAACAACCTGTTGCTCCTTTGTATGAGGTCCCTATTTCAGTAACACATCTTTCTTTAAAAAAGACAGTGTTAATAATTTAATTTTTGCCTTGTATCCAAAATAGTGAATAATATGATTCACACCTCATACTATAATTCAAAATCACAGTATTGTTCCCCATTTCTAGGAAGGCCCTTGCCAGCAAAAAGATTGGAAAAGATATATTTTACACATGAGGCCTTTTTTTTAACCAGTAAAATATTCCAATATTCATTCTGCCATAACAGAGTTATGGCAAGGTTCAATTTGTCCCAAGATATATAGATTTGTCTTTTACTGCTCTGGCTTTAATATAAAATTTAACATTTTAATATAAAAATTTCAAATCACTCTCCTCTTAACAACTTTGCCACATGCTCTGCATTTCTCAGCCTTGTGCAGAGACTGCTCAGTGGTATACCACTCAAAAATAGTTAGGCTTTTGATCGTTACAATTTTTTCTCTTACTCACTTTGCTTATAGCACTACATTATTGTAATAGGATTATCACCTGTAAATGGTAACTGAGGTGCCGCCTCAGTCTGTAAGTTAGAATGCACTTCCATTTCACATTAATTAAATTAACAGCATCCTTTGAGGGTAGAAGAAAGAAGTATGATGCATGTCTCTAAACTTAAAATAAAAACAAAAGGCTTAATTATCCCCTCTGCTTGTACATAGCCAAACTTGGTGGACGTTTGCAGGAAAACGGAGAAATGGCTCCTACTTACTTCTCTGCAGGTAAGGAATGGGATGAGGGCCCTGCAAATTAAAATGTGATGTGCTTGGTAATACAGTAATCCAGAAATATTATCTAGAGTAAGTAATGTAATGATTGTGGCTACAGACATTCAGGGTGGTAGGGGGAGGTTAAGTTATGTTCAAACTAACCACCCGATTTAACTCAGTTTGCCCTAATACAGACCTTACACTTAAGATCCTTAGATATAAGTGAGAACTTAGGAAGTTCAAGAAGTTTAGATTGGTTTAAAAATGGCTGACCTGATCTAAGTTCTGATCTAATGGCTGACCTGATCTAGACTGCCCAAGATAGTCTAACTTAGATTGGGTGGAGCAAGATTGATCTAATTGAACTTCGGCATGGTTCTCAATACATCCCTGGGGCTGGAAAAGCCCATCCACTGACCCCAGGCTTGAGCCTGCTCTTTTCCTACCCCCTGAGGCCAGACTATTTTTTGTCCCCTGGCCCCTCATCTCACCTCCAAATGGAGCTCCCCCACCATGGACCAGCCAGCCCCACCCACCCAAGCCCACCAAACACCCCATCCCACAACCAGTCCCAGTGCCATTTTTACTGACATTCACTGGTGCTGAGAGCTCAGGAAGTAATTCAGGATGGGGAGAGGGGCAGGTAGGATGGGGGATTTGGTTCACTATCAGGGGTTGTTCATCTGGAGGTGAGGGAAGTCTATTCCCCCAATCTTACCCTTGGACCCACTTGCTAGCCCAATCTCCCAAACCCTCAAATGGACCCCACTTGCCCCACTAATCCCACCAAAACCTGCCTGCTCCCCCAAACTCCCCATTAGCTGCTCCTCCTGATTTACCTAATATCAGATGACCAATTTTAACTTGATTTACCCTCCCCTCTGACTTCCCCAAATGTCTGTATGTAGCCTCTTTGAGTCATGTCTACCTTGGTAGAGGAGGGAATGTGTGTGTGTGTGTGGGTATGTGTGTGCACGTGCGCGTGTGCGCACGCATGCACACATGCCCATATATAGGTAGGAGACAGGTATTGTGGTTCCTGGAAGAATTATGCTGCCTCAAGACACAAAAGGCCAGAAAACCACAATGGAAGTGACCAGGTTCTTGTTCACAAAAACAAAGCCAAAATGAACTTGGCTTTTCCACTGAACTTTTTGTTTTCTGTGCCATGAAGTATGAGCTCCTGGGATTTTGGAAATGCCTCTTTAGAAGATAATTTGGAGGAAGTAAGGTGGGTCCTGATCGAAAGTTTTAAAATTTCAAATCTTTGCTTTCCTCAGCCAAAGTAACTGACTCTGCTAATGAACAGTCTTCCTCCTTTTGAATAACCTCATTAGAGTTCATGTCTTTGTACTCAAATGCAGAAAAAAATAATCTTACATTACACATGCAGATGAACACACAGGCAAGATGAGAGTTGTGTGAGTAATTGATTTTTCAGTCTGGCAACCAAACTAGAAAATTTAAAAAGAAATGATTGACCAGACTGATATTTTTTCGTTACCAAAATAAAGACCCAAAACATTTTGTTTTCCTTTAAATGTTCCATGGTACCTGAAACAGAAGATCTAATTTTCAGCCACTTTTAAGAAAAGTAAAGAAAATGAATGTGTAGTTTCACAAAAACAGAAAGAGGAGATGATATTATCACCTCTCTTTTATCCAAGTGATTAAGGGTTTCATCCAGGCTTTGTGATTCAATTGCCAAAAGATGTCCTGTGGTGGGTTCACCACAACCATGATTGTTGGAGCTGTTCTACTATCTACAAAATACATACATATTCATTGAGCAAAAAAAATGAGGAAGAAAATTATTGTATATTCTGCTAGTTAGGATATTCTTTTTCTATATTCTGTGTGTGTAGAATATAAGAGAATGTGGTTCATATCTACTCACCGCCTAGTTCAGATCCAGAGCTTGAAAAAAGATTGCCCAAATTTTAGGTTTATCTTAATTTCTAAGCTACAGTGTATACTAAAGTAAGTATCTCTCTTTCTCTCGCTTTCCTTTCTCTTTCAGGCTCCTTTGGGACTTGTTCCCTTTTCTCTGAATTTCTTAAATTTTCCACTATTTAGAAAATGAAACCCAATTTCACAGATAGCATTGGGACAACCTAAACTACATTTTAAGTGAATTTACTATTTGTTATAAACATTTTGTACATCTTTAAGTAGGATTAGCATAAAGTCATCCACCTTGTTAAAGTATGTGGTTACATTTATGCTATGTTGCAAGCAGCTTGACTGTTTTGCTCAATTTTGTCTTCCCTAAAATGGATGCTGAAGTTGTAAGGACTTCTAGGAAACATATAGTGAGAGATAGTGGTACAAATGGAAAAACTCAGCAACAAATTTCAATGAGTCAAGGGATGTCAACTTTCTGTTTGAAGAAGATTCTGACCTTAGGACTGTCTTTGACTTCTCTTTTCATTAGCTTTAGAGATACTGAGCATTAGGACTGGGAGAAGCTTTGATCCCTGATTCAATTTGACGGAGATTTGGCCTGATTCAGTGGCCAAATCTCTGAATCTGAATCTAATCAGAGGATCCTTTAATTTCTCTGAATCAAATCAGAACCCTCCAAATCAATTCAGAGAGATTTGGAAAGATTCAGCGGTTCAGACAGAGAGACAGGTTTAAATGTTTTTTCTACATACCTCAAGGTACCAGGCAGTTTGTGAGTGCTGCAATGCTGGGGGTGGATAGAGTGTCTCACAGGAGCATAGGGGTCTCCCCAGCATGCTGAGCAGCACACCCAGAAGTGGACCAGAAGTACTTCCAGTCCACTTCCAGGTCCACCAGCAAATGCACAGCCCCCCCCTCCCCGCCCCCCATATCCCCTCCGGCTCAGTGACTGGTGCCTTCCAGGTCTGGAGGAGGGCATGCAGGGTCCCCCTGCAGCCAATCGTTGAGCCAAGGGGTGTGGAGGGGCCCCCAACACACTTCCTGGCACTCCAGCAGAAACCATGCAAATAGCCTACTGCACAGTATTATTAGGCTAATAATAAACAGTAAACATCATTAAATTACCATGTATTTGGCACTGTTGTGCAGAAACTTTAGGTACTTCACATTTAGTTAACACTTTGTTAAGGAAGTACTAAACTAAATGTGCAGCATCTAAGGCTCATTAATGAACGTGTAGACATGCTCACAGGCTTGTTGTAGTGTTGGTCTTAGAAAGAACTCTGTTTTATTAGTTGATTTCAATAATGGTCTGAAATTGTGCAAATGCTAGTGTTTTTTATTATCTTCTCCATTTCACTCCTTAAGAGGGTTTTTCTCAATTTTCCCTGTAGCAGGCTTACAGGATGGAGAGAAATGTGGTTTTCTCTTCCGTCTTGTGGCCATATATGATAAGAAGAAAATGAATAACCAGAAGTGGAACTGGAATAGTTAAGAAAAAAGACTCATTAGTACTTTTACAAATAATATCAGTAAGTTTTGGGTTGGGCCACTATTATTTGTGTTGTTTGTAATGTTTGTTGCTCTTGCTGTGGGCTCATTGCAGAAATATTTTCAAATCTTGAGAAAATTGTGAATTTCATTGGCTTGCTGAGGGCTGTTTGGTGGGTTTGTGTGCTTGGGTGTGTGCTCTGAGAAGCTGAGTGGACTGATTGCTGATTGATTGCCACCTGAGTGTGACAAAGGGCCCTAACAAAGGGGCACAGCCAATC
This sequence comes from Alligator mississippiensis, assembly GCF_030867095.1. NCBI lineage: Eukaryota > Metazoa > Chordata > Crocodylia > Alligatoridae > Alligator > Alligator mississippiensis. The sequence continues at coordinate 164,640,294 of NC_081824.1, forward strand.
CTGGCCCACAGGAGGAATATAAGGAGACAAACCAAGTGATTAGGAGAGCAGCAGACAGGACAGTTTGCAAGCAGTTCAAAGGTCAGTTTGCCACTCCTGTCTTTGAAGGGAAGCCTAAAAGTTAAGGTGAAGATATATATAACTAGGACTGACTAACTTACACAGTTTTAATTTAGCAGCTAAAACTCAGCAGCTACACCAAGATTTAAGTCCCATGTCTGATTAGAGTCTAGAGCAAGGCAAATTTTGCTTGGGAACTTTCTCTTTACTATAAGTTTGCTGAGAGGAAAGAGAGGTTGCAGGGCAAAGGGAACTCATCAGATCAAGGAACAGCAAATAGGCCAGCTACAGAGGAGTTTGCTAGGGACGCCTTCTTGGAAAGAGAGGCAGGAAGTGAGAGGCAGCAGATTAGAAAACCCAGAGACATGCCTGGAGAACATCACAATCCTGGAGTGACTGCCACTTCCAGCTCTTCCTCTGCTTCTACCTGCAAGGTCTCTGTCTAGGCAGGACCACAAACCTTTGAGGCTTCTACCCAGGTCCTGGTTTGGTGCTCTGCAGTGTGGCTTTCAGATACCTTCCAGTGTCAGCCAGGTGGGAGAGTGCCTACAATGTGAGTGGTGCCTTCTGGTAGTCTCTGTCAGGGAGAAGGCAAGAGAGCTACCGGAGGAGGTAGCAAGTCTCCAAAACATCCTCTGCCATGAAGACTTCATTGATTCCATGTGGGAGGAAACTTCTAGGACTGTGGAGGAAAGACTACCAGAGGTGGTGCTAAAAGAGGAAGAAGGTATGAATTCCTAGGAAGGTGGAAGCTGGAAGCTTGTATCTTCAGCAAGCAAGAGGAAATTGTCATCCCCATGTGTAGTGGTTTGCTTGGAGAACAGATATGAAGCAGTAGCAACAGAGAAGGAGGAGCACATTCCATTGGTGGAAGAGGCCAGGCCAGAAATCCCCAAGGTGGGGAGGACTAAGACCACTGCCACAAAGAGGAGGAGATGGGCCATAGTGGCTGGAAACTCCCTTCTGTGGGGGATGGAAGGATCCATCTGCCAGCCTGACCTATTAGCCCAGGTCTGCTGCTTACCTGGAGCCTGGATCCAAGATGTCATGGAAGGATTACCAAGACTCATCTGACCCTTAGATTACTACCCCATGCTGCTCATCCATGTGGGTATCAATGATACTGTCAGGGGTGACCCTAAGTAGATCAAGAGTGATTACATGGCTCTGGGTGCAAAGGTGAAGGGGACAGGGGCACAGATAGTGTTCTTTTCTATCTTTCCAGTCAAGGGGAAGGACCCTAGCAGGAGGGGGCACATCCTGCAGATCAATGCATGGCTGTGCAGGTGGTGTCACAATCAGGGATTCAGCTTCTTTGATAATGGGATATTTTTTCCAAGAAGAAGGATTGCTGGGAAGAGATGGGATTCACCGGAAGAAGAGACGGAAGATCATCTTTCCAGACAGGCTTGCTAACCTAGTGAGGAGGGCTTTAAATTAGGTTCACAGGGGGATGGAAAGCAAAGCCCTGAGGTAAGTGGGGAAATGGGGGGACCTAGAGGAAGCAGCAGTAGGAGTGGGCAACAGGGGAAGCCTCATTCTTCCTGAGAAAGTAAGGCAATTGGCTAGCCACCTTGCGTGTCTGTACACAAATGCACAGAGCCTGGGAAATAAGCAGGAAGAATTGGAAGTCCTTACACAGTCAAAGAACTATGATGTGATTGGAGTAAGAGAGACTTGTTGGGATAACCTGTATGACTGGAGTCATGGATGGATATAAACTGTTCAGGAAGGACAAGCAGGGGCAAGAGGAGTATGTAAAAGAGCTCTATGATTGCTGAGAGTTCTAGTGTGAAACTAGAGACAGGCCTGTTAGAAGTCTCTGGGTTAAGGTTAAAGAGGAGAGCAACAAATATGATATCCTGGTGGGTGTCTGCTATAGACCACCACATCAGGAGGATGAGGTAGGTGAGGCTTTCTTCAGACAACTAGCAGAAGTTTCCAGATCACTGGTCCTGATTCTTATGGGGACTTCAATCACCTTGACATGTGCTAGGAGGGCAATACAGAAGTGCGCGGGCAATCCAGGAAGTTTTTGGAGATCATTTGAGACATCTTCCTAGTGCAAGTGTTGGAGACACCAACTAGGGACTGTGCTCTTCCTGACCTACTGCTCACAAACAGGGAAGAATTGGTGGGAGATGTAGAAGTGGATGGCAACTTGGGCAGCAGCGACCATGAGGTGATTGAGTTTAGGATCCTGATAAAAGGAAAAAAGTAGAGCAGCAGGGCATGGACCCTGAACTTCAGAAAAACAGACGTTGCCTCCCTTAGGGAACTAATGGGCAGGATATACTAGGAGGCCAGTCTGAGGGGGAAAGGAGTCAAAGAGAGCTGGTTGTATTTTAAAGAAACCTTACTGAGGGCACAGGAACAAACGATCCAGATGTGCAAGAAGAATAGCAATTGTGGAAAGTGACCAGCTTGGCATAGCAGAGAATAATCTAGTGAGATTAAACACAAAAATTAAGTTTACAGGAAGTGGAATCTTGGACGTACAGTATGGGAGGAGTATAAGAATATTACCTGAGCATTCAGGGATGAAGTCAGGAAGGCCAAAGCACAATTGAAGTTGCAGCTAGCAAGGGATGTGAAGGGTTACAAGGGTTTCTACAAGTATGTTATTAACAAGGGACATATCAAAAGCCAAAGCTACCATGGAGCTGAGGATGACATCCCAAGTAAAAGACAACAAGAAATTGTTTTTTAGATATATAGGGAGTAAAAGGAAGGCCCAGGGAGGAATAGGACCCCTGCTAAATGGGCAGCAACAATTGGTGATGGACAGGGGGGAAAAGGCTGAACTCCTCAACGAGTTCTTTGCCTCAGTGTTCCTAAGTAAGGGGCACGACAAGTCTCTCACTGGGGTTGTAGAGAGGCAGCAGCATGGCGCCAGACTGCCATGCATAGACCCTGAGATGGTGCAGAGTCATTTGGAAGAACTGGATGCCTTTAAGTCGGCAGGCCCGGATGAGCTCCATCCGAGGGTGCTGAAGGCACTGGTCAACGTCATTGCAGAGCCACTGGCGGGAATATTTGAACGCTTGTGGCGCACGGGCCAAGTCCCGGAGGACTGGAAAAGGGCCAACGTGGTCCCCATTTTCAAAAAGGGGAGGAAGGAGGACCCGGGCAACTATAGGCCAGTCAGTCTCACCTCCATCCTTGGCAAAGTCTTTGAAAAAATTATCAAGGCTCACATTTGTGAGAGCCTGGCAGGACAAATTATGCTGAGGGGAAATCAGCATGGGTTTGTGGCAGGCAGATCGTGCCTGATCAATCTAGTTTCTTTTTATGACCAGGTTACGAAACGCCTGGACACAGGAGGAGGGATGGATGTCGTATACTTAGACTTCAGGAAGGCCTTCGATACGGTATCCCACCCCATACTGGTGAACAAGTTAAGAGGCTGTGACTTGGATGACTACACAGTCCGGTGGGTGGCAAATTGACTGGAGGGTCGCACCCAGAGAGTCGTGGTGGATGGGTCGGTTTCAACCTGGAAGGGTGTGGGCAGTGGGGTCCCGCAGGGCTCGGTCCTTGGACCGATACTTTTTAATGTCTTCATCAGTGACTTGGACGAGGGAGTGAAATATACTCTGTCCAAGTTTGCAGATGACACAAAGCTATGGGGAGATGTAGACACGCCGGAGGGCAGGGAACAGCTGCAAGCAGACCTGGACAGGTTGGACAAGTGGGCAGAAAACAACAGGATGCAGTTCAACAAGGAGAAATGCAAAGTGCTGCACCTAGGGAGGAAAAATGTCCACCACACCTACAGCCTAGGGAATGACCTGCTGGGTGGTACGGAAGTGGAAAGGGATCTTGGAGTCCTAGTGGACTCCAAGATGAACATGAGTCAACAGTGTGACGAAGCCATCAAAAAAGCCAATGGCACTTTATCATGCATCAGCAGATGCATGACGAATAGGTTCAAGGAGGTGATACTTCCCCTCTATCGGGCACTGGTCAGACTGCAGTTGGAGTACTGCGTGCAATTCTGGGCGCCGCAATTCAAGAGGGATGCGGATAACCTGGAGAGGTTCCAGAGAAGGGACACTCGTATGGTCAAGGGCCTACAGACCAAGCCCTACGAGGAGAGACTAGAGAAACTGGATCTTTTCAGCCTCCGCAAGAGAAGGTTGAGAGGCGACCTTGTGGCTGCCTATAAGTTCATCACGGGGGCACAGAAGGGAATTGGTGAGTATTTATTCACCAAGGCGCCCCCGGGGGTTACAAGAAACAATGGCCACAAGCTAGCAGAGAGCAGATTTAGATTGGACATTAGGAAGAACTTCATCACAGTTCGAGTGGCCAAGGTCTGGAATGGGCTCCCAAGGGAGGTGGTGCTCTCCCCTACCCTGGGGGTCTTCAAGAGGAGGTTAGATGAGCATCTAGCTGGGGTCATCTAGACCCAGCACTCTTTCCTGCCTATGCAGGGGGTCGGACTTGATGATCTATTGAGGTCCCTTCCGACCCTAACATCTATGAATCTGTGTAAGGGAAGGCTGGAGTGTGTGTGCACTACCTTGTTACACCTGGGTACTTGAAGGGCAGCCTCCTACCTATTTAACATCCCAAACTTTTACCAATGAGGCATGGAAGAAGAACATGGCAGGCAGTTTGTCCAGAGGCAGGGGCGGGCCTATACTAGCACCGGTCCTGGAAGTTCCCCTTTGTCACAGTGGTTCAGTGTCTAGTTGGCAGCTGGTATCAAGTGGAGTGCCCCAGGGGTCAGTCCTGGGGCTGATTTTGTTCAATATCTTCATTAACACCTTAGAAGCAGACCTCTTGCACTTTCAGCATGTTTGTGGATGACACCAATCTGGGAGGTGTAGTAGATATGCTGGAGAGTACGGCTAGGATTCAGAGTGACCGAGACAATTTGGAGGACTGGGCCAAAAGAAATCTCATGAGGCTCAATAAGGATCCTTACAGCCTAGAGACTGACTGGATAAGCAGTAGCTCTGCAGAAAAGCACCTGGGGATATAGATAATAAGCTGGATATGAGTCAGCAGTGAGCCTTTGTTGCCAAGAAGGCTAACAACATACCAGGCTGCATAAGTACAAGCTTTGACAGCAGGTTGAGGGAAGTAACTATTCCCCTGTATTCTGCACTGGTGAGGCCACATCTGGAGTACTTTGGGCCCCCACTATAAAAAGGATGTGGAGAAGTTGGAGGGAGTCTAGCAGAGAAACAGAAATGGTACAGGGGCTCGAGCACATGATGTATGAGGAGAGGCTGAGGGAACTGTGTTTATTTAGAATGCAGAAGAGAAGACCGAGAAGGGATTTAATAGCAGCCTTGAACTACCTGAAGGGTGGTTCCAAAGAGGACGGAGCTAGACTGTTCTCAGTAGTGGTAGATGATGGAACAAGGAGAAGTGATCTCAAGCTGCACCAAGGGAGGTTTAGGTTGGATATTAGGAAAAACATTCTTACTAGGAGGGTGATGAAGCACTGGAACAGGCCAACTAGAGATGTGGTGGAATCTTCATCCCTGGACGTTTTTAAGGCCTGGATTGATAAAGCTTGGCTGGGATGATCTAGTTGGAGTTGGTCTTGCTTTGAGCAGGGGGTTGGACTAGATGACCTCCTGGGGTCCCTTCCAACCCTAATTTTCAATGATTCTACAATTTGGGCAGGATTATTATTCGGTCAAAAAAATGTACCAGCAACATGTTTTTTCTTGTTGTTGTTCAGTACAGGCGGCACTGTAACTAGAAAAACAAACCCTATTGAAAACAAATGGAGCTTATGCTCCTAAGTCATTGGGTTGTTTTTGAAAATATTTCCCCTAGGCCTATTCCAAACTCATTAAAGTCTATGGGAAATTGTCATTTTCTTGCTGTGAGTTTTAGGGCAAGCTCCTGAATCCTGGGTTGCTTGGTAAAATGTTCTCTGTAGGAGAGAAATGTAGTCCTTGTTGAAGTCCTGGCAAGACTGATGTTCGTAGATACAGGATTTCAATCTCAGTATGTAAAGCTCTTATTGTGAGGGTCAACATAATTTCAGGAAATACGTCATTCTCTGTGATCATTTCTCATCATTATGGCAATCACCTAATAAAAAGCACTCAGCAACTAGGGCAAGTCAGTGGTAGCTGCACTGCAGCCATAGACTCACTTTGATGTAAATTGCAGATAAAAACAAGTGAAAACGAAGTAGGCTGAAAAGAATTGCAACTGGAAAGTGTTGTGAGAGTGTGTTGATTTTGATGGCATTTTTACCTGAGAAATATTGAAATTAATTATTTCAGCTTTCTCTTTAATTTTGATACAGTCAGAATTTTTCATTTTGATGAGGTAAAAAAAAGTTTCATTTTGATGTATTTACTCAATTTCATGCAATCTAGGCTAATTTTAATATTGTGATATGAATATACTTTATATGGTATTAAAATGTGCTGTTACCGTAACCAAATCTGACATTTCCATTTCTCCCCAAAAATGGATATTTCAGCCCAAATTTGAAACTTTTGAGTTGGAACTTCCTTTTTTTTAACCAGCTGTAGGGGTAAGTATATTTAATGCAAGTAAAATTAGAATCAGGCTCTAGGATCTACTCAGTTGCCCTGTCTATGGTGAAGGTGAGAATCTGAGAAGAAAAGAGAAATCAGTTTATAGAAATAAGGCACTATGTGATGAGCATGATATAAATTGCCTGAAGAGGTAGGAAGTGAGAAAAGTAAGAGATGAGCAGGAGAGAACTGGAGTACTGTAGAATCTGTATTAAGATCTGGATAAATTCTTGAAAGAGGGCAATTAAGCCCCTAAAAACTGCTGAACTCCTAGTCTACTTATGCGAGGCTGATAAGTGTTCTGACTTTGGTAAACAACTAATCAATAACATGTTGTAGATACTCATGGCCAAAATCCTCCAGAGATTTGAAACTGCCCATCCTCATTGCCAACAACATATGCCTCATAAACACTTCCTTAAAACATTAAATTGTCAACAATTTTAACAAGAAATGTTAACTTTAATATGTTCAGAGGACTCAAATAGTTCAGCCTAATCATAATGACTATAGCACATTTTATTTTAAAGTGATTCCTAAATCATACATTTTGCCCACGGGTTTTAAATTCAATTTATGGTACAATTTGTCATCTGAAACATGAAGGGAATAATTGCCTTAAGAGAAAAACATGTTTTTCTGTAAAAGTTGCCACACGCTGATTGGAACCTTAATAACTAATGTGGAAGAAACAGGATGAATTAGAAGCAGACCTCTTACTCACTGTTGTGGGAACGTACAGATTTGGAACTTACAAGACAATCCAGGCAGCAGTTTCTGAGAGGGATAAGAAATTCTTTAGGATGTTCAGTTTCTCCAGCAGCATGACCACAAGGCTCAGTGATACAGTGAATATGCCAGGCTGGAATAAAAAATGTGGTACAATGGAAAACTATGCCTCTAAACTCCTGATAGAAGGAAGTACAGCTAGCTTTACAGGGAAACTGAGGTTTCTTTGTGGAAATTGATGCATATTGGTGAAAAGCAGTCAGATGAACAACATTCTATCATCATATCAACCTCCACCTTACTGAAAAAAAAGCTTGAAAAATGTCTATGAAGTCTATATAAAACTTATACTGCCTGCTACTGAATGAAAGTAACACCTAGGTACCGGTAACTTTGAATACATAGCATATGTAAGCAAGAAAGGAAGAAAAGGTAGTTGAAATAGAGACAGCCATAGATCAAATTGTATATAGGTTTGCATTCTAAGAGCCTTTATCCTCCTGTTTAACTCTGAAAGTTTCAGCTTTCAAGGCACTGCTATGCCTAAGAATGGTTTTTAAAGTCTGAGCGAAAACTGAGCCATGCAAGTTTGAGTGATTCAACATGTTGATTTGTGAGAATGTGAATGGGACAGAAATACACTTTTCCCCTTATAAAAGTAAAATAATAATAATAATATCGAAAAGATCTTGACCTATTTTTGAATAATGCCTTAGCAGACTGCAGTAGGAAGTTGAAATTCGGCGTGGAGAAATACATTAGGGCTGGGAGCTTTGCAATGTCCTAGGGAAAATTAGTTCTAACTTAGCTCAGTGATGTGCATTCTAAAATTATAGTTTATGAATATGCTTTTGAATAACAACGCTTTTTAATAATTGTGACTCACTATTCTGAAGAAAAGATTGATACACACATGTACATATATGGATATAGTATTTTGCATTGTATTCAAAATGTGAGCATGGAAGGCTTGAACTGAAAAATGATGAAAACTGCAAATAGTGGTCAAGACATGGCTTTTCTAATAGCATGATTTCATTTTCTTGACAATAGTCTATGTATTCACCCACTTTTAACTGAGACAATGCCCAATCCTCCCCCTCCCCCCTTCCCAAGTAACATGTTCTTAAAAATTCATGATGCCTAGCAGTTTGAGGCACAGTACAATACTACATAACCATTTGGCCTCACTGTATGTGGCTTTCAATATATTCCACATTTACAATAAATTATTACTGTGTGGCAGAGAACACAGTTGCATATGGCCCTTAGAAAACAGAGATGGAAAAGAACTGTAAATTAGTTTTGTTCACCTCCCTGTCAATGAAAAATTGTTCCCTGTGGTACATTTGCAAGTAGTTTTTTGAGTCTTTCTTTTCTATCATTAGTAAAGATGTCTAAAATAACTGGCCTTAACATTACTCCCTATAGTATGCCATTGTACCCTCTACTATTTCATTCACTGATATTTTTATGGCTGTTTTCCCAGATTTTAGTCCATTTGACAGTGCCCACACCTAAACCAAAACAACTGCATTTTTCTATGATTTTGGGAGACACTTTTTCAAATCCTTTAAAACTAAGGGTGATTCCTTGCCCCACTGAAGTCAATTCCAAGGTTCCTGTAACAGGGAGCCAGAGGCTTCTCTTGTAATTTGAACTGACCGATGTAATTTGAATGAGAGAAAAAAAAAACCTAAAGTAATAAATTTTCAAAACCTCATATTGTAAATAAAAGTGAATGGAAAAAACAAACAAACTGTGAGTGCCTAGATATTTTTCTCAACGTTGGTTCAGTATTTTTTTGAATACTTGCCCCATCTCCATGACTCGTTTTCTTTGTCTTTGTCTTCTCATAGCATGTCATACCTGCCTGGGTCCTATTCTTGTAAATACATGTGCGGATAAGTACTCCTATCAAGCTCATATGTATACATCAGTACTTGGATGGATATATCTAAGGAAATCAAGCTGTAAGCTCCTCAGGACAAACTATTTTAAAAAATATATATTTTGTAAAGTTTCCGGCATATTCATGGGCATTCTAAAGCAAATAACTAATAATATTCTATCCTTTCTCCAGTAATCTTGTACACTGTAACTGTATTTTTTTCAGCAAATCTTCATAGTCTGAAACTAAATTCTTCTATGAATTTTGTGTTTACTCCCCCTTTTTTTAGCTACCAAAACATTGTGAAGGTTGCAAGGTAAGTCATTGGCATTGTTGTGACTGAGTTACGTGTCACAAAGGAAAAAAAAGAAGCAAAGGACAACATAATATTGAATTCAAGAAAGCCCATAAGGAGAGGCAGAGGGAAAGTGATTGATACAAGCTGTTGCTTCTTGAATTCTGAATTGGTCCATCTGTGTAGCCTGCAGCAATGGAATGAGGTAACGGAATATTTGGAAAGTTCACATAACTTATTAAAAGCTAAAAATAACTGGTAAAGATAGAAATTAACTCTTTCCTAACAACTGATTTATGCAAGGAAATAAATGTAGGAATTTGAGGGCAGAATATGAAATTATGTAAATATCTTACTCGATACAGTCAGAGTTCAAATATTATGCATAATGTTAGTGACCAACTGATTTCTGAATTGCTTCAGTAGAAGAGTTTCATAGATGTTTATTTGCAAATTGAGTTGTCAGTGCACTGCCAATTCATAAAACCAACCTTGCAGTCATACCAACTCATCACAAAATAAGTTGACAGACTGTACCATATTTTTATAGTGAATCATTTAATTCATGAGTCATTCATTGCTTCACACAGGTGCTGAAAATAGTGAAAAACCTTCTGTCGTGCTAGACAAGCCTGGCACAAGCCTGCCACAACTGACGGGTTCCACTTTCCCCAGTAGGCCAGCTTTACATCTTATAAAGAGAGGACAAAAGACAAGACATAGGAAGGCAAAAAAATACCCTGCAGATATCACTTTTTTTTAGTGGAGCTGTTTTGTTCATTCAAAATGGGAGCTGCAGTGGGAAGGCAGATATCAGTTACGTATTTCATTTGTTTTTCGTTTTACCTCATTGAAAAGCGGAGATAACCTGCATTGGTTCAAAAAGAGAGAGTCTTGATAATACCAAACATATCTGAATCATCATTCTGAATTACTTTCAGTGTGTCATTTTGTTAGCACATGGATATGTAGATAATTAGCAGTGTGCACTGAAATAATTCAACTATGCTAGGTTCTGGTACAAAATTCAATGGTAAATGACAAGCTACTATTATAGCCCTCCTGCATAATGTGCACAGAGTCTGGCATAAAACAGCCTGAAGACTTTCTTAAATATGTCTTTAATGAGAGTAGAAAAATGGACTGAAAATGGGACTAAGCTACCTAGAGCTAACAATCAAGTTTCTGTAGGTGCTGGAAAAAAATATAAACCTGTATCAGATGGCATAGGGGTTGGTATAAGGGGCTGGCAATGTCTCATAGATCTTTCAGCCAGTAGTTCAAATTTACTTCATGTCAGCACTGGCATATGTGAAATGAAGCAATGGAGGAGCATGGTGATGGAGTGTACCTACTCCACAATAAATTAGGCAGGAAAAGGCTTAATGCCTTGTAATGGAGGACTTATCTCACCTTTGGGGACCTGTTCTACCTGCTACCCACTACATAGAGGTTTGTCTATTTCAGAAGTGTTATATAATGTGTTTGTTCATTTTGGCCAAATTTTGGCAGGTGTGGTTACATTTTGGGCTATTGTTTGGAGAGGTATTTTATTACTTATTGTTTTATTTTAATATTCCATCTGTTTTTATAATGCATCTTTTTTTTGTAAGCCACCCCAAGTCTTTCTCAGGGAAGACAGCATATATATCAAATAAATAATAGATTCAACATTTGCTAAATAATCATAGAGAAGTAGGGCTGGAAGGGAATTGAATGTAATGTTTTGTGTCCCAATTTAGCACCAAAGCCAAAAAGGCAGATTTCATCTTGAAAATAGCTCCTAAAATAATCCCCACCACATTAAAAAGTAGGTAAATAATTTTTATTTGTAAGGTAGTAATTAGCATGTCCATTTACAGGGTATGATTGTTATTATCTGGGTCCTTAAAAAAACCCCAAAAACCTGCAGGCATAACCTTTAACTTTGCAGTAAACAACAAAGAATTCCAGACTGCAAGAAATATGTATTTTTAGTTGTTTTAACTTGTTTACATTTATTTGCCTTGCCATTTTCTCTTGTATAACAAACCAAGATTGCCTGGTTTGTGTGTTGTTTTTTTAAATAAGGCCTGTTTGGGGGGGGGGGGGGTATCTTACTACATCCTTATGTACCATAAGTTCATAAGTAACTCCTGAAATAGCTTCTTACATCTTTGATCTTCCTTGAACATCTTCATTTCTCTATTCCAATAAAGTCCCAACAAGTGAACAAGGTACCCATACAAGTACATACCATAGTTCAGTCTTATGTCCTTGCATTTTCTGTACTTCTATTTCAGTTCACTCAGGCAACCTTCATGTATTCATTAGCTTATAGTATTTGAACTTTACTTGATAGAAATGTTAACAGATAACAGAAGATCCTAGAAAGTGAATCTTTATCTTGCCCTGCTTGCTTGTGGAAGTACAGAGGATTTAGGTAACCTGAGGACCAACTGTATCTCTGAAGGAAACATTAGAAAAGCTAACTGAACAAAACTCAGGTGAAACTGTATGGAAGGTCTTGTTTTAGTCAAGGGCACAATTTTCAAATGAAAGGCTTGAGAGCTTTACTCCAGCAGTGTGGGAGCTGTCTAAGTGGGTTGCAGGTTTGTTGCTCAGCATGAGGAACATATTTGGGATGATGTGAATAGGATAGCAGTTGGGCCAGAAATACTTGTTTCTCAATTTTGACTTGTTCGTTGTGAACAGGGCAACAGAGCTGTTGATACAGAGGGAAGGCAATATTCCAAAAGCTAGCACATATTGTGCTGATTTGGACAAACAAATTGTGCTGATCTATGTGCAACATCAGTGTTGACTGATTTTTATGAAATGACAGTTTTTGTATGTGGAGCCAGCCGTATGCTCTCAGGGCTTCCTCACACATCTCATGAACCAGGAACAATAAAGGCTCATTATTAATCAGGGATCCTGGTTTTCTCTGGTTAAAAACAACTCCCCAGTTTCCAAATTAAAAAAAACTAACCCCAAATCCACATTTTTCTGTGATTAAAATGAAACACCACTAATATATAGATAAATATAAGTAGTGTTTTATTTTAATCATGGAAAGCTGTGGATTTTGGGATTTTTTTTTTAACCAAAAATTGGGGATTTTTTTTTATCAGAGAAAACCAGGATCCTTCCATAGTCTATGGTTTCCATTCCAGTAGTACCCTGAAACAAAGGGATGGCCACATACTAGACCAGTGGTTTCCAAATCTACTAATAACACTTCTGCTGGGGATCCCCTACCCTATCCTAAAGAGCTGACAAAAAGGCTGGCAGCCCAACCCAGCAATGGCAGTGCACTGCCTCCCAGCCCACTGTTACCCCAGTGTCTTTACATAAGCCCTAACAAAAGAAGAAAATCAGGGGTTAATCCTGAGTTTTATGAACAAGAAAGATTTGAGGAAACCAGGGAGTTAAACAATGATTTTTATATTCCAAGCACTTTAGTATTTTAAATTAAACAAAGCATCTATTTCAACACCATCCAGGAATCTTGTGTGTGTCAATCAAAGTCCATTTTCTGATCAAGAATTGATTATATCCTTTGGTCTCCACTCCTTCCACAAAAGAGAATGTTTGAAAATCCCTGAATATTGCCAATTTTAGAGCTGACATTTCACATTTTGAGTATAATGCCATTCTTATGTTCATTTGCATTTCTCACTGAACAGCTTTGTATCAAGCTTTTTTTCTCTCTCTCTTCCTTCTTGCTTATCCTTAAGGCTTCTTAAACAAATCTGGGTGTGCATCAGTGCTTTTAACAGAGCAAAAGCGTGGTAATTTTGTAATTCTAATCTAATACCTCATAAACTAGATACAATTTTAAAATAAAACCAACACGTCTTCACTCTCTCAAATACTGTCATACAAGTTAAAACTCCTGATATTTTGCATGAGAGCCATACAGGATCAGGTCAGTCCTTCATTTGGTTCCTTGTTCTCTCACTATCCATGGCCCGTAACAAATGCTTCAGAAGGAGCAAAAAACTCTTCAGTTATGAGAGAACCTGTTTCCCCCTTCCCCAAGAAAATCATATTCTACTACCTAGTGGCAGAAAATGGCTCGGCCCCTGATTAGAACTGTGCTGAGGGTGAAAGCTCCGTTTTATGAAGGATCTGGAGACTTTGAAATTTTGCTTCATTCTTAATCATAGAAAAAAATGAAAACGTTGTTACCTGCCATTTACAATGTTCATTGCAATATAATAGGTTTCATTTTGGGTTTGGGGGGTTTTTTTGTATTATAAAATACTAAGTATATAAATTAGACCACACAGCATATTTTGGTATGACTGGACTTGTTTCTTATGTGTCTCAAGTGTGTGCATTAGTCTGTCTGTGAGAACTAAATCTTCTTTGGAGGATCCCATAAGGGAATGGGACTAGAACACAATTGGCTAGCCTTTCACAGACTTCCATTCCTTGTTCTTTCCCTTCCTCAATCCCAGGCTTTCTTTACTTTTACTGAAACTTCAAGACTGTAACTAACTAAAGAGTAAATGTTTGTTTTGAGATTTAGGGAATTAAAAATGGCAATGGGCTCATGGATTTAATGAGCCCAGTATGCAAAAATAGCAGTGTTATGTTCTCTAATACCTTCTAGGGAGCTCTGCAAGCTTTAGATTACCATACAATTTATAAACAGCCTCTATCACCAATTTCTGTCCCCAAAATATAGTAAAAAAAAAAAAAAAAAGAGGCTCCATTAACTTCCAAAATATATTTTTGAAGAAATGGCCTATATTATTGACCTATAATATGCATCTCCCATCATGATGAGGAAGGTGTCCATATTGTAGTTGTATATTAATGAATGCACATTAGAATGTACTTAATTGTGATGTGCTACCCGGCCAGCTGTTGTTTCAGACAGCAGTGCCATGCGAACGGGGAGATGAGGAAGGAACTGTAGGAACAGTATTTCCTAATTTCAATGTGTTCAGCAACTTTAGAACCAAGATGATGCTAGTTGTCATGATGTACTTGAGAGAAATGAGTATAATTGGGCTTTAAAGAGTAAGAGCTGCTGTTAATCCAACTCTCTGTAGTGTACTATATTTTGAAACTGAGGGTTTACTGTATCTTCCAGCTACAAATTTTCCAAAATGTGTTGATGGAGTAAAAATAGTAAAACAAAATGAACTTGCCTAATCTAACAGTACTGTCCACCCTATCCAAGACATGTGGACAAGCAAGCCAAATGGATCATAAAAGGCCATGATTACTATCAGTGCAGGTGCCCAATAATGCATAAGGCTGATTCTACAGGGCATGTAAGTCCCATTGAAGTCAGATGTAAGCACGCACTCAAGTATTTTACTGGATTGGGACCACTGATAGCCTACCAAAAATATCAAAAACAAAACAGCAACAACAATAACATAAAACCAACAGCAGCTGGCATGCAAGAGAATTATAAAGCAACAAGCAGCAGAGAGCTTATCTCAGTAATTGCACATGGTGACAGCCTTCTTTGGCACTGCTGCTATGTACAACCCCAGGAGGTGAAAGAAACTCTCAGGTGTAATGTCCCAGTGTTTGGAAAGGGAAAGTTACTCCCTACCTTGGGCCAAAATACAGCCTCCTATTAGAAAAAGCCAAAGATAATAACATTGTGAAAATCAGGCATCCATTTCTTTTCTAAATTGTGCTAAAAGTATATTAAAACATAGCTGCCATTAAAATGAATCTTCAGCACTGAAGATATTCATCCCAATTAAATGTTAATTACAGGATATATTCCATCCTCATTACTTTTGAATTTGAAATGCTAGAATTGTTCCTTAGGATATAAGATACTGTAAATAATTTCCTAAATTAAAACCTCTAAGAAAACATTACGTACATTATAACTGCATTTTTAATAAGCAATATGCATTCATATATTGGAGAATTACATATTTTTATGTAAATTGGATATCACAGATAAGCTATCTTTTTGTTGCACAGTTTGGTTTTTATCTGTGTTTCAGACAACCTCATAAAACCCTTTAAAATAAATAAACAACCCCTCCCCCCAAACAAAAACCCTAAACTGTAGAGGTTAGGTTAGTAATATATCTGTTCATTGAATCAGATTGGGTGGAGGTCTTGTAAAAGAAAAATTCTGTAATCAACTGCTTTGCTCTAAAAATGCATCTGAACCCAAAGCATATATTGCTTTAGAGGTGATTTTTCAACCTGTGGTCTGCAGCCCCCACAGGGGTCCACAGACTATGTCTAAGGGGTCCGCAAAAGATGTCTACGACTAATCAAAAGTATATGAATACCCATACTTACATTCAAAGGGGTCTGCACCACCATTTCAAAATTTTTAGGGGTCCATAAATGAAAAAAGGTTGAAAAGCATTGTTTTAGACTATGACATATATTATATATTAACAATATTTTACACAACTGAACTGTCCCCTGGTTCACATGGCTACATACGGAAATCAGAGATATATTCTTCCCCTCTCAAATCCTTCTCCTTATCAGTGGGTGCATCTACAATGAATCTTCAATTAATGCACAGAAATAAACTCTGGAGCACTTGGAAATGGAGAAAACTGCTTCTGGGCACAGCATCATAGATACATAGATTCATAGATGTTAGGGTCGGAAGGGACCTCAGTAGATCATCGAATCCGACCTCCTGCATAAGCAGGAAAGAGTGCTGGGTCTAGATGACCCCAGCTAGATGCCAATCTAACCTCCTCTTGAAGACCCCCAGGGTAGGGGAGAGCACCACCTCCCTTGGGAGCCCGTTCCAGACCCTGGCCACTCGAACTGTGAAGAAGTTCTTCCTAATGTCCAATCTAAATCTGCTCTCTGCTAGCTTGTGGCCATTATTTCTTGTAACCCCCAGGGGCGCCTTGGTGAATAAATACTCACCAATTCCCTTCTGTGCCCCCGTGATGAACTTATAGGCAGCCACAAGGTCGCCTCTCAACCTTCTCTTGCGGAGGCTGAAAAGATCCAGTTTCTCTAGTCTCTCCTCGTAGGGCTTGGTCTGCAGGCCCTTGACCATACAAGTGTCCCTTCTCTGGACCCTCTCCAGGTTATCCGCATCCCTCTTGAAGTGCGGCGCCCAGAATTGCACGCAGTACTCCAACTGCGGTCTGACCAGCGCCTGATAGAGGGGAAGTATCACCTCCCTGGACCTATTCGTCATGCATCTGCTGATGCACGATAAAGTGCCATTGGCTTTTTTGATGGCTTCGTCACACTGCCGACTCATGTTCATCTTGGAGTCCACTAGGACTCCAAGATCCCTTTCCACTTCTGTGCTACCCAGGAGGTCATTCCCTAGGCTGTAGGTGTGCTGGACATTCTTCCTCCCTAGGTGCAGCACTTTGCATTTCTCCTTGTTGAACTGCATTCTGTTGTTTTCTGCCCACTTGTCCAACCTGTCCAGGTCTGCTTGCAGCTGTTCCCTGCCCTCCGGCGTGTCTACATCTCCCCATAGCTTTGTGTCATCTGCAAACTTGGACAGAGTATATTTCACTCCCTCGTCCAAGTCACTGATGAAGACATTAAAGAGTATCGGTCCAAGGACCGAGCCCTGCGGGACCCCACTGCCCACACCCTTCCAGGTCGAAACCGACCCATCCACCACAACTCTCTGGGTGCGACCCTCCAGCCAATTCGCCACCCACCGGACTGTGTAGTCATCCAAGTCACAGCCTCTTAACTTGTTCACCAGTATGGGGTGGGATACCGTATCGAAGGCCTTCCTGAAGTCTAAGTATGCGACATCCACCCCTTCGCCTGTGTCCAGGCGTTTCGTAACCTGGTCATAAAAAGAAACTAGATTGATCAGGCATGATCTGCCTGCCACGAACCTGTGCTGATTTCCCCTCAGCATAATTTGTCCTGCCGGGCTCTCACAAATGTGAGCCTTGATAATTTTTTCAAAGACTTTGCCAAGGATGGAGGTGAGACTGACAGGTCTATAGTTGCCCGGGTCCTCCTTCCTCCCCTTTTTGAAAATGGGGACCATGTTGGCCCTTTTCCAGTCCTCCGGGACTTGGCCTGTGCGCCACAAGCGTTCAAATATTCCCGCCAGTGGCTCTGCAATGATGTCGGCCAGTGCCTTCAGCACCCTCGGATGGAGCTCATCCGGGCCTGCTGACTTAAAGGCATCCAGTTCCTCCAAGTGACTCTGCACCATCTCAGGATCTACGCATGGAAGTCTGGCACCTTGCTGCTGTCTCTCTACAACCTCAGTGAGAGACTTGTCGTGTCCCTCACTTAGGAACACTGAGGCAAAGAACTCGTTGAGGAGTTCAGCCTTTTCCCCCCTGTCCGTCACCAATTGTTTCTGCCCATTTAGCAGGGGTCCTATTCCTCCCTGGGCCTTCCTTTTACTCCCTATATATCTAAAAAACAATTTCTTGTTGTCTTTTACTTGGGTTGCCATCCTCAGCTCCATGGTAGCTTTGGCCCATCTAACTGCCTCCCTACAAGCACGAGCAGAGGAGGTATATTCGTCTTTGGTGATCTCTCCCTGTTTCCACTTTTTATGTGCTTCCCTTTTGGCCCTTAGGCTGCCCTGGATTTCTGTGGTCAGCAAGGGAAGCCTCCTGGCCCCTTTCCCTCTTTTGCCTCGCTCGGGGATCGTCTTGCTTTGTGCCCGAAGGATCGTTTCCTTAAGGCACAGCCACCCTTCTTGGGCTCCCATCCCTTCAAAACTCCTACTCTGCAGTGCATCCTTATCTAATCACCTGAGTTCATTGAGATCAGCTTTCCTAAAGTCTAGCACTTTAGCACTCTAGTACAGAATGAGCAGGGTTCCAATGACTGCCTTCCTACTATTGCCATAGAACTGGTGTGTGATCAGTTGAAGAAACTGGATGTATATAAGTCAGCAGGACCTGATGAACTTCATCCGAGAGTACTGGAGGAGCTGGCCAGGAGTTGGGCTCCAAAGTAATCACAGAACCCCTGGCGAATCTCTTCCAAAACTCATGGTGCTCTGGGGAGGTCTCTGAGAACTGGAGGAGGGCCAATGTTGTGCCCATATTCAAGAAGGGGCGGAGGGAGGACCAAGGTAACTATAGTCCAATTAGCCTAACTTCTATCCCAGGGAAAATCCTGGAAAAATTCATTAAGGAGTCTATGTGCGATAGGCTTGCAGGAAGTAAGATTCTGAATGACAGCCAGCATGGCTTCATCGCGGACAGGTCTTGTCTCACCAACCTCATCTCCTTTTACAATCATGTGACTTGCCACCTGGATAAGAGAGAGGAGGTTAACATTATATACCTTGAATGTCAAAAAGATTTCAATCTGCATCCCACAATGTTCTTGCGAGAAAATTGGAAGACTGGACTTAACTGTGACATAGTCAGGTGGGTAGGAAACTAGCTGCAGGGTAGGACGCAGGCAGCTCTAATGAAAGGATCTGTGTTATCTTGGTGGGAAGTGGCAAGTGGTGTCCCATAGGGGTCAGTGCTTGGTCCAGTGCTATTCAACATTTTCATCAATGATTCGGATGTAGGGGTGAAGAGCTCACTGGCCAGGTTCGCAGATGACACCAAGTTATGGGGAAGCATGGTCATGCTTGACGATAGGCTACAAATATAGGTGGACCTAGACAGGCTGGCAAGTTGGGAAGACCAGAACCAGATGAAGTTCAATGTTGAGCAATGTAAAGTGCTCCACCTGGGGACAAACAATCGCCTGCACACCTACAGGCTTGGCAGCACCAACCTGACCAGCACTATGAATGAAAGGGACTTGGGAATAATAATAGACCACAGAATGAATATGGTGTGGCAATGTGATGCTGTAGCCAGCAGGGCTAACAATACCCTGGCATGCATCAATCAGTGCATCTCCAGCAAAACCAAAGAATTGATCCTCCCACTACACTCAGCACTGGTGAGACCATAGCTGGAGTACTGCATCCAGTCCTGCATGCCGTACTTTAACAAGGATGTGGTAAACCTTGAGAGGGCCACCCATATGATCAGAGACTTGTGCAGCAAGCCATATGAAGAGAGGCTGAGGGATCTGGGACTCTTCAGCCTCAAAGAAGGCTTAGAGGAGTCTTGGTAGCAGCTTACCACTACGTCTGAGATGTACATCAAGGGCTTGGTGAACAACTGTTCACTAGGGCATCCTTGGAGAAAACTAGGAGCAATAGTCACAAACTCCTGGAAGACCATTTCAGGCTCAACATTAGGAAAAACTACTTCACAACTACAGTGTCAAGACTGTGGAATAAGCTCCTTCCAGAGGTGGTGCAATTGCCTACCCTGGAAATCTTCAAAAGGAGACTGGACAGTCACCTTGCCAGGGTCACCTGACCCCAGTTGTCTTTCCTGCTTGTGCAGGGGGCTGGACCTGATGATATTTTGAGGTCCCTTCCAGCCTTTAACTCTCTGAATGTTTATCACCCCCAACTCAGTGTTCATCAACCCATTAAGAAAACAAAGCCTCACTACATTAACTAATGGAGCTCTGCTTAAACAGCTCTTCCAAAGAAGGACATTATCTACCTGTTGATTAGCTCCAAAAAGCCTGTCTGCCTTGGTCATCTCCCACAGCATGGGCTGTAGCCATCATATGGTCTGCTAGCTAATGCTGAGGTGTCTGCATAAGGCAGAGGGGAGGAGAGGATAATCCTTGCTTAGCAGGGAGAAGCCAGGCAGACACTCTGTACCTGCAAGTCTCTGCCGGAGCTCTTGCCAGGGATCCAGCTCTGCTGTGGAGCAGAGAGCTCCGCCCAGCCCAGAGAGCATGCCAGGATGCTGGGGATGTCTGGTTAATCTTAAACCAGCAAGGGGTCTGGGACAGATATTGCTTAAACTGGTTTGACCCAAATCAGTTAAGTCTGATACTACATTCAACCAGGTTTATCTCAAATTGATTTCAGCCATTTTCAAACTGGTTTATGTGCACTGAATATCTACTCTGTCACAGGTTTAAACCAGTTTCTGATCACTTAAACCAGTTTATCTGTAATGTCTGTCCCTAGCCTGGGTGGCTGAGGGGCTGGCTGGGGCATGAGGGCCAGGCAGGAGTCTGGCCCCTGGCTGGCTAGGCTGACCAGATGGTATTTACAGCCACAGTCACTGTCTACACATCCATTTAATTGCACATAGTCTCCACCATAAGCTAGTACTGTTGGGGACAGTACTATCTTATAGTGAAGTTAATTAATTTACTATGCCCTAATATCAATGCATGCATAGCCAGTGATGCTTTACTGGATGCAACTACATGAGACACTAACTGCACAAAGCTTAATAACACTGTGTAGTAGCATGCTGGGAAACCCATGCTAATATGCTACTGTGTAGTAGTATTAGGCTACTGCACAGTTAGCATGTGTAAAAACTTATGCACCAACACTACTGCACAGTAGCACCAGTTACTATGCATTGATTTAGTACTTGGTTATCCAAGTACTAAACTTAACATGCAGTAACTACAGTGCATTAATGAACATGTAGATGGACCCACTGTGGAGCTAATTAGTCTACTCCGCAGTAAAGAGCATGTGTAGATGTACCCAGTATGCCTGTATTCCCTGCCATGGGGATCCAGCCATGGGCTGCAAAAAAGAGGTTAAGGTGAACTCTGTCAGAAATTTATTCAAATCTACTGCTGCATTGTGCAGAGCATGGGGCAGAGCAGTTAAAAATCAGATGCTGAATGGAGCAGATCTCTGCCGGGTTCCTTGGCTTGGTGATTTCTGAAGAACACAGAAAAGAAGCTGTAGTCCAGTACACTCTACTGTGTTCAAATGGGTAAAGAGCACTTCCTTGTGACAAGGAGGTTGGAGAGTCTCCACTGAAGAAAGGACTGAGACTATAGTACTGCACAAAAGCTTTTGAAGTAGGCCCTATGGCTGGAGCTGCAGAGAAAACTGACATACCAGTGGATGCAATAAAGTGGGGAGGAACAGAAAATACACCAGAGATAGAAAAGCAAAGAAAGATCTGAAAAGCATCAGCACTGTGGCCCTTCCATTTAAATAAACAGGGGTAGGGTCTGTCCAAATGGCTATGCAGTGAGTGCCCTGGTGGCATAAATGAGCATTACAGAGAATATAAATGACAGTTACACTCTTGCTCAAGTAACTCTACACAGAGTTCTAGAGATAGGTCTCAGCACTTAAGGGAATTAGGCCCTCTATCTGATACTATGTTTAGTATTAAGTAATGTATTTATACGAGCATTGTTCTTCCATTCCCTCTCCTTTTTCTGCACAGGGAATTCTGGGCTTATTTAAAGATGTGCTAAGTAAATTAAATTAAATTAAATGATGCTGGTTGTATAAGAAAGAGAATATTTGCCGCATCTAATCTTTTAATGAATAAGTATGATATATTTTAGTTCAAGGTTGAAAAAATAATTATGTTCATAGTGTATTATTCCTCCAGGGGTAGTCCTTAGGTATCATGTATATTTTAGACAGCATTAATTTATTGGATTATAATTCAAGATCACAAATAAATTAATTACAGGCCTCTAATCTTAATTAATTATATGAAGAATACTTCAAAGGTTGCAAATACAAATGGATTAACCTTGTTTTGTGTATTTGCAGGGTAGCCACTACAAAAACAGCAAATTGGATAAACCACTTTGACTGAGATTTCCAAAGGGATTTAGATACACAAATTCCAGTTAAATTAGTGGGACTCAACCTCACTAGATTGCTTGGAAAATCTCAGCTTTTGAGTATTCAGATAAAATATTTGGTATGTATGCTTGATCAGAGTCAGATTCATGAAAACTGGTCCAGTAGGCCTGTATCTTCACCTAAAGATTGTATGCCTGTATTGATAAGTTCGTTATGTAATTTATTATAATGGTTGCACATAGCTATACCTTTATGGTTGATATGTAAATGCTATTTATGATATGTATTAAATAATATCCTGTTAAGATATATTGGAAAACATTAAAGATACATAGTGTTCTTTAAAGCTATAGCAATACACCAAACAAGCAGAGGGAGTTGAGTTGTAGCAGAAGACATAATTTCTTTACTAGAGACAGAGACAGTAGACTCAGAGGTATTACTATTTTCTTGACTCCAGTGCAGTTCATTCTTTAAAGTGAAATTGGAAGATGTATGCATTAGGATTAAAATGCACTTGGTTTTCAGCTGATGTTATGAATTATTCTCACTTAATTTTTCTTTTAAATCTTATTTTTAAATATGCTTTTTCAAATGTTTCTAAAGAGAAAAGGACACCCCATTGCTTAGGTGGATTGTCTCAGCAAAAATAATGTGAAGGGTATGTCTACCTCTCCTTACCACTGTTCTAAAGTGTGCCACAGTGAAGCATACCATTTTTGCTCCATTCATGCTGCTTCCCAAAACTGATGTACTATAGCTGCTTTAGAGAGGCTCTGGTTTATGTCATTAAGCTCTCTCTCTCTTTTCTCTCTTTTGGGCATGGCATGTTTCACTGCAGTGCTCCCCAGTGTAGGCTTGAAGTGGTGTAGACATACCCTTCTAGCTCATCTAAGTAATAAAGACCAAACTTTCATCCCCTTTGCAAAGTGTGAAGGAACAGCCCTACTGTAGGGACTGAGGGATTTAATTCTCCCACCCCAGGGTAGACCCCTTCCATTACCCTGCCTTAAAGCTCAATGGTGAGCACTGTCTCAGAGAGAATTTCTGCAGAGTGCACAAATAAACACATATATAACCTGCTTATTGCCCACTCACCTTCATGCCAGCAGCAGAACAAAGGCATATCTATTCCTTATTAGGGCTTGTGCTTGAAAAGTAAGAAAATTTCTCCCTGCAAGGATCTTCTACCCAAGTCCTTGGTTGAAAAGTAGTTTACAAAGAAAGAAAAATAAGTGTCAATCACTAGGGCAGAAGCTGCTTTCATGCATATAATAGTGATTTTTATATAGATAGATTTTTGGAGGTACAATTTCAAAGTCCGTCAATGAAGAGAGTGTGGCACTTCACTGTAAAATATTATTACATTTACAGCACCATAAATATACCAAGGTACTCTACAAAGACAAAGAAAATGCTGGAGAGAGAATATCAAGAAGGTCAGGGTTTGGGTGTTGGGAAAAGATGAATTATGGAGCTTCCTATCAACTCTCCTTTGAATGACAGTTGTCTCAGCATGAGGCAGCAGCTTTTGCCATTTATTATGCAGCTGCTGCAGATGGCACCTTCTATGACAACCCTGCCAGATAGCATAATAGATCTGTGAAAACCAGGAACCAAAAGGGAAAAAAATAAAAACACAAACAGAAATTGTAAAAAATTTCAAGGTTTAAAATTAGACCCAAACTATTCATGTTAAGTCTGCCAAATTCCATATAATATAAATGTAAGTTCTCTGTGGCAAAGATCATGTAATTCTGTACAGTGTATGGCATAATGGTATTCAATTCTACATAGACAAATTTTAGGTTTAAACTGCTTAGCCAGGTAACTGTGTGTTGCTTTGAGATCTACAGGATCTCTTTTGTCCCACTAATATTATCCAACTGCCAAATCTATGTATATTTTCCTGTAGGCCCCTTATCCCTGTTGGCAATATTTTAGAGCACAATGCTATAAAGAAACATGATATAGCACTGGAGTCAGTTATTACGGTAATAAATACCTGCTTGTCCTTGACTTAATTATCAACGAACTGATGCTGCTGCTTTTCATTCTTTTCAAAGATAAAGATATGAAAGTTCATTAATACAGGTGTACGAAGCAGGCGCTATTCAATTTGGATTCAGATTTGGATTCAGCCTGAATCAGGGATAGTGATTTGATTCATTGATTTGGATCACTGACCCTGATTTGATTCTGCTGAATCTGAATCTGAAGATTTGATGCTGATTCGGAGAATCAGCGTTCGGACATAAGCACAGCTTTAAATGTTTTTTCTACATACCTTGAGGTGCCAGCACAGCTCGTGAATGCTGCAATGCTAGGGTGAATGGAGTGTCCCACAGAAGCATGGAGGGGACCTCCACGTGCCTGGCAGCGAACCTGGAACTAGACCGCAAGTACTTCTGGTTTACTTCTGGCTCCACCGGGGAGTGTGCAGGTGGAGGGATGCCCCCCCAGCTTGGTTATTGGCCTTGGGGGGACACCAGGTGTCCTCCCAGACTCAGGAGGCACCAGTTGCTGTGCTGGGAGGGGTAGGGGGGCCCCCTGTGTGCTCCCCAGTGGACCCAGAAGTGGACTGGAAGTGCTTCTGGTCCATTTCTGGGTCTGCTGCTGAGCATGCAAGGGAACCCCCTGCACTTCTGTGGGACACTCCAAGCACCCCAGCATCACAGCATTCATGAGCTGCCTGCTACCTAGAAGTATGTAGAAAAAACATTTAAATCTGTCTATGTCCAAATTGCTGAATCTGTCTGAATTGATTCAGAGGGTTCCAATTCAATTCAGAGACCTTAATGGGTCCTCTGATTTGATTTGGATTAAGAGATTTGGCCATCGAATCAAGCCAAATCTCCACTGAATCAAATCAGGGAATGAAGCTTTGCACAGCCCTATTTATTAGGAGTTCAACTTGGACAAGCCACGTGCAAAAATGTCATCTGCAAACAACAGTGAAATTCCTGAAAGAGAAGTTGATCTTTCTAAGGCAGAAACAGAAACATATTTTATCCCTCCCTCCTCCTGAAGTAAAGGAGTATAAAAAGGGAATAGTGATGAGGGGGAAGTATCAGAGGAGCAGTCTAGCTTAATGACTACATTTTTGTACCAAACATACTAGTGGGACAAAAAGAACCAGAAAATGGATGTATAAATAGAAATGGAAAGGAATACACAAATCTTGCAAGAACATGCACCCAAGAAAAGCAGTGAGCCTCCATAGGAAAACCATGTTTTATAATAAATGGCACTACAATGACAAGTACATAGGGCATAGGAACATAGATAGGTCTCTGAGCAATTATGTCTAGTTCCCATGGTTAAGGATATCCTCTGCCAAATTGACTCTGGTTACCAAATCAGCTACCAAGAAAACAGCCAAACAAACAGAAATAGGACTCTAAATTTATAGTATCATGCAGCCAGACTAAAAACTGAAAGATGATTCCTATATATAAAGCTCTAAAAGCCAATATTTATGGATGACACAGATAAGATTAGATGTCAGAGGGCACATCTACGTGTGTCGTTAAGATGAAGCAATAAACTCTGGCACTTATCAAGTTGGAGTTTATTGCTCCTGGGCACCATATTTACATGGCCTGGGGCTGCTTTGACCCAGCTCAACATGCTGCAGAGGGGCTGGCTGGGGCATGAGAGTGCATCAGTGCAGTGCTAGCTGGCAGGCAGTCCCTGCACTGAAGCACCCTCATGCCCTAGCCAGCCATGTCAGCGTCTACACATGCAGGGCTTGTATTTACAAGTACTATCCTGCTGTGGAGTTGGTTTCCTGAAGCCTAACAGGTCCGCACATGTAAATGAGAGATGTTTACTGCAGAGCTAATTGTCTATTCTGCAAAAAACATCTCGTGTAGATGGGCCCAATGTGTACTTTTCAGGTAGTGAAAATATGCTGGAGCTCCTCCTGTTATGTGTAAGATTCTTTCTCTAATTACAGTAAACCTGGAAAAAACAAACTATAAAGTAGTTTTACACTGAACTCCTTAAATTACACAATGTCTGATCATCCCTGACATTTGAAAGGACTGGCTGAGACTACAGGAATTTATTTCAGGGATATGGTACCCATTGAGTAAGTGTGCCTTTGAATTGAACTCTAGCTGTTCAATGCATCAATATTTTTTACTGCAAAACAAACAACTTATTGCAACAGTAAGTTGCAATGGAATAAGTCACAAAGCCAGTTAGAACTGGAATTTGATGCTGGCTGTTAAAAAGCCAGGCAAGCAGCAGATACTCATCAGTCCTACCTCAAAGTACAACTGAAAACCAGAGCACGAACATTATCAGAGAAATGTTTTCAAACTGAGAAAGCATCTTTTTTTACATGTCACAATGGCTTATAGCAAATAAAATTGGACACAGAAAACAGTTACATGACCATTCTGAACTCCATCTGCAGGAGACATTAATGCTTCAGCACATAATTTGGAATACAGCATCAAGGTCTGAAAGACCCACTTAGAATGGAA
The DNA here is from genome assembly GCF_030867095.1 of Alligator mississippiensis. Lineage (NCBI taxonomy): Eukaryota > Metazoa > Chordata > Crocodylia > Alligatoridae > Alligator > Alligator mississippiensis. The sequence continues at coordinate 164,666,854 of NC_081824.1, forward strand.
ATGTCTGTATTTATTTGTTATTTTTATTAGTATAGTTACTATTGCAGTAATGCCCAAGGGCCACAGTAACTGTGTTTAGTGGTATACAAATGCAAACAATGCGTAGAAATTAAAAGTAAAAGGAACAACTATTATTCAGTCTGACCTCCTGCAAAATACAATCTATAAACATTTGTCCAGTGATTTCTTCATCAAACCTAGAAATTTGGGATTGACTTAATGTATATTTCTTAGAAATTCAGACAAATCTTGATTGGCAGACTCATAACATTGCAGTATCATTTTCCCTTCTCTAAAGAGATTTAAATATCTAATTTTAGGCAAGATACAAGAGATTCTGAAAGGCAGAAGGAAAGGAAAGGGGGAAGGAAAAACATAAGTAATGGTGATAAGCTCATGCTGTTATATATACTACAGTGTGCACAATCTGTCTGAATCAGAAAAAAATATTTTCCCTAAATAAATATCAGCTTCAGATAATAACCTGGCATATGTCTGTGTTAAAACAAAGAAACAAGCAATAACTCCCCAGACAATCAGAATAATATCAGATACTAGAAAAAAAGTATTACCAGGAGAAATGGGATGAAATTAAACTGGGAAATAATAATAAAAAAAGGAAATAGAAAACAATTATGAGCACTACCAAGCTACAGAAGTTGCTGAAACCCATTGCTTTTGACACTGAAAACTAGTCTTCACAATCACTAATAAATGCTGTTTGAAGGGAATGGGGAAGTGACCTAAATGACCTACTGAGTCTTTTCTCTCCATAACTTCTGTGAATCTCTGATACCATTTCAAATTGATTGTACTGGTGATGACAGACAGTGTTCAAGCAGCATATTGCTTTGTGGATTTGTGAAATACTATATAATCTTTCTGCCCAGTATGGCTGACACTGTGGGCACAATCCTATATCACTAATGTATGCAAATAACAGTTACCCAGCCATGTAAACTTACACATAGTTTTCAATTCTACTCCACATGCAGTGTGGATACATAAATGCCCTTCCATCCTTTAAGTACACAGAATCATAGAAAATTAGGGTTGGAAGGGACCTCAGGAGGTTGTTTAGTCCAACCCCTGCTGAAAGCAAGCCTATATACAACTCAATTATTCAAGCCAGAGCTTTGTTGAGCCAGACCTTAAAAACCTCCAAGGATGGAGATACCACTACCTCTTTAAGTAACCCATTCCAGTGCTTCACCACCCTCCTAGTGAGAAAGTTTGTCCTGATATCCAACCTAAACCTCCCTTGCTGTAACTTGAGACCATTGTTCCTTGTTCTGTCATCTGCCACCAAGAACAGACTAGCTTCATCCTCTTTGGAACCACAAGAGGTGTGAATTGGCCAGGCAGGTACATGGGTTTGTACGTGCATACTCAAATCCTGAAACAGAACCCAGAAATAACCCATGATTAGTGGGCATTTGATGAAGGAGGGGGAGCTCACATATTTTAGCGGACTAGCTAAGTGGGTAGGGCACTTGCCCCAAGAAAACCCAGGTCTTGGACTCCCCTCAATAACAGTGGGTGCAAGCCTCTAATTTTCTAGCACCATGCTATCACTGCTACACCACAATTTAGGCACAATCCAGTGCCTTCTCCAGAGCTCCTTTTGAAGTCAACTTGCTGGGCAGCCAAAGGAAGGTGATAGGTAGAGTTAGGAATAACAGCATGAGTAGGCAACCTCTGGCAAGCATGCCAGAGAGTGGCACGCGAAGGCATTTTGCTTGCCAGTCGCACATCAGGGAAGTGACCAGAGCTACCACAAGGATCGGGCCCCTCACCATCTGTCCCTGGCACGCCAACATCTTCCAAGTTGAGTTTGTTGGTGTTGTTGGCACTCTGCCCAAAATATTGCCAAACTCTGATTTAGATGGTGTGTGGATCAGTGAGGTAGGTACTGCAGTGGGAGGTTCTTAGTTCTAACCTGAACCTTTGCTTTAAATGGGGCAGAAATTTGCACTGGTGTCTATCCATTTTATCCAATAAATATTAAATGCAAGATGCAGGGCTCAACTTAAATGGAAGGGCTAGAAAGGGTACTGGATAATGCTTATACTATGGCCTGGTGATTAGAGTACTGCCAAGAAATATGAGAGAGAAAGATTCAAATTTTTTCTGAGTGACAAGGGCCTGAAATCAGGGTCTTTTGCTCCCCGGATGAGTTCTTCAACCATTTGGCTTTTGGGGTAAAAAAAATGGGAGGACATTCCTCCTCTTCATTTTTGCCAGGCCACAGTTTTGAGACTTACATTTAGGTAGATACATACAGACCCACATATCTGACTCACCATACCACCTGTAGAACAGGCTTTCAAATTGTGTATAAATCCCAATATTGCCCCTTACATAACTAAGAAACTACCATTTGGGTGTGTACACTGAAATAGGATTCTGCCTTGTGTGGAACTGATCAACAGATCAAGACAAAGCCACACTTGTTAAATAGCATCCAATAACTTGTTCATTTAGGAGTATCAACATTAAATAGAGGAAGGATAGCCTGCAGTATTTGAATTAGGTCTATTTCACTGACACAGGAAAAATATGCAGAGATTGTAAAGGAGTGACTCATTGTAGTTGCACATGGGAGCATCAATCTCCAGGGACACTGTGTGATTAAGAGTCAGATTTAAGAGAAAACACCTTCTATAAACCCTTACTTTTCATTCCAATGTATGCTAAAGCATTTTATCACATAGGTTACCAGTAATATCTCTTTTAAAGGTACATCTTGCAAAGTCTATCAGACCTTGATTGCAAATCAAATAGTTAGAAATAAAATACTCAGCTTCCCAACTGTAGTCTGTTCTGGAGATGGAAAAACAATGGACATTGAATTAGCAGATTGGTTCAGCCCTTCTAAAACTGCATTTTCAGTAGATTTTCTATTCAATAGAAAATTCCAACCAGCTCTATTGAGGAGGAATCATACTTCCAGGAGGCATAATTGTTCTCCAAATTCACATTGATGGCTGCATCTCTATATCCAGGTTTACATTTGTACACCTTGTGTTAAGTTTGAATACTTTTAGGTTGCATTGTAGTAGCATTAGCTACTTTTAGCTGTGCTAACTTGAAGGTAGGCCATGTTAGCATGAATGAAGTTAAAGAAAGTAGTGTAAAAGGAATTAAATCATGGGCAAGAGAAACTTCTTGAAGAGACTAACCAGCCTTAGGACATCAAATCTTGATTATGGGTTCAGGTCAGTGTGTTCTATCTTGATCAACAGGATGACCCAAGCCCACCTCCTTTCTGATGATAATTGTTAAAGTTTCTATCAAGTAAAGTTATAAGCCTTTGCTTGAGGAGCGAGGTAAAAAGGGACTCAGTATTCTGAAATGTGTGCTTCTAGCATCTTTTGCTAAGGTTCCCATCTGCAGATGTAATAAAGATCCAGTGTCTCTTAGAAATTAGTCTCCAAATCTGAGTAAGAACTACCTAACAGGAGCATGTTAGCATTCGTCTGTTTGAAATTTTAGTATTTTAAGATGCAGGAATTCTAACTTGTAAGATGCCTTATTTTTGCTTGGATAATAAACATATATCTAAATATATATATTGTATTCTCATATGCTAGCAATAGTCAGAATTGGAGAATTCTAATACTTTTGCTTTTGCATTTACTCTATGGGAGGACTCATTTTGAATAAGAATACGGCATGTCAAAAGAAACCCTCAGACTTCTAAATCTACTTTAGGGGTCAACAGTTTTTTAGCCCAAAGTTTGCTAGAGCTCTAAAGGGCTTGACTGAAACAATTGGTGGTTTACATGAAACGGAAGCTTTAATGTCTTCCTGTACAGAGTCTAATATATTAAAAGGATTAGTGTAAATTGTACTCTAGCATACAAACAAAATAGTTATGAATTCATGCACACATCAGCTAATTATGCCTGGAAGTGATGGTCCATAACTATTTACACCTTGATTTTACACCATGATCCAACAGGACTGGGAGAAAAGGTGGCAGTGTTGCCTTGTACATCAAAAATACATGCCCTTGTTTCCTAGTTCAGGAGAAAGAAGACAGTAGAGCAGAATGTATTAGGGTGGTGATGAAAGGTGAAAGATGCAGCACCAATACAACGGTGGGAATTTATTTTAGGCCACCTAATCAGGAAAAGGAAGTGGATGAGACACTCTTCAAGCAGGTGAAAAATATATCCAAAGTCATGGGATGGTACTGATAGGAGACTTCAATTTTCTACACATTTGCTGGAAGAACGATGCAGCTAAACATAAAATGTCAAGCTGGTTCCTTACTTGCATGGAGGACCACTTTCTGTTCCAGAAAGTGAAGGATACAACTAGGGGATCATCTATTTTGGATATCATCCTGGCCAACAGGGAAGAACTGGTGAAGGATGTGAAGGTGATGGATAACTTGGAAGGAAGTGATCATGATATGACAGATTTCCAAATCCTGAGGCAGGGAAAGCATGAGGTCAGCAACATTAGGATTCTAGATTTCAAGAAGTCAAATTTCATCCAACTCAAGGAGTTAATAAAAATGGTTTCATGGGAGGATAAATTAAAAGATAAAGGCAGCCAGAATGGTTTGGAGCTTCTAAAGAGCACAAAATTGAGAGCCCAACAAGAAACTGTCTGACACAATTTAAGGACAAGAAGAATGGCAAAACACCAACATGGCTGCACAAGGAGCTTCTAAAATGCATCAAAATGCATAAGAAAAGCATACAGACAATTGACAGATCACCAAGGAAGAGTACCAGGAAAAACAAGACAAAATCAGGAAGGCAAAGAGAAAGAATGGACTGCACGTGGCAAAGGAGGTTTTTCATAAATTCAAGATGGCTGCTTGTGTTCAGCCTTTCTTCATCCCAATGCTTGCAAATGGCCTTCCTTAGGATATACTCCAGTAATTCCCAGGTATTGAGGTGAGGCTAACCAGTCTGGGTCCTTCTTTTTGCCTTTTTTAAAGAGGGGAACTACACTGGCTTTTTTCAGTCCTCTGGTACCTGGCCCATCTCCCACAATTTCATGAAGATAATTGCCAAGGGTTCCAAGATCTCTTCTGCCATTTCCTCCAGGACCCTGAGATGAAGCTCACCATCCCATCTGACTTGAATTAATTCAGACCCAACAAAAGCTGTCTGACCATCTCTAACATTATCTGCTCTCTCAGCTTGGCCCCTTCCTTATCCAGGTAATCCTTATTAGGTGTCTGGGTGAAGCTTAATCTTTTTGTGAAGACTGAGGCAAAGTACTTATTAAGTAGCTATGCCTTCTTTGCATGTTCAGTTAGGAGTTCCTCATGGCTTGTTAGAAGAGGGCCCATAGCTTCCTTGGTACTTCTTTTCTAGCCAACATACTTATAGAACCTCTTCTTGTCATAGATTCATAGATTCATAGATGTAGGGTCGGAAGGGACCTAAGTAGATCTTCAAGTCCAACCCCCTGCCCTGGGCAGGAGAGAATACTGGGCTCATATGACCCCATATGACCCCAACTAGGTGCTACACCATGGGAAGAATAATAGAATATGAAAATATAAAATGGGTGACACCTGGCTGGATGGCAGTGCTATGAAAAAGGACTTGGAAGTCTTGGTATGAATCTGCAGTGGCATACCCTCTAAGTTATGTGGCATGCATGGTTGTGCAGGCATGCCTGGCATTGTGGCATGAGCATGTCTGTGTGGCTGCACATGCTATGCAGCTTAGAGAGAATGCTGGTCTGCAGTGTGTTGCTGCCACACAAAAGACCAATGCAGTTTTGGGATGCATCAACAGAAGTATTAGGGGCACATCCCAGGAGGTGATAGTGTAGAGGCAGGCAAAATACAGACCGCCAAGCAGGTTTATCTGGCCTGTGGACACCCACCAACAAATTTTACACCACCCAGCCCTTCCACCCATAAGACTAGAGTAGGAGCAAGGCACCCACATATACACCCCTCCCCATCATACCCTGTTATGCCTTGCTCCCACCCTTTTGGGTGGAAGGGCCCAGCCCAGCCAGCAGCAACTTCTAGGCAGGGCTGCTGCTGCCACTGGTGCAGCCAACCTGGGGAGACCTGCTTGGGTTCCCTGGTGTACTGCTCACTTACAGCAGCAGATAGGGAAGTGGTGGGGGCAAGAGCAGGGCAGAGCTGCAGCTGGATTGGGGCAGGGAGAGGTGGGCTGGGACTGGCATCAGTACAGATCCTGCACCCAGAGGGGTGACAGAAGTGTGGAGCTCAGTTGAGCAGGGTGTGGGTGTGAGGGAGGGTGGGGTGGGAGGTTGTGGGGATCCCCCCCCCCAACGCACTCCCCGACACTCTCCCCACATGGCATGCAGCCCCCGCTTCCAGAAGCGGCAGCAGGCTGAGGCACTCAACGCAGTCATGTCCTACACAGGTGGTAGCATCTGGCAGGGCACAGCTCCGGCCAGCACTGTGCATGGGGGTAAGGAGTGTAGCCTGATCATTACAACTCTATTGCAGAGGCTCTGAGCAGCATGCCTGCAGCTTCTGCACTCATGCAGAATTGAGGGAAGCCCCGCACTAGAGCTGGCTGCCTTCCCCACCCTCTGCCACACAGGTTCTAGGACTCCACAGGGAAGCAGGGACTGGGGTTCCCCTCTACTTCTGGTGGAGTCCCGGGACCTACTCAGCAGGGGACGGGGAAGACAGCTGGATCCAGCATGGGGCTTCCCTTGGTTCCATGCAAGTGCAGGAGCTGTAGGCATACTGTTTGGAATCCCTGCGATAGAGGTAGGCTGAGAAGGCTGCACTCCTTACCCGCACACACCAAAACCACTCCTTTACCATGCCCCATGCCTTACAGGTGGTATTCAAACATTGTCCCTCTGAGGCCTTGATCTAGTTTGGCTTTCTGTTGTCATTGGGCCCTTGGCTCCTGTCTGCATGCCCTCACTGGCACTGGGCTCTCTGCAGCCCCATCTTTGTGCATGCCCTCACTGGCACTGGGCTCTCTGTAGCCCTGTCTGTGCACCCAGGGGCTGAATGTGGTGACCGAGCTATGACATTTATTATCCCTTGCCACAAGTTGCCATGTAAGTGATATGCATTTGGCGAATTATATGCATTCAGGATGAGGGGACAGAGTCTATCTAAAGATGATGCAACAGTGACAGTGAATGTGGGCCTCAGCTGGCAAGCCTTATTTTAGAGGATGTTACTATGAGACTTGTGGCAGAGAAGGATTCTAATCTAAACAACAATGGACCAAACTAAGAATATATGCTGTCACACTGTCGTCAGAATGATGCTCCTAGAGCTGGTGCAAGAACGGAATATATTACGAACGATACCGGCAGTACCAAAAGAGCCACATTGGAAAGCAATCTTTATGACAAATTTGAGCCTAACTTTTGCATTACATTTTTGTTTTACCACTCAACAGATAAGCAGAAGGTGGCTTGAGAAATAAATAGAATTATTTAGTGATCCAAAGGAGAGTGAATTCCTTCACAAACCTTGCAGTATTTTTTTGGTTTTTTTGGAAAAGTTACTGTAGCCTGACTTGGCTCATTTACCTCACAGTGCTTCATGTTGGCTAAAGGTTGAGGGCATTAATGATACTGGGAGCCCAAGAAATGATGCTAGTGTTTGGGGTTTTTTCCTATAACTTCCATTATAATAAAAATGCCTGGTCTTCAAACCTTCCCAGTCTTAACTCACATGGTGCCACCAGCTTGACTAAAGAGTCTTAGGTACTGTGGGAAAAGGGCAGGAGAGAGAATAATAAATATCTTGCTATGTGGGAGAGGCAAGAAGCAGAACCCAGCAAGTTAAATTAGCTGTTGTGTAGCTGCATAAATAAAAAGTAAGGGATAGAGGAGGTTGTATACTTTCTAGTAAAGCTTCTGTTCTTGAGCAATAGGTAATTAGGTTCATAATTCAGCTGGTGGAGAGAGGCTGAACCAACCTGTCAGGACCCTGATTACCTGAATGAAGCCTGAATAAATCCCACTGTACAGTTGCATTATAATATATAATCTAACAAAAACTGAGAGTGGCTCCCACCACAGCTATGACCCATGTTTATTCACCAACTGTGATTCAAAGCAGCTCCTACCTCTCTAGGACATGTCTGCTTTTGGATTCTCTGGGTCAAGAAGATTTGTGCTTATAGTATCAAGGGAGTCATCAGTGAAAATGAATGCAGTGAAAAATATCTGCAGCCTCTGCATGCTTTCCCAAAGGTCCCATTATATCTTTCGTACTATTAAAACCAGACAAACTATCTTTCCTTTAACATGGCATCACCTTGCATCCTGGATGTGATCCTTGTCTTTCTTTTATTCAGATTGTGAGTTACATATTTACTGTAAGAGCTAGGAGTCAGAAAGATCTGTATGTGCTGCTCTTCCCAAAGAATGATGAAGTTTAGGCCTTCAGCCTGGGACCACCCAGAAACACAAGGCCTAGCTGTTCAGATGCAGAACTGGAATCACAAACATTAATTTTTCACTAGTGTTTAAACTGGTGATGACATGCAGTTAGGATGACCACACCAGTAGTAAGAGGATGAATATAGGGGTGTCTATACATGTACACTGAGGCTGCTCCAATGTGCTGTAATTACAATATGTTGGAGAAGACTTGATCTGCACACCAGCGGACTCCAGCATCCCATGTATCAGCATCCCCACACTGAAAAATGGTGGTGGGGTGCTTTAACTAAAGCCCACCCTCATCCTCACACACACACCTCCCAGAGCACATGTATAGACCTCTCAAACACCCAAAGTGATAGAACAGATAGCCAGCAAAAATGTAGAACAGATGGACTTTGGTGATTCAGAGTCATGCCAAGATGGAGATTCAGCCATACCCTCTCAGCTGTGGATTAATTTATCCCTCATCTCAGTAAAACTGAGTGGGTGTAACAATGTAAATTAAAATGCCAGATTATTTTGAAAATAAACCATCTTGTTTCTTAATGCAAAATATTTAACACAAAATAGCACAAGTCAAATCACAACACAATTCAAAAATAGGAAATTCCTCAGTGGATGAAATGTGATGTATAATTCATTGCAAGTTATTTAACCTGCAGATACCAGAACTATTGTGTCCACAGAAAATAGAAACACGCTTGTGCTTTTTTTCTATCATGTTGTATATATGATACTTCACCCTTATAGTCCACACACAGGTGAAAAGAATCCAATATGTAATTAGGGATTTGGAAGCAGTAGCTTCTTTTCTGTCCTACTGCTTCTTGAACAAGAAACAAATATTTTTTAGGCATTTTTTCTCAAGCTTTTTAGTAGAAGTGGTTTGTATCACCTGTTTTGTGATTCACAGTTCTTCAACTTCTCCTATACTTGTTAGTCTTTTTTTCCCTGTTCTCTGAACAGTTATTCAATAGTATCATTAAAAAACTGGAATTAACCTACTTTTTCCTCAATATTTCCTTAAGCTATCTAACATCCAAGAGCTCTACAGACAAGCAAACCTATGTATTTTGAATGTGTTGTCACCAGGGTGCACACATTTATCCACAACAGTTCACCACAATTAAATGGTTGGGGAGGGAATTTAGAGGTAAAATGATGTAGCCATTATCTTTCACTGAGATGTTCATAGGTGGATGGATCATTGTACCCAATGAAGTTCAGGAATGATCCTCTCTATGAAGAACTGAGATAATATTTTGTAATAAGATATTGTATGCATGTAAAAAAGTACATTTTGTACATTTTATATTAAGCCATTTATTTGAATTAAAGAGAAAATAATGGCCTTCTGCCTGACTTCAGAATAACACAGCTAACTACCTTTCTCTGATCGAAAGGCCACTGAGATCAGTGGGGGAGAGGGGGGAATCTTTCCATTGATTGCAATGGACCTTCCATCAGCTCCAAAGATGGAAGCACTAAGCACCAGTTCTGTAGAGAGATGACCTTATATAGGTGTGGCTGGGAATATTTTTTTAATGTTGGGTCCTTTTCAAGTATGTGCTGTAGTGGTTTGATGATCCGCCTTATAGGTTCTAGTATGGGACGGTAAGTAACAATCAAGGGTGCATGGCCAGTGGCAGGGGTATTTCTTGAATTGTAATAGGTTGCTGTAGGACATCATAGATTTCATTTCATAAATGTAATTTGGGTGGTTCTTTCAAAGATACAGTTTATTGCTTTGCTGGAATGTCCTTGCTGGGTAAAAGCAGTTTTCAGTTTTCAAATACCATCTTGCTAAACAGAAAACTGAAAACAGAAAAATACCATTCTTTTCTTTTGTATATTTTCTGGACTGTCACATCAACAGCATCATCCCAATACTATTAATGCTTTTCACTGGCAGTTGCATCTACAGATTCATAGATTTAAAAGTCCCATACCTCTTGCCTTCCATCTCTGCTTTTGTCCTTGCATAAATAGACCTCATAACACAAACTCATCTCTAGGTCAGTTTGTCATGGTAAATGCCCATAAGATGGGATTAAAAGCTCTATCTCCCAAAGCAAAGTTCTGATGGCACCCATGCCTTTATTTATCCCAGGCTGCTGCTAATCAGAGGTCAAGGCGTCTTTTCTTTTTCCCAGGAGATGCTATATTAATGCCTATCTCTATTGTTCACCATAGACATTCCTTCCCTCTTCCCCATGTACATATACTTTGGGTATAATTGCATCCCCAGAAAATTGGAATGAACTCTCAGAATTCTCCCTGCCCCCCCTTCACTCTCCCTGTCTCCACATACACACTACTTGAACCAAAGACACTTCCCTTCATATTTTTCTACTTGGGGTTCTGATAATCTCTTGAGGAAGAAGTGACTTGGATGGCTGTTGCAGGCACTCCTGACCTCTGGTAAGATAAACCCTCGTATACTGCTGGAGAGAGACTTCAGGAAGGTAATTCCCCCCATCTTCATTCTCCTAAGTCTGAAAAAGGAGTCTGCACCATCTCTCACCAGTGAGAACCTATGTACTTCCCTCAGAAGCAACATGACATAAATAATGCAGAACTCATACACCTCCAGTAGTAGAATCTTCATTCCATTGTGTTGACAGAATTGGATACTCAGAAAATGTTCAGTTCTTCCTGTTTTGACCAGGATTTAGTTGGTAACAGTAATACAAACCCACCTGGAAGGGGGAACTTGGAGGAAAAGAGAAAAGTCATGTACAAAGGAAGAATGATACTTAATGTCAATTAAGCTACTATCAATAGTTACTTAACTAGCAACACACAGCGGTTTATATCAATAACTGCATAGCAATTCTTCTCATCTGTAAACACAGGATTCCTTCATAGAATGAATGGATGTATTCAAAAATTGTGTCTCGGAGTAACGTATGGATGCAGCACTAATACTGCAGCAGGTATCAATGTTTTGCATGACAAATGTGTAGCGTTTCCTTCTTTTTGGGTGCATCTACATGAGACGTTTACTGAAGTTGCCGAATTAGTTCCACAGTAGAGTTTCAACATCTACACATGCAGCCCTATTAAGCCACAATAAACTAATAAATGCTGGCATAGATTAGTACTTGTCAACACAAGTACTATCCTATGGCAGCATTATTTAGCACACTGCAACTCACTTGTAGACATTGACAGGGCTGGCTGAGGCATGAAGGTGAATCAGCACAGGGGTTGCCTGCCAGCTAACCCCACAATGGAGTACCCTCATGAACCAGCCAGATCCTCTACAGCATGCTGAGTCAGGTTGGGGCAGCCCCAGGCTGGCAAGCTGACCCCCATATCCCCTGCCAGCCAGGGCTGCTCCAACCTGGTTCAACGTGCTGTGGTCCCAGGTACATGTGTAGAGCAATAAACTCTGGTATGAATAGCAATGGAGTTTATTCAATCAATTTATGTGTAGATGCAACTTTTGGCTGTGTCTAGGAGAGCACAGATGTTTGGTTCCCCAGGGACAACTAACATCAGGACACCTTGCGCTGCTGCTAGTTGTCCCCAGTAAATGCCCATGCCATGCATCCTCTGGCACATGGCAGGTTACCCTGGGTAGGGTAGGGGAGGCTGGGATCAGCACAGCTGTTGGCCCCAGGAGCCTTACCTCAGTTCTTGAGGTCCTAGGGGCAGAAGAAGCTGCAGCTGCATCACTCCCACATGGCTGGCAGCTGCAGCGGGGTTCCTGCTGGCCAGGGTCATTTTGGGTGGTGCATGCTGTCCCCTCATGTGCCACCCTGCTTTTTTCTGTGCAGATTTTTTTGACCCCTGGATCTCCAGGGATCAAAAAAAAAAAAAAAAACAACAACAAAAAACTCATGCTGCAAGGTGGCAGCACGGGAAATGCGTGAATGCATGGTACACGATGCCACAGACGGGTCTGCAATGCCACATACTACATGGCCGTGCTTGTTTAGAGACAGCCTTTATGAGCACATCCAGACTTCCTTCAGTGTCTGTTATCCTCATCAATTGATTTTCAATGAGACTTAATTTCCTATGGTGCCCAAATCAGGTTTTAAAATAAGTGCTATTGAAAATGTCACACAGTCTCTTATAGCTGACGGGCAGTGCGGGCCAATGAATCAGATATTGGTTTTGGACCCAAAGACCTGCTGATTTATCATTAGCTCTGTCACCAGTCATGTTAACCTGGATAAAACACTTCAACTTCCTGTGCTTACTTCTCTTCTCATACACTTTTTTCTGTTTAAATTGTAAGTTCCTTGGTAGGGCTGGTACAAATTTTTTTCAATGATTCAGTGTTTGTCAGAAATAGTTAATCTTGCTTTTAGTAGTCATCCCTCAGCTATGAAAATCCATCCTTTTCAGCATCTTCTTGTAGTGTTGTAAGACCTTCCTATTTGGGAAGGCATTCAAGAGGCAAGGCTAGGGGCTACTTGCCCTCAGGATCTTCTCAGGGACCTCTTGGTCAACCTCCCCCTGGCCCTGGCCAAGTGGGCCCTGTACTGGACCAGGAAAGAGGCTGTGGCCGGGAAGGTGCCCGGAGACTGCAGGGCCACTTTCCTCTCACTTGTCCATGCACATTTCTGGGCAGAGCATCAGTGGGCAGCGTCCACTGGCTCCTTGGATGTCTTTGAGGACCAGTGGGTACAGACTGGGGGGCTCTCCTCGGTGTCCCCCTCTGGAACACTTATTTTCACATTTTGAACATTTGACCCCCACATCACTCCTATCCTGTTTTTGCTTTAGTTGTCCCAAGGAATTAGTTGTGTTGTTCATTCATTGGCCCTACACCATAGGGGCCACTAGTTAGTTGGGGGGACCTTGGGCCCATGGCATTTGGGTAACACAAATAGACAGGAGCTTCTGGGGGAGGAGCCTCTGGGAGGAAGTTGGCCATGCCCCTTCCTGTCCCAGGCTGCTGCTGTTGATGCTACTACAAGCTTGGTCTCAGGAGCTTCTGGGGAGATGGCCAGGCCCCTTCCTGCCTCTGGATACTGCTAGCTGCTAGCTTGTTCTCAGAGCTTTTGGGGGTAAATTGGCCACACACCTTCCTGCCTTGGGCTGCTGTTGCTGCTGTTGTTGCCCCCCCCCCCACCCACAGTGGGGGTACTCTGCTTCACACCGCACGCCACTGCCCCACCCTCAGCAGGGAACACCACACTGCACCACACCTCAGCATCACACCCCAGCAATGCACCCCAGCTTCTGCACTCCTGTTCTGGCCTGCTGCCCAGCCCATCACCAAGCCCCAGTTGGGGGACAGACTGGGGAGGGAGCTTGCACTGCCTGTGGGTGCCTCCCCCACCATCACTGCCAAAACCTAAAGGTGCCTTCTCTGCTTCAGCTGCCTTGGCAGGCCAGCCCCCGCCTTCACCTCCACTTTCACCTGAAGCACACCCTGGGTGACTGAACTGGACAGCTCCTACCACCACTGCTGCTGTTGCTGCTGTAGATCCCAGCCTAGCCCCCAAGGGGATGCATGCCCCTGCAGCCCCATCCCGGAGGCAGAGTCCAACCAACCTCCTCTGGGGTTAGAGAAGCATGCAACCTCTGCTGCAGGGTCAGGTGGGACTCTGGAAGGGAGCCAACAGAGCCAGGGGGTCTCCCCTGGCCAGGCCTCCCCCAGAGGCATTCCCAACCCCCTCCCCCACCATCAGGAACCAAGGGCAAAGGCAGCGGGAAGGGCTCCTCTTCAGCCACTTCCACAGCTGGGGGTGGGAAGGGCAAGGGCCCTGCCCCCAAGCCTAGACCACCAGCACATGAGGGGACCAGGTGCACTACATCAGCCAGCACTACACCAGCCAGCACACCCACTCAGCCTGGCCCTGGCCCTATCCCCAGTCCCACCAATGCAGCCCCCAGAGGGGCAACCACAGCTATGCACAAGCAGCTGTAGGGCAACCCAAAGCCATGGGGACTGGACCCTCCACCACTGGCTGTTCCAGATTGGGCAGTGGGGCCCCCTTTCCAGCACTCACCCACAGGCATGGGGTCAAGTGCTGGAAGTGCTGGAACTACCCAAGTGGGAGAACCTGCCTTTGAGACGTGGGTGCAGAACCTGGCTCAGGTAGTGGGGGTTCCTAAAATTGTGGTGGCCTCCTGCTTCCATGGCAAGGGGAACTTTTTCCTTGCCATGGAGGTTACTGTAGAACAGGTGGTGGAGAGGGGGCTAATGGTGGAGGGCGAGTACATCCCCATCGAGACGCTAGAAGATCTGCAAGCCAGCGTGGTCCTCCGCACCGTTCCTCCCTATATCTCTAATTGGGCCCTGCTCCCCTACCTCCAAACCCTGGGGAGCGTTATCTCCCTGGATGTGGCCCTCTTGCTGGGGTAATGAGACCCCAGCCTCCACTATGTATGGTCCTTCCATCACCAGGCTATGATCCAGCTGGCAGCAGAAGCGTGGCTGGAGGCTGAGGGGTGCCTTGGAATTGCTTTTCAGGAGGCCCTGCTGAGGGTGTTCTATACACTGGGTGACCTGCAATGGTTCCAGTGCCATGCCCTGGGGCACTTGCATCATGAGTGACCCATGGGCAAGGAGGAGAGGGCATTCACGGGTCTCACTGGTGAGAGGGGTGCTCCTGCCACTGGTACCCCTCCCACTTCAGGCCCCCCTGGCACCCCAACCACAACATTGCTTGCTGTGTACTCAAGGGACCCCACCGCAAACCAAGTTTGGTGAGGTCCTGGTGGGGGCAGCAGCAGCCAGGAGGGGAGAGGGAATGGGGCCCCCCTGCCCCTAGTCATGCCCCCACTAGAGCTAACCCACCCCCCCAACCCTCACCTTCTACTGGAGTCTGTCCACCTGAGGACCACCCCATGGCTGAATGGGTGCAGGTCCCCTCTGGGTGCAAAGCCAAAAGAAAGGCACAGGTGCAGCTGGAGCCCTCTAATATGGAGGACTCCTCTCTACCTCCCAAGCCCACCACACAGAGGGAAGGAGCAGCCCAGCTTCCGGGGGCCTCCCTGGCTGTACCTGACACCCCACCCCCAGGAAAGATCCTGTGGAGGAGGTATTTGGGTATCTGGACAGCCCTGAGCAGGAGCCCATGGAGGAGGCCTCTCACTCCACTGGCCAGGGCCTAATCCCTGAGTCCATGGGTGCCGAGGCTGAGGCTGAGGCTGACCCAATGGAAGGTCCATCAGTGGAGGCCTCCCGCTCCAATGATCTAGGGGAGATGAGCGTCCTGGAGCTCACCCTGGTGAGTTCTGAAGGGAGAAGTCTCCTCTCCCAGGACCCCAAGACAAGCACTGATGCCACCCTGGTGCCTGACAGGTCTCCTCCTCCCCCCTCCCAGTCAAACCCTGCTACTAGCCCACCCAATGGCCCACACTAGATGGGGTCAGGGTGGGGTCCCCAGATCAACAGTCCAATCTTGTTGGGGACCCCATGAAGACACCACTGGAGTTCTAGCTCTGCCTTGACATCTTGTGAGGGTTCCCTGCCCCCACCCTTACCCCCACCCCCATCCTAAGGGGCCGCTGAGCTCTCCCAATCCCAGCTAAAGTCCAGGGTAATAGCAGACCAGGAGGTTCAGATGGTACCTAAGGAGCCTCCTGAACCCCAGGACCAAGAGAAGAATGCTCGAGAATTGGTAGGCTCCAACCTCTCAGTCACAGTGGTTCCCAGGGGTGAGATACTTGCATTTCTTGACTGTGAGTTCACCTGGCAGTCTGCCAGTGAGGTACAGCTCATCTTGGACTGCTGGGGAGATATTGACAGTGTCCTCACCACTGTGAGGGTGCTGGTAGAGGAAGGCAAGGGTCCCAAAAGCTGCAACGCCCAGATTTATAAGTGGGCCCACAGTTTCGTAGATGCCCTCTATCCTTATGGAAGGGTGATGCATAAGCCAGTGGGCCCCACACTGGGCATTGAGATGTGCAAGGTCCCTGCTGAACTGTCCACTCCACCCCCACCAACCATGAGGTAATTTAAGATCACGACCCTCAATGTCCACAGCTTCAGAAATTGTCTCCAGAGATGCTGGGTGCTCTTCTTCCTTCAGGAGGCAGGGTACCCCATGGTATTCTTGCAGAAGACCTCAATGACTCCAGCTGATGAGCCTAATTGGTGGCTGGAGTAGGAAGACTGGGTCTTTTTTAGTCACCTCTCGGCCACCTCTTGCCGGGTAGCCACTCTGTTCTCCCCTGGCCTGCAGCTGGAGGTTCTTCAGGACACTGAGGTTGTGTACTGCCAGATGCACCTCCGGGTCCAAGTGCAGGGGCTGGCCCTGAACTATTTGAACATGTACACTCCTGCAAGGGACCAGGAGTTGATGGATTTTTTTCTGCCAGGTGGCCACTTATATCAGCACCCTCAACACTTGTGAGTGCCTGATACTTAGCAGGGACTTTAATGTCACCTTATACACGCAAGATCAGTTGGGCAGGGAGTGGAACCAAGCTGCCATGGGTGTCCTCACGGAGATCCTGATGGACTACTTCCTGGTGGATGTCTGATATACCTGTCACCTTACCGACCCCCTTGCCTTCACCTATGTGAGGGTGGGGGAGGAGCAGGCATGCCACTCGTGGTTGGACTGGGTTTATATCTCTCTGGCACACTTTGCCTGGGCCCACTCCTTTCACATCCAGCCAAACCCTTTCAGTGATCACCACTTTGTTTGGGTCCAGGCCACACTAGGACCTGGGCATCCAAAATCAGCCTACTGGCATTTCAATGGAGGATATGGGGTTCAGGGAGGCCTTCTGGGAGTTCTGGCTGGCCTGGTGGGAGCAACAGGCAACTTTCTCCTTGGCTCAGATATGGTCGGATGTGGGAAGGTACACATCTGGCTTTTTTATTGCAGATACAGTCGGGTAGGGCTGTGCAAAGCTTCAGTCCCTAATTTGATTCAGCAGAGATTCGGCCTGATTTGGTGGCTGAATCTCCAAATCTGAATAGAATCAGGAGACCCTTTAATCTCTCTGAATTGAATCAGAACCCTCCAAATCAATTTGGAAAGATTTGGCGATTCGGACACAGACACAGCTTTAAATGTTTTTTCTATATACCTCAAGTTGCCAAGTGGCTCATCAATACTGTGATGGTGGGGTGGATGAAGCATCCTACAGAAGTGCGAGGGGCTCCCCAGTGCACTCGGCAGCAGACCCAGAAATGGACCAGAAGCACTTCCAGTCCACTTCCAGGTCCACAAGGCAGCACTTGGGGGGATTCCCCCTTTGCCCCTACCAGCTTGGCAATTGCTGTCTCCTGGATCTGGGGGGGCACTTGGGGTCCCCCTGTGGCTGATCACTGAGCTGGGAGGGTATGGGGGGCCCCTCTCATGCTCCCCCAAGTGGACATGGAAGCAGACTGGAAGTACTTCTGGTCCACTTTAGGGTTTGCCGCCGAACATCCGGGGGCCCCCCCAGGCTTCTGTGGGACGCTCCATCTGCCTCAGCATCAGAGCGTCCATGAGCCATGGACCTCGAGGTATGTAGAAAAAAACATTGAAAACTGTCTATAGATGAATCACTATTTCTCCAAATCACCATCATACCTTCAGATTTGGATTCCGCCGAATCGAATCAGGGATAGTGATCCGAATCAACGAATTGAATCACGGTCCCCAATTCAGGATGAATTCTAATCCAAATAGAATATGGACTATTTTTCACACCCCTACAGGCGGCGCGGGGGGGGGGGGGCACACCCAGCAGAGGGAGGCAGCCCAGAAGCAGCTTGAGCAGGAAATGCTAGAGCTGGACTGGTGCCTGGCTAACAACCCAACCAACCCATCCTTCTGTGAAGAGTGTTGGGAGAGGCTGGAAGAGCTTTATGCTCTGGACAACCACCATGCCCACAATGCATTTGTCAGCTTGCACATCCAGCTCCTTCAGACCATGGTTCCTGCTTCTTCTATGCCCTGGAGAGGAGGCGGGGGGCCAAAAAGTACATCACCTGCCTTCTTGGTACATCACCAACTGCACCTCCTTCATGGATCCAGGTGAGATGTGCCAGAGCACGTGGGCCTTCTATGAAGAGCTCTTCTCCCTGGATCCAATCAGTGCCGAAGTCTGTCAGACCCTGTGGGAGGGACTCCTGCAGGTCAGCTTGGGTGACCAGGACTGGATGGAGGCTCCTCTCACTCTGGTCAAGTTTTTGGCTGCCCTCCTCCTGATGCCTGGCAACAAGACACTGGGCATCAGTGGGCTGACCACAGACCAAAGACCAGGCCTTCTGGGACATCCTCAGCCCGGTCTTTGCTGCGGTCTGGGCTGAATACAAGGGAAGTGGGGCACTCCACCTGTCATGCCAAATGGCCGTGCTGATCCTCCTGCCAAGGAAGGGGGATCCTCATGACCAGAGAAAGTGGCATCCCCTGTCCCTCCTCTGTGTGGACTGCAAGGTAGCATCTCACTGCACCTGTGGTGCATGCTGATCCATCCTGACCAGATGTACATGCTAATCCATCCATCCTGACATGACCCATTCCGACCAGACATATACAGTGCCTGCCATTCCATCTTCGATAACCTGTACCTGGTTCGGGACCTCCTGGAGTTAGCATGCCAGGAGGGCCTGTCTTTTGCCCTCCTATTCCTGGACCAGGAGAAGGTGTTTGACAGAGTGGATCATGGGTACCTCGCAGGCATGCTGTGGGCCTTTGGCTTTGGGCCCCATTTCATGTGGGCTCTCCAGATGCTGTACATATCTACAGAGTGTTTGGTCAAGCTCAATTGGACCCTGACAGAGCCCATCCCATTCAGGACAGGGGTGTGTCAAGGCTGCCCACTGTTAGGCCAGCTGTATGTCTTGGCCCTGGAGCCCTTCCTCATTCTCTTGTGGTGGTTGGTGCTCTGGGAACCGGTGGTGTTGCTGGTCCTCTGAGTGGATGCTAACAATGTACTGCTTGTCATCCAGGACTCAGGCAACCTGGCATAGGTGGAGGCTTACCATGCATTGTACTTGGCAGCCTCCTCCACCAGGGTCAACTGGGTCAAGAGTTTGGCCTGGAAGTGGGTGATGGGTGGCAGGTGGGCTTACTCCCACCCGCGCTCCATGGGATTCTCGCTGCTATATTTGGGGGTCTATTTGTCCTCCACAGATCCCTCCCCACTGGAGAATTGGTACCACCTGAAGGCAAGGGTGGTGAAGCAGCTCTGGGCATGGGCAAGGATCATGAGATGTCCCTCCCTGGGTGGGAGACTGCTGGTGCTGAACCAGCTGGTCCTGTCCATGCTCTGGCAATGCTGACACACCCTGCCTGTGCCTCCTTAGGTCCTGGCAGGGCTCCAGAGATGGGTACTGGACTTTTTCTGACCAAGATGGCACTGAGTCACTGTAGAGGTCCTGAGCCACCCTTTGTGGGAAGGCAGCCAGGGCCTGGTTTGCATCAACAACCAGGAGCTGACAAATTTGTGCCACTACTTTTTGCCACAGTGCACACCCCTGTACATGTACTCTGTTGAGGTGTTACCTCTCACCTCCATGTTTTTGGGGAACCTGGACACAGCGTGCAGCCTGTCTGACTCAAAGAATTCCCCCCCCCCTTTACCTGAACAAGAACTGATTATGAAAGACAATGAAGGTGTAGAAGGGAGACACACCTAAAGCCCCCCAGATAAGAGAGTAACTGCCCTAGGTCTCAGTTGCGTCCGAGATGGAACCAGATGACAATTAATTTACATGGGAGATGGAAAACAGAGAGCCCAAAGCAAAGACCACAGTGAATTCTGGGATCAGAAAAGCAGGGGAGCACTGCATGATGGAGAATCTGTGCTCCAAATGCTAATCAACCCACATTTACACACACCCAGCTCAGCATTTATCAGACCCATGCTAATCTGGATTTACAAAGGACTTTCCCCACCCCTTCCCCCCAACACACATGCACCTCATCTAACCAGAACTAAGCAGAAGTAAAGTTTAACAGGCATCTCGGGCCATACATTCTCTGGTCCCACTATGGGAGTCCTATTTAAACTTGATTGACTAAAACTTGGTTGCTGGGTTAGGGAATGCTGAGGCAAGAGACTGAGTCAGAGGGGGTATGGGCAACATTTGAACAATGGTAAAGGGTTCATCACAGCATCCAGCCCGTTGGAAACCTGACCACAAATGTTATCATACTTTTCCCAGGATGACTGGTGGAAGTCCTCCCCATAAAGTTTATGAACGCTCCAAGTAATCCCCTTAAGTCTGTTAAAAGACTACAGTAAGATCTGGAAAAGTCATGCTAAGCTGAGGTTTGTTCACAACTGGTAAACAAGCTATCTATTGTTTCTGAAGAAACAATGAGGTATCCCATCCAGTATATCTGCTATCCATAAGAATTTCAAGCTGGCTCCTAAGTGTCTGATTACTTCTTAAAAACTTATGTTTTTCCTGGTTATTAATCAGTTTCTTGAGATGTTCCAAACCAGATAACCCCTTGTCAATAGAAAAGACAATTATTTACACTATTAAAAGAATGCTTTGAAGAAGCTGAACTGAGGGTATAAAAATCTGTAAAAAAAGCAGCAAAGTTGTGCTTCAAGAAGAGAAATCTCTCTGACACCATCCACTGTTCTTCCCGAGAAGCTGGAAGAAACAGATTGTCTCCCTTCAAG
This sequence comes from Alligator mississippiensis, assembly GCF_030867095.1. Classification (NCBI taxonomy): domain Eukaryota; kingdom Metazoa; phylum Chordata; order Crocodylia; family Alligatoridae; genus Alligator; species Alligator mississippiensis. Next base: position 164,687,782 of record NC_081824.1, read on the forward strand.
GATTGTGCTAAGAACTTTACCTGTCAGCATTGGAACCCGAGTACCTTGGACTGGTGAGACTCCAGCCCTCTCTTTTCTCTCTAGGCATAGATTTCTGAACTTGAACTGTATTAGTTAAGCTTCAGCTAAGTTCCCCCAAATACTTAGTGAAACCAGGGTAGTACTGAAATTGTTTGTGTTTGCTTTTCCTTTGCATCTCTATTATTACTAGTACCATTATATATTTCATATACTTGCATTAAATAACTTTTATAGTCAAACTGGTGGTAACTGAGTGTATTTTTCCTTCTTTACTTTTCCTTCCCCACCTGCTCTGCAGCAACGCTTCTTTTACCTAAGCCAAAGATCCCTGGGAAGCCCAGAAATACTGTGGGATCTGCTCATCAAGAGACTAAAGATTGTGATGTGCTGGGTTTGATACACATATGGGGATCAGCTTGTACAGGCTGATTGACCCAGTTTGGTTCATGCCCTAATGAACTGAATGTTGGCCCATGAGGGTGTCAGGTGGACACCTAGCTGGATTCAAAGGTATTCTGTTTACATGTGTGCTTGTGTCTGACTGCAGTTTACTGTTACCTTAATGAACTGATTCCTGGCATATGAGGGTGTCAGCCTGTCCATGTTGAGCAACCCAGCCGGGTCAGGCGTGTCATGTTAATCTGTGTGTGTTTGTGTGTATGACTGATTTGGTGACTGGAGGAACCCAGTCCCATTGAAACTGAGTCCTGCAAGATAGCTCCATTGGGGGTGAGGATTTGCAGAAGGGAGAGATACAGCTCCGTATAGAAGCACAAGTAACACAAGCAGCACATTGATAGAATTACAAAGACCCTAGAAATGTATCCCTACTAAATGAGCACACCCCAAAGTGATGGGCAAATCTGGTTACAGAGGGATACATTGTTCTGCTTCAGATAAACTGCCCTTCTCAAGCTCCTCCCAACTCCTAGCATGCTGGAGGAGCCAGGACACAACTGAAGGAGTGGAGACAATCTGGCCAGCAGCCAGAGTATCTCCCTAGAGGCCCAAGCTTTCTTATCTGCTGGTGCACACTCCTGTTGCATGCACCAAGCCGTGTTTTTTTCTGGGGCTATTTTTGCTACTGGCATTTCTTGGTAGCACATTTTAATATTCCCCATGCATAGTTTGTGGCACCAAAAACCACAGACCCCTGCTCATCTGGATGCAGCCTCCAAGTACTTTGCAACAGAAGAATTGCTTTATTTATAGGGACCTTTCTAATGAAAAAAAATAAGTTAAATTTAAGAGCTGGCATTTTCTGAGGGGTGCCTTTACTCTATTGAGAGGTGCCTCAAATTTAAAGAGGGTGAGCAGGCTAGAGAAAGATAGGAACTGACTACCCTAATTGGGATGTTGGAGACCCATTTTCAATCCCCCTCTTGCAATGAATATCTAAGTATTAAAACAATGTAGAAGGGATTCAGAGAAAGAGCAACCCACTCCAGAATAGCTAATAATGAGGTAGGTGGCACACACTCATGAGCTGCAGGGAGATCAGAGACTTGAGCATGGTTTTCCTATATCACAGGAAATTCCTTAACTACCACAGTTTCATCCTATTCCCTTTCATCTCCTCTGACCCCAAACTTCAGGATGTTGTGGTTCCTTCCCAGGTTCCACTCTTTGGGAGAGGGATGATCTCACTGTGTAGTTAACATAGTGGGTCCCAGGTCTTAATTTGGGCCTTATGGAGTTATATTAGCAGTAGTAGTAATAGAAATAATAAACTCAGAGGGCACACCTACATGAGATGCTAACTGCACAGGAGCCTATAACATGTCACAGTAGTGTGCCAGGCAAAAACTGTGCTAATATGCTACTGTGCAGTATTATTAGGTGACTGCACAGTAAGTACCACTAAATAGTTGTGCACTGGCACTACTGCACAGTATTATGTGTTACTGTGCATTGATTTAGTACTTGGTTAACTAAGTACTAAACTTGAAGTGCGGTAACTACTACACATTAATGAACACGTAGATGCACCCACTGTGATTAATAATGTTAATAATGACAATGATAATAATGACAATGATAACAATTGTGTCAATACTGTGACTGTAGTAATGGTCTTTAACCTGGCAGAAAATCTTTCCTCTTCTACCATATATTATTCTGCATTTTGGCTTTTCTTTCCTATTCCCTTTTTTCCAGCAGCTTTTTAGTCCTTTAAATCTTTTCCAATTAGCTATTTTTGTTACTGGGTAGTAGTCATACAGTAGCTCTCCAAGTTCAGTGAGTTCATCTTTATTTGATTCCAACTTGTAATGCAACACACTTTTCAGCTTTCTCAAGAATGTTTTTGCTGCCTGGCTTTTCACATTTCCTTGTGATGTTTCCTGGTGTAACAATTAACATGGTAGGCTGCAGGATGCCGTGACTCACAGAATTGTTTTTTTTCCTGAAGAAGGGGTTCCATATCCTTCAGTTTCTCTCTTCTTTGTCTGGTTACATCTCTGAAGGTTCTTACAGTTAGTTCATACTTTCCCCATGATTGATTGTTTATCCTTTGACTTTTGTATCACGGTTTTCAAAATGAAGCTCTTATTTGTGAGTGTCAGAACTTTTGCCTTGAGATCCTGGATGGCTTAACTAACTGTGGGTGTTGGCACAGAGATTTACTCTCTGGGTACACCCCGTTTTTTAATATCTACGCTAATCTAAATTTAGCATAGGTTACAGCTTTTTTAATATAAAAACCTAGAGCGGAGATTCCAAATATTCTTTCCCTATTCCTGTGCCAAAATTCAGAGATTAATCCTCCAAGTGCTTTAAACATTTCCAGTGTTATTTTTTATTGCTTTTGTTTTATGAGGTGCTTTTCATTAACTATTATTTTATCTTTTCTATATGACATTTTAAACTTAATGTTCTCCTGAGGTAGGCTTGGTTGGTGTGGGCTTCATGCCTGTCATTGCACCCTTAGTAATGATTACTGCCTCCAGGAGTTTCCTCTATAAGTTCTAAACAATTGTTTGCCTTGCATTAAATTCTGCTGCCCTACTCTGTTTTCAGAAGTGGCAGCCATTTTATCTAGCTCACTGTTCTTCTCCAATTCAAATGTGCTGGCCTTTTCTTTACACTTTGAAGCTGCCCCAACAGTTAAGATGCAAGCTATAATGCAGCTCTCTCCTTTATTTTCACCTTACATAGTATCTCCTTTCTTTCAGTTTGCTCCTATATTTAGATTCTATCATGCTCTTGATATGTCGTGAGTTCACCAACAACACTCTGGACACTCCTGTGTTGAACTAACAGTTATTTATTATTATAACTCTCTGGAATGATATCCAGGGTGGATCTTAACAGTTGCCCTAGTATGTACGCAAGACTTATACTTGCTCTGTCTCTAACCTTGACCCAGCCCAGTCCTGATGAGTGAGAGGAACCAAGAATATGTCCCCTGGCTCCTCGTGGCAGGGAAAACGGAGGCCCCCATGCTGCAAAACTGCTGCAAACAAACTGAACCCTGGAGTGCTGAAAATGAGGGCTTTGGCCTTAAAGGGACAGTGCAAGGAAAAGAAACAATAAGGCTCATCCCTTCCCCCTAGACAGAATAGCCAACCATTTTGGAGGGCTCCACTTCCATTGCGGTCTTTCCATAGAGCCTGACTCAGATGATGGCTCTGTGCTGCTTACAATTTTAGATTGAACCCACGGTGGGCCTGTCCCATAGTTCCGAGCAAACACAGTCTCTCGTGAAATGAAAAGATGTAAGGTACCAGATGCCAATGCAGAGTCCAACTCATTTTCTTTCCTGAACTACATGTCTCTCACAAGGTCTGAGTTAACACGGTCAAGGCATGTCTTGAGACAGCAACCCATAAGAAGTTCTGATGGGCTGAACCCTGTTGTAGGGCAAGGAATTACATGTTAAGGAAACAGAAATCTGGCCAGTTTGGTAGGTCAGTTTCCTGTAAACTGTTTTGCAGTCATTCTTGTTATCTGATCAGCCGGCAGAGGGACTTCTGGCATGGATTCCAGCATTAGGACTTCTGCTGGTGAGGGAATACCACAATCAGGTATTTGTAGTGGTAGGTGGCTCAATGCATCAGCATTTGCAATCTTTTTCCAGGTCTGTACATGAGTGTATAGTCATATGCATTTAGCATGATGTTCCAACATTGCATGCAGGGAGACAGAATAGGAGGAGCCAGTTTGTCCATAGTAAAATTTCCAAGAAGGTGTTTGTGGTCCCTTCAGATTTTGAATTTGTGGCCATAAACATAATTGTGATTTTTTTTTTTTACTCCTGAAATGATTGCCAATGCTTCTTTATTGAGCTGTGTGTAGTTCCTCTTAGTTAAAGTCATTGTTCTTGATTAAAAAGCAATGGGTTCATCCATGCCGTCAAGCAATATGTAACTGAGGACAGCACCAACACCAAACAGCAAGACATCACAAGTAATGGACAGTGGCTTCTGCTCATCATAGTGAACAAGGACAGAGTCTGATGTCAGCAACTTCTTGACACCCTGGAAAACTTATTTGTGCTGTTATGTCCACTTCCACTGAGATCTTTTATCCAATAAATGATGAAAGGGCTCTGCTACGGTGGGGCTTTGCTGAAGGGACTCTGCTATGAAGGGGGTCTGCAATGGTCTTTCAAGAAGATGTGATAAAAATTGAGAAATCCTAGGAATGTTTGAAGATCCTGTCTGCATTTTTAGTATAGGGGCATCATGTATTGCTTTTCCCTGGTCTTCAACTAGGCAAATGCCAAAAGCATCAATTTGATATCCCAGAAAGTTGATACTAGAAACTCCCAGTTGACATTTCTCTCATTTTATTCTCATACCTGCTTTATCAAATCTCTGTAAAACTTCTCTGGGTCTCTCAGTGAGTTTCTCTTGAGATGGCCCCATGATCAACACATCATCAAAGTATGGAACAACCCCAGGAATTCCTGCTAGCATTTTCTCCATGAAACGCTGGAAAATTCCTGGTGCCACAGAAATTCCAAACTGGAGGTGCTTGATATAGAACACTCCCTGGTGTGTAATTATTGTTTGGGCCCCAGCAGTCTTGTCATGCACTATCAATTGCTGACAGGCTTAAGCATGGTCAAGTTTAGCAAAAACCTTCCCTCCTGCAAGAACAGACAGTAACTGGTTAATGGCAGGCACTGGGTGCAGGTCCTGCTTCAGAGCTTTATTAACTGCACTTATAATCCCCACAGATGTGAACACTGCTGTTAGGTTTTAAAACAGGAACAATTGGTGTGGCCCAGCTTGTACGTACAACTGGCTCATGGAGCCTTTGCATGATAAGCTGTTCTAATTCTTCATCATTTTTTGGCTGCAGTGCAAAAGGTACATTCTGAGCCTTCATACAGATAGGGGCTATCGCAAGATCCATTTGGAATGTCACAAGTGGACCTAAGTTCCTAATTCCTTGGAGAATACCTGTGGAAACTACCTTGCAAGTTTTTCCAGACCTTTTGTGCAGAGACTGTGTATGTCTTGAATACTGATTCCCAATGGTGAGAACCAATTTATTCCTAGAAGGCTTTTGCAGAAACCCTTAGTGACAATGAGGGGTAGACGCTGTCTAACAGATCCATACTAGACATTAGGGCTGTGCAAAGCTTTGGCCCCTGATTAAATTCGGCAAAGATTTGGCCTGATTTGGCGCCTGAATCTCTGAATCTGAATCAAATTAGAGGACCCTTTAATCTTTCCAAATTGAATCGAAACCCTCCAAATCAATCTGGAGATATTCAGAAAGATTTGGAGATTTGGACATAGACACAGATTTAAATGTTTTTCTGCATACCTCTAGGTAGCAGGTAGCTCATGAATGCTGCGATGCTGGGGTGCATGGAGTGTCCCACAGATGCATGCGGGGCTCCCCAGTGTTCTTGGCAGCAGACCTGGAAGTGGACCAAAAGCACCTGCAGTCCACTACCAGATCTCCTGGAAAGCTCACAGCCCCCCCCCCCCCCCCATGCCTCCCTGGCTCAGCAACTGGTGCCTGCTGTGTTGGGGGGGGCACCTGGGGTCCCCCCACAGCTGATCGCCAAGTTAAAGGGGCCTGAGGGTGGGGCCTGGCACACTCTCCAGTGGACCCAGTAGTGGACCAGAAGTACTTCCAGTCCACTTCCGGGTTTGCTGCTGAACATATGGGGAGCCTCCCGCGCTCCTGTGGGACACTCAATCAGCCCCAGTATTGCAGCATTCATGAGATGTGCTGGTACCTTGAAGTATGTAGAAAAAACATTTAAAGCTGTGTCTATGTCTGAATCTCTGATTCTCTTAATCAGCATTGAATCTTCAGATTCGGATTCAGCCGAATCGAATCAGGGACGTGATCTAAATCAATTAATTAAATCACTGTCCCTGATTCAGGCTGAATCTGAATCGAATAGGGCCCGCTTCACACACCCCTACCAGACATCTACACTGCAGCTACCCAAAGTTTCCACAATCTGTCTATTGTAATCACACAGGCAACACTCAGGTTTCAATAATTTTGGGAGAGAGTGCTGAAACAACTGGAAGAATTTGTTTTTATCTATGAGGAATACTGCTGAACCTGAGTCCACTTCCATTTTGCATTTCTGTCCATTTATAACTACAGTTGCAATCATCTCAAAACCTTTAGTTCTAACAACACCAACATTTTGAATCAAATATAGCTTTTGTATCTCATGTTTGGGGGAGGACTCTAACCTGTGAGTTGTTTGGGAGTTAATACATTTGCCACAGTCTTTTTGTCTCCCAGAACTGACCTTTGAGTGGCAAACCCTCTCTATGTGGCCCTTCTTCTTGTAGGCATGACACTCTGCATTCCTAAACCTGTACTCCCTTTGTCTATATTGGCCACCACAACTCAAACGTGTCTGTGGATTAATTGGCTTACACGGTGCTGTTAGTGAGGGTATAATCCACTGAATTTCCTGGTGATAATCTGATTCTTGACCTTTCTGGAGTACGTGGACATTGCTGGAAAACACTTGGCAAATTTCTCTCGCATTATGGGATGCTGCTTCAGCTGCGAAGGCTTTTTCTTGTGCAGTAGTCAAGGTCAAATTTGGCTCAGAGAGCAGGCTTCATCTTGAGCCCCACTGATAAGACGGTCATGAAGCAGGCCATCCAGGAGATCACTGAACTCACAAAATTCTGGAATGCAATGGAGTTCAGCCAGGTAATCTGCTATGCCTTCAGTGGCCTTTTGGTCCCATTTAAAAAAATGAAATCTCTGCAGGGTAACAGATGGCTTTGGACAAAAATGTGCCTTTATCAGAGCAATTAGAGCATAAGACTTAGCGTTTGGTAAAGCAGGTGTTGCGAGGGAACAAACAACGGCAAAAGTTTTGCCAACACAGACTGTCAGGAGGATGACACACTTTTGTTCTGGGTTTTCCACTTCGTTGGCTTCCAAGCAATAGGATAGCCTTTCAGCATAAGAGTACCAAGAAGCTAGCTGATTTGCATCAAATTCTTCTATATGACACAGTGTAGCCATCTTAACTAACGTCAGCTAATAGAGTGGAAAAAGAAGAAAAAAAACAACTTCCCTCCAATCACAAAACACAGCCTGGTCTCAGAATGTTGTTCTCACAATGTAGAGGTGTCTTCAGCAAGAATCCCATCCTCATTGCCAGATAATATGTTGTGAGTTCAGCAACAACATTCTGAACACTCCTTTGTTGAACTAACTTACTTATTATTTATTAATATAACTCTCTGGAATCATATCCAGGGTGGAACTTAACAGTTGCCCTAGTATGTATTCAAGACTTATACTTGCTCTGTCCCTGACTTTTAGGGCTGTGTGAAGCTTCAGTCCCTGATTCAATTCAGCAGAAATGAAACCTGATTCGATGGCCAAATGTCCAAATCCAAATTGAATTAGGAGACCCTTTAATCTCTCCAAATCAAATCAGAACCCTCCAAATTGATTCAGAGAGATTCAGAGAGATTCGATGATTTGGACATAGACGCAGCTTTAAATGTTTTTTCTATATACCTCAAGGTACCAGGGGGCTCATGAACGCTGAGATAGCGGGCAGATGGAGTGTCCCATGGGAGTGCCAGGGAGTCCCCAGCGCACTTGGCGGTGGACCCGGAAGTGGACCAGAAGCACTGCTGGTCCACTTCTGGATCTGCCGCGGAGTGCATGGGGGATCCTCTCTGCCCACTGTCCAGCTTGGTAACTGGTGCCCCCTGGGTCTAGGGGGCCCCCAGAGTCCCCCCATGGCCAATCTTCAAGCTGGGGGAATGTAGAGGGTCCTCTGCACGCTTGGTGGTAGACCCAGAAGTGGACCAGAAGGACCTCCGCTCCACTTCCAGGTCCACCACTGAGCACACGGGGTGGGGGGGGCACACTCCTGTGGGACACTCCATCTGCCCCACCAGCACAGTGTTCGTGAGCTGCACCTGGTACCTCGAGGTATGTAGAAAAAATATTTAAAGCTGTGTCTATGACTGAATCGCTGATTCTCCTACTCAGCATCGAATCTTCAGATTTGGATTCAACCGAATCAAATTGAGAAAGTGATCTGAATCAACAAATTGAATCACTGTCCCCCAAATTGGGCCAAATCCAAATCTGAATTGAATATGGCCCACTTCACACACCCTTACTGATTTTGACCCAGCCCAGCCCTGGTGAGTGACAGGAACCAAGAATATTTCCCCTGGCTCCTTATGGCAGGGAAAACAGAGTCCTCAGTTTTGCAAAACTGCTGCAAAACAAACTGAACCTTGCAGTGCTGAAAATGAGGGCTTGGCCTTAAAGGGACAGTGCAAGGGAAATACAATAAGACACAACAGCTCTGTCCACATTGCTTCCCTCTGTTATGATCCCCTCATATTCTACCATTCCTGGTGAACTGTTGAATTCAATCAAATTCTTAATTACCATCAGGTCTACAAACTAAAAATCCTTTTTTCCAATCACTGCACTAAGAACAAAAAGGCAGACATGGGCAGATCCAAGATTCTGTAAAGGGGGTGTAGAAGCAGCAACTGGTGCTGCAGGGGTGGCTGCATCCCTACTCCTTACTGCACACCTCACCACCCCTCACCAGAAATGGTTTACAGGGTGCATTTGGGAAGCACTCACCATGGTTCTGCTGCTTTCAGTGTCTTGCACTCAGGGCTGGAGCTAGAGGGTAGGGACAGAAGTTACACATAAACCACTTGAAGTGATCAGAAACTGGTTTAAACCTGTAACAGAACAGAAGTTCAGTGCACATGACCATTTCAAAATGCCTGAAACTGATTTAAGATAAACCTGGTTGACTGTAGTATCAGATGTAACTGATTTGGGTCAAACCAGTTTATGAAACTTCTGTCCCAGAGCCTTTCCTGGTTCAAGTTAAATCATAGTGCCCCAGCATCCCAGCATGATTTCCAGCTCTGGGCTGGGCTGGGCTGTCTGCTTCAGAAAGTAGAGATGACCATGCCCCTCTGCTCCCTAGCTGGAACAGTGTGGGGTGGCTGACAAAGGCAGGGGCGGGGGGGATAGCTAGGGATGCAGCTCAGTCTACAGGGGGAACTGCCCCCCAGCAAACCCCATCTGGGGGCTGGGGTCGAGGGGGGTTAAATACCCCTTCCCTGACTCAAACTTACCACTGACTGCAACTGTGGACTACAAAGCCCAGAGTCACCTGGAAACAGGAATAGGAAGTAATGAGCAAACCTGCACAGTGCTGCTGCTGTAATTCTGGACTGCAAATCCCAGAGACCTGGGGGAGGCAGCAGGAAGAGGACGTGAACACATAGCCAGAAAGCTGTGCTGTAGCACCAACCAGCTTCTGGCCTGAGCCACTGCAAGACTAAATTGATTCATCCTTGGGCTTTTTGACTCTCTGTACTTAGCTAGGGAGAGTGCAGTGGTCACACCCCAGAGGGAGGGAGTGGCATGGTCACACACACCCCCTTTCAGACCACACTGCAGGAACAGCAGCCAGGGACCTTTTTAAGTCATTGAATCAGGTAGGAATTCCACCCACCTTGAAACCCTGTCCCTTCCTGTCTTTTCCCAGCAGCATTTCCATTCTACCTTCATTCCTCACCTCCCCTGTCCATCACTGCAGCTCTCTGGTTGGTCTGGGGGTGAGTGGAGCGCCAAAGCTGCTTGCCCTGCTCCTTACAGTCTGCATGAGGAGCAAGGCTCATTGAGGGGCAGCAGTGGTGACAGCAGAAGGAACATGCTATTGAGCACAGAGGGGAAGGAAAGGGGAAAGAGAATTATTACCTGATTTGGGGACTTAAAAAGGTCCCTGGCTGCTGCTCCTGTAGTGTGGTCTGAAACGGGGGGGAGGGGGGTGTCACCATACCACTGTACTCCCTCTAGATCCAGCCCTGAGTGCAGAAGACTCTGAAAGCAGCAGAACCATGGTGAGTGCACCCCGAATGCATCCTGTAAATCATCTCTGGTGAGGTCCTTCAGTAGAGGCCAAGCAAATCAAGCGAGCTCATTGAGAGATGCTTTGTAGAAGAGCAGAGGAACAGGTATGTAACCATTGCTCTAGACATGCACTAAGCAACACCTTTCCATGTCCATATGGAAGGGGCAGAGCAAGTCAGCAGCCCAGGGTAGCTCTATGGTATCAGAAGAACCCAAGACCTACCAAAAACATGTAGCACAATTAGTGAGGCTGTACACTATGTGTAGATGTTAGTCATAAGTTGTGAATGCTTAACTGGTAGCATAATGCCAGTTTTACCTTTCTTTTTCATTCTTCCTGTTTCTTCCAATACTCGGGTGGAGAGGTGTAATTCAATTTTACACCTCTACTTCTATATAATGTTAAAGTTTCCCACTCAGTAGGCACATCTACATGATACGCTACTGTACTGTGGTTACTGCACATTTATTTAGTATTTTTATAATGAAGTATTAATAAATATGCAGTAACCAGAGTTACTGCACAGTAGTTCCAGCAAATGCCTTTAATTGACACTACTGTGCAGTAGCCTGATAATACTGGGCAGTAATGTATTAGCAAAGTTGGTGCTGTGATGTGCTACTGTGCGGTTACTGTCTTGTGTAGACGTGCCCAGTATTCAGTCAAATAAACTTGCATTCTTAACCTAAATTTACCTGGCCATCATGAAGATATGTTGTTTATTTTTGCTTTATTTTCTAATGTACTTTAAATGATAAATGCTCAAGGTGTCAAATGGATACCATTAAATGCCTAGTGTATGCAGTCCGGATAGATTAAGAATTATTTTAAAAGTATTAATCTTTTAGTTTCCAACTTTTTACTTTTTTTCCCCAACAGCAAAAGCTTGCTTCTCATTTACAGTGCTTTGTAAACTGTATAAGGCAGCCTTCAGATAAATGAAGATCAAGCTTAAAGACTTAGTATTTCATGAAGGCTGGCTTTGATTGGTTTAGATCCATTGTCTTAAATGAAGCTCTGCTGACCAGTGCCAACTAAAAATTTGGCATATATTTGGTATTATATCATAGATGAACTTCAGGAAAACATCCAAACTTTTGAGATCTTATCTGAACCTAAATCAAACCTCCAAGCCTTTTGAAGTTTTCTTATCACTATTTTAATTTTAATTGGCTAAAACTGCAAACTCTTTCTGAATTCTGGAAATCTAATGATAATTTAATGGGACTTTCTGTAGGGAGGGAGCTATGGAAGCTGTAGCAATGTCTGGGAAATGTAGCATAGTTCTGATATTTTTCTGGCTCCAAGGCATACATCTAAATTTTTAGAGACTAAAATATTCCAGGGAGTCCAATGAGAAAGAAAAGCAATGAAAATATTTGTTGCAAATATATACTGAACACATAAACATAAAAGCAAACATAACAAGGACTGAATACAAAGCAGCAACTATTTTTTAAGGGGTAAGGAAGTATATAGTTCTTTCCAAGAGCAGAAATATTCACTCTGGAATTCCCCTACCAAAATAACCTAGTTTACATATCACACACTACTGTGTAACTTGACATACTGTTCTTCATATGCTGTGGCATAATACAAATAAACTCTACCTTGCAAAATCTCTGCAGATGTATGTATGCAGCATGCATTAAATAATTGCCTATTATATATTGAATGCCTACATACCTAACTAATTTTAACAATGTATTTTCTCTATGCTTTTTTTTAAAGAACCCCTTCCAACAGGCCTTTTAAAGCATGGCAGAACTTTGCTTTCTGCTGTAGCTAGTAGAGCAGCTAGGAATAATCAACTCATTCTCTCATTCCCTTTTTCCTGCTGTTCTGTGTGTGCAGAGCAAACACTCACTTTAAGGCCATACTTATCCCTTGGGATATTTATCATTCATAATGTGCCTTTTTAGTGTGTGCTAAGCCACAAAAGGACAGCTTTTTCCCCAGTATATGACTATGGCACAACATGAAGTATAACACTTCTGTAACATGATGAACAGTTTTAAAGACAAACAATTATTTCCAATGTTTGCTTATATATCCAATGCAATGGGACATTCTATTGGTCATTGATTTTAATTGTTAGTTTAATTTGTTTGCCTATTATTTTTCCAGTGGTAATGTAGCTGAAGCTTTTTACAATGTATATCTTTAAAATGTTTTGTCTGCTTTGGACTTGCTTATGGCTGTCCAAAAAAGAATAAATAACAGTACAACTGGAAGTCACCCAAGGAGAAACTGGGAACCTCCCCTCTTTGCCATCTGATCAGAATTAAACTGGAGGTCAGATTAGATCATTAGAAATATCCAGTTCAGTGCTCAGCCTACATAGCATCCACTTCTGCCACTGTATTGCACTAAGCTATGAAAGGCAATGGCACTGTCCCAGCCATTCTGTGGCCTTCCCACCATCTCCATAGTAGCATATATTTCAAAGGTGCTTCATCTATCTAAAATACACCTGGACTCATGGGGAAGGCAATGAAGAACAGCCTTCCTTTTGCAGCTCCTGAAGCAGAAGAATTTCCTTTTAGAACCCCTTTTGTACTGTTTACTCCGTTGTACCCAGTGCACAGGGAATACAGAAGGAAGCGTGTCACCCTATCAACCTGAAACAGCCTTTTTCATGTTGATATTTACATATCCAAAGGCCGACAGGAGGAACCAAATTTTGTGTTTTTACTATATACATTTTGACCCAGATTCTGACATCCTTCTGCACTAGTGTAAAATTCTATTGATTTCCATGGAGCTAAAGTCAAAGTACTTTCATTAGTATAGTCAAGAGGAGAACTAAGGAAACCCAACAAATATTTGGTTAAGCAAGGGCCAGGCAACCAGGCATTGGCTTCTAGAAATAGCAGCTAGAAATAGTGATCAAGGACCTAAAACTAACAACTAAATCTACCATTTCCTTCTCCTTCTTTATCCTCACAGGAAAACTTATTTTACCATTCAGCCCATTTCCTCCTTGTTTCTAACTATAACTTTCTTTTCAGTGCTTCCCTGCATATGAAACTGCTGTCTGGCCAGCCCCCACATCCTCACGGTAACACAGTAAGTTGCTGTGTGGCAGATCCAAGTTAAAACCTATTTCCACTTGGCCCCATCTTGAAGAGGTGGTTGGAAGCACTGCTCTGATTCTTATTCTCCCCAGGAGGATGCTGCAGGAGCACAGGACTGCTGTTGGAGAAAAAGTGACATATTTTAGGAGACAAGAGTGATCTGTATTGTGATGTGGAGAGAATTACAGATGGAAGGTTGCAGCCATGAAGTTTTAAAGATGAAACTGCAGCTGGCAAGCTTGACAAGGAGAGCTGAGTGAATCACCAAAAAGTTTCAATAGCTGTTTAAATTTTGATAAGAAGAATAGTTTTAAAAGGGCTTGACATTGCAGATTTTCAACTGACACCATAAAGTTCATGAAACCTATTTGCTTGGAATGAAATATGATTGTGCTGAAATGTAACATTTTCCTTCTTGTATAACAAGACAATGCTCACGAGCAAGAGAACTTGCAAAATAATTTTCTCAGCTCTAATTGGAAATCAAGCAACTACAGGAAAATAGTTGTATTAAGAAAACATGAACTTCTCTAAAACTTTAGTTGAAAAATGATTGTATCATTAAAATTTTGTTACTGGAGGAGTGATCAGCAGACCCTGGAAAATTTTTGCTGGGTTATGGCTCAGCAGACCCTGGAAAATTTTCAGCACAAATTATGCCAGAAATATCACATGGAAGAAAATCCTTCCCCCTTTCTTCACTTCCCCGTCTATAGGGAGCAGTAATTACAGGCTTCTTATTGAGTAATATTATAGAGACACCTACTTTCCCTGCTGTACTTAGAGGCTTGTCAATGCTTCCATTATAAACCTCTTTTTTTAGGGGTTCATGTGACTATAAAATTTTACTCTGGACTAAAATTTGGCATAAGATCATAGTACAAAAACATGTTTTTTCCTCAGAATTAGTTTTTCTTAAAATCTGATCACTGAGAAATTATGGAAGCTCTAAAATTAAAAGAAAAGCAATTTCAAAACAGTCTTTATACTTTCTATTTGCTTTTATTCATATTACTGTAAAAAGAAATAAAATTGAGAAAATTAACAAATACATTAAAATTCCAGGTCTGTTTCAAATCTTAAAGCGCAAAGATATTCAAAGTTAAAGCTGAAATTCTACCTTTGACTTTACATTGCAGTGGTCTCTAAACAGTGGGTGATCTGTCATTCCATATGGACTGGCTACAAAGGTGTGAGTTAAGTATGGAGTTACAGTCTTAACTCTGAATTTCCTTACCTTGGTGGGTTTAAGACAGATGCTTAATGCTTTTTGAATGTAGTGGTTTATATACTTTTACTTTGAATGTAGTTTTTGGATATCATACTCAGAGCTGAAGTAGGAAAATGAAAGTATGTTGTCATTTCCCATTGCTCCTTCAAAAGAGGGTTTTTATTTGTTGTTCTGGATTAGTGTTCCTTTTTTTCCCCTTTTAGTCAAATCCTATGAACAGCCTTATTAATATACACATGAACTTTCTTTCTCTACCAATGAACACATAAGATATCTATTACACTGTTTTCCTGCAATGGGAAGTTTAAAAAAATTGTCACTAATACTGCTTCGTGGTATTTGTGTTTTCTCTAGTGTGTTTCATGGCAATTTTGAAAATCAGGTTAAAGATATTTGGAAGTCAGGGTAGAGAAAATAATTTTTTAACTGTTGGCACACAGAGAATGAATTTATAAGTGGTTTCAAAATAAACCATATTTTGCTGAATCAATGTCTTCACCTATATGATAACACTATCATTAAAGTGCTACGCTTAAGCCACTGGTAAAGTTTTCCTGGTTGGAAAAATATTTTTGTATTCTTAATTACCTGTCTTCCTAATTTTGTTGAAAGATGTGTGTGTGTATCGAGAAGTGTTAATGTTATCCACAATAGACAGTCAATGATTTCAATCCTTTATTTTTCAGTTCCTATTGGCCTCTCATAGCAGACTGAAAATCTACTGAAGTTAGGTACTTTGACAGAGAGCAGTCATGCTCAAACCTATTTGATTTAAAAAAGAAAAAAACTTTACTTCTATAAAGATTTTCATGAAGGAAGTTCTTTAAAGGTCTGATCCAAAGCTCACTAAAATTTATGGGAATCTTGGCTCAGGGCCTAAGAGCATAAATAGCACAAAATAAGGCCCCAGTATTTCCAAAGCTTATGCATATACTTAACTTCAAGTATGCAAACCATCCAATTAAAGTCTTTAAGACCACTCAGGCCTTAAAATGAACCCACTTCAACCCCCATTACAGGTCTTTGCAGGATCTGATCCTTTATGCCTTCCATTACTTTTCTTTGGGTTGCCTTGTTCTGGCTGTGTTGTTTATGCTAATCATCACTGATGTCTTGTTGAAACACCTAAGTGACCTAGTAGAAGCTTTGTCACAATAATTTCAGCTGCAGGTAGTTTAGGACTTTTTATCATCTCTCCATTTTTTCAGCTGCTCATTATTTTCTAAAAAATCCTCCTTCTGGGCTCCAATTTTCCAGCTGCTCCTCAGTCCAGAGGGTAAATATTTTTAGAACATTTGAGTAAAAACCCTTTAACCACTTTTACATCACTGACAAGGGGCCTCATCCAAAGCTTGCTGAAGCCAATGGAAAGACTCTCATTGACCTCAATGGCTTTGGATCAGGTGCAAGCTATATTGAATACAGGCTCTTTTCCATAGACTGTATAAACACTGCAGCTGTTTGCCAGAAAAGACCTTTTCTACTACGGGATTTATAATCTCCACAAGAAGAAGCCTTTCCTTCCATACTAACTTTGTTTCCTTTATCCGGATTTACACTATTATATGTTATAGTGGCAGTAGTAATCTAAATGAACTTACCCTCAAGTAAGTATGTATCTTTAGAAAATGAGCAAAACCAAGTTGGGGTCAGTATTCTGTATCAATGTATATGATATATTCATAGTATGTGATGAAGTAACCTCATAACATTTTAAGCCAGTTAGTCTCTTAGGTACCACCCTGCCCTAATTTCTGCCTGATTTTTGACTAACTTGGCTACTCATTTTCTATCCATATAATGAAGCCATAGGTGTAAACCAACCCAGCTGCAGATACGTGATGAAGTTTTTGAAATAAGTATTTGGGATCTTTGTGACTACAGGCTGATTGTTCTCAGCCAGAAATACAGTAAACACATCAAGGATAAAAAGAATACAGATGTAGCTAAAAGTCTGTAGAAAGGTGCATGTAAGGGTAAAAGAAAGAGTAAAAGCCTAGATTCAATAGTTCAGAGCTCTAACATCAGAATTAGAACTCAATGCCTTTTGGTGAGAAGGGAGAAAATCCACCCAGAACTAATTGTAAATTTGAATTGAATTCAAAGACAGTTGGAGCGGAAATTCTTTTTTCAGGCTAGATCCCCAAGATGAGTGATGAAGAGGTGTCCCTTTTCATCTTTTCCCTGTAGCCTGAGAGCTATAGTATTTACATGGGATACAGGAGGCACAAGTTCAAATTCACCCTGTCTAATTCAGAAACACGTATTTGAAACTAAAGGTCTTGTTACACATTACCAGGGATCCAGATTTTCCATTTCCCATGGAAAAATGGAGAAAACTACGGATTTCCCATTTTTCTTAGAGAAAACACGGATTTCCTGCTTTTGCAAAGAGCTCTGCAAGCTTAGCAGCTTTTCTGCCTGCAAGAGCTGACCACAAAAAGGGCAGGAAAGCCCCAGCCCTGCATGGAGGGGAAGGGAGAGGTAGGGAGAGCAGGGCCTGAAGTTCTTAGTCAGTCCCAAGGCTTGCTTCAGGCTCACACTCCTTCCTGGAGCCTGTAAGGTTAGGTAAGTGGAGATTTCAGGGGGGCTGCAGGGCAGGGCTAGGGGGGAAACTGGCTGGGAGCTGAGGTGTTGGGGAAAGACATGGAGTGCCTGGCCAGCTGCACATAGACCGTGACTGGCACTATCAGCCCAACCAGGTCTTGGCGCCTCCATGTGCAGCTTCCCTAAAGGCCAATAGCACCACTCTGGTTCCATGAGCCGCCTGCTGGGCAGGCACTCCTGCAGGGAGCTGGCTGGGGGTTGAGGGAGTCAGAAAGTGTTGGAGGAAGACATGATATGGCCACCTGGCTGGTGGCACATGGAACTGGAATAGCACGCTATCTGCCCTTAAGGGAAGCTGCACACGAAGGTGCCAAACCCAGTCGGGCCAATAGCACTGCTCGGGGTCAGTGTGCCACCAGCCAGGCAGACACTCCATGTGGGGCTTTCCCCAATACCTCCCCCTCCGTCAGCCTGGGTGGGCAGGCGGGTGGGGATGGAGCATGCCCTGGAGTGTGGCGGCATCATCTCCCTCAGCACCTTCCCATACTTTCCTTCTTTCCCAGGGGAGGGGCACACCAGGCATTGCTGGCCCCACATGACAGACCACGGTGCCTCCCAGCCCCCCACCTCAGCACGCTCTCTGTGCCTGCTCCAAGGAGCAGGGCTGAGAAGGTGAGGGCAGCGGTGCCCCTCTGCAGGCCACACATGCACCACCCGGCCAGGGGAGCAGCAGTTCGCACATGGTGGCTATCACTGCCAAACACAGACATGCAACTGGCCATGTGAAAGCAGCGTGAGATGAACCTGCACCCTCCCCCCCAGCTGGCTGGCCGGGTGGCACATGAGTAGCCTACAGAAGGGCACTGCTGGGTGGGGAACACAAGCCTGAAGTGGGCAGCATGCAGCTCCAACCCTGCGCACAGATCTGGGGGGAGCAGGTCCCCCCTGCTTCCCGGGAGTGTGCACAATGGCGGCAAGCAGCCTCACCCACACCCAAGCCCACAGTGGGCAGCCCACATTGCCCCTGCCCTGCACATAGATCTAGGGCATGTGGGTCTTTCCTGCCCCCAGGAGTGTGTGCAGCAGCAGGGAGCCAGTCCCACCCCCCTATACCTCCCAGACAAGCCACCCATGGCCCCATCCTGCTCCCCACCAGGGCCCTGAGGGCTGCGCATTGTGGCCTCAGGCCCCATACCCCAAGCCCCAGGCACTGCCGGGCTGGGCAGCAGTCCTAGTCCCAGCCCTAGTCCCACCCCTGCCCTGCTCAACTCCCTACTTTCCTCCCTATGCAGGCCTCAGTCCCTCCCCCCCACCCCTCCTGGCCCAACTTACCTGCAGGAGCTTCTCTGCATGCTGCCTGGGGTCATGTGCATGTCACCCCCTGCCTGATCACTCTCCTCCCACTCCCTCCAAGTCCCCTGCAGGCTGGAACTCTGCCAGCTGCAGAGGGCTTATCACAAAACTGCAAAATCCACAGGTTTCTCTCGTAAAATGAGAAACCTGCGTTTGTGTCCGGTAAAAGGTAAAATCCACAGTTTACTCCATTTTTTCATGGGAAATAGAAAACCCAGATCCCTGGTGATGTTGTAGGGGGGCCTTCATAGGCAGTGACTAGTTTTAACCACTATACCATGGGGCTCAGGAGGAAAAGAGCAAGGAAAACATGTACCTCAGAGAAATGGATGCTGCATTGGAAGAGACCAGACTTTGACTTCTAGCCTGGATCCCTACTCCCAATGGTGCAGAAAGCACTGCTCTGCTCTCCATCCATTTTGTTCCATGAGTCCTGAACCCAAGCCTCAAAACTGGCAGTGGAGAGGAGCTTGCATGATGTGTAGCGTGTATCATGGTTGTTTGAGAACTATGCCACAAAATCAAAGAAATGCAGACTCAAACTATCTCAGTATGAGGAAGGTTATCTATCATTAGGTCATTAGCTTTTTGGGTGAGTGTCCTAACCACACAGCTATTGGGGCCTCTTTCTCTGCCCCTTTATTCCCCACCATGATCCAATACATTCATGCATCCACAGCCAGTGTGTTGCCCAACTGCAAATAGTAAGTCTATGGGTGTGTTCTTAAACAGTTACAGAATAAAACCAGGACCAAAGTCAGTCAGGTAGAGGACTAGAAAACTATTATTTAGACCCACAAAGGAAAGTAGAACTGCCTCTAAGTCCTCTCAACCCAGATTGTTATCAGACTTGAATGAAATCTACCACGATCTAATTAAAATGAAAGGTATCTTCAGTAGCCAGATTTAGATTATGATAAAGGGATATTGAGCTCATAGCAAAGTGAGAGTGTGTACATTCTTTACAGTATCTTCCACTGAAATGGTCTCTGTTAAAAATTATACATGCTGACATTTCTGAGAAGGATGGACAGACATTCCTGTTAGTAGATGTTTTATGCTCAAAGTATCCAGATGCTATAGATTTCACTAATACACCAGTGAAATCTTAAGGAGAGTGTTTATTGCATGCATATCAGATAGCAGACACTGGTCCTTAGTTCAAATGTGAATGCTTTCAGTCTTACAAGAAGAACTGTATAGAACATACTGTAGCAGCTGTTTACCCTTTTGCAACAAACAGGCCAACAGAGTTTTTGGTCCAGCCGCCAAAAGAGCAAAAATGAAAGGCTGATATTGAAAAATGTGAATGAACCTGTTGTTTTCTTTTTATACTGTTCTTCAAAAAAACCCAGATGATTTGTTTTGGAAATACTCTCTTTCAATCAGATTTCTCTCAAGAGTTAAGACCACAAATAGCAAAATCATTTGTAAGAAAAATACAAGATAAACAAGTAAGAGAACATGAAAGCAAAGGGATAAAAATTAATACTGTATTCTCTCCTAAGCAGGTGTTCTCCAGAGATAAGAGGGCAGGAAAGAGGAAAAAGCGGAATAAAGTTGTAATAAAAATAAACTGTATTCAGTGACTTATCCTGTGATTGCAACAGCCAAGAGATTAGTAAAAATGTAGATCAGTTAGTCTTTGCCAAAGATAAAATATCATAATGCTGCAAGTTTGGAAACACTATCTGTGAAGGAAACTTGTTGAAGCAACACTTTTGTCTGGCCTAGATGTCAAGGATTTCTTTCCTTTTGGACTGTGTAGAGAACTTATACCAGATGTTGAGCCTACATTAAGGTCTCCATAGGATACAGTTTCCAAGCTAGCTCTTCAGCTGGTATAATGTCAATAAAGCCAAGATGAAGTAGTAGAGCTATGCTAATTTGCAGCAGGTGAGGATTTGGCATGCTGTTTTGAACAATACTTCCTAATTCAGAATTTTGCCTAAAGCATCGAAAAACCTCTAAGAATTTCTTTTTTTTTTCTTTTTTTTTTTGATAAAAGGTCAAAAGCCTGTAAGAGCCTTATTTAAGAAAAAGAAGAAATTTATTATATGTGTATTTAGCATGGAGATGTCTTTGTTTACAGGGAAAGGATGTTAGATATGCCCCTTACCCAGTTATATAATTCAGCAGCTGACAGCTTTGTTACATATTGCCCATAACCTATTGCCAATAGGTTACCTATTGCTCCACTTGGGCCTGAAATACTCAGCTTGAAATACTTGACAGTAGTCAAAAGATGGAACAATATTCAAGCTTGCACCAGCATTTCATTAGCTGGTCTGGAAAGAAGGGTATGAAGAGAGCTGTCTGAGAGATTTCATAGACATTAGGCCTGGAAGGATCCTCGTAAGATCATTGGGCCCAGCCCCCTGCCCAAGGGACCGGAAGTCAGCTAGGGTCAAAGGATCCCAGCAAGATAAATGTCCAAATGTTTCTTGAAAGTGTCCAGAGTAGGTGCTTGCACCACCTCTGGGGGGAGTTTGTTTCAGGCCTTGGGGACTCAGGCAGTAAAGAAGTTTTTCCTTATGTTCAACCTAAAATGGTCTTGCAGGAGTTTGTGACTGTTGAAGCATGTCATCCCCTCTGGTGCCCCAGGGGACAGGTGTTCCCCCGGATCCTGATGCATACCCCTTACGTACTTATAGGCTGCCACCAAGTCACCCCTGAGCCTTCACTTCTCCAGGCTGAAGACTTCCATAGCTCACAGCCTCTCTTCAGAAGGCCCGTTCTCTTTCCCTCTGATCATGCGCATGGCTCTCCTCTGGACTCTTTCAAGCTTCTTCACATCCTTCCTAAATTGCAGAGCCCAGAATTGGATGCAGTACTCCAGATGCAGCCTCACTAAGGCCGAGTACAGTGGGAGGATGACATCCTGGGTCTTATTCAAGATGTATCGGTAGATGCAAGCCAGAGATTTGTTTGCTTTGCCAGCTGTGGTATCACATTGGTGATGCATATTAATCTTGGGGTCAAACATGACCCCCAAGTCTCTTTCGGTCATGGTGCTAGCAAGTGTATCATTGCCGAGCCTGTAAGTGTGATGTGGGTTTTTATTCCTGAGGTGGAGCACCTTGCATTTCTCCATATTAAATGCCATCAGGTTTTCATCTGCCCACCTTGCAAGACTATCAAGATTGGCCTGGATCACCAGACTATCCTCAAGTGTGGACACTCTTCCCCTAAGTTTGGTGTCATCAGTGAACTTGGCCAGTCCGCTTTTGACACCAGTGTCCGGATCATTTATGAAGACATTAAAGAGTACAGGTCTGAGAACGGAGCCATGGGGCATGCCACTAGTCACCAAGTGCCACGTTGATTTGGTTCTGTCAACTACCACTCTCTGGGTCCAACCTTGGAGCCAGTTCCCCAGCCATCAGACTATGGAATAGTCGAGGCCGCAGTTGCCCAATTTTTCCATGAGGACATCATGGGTCACCAGGTCAAAGGTTTTTTTAAAGTCCAAATATATGATATCAACCTCTTCCCTTTTGTCCAGGTGATACCTCATCTGGTAATAGAAGGAAATGAGATTGGTCAAGCAAAACCTACCCACAACAAACCCCTGCTGGTGATCCCTCAGAATGTTGCCTTCTGTTAGTCTGTCTGTTAGATATTTTTGAGCATACTGGGAATCCTCCCACTTCCACTTCTCAGTTTGGGAATTTCTTTTCTGTGACTGATTAAAATTAAGTAATTTGTTTAAGAAACTGTAGCAGTTATTAAAGTCTTCACTAAAGAGACCATGTCACAGTAAGATTTGGTTAGGTACACTCCTTCAGGTCAGAAGAACATAAATCTTAAGATCAAGCTATAATTGTACTTTGGCATAATAATATTAATCAATCAGTTCGTATATGAATCTAATGCAATGGATGAGCTACAGTCAGTGTTGGGGAATCCTTCTCTATCGCATGCTCATACTAGGCCTAACTCAAAATCCATGGGAGACACTCTAGTTTTTACTAATTGAAAATCTATCTCACGCAGTATGTCACTTGTGCAAGTTTGCGTCATCATTGATTAGCTACAAAGTTGCCATCATCTCTCTGGGTAACCAGTTCCAGTGTTTTACTACCTTCCTAGTAAGAAAATTCTTCCTAAGATGTAACCTAAACTTTTCTTGCTGCAACTTGAGACAGTTGCTCTTTCAAAACAGTCTAACTCCATCCTCTTTCAAGCTGCCCTGCAGGTAGGTGAAGGCTGCTCTCAGTCTCCTCTTCTCTAAACTAAATAAGCCCAGTTACCTCAGTCTTTTTGTCTAAGTCACTCTGAATCCTAGGCATACCTTCCAGTGTATCTACTACTCCCTGCAGCTTGGTGTCATCTACATTTGCTGAGGGTGTACTCTGTGTCATTTTCAAGGTTGTTGATAAAGATGTTGAACAAAACTGGCCCCAGGACTGACCCCTGGGGCATGTTATTTGATAGAAGCTGCCAACTAGACATCAAGGTATTGGTGCTCCAGCCAGTTTTCTATCCACCTACCAGTCCATTTATCCAGCCCATACTTCTTAGTTTGCCTGTGAGAATGTTGTGAGAAACTGTATCAAAAGCCTTGCTAAAATCAAGGTATATTGGCATGCAGTAAGTTGCCCTAGGTAGGGTATGGGAGGCGGGGGCCAGTGCCTGGGCTGGCCCCAGAAGCCTTACCTGGGTCCTGGGGCCTCCCAGGGCTCCAGCAGTAGTGAACCAGGTGCACAGAGCCTGGCCAGCTGCCAGAGCTTGGCTCTGATTGGCCAGGCTCTGGTTTTGGGGGCGCACACTGCCGCCATGTGTGCCACCCTGCTTTTTTCCAGAGCTGTTGGGGTTTTTTTGACAGCAAGAGAACATGGTATAAAAAAATACCCACCATACTGCTAATTAGCAGCACAGCAAATGCATGCACGTATAGTCCGTGTGGTTTGCAGTGCCACAGATGGGTTTGTGGCACCACAAACAGCATGTGCTCACTTATGGGGATGTGCCCTCTGTGATTTTATCCTATGGGGCTAGGATAAAGTTTTCTATATATGCACAGACCAGAAGTGTCTGAAAGTTATTTTCTAAGATCATGTTTTAAGATGAACCCTAACCTAGCTGTGATTGAATAAAGAGGGGATCCATCACACCCCAAAGTTCCCAGAAGGACTACTCCCTAGTTTTGATGATGAAAGAAGCACAGATTGACCAACTTTCAGGGGCAGGGTGGGAGTGTTTTACAAGCACACACAAGGGACTAATTAGCAACAACTTGGGTTGTTGAAAGGAGCAGTTGTCACTCCAAAGACAAAAGGGAAGATTGGCCAGGAGTCAGCTGGCTAAAGGAAGAGATGCTGTTGATAATGAGATGCAGTGTTTTTGTGTGCTCAATTGAGCTGAAGGCATTTGATCAAGGGAATTCCCAGACTCAGCTGCAAGCTGAAATGCAGGGCTTGATCCAGAGTAGCTGGACTGGCCAGGGAAGTTCAGATCAACCTAGCAGTGATGGAGACAGATAATCAAGGTAACAGGAATCAAAATTCAGCTCTTGCACCAAACATTTAGTTCTAACTATGCAAATAACAGAGAGTTTGGATTGGGACTATTAGAACTATTATTTGGGTTGGAGAGCATTAATATGCAGAGTTTATGCTGAAAAAAAGAGCACTGTGTTATTGCTGGGGAATGTGTGTTTGTAACTGTGCATGTCTCCTCCTGGTATTACTCTTCAGCATGGCTAATGGCTCAATAGAGGGCTTTGGGTATTAAAAGAATGACATAAGTGCATAGGCTTGGACTTGGGATATGTGCAGCCAATATACCCTACCCAGTATTCACTCTGGGATTCAGAGTGAGCAGTGTTCTTTGCTCATTTCTTTAACTCTCCCACTCCCTACCTATCATTGCCAATCTGGCACCTTTTTATTTTTTAATATTATCTGATTTAAATCTCTGCTCAGATACAATCACCTCTATAACATGGATGCCTCTTATCTTTAAGCTTTAAAGTAAGGCAGTTTGAGGACAGCACAGCCAAATTAAGATGATAAATATCAAAGATGCCAGTCTAAAGATGTGGAAGAAATTTTTCTTTCCTTAAATTAGTGTAGCTGTCCCTGACCGAAGACTTGATCCAAAGTGAATTGAAGTCAGTGGGATCCTTTGCACTAACATGAGTGGCAGCAGAATAAGGCCCCAAATTTCATAGATTTCATAGATTTCATAGACATTAGGGCTGGAAGGGACCTCGGAAGATCATCGAGTCCAGCCCCCCGCCCAAAGGGCAGGACGTCAGCTGGGGTCATAGGATCCCAGCAAGATAAGCATCCAGTTTCATCTTGAAGGTGTTCAATGAAGGCGCTTGAACAACCTCCGGCGGCAGGCTGTTCCAGACCTTGGGGGCTCGGACAGTAAAGAAATTCTTCCTTATGTCCAGCCTGAAACGATCTTGTAGTAGTTTGTGACCATTCGTCCTCGTCATCCCTTGGGGCGCTCTGGTGAACAAACGTTCCCCCAGATACTGGTGATCACCCCTGATAAACTTGTAGGTGGCCATCAGATCACCCCTGAGCCTGCGCTTTTCCAGGCTAAAGAGCCCCAGGGCTCTCAGCCTGTCATCGTAGGGTCTGCTTCCCTGACCCCTGATCGTGCGCGTGGCTCTTCTCTGGACTCTCTCAAGCTTCTCCACATCCTTTTTGAATTGTGGAGCCCAAAACTGGACGCAGTACTCCAGCTGCGGCCTCACTAAGGCCGAGTACAGGGGGAGAATGACGTCCCGGGATTTGCTTGAGAAGCATCTATGGATGCAAGCCAGCGTTTTGGTATTTAATATTTAATCTGGGACTAATTCATTTTTTGAATTGATGATGATGATGATTATTGTTATTATTATTATTATTGTTGTTGTTATTTCAACATTGCTTTAGGACACAGGTATGAAAGGGACTTCCTGGGTCACTGAATCTATCTAGGTGCTAATTTACACAGAAAGCCTTTCATGAACTGATCAAGCTTCATCTTAAAACTGTTTGGACTATTTGCCCTCACCATCTACTGCCCCAAAACTCACTGCTCTGAGGGTTAATTAGTAGCCTAAATATGTTCATAGCCTGCTTCTACACTTCCTCTAACCACACCCTCCAAAAAAAGAAAAGGGATAACTTTTACAACTCTGAAAAAAACCTCCTTGGCCATGGCTTCTTGTTGAGACATTCCACTTAAACTCTCTAAAATGTAGAAAAGTTGTCTTCACAGTTTAACTCTTTCTAATTTTTCTTCACAAGTCTTCAGATCTATCACTACATTTGTTTTTTGGGGTGGTGTTTGGTTTGGTTTTTCCCCCACAACAGACCCCACCCCAAACTTTTGGCTTTACTACATTGTGGCTCCTCAAAGAAAGAATGCCTTACCAGCTCACTAGTTTTATTTTCTTAGAAGTCTAGAACAGAGTAACTCAAATATCATATATGTAAATAGATTTCATAAAGAATTTATAGTGGTATGTTGATAAAATGTTTGGGTTTGTTTCAATGTTTGGGATCAAATCTGCCCATCTCCCTTTCATCAGTGGAAGCCACTATTTGACTTCTGAGTGGTCAACCTACAAAACAGGCAGCTTCTCTGTCTCAGCTCCACATGGAGTTCTCTGCTGAAGGCTCACCAGGTTGCTGTGCTGGATCCAAATGCTTCTAAGTTTCCCTTGGTTTGAGCAGGTCCCTTTCTCTGGTCTTCTGGCACAATCAGATGCAGGGCTCAAGTGCCTATATACTAATGCTAGGAGCATGGGAAACAAACAGGATGAACTAGCGCTCCTGCTTGCACAAAACACCTACGACTTAGTAGGGCTAACGGAAACCTGGTGGGATTCGTCCCACAACTGGGCGGTACATATTGAGGGTTATAGATTGTACAGAAAGGACAGGGTGGGGAAGAAAGGGGGAGGGGTTGCGCTCTATGTCAATGAGCAATATACGTCAACCCTCATCAAGACGGAATCCAAGGATGAGGAAGTAGAAGGATTGTGGGTTAGGCTACATGGGGGGCAAGGAGAAAGGGATTTGGTGGTAGGGGTCTGCTACAGACCCCCACATCAAGGGGAAGAAATAGATGCGGGGCTCCTGAGGCAGCTCACGGAGACCATAAAAGCTAAAGAGGCGGTAGTCATGGGGAAACTAAACTACCCAGACATCTGCTGGGAGACACAGACGGCAAAGTCCCACCACTCACGCAGGTTTCTAACCTGTGTACAGGACCTCCACCTGACACAGGAGGTACATGGTCCCACTAGGGGGAATGCCATACTGAATCTGGTATTGGCAATGGGGATGACATGGTAGGGGACCTACAGATCGGTAGCCATCTGGGGGACAGTGATCACCTAATAATAAAATTCACCATAAGACGTCGAGTGGGTAAGGTAATTAGTAGGGTGAAAGTGCTAGACTTCAGGAAAGCTGATTTAAATGAACTCAGGCGATTAGTCAAGGACGCACTGCAGAGTAGGAGTTTTGAAATGATGGGAGCCCAAGAAGGGTGGCTGTCTTAAGGAAACGATCCTTCAGGCACAAAGCGAGACGATCCCCATGCAGGGTACAAGAGGGAAAGGGGCCAGGAGGCTTCCCTGGCTGACTGAAGAAATCCAAGGCAGTCTAAGGGCCAAAAGGGGAGCACATAAAAAGTGGAAACAGGGAGAGATCACCAAAGATGAATATACCTCCTCTGCTCATGCTTGTAGGGAGGCAGTTAGACGGGCCAAAGCTACTGTGGAGCTGAGGATGGCATCCCAAGTAAAGGACAACAAGTAATTGTTTTTTAGATATATAGGGAGTAAAAGGAAGGCCCAGGGAGGAATAGGACCCCTGCTAAATGGGCAGAAACAATTGGTGACAGACAGGGGGGACAAGGCTGAACTCCTCAACGAGTTCTTTGCCTCAGTGTTCCTAAGCGAGGGACATGACAAGTCTCTCACTGGGGTTGTAGAAAGGCAGCAGCAAGGCGCCAGACTACCATGCATAGACCCTGAGATGGTGCAGAGTCTCTTCGAAGAACTGGATGCCTTTAAGTCGGCAGGCCCGGATGAGCTCCATTCAAGGGTGCTGAAGGCACTGGCCAACATCATTGCAGAGCCACTGGCGGGAATATTTGAATGCTCGTGGTGCACGGGCCAAGTCCTGGAGGACTGGAAAAGGGCCAATGTGGTCCCCATTTTCAAGAAGGGGAGGAAGGAGGACCTGGGCAACTATAGGCCAGTCAGTCTCACCTCCATCCTTGGTAAAGTCTTTGAAAAAATTATCAAGGCTCACATATGCGAGAGCCCTGCAGGACAAATTATGCTGAGGGGAAATCAGCACGGGTTCGTGGCAGGCAGATCGTGCCTGACCAATCTAGTCTCTTTTTATGACCAGGTTACAAAATGCCTGGACACAGGAGGAGGGGTGGATGTCGTATACTTAGACTTCAGGAAGGCCTTCGATACAGTATCCCACCCCATACTGGTGAACAGTTAAAAGGCTGTGACTTGGATGACTACACAGTCCAGTGGGTGGTGAATTGGCTGGAGGGTTGCACCCAGACAGTCGTGGTGGATGGGTCGGCTTCGACCTGGAAGGGTGTGGGCAGTGTCTTCATCAGCGACTTGGACTTGGACTTGGACGAGGGAGTGAAATGTACTCTGTCCAAGTTTGCAGATGACACAAAGCTATGGGGAGAAGTGGACACACCGGAGGGCAGGGAACAGCTGCAAGCAGACCTGGACAGGTTAGACAAGTGGGCAGAAAACAACAGAATGCAGTTCAACAAGGAGAAATGCAAAGTGCTGCACCTACGGAGGAAAAATGTCCAGCACACCTACAGCCTAGGGAATGACCTGCTGGGTGGCATGGAAGTGGAAAGGGATCTTGGAGTCCTAGTGGACTCTAAGATGAACATGAGTCGGCAGTGTGACGACGCCATCAGAAAAGCCAATGGCACTTTATCATGCATCAGCAGATGCATGACGAATAGGTCCAAGGAGGTGATACTTCCCCTCTATCGGGCGCTGGTCAGACCGCAGTTGGAGTACTGCGTGCAATTCTGGGCACCGCAATTCAAGAGGGATGCGGATAACCTGGAGAGGGTCCAGAGAAGGGCCACTCGTATGGTTAAGGGCTTGCAGACCAAGCCCTACGAGGAGAGACTAGAGAACCTGGACCTTTTCAGCCTCCGCAAGAGAAGGTTGAGAGGCGACCTTGTGGCTGCCTATAAGTTCATCACGGGGGCACAGAAGGGAATTGGTGAGTATTTATTCACCAGGGCACCCCCGGGGGTTACAAGAAATAATGGCCACAAGCTAGCAGAGAGCAGATTTAGATTGGACATTAGGGAGAACTTCTTCACAGTTCGAGTGGCCAAGGTCTGGAACGGGCTCCCAAGGGAGGTGGTGTTCTCCCCTACCCTGGGGGTCTTCAAGAGGAGGTTAGATGAGCATCTAGCTAGGGTCATCTAGACCCAGCACTCTTTCCTGCCTATGCAGGGGGTCGGACTCGATGATCTATTGAGGCCCCTTCCGACCCTAACATCTATGAATCCCTGAGCAGAGATTCTTTAAAATGCAGCCATGTGGTCCAGTTCTTCTCCACCCCGCTGAACCAGTTCTAACTGTTCCTTAAAGACATCCTTCCCTAGAAGGTGAAAACATTCAGGTTTACACTTTATCTCTCCAAAAACAAGTGATGAATGTTGCATGCATGGATTTGGTAAAGGGCCTTTTAACACTATTTACTTTAAATGGCACGAGAGACCCATAAATAACAACAAAACACCACATGCCCTTCCCTGCATCAATGTCATTAGCACTCTAGAGCATTGGAACTTGGATCAGGGTACTCAAAGGTGTTTAGGATTCTTCTTCAACAAAGCCTTGCTCTTTGTTTCTCATCTTAGCTTCCTTACTCAAAACCCTATCTCATTGTAATTTCTAAATCCCTTTTTAGGTGGTTTTAGCTCCTACTGGAAGTTCCAGCACAACACAAAGACCGCAAAACACTACAGAGTAAAGATGCACAGTAATCCATCAGTCTTGTGTTAGTTTCCTTTTCATTTCAATTTTGTTGTCATTCTCTCTCTCCTCAAATACCACTATGGATATAACTATTTTATCTATTAGCATTGCCAACAGAAATAAATATGTGATGTTAGAGGAGACATGGCACCTTCATCGTGCCAATAAATTGTTCAGCTGTGCCTTCATTCCTTAAATCTTCATGCTTATTGACGATGAGCTCTGTAGGATTGTAGAAGAGCTAATGCTAATCTCTTATTATGGAATAGGCCTTTGGGGCCTAAAAGAGAGAATTTTGGCTCAGGTTTTTTAAAAATTAAGTCTTTGTGAGGAAGAAAGTTAAAGTTAGGCTTGAAAGTGTAAGTCAATGCAAAATGGATACCCAGAATTAGGCTGCATACATCTGGGGTGCACTCCCATAGCAGGATACTAGAAGAATCCTGCTGGTCCTGGCAAGCAGATTCACACTTTATGTGAAATTGAAATAATGAAAAACTAGGAATTATCCCAAATAACTATCTGTGACAGAGCACCTTTGGTGCCTGTCACTTTAGGGACTGGAGCAGGGAGGTGGCTGATTGCAGCAGCCATTTTTACACTTACTCCAGAAAGGCAGCAGCCAAGGAGGCAACATTGGGCTGAGCTGCTCATGGAACACCTTGGAGGTAAGGGTGAGGCTATGGGGAAGGAGGAGGCCTCATGGTCCTGGATATGACTTGAAACTGCACTCTGCCAGGGAAGGGTCGCCTGATGGGGCTCCTAGTGGCATGGGAGCCCCCAAGAAATGCCAGGCCAGTTACTTCAGTGGTGAAAAGTGGGTAGGTGTGCCTTTAAAACCTCAGCCCCACTATATTGTGGAGAATATACAAACTACGTCTCTACGCGACACTGGTCAGGCCACAGCTGGAGTACTGTGTCCAGTTCTGGGCACCCCACTTCAAGAGGGATGTGGACAACATTGAGAGGGTCCAGAGGAGGGCCACCCGCATGATCCGGGGACAGCAGGGCAGACCCTACAATGAGAGGCTACGGGACCTGAACCTGTTCAGCCTTCACAAGAGAAGGCTGAGGGGGGAACTTGTGACCATCTATAAACTCACTAGTGGGGACCAGAAGGGTTTAGGGGAGACCTTGTTTCCCCTAGCGCCCCCTGGGATAACAAGGAATAACAGCCACAAGTTGTTGGAGAGTAGGTTTAGATTAGACATCTGTAGGAACTACTTCACAGTTAGGGCAGCTAGGATCTGGAACCAACTTCCAAGGGAAGTGGTGCTGGCTCCTACCCTGGGGGTCTTTCAGAAGTGGCTCGATGCCTACCTGGCTGGGGTCACTTGAGCCCAGTTTCCCTCCTGCCCAGGCAGGGGGTCGGACTTGAAGATCTACAAGGTCCCTTCCGACCCTACTTCTATGATTCTATGATTCTATATGGGGCCAGGCACACTGAGGAAAAGGCACCTGAGCCCCTGGGGTCTAAGATCTCAAACCCATGAAGGGGCATAGAGTTAGCCTTGGAGAAGGGACAGTATGAAGCCCTAGAGAGGGGGGAAGTATGGAGCTCAGGAGGGGCATAAAGGTGACTCTAAGGAGGGGTGGAGAGTGGCCCCAAGAGGGGGCAGAAAGAGCCAGGTGCCCGGGAATAGGCCATTTGCTATATTCAGACTAGGGTTAGGCATGGACCGACACACACAAGCTGGGTTGCAAGAAGAACCCACAGGGCTGCGGGGTTGATTACTCAGACTGAGTGGGAGCAAGCCTGATGGCCTGAAGGCTGCTCTTGGGGAGCAGGACAGAGTGAAAGAGGCCCAGAAGAGGCGCAGAATGAAAGAGGCCCAGTGAGAGGGGGCGGTATGATTGAGTGAGTTGAAGAAGCCCAACATGGGGCAAAGTTTGGCCTGGCTCTGGTTGGAACTCTTGTATTTATGAATGCTATCTGCGAGGCATGGGCTGCAGTATCACCCCTTGGCAACAGGGGTTCAAAATGGGCAGCCTCCCATCGAAGTACAATTTTTATTATTTACCAACAAGGTGTGGCAGGAAAGCTTGGTGGGCAGCATGCCCATAGACAGGAAGCAGGCTAGTGCTAGCACTGGGCCTGGAAGCTTACCCCATCACACTAGCTCCAATGAGCCCCAAAACCTTTGGAGCAGGCTTATGCAGTAACTATCAAGTTTCCATGTGGACTAGGGAGAGGACAATCTTATATGGATTTAATATTATTTGAAAATGGTTGAAGATGTTTCCTCTGGCATTTCTAAACCAGTAATGGTGGATGCCAGGGAGGACACTGAATTAGAGATATCTGATTCAACGCTGTCACTCTGTAGCATCCATTTCTGCCACTGCCAGAGATAGAATTCTGAGCTAAATAGATCACCGGTCTGATCTAGCATGTCATTACTTATGTCCTTATGTTCATTGCTTGCCACTACCTTGTATTTGAGCCATTTAATTCCTGCATCTATACTATTTTGTTAATTTATTTTTCTTCACATGTCTTTGAAGCTGGGGAAAGTCTCATGTCCAAATAACAAGAACGCAGCTGAGACCTAATCCTGCACTAAAGTCAATGATAACATTCCCATTGACTTCAAGTCAAGCATTCATAGGGGTCTTAACTAGGGCTGAGAAGTCAAGGCATTCATGGTGGAGAACCATGGCCTCTGCATTTCAATTTCTTGTTGCTCACCAGATGCCTTAGTTTTCTGCTCTTCACGTCTATTCAAGGCACTTCAAGGCTTCCTCATCCAAATGAGAAAATGGATAAGTCTATTTTACCAGGTGGTTTCTTTCCTTTACCCCAAAGGAAACTGAGTGGTAGACACAGAAGATGGGTTAATTAAATAACCCCTACTTGAAATATAATGTGCAAGATCAATAATTAGTCCAAGAGTACAATGAGGGCTATTCCTGAACCTTCACTTACAGGCTTGATTAACATCTCTCTAAGAAATAGGAGAATATTTCCCTCCGAACTGCATTTTCATTGAGTCCCTAAAGAAGGTACTTATGTTTAATCATAAGCAGCCCTCCTTTATAGTCATAGTTCTAAGCAGGGGTGAGTCAGGTGGAAGAGAAACCTTCGATAATTTATGAATCCCTCCCTCCTCAGCTTGGATTAATCAGGTTACCACCCACTTTTGCAGTAAATGATTTATAGCTGCAGCACATGTAATCTCCTGCAGAAAGTGAATCACTGACAATATTTCTGAATCTCAAACCTCCGAAGGATTTTAGAGGAGCTGGGTGCCTACTGAAGTTTGAACATCCCTACAGTTTTGTACAGATTCATGCTGTATTTGCATATCACCCCAGGTGTTTTTAATATTATTCCTCCCCTGAGAGAGATGGAATTCAATGATTGTGAAGAAAAAAATGCCAACCAGAAGGCAAGCTGAAATTTTCATGGAGATGCAGGCAATCCTTCCCTAACTTTCCTTGCTATGGCTTGTGATTTAAACAGAGACTCAACAACTCTAACTTTTAGAAAAAATGAATTCTGTGACACTTAGTTTCCCTGCACCAGTCCAGTTGCAAGAGTTGGACATTAAACTGTTTTTTATAGCTCAAGTGACATCTTTTCTCCCTAAATAAAACAGTATCATCTCCTCATCATTCATATTGGCCAAATCCCATCTCAGCTAGCCAAAGTAATCTGTATCTTTCTAAAGCATCACATGTGAAGCGCTTTGATTTTAGAGTATTCCAACATTGGGTGTATTTGTCAGATATGCTGAGGGAAGAACCAATCCAGAATCCTTTTCCAAAAGAGAAAAATTGAAAAGTTCACAAGAGATCTTCAGAACAGGCTCCTCGATGTCCAGTACTGTGTTAATTTTGATGGAAGAAATGGAGCAAGAGAGTCAAAGGTGCTAACATGATTCTGTTGCCATTTAATATTAAATAGTTCGGGTTTTTTTAAAGAAGATATTTGCTAGGTAGGCTAATCACCACTTTAAAATCTGTTTAACAATTTTTTAAATGGTCAAAAAGGAAGAAAAATAAAGCATTTGAAAATGTAGTGTTAAGGAAGGTTTCATTTTAACAATACCCTTTATTCATTTCCCTTTCACTATGTGGATTGTATTAAAAAGAATGGATGCCTTTCTTGGGAGGAAGTGGGGCAAAGGCTAGTCAACTAAGAAGGACTGGAGTTGTTGTTGCCAGTAGTGCTGATGTTAAAGTTTGGTCCTGCTTCTTTAAAGACAAAACAACATTTGTGTACACTTAAGAGGAGAAAAAAGAACAGCAAAGGTAGAAAATGCAGCTTGTTTTTGGTAATGATTCTTACAATCCCCGTGCTTGAGAAAAGAATGCGTGCTGTGCCTGCCTGTAAGTGACTCTAAAACACAGCTAATTTGTATCAACATTGGACTCTTTAAGATATTGCTTTTAGCAGCACTTTTGGTTGCAGTATTGAAAAATATGTATTCTTTGCCAGCTAAGAGAAACTGTAATTTACTTATTTTTATACCAATGACAAAAGGAGAGAGAGGGAAGAAAGAGTAGAAACAAGATAGATGAAAAGAAGAACCTACAAGGGGCATGAGCAGGAATACTAGTTCAAATTCCCGGTGGGATTCAGCCAGCACTGATAGATATCTTCCCTTTTTCTGTCTGTCTGGCTTGCAGCGGTCAGGACACCTCTTCAGTGTCACAGTGGATCCTGTAGTCACAGGAGCTGGTGAGCATGGCAGCCACAATGGGAAGGCCACCTGCCCTCCTTGCATCCATGTCAAACTGATGACCCCAGAAAGGGTCTGTACCAGGTTGGGGATAGCTTATGGTCTTTGTTACAGTCTCTGTTTCTCTGGAGCAAACTTCCTATTAGCAGGAATTGACATAAACAAACACTTAAATAACAAAGGATCTTTTGCTAGACCTGGAAAGAGTTTTGCTCGATTTTTGCTGCCACTAACCTGCACTCTTCCATCTCACTGTTGGTACTTCTGGCACCACACAGTCACTCACCTTCACTGAAGACCTTCTCCCATGGGCAGAGGGAGACCCTGGCACACATGACCCTTGAGTGCACCAGGCTGCAGCCCCTCCACCTCCAGAACCTCCTCTTGAGGTTCTGGTTGAATTTCACCCCCATCTTTTTGTTTTTGGTCACCCCATCTTCAGCCCTACCAAGTCCCAGGACCTCCTTGTCAACCTCCTCCTGGCCCTGGCCAAGTGGGCCCTGTATATGACCAGGAAGGAGGCTCTGGCTACGAAGGTGCCTGGAGACTCCAGGGTTGCTTTCCTCTCACTTGTCTGTGCACGGTTCCAGGCAGAGCACTAGTAGGCGGTATCCACCAGCTCCCTGGATGCCTTTGAGGACTGGTGGGTGTGGCCTGGGGGGCTTTGCTTGGTGTCCCCCGCAGGTGCACTTATTTTCACATTTTGACCCTTTGACCCACACAACACTCCTATCTTATTTTTTTCATTAGTTGTCCCAAGTATTTTGTTGTAGCATTCACCCATTAGCCCCCATACAATAGGGGCTACTTGTTAGCTGGGTGCTCCTTAGGTCCCATAGTATTTGAATGTTATAAATAAACAGGACCTTCTCCCAGACCCCCAGGAGTGCAGCAACCCTTGCATGGTCCTTGGGGCCTGTCCAGGAGCCCCTGCATGCTCTCTCTCACTCAGCTTCCTTCTCTCCTATGGGAGCTTTTAAACTCCCATGGCCCAGCTAATTATCAGGCAGCCAGACAGATTAAAGCATTTATAATATTAGAATAATCTGACATCTTGTTCCATGCCCTCTCCAGGATCTTCTTTGTGTCCTCAAATTTTTTCTGCTGTGTGGTAATGCAAAGATTGTCAGCATAGATGAAAGCTGACATTTGACAGGAAGTGGGTGGTCATTAATGTAGATGTTGAATAAAAGTGGGGTGAGCACCCTGGCTTGTGGTAAGCCATTCTTTTGGGAGTACCATCTATTTTCTGTCAAATTAGTTCCACATAGAAGCATGGATGTTTGGATTAAATCAAAGGAAGTTCCTTTCTTTGTGACAGGCTGAGCTGCATATTTGATGTTTGCACATTGCTTCAGGCTGCCTCTGGGTCTGGCCACAGGTCCCAACACTCAAGTAGTAAGCTGGGTGAAATGCCTAACAGGAGCTGCTGCACCCCTGGCTGGCAGACTCTGGCTGGGGTCTGTGCCAGTGGGACAGAAGAAGGAGGGGGTGAATTAAACCCCACTGTGTGTCTGTTTGTTTCACGCTGCTGCCAGGGCTGGCCATGCCTCCCACCACTCCAGCAGCAAGGACAGGGATGGGAAATGCATGATGGGCTGGTTCTTGCTTCCCCCTCCAGGCACACCCCATCTGGGGACTGTGCAGGCCAAGATGGGGGTTTAAACTCCTCCACAACCATACTCAGCCTGCTGGACCTGACCATGCCCTCCCTGCCCCCCCCCCCCCAGCTTTCCTGAAGCTGAAAGCACTCTAGCACCCCCCAGCTTCTAGTCTGAGCAACTGCAGGCATGTGCCTGCATTTCCAGAATCAAAAGTGAATGTCTATTCACTTGCTTGTCAGTTCAATCTACGCACGCTAGCTAACCTGCAAAGATTGAATTGATTCATGCTCAGGCTTTTTGAATGTTTGTACTTAGCCTCTGATTTCTTTGCAGTAGATAAACAGCTGTAATATTTTTCTGTAGTCAAAAACTGAGTGAAAATGAAGAGCTGGCATCTTCCTAGGGGTGCCTCAAGTCTAACAAAGGGTACATTGAGTGTTAAAAAGATTGAAAACCACTGGTTTAGGATTACATTAGTAACCTTAATTTTTCATTTTCTAACATTTGATTGTGTAGCTTTGCAACTATAACTGACATTTAACATAGTGGTTTGAGT
Source organism: Alligator mississippiensis (assembly GCF_030867095.1). Classification (NCBI taxonomy): domain Eukaryota; kingdom Metazoa; phylum Chordata; order Crocodylia; family Alligatoridae; genus Alligator; species Alligator mississippiensis. The sequence goes on from NC_081824.1 coordinate 164,724,221, forward strand.
TCATGCGTGTGTGTTGTGTGCATCATATCTTTGGCTTAGATTGAACTATAATGAAACTGCAAGTGGCACCTCCTTAACTCCAGGATTTCCCATGTGCCAAATTGTAAGTTCTTCCTGCATCCTCTGGTGGTGTTAGCTGATGTGGGGAGAGAGAGGGAGTATCACTGGAAAAATGCAAAACCACCCTCCCCTCCCCTGCCCCCCCCCCCGGCTATACTAATTTAGAAGATCCCCAATAATATCAGTATCTGTTGTTTTTCACATAATATAAGACCCATCTACTGAGAGAAATGTATTGGATTCAGCACAAACTGAAGGACCTTTTTCATCTGACCACAGACAAACTTTTTAAAGAAATTAAGGGAAGCAAAACCAGGTGACCAAAATTCTGCTTACTAGTAAAGCCTTTTTTCAGTTCTTTCCATGGATATATGGTGATCTCTCTGGAATATAAGATATAATGAAAAGCAGTCCTATAATTTATTTTCAGTGACATAATAAATATACAAACTATTTATTCTATATTTTCATTGTTGATAGCATTACCATGCCCCTGATAGTCCCACACTTCATATTTCTCATGTTATTCCCCTGTATCTTCTGAGTGCCCTATTTAAATCTGGAAATACATGCTCCATTTAGGGCACATCCCCCTTTCAAAAAAGAGGAAATTATTTTAGAAAGATTTCTTTGCAGTTAATCCCATCAGAAAGCCTGCACACATTCATAGATATACTGTAAATGAGTTTGCTGGTAAATCTATCTTTAGGTTCATCAAATATGGGGTATTGTAAACTGAAAAATATGATAATACTGAATTGCACTGAAGATTAATAACAAGTTCTACTGTGAAGATGTAATGCTCAAGGAACTCACTTTTACATAGTTTTGTAGAAAAGGTTTTTATCTACCCTTGTGATGATGTCACTACTTCCCAAAACACAGTAAAGTTACTCTGCTGCAAACTTGAAACATCTAAATGCAAATGCCTCAAGCAGAACTGGAGGATGAATGATTTCAAAACTATTTATCACCGTTCAGTTCAGCACAAGTAGAATTTATTGCCTTTGGGCCTTCAACTGACCAAGCAATGAATAAAAAAAGAAAATCTGCTGAATGTGCGTCTTGCTGAAGTTACTACTGGTGTTTTAATTCTGTGAGTAAAGTATTCTTTTTAAATTCATTGTGGGCTAATATCTTGCTGTGTCTTCCCTTTAGTTTTCATTCCCTTCATGCCTGCTCTCTGCCATTTTTTTCATGCTTGTCTTAATAGCAAGCAAGTTAGATTGTAAAGGAAAATATTTTAAGATCTAGGCTTCTCTCTCTGTTTGTAATATTGGTCTATTTAAATGGGTCTGTAAGCAAGTTTGATTGGTAAATAGGTTTGTGAACATTTTTCATTGTGTTTTAAATTCTTCACTTTTAATTTTTCTCTTTTTCTTCACCTCATTTTTATGTTGGTTCTTGTTATGAGTATTGTGTTTGTTATACTAATATTCAGAGACCTCAACCAAAATTAGGTGTTCATTTTGTTAAACAGTATGGGCACCTACACACATGTGGGACATTTGCTCCAACGTGTGTGGAATAATCAAGTCTGCTGAAGCATGCTAATTGAAGTCTCCATGCTTGAAAATGGTGGTGGGGGTGCTTTAACTAAAGCTTGTTGAACAAGCTTTAATTAAAGCACCTCCACCACCATTTTGAAGCATGGGATGCTGAATATACATGCCACTATGAGCACTTTAATTAGAGTAGCTCTTGGAGTTATTGGTCCAAGAAAAGATATCATCTAAAGAAATACATGCCTTTTCTCTTAAGGGCATTCAGTATCTTGGAAAGAGGCCTTTGGAATTACTGTATTTACTTGAATCTAAGATTACCCTGAATTTAAAATGACCCCCCAATAATTAGATTACACACAAGAAAACATTTTTATTTGGTATTATTTTTATAAACAGATCTATTGACAAACTATACAAATCCCCGTAAATCATACATTTAAATTAATTTCATTTCAAATATTAATTTAACTTAATCTATATTAGGTTGTGTCCAAAACCTGCTGAGTGCTACTCGTTTCTTAGATCCTACAATTTGGGACTGCTTTTCATTATATCTGATCACTTGCATGTGGATCCTCACTCTCACACTCTTCACTGTCCTCATCTTCTTCTTGTCTTCCCACAAAACATCATCTTTGGTTCCAGCCATGGCATTGGATATACAGCACTTCTTGAAGCCTTTAATAAAGGATTCTGAAGATATCCAACCCCAAGAAGTAAGAATCTGTGAGCAAAATAGTGCTATGATTGGCTGCTTAATCTTCCCACCAGGTATAGTCTTATGGTTACCTGTCAAGAGCCAGTTTCAGTACTGACACTGTAAATGGTCCTTAAAGGGCTTATTAACTATGACATTCAGTACTTGGAGTCAATCACAATTCATTGACTCAACTTTTTGTTTTCACACCTGGTCTTAAATACCCTTTGAATGCCTCTAACACTAACATTCCTCTTTTCTTTAGCAGTGCCCCAGGTTTCCATTTTCCCAGAATGTCTAACCATTCATCAGTCCACTTGGCATCCGTCCTTGTCCCTGGCATCTAACCACTATTCCTGGTGGCAACTTTTATTGTGGCAGAGTTTTGCATTTCAAAATCATATAGCATGGCACTTTTCTCCCATCTGCCAATACTGCTAACATCACTGTAATTCACAACTTTTCATTTCCTGTATTTCTCATAATTATGCATTTTGTACCTTTCTCATGGACAGTGACATTGTTTGTCATGTGAAAATACACTGGTGTCTCATCAGCATTACCTGGCCCAGCAAATCATGAGTTTTCCATAACCCAATAATGTACTGCTGGAATTCAACAAGTTTTTCACTGCAGTCTGGTAACTTTTGTGCAAGTGATGTTCTTTATCTCTGACCTAAGCCACTGTGTTATATCATTCAGATATACCACCCACTACTTGCTTTGAATTTTTGAATGGGGAATTCCTTCACTATTTCTAATGCCTTGAGTCAAAACACTTTGTGAGTTTCATAGTTGGTAGGGTCAGAAGGGACCTAAGCAAGTCATCAAGTCTGACCCCCTGCCATGGGCAGGAAAAGAATGCTGGGGTCAAACAACCCCGGCTAGGTGACTGTCTAGCCTCCTTTTGAAGATCCCCAGGGTAGGGGCAGGCACCACTTCCCTAGGAAGTTGGTTCCAGATCCTAGCCACCCTGACTGTGAAGTAGTGACTCCTGATATCTAGCCTGAATCTATTCTCAGTCAGCTTATGGCCGTTATTCCTTGTAACTCCCGGTAGTGCTTGGGGGAACAGGGACTCTCCCATTGCTTGCTGGTCCTCCTTGGCAAGTTTGTAGGTGGCCACCAGATCCCCTCCTAGCCTTCTTTTGTGTAGGCTGAGCAGGTTCAGGCCCCATAGTCTCTCCACATAGGGACTGCCCTGCTGCCCCCTGATCATGGGAGTGGCCCTCCTCTGTACTCTCTCAGTGCTGTCCACATCTCTCCTGAAGTGCAGTGCCCAGAACTGGACACAGTACTCCAACTGCAGCCTGACCAAAGTTGCAAAGAGGGGGAGGATCACCTCCTTGGACCTGCTCGTGATGCATCTATGGATGCATGACAAGGTGTGGTTAGCCTTCCTGACTATGTCCCCACATTGGTGGCCCATGTTCATCTTGGAATCAATAGTGACTCCAAGATCCTTTTCTGCCTCTGTGCTGACAAGAAGGGAGTTCCCCAGTCTGTAGGTATGCTGCTGGCTTTTCCTCCCCAGGTGCAACACCTTGCACTTGTTCGTATTGAAACCCATCCTATTCTCATCTGCCCATCGCTGTAACCTGTCCAGATCTAGTTGTAGCCTGTCCCTCTCTTCTAGTATGCTCACTTCTCCCCACATCTTAGTGTTATCTGTGAACTTGAACAAGGTGCTTTTCATGCCCTCATCCAAGTCGCTGATGAAGATATTGAACAGTGGGGACCTGAGGACCAAGCCCTGGGGAACCCCACTGCCCACATCCCTTCAGGTCGAAAATGACCCATCCACCACCACCACTCTCTGGTCGCAACCCTCCAGCCAGTTTGCGACCCATCTGACTGTGTAGGCATTGACACCACAGTTGCCTATTTTTTTAATGAGAATGGGGTGAGAGACAGTGTCGAAGGCCTTCCCAAAGTCCAGAAAGACTACGTCGACTGTGACACCTGCGTCCAGGGCTCTTGTGACCTGGTCGTAGAAGGCAACCAGGTTGGTCTGACAGGATCTGCTTCTAATGAACCCATGTTAATTGCCTCTAAGCATAATCTCCCCTGCTGGCCCCTTGCAGATGTGCTCCTGGATAATTTTCTCAAAGTGCTTCCCCAGGACCGAGGTAAGACTAACAGGCCTATAGTTTCCTGGGTCCTCCTTCCTCCCTTTTTTGAAAATGGGGACCACACTGGCCCTTTTCCAGTCCTCTGGCAGCTTGCCAGAGCACCATGAGTGTTTGTAAAGCTGTACCAGGGGTCCCACAATGACCTCTGCCACTTCCCTCAGCACTCTGGGGTTGAGATTGTCAGGACCTGCCGATCTGAACACATCTAGTCCCAACAGAAGTTCCCTAACTAGGTCCTCACTGACCCTGGGCCTGACTGCACCTCCCCTGGGTCCATTCAAATTCCCAGTGGGGGGAAATGTATCTGTCCCTGCTCAGAAAAATGGAAGAAAAGAAACTGTTAAAATGATTAGCTTTGTCGCCTGGTGCTTCCACCAGATTACCAAGCATGTCCTGCAGAGGCCCCATGTTACTTGGTACCTTCTTTTTACCCGCTATGTATTGAAAAAAGGACTTTTTGTTATCCTAGATCCAGGTCGCTAGTCCCAGTTCCATCTCCGCCTTAGCCTTCCTAACAGCCCCCCTACAATCGCAAGCAATGGAGGTATACTCTTTGGTGAGGGCCCCTCTCTTCCATTGGGTGTACACCTCCTTTTTGGCTTTGAGATGTTCGTGGATGCTTTTGGTGAGCCATGGGGGCTTTTGAGTGCTCTTGCCCCCTTTGATACGCATGGGGATTGTCACCCTTTGGGACTGGCAGATCATCTCTTTAAAGAACGATCACTCCTCTTGGACTCCCAACTCTCCTCCCCTCCGGGACCTCAGTGCCAGAGTGATTGTCATTCCCTCCTGTTTCTTTACTTGAACGTATTTGAAACCTTGTTTATCAGTTTCAGTAAAGCAACCTTATTTTGGACTCCCAATTGGTTTCATGTGTACTTAGCATTCTCAAGTGTTTCTTTTAATTGTCTCCATTGATACACATTTGCTTCAATAGCATTATACTACCTTCCCACCTCACAATTATTTGGTTTTTCAGCATTATTTATAACCTTCATTTTAAAGTTTGTATCATAGCTATGCTAAATTCCCTTTGGTATCTTCACATTTGTACCAGTATTTCCTTTGTTTTGTACATGGCCACTGCTTACCTAACAGAATTTACCATGGGTTTCTATAGCTTTAAATTTTGCCCAGTCAGTGGTGATCAGGCCCTGTAATCTGCTGCTTTTCCTGCTACTCTGCCAGTTGCTCTCCTGCCAGCTGCCTCCCTGCTGGATGCCTTGCCACTTGCCTTGCTGCTGTCAGGTGCCTCATAGTATACTGGTTCCCTTGCCACCACTGACTGGAACCTCTCTGTATGCTAACTCCCTCACTAGCATGCTCAGGCTGGGTCCCTCTTCACCACTTCCGGATCCCTTGTTGCATGCTGGATTCCTCATCAGTATATACATTCTAGACCCCTTGTCACTGCTGGGTGCCTCACCTCATGCTGGGTCTCTTGCCATGCTGGGAGCCTTGCCATGTGCTGGATCCCTTGCCACTGGTAAGGAGTCACATTGCATGCTGGATCCCTCCTCACCACTGCTTAGAGTCTTGCCACACATTGGGTTCTTTGCGGAGTGCTGGATCCCTTGTCACTGCAGTCAGGTCCTCCCTGCAGCATGCAGGGTACCTGGCTGGCCCCCAGGGGTCCCTCCTCCCTGAGTGCTGGCCAGCCCTTGCATGGGCTTTCCCTGCTGTGTGCTGTCTGGGATCCCTCTTCCCTGTGTGCTGGCTGGCCCCTGTGTGGCCCCTCCCTGCTGCATGCCTGGACAACCTCCCCCACAGCATGATGGGTGCCTGGCAGACAAGTGATCAGGTCACTCCCAGCTGTTCCCTGGATGACAGGTGCTGAGGCAACTTGGCATGTGCTGGCCAGGCTCCTTGTATGCAGATCAAAATGACCCAGGAGGTGCCAGCCAGGAATCATCCCTGTAGCCTGTGGGGTTTCTGGCCAATGCATACTGACTCGCTTTGAGCTGCTGCTCAGGTGGCAGGTGCTGGAGCAACCTGGCACACAGCAAGGGACCCACCAAAGCTGCCAGTGTGTGAAAAGTTGATTTGGTACCCAACACTGGGGCAGCACCTTAGAGTGACTCTACATATGCTGGCCAGTAACTCCACACACTGTGGGGACAGTGCCTGGCCAGCACTTGGCAGGTCATTTCAAGTTGCATGTGGGGTTTTCTGCCAGATGGTGCTGAAGCCCCTTGGCACATCTGGCCAGTAGCAGCTTGGAGTGACCCTGTCCCAGACAGCCAGGAACGCCTCACTGTGAGGTGAGCTCAAGCGCTCTCTGCTGGCTGGCCATGTACATTTTCTGGTTGCAGTTAAGTTTTAAGATGAGGCTTGATTTTTTTTTTTTCCCCCATGTTAAGTGGGGAAAAAACTCATCTTATAAACAAATAAATAAGGTAGGTATTTAATTAGCAACACTGTAGGATCCAGTCACTGTTCACTTAAAGGCAGCCAAAGCTATCCAGTCTATATTGTATCTTTGCATCTCAGGTCGTCCTGATAAGTTGTGTACAATTTTCTTTAATAACCATTTCTCTTCAATAAGGTTCAGCTTAATGTGTAAACTGATACAGATATTTACTGTGAAGCTTCATGCTTTCAATTTTAAAAAATCCTTCATGTTTGCACTGAGAAATGTTTCAATGTTAAACATGTTCTGCATAGCTTTATTTTTTAGTTCTGTGACAGTAAAATGGACTATTAGATCTTTTAAATTAAATATGCTTTTGTATTTTATAAATAATTTAAATACACCGGTGGGGTGACCCTACTTTCAATTTCTCATCCAAATGGAAACCCCCTTGCATGGTCAGCCAAAGAAATAGTATTATATATTGTTTTGCACACAGATGTAAGTGGTAGTTAATGGGAAATGGTTGTGATGTATGTGCTGTCACTACCTAAGTCAAAGATTAATTTTAACTGAAAGCTTCCAAGTTAGCATGTGTGTTAAATGTACAATGTCATTAAAAAAAACAACAACCCAGTATGGGGAGAATACTCTTACCTGGCTAATGCCAATGAGGAGACAGGGTTTTTAATAAACCACATTTATTGTGGGGTTGTTAATAAAAAAAAGTCAGTCACAGCTGAATTTTGTGTTGGGTCTTAAGTTAGGTCATTCATCTGGCCCAAATGGGCTCTTTGACAACATACGGTATCGTCATGGGCACCAGGTAGTACCTTTTGCTCCACTATCTTTAGACTGAATTGGTGAGCATGAATTGCTGTGCAGAAGTATGTCTTCCCTGCTTCTCTGTTTGAGAGGAGAGAACTTGCTGGGATTTCTCATAATTGAAAATATTGACTCTGTACTTGCTCTCTTAATCCTAATACATGATCTTGCTTCCCATCCCAATTTAAACAAATGCAAGTTGTGCTTGGATAGCCATTTTGCCAAATACAAGCTCTTAGCTTGATGTTGGAAGGCAAATTCTAAGGCATCTGGCTGATCAAGCGGGAAGAAAGTGACTTTGTCTCATTGTGATCATAGGAAAAAAACATCCCCTCAAACCTTTGCTTCATCTGCCCCCTGACCAGACCTTCCAGGTCCTAGAGGGGAAACTTGGCCAGCTCCAGTGAACTCACTTTTGGTTTTTATAAAAGTATAGGTCCCCTGTTCTGCAAAAGAGAACAGCCTGAAGTTATCAATTGCTCTAAAAAATCACCTTTATTACAGGCAATTTATATTATTTAGTTAAGGTAAATGAAATAGCAAAAAGATTGATTATACAAGAAAGATAAATTGTACAAGAAACATTTGGAACACAAGATATAGAAATAAAATAAATAATCTCACCCTCTTTTCTGACTAAAATGTAGTACCTCCAAGAGACTTATCAGTAGTTCCAGAGACCAGTCTTCCTGTTGAGTCTACCAGTTCTGACAACTAAGAGCCTGGATTCAGCTTCAAGACATGGAGGATTCCAAGACCACTTCTTCCCACCAGGCACCTCCCAAATACCTTAAAGCCAACACTGCACCCACTTCCCATCACCACCACCTTTATTTTTCCATTGAATCCATAGGAAGCAAGAGAGTCTTCTACAACATTTCTGCCCAGAGATTGGATTTCCCTTGACAGATGTCTCTTGGAACGTACTAGCTTTTATGTGAGGCTAACACTTCCTATTCCTGGATGATCAATATATACACGTAATTTGTGGTGACCATCCCAGAGATTTCATAGATCTCCCTTCCAGGTGCCTGGGATTCTAGGTTTTTTTAACAAGGATTCCTTGCCCTGAAATGTACTTATCATTGTTTGAGGTTGTAGGGCAGGGGCAGGCAATTATTTTGGGCAGAGGGCCGCTACTGAGTTTTTTGGCAAGGCATCGAGGGTCTCATGACAGGCAGCCAGGGGCAGATAAATATTAACTTTCTAAATCTTTAGGGACCCCACAGGCCGGATAAAATGGCTTGGCAGGCCGCATCCAGCCCGCAGGCCACATTTTGCCCACCCCTATTCTAGGGGTACCTTCCAGAGTTTGGCCCCTCCCTTGTTTAAAAGGCGTGCAAGTATCCTCTGGAATGCAGCTAGTCACTGTTTTGTGTGCAGGGGAAAGGGGGAAGGGAGTTAACACCTAATTGAGCAAAGGGACTCACTGCTTGTCTTTTGCTTGTCATTTTACCAAAGCAAAAAAATCCATTCAGATCAAACCATGGTTTATATAAACATAAACAATGATAAAACTACACAGAGCTTCACATTAGCTGTAAACAGATACCAAACGTGACTGTGATAAAACCAAGTCATGAACCTATCTGTGTATGACACAGTGGCTAAGTATAGATGGTTAAAAAGCCTGAGGCTGAATTGATTCAGTCTTTGCAGTTTAGTCTAAGCTGCATAGATTAAACAGATAAGCAAGTGAACGGACATTCATTTTTATGACAAAAATGTAGCTATATGCCTGCAGTGGCTCAGACCAGAAGCCAGGGGGGCATTAGAACTCCCTCCTCAGCTGGGGCAGACAGCTTGGGCCAAGACTAGTCCACCCACTTTGCAAGAGGGAGCTTGCAGGGGAGGTATAAAACATCCTGGGATGCTGGGGGACAGTGAGATAATTTGAATTTAGAGGGGATCTAGGGCAGAAGTTCAATAAACATATTAAACCTAAATCAGTTAAATCTGATAATACATCCATCTAGATTTATCTTAAAACAGTTTGGGCCATTTTGAAGGTGGTTTATGTGCACTCATCTTCTGTTGTGTTACAGATTTGAACTGCTTTTGATCACTTACACTAGTTTATGTGTAACTTCCGTCCCTAGCTATAATTTATCAAAGCAGGAAAGAGTGTTTTGGGGTTAAACCATGACATAAGGATTACATTTTTTGGTCATGCATATTATTACTAAAATTACAGCTTATCTAAAGCATCTCTCATGCTTTCTCTCCATTTTCTGTGTAACTTACTAATATACAATTTGACTCCACTAAAAAGAATGGCAGAATCATATTCATTTCATAATGAACATGGTCAAGATTCAACTCTTACAGCTGTGATACAGAGGCTCCCTGAATTAGTGTAGTTCCATTTCACAATGAGGATGATGGATTAAGAACGGGGTAATGGGGTGCAAGTTCAGAATCTACTGCTGCTTCCACTTCTAAGTCAGGTAAGCAGTGCACTGCAGCACAGTAGCTCTAGCATCACAGGCAGCCAAACTGTGACAGAGCCTTTCTTTCCTTTCCTGCAGGAGCTTCTTCTCTAGCAGCTGCCAGTGAACTCTCCCCACTAGCTTCAGCCCTGGAGCTTAGATGTGCCCAGGGCCCTGCATCCTTCCAGTCAGCTGACCAGCGACAGGTGCTAGGGGTGTTGGTCTAAGGACATGGTACCGGCAGACAAAGTCCTTTAGGTCAATCTGATATCTTTTTAGTAGACCAACTGAATAGTTAGAGAAATACATCTAAGCAAGCTTTGGGGTTGAAAAGCCCTTTGTCAGGCTGAGGAAGCACCTGCAGTTGTGTGTGTGTGTGTGTGTGTGTGTGTTCTGTTTCTGGATGGAAGGAATAGTAAAAAAGCCAGAGGCTGGCATGCAATGCAGGCAAGAAATCCAGTCAGTGCAAATGGAAATTGAGGCATCAGGGGATGAGAGAGACAGGCTGGGGTAGGGAGAAAGGGAGATGTAGCAGGTAAAAGTGAAGAGATACCTGGAAAGTCAGATGTCATGTGTCATAAATTCAATGTCTATATTGAGTTTCTGTATCTAGGAGGTTGATGAGGTGAAGTTCACAGGCCTGGCTGTGAAAAGTGGTTTTTAAATTCAAACAAGCACTGAACCTCACTAACGTCATCACCAGAAGCCAACTTCCTACCGCTCAAAACACAAAACCTGCCAACATATCTCTAGTACTTCCACAAATTGCACACCAGAATCTATCAAAGACAAGAATACCCAACTACCTGTTGGGACATATTTCTCACAAAAAACACTCTGTCTCCAGTCTCTCACTCCTGATCCTCAAAGGGAATTTACAAACCACTTTTCACAGACAGGCCTATAATCTTCACTTCATCAACTCTCAATTTTGGTATTATCTTCTACGTTTTCCTTGCACATGCTTAACAGTGAACAGTCACCTTTATCTATGGTCACATGCCTCTGCAACATATCATATATCTATGCAATTTTTATAGAGATAGAATGAGCTCCATCCGAGGGTGCTGAAGGCACTGGCCGACATCATTGCAGAGCCACTGGCGGGTATATTCGAACACTCGTGGCACACAGGCCAAGTCCCGGAGGACTGGAAAAGGGTTAACGTGGTCCCCATTTTCAAAAAGGGGAGGAAGGAGGACCCGGGCAACTATAGGCCAGTCAGTCTCACCTCCATCCTTGGTAAAGTCTTTGAAAAAGTTATCAAGTCTCACATTTGTGAGAACCCGGCAGGGCAAATTATGCTGAGGGGAAACCAGCACGGGTTTGTGGCGGGCAGATCGTGCCTGACCAATCTAGTCTCTTTCTATGACCAGGTTACGAAACGCCTGGACACAGGAGGAGGGGTGGATGTCGTATACTTAGACTTCAGGAAGGCCTTCGATACGGTATCCCACCCCATACTGGTGAACAAGTTAAGAGGCTGTGATGTGGATGACTACACAGTCCGGTGGGTGGCGAATTGGCTAGAGGGTCGCACCCAAAGAGTCGTGGTGGATGGGTTGGTCTCGACCTGGAAGGGTGTGGGCAGTGGGGTCCCGCAGGGCTCGGTCCTTGGACTGATACTGTTTAATGTCTTCATCAGTGACTTGGACAAGGGAGTCAAATGTACTCTGTCCAAGTTTGCAGATGACACAAAGCTATGGGGAGAAGTGGACACGCTGGAGGGCAGGGAACAGCTGCAGGCAGACCTGGATAGGTTGGACAAGTGGGCAGAAAACAACAGGATGCAGTTCAACAAGGAGAAATGCAAAGTGCTGCACCTAGGGAGGAAAAATGTCCAGCACACCTACAGCCAAGGGAATGACCTGCTGGGTGGCACAGAGGTGGAAAGGGATCTTGGAGTCCTAGTGGACTCTAAGATGAACATAAGCCGGCAGTGTGACGAAGCCATCAGAAAAGCCAATGGCACTTTATCGTGCATCAGCAGATGCATGACGAATAGGTCCAGGGAGGTGATACTTCCCCTCTATAGGGCGCTGGTCAGACCACAGTTGGAGTACTGCGTGCAATTCTGGGTGCCACACTTCAAGAAGGATGCGGATAACCTGGAGAGGGTCCAGAGAAGGGCAACTCGTATGGTCAAGGGCCTGCAGACCAAGCCCTATGAGGAGAGACTAGAGAAACTGGACCTTTTCAGCCTCCGCAAGAGAAGGTTGAGAGGCGACCTTGTGGCTGCCTTTAAGTTCATCACGGGGGCACAGAAGGGAATTGGTGAGTATTTATTCACCAAGGCGCCCCTGGGGGTTACAAGAAACAATGGCCACAAGCTAGCAGAGAGCAGATTTAGATTGGACATTAGGAAGAACTTCTTTACAGTTCGAGTGGCCAAGGTCTGGAACGGGCTCCCAAGGGAGGTGGTGCTCACCCCTACCCTGGGGGTCTTCAAGAGGAGGTTAGATGAGTATCTAGATGGGGTCATCTAGACCCAGCACTCTTTCCTGCTTATGCAGGGGGTCGGACTCGATGATCTATTGAGGTCCCTTCCAACCCTAACATCTATGAATCTATGAATGTCTAAGAATATCATTAATTATTTTTTAGCCCCTATAATAAACCAGGTGCTTTCCCAACAAACAAGAAAAAACTTTTCCCTAAACTGAAAGATTACAGTGTAAAGAATAGAATATCTTAATGTATTCTCCCACTATATCTTACTGCATTATTTAATACAACTAAGACTTTATATGTAAGTCAGCTGGGAGCAGAAGCCACCCATCTTAAGCTTCCTCCTGGGCAGGAGCAGAACAGCAGGAGGAGGATCCACTGGATGTGATGGGAATGGAGTAGCACCCAGGCCGTGCTTGGAGCAGCTGCATTGGAAATGTGTGTGCTAGCCAGGGCCAGGGGCCAGGTTGCTGGGCATGGACTGTAGCACAGCACGGGCTGCCTTGGGCTGAGTTCAGCCCCATGCAGCATGCCATGGGAGCAGCCACAGGCCAGATCAAATCAATTGGTAGGCACCCCCCTCAGACCAGATTCAATCAGTTGGTGGGCCAAATTTTGCCCACCCCTGCTATAGGTGATTTGCCCTCTCTTCTCTAACTGCAAATCACATGAGAGAAGAAGGCTTTTGGTAGAGATTAGAACAGTGAAAATGTGAGGTTTGGTGCACTGTGACTAACGGTTAATCACTGCAAGAGTGTAAGGGGCACAAAGAAATGAAGAGGATAGCCAGGCTATAACTTTTGTAGCAGTGTGTGAAGGGGATGGAGACAAGGAATTTGAAATATACAAGAAATATACAAGGAAAAGGGATTCTGAAAACCAGAAATTTAAACCTATTGTGCCAGATCTTCAGTGCACCTGTCTACACATGCATTTGATCTGAGATCAGTTTACTTGTGACTAAACTACTCATGAGTAAATGCACCCGGGCAGGTGTCTACACATGCAGAGATGAGGCAGTAGATTTGCTGCTCCGAGCAGCAAACTGCTTCCACTTCCTGCAGCCCTGCAGTGGGGCCCTGCTACCACTAAGGGGAACTCAAGGCACCCCCTGGGTGCTAGCCCAGGGGCTGGCAGGGAGCACCAGGCCAGGAGACAGCTGTCTCCTGGCCAGAGCTGGGAGATTGCTCCGCACCTCAGCTCCCTGATTGGGACAGGGGACTTAGAAAGAGCTGCAGGAGAGGGGCAGGTCCCAGTTGCCTGCCCTGATCTGCTGGTGAGACAGTTAGCAGCGAGCCCCCAGCTGGGCAGGGATTCCTCCTACTGCCAGGGAATCACTACTAGCTGCTCCACTGGTGGATGGAGCAGGGGGCAGGTCTGTCCACCCCTGCAGCTCTTTCCAAGCCCCGCACCTCAATCATCCAATTAAGGCACAGGGCTGGGCCTACTGTGCAGTTTGTAATCACAAATAAATTTGCTATTTGCATTTGCAGGTAGCAAATTTAGTCATGATTAGTGAGGTTTATTGTGTATGTGTAGATGCACATGCTTACTGTACAGTAAACTACACTACTTTGCAGTAAAGCATCTTGATGTGTCGTGTATGTTTGAATGAGTACAAGTCCAAAGAAGTCCATGGAGAACATTTTGAATTCCAGAGAGCTACAGCAGTTTACCAGATGAGAATGTTTCAGTAATGGGGAAAAGAGACTTAATGAAGGGCTCTGAGAAGACTGCCATGGACTGACTGATTAGTTAGGAAAATCGTTTTGTTTATAGTATTCAGAAGATGCAATATAGGTATCACTGATGCCACTTAAAGAAGAGGAGCTCACAGTAGATAGGTAGGAGATTCCAAATGCATGAACACATGTTTTTATTACCTGGAATGAAATGCTAGGTCAGATTTTCAAAAAGTCTGCAGAAAAACAAAGTTGGTCACTTAGAATCAGCACCATCTTCTCTTTAATGCAATAAAAAGATTTCCAATAATATCAACAGACATGGAATCATGTGGATGGCCAAGCTGCAATGAAAATGTCAAAGATAATACCAAAATCGAGAGTTGGGGGAAATTTTAGAGTTGGCAACAATAGTATTTAAAAGAAGAAAAGTAGAGGGTTTTACAAAAGGTAAAAATAACAAATTTGCTTTTTGTCCTGGTTGACCTTGAGATCACAGTGCATCATCCAAAATACATTGAACATGCAATTAGATTAATGAGAATAGATGGAAAGATAGGCTGCAGGATTGGAGTAATTGTCAACATGGAAAAAAAATAGCAGAAAACTTGAGTTAATTTGATGATTTGGGGGATAAAGAGTATACATAAAAAGTACTAAAGGAACCAAATATAGGGTCCTGTGAGGCCATTCAGAGAGAGAAAAAGTAAAGAAACTGCAAAGGAAGGAGCTGAAAAAGAAATGAGAGAGGTTAAATTAAGGAACACAAAGGGGTACTGCCACAAAAGCGAAGAAAGGAAAGAGTGATCAAGAGTACCAAATGCATCAGGAAGGTCAAGGAGGATATTATGATTCCAAATCTTAGCCTGGAAGAGGTCATTTGAGACTTTGGTGAACTAGTTTCAATGGAGAGGTCTGGAACCAGATTGCAGTGAGTCAGAGGAAAGGAAATCAATGGAGTAGTCGTAAACAACCCTTTCAAATCATTTAGAAGTGAAGAAGAGAAGGGAGACTTGTTTGAAAAAGTTGACCTATTTCCAGGAGGAATACATACACAATGTAGTGCTTATCCCTTTCCTGTCTTTGCAGTATGAAATACATGGACTTTTAAAAAATATTCATATTCTGTTTATCAGGGGATTTTTTTTTCCCCTCTGTTTTTAACAGTCTTCCTTTAAGACATCCCAGGCACCCACCCAAAGAACCACATATGCATTGTAGTCTGTGAATTTCTGTCTCAAATTTATGACTCAATATCCATTCAGCTATAGAGCTTCATTTGTGTTTTGTATGATCAGTGTTTGTGTGCTTCTGGTACTGGTTTATTTCTGCCAAACTAAAATTAAATTTGATTTTAAACCCCTGGAAATTTAGTAGGGACATAAAGTGAATGATTGTGCTATAGAGCACAATGTAGACCAGGCTGGCATACCGGATCATTTCTCTCAAAACAAGCTTGTGTTTCTGTGTTCATTCTTTTTAAATATAGAGCTTTACCCTACAAACCTTGGATTCTTCCACCTTGGCAATATTTAAGAGAGGCAAAAAATTAATTGCTGCTTTCTCTTTTGTATTTGGTCTTGATTAGAGGTTAGTTAGTAGTAATATAAATTCTATCTGAATGGAGAAGTAGCCCATTAACAGTAGCATTTGAGATTTACACATAATTTATGGAACTCCCTTTGAAGTCAGTCAAGATCTGTACCTAGAGTAAGAACAGATTAAGAGAATCTCCAAAACAGACAAAAGAGAGTCTTGCTCAAGGACTTTGAGATCCCAATTATCAAAATATTATCTTTGATTCAGTGCATCTCGGTTTTGGAGACATTAAAAGTATGTTAGGCAGGATATCCAAAAAGTAAGGTATTCCAATTGAGAGACTGCTTTGGAAAATTTGGCCTCGGTGACAAACACTCCACAGGCTGCGTATCATAAAGCAAAATCATTTTCAGATTATTTAACTTCACTTCTTTTCTGACTCCCCAAAATCAAAGCAATTTATTTGGCCTGAGATTTTTCAATTTACATTTTAGCAGGGCACCAAGATGTGCCTGCTACTTTAAAGGACAGAAGCAACTTGGCCAGGCTGCTCAGAGGACTAGGCAGAACCCCACAGCTGCAGGCTGCTGAGCAACAGCCTGCAGCTGGTCAGGTGACAGGGAGGAGGCAGGGCCCTGGGGACACACAAACCCAGGGCTGGAGCTAGTAGAGGCTCTCTATTTCTAGTAACTGTCGAGGAAAGGAGCCCCTGCAGAAATGAGCTACCTGAGACTGGGTGCTGCCTACAAGAACAGTGAGGTTCCTGGAGTCTAAGGTACCTAAGGCTAAGAGATGTGGTCCTAAGGGGACAAGTTTTACCTTCTTAAGGAGACAGAACCCAGTCTCTACTAGCATTGTTTGTTGTGGCCCAGGGGCTTGCATTTGTGTTTGGTTTATACCAGAGGACCGGGATGAGGCTATAAGGGGAGGTTTGGAGGCCTCATTAGTGCTCAGATCTGGGCAGGGTCTGGGCACAGGATCTGAGCAGAGCCCAGTGATGGGCGAATAGAACCAGGTGTCAGAGAGAGAGGCACAGAACCAGGCACCAGAGACAAGGTATGAAGCCAGGCGCCTAGGAGGGAGGCACAGAGAAAGAGACATGGAGCCAGGTGCCAGAGATAGGCACTGAGAGTCAGATGTTAGAGAAAGGCGCAAAGAGGGTGCGTAGAGTTGATAACAACAGTGTAACATCTGTGAGTCATGGGGCATGATAAGAGGAGTTCAGAGTCATGTGTAAACCCCTAGACATTGGGGCATTAAAAGGGCAGCTTCCCACATTATTATTGCTCGTATCTTAACAACGGAGCATGGCAGATGAGACCAGGCAGACTACCCTGGACAGGTTAGCGGACCGCTACTGTGACCAGGTCCCTGGAGAGTGCCCCTGTCACATACATCAATATTTCCTTCCATGTTAAATTAATAGCTTATATATCAGATTGATTTATAGGTCATGAATAAATCATCTCATAGATTTTAGTTCATTTTTCTGTTAGCAAATTGTTCTCAAACTGATCTTCATTTCTTCAGTTATGTTTTTGATTTCCAAATATATACAGATTGCCATGTACAAATAAATATCAACCTGAGGAGTGCCCTAAAACTGTTCACATAGACTGAATGTAGTGTATAATATTGATTCTCTTCTGGGATGTGATGCTAATTACAATTTTAAAAATACCAATATAAAACATTGCACGTAATGGACAGTATGTAGTTCTGATCACACACAGCTAGCCTTGTTAGCATTAGAATGAAGATGTTCAAAAGAATAATAGGAACACTCAGAACTACTTCTGAGCTAATATCTGTGCAAAAATCTAATTTTGAAACCATCAGGGCATTCTTCACATGAGACTCCAGTACATGGTGTAGACACCAATAGAGTTGCATCAAATTAAACAACAAGAACATCTGGGTTACAGTCTTTCCAGGTGCAGAGTCTGATTCCATCTTCTCAAATGAATGACAAGCCAGGATGACCATACCTATTAACACTTTAAACCTCACTCAATATAATGAGAACACACCAGAGACAGGAATATCTCTCCAGTGTTTTCCCCATGTACTCTGCAGTTATAAGCAGCACTTGATGGGCAATGAAGGGATGGGCAGCTGCATATGCACCATGTCATAGATAGGCCCACCAAGGAAAGCTCCAGTAGTCAGAAGCAAGCAGCAGCTAGCCCCAGGTGCCAGAGGGAAGACCAGGAGGCTGAAGGCCAGACAGGGACTGCAGAGGAGCCACCCTTGCCCAATGGCTGGAGGGGCTCTACACCATGGTCCTCTGCCTCTGGCTGAAGTCTTCCCCCTAGTGGATTGCCAGTGGGTTCAGGAGGGGTTGTTGGGGAGGGGGAGCAGGAGGGAGTATGCTGTGTTGGAGGGACATAAAACTTGTTGAATGGAACCAGTCCAGAGTGTGTGTAGTCTTGGGAGAGCACTGTGGGCCTGGGATCCTTGGGCAGCAACCCAGGGGCCCTACTGAAGCGGGTGGGGGAGAAGGTGGTCTACAGGTGCTTCACAGACATGATGCCCTATCTGCCACTGCTGGAGGTAAGGAGCATCCACTCACCACAGGCTACTGGAACAGCATCCCCTGTCTGGTTGTACCTGCCTGGCCCCCTTTGGAGACCCTCCCCACTGGAGACCCCTGCCAGGCTGTGCCTGTCCACCCTCACCCCCCAAAAACCCCTGCCAGGCTAAGTCCATCCCCCCTTAGAGACCCCTGGCACCCCAGGCAGCTGTAGCCAGAACCTCTAGCTCCTCCTGGCTGCTGAAGGAGGTCAGAGCAGGGCAGAAGCATCCCTGGAACTACTGAATCCTATAAGGATTAAATCTGCTCCCAACGAGGTGCACATGTAGATGCATTCCCAGGGCTGATTTACTGCACTATATTTTGCTGTGCATTAAGTCTAATAGCATTAATTGAACATGTGTGTGCACCTGTGTAGAATTGCAAATTAACATTAGTATTTATTTACTGTTGTCTATCTAACAGAGACACTTAATTAAAAGTTGGCTGCAGAATAATGTCAAGATTTCTATTGAACTTTTGTTTCTATTTTTTCCGTGTTTCTTTCCTTGGTCATAACACTATCTGATGCAGTGTCAGCTTCAAACTTGTGACTTTTGGCTTTAAAAATGTTCATGTTAACAAACTGTAAAGTTTCAAATATTTAAGAAGATCTCTCTCTAAATAAGGTGAAGAAATGTTCAGAAGAAGGCCTAAGTACATATTTTTAATTGTATGGTATTCTGTAATAAACAAATCACCTTTATAATTTCTGTATTTTATGTATTTATGTAAGAATTGTGTTTAATAGATTCCTTGCTTTATCCCACTGTTATAGCATTAATGAATTTGACTATTCTATCTTAACAGCCTGTAGTCATAGATTTTAAAATATTACTGATATGCTTTTTGTCTGCGGTAAGCATGTTCTGTTTGTACTATTTCAGGATAGTACAGGTTCTATAGCATGGCCTCAAATTCTTTGCACAAGCAAAGAGTTCCAGTTGCAGTGAATGGGGATTCTAATAAGCAGAACTGTAGAATGTGACCCTTTAATCAGGAGGAGGAGAAAAAACAGGGAAATGTAACTGAGTGGGAGTCTTATTTTATACTACAGTCAGCAGTACAAGCAGGTTAAATTGTACAAAAGTGTTTGAATCAAGGTCAGTGTAACATATGGAAGGCTTTTCTCCATTCACAATTTTACACCACTGAACAATGGAAATACAAATTAATTATGTGGATAGTTGCAAAATATTAACCTGCTTTAAACATATACTGATATAATCACAGGTTTACATCATTATATTATTGATAAACACTTGCTACTTACACAGTAGACGTGTCTACGTGAGACACTACATTGCTGCAGTGATGAGCTATGGTGATGTAGCTCATCTCTATGGTGACGTAGCATCAGCGGGCAGTAACCATGATGTAGCAACAAGCTACTGCTCAGCAGAGTCAAAAATGACCCATGCACAGCCAGGACTGCATAGCACCAGTGGGTACTGCACTGCACAGTCATTTCGTACTTGCTTTAGCTGCAGCTTTAACTAAAACAAGCACTAAATGACTGTGAGGTACCAACTGCACAGTCAGGTGCATGTGTAGATGTGCCCAGTCAGGACACTATCTTTCCTAACAGGAACAAATGTGAAATTGTTTTAAGGATAGAACATATAGCAATGCCAAATTGAATACCAACTATTTCAAATTGGTTCTCCTGTTTTCTTATTCATGAAGTTTTACAAATTGCATTACACATGGTAATACAATGTGTTTTCATTAAATCCAAAGGAATAATGCTGCAGAGAAAGAAGCAAACAGAGCTGGATGTTAGCTTAAGAGCTGGTGTCAGAAATATTCTGCCAGATCTATTAATGAGTTCCTAAATCTCTCTTTCAGTTTTAGGGTGATTGTTTTTCTCCTCCCTCTTCTTCCATGAAAGGGGCATATTTCATAAAATCATCAATAGGATGATTCACTGAAAATGTTCAACTGAAGTGGATAGAATGACTTGTCATTAAAGTTTATTATTTTATGTTATTCCTCACCATGACCACTCCTGACCCTTTATTACCCTCCCAACCTCCTTATATCCCAGTCTCAGGATATTCATATTCTCTTTGTCCATTTGGCCTCTGCCATGGCCCAAAACATCCTCCATATCTTTAAAGACTGATTTGAATTATGTCATCACTAATGTTTTTGTTTATATTTACTAGGACTTTGGCAAGCCCTACAAGCCCTGAAATCCTGATTACTCTGCTAGTTAGAAAATATTGTTGAACTAGTTTTTGTGACATTTACCATTAGAATGCCTACAAAAAGAGCAGGTTTACAAAGCAATTCAATTCCAGTAAAGTAAGGGGTTTTTTTTCTATCAGATTAGATCTAGCTTGGTGTAACAGAGAACCCTTGCTGTGCTACCAGAAAGTGGTGTGGCCCCTTTAAGGCCCAGGTTTTTGTAATAAAAAGCAAAGCAGAGGTTAAGGAAGAACCCTGTGGGCAAGTCAGCTGACAAAGGAATCACCTGACCTGCAGGGCAGGGCTTAGGAAGTATAAGAGTGCAGAGCAGGAGAGAAAGGGAGCAGTCTGTTTCTGCAGGCTGCTGGGGCAGAAGCTCTAACCTGAAGAAGATGTTGTCAGATAAGCTGGTTGGGAGATGAAGGCTGTAATTTAATAGGAATGGAGCCCAGACCTGAAAGGAGCAGAGCTGAGTGAGTGAACTGCAATGAAGACTAAGATTAGTTACACAGCCCAAAGGAATAGGGGGATGAACTTTAGTTAAATTTCTCTGACCACCATTTTGAAGCATGGGGACACTGATACATGAGAAGCAGAGGCTGGCTGGAGCATGCTAATTAGCATGTTTCAACAGACATGATTAATTGAACCTACTCCAACATACTATAATTACAGCACATCAGAGCAGCCTCCCAGCATGTCTACAGGTACCCACTCATCAAATGAGTGTTGCACATGTTATATCAGAATATATGCAACACTCACATTTGCTCCTGTCAGAGTACCTAATATTTAAGTATACTGTGTTTTTCATTCCTAGAGATTTTTTTGCCTGGTCTGAAAATGTTGCTAAGTTCCTTGAGGCAATAAGGAACAATAAATCCAAACCCACAACCTTCTTCTCGTTTAGTGCTACCTTCCTAGGGAGCCTTAGGAACTTCATGATTTGAATGTATGGAGGGTTAGAGGTGCTTTGCATGGGGCTTTGTATGTTGATGCTGAAGGACAGCACTATTGCTAATAAGTACCTTAAAGTCTTCCAGAGTGTCAAATGCAAGAGTTGAGTACTTGTAAAATGGTTCAGGGGTTTTAGAACTAAAACAACCTAAGCCATCCAGTGTTCCTAATAATCACCAGTACAGTACATTTCTCATCTCCTTGTGAAACATACAGACCTGAAACTTGAAATATTCTGAAACTTGACCCTAGAGTTTCCTGGATATCAGTGCCAAGCAAAATTCCCTCTTTTAGGCATAAGAAATGACTGAGTTAATTGAATAACGCATTAAGGCAGTCTGTGCCTCATTGAAAAACTGAGCTATTGGTTAATGTAAGCCTCCTTATACAGCAAGGAAGGGCTCTCATATAGGGGAACTATCTTTGTATAAGGGATATGTCTATTTCCCCTGGTACAATTTTAAAAGTATAAGTGAATAAACACTGTGGAAAAGCAGGGAGAATTATGACCCAATGGAGAAAAGTCAGCATTGTGCAGCAGGAGTAGGTATGGTGTGGGGTGCAAAATATCCATAAGAAAATAATTTCATACTTTAAAAATGCTATATAGAACTTCATATTAAAATGGGAAAACACTTCTTAATATGTACTATAAAGCTGTCTGCTGGGTAAGAAACAAGAGAGGAGTTGATAGTGGGTGAAGAGACGAGCCATAATAATAATTAAAAAAAAAAAAAAAACAGGAAAATTCTGGACATCAATCAGTGACTTAATAGTGAAGTGGTAATTTGTATATGAAATTTAATCACTGTCCTACAGGGGGCTCTACTTTTTCTCCTGTCATTCTTTATTGTCTCCCAAGTCAGACTTCCTGCACTATTAGCTGGCTAAAAAAATGCTTATTTTGCACTTTTATAACTACAGTCTATATACTATCACTTAATGTGAGGAAGTGAAATTTATTATCATTTGCAAAAGTTTTATGGTTTGGAACAGTGAAATGATTTAAAAGGAGTGAATAGTTTAGTGGAGTTTTTTTTTTTTTGTTTTTTTTTAACTGCACTATCCAATTGTAAAATAGAAAAACACAGGTAAAGAAGATTAAACTAAATCAAAACTATCTGTGAATTTCCCTCTTTTCCTACAATAATGTTCTGTATCTAAGTTTTGAACTATATCGGACAAACTTCCTAGTGGCACAAAATACAGGAGAGCATCATTCAGTATTAACATGCTTGCAGATTTGTTAATTTTCAAAAAAACAGGTGACATTTTGAGACATTATCTATGTCCATAAAGTTAGGTGAAAAGGATATGAACAAAAATAGACTTTGGGGAAATTTAGATCTGGGTTAGAGGGAGTCCCCCAACCTCAAACAATGTCACTCCAGCAATAGACTACCTAACTCTAATAATTATAAAGCCATTGGGCCTTGCTATAGACACAGATGCCAGTTGTGTCCTCTCAACACAGACCACATGATCACTGAATTGAGAAACATAAATTATAATATCCAGGGTTCACACATCCGTGTACCCCATCACCTGCTTACAGTGTCCCTTGCTTGGATGGGGGCAAGCAAGCTCCAAGGAAGATATGAGGCAGTCAGAAGGGGGATCAGGGAGTGGTGTCTGTGGGAAGATCTGGAGGGATCAGGGGCCAAGTAACATTTGCAGGTGGGTTTGGGAGGAAGGGAGGGCATGTGACTTTGAGTACAGAGGAGAAGGCCTATAAGGAATGCTTACCTTCTTTGGGACTTAAAGTCCCAGGCTGCTCCTCCTGCTATGTGGTTAGAAAGGGCTATAGTTGTGCTTCTGCACCTGGTACTGCTGTGACCAGAGAGAACAGCCCCTGAAAAAGGACAAAAAATTCAGACTTATATGGGGGGAGGAAATAAAAATATCCTGGTTATGAGGCCCAGAGTTAGAAATGAACACTTCTCTGAGACAAAAACAATCAAGATTCATTCTTGTTCCTTTGCTTCTGGCCACCTTGAAAATTAAAAATGGGCTACAGCATTTTTACCTGATACGTCACCCATTAAAATCCTATGCAAGTTAGTCATGCACAGAAATAAATTTTCCATGTGATGGCTGCTGGTTATGAGAGGTGGCAACCTTAGTGACATTATTTTGTGATCAGTAACACAACCTCACCAACACACTTGGGACTACCTGGCATTTTTGATGGCAGCCTTAGAAAAGAAGCTAAAGACTCTGTCCTCAAATTGCCCTTTTGTTCTTAAACCACAGCTCTCCAGGAAAGCAATGTGGTGCATTGATGGATAGAGATAGAGTAGAAGAGGAAGGAAAATTCATTAGGGATTCAAAACCCTTGACAAATTTAAATCTCAACTAGACTCATATTCCTTAAGAGTTGGCTAATGTTTCAGCTCTTGAACTTTGCTTACACAAAAGTTCATAGAAATTGTTTCAAAATTGCATGCAATGAAATTCCTAATAGTCAAATACAAATTTGCACTTACAGATGTATTTGTGTCAGAAATACTGAGCACATAGCCAGTTAGAGGAGAGAAACAATGCAAGGTATAAATTATCCATCAAAATTGAACATAATATTTTTCATGATCAGGGATCCAAATTTTCTGTTTGCAGTGGTATAATGTAGTAAAACCTGGATTTTCTGTTTTTAAGGAAAAAAGGAAATTTTTCTCTTTTAATGGAGAAAAAACACAAAAAACAGTGGGTTCCCCCTCGCAGGCTGGTGTAGGGGAGAAATTGAGGCCCCCATAGTGAGGGAGGGAGGGAGGGAGTTGGACAGGGCTGGGGCCAGAATGTGCAACCATAGGGCTATGGGTGGCTCATCTGGGGGACAGGGGAAGGGAGGCTGGCTCTCTGCCACTGCACACACTCCCAGAAGGGGCATTGGGGGCACTAGTCTGCCAGTTTTATGCATGGGGCAGAGGCGGGCTTGCCGCTGTGGACTTGGGCTCCGTGCTCTGCTACCCTCCCCAGCAGATGGCCCAGCAGATGGGACCCAGTGCAGCACGGCACAGTGGAGTGGGAGACAGAAGCTCAATGCTGCCACCACTGGGAGACCCTCACTGCCATGGCAAGGTGCTCCCTTTCTACCCGACAGCAGCAGGGGTGACAGTGTGGAAGGCACCTTGCCATGGCAACGCAGGGCTCAGGGCTGTGGTGCCTGGCCCCAGTCTGCCCTGCCACACCAGGTACCACCAACTGGGCTGCAGAGGCCTTGAGGGGAGGGCAGCAGGCTGGGGAGCCCTGAGCCTTCAGCCTGCACCCACCCTGCATACAAATTTGGGGGGCATGTGCCCCCCACACCCCACCCTGATGGGCATGATGGGGAGCCAGCCCCCAATCCCACCTGAGCCTGCAGCAGGCAACTCGCACCTGCCATCCCCACAGGCTCTGCTTTGGTCATGCTGCCTGTGGGAGGTGGGAAGCCAGGTTTCACACTCCATTCCACTGCAGCAGCTGCCACTTCCCATGGGTGGCAGCCAGGGCTCAGGTGCTGCTGCATGGGGAGGGGGCTGTGAATTTGAGTCCCTGGCCCTGTGGTCATCCCTTCAGCAGGGTTGTGAGGGGCAAGGGGCCTGGGGGCTGTGGTTAGGGAGTGAGAATCACCAGCAAGCCCCAGAGGGATGTAGGTCAGGGGTGGGGGAGGCTGTGGGTCAGGGGTGAGGGGCAAGGGTATGGGCAGGGCACTGGTATAACAGCTCTGCTCAGCAACACAAAGCAGGGATGGGGAGGAGCAGTGGCAGCTGAACCCATGTCCTGGTGAGCAAAGGGGGCTTTCCATGATAAAAAACCCAAAATCAAACACCAAAATGTATAGGTATTTAGAATTTATTTTATTATAGCAATTGAGACACTGGTAGGTTTCCACATTGTTTTCAAATTGTAAATGTATCAAAAAAACATTGTGTTCAATTGATACCTATGTACAGCAAAAGCCATGTTATCCAGCACTTTACCAAATGGAAAGCTCCACTAACTGGCATCTGTCATTTTGGTGAGGGATGTGGCAAAAGCAAAACCAGAAGTCCCACTTCCAGTTTTTGCCACCATGAGCAGAGTTTTTCTTCTTCTTCACTTCTTCATTGTGGACCACAGCTTGGGACAAAGCAACCTGTGTGGGGCCCCTCTCCCTGTCCCCTAGCACACTGATGCCAGGGAGCGCACCTGATGGTGCATATTTGATTAACCGGCATCCTCCATTCCCAAGGGGATGCCAGATAACGGAGCCTTTGCTGTATATGGTGGTATTTCATTTTAATCACAGAAAAACACAGATTGGTGGGTTTTTAATCAGAGAATATGTGATTTTTTTTTTAAAACCATATAATTTGCTATTTTAAACAGAGAAAGCCAGGATCCCTGATAAGGGCAGACAAAATGCAATAGCAGTATTCTCATGCGATGATTGCACAGACCATACTGTATCTCAGAACTGACTAAAAGCAAACAGTTATTAGAGCTGGATAGGAAATTTCTGATATCAACATTTTTATCAAATTGCAAACAGAAACAAGCAAAACAAATCTCCTACTGTTGAAGTCACCTGCCCAATTTTACTCATGTTTAATTCCTTTAGAATTAGTTTCAACTTCAAAATTAAAGGTCTTAAAACTGGCCTCAGGGGCCACCCCCAAACTCACCTGCAACGACTTTGAAACCCGATGGTGTTCAGAGTGCATCACCCCGAGCGTTCTCCCCTATCTAGGGTTCAACTTTGTTTCCATCGGTGCAGGGAGCCCCCACACCCTCTGCTGTCACTCCTTGCCCAGGTTGCCTTCGCTCACACCGGCGCAGCCCACTACCGGTGTGAGGAGCCTCCGCTGCCTCTCTTACTTCCCCAGCCTCTTCACCAGAGCCTGCTTTTATTCCTGCCAGCTGGTGATTCCCTATGACATCACCCACCGGCTTTAATTGAATAAAAGCATGGCTTGTGAACCACGCAGGCTCTCTTCTCCGCTCCTCCGGTGTTGTCTCCCCTGCAGGTAAGTGACCATTTTTATTTCTTTTTATGTACTCATCCTTGCTGTGCTCCATGGGTGCGGTTCCCAGGTTGCTTCTCTTTCTGTCCCCGGGACACTTCACTTATTTTATTGTTTTGCTTTCCATTGTATTCATGGATTCAGCAAAGAGTAAAGACACTTTAAATGGAATTCTATTTTTCTTTGTGTGTCTAAATGGTGCAAGCTGATTAAGTGGCATTTTTGGCACTTTAAGCACAGTCGGCAAAACTATTATCCAGTGTGGACCTGTAAATGTACGTGCAAAGACCAAGTGTAAGCAACAGGTTATACACTTTCCAGGCTCATATCCTATACAATCTTCCTTTTGAAGCTAGCCTCCTGAGAAGAAGAGAGAGATGAGGCCAGGAGAAGTAGAAGATATGAATCGGTGATATAGATGGGTAAAACCTCCTCTGAGTAGAGGGGTCTTTAGTTTATATGTCTAGCGTCTTGTGCCTGATTTGTTTAAGTGCTTCAACCATTTAGGTGCTAGGGCTAAAACATAGGAGGATCTGCCTTCTCCATCATTTTTCCAACACTTACACTCAGGTACATGTGCATATAGCTGGCCACTGCGTACCGTATGGTCACTCTATGCACACACACTTTAGTCTTTAGCTTTAGTCTACAGCATAAAGCTAAGGCCAAAACCAGCCAAGTAGGTGTCTATAAGACTGCCATTTAGATATATAAAGGAGAATAGTATTCTACCCAATATTTTTTGAAAACCTATTTATCCCTTCTCTGTAATTGCAAAAGTTTACTTACATATCTGCAAGTCATATGTTGTGGCCACAAACTCATAATATGCTGAAAAACCCAGTTCAGTTACTATTTAACCATCATAAAATTAACTCAGGGTACTAGATGTTAGGGTGACAATATCTGGATCTTGGGGAGCACTGGATTTGCAGCTGAATACAAGGCTTTAACCTGTGGCCTAGCAGAGCTGCTAACCACAAGGCAGAATGATATCTAAGCCATCCATTTGCTTATGCTAAGTAACCGTCTTAACTGTGTCAACCATTTTTAAGTGAGTCTGTATGCTGTGAATGAGGTGAAGCTTTAGGAACGTGGAAGATGGTACAACTTGAGACAGAAAAACAGACTGGAATGTGAAAAACAACACGTAATTAGTAAGAGAATCCGAGATGAACATATGCAAAAAGTTGAATGGTGATTGGTGAAGAAGCCTCCAGAAGCTTCCAGGTTTTGGTCAAAGTCCGCCCATTGACCGAAGAACAGGAGTCAAGGTCTTAGACATGCACTTATAGCAAAAAGACATGTAAATTTGAGGAGATTGGTGGGAGAGGCGCTGGGGTTCTCAAAGGCAGGGGAACTCAGTGCCCAAGATGAGTGGTCGTTCCTTAAGGAGATGATATTCAGGGCCCAAGGGGTGACAATCCCAACAAGAAGCAAGGGGGGCAAGAGTGCCCAAAAGCCTCCCTGGCTCACCAAGGAAGTCCGGGAATGCCTGGTTGCCAAAAAGGCAGCGTACACCTGGTGGAAGGGCGGGGGGGGCTATCTGCAAAGAAGAGTATACCTCCACTGCTCGGGCCTGTAGGGGGGCTGTTAGGAAAGCTAAGATGGGCATAGAGCTAGGACTAGCATCCAAGATCACAGATAATAAAAAGTCCTTTTTCAAATATATAGGGAAGATGAAGAAGGCACTGGGAAATGTGGGGCCCCTGCAAGATACGCTGGGCAATCTGGTGGTTGCGCCAGAGGAGAAGGCAGACATCTTTAACAAATTCTTTACCTCCATTTTCTTGTGCAGGGACCAGGACTCCCCCACCGTGTTTCAAGACGGACTCGAGGGGAACGCCTCAAGACCTAAGGTTGAGGAAGACCGGGTTAGAGTGCTTCTGGAGGGCCTGGACATGTTCAAGTCAGCAGGTCAAGATGCTCTCCACCCCAGGGTGTTGAGGGAGCTAGCAGGGGTTATTGCTGGGCCCTTGGCATGGCTTTACGAGTGCTCGTGGTGCTCGGGCCAGGTGCCAGATGATTAGAAGATAGCCAATGTGGTCCCCATCTTTAAAAAAGGGAGGAGGGAGGACCCGGGCAACTATTGGCCCGTCAGTCTTACCTCAATCCTGGGGAAACTCTTTGAGAAGGTCATCAAGGAGCACATCTATGATGGGCCGGCATCGGGGATGATGCTTAAGGGCAATCAGCACGGATTTATTAGGGGCTGGTCATGTCAGACCAACCTGATTGCCTTTTACGAACAGGTCACAAAAGCATTGGATGCAGGTGACGCCATGGATGTAGTCTTTCTAGACTTCAGCAAGGCCTTTGACACTGTCTCCCACCCCATCCTCATTAAAAAACTAGGGAACTGTGGCATCGATGCCTACACGGTCAGATGGATTGCTAATTGGCTGAAGGGTCATACTCAAAGGGTGGTGGTGGACGGGTCATATTTGACCTGCGGGGAAGTGGGCAGCGGAGTCCCCCAGGGCTCGGTCCTTGGGCCCGCACTGTTCAATTTCTTTATCAGTGATTTGGATGACGGGGTGAAAAGTAACCTGTTCAAATTTGCTGATGATACCAAAATTTGAGGTGAGTTGGGCACACTAGTAGGGAGGGAAAGACTGCAGAAAGACCTGGATAGGTTGCAGGGGTGGGCTAACAAAAACAGGATGCGTTTCAATACGGACAAGTGCAGGGTGCTGCACTTGAGCAGTAGTAACTACAAGTAGTAGTCATCATTGACTCCAAGATGAACATGGGCCGACAATGCGAGGTCACGGTCGGCAGGGCTAATCGGACTTTATCGTGCATCCACAGGTGCATCTCAAGTAGGGCCAAGGAGGTGATCCTCCCCCTCTACGCGACACTGGTCAGGCCACAGCTGGAGTACTGTGTCCAGTTCTGGGCACCCCACTTCAAGAGGGATGTGGACAACATTGAGAGGGTCCAGAGGAGGGCCACCCGCATGATCCGGGGACAGCAGGGCAGACCCTACAATGAGAGGGTATGGGACCTGAACCTGTTCAGCCTTCACAAGAGATGGCTGAGGGGGGACCTTGTGACTGTCTATAAACTCACTAGGGGGGACCAAAAGGGTTTGGGGGAGACCTTGTTTCCCCTAGCATCCCCCGGGATAACAAGGAATAACAGCCACAAGTTGTTAGAGAGTAGGTTCAGATTAGACATCCGTAGGAACTACTTCACAGTTAGGGCAGCTAGGATCTGGAACCAACTTCCAAGGGAAGTGGTGCTGGCTCCTACCCTGGGGGTCTTTCAGAAGTGGCTCGATGCCTACCTGGCTGGGGTCACTTGAGCCCAGTTTCCCTCCTGCCCAGGCAGGGGGTCAGACTTGCAGATCTACAAGGTCCCTTCCAACCCTACTTCTATGATTCTATGAAATGAGTAAAATACATGGGCAATTCCATGCTAATGAAGCATGGAAGCAAACGGAGGTGGAATAAATGTTAATGAGTATAAACCAAAGTGTATAAATGTGGAAAAAACTATTGTTCACTGTGGCTCCCTGGTTGTTTTTTTGGGAGCTAGTCCGAAGCTGTCTCCATTTCGAAGTTGTTGAGAGCAATGTGTGCTGGTGTTTGCTCCCTGCTTGCTCTGGCAATTGGATCGTCGTCTCCCTAGTCGTTGGGCACTGCATGGAGTTGGGGTCTAACACTAGACAGGCCTGACATAAGTATAAAATACTTCTATATACAACTGAGGAAACATTTATCTCAGATGATTTTGTTAATTGTCTGCCTATAATGAATTTCTACAGCTTAGTGTGGTGTTTGCAAAAAATTTTCCCCTTAACTATTTTCAAACAATTAAGAAATTCCTTCAGGTGCTGGTGATTCTATTGCTGAGTTTATGGTTTTGTTGACACTTGCTTTAGTTTGATTTCATCTACAAAATTAGCTTTATATTTCTTAATTGCAGCAAATTGCGATGTGCTTCTGCTTTCCTTCTTTTTATTAAATTCAGGCTGTACTTAAAAAAAAACAACCTTTATTTTATACCTTGAGTTTTAGTTTCCTACATCCCTCCTTTGTTTCTTAGCAAGGATGGCTCTAATTAATGTGATTTGATGTACATGCTTGCACAGAGACATGAGAGAGCACATTGTCCTATACATACATTTGACATTGTTACATGAGCTACTCAGACCTTGGGTCTTGGTGAGCAGGTAGGAGCAAGACTATTAGCCTGCATAGTTCCTAACTGAAGCAGGAGGACATGGATTGGAGTAAATCAGTTACTCTGTTCCTCTACTCATTGATCCAAACACCTGGGCTAATATTTGAAAATGTAGTGATTTCACACAGGCACCAGCTAGTACTTACTTACTGGGAGCAAGAAAGAAGCCCAGTAAGAATTTTGGATCCAGCACTTTTCCCAGGGTTCTTCCAACAGAGAAATATTAGCCCTATTGCAGCAGGTTCTCACCCACCGCCCCACTTTCCCCCCTAAACTAATCAACATTTCTTTAAGAAAATGTAAAGAAAAAGATGAAACACATTTCCTGTGTCTGTAGATATTCCTAAGGGACAAAAGGTTTTAACTTTTGCTCTTTTTAAATCTGCATATCACAGACTATGATTGGTTCATTAATAAATCACCCAGAAATCTACCCATCTAAGTAGAAGTCACATAACTTTCTGTATATTTTAGTGTTCTGGTTTTTTTGTTTTTTGTTTTTAAAGATCTTCAGATATCCTTCACAACATATTATATAAAATTGACTAATCTTCAACCACTGTCCCTAGAGCTGCTCCTGCTATGTTCCTGGCATGGGCTCTGGCTGTACAGGGTGCCAGGCTCAACCAGGAACCACAGTAGTAGTGGGCAGATTTTCTCTTCTTGCACCGGCTCCTTGCTCCCCCCTCCCCATGGTCTCCACTGCCTGGGAAGAGGAGAAGCCCCTTGTTCTCTGCCCCAGTTGCTGTCTTCATCTGACATAGGCACATTCCTGCCCTGGTCCAGCTGGACTGCAGGAAGAAGCTGTGTGGTGTATTGGGCTTGATCAGGGGCAATGGTGATAGTGGGAGTTGGGGGTGGCCAGTTCCTTCCAGCATCTACTCCTGGCCAGTGGGGACACCTGAGGAGAAGGAGAAGGAGGGAGCAGGGGTTCAGGAAGGAGGAACCCTCTCATCACCATTGTAATTATGTAAAAGGAGCTACTCTGCTCTGCTCTTCCATGCACCCAAGTCAGCTGAGGATAGAATTGGCATGGAGCAGGTCTGATGGTGAGGGCACCATGATCTGATGGGTGGTGTGCTGCATCATCTTTACCAAATTCTAGATCTGGCTCTGTCAGCTTCCGTTGTGCACGCTTATAAAGACCAGGAGGCATCTGGTCCACATGGATCGTTGCACCTTAAAGATACCTTTAGCATGAATAGTAATGCATATAACACAGTTCATTTTTTTTAGGGGCATTGAGATTAGGGGAGAGATCAGTGCTTTGATTTTACTGACTTTTTTTTCAAAAGACATGAGACTTGCAGTACACAACTATGATTTACTAAGGGATTCAAAATTATGAATCTTCTGCAGTTCGTATGCTAAGATTCACTGAGAAAGATCTTTGAGAAAATACTGGATTAATAACATTTGGAAAGAATTCCATATACCAGGGAGCAGAACAAAAATAGCTAGATAATACCAAATAGTAGTAATGTTCCCTTAAATGTAGACTTCCAAGTGCTCAGACTGACAAGAAAACCAGAGCCAGAAGAATGGCATTATTTCATTGTATAATGCCCACAGGTGACTAAGATATAATCCTATGTAATGAACCATTTTGCTCTGAGCTGGCATTATTTGCAAACAGAAGGTCCTACTGGCAGAAAATATGGCACTTGCTGTGTTCGGCAGGATTTCTCTCTAAGCTTATCTTTGGTTGGCTTCAATGCCCTGTTGAAACTAGCATACCACCTTGTAAGTGAGCATTATCCCCCTCCCCCCAACAGATGGGAATGAGCATAGGCATGCAAAAGAACCAGGGTGTGGATCAATTTTAATTATAATGGCAGGATTCTCTCTGTGCAAAGCATCCAGGCATAAGGTTAAGGGGATAATCTGTCATTATTACTGTAGCAAAAGAATTGGATTCTAAAGCTGAGACAAACAAAATGCTGGGTTTGCTTCAGTCAGAATTTGTGTTCAGCAGGGGTGGACTGGGTTGCTACAATGAAAACTGTCTCCTCTTGGCTCAATGGCAGATGCACTAGCAAAAATTCATTTTGCAACTGAGATCTGCCAAATAGCACAGCCAGGTGCAGAAATTAGCTTCACAGCTTTATACGATGACCATGTAACATTTTGTCTGAATAAGGCACCTCATTTGGTCCAGATTCAGTTGCCTGTGTGCTGTAAGCAGGGAAGACAGGTCAAGTGAGACTGTTGTGCAGTAAGTTACCACCTAATGTAAGATGGGTTGACTCTGGCCCTTTGCTATATTTTCAAAAAGAAAAGAGAGAGGAAATGAATTGAGGGACAGGCAGTAAAAAAAGCAAGGAGACTTAGGGGAGGATTTGATTGGAATCGTTTCTTTTGGTTTCTTTACAATATGAATTGACTTTGCTCTTCCCATTTAATGTTTTTGGATAGGTAGTTCTGTACATTATCAGACAAATCTCCTTCACTGTCCAAGTCTTTCAGCATAGAGATTGCCATAAATGCTCCAACTGTGACATTCACATTGTTCCCATATTTTTTTAAACCTGTAGCATTGTATTAAAGTAAGCCAATTGTAATTCTCTGTGTGGAGAGTTGCTGAAAGCATAGAATGAGAGGGAGGTTAGTGGTGGCAGTAGGCAGGTTCCCCTTCCTGTGCCTTCTTCCTGGCCATACCCACTGTGTGCCCCACTAGCCCAAGGATTCCAGCTGCAGGGAGAGGCTGCGCAGGGTATTGGGTTCAGCCAGAGACAATGGCAACAAAACAGGGGGGGTGGGTGCAGCTGTACTGTCACACCCCTGCTGGATTTACCCCTGGAAGCTGAGGAAAGGTTTCAGAAATGCTTCCCTTCCATACCTTCAAGATGGATAAGACACAGCTTTCTCAGAATCCATAGGCTTCCAGACAGAGGAACTACAGATCATGTGATGTAGCCTTACCTTTTGTTCCAAGGGCAAGGCATATTCCTTTAATTTTGTATTTTCTAGAATAATGCATAAAGGGCCAGGAAATAAAAAAAATACAAATAGGTGAAAGTCATGTTTCTTAATGCAGTGCTTAGAAGGTGCTCAGATACAAGTGTTGAGGATGGCATAAGCATGTGATAAAATAAAATATAATGACTATTTGTACACTCTGGCTGCAAGACTCTGAAGTACTAAATGAAGTGCCATAATGACTGCTCAGCATCTTGTTCCCATCCTGTGGTAAGTGGAAGTTAAACCTGGGGCACTGATTGAAACAGGTATATCACAGAGGTAGAATTTAGCTTCCACTTACCACAGGAGGATTGGAGTGCATATGCAAAGCAGCTGACAAGCAGTAAGTCCCTTCCTTATTAATTTGGGTATAATTTTTATTATTTTTCCTCTGTTTATCCCTCAGAGAAATGTTGGGACTGATTTTTCTCTATTTTCCTCAAAACCCATACTACTCCAAAGGAAACAGAAAACAAAGTGAAAGAAAACACTTAAAATTCCCATGGGTCGGCAAGTCGGCCTACATTGTATAACAATTGCCCAGGACAGATCCAGCAGACTATCCATTAGAAGTTATCCCAGAGTAAGGCAGGTTAGTACCATTCCTTATTGAAGGCTGTCTCCGTGGCATGATCTGTTGCTGTAGAAGTAAATGGAGCATTCAGTAGTGCTAGTTTAGAACTTGTATTGAGAAATGGCTTAATGGACTGAATATTGTATCCCTTCATCTTTCCCAGAAGCATCATAGAAACCTAAACTGACACCTAAGAGAGGAACAGGGGCCCATCTTGGGGCTGGGCCTCATGTTGGCCCACCTACCTCTCTAAGTAGAGCAGCCCACCCAGTCTTACCTGCCACGACTTGCTGTTTCTCAAACTGGTGTAAAATGCAGGAGGCCTGATGTCAGCGGTCGTCATATGCAGCTCTGTACTATTCCTACATCGTGTCCCATGCCTTGCAGATGGCACCCAGTTGATTATTGCATCCCGGTTCTCCTTTTAGTCATACCCAGGACAGTTCTGGACAAAATAATTTTCTGCATATGGGCACAGCTTCAACAAGAGGGGCAGGGAATGTCCCCACCCATCCCCACCCAGAATAAACTATAACTTGGTAATTAGGGAAGTCCTCTGGTAGTAAAAAAATTGAGTTTGAACCCCTCAAGCAGAGGAAGGATAAGAACTGGTGGCACTCCATCTTCTCTCATATTTGCATTTTAAAGGAAGAATGATACCTCAAATCCATAGGCTCATACCTTCAGGAGAGGGTTTTGGATCCTAAGTGAACAGATGTACCTCCCAGCAAGGCTAAGGAAACTCAGCCAGAGAGAAAAAAAAATACAATTCTGGCCTCACCCTTTATTACTGGTTATTTTCCCATGTTGCTGGATGTTTTAGATCTCTTTCTGAGATACTTATAGGCACACGTACACCATCTCCTTACTACACCCAGAAGAGTTGCCGTTAAGCATGTGCCACCTGCTCAGTCACACTCTACACACTACAAATGCCAGAAATGAAGCCAAATAGCACCCTTAGATCATCTCTGAAATACATGTCAAGAACTGTATGTGAAACAAAGAGCCTAAAAGCAGCATTCAGTGCTTTTCTAAGGCAGCCAACATGGGCGACTGGTGCCTCCCGAGTCTGGAGGGACACCAGCAGGGCACGAGCGGGAGGGGGGCTCCCCAGGAGTCAACTGGCAGAGCCAATATCAGGGGGGGCACTGGCACCCTCTGTTCCCCACTACAAGCCAAAGCACTCGGGGTCGGACTCGATGATCTATTGAGGTCCCTTCCGACCCTAACATCTATGAATCTATGAATCACTCACTGTCAAGGGGGCACCAGCGTTCTCAGGGGAGGCACATGCCCCCCATGCCCCCCCACTTTGCCTATGGCAGCCAATATGGCATGTTGGGGTATTTGTATATGTAGAGCAGGAGGGAATGACCACAGCATGTTTCACAGTGAAGCTTCCAGGCATAGTATAGAAGCATGGTAGATATGCTCTTACTCTCTCTCTATCATATAGGAAGCCTACATGCCTAACATGGTTCTGGATTCCTCCAGAATCCAGATGTCTAAAAATGAAGTGTTTTAATGATCAGCCTTGTGGTGCCCAAGCTCCTTTTTGGATCTAGCCTGTTGAAATTTTACTCAAGAAAATTAATTTTCAACAAATTATCTTTGACTAGCTGTACATTCACATTCACTAGGGACAGAAATTACACATAAACTGGTATAAGTGATCAGAAACTGATTCAAATCTATAACACAGCAGATGTTCAGTGCACATAAATTGCTTTCAAAATGGCCAAAACTGCTTTAAGATAAACCTGGATGGATGTAATATCAGACTGAACTGATTTAGGTTAAATTGGTTTATTGAACTTCTGTCCCAGGTCCACTCCAGATTCAAGTCAACTCACAGTCCCCTAGCATTCCAGGATGCTTTGTACTTCCCCTGCAAGCCCCCTCTTGCAGGGTGGGTAGGCTAGTCTTGACCTAGCTGTGTGTTCCAGCCAAGGAAGAAGGTGTGCTTTAGCGTCCCCACAGCTTGTGGCCAGACATGTGGCTGCATTTCGAGAATCAAAACTGAATTTCTGTTAGTAGCTTACTGGTTCAATCAACGTAGCTTAAACTAACCTGCAAAGATTGAATCAATTAAGCTTTGGGTCTTTTGACTGTCTGTACTTAGACATTATTTCAGCTCAATCATCTTTTGAAATACTTGTGTACTTTAATTAACAGCGGCGATGGGTAGCAGGTGCATGGGGGTGCATGTGCACCCCCTGAGAGCAACAGTGCACCCCTTGGCTGGCTGTGCTTGCCACTTAGGTGATGGGCAGGGGAGACAGGCAGGAGTACCAGTGTCCCCTCTTCAAGCTCCAGTCAGAGAGTGGAGTGCCATGGTGCTCCCAGAAGTGGCCACAGCCACTTCCGGAGGCGGCCACAGTGATTGGCCATCTCGTGATTGGCCATCTCACAATCAGCCACGGGGGACCCCCACCCCCTCACTCACTGATTGGTCACTGGGGGGGCATATGCCCCACCTGACTAAAGTGGCATCAGTCACCCATGTTAATTAGCAAGTACAAAATAGGGCAAGTCATACTTTGTTCTCACTTATAAATAATAACTAAGATTATCGTAATATATAAGTGCCTAACAGACTTCACTAGTTATCACAGGCTTATTGTACCAGGTATTGTTCTCATACATAAGAGGTGAATGAAAAATGTACCACGAACCTACTTTTAAAAAAGTAATTGGTACTACAAAATTCACCTAGCCACTCAGCCGAACTGGGCTTCCCAGCAGAGAAATCTGGCCTGAAATTTGAAGCAATTAAGGTGCATTCCTACTTTAATTAAATTATTTTTTACTAAAACAGTAATTATTTCAGTAAGTATTTATTTCAGTGTTTCAAATTTCAAAGCAGATTCTCTGGCAAAAGTTTCGCTATGACTGAGGTTCCTGGATTCAGACCACTTTTTCTCCAGTGCCTGCTGCAATAATTCTTGAAGCAGCCAAGGCTCCAAGTGGAGCCTACTACTATTTTTTTTCTAGGTGCATCTACATGTGTGCTTTACTGCAGAGCTGACGTGTGCTTTACTGTAGAGCTCCACAGTAAAGCATCACCATATATATGTCCACCCATATAGGGCACAAGAAATTAATTAACATGTCTATAGAATAGTACTATCTGAGACAAGTATTATCCAACAGTGGAACACATGTGTAGATGGTGACTGGGGTTGCTGGGACATGAGGTTGCTACAGTGTTGGTCCTCTTCTGACCCACTGGAATAAGACATGCTTTGTCTGTTTGTTTGTTTTTCTTTTAAATATTTTCCAATATGAATATTTTCTCCATTACGAAGGTCCAATTCATTTTTACCTTATTCTCCTAAGAATATACAACCCCTCCCTGTTTTGTGTCACCTGCAAATAAATTTAGCTCTCTCTATATTCCATCCTTCAAGTCATAAATTAAAACATTCGATAGCATAAGGCACACGTGATGCTCTACAGGGAGATAAAATGGACGATGAGATACAAAAGCACCAAAACAGAATTCATCAGCACCTACAAAACAAGGAAGTCAGAAAATTGGTCTGATTTCTGAAGCATGCTCTTGAGCCTCTAAGCCAAATTCATCAATGGAATAACAGGTATTGTTGATTTCCTTCTGCCTACCATCTATCTACTTTTCATTAGAAGATAGTTGTACCTTTTGCAAGGGTTCAGATCAGAACCTGAATCCAAATGCTCCAGGTTGGGCCTATTTCAGCTGTTCCTGTTCTTGTGTAGGTAAATGATTATAGCACAGCCATTGCTTTCTGATTGCAGGACAGATGAAACCAGTGGTTGTTTCATCAAAAAGAGAGAGAACAGTACCGACTGCTGCTGGAAATAAGTGAGGAAAACTTGAAGTGCATCGTATCAATGCACCAAATGGCTCAGGTTTTTTGTTTGTTTGTTTTGGGGGGGGTAAAATTAATGGAAGCAACATGAAATAATAAATAAATTACTGTGCCCCACAAATTGGTTGTTAATTCCAAATGCACATTTAAACTGAGATAAGGCTCCCACTTTTTAGATGTCTGGGCTGGTTCCAAGATCACCATGTTTGAACTGCTATGGAGAAAAAAAAGTAAGGTTTACAAATACTGAGTGTTTAAAAAAATACATAAAGCCAATAAATAGACCTTGACCTGTTTATTAAAACCCTGAAACTCATAATTAACATAATGGAATGACAAATAAATACAACACAAAGTTTACCCTTGAATATGACATTCTCCTTTAAGGTGGAGGCTAAGAGGAACAACATTAAAATGTTTGGTAGCTGTTGGCTGTCAACCTGATCTCCTTACATCAGTCCCTTAAATAGTCTAACACAAAAAAGATTATTTAACCACAACCATGGGTATAATTTATTGAATTTGAACATAGAAACAGCAGTGGAACATAGATAAACATACACCAAGAAGAACAGCTTTGTGAATATATGGTGGTTTACATTCAACAAAGTATAGGTTGTGGGTGTTAGACAATGAAGGGTTTCATTGTGGAGCTGTATCACTTGTAGACAATCTAGAAGAATTTTCTTTGAAGGATACGCTACTCCCTGTTCTCTCTCTCTGTCTCCTTCTCTCTTTCTTTCTCTCTCATTTGCTGACCAACTGGCATAAGATGTGTTTTTTTGTTTGTTTTCCGTTTAAATGTTTTTTTCCCCCAAAAAACTCACTAACGCTTAATGCCAGGATTGGGCCCTGCACCATATCACCGCAGTCCTGCATGCCTAGATCAGGCAACATTTTTGCTGCTACTACACAGCAAAAATATAACAAATCTTTTGTGAGCCATTCTAATCTTTCTGCCAGGTGCTGGATGGCTGTAAAAAGGGTCAAGTTCAACTTTAGGGGGTTTTACACCACTTCTCAATTTAGCTCAAGCTCCACCCAGGAACCTGAGAACGTCAATTTTAACTGGGTGTTCTAGTGCAAACACACTTCCCCACTCATGAGCAAATGTTAAACTAAAACAGTTTATTACAAGGGAAAAGGGAAGCAAGCATAGACCTTAAGGAAAACATAACTATTAACCCTTAACTATATCTCAAGCAGATCACAGTCACAATTAGCTCAAACCAGATCACAGTCACAATCAAAATCATTGGCAAACCAAACTGAGGAGCTACCACCTAGCCCAGTCATCTGAGAAGAGAATCTTACCAGGGTTGGGGTTCAGGGGATATATCAGCTATGCCAGTCAAATGCCAAGGGTGGGGTAGCAACGCCTACATCCAAAGCCTTGCTGTTCCCTCATGCCAGAGGTTATTGCTCTGCTCCACACATTGCTCTCCTTCAATGTTCAAGCTCTACACACAAGTGATGGGTGATATATTGCAACACTTCAGTGGTTCAGTGGCATAATTTTTTATTCTCAAACAACTTCATGAGGAAAGTATTTTCATGCTCATGTGGCAGATAAATAGGGGCTTCTATTCTTCTATACAAGTGCCTAGAGAAGTAATGCTATGGAGCTGAAAAGTTATTTAATCATTGGTGCTTGTATGTTGGACTTGAGAAATAGGTATAGGTATAGGTGATCTCTACTGCATTCAAAAGCATACGGAGTTGCCCTCAAGTATTACTTCATATTTTCTATTGGGGTCTGTATAAACAGCACTGTTGCAGTAAAAAGTAAAAGAAGACCACACTGAAGTTATGTAGTGATGAGTAACACCAAGCAAAAAGCTTGGAGCATAAAAATAAATTCTGAATTCCCCAATGTAAAAATATTAATAATTTTTTCGTTCATAAAAGGGGTAATAAAGGAAATATTCATGTTTTCTTGCTTTCAACTGATTTTTCTGTCAGATATTTAGAGAGGCAATGGGTATGACCAACATGCCAGACTTTATCCAATGTATTTTTGTTATTAACCTTTGATCATCTATTAATAGCACCCAATGAGCACTTGGTCAAACTGCTCATGTAAAACAGTAATTTAAGTATTAGAGCCTATACATAAGACATGACTACACCAGTGCAACTGCCTTTCCACGAATGTAAAAAAAGGAGCAGACACAAGGCACATAGGCAATAGAATCCAGCGTACAGTAATTCTGAAGGGACACGAAAAGTAACAATACAACTCCATAAAGTTGTGTGTTCTCAAGTATGCACATAGCCATATACTTGATATACAAAGGCTACTGCTTGTTCCTTGCAACATAAAGGCAATTAGGGCTACTTTAGAAATTCCCCTGAGAAGATTGGTGAGCAGTCTACTCTGGGTCCTGGTATAATTTACATTGGTTTTAGATCCCAAGGGGCACATCTACGTATTCATTAATAACAATAGGTACCAGCAGACAACATCCTTTGGGTAAATGTGGCATCTTTTATTAGTTCAATAGTTGGAAAAAAATTCTTAGCAAGTTTTTTGCTTTTAAAAACCCTTTGTCAGACTGAGGAAGCATCTGCAGTTGGTGTGTGCTCCTCCTGGATGGAATGAATAGTAAAGAAGCCAGAGGCTGGGCTGGTATGCATGCAAGAAAGCCAGCCAGTGAAGATGTAACTTGAGGAGTCAGTGGGTGAGACACAGGCTGGGGGGGGGGGCAGGTGAGGAAGGGGGATGAATGTGTTAGACCCTGACTCCATGCAGCTCCCAATGACTAGGGAGACAACAATTCAATTGCTCATGGATCCTGTTACTCATTAGCCAGAGCAAGCAGGAAGCATACCCCAGCACACATTGCTTGTAACAGCTTTATTCAAAATGCGGACAGCTTCAGATTAGCTCCCTCACAGACACATAGCCTGTGAAACCAGGGGAGCCACAGTGAACATTAGTTCTTTTTACATTTTATACAACTTGATTCATGCTCATTAACATTTACTCCACCTTTGCACCTCCTTTGTTCCCATCTCTCCTCCTCTCTTAAGCTCCACCTCTGTTTACTGTTTACTTCTTTAACATGGAATTGCCTATGCATTTAACTCATTTACATGCCTCTCTGCTAAGAGCGCATGCCTAAGACTTTGACTTTTGCTTCCTCCGGTCACTTGCTGGTTCTTTCTGGTTTCCTGCTGACTCCTTCTTCATCTCCGAGGTCTTACTTCTGCTTTATCTCCTGACAGTAGCTGGTGGGCTGCATCTTGTTCTTCTTACACAATGGGCTCTATACTTTACAATACTACAACACTGTTAAGAAAACTGCTTGCCTAAGTGTTTGCAATGTTACTTTTAATATATCATTCTGCCTTGTGGTCAGCAGCTTTGCTGACACACGGGAAAAAAAAGCCTTTATTCAGCTGCAAATCCAGTGCTCTCCAAGATCCAAATAGTTTCATAGTTTCATAGTAGCTAGGGTCAGGAGGGACCTGAACAGATCATCTAGCCTGACCCCCTGCCACAGGCAGGAATGAATGCTAGGTTCACAAGACCCCAGACAGAATACTGTGCATTTAATACTGACACCCTAACAGAATGTAGCAGGTACATAGTGGAGAGGTACCTGAGGAGTCAGATGTCAGACAGGTTATATTGTGTCATAAATCAATGTCTATATTTAGTCCATGATTTTTTGTATCCAGGAGGTTGATTAAGTAAAGTTCATAGGCTCATCTGTGAAAAGTGTTTTGTAAATTCTCTTTGAGGATTAGAATTGAGAGATTGGAGAGAGAGTGGTTTTCCTGTGAGAAATGTGCCCTCACCGGTAATTGGGTATTCTAGTCTTTAATAGTTTTCCAGTGTGTATTCATTCTGGTGTGCAGTTGTTGTTCAGTTTCTCCTACATATTTTCCATCAGGGCATTTGGTGCATTGGATGAGATATATCACATTTCTGGAGGTGCAGCTGTAAGATCCAGGAATGCTGATGGTTCTGTTGTGAGGTGTAGTAATTGTGGGGATGGTGGAGATATGTTGGCAGGTTTTGCATTTCTTGTCATGGCACGGTCTGGATCCTTTTGGTGTGCTTGGAGTTGTAGGAAGTTTGCTTCTGGTGATGAGGTTAGCAAGGTTCGGTGCTTATTTGAAGGCCAGGATAGATGGTTCTGGGAAGATCTCTTTACAAATTGGGTCTCCTTCTAGTATGGGTTGCAAATTAAGGATTTTCAATATAGGCTCAAGGGAGGGGTGATATGTCATAACCAGCGGTGTGCAATTTGTGAAGCATTTCCTTCTGACTGCAGCAATTCTTCATGTGGTGTCCAGGTGGCTCTTTCAAATATGTGATCTATCTCTGTGGAGGAATGTCCTTGTTAAGTGAAAGCCTTTTTAAGATTTGTAAAGTGGCAATCCCGGGTGTTCTATTCTGCAAATTAGGTTGTATCTGAGGGCTTGGCTGTATATCACAGATTTCTTGGTGTGTTTAGGATGATTGCTGGTTATAGCAATCACCCTATAGCAATCACTATAGGTTATTGCAATAGTTACTGTGCATTTAATTTAGTATTTGCTTAATGAATTACTAACTAAATGCACATTAACTACATTTACTGCACACTACTGCCAGCACATAGTTTTTTTGTGACTCTTACTGTATGGTAGCCTAATACTACTGAACAGTAGTGTATTAGCATAGTTTTTGTCTGGCACACTACTGTGCAGTGTTATTAGGCTACTGTACATTAAGCATCTCATGTAGACATGCCCAGTGTATATTATATCTGTGTCAATGTGATGTATGCCTAGGCCCTCTGGTAAAATGTTTAAAGACAGTCACTAGCCGGGACTGTTACTTTCCACTTGCTAAAGAGCTCCTCCCAGAATCTTAGTGTGGGTTTAGGTAATCAATTGGTACAACTGACGTGATATTCACAGCTTGGCAGCTGCAGGAAAAATGCCAAAAACAGCATAATTCTCTCTATGTGGCCTTCTTCAACCTCATGAAAGCCTCTGACTCTGTCAACTGAAAAGTACTATGGTGGATCCTTTTGAAGTACAGATACCCACTGAAATTCATCATCATTTTTTGCCTGATCCATGA
Source organism: Alligator mississippiensis (assembly GCF_030867095.1). NCBI lineage: Eukaryota > Metazoa > Chordata > Crocodylia > Alligatoridae > Alligator > Alligator mississippiensis. Next base: position 164,767,245 of record NC_081824.1, read on the forward strand.
TGGTATGTGAATGGTGGTTCTAAGTAACAGATCTATCACAGATCCCTTTGAGGTTAAGATGGGAGTTAAGCAAGACTGTATCTTCATTCCAACACTCTTCTCCATATTCCTTACTTCAGTGCTACATCTGGTCACCACAAAATTCCAGTCGGAGTGGAGGTAAACTACGAAATGGATGGTAAACTGTATAATCTCATCCATCTCCAAGCCAAAACCAAGCTCACCATAACCTTAATCATCAAGCTGCAGTACGATGACATTTGTGTAGTGTGTGCTTACTTGGAAGCAAACCTTCAGGCAAATGTCAATGTCTTTACCGAGAAATACAAGAAAATGGGACTGATGCTTAACATTCAGAAGACTAAAGTCTTCCATCAACAAACTCTTAATGAGCAGTCCCCAGCTCCAGTAATTCAGATTCACAGTGAGACTCTAGAGAATGTTGAGTATTTCCTATACCTTGCAGAAGGCTGACATCAACAAAGAAATCCAACATTGACTTAAATGTGGAAGTGCAGCCCTCAGAAACCAGAGGAAACAGATGTTTGAAGATTGCGACATCAGATCTGAAACCAGGCTCATGATTTATCAAGTAATTATAATCTCCACCTTACTGTATGGACCTGAAATATGAAAAACATACAGGAGATACCTCAAGTCACTGGAAAAGTACCATCAGTGCTTCCTCTGGAAGATCCTTTGAATCCAATGGGAAGATAGATGCACCAACATCAGCATCCTCTTGCAAGCAAACACCATGAGCACTGAGGCAATGATCATTTGACAACTTTGCCGGGCAGGCCACATCATATGGATGTCCACCTCCAGACTTCCAAAGCAAGCTATATTCTGCCAGCTTAGTCAATTCATAGATTCATAGATGTTAGGGTCGGAAGGGACCTCAATAGATCATCGAGTCCGACCCCCTGCATAGGCAGGAAAGAGTGCTGGGTCTAGATGACCCCAGCTAGATGCATATCCAACCTCCTCTTGAAGACCCCCAGGGTAGGGGAGAGCACCACCTCCCTTGGGAGCCCATTCCAGACCTTGGCCACTCGAACTGTGAAGAAGTTCTTCCTTATGTCCAGTCTAAATCTGCTCTCTGCTAGCTTGTGGCCGTTATTTCTTGTAACCCCCAGGGGCGCCTTGGTGAATAAAACCTCACCAATTCCCTTCTGTGCCCCCGTGATGAACTTATAGGCAGCCACAAGGTCGCCTCTGAACCTTCTCTTGCGGAGGCTGAAAAGGTCCAGGTTTTCTAGTCTCTCCTTGTAGGGCTTGGTCTGCAGGCCCTTAACCATACGAGTGGCCCTTCTCTGGACCCTCTCCAGGTTATCCGCATCCCTCTTGAATTGCGGTGCCCAGAATTGCACGCAGTACTCCAACTGCGGTCTGACCAGCGCCTGATAGAGGGGAAGTATCACCCTTTGGATCTATTCGTCATGCATCTGCTGATGCACGATAAAATGCCATTAACTTTTTTGATGGCTTCGTCACACTGCCGACTTATGTTCATCTTGGAGTCCACTAGGACTCCAAGATCCCTTTCCACTTCCATGCCACCCAGCAGGTCATTCCCTAGGCAGTAGGTGTGCTGGACATTTTTCCTCCCTAGGTGCAGCACTTTGCATTTCTCCTTATTGAATTGCATTCTGTTGTTTTCTGCCCACTTGTCCAACCTGTCCAGGTCTGCTTGCAGCTGTTCCCTGCCCTCCGGCGCGTCCACTTCTCCCCATAGCTTTGTGTCATCCGCAAACTTGGACAGAGTACACTTCACTGCCTCATCCAAGTCACCAATGAAGACATTAAAGAGTATCGGTCCAAGAACCGAGTCCTGCGGGACCCCACTGCCCACACCCTTCCAGGTCGAAACCGACCCATCCACCACGACTCTCTGGGTGTGACTCTCTAGCCAATTCACCACCCACCTGACTGTGTAGTCATCCAAGTCACAGCCTCTTAACTTGTTCACCAGTATGGGGTGGGCTACCATATCGAAGGCCTTCCTGAAGTCTAAGTATACGACATCCACTCCCCCTCCTGTGTCCAGGCATTTCGTAACCTGGTCATAAAAAGAGACTAGATTAGTCAGGCATGATCTGCCTGCTACGAACCCGTGCTGGTTTTCCCTCAGCATAATTTGTCCTGCCGGGCTCTCACAAATTTGAGCCTTGATAATTTTTTCAAAGACTTTGCCAAGGATGGAGGTGAGACTGACTGGCCTATAGTTGCCTGGATCCTCCTTCCTCCCCTTCTTGAAAATGGGGACCACATTGGCCCTTTTCCAGTCCTCCGGGACCTGGCCCGTGCACCATGAGCGTTCAAATATTCCCGCCAGTGGTTGTGCAGTGACGTCAGCCAGTGCCTTCGGTACCCTCGGATGGAGCTCATCCGGGCCTGCCGACTTAAAGGCAATCCATCTCTTCCAAGTGACTCTGTACAGTCTCAGGGTCTACGCATGGTAGCCTGGCGCCTTGCTGCTGCCTCTCTACAACGCCAGTGAGAGACTCGTCTTGCCCCTCTCTTAGGAACACTGAGGCAAAGAACTCATTGAGGAGTTCAGCCTTGTCCCCCCTGTCCGTCACCAATTGCTTCTGCCCATTTAGTAAGGGTCCTATTCCTCCCTGGGCCTTCCTTTTACTCCCTATATATCTAAAAAACAATTTCTTGTTGGCCTTTACTTGGGATGCCATCCTCAGCTCCATGGTAGCTTTGGCCCACCTAACTGCCTCCTTACAAGTGCAGGCAGAGGAGGTATACTCCTCTTTGGTGATCTCTCCCTGTTTCCACTTTTTATGTGCTCCCCTTTTGGCCCTTAGGCTGCCCTGGATTTCTCTGGTCAGCCAAGGAAGCCTCCTGGCCCCTTTCCCTCTTTTTCCTCGCATAGGGATTGTCTCCCTTTGTGCCCAAAGGATCATTTCCTTTTGACTAATCGCCTGTGTTCTTTGAAATCAGCTTTCCTAAAGTCTAGCATTTTCACCCTACTAGTTACCTTACCCACTCGACATCTTATGAATAATTCTATTGTTAGGTGATCACTGTCCCCCAGATGGCTACCAATTTGTAGGTCCCCTACCATGTCATCCCCCCGGTAGGCATATACATTGCCTCGTGGGCAATGTATATGCCCACGAGGGCAGTGCCCAAAAAATGCATCAACTCATGGGAGACTAGTGCCCAGGTCTGCCCCAAATGGAGGAAGAGTCTGCTGCAAGGATCTCAATACTTTGAAACCTTAGGACAACAGCAGGAGACAGAAAAGCAGGAGTGGCAGAAACAGCATGTCGTGAACTGAATCAAGAATCCAGAGCCACCGACCTCACATGGAAACACATGCCCGGTTGCAGCCAAGTTTGTTTATCCCCGATCAGCCTCATCAGCCAACATCGGGTTCACAGATAAGGCAATCATGGAAGACAATTATCTTTGACTGCAAGAGTTTGTCAAAGAGAAGACATACGTAAAGAATTTTGAGTGCTGGAAGAAAGACCTGACGTAAATTTGTGACTTCATATTAAAGATAGTTTAATTAAAGCAGAAAATTATTAGTGATACATATTTAATATTTCTGCATAATTCCATCCTAGAAAGTCATGTGAAATTAAATATGGAGAAAAATTTAAGGACTTTGAAGAAAATGAACTTTATTCTATTGAAATTATTCTAAAAACATATTGAATTTAATGTAAAAGAAGGGATATACTTTTAAAATGCTATAGATATTCTTATTTGCTACTAACCTCTCTCTTATGCCTTTCTTTTAACATCAACTATCAAAGTGACATCCAAAGAAAAACTAATATTAAATCTGGTCAAGAATTGGAAAATGTTTTAAAAGATCACCATTGCCTTGTGTCAACTCCAAAAATTTTCAACCAGATTCAACCATCAACCCCCATTGTAAAGATAATGACATAGAGGTGCAAAATGGAAAGTGTTTCCATGAGCAATAGAACCAAAGTTTCCTCTTTATACCTTACTAGCTCCATGCTAGAGACCATGTCATACTGGTAGCTTTGAGAGCCTGAGTGAAGCACTATAATGACCATTTAAGTATAATGGAAATCTTTGACTAAGTTTATTTATTGTAACTTCTTTTTCATACTATTATAAGGACACAAGCAAACTTTTTAGATGGTTCATTTCCATTTGGCTATAGTCAGAGAAAGAATTATATGAATATATAGCAGTTTCTTATACAACAGATTTGTTTCCTGTGCATATTTTTCACTGTGATGGTTACTTTGAGGACAGTATTACATTTTTGTTATTTCTTTCAACTGTTAGCAATGTAGTAACAACACATCCATGAGAGTAGAAGATAGAGTCTTTTCTGCTATATATAAAGTGATAGAGTTATCTTGCCTCAGCAGAATTTTACCTCTCTGTGGTCAGAGACATACAGGTACATTCTATCTTAGGGACATAAATAAGAGATTTCCACAATACATGAAAAATTTAAATTAAAAACAAAATCCCATTCTGAATCATGAGAAACCCAAGACTTTTTAAAATTTCACAGGAAAACAAAGAAGGGACCCACCCCACAATAGCCATTTGGTTAGGCTGTTTTCTTAGAATAGGGAAACTGGGCAGTTTCAACTTCATTCTGATTTTGTTTAAAAAATCCACCTGAGAAAGATTCCCAACAAATTTTTACTGGTATATTTCCATGATAGGTTTCAGTTCTGAAGAAGTGGTATTTTCTAATGAAAAAGCATTTTGTCAAAAAAAAATGACTAGCTCTATGCATAATACATACACCTTGTGAATATATCTGGGTGATGATTCACAAGCTAAAAAGAACACAGCAGGACTGTCAGATCCCAGAGCAAATTTCCAGAGATGGTAATTGGGAGTGAAGGGGGAAAGGGGAGGGGATTCTACTTGTAAATGAAGCAAATTTGATCTAAAGTCATGAAGTGGTAACAAGCATGAAGGCTCCCTATGAAAGACATAGTCATAGTATGAATTTTAAACTTGTTTTCTGTTACTTTTCTCTATTCTGTAACATCTCCTTATAAAATATTTTGATGTTTCATCTATGGTGAAATGGGTTTTATCTGTTATACCTGAGCAAATTTTTAACAAATGTATCATAGTAGCTAGGGTTGGCAGGGACCTAAACAGATTATCAAGTCAAACCCCCTGACTTGGGTAGGATAGGAACAGATGCTCAGGTCATATGATCCCAGTCAGGTGTCTATCCAGCCTCCTCTTAAAGACCCCCAAGGTAGGAGTGAGCACCACTTCCCTTGGAAGTTGGCTCCAGGTCCTAGCCACCCTAACCGTAAAGTAATGCCTCCTGATAATGCTCTTATAAAGGAAAGATTTTTTTTTTTCAGTTAATAACTGGCAGTGCAGGGGTCAGTGACACAGAAGGGTGTGGAAAGTGCTACATAATGTCTTAGAAACATTGTTATGATAGATAATGAGCAAAATAAAAAAAGAATGTTTAGCAAATTCTGTTTCCAAGAAAATACACGAAAAGGAACATCGGGACAAAAGAAGTGCCATACTGGGTCAGACAAAGGGTACACCCAGCACAGTATGCTGCTTCTGACTGGCAGAAGTAGATGCTATAGAGGGAAAGCATTGAACCAATATATCTAGTGATCTATTCCCTGTTCAGTAGTGTTGCTGGCATCCACCATTATTAGAGATGCTAGAACAAACATCTCCACTGTTCTGTTCATTAGACCTATCATCCATGAATTTATCCAGTCCCTTTTCAAACTTGACTATGTTATCTGCCTCCAAGAAAGGCTCTCTCCTGGGCTAGGGGCAATCATTACACGTAAACCAGTTTACATGATCAGAAACTGGTTTAAAGCTGTAACAAAACAGGTGTTTAGTTCACATAAACCAGTTTGAAAATGGCTGAAACTGGCTTGAGATAAACCTGACTGAATGCAATTTCAGACTTAACTGATTTGGCTCAAACCATTTCATGCAATGTCTGTCCAGACCCCTTGCTGATTTATGATAAACCAGACACCCCCAGTATCCTAGTATGCTCTCTGGGCTGGGCAGGGCTGTTACTAAATTTGCCCATCACTTTGGGATGCGCTCATTTATTAGGGATACATTTCTAGGGTCTTTGTAATTCTATCAATGTGCTGCTTGTGTTATTTGTGTGTCTATATGGAGCTGTATCTCTCCCTTCTGCAAGTCCTCACCCACAATGGAGCTGTCTTGCAGGGCTCCGTGTCAATAAGGCTGGGTTCCTCCAGTCACCAAATCAGTCATACACACACAAACACACACAGATTAACATGAAACGCCTCACCCGGCCAGGTTGCTCAACATAGACAGGCTGACACCCTCATATGCCAGGAATCAGTTCATTAAAATAATGATAAAATGCAGTCAGACACAAGCACACACGTAAACAGAATACCTATGAATCCAGCTGGATGTCCAGCTGACACTGTCATGGGCCAACATTCAGTTCATAAGGGCATGTCTGAGCCAAACTGGGTCAATCAGCCTGTACAAGCTGATCCCCTTATGTGTCTCAAACTCAGCACATCCCAATCTTTTGCCCTAACTTTCCTAGTAGTGGTAGCCTTTTGATGAGCAGAAACCACAGTATTTCTGGGCTTCACAGGGATCTTTGGCTTAGGTAAAAGAAGCATTGCTGCACAGCAAGTGGAGAAGGAGAGTAGAGAAGGAAAAAATATACCCAGTTACTATCAGTTTGACTATAAAAGTTATTTATTGCTAAGTATATGAAATATATAATGGTACTAGTAGTAATAGAGATGGAAAGGAAAACAAACACAAACAATTACAATACTACCTTGGTTTCACTAAGTATTTGGGGAAACTTGGCTATACCTGGCACACCAGCTATTACACAAAATAGACACAAAAGGGTCTTCTGGCTTCCCCATGCCCCCCTCCACCTCCCCTCTCACCATTTGCTGCTTAAGCAGGGATCCCTTCCTCCTCTCTCCTGCACCACAGACCATAGCCAGCATGTGGTATGCTAGTTAGTGCTGTATAAAGCTCCAGCAGAGACTGCAGACACAGCAGGGTCTGCTGACTTCCCCCTGCCCTACCCCACCTCGCTGCTCAAGTAGGAAATCCCCCCTTCCTCCCTCCCATCTCCCACAGCACAGACCCCAGCCCCATGGACCCTAGGCATATGGTATGCTAGCTAATGCCAAAAGGTGTCTGTTTGTGTCTCTCTCCAATTTCATTGGGACAGGCAGGCAGACAGAACAGGGCTTTTAGAGGTAATCAACAGGTCACCCTGGTACGCTGTTTAAGAAGAGTTTGTAGTAATGGGAAAGAGGCTATTGTTTTGCTAATTGGGTGAAAAAGACTCTTATCAGCTCTGGGCTACCTTGCTCACCTGTCAGTTTGCTGCAAACAGTCTGACAAGCAGGGAGGGAGATTGAAAAGCTCCGTATCATCAGATACATGCACTGCATACACCCCCTTCCCTTGCCTCAGAGTGTTAGCAAGGGCCTGGGGGCTGACAGCACTCCCACCCCTTGAGCAGCCAGCAGGGAACAGTCTGGGATGGTACTGGCAGATCTCCCTAATGATAAAGTCCTGCTGGGGCCTGGTCATGCCCCCCCCAGCTCAACTCTGTGCAAGGGAAGGGAAATGAGCCCTCCCCAACTCTCCCTAGCTTATAGCTTGAGCCACTGCAGGCATGTGCCTGCATTTCCTCAGTCCAGAGAGAATGTCCAGTTTCCAACCGGTTCAGCCTAGCCAAGTTAGGCTAACCTGCAAAAGTTGAATCAATTTGGGCTTAGGCTTTTTGAATGCCTGCCCCTAGCCATGAAGTAGCAGAGGCCATAGGTAGCCTTGAACTCATGTTGTCCCTGCCTGAGGCCCAGGCCCAGAACCAGCAATCCTGAAGAATGTTTTATTTCATCAGAAGACCAAAACTTGTTATAAAGTTTTTTAAAGAAAAAGTAGAAACAATTAGCACATACTGAAATCAATAGAAAGAAATAGATTTACACAATTTGTGTGATGTTTTGTGTTTAAGGAAAGGATAACAATTTGCAGTTATATTGAACCTTCCATCCTTAAGATAACCCCCAGTCTTGGCCTCAAACCTTTTATACATGCTCCCCTCTAAATATTGAAGGGTGTTTTTGCATGTGCTCTGGGGTGTGGGGGTGGGGGTGGGCACCAGTTAAAGTACTTGCAGTATCTCATCTATTCATCATCCCATGGTTCAAAATGGCAGCAGGGGCGCTTTAACTAAAGCTTGTTGAATGAGCTTTAGTTAAAGCTCTGCCCTGCTGATGAGTACCTCTGAACTTTTCACTAGTTTTTTCCTAGGAACAGCTTTGTATGTTTTGAAAAAGTATTTTATCTAACCAAGGGCATAGAGTAGGTTGTTTAGGCTGGGGGAGATCGCTTGTTGCTTAGTTGCTTAACTGCTGGCCTCGCTAGAAGGAAAAGCTGTATCAACAAGGTCCCGGGGAAGGTTGGAAGGGGGGTTACTTGGGGGTGGAGTTGGAAAAGGGGGGTTACTTGCTGGGCTTGCTACACATTTCATCACATCAGCAAGTTTAACCTGTTACGTAGCTATATAAGGCTGATGCCCACTGGGGTGGGTGTGCTTGCTTTGTGAATGATTGCCAAGCACCACTTTCTGCGCAGAAATAAGGATTAAGTTGGATCCTTCAACCCTGTGTGTTTATTGGCACAAGCGCACCAGGCACGAACTCACTGTTGTTTGGGGACAACAATTTCTGGCACCCCAGATGGGACCCTAGCTGACTGCCTTGCCCAGTCCACCTCTTCGGCTCTGGCAACAACTGTGGATGGCACGAGGGCCAGGCACCACTGACCTTATTCATCGGAGGTCTGACCGTTTCCTGGTTGCCTGACGGAGTCGGGGAGGGGCACAATGGCGCAACACTCGAAGGACCAACTTAATCAGGTGGGGCGAGGGAGGTTTCAACGGACTGGTGAGTACTTCTTTCCATATTTTGGGCAGGTTGGGAAAGAGACGGCTTTGAAAGTTCCGACCGTATAGATACCCTAGGCGAGTGAGATCGGGTGGCAGCCCCGTGAACTCTCTTTAATCAGTTTGGTTCTGAGGCTGAGTGGCGGTCACCATCTGGTAGTTGGATAATGGGAAGTAACCAGTCTAAGATTCCACCCTGCAGCCCCTTAGGATGCATTTTGAAAAACTGGCCAAAGTTTGGAAGTGACCCTATGACAAAACAACAGATGATTCGGTATTGCAATACATCTTGGCCACAGTACCAACTTGCGGATGGTGCAGCCTGGCCGGAGAATGGGTCTTTGGATTATAACACAATCTTGCAGTTCCAGTTGTTTTGTAGGTGCCAAGGGAAGTGGGATGAGATGCTTTATGTAGAGGCATATATGACTTTGTATAGGGATGAGGTTACACAAAAGTTGTGTGGGATATTTAGGGGAAGTGGGGTAATGGCTTTACGGGGGGTCACCACAGTATGTCCAAAGGAGCCGGAGGAGGAAGATGTGCAGTTGCTAATTGCTCCCATGGCTCCCCCATCTCATCCTGTGAGCCATGCGTCACCACAGGGGACTTTCACTGCACTTGTAACGGCTTGTCAGGGACTCCCGGCTGGCTCGTCCAGTCCGTCATCCCCCACCTCCCCTGACAGCCTTGGGTTGCCGTCCCCGGGTCCAGCGGATGCGGATGGTAGCAATCTGGTGGTAGAGGGGACTGTAAGAGATGGGGCGTTTAGCCCTGTGGCGAGTCGCTTACGATCAGGGGCCCAACCAGTAGTTCAGGCCCCTTTACGACAAGCGGTGGGTCCTGAGGGTGAACCAGTTTTTGTCCATGTGCCATTCAGCACGGCAGACTTGATAAATTGGAAACAGTCTGTGGGCCAATATCGCCAGAATCCGGAGGCAATGGCCCAGTTGTTCTCTACTATTTTCCTCACCCACCAACCAAACTGGATAGATATTCAGGCCTTACTGGCCGCTCTTCTGACTCCAGAAGAAAAGAGGTTGGTCTTAGAGAAAGCACGCATGATAGCACAGCAGCGTCACCCAGCCGGTGATGTAGATGAACTTTGCCCTAAGAAAAATCAAGACTGGGATCCCAACACCCGAGGGGGCCGGAGGGAGTTAGAGCTGTATCAGGAGTTTGTGCTGGCTGCTCTCCGGGAGGCTATCCCCAAGCAGAAAAATTTGTCTAAATTGTATGAAGTGCGGCAGGGTCCGAAGGAGGATCCATCCAGTTTTTATGGGAGGTTATGCGAGGCAGCCAGACAGTGGACGGATTTAGATCTGGAGCTGCCAGAAATGCCAAGATGTTTAACACACTGTTTATAGGACAGTCAGCCCCAGATATTAGAAGAAAACTACAGAAGACTGAAGGAGCAGCTGGAATGAGCATCAGCCAAATGATTGAGATTGCTTATAAAGTATACTCCAACAGAGATCAGGTTAAGGAGAAAAGGGAAGATAAGAGAATGAAGGCACAGGCGTCGTTACAAGCATCATTGTTGGCAGCGGCAATTGTAGATCAGAGGAGTAGAGGACGGGGCAGGAGAAGTAGAGGGCATAGAGGAGGCGTGGGCTATGCTCCGGGAGGCTACAGCCAGGGTCCCAGGTTGGGACCTAATCAGTGCGCTGTTTGCAAGCAGGAAAGGCATTGGAAAAATGAGTGCCCCAAGAGGGAGAAGAAGAGACGAGAGGAGGAAGAAAGATTGTTGATGTTGGATGGTTCTGACCAGGAGTGATGGGGACCGTGGGCTGACACTGAAGTAATCTCTGTCTCCCCCGACGAGCCCCTGGTTAAAATGCAAGTAGGGGGAGAACTTATTGACTTTCTAGTAGATAGTGGAGCCACGCATTCAGTTGTAACCAATTTTAAAGGACCGTTATCAAAAACCAAGATCCCCATAATTGGAGCCACTGGCCAGCGGATGTATCGTCCTTTGGTGCCACCCATGGAATGCAAATTGGGAGGAAAGAAAGTGTCTCATCAGTTCCTGTATATGCCTGAGTGCCCCATACCTTTGTTTGGGAGGGATTTGCTGTGCAAATTGCAGGCCCAATTGACCTTTTCAGAGGGGAAAATTACTATGAAGATACCAACTGAGGAAGCCTGGAAAGCTCAGATGTGTCTCCTATTGCAGGAGGGGGAGGAAGGGAGAATTCCCCCCGAAGAAGAAGACACTGTAGTACCATGGGTATGGGTGGGAGAGAAGCCAGGAAGAGCCAAACTGGCTACCCCTGTAAGCATTGATTTAAAGCCGGGAATTACCCCGCCCAGGGTGCCACAGTATCGATTGAAAATAGAAGCTTGGAAAGGCCTGGAACCATTGATAAAGAGATTCCTTAAACATTGTTTGCTTCGGGAGTGTCAATCATCTTTCAATTCCCCCATTTTGCCTGTAAAAAAACCCCACAGTAATGAGTATCGTTTTGTACAGGACCTCAGAGCCGTGAACAAGGTCACTGTGACCCTCCATCCGGTGGTGCAGGACCCTTATACTTTGCTGGCTACTTTTTCTGCAGAGAAACAGTGGTTTACAGTCCTGGACCTGAAAGATGCCTTCTTTTGCATCCCAAAAAGCAAAAAAGAGATTTTTGCATTCGAGTGGGAAGACCCGAATACTAGGAGAAAAACCCAATTGTGCTGGACAGTTTTGCCTCAGGGTTTTAAGAACAGTCCCACTATTTTCAGCACTGCCTTAAGTACCGACCTTCAGAAGTGGGACAAAGGGACATCAGGAACCCTGTTACAGTATGTGGACGATTTGTTAATTGCAACAAAAACGAGGGAAGAGTGCCACCTGCTGACAGTAAGTTTACTAAACTTCCTGGGACAGGTCGGTTACAGGGTATCTCGAAAGAAAGTCCAAATAACAGGAAAAAAAGTACGATATTTGGGATTTGACATCTCACAAGGCCAGAGGATGTTGGGCCCTGAAAGAAAAGAGGCCATCTGTCAGATGGCAGTCCCAAAGACCAAGAGACAGTTGTGAGGCTTTTTAGGTATGGCAGGATTCTGCCGGATCTGGATCCCCAATTTTGGACTAATAGCCAAGGCTCTTTATGAGGCCACTACTGGTAGTGAGGGAGATTTGCAATGGACGGCAGAATGCCGAAAGAGCTTTGACACTATCAAACAGGCCCTTATGACAGCACTGGCCCTGGGCCTACCCAATCTGAGTAAACCATTTCAACTTTATGTACATGAACGCCAAGGAGTAGCATCAGGAGTGCTGACCCAGTACTTAGGTAGCTGGAGAAGAGCAGTGGCCTACTTCTCCAAACAATTGGATCCCACTAGTTTGGGATGGCCGGCCTGCCTGCGAGCAGTGGCAGCTACCACTATGCTGGTAAAGGAATCTAAGAAACTTACTTTAGGACAACCAATGACTGTGTATACCCCACATTCAGTGCTGGCAGTGATGAATGCAAAGGGGGGAACCTGGCTTTCCCCTGGACGAATGGCTAAGTACCAGGCGACTCTCCTGGATCAAGGAGATATCCAGTTGCAAACCTCTAGTACCCTGAACCCAGCTACGTTGATGCCATTGGAACAGGACGAAGGATTACAGCATCATTGCATTGAAACTATTGAGAGTGTGTATGCTAGCTGGCCGGATCTTAAAGATGCCCCACTACCTAATGCAGACCTTGAATTCTACACAGATGGAAGCAGCTTCATGGACAATGGAACCCGAAAGGCGGGATACGCCGTGGTTACATCATGGGATACCGTGGAAGCAAACGCCTTGCCTCCAAATACCTCTGCACAGAGAGCTGAGCTTATTGCGCTGACCCGAGCTCTCCATTTGGCAAAAGGAAAGATAGCCACTATATACACGGATTCGAAGTACACCTTTGGAGTCTTACACGCCCACGGAGCTATATGGAAAGAGAGAGGACTCTTAACGGCAAGTAAAAGCTCAGTAAAGCATGGAACAGAAATCCTGAAACTACTTGAAGCCATGATGGAACCACTAGAGGTAGCTGTGGTGCACTATAAGGCCCATCAAAAGGGAGATGCTGACGTTATTAAAGAAAATCAACAAGCAGATGCTGCGGAAAAGAAGGCAGCTAGAGGACAAGTTCAGGAGACTCAAATGTTGGCATTGATGCCTCAGGTAGTGTTACCTGAGGAACCTCCCAAATATACTAAAAAAAGAGAACCAACTCGCAGAGAAATTGGGAAGCAAAGAACAACAAGATGGATGGTGGGTTTTGCCTGAGGGACAAGTCCTGATGCCAAAACTGATTCTTAGCAAAGTGCTCCAAGAGTACCACCAGAGCACCCATATGGGAGCTGACGCCATGACCCAAGGTCTCCAAAGAATTGTAGTGGGACCTAAGATGAGAAAAACAGCAGAACAAATAGTGCGTAGATGCCCTGTCTGTTGTGCCAACAATCCTAAGATTTCCCCCAAACCTCTGCCAGGAGCAGGAAGGCAAGGACTATTAGCAGGAGAATATTGACAGATAGATTTCTCTGAAGTTCCCAGGAAGGGACACTACAAATACCTGTTAGTGCTCGTGGACACTCTGACTGGATGGACTGAGGCCTTCCCGTGCCGAACCAACCAAGCAAAAGAAGTGGTCCGGGTAATGCTAAAAGAAATGATTCCATGATTCAAAATCCCAGAGGGATTAGCTTCGGATCGAGGGCCACACTTTGTGTCAGAAGTGACCCAGGCAGTTTCCCGGGCTCTGGGGATACAATGGGACCTTCACACAGCATGGAGACCGCAGTCAAGTGGACAGGTGGAACGAATGAATCAGACTCTAAAAAGACAGCTGACTAAACTTTGCCAGGAAACTCAGTTGAAATGGCCCGAAGCTCTGCCTCTTGCCTTGCTTAGAGTGTGCATAGCCCCTAGAGCTAAATTGGGAGTTACTCCATTTGAATTAATATATGGCAAGCCGTATCCTAAGAATCCAGTGGTGACGCACGGGAGTCAAATGCATGTAAAAGGGGAAGGTTGAGTAAAAGATTATTTGTATTCTTTGTCTGCTGTATTGTCTTCTCTCCACAGGTATGTCCAGGAACGACTTCCACTCCCTCTAGATACACCAGTCCACAAGTTCCAGATTGGAGACAAGGTACTGGTCTGGACGTGGAAAGACGAGCCACTTCAGCCCAGGTGGAAGGGACCGTATCCTGTGATTCTCACCACTCACGCTGCAGTGAAAGTTCAGGGGGTAAAACCGTGGATACACTACACCCGGGTGAAGGCCGCACCAGAAGTACCACCTGCAGGAGAAGTTGCTGAGAGTGTCACACCGGAAGCCGACACAAACGGACACCGTTGGACAGCAGAGTCAGTAGAAGGACTTAAATTTCTGTTTAAACGTCAACCATGTGGAAAGTAGTTCTTTGCATAGGTATAATGTTTCTAGAGTCTAAGGGGTTGGTGCATCAAAGGTTCAAGAAGAGTCAAAATGTGTGGGTTCATTTGGCAAAGGACGTATTAAATGTCACTCATTTTTGTTTGGCAGGTGGAATATCAGTTGATGATATTTTCACGTCATGCCTTATAGGGGTGCCCACTCCAATGGAAGCACTCCAGAATCAGACTTGGTTCACATCTGGGGGAATAGGAGGTCCAATCAATTACACTAACAACTCCATGTGGGGAACCATTACCACAGAAAGAAACGCTAGTACCTTTGAAATAGATTTGTTGACAGTCACCTCCCCTGGTAACACCAGCTGTACCAATTTTGTGAACTGTACCCAAGCTTACAAAAGCCTAACCAAAGAAACGAAAATTTTCAATTGCTCAGACATGACTAATGTATCTTGCAACTACATTCATGTTATATTACCCCGGGGGTGGTTCCTCCTTTGTGGGAAGACTGCCTATTCATATATCCCAGCCAATGCCACAGGAGGCCCTCGTGCTCTAGGCCGGTTGACTGTCTGGCTACCAGGTATGCCTAAAATCTCTAGTAAGCATCACCGGAGAGGTTCGAAGGTGCTAGATAAATCCTGTGATAGTGACATAAACCTCCTGAGTGAGGCCGAGGTAGTGTCCTTAGCAGTTTTCCTAGTAGGGGTGCCAGGCCTAGTAGTGGATGCTGAGGGGCAGCTTGGTAAGGTGGCCTGTGCCCTGGCAAAGGGCCTAAATACAACTTCACAGGCCCTAGCTGCCCTCAATATTGAAATGAAAGAACCAAGAGGAGCTACTCTGCAAAATAGAGCAGCCATAGATTACCTGTTGCTGAGGCGTAACCACGGATGTGAAGAGTTCGAGGGAACGTGTTGTTTTAATTTGACAGATAACTCCGAGTTGATAGAGTCAAAAGTGCAG
The DNA here is from genome assembly GCF_030867095.1 of Alligator mississippiensis. NCBI lineage: Eukaryota > Metazoa > Chordata > Crocodylia > Alligatoridae > Alligator > Alligator mississippiensis. The sequence goes on from NC_081824.1 coordinate 164,782,526, forward strand.
AAGTTAAAAAAAGTTCTGTCCCACATTAAGCAAGGGGAAGGGTTCCACTTCTCATGGCTTACTCCTTGGCTTCCTAATTTTTCATGGCTTAAGCAAATTTTTCCTATTGTTGTGGCAAGTATGTGTATTTTCTTGATGATTTGCTGTGGGGTACAGTGTGTGCCAATGTGTTGTGAGATACTCAAGAAATCAATTTCTTCCCCCGTTCACCGCGTGATGTTTGTAAAATCATCAGTTACAAACCCGATCCAAAACAATCGGGAGGGAGTGAAGAGATTTCTGGAGATGAGAAAGATGGTCGAGGACTATGATCCTATTTCCTAGGATCATAGCCTCGAAGGGGGGATTTGATGAGTACCTCTGAACTTTTCACTAGTTTTTTCCTAGGAACAGCTTTGTATGTTTTGAAAAAGTATTTTATCTAACCAAGGGCATAGAGTAGGTTGTTTAGGCTGGGGGAGATCGCTTGTTGCTTAGTTGCTTAACTGCTGGCCTCGCTAGAAGGAAAAGCTGTATCAACAAGGTCCCGGGGAAGGTTGGAAGGGGGGTTACTTGGGGGTGGAGTTGGAAAAGGGGGGTTACTTGCTGGGCTTGCTACACATTTCATCACATCAGCAAGTTTAACCTGTTACGTAGCTATATAAGGCTGATGCCCACTGGGGTGGGTGTGCTTGCTTTGCGAATGATTGCCAAGCACCACTTTCTGCGCAGAAATAAAGATTAAGTTGGATCCTTCAACCCTGTGTGTTTATTCGCACAAGCACACCGGGCACGAACTCACCGTTGTTTGGGGACAACACTGCCATTTTGAAGTGCAGGGATGCTGAATACACAAGATGCCAAAATTGCTGGAGCATGCTAATTAGTATGTTCTAGCAGACTCAATTAATCATGCTAATTAGCACGTGATGGAGTAAGCATCAGGTACATGTATAGGTGCCCTAAGTAACTATCATGGAGGAAGAGGTGTCATTTAGGGCTGTGCAAGAGTTGCAGATAGGATCAATAAATTAAATTACACAATGGGACATGTAGGTAAAATACCCAGGAGGGAAAATTCAATATCTTGCTCTGTCTATCCTCAGAGCCCATGGAATTTGGACTCATTATGTCTTCTTGAAAAATGTCAGTAAAAACGTTAGAAGAATACTTGAGGGAGGATAATAAATTAAGGAAATAACTGAAAGATCTCATTATTATTCAAAGAAAAAGTATGCCTTTTGCCCTCTTTCACACTGTTACAGAAATATGCATGCCACACATCTGCAAAAACAAAATGACAAAAAAATGTTAAAGCAAAGCCAAATACAAAAAGAAGAAAACGTACAGAGAAATTTATAGGAGATTTACAATCTCACTGTGGCATCACATTCAGAAAAACATAGATAGTTATAATCCGTAATTTAATTATATGCTCAGTGTGTTTTCATTGCATTTTACCCCAAGAAACCCTGAACTAATATAAAATACAATTATAATTTTAACTGGCAGTACAAATCACCCCAAAATTAAAATGAGTAAAACAGATGCAAAAGACTTATAAAGAGTGAGGAGCTAAATTGCATGGCTATACCTGGCACATCAACTCAAAACTATATTGATAATGAATGCTGTTACTTTGATGGTAACTGTGGGACTTCTAAACTAAGCTATGCTGTCCCTGAAGATTTTAAGATCTCTATAGACAAAGGATTGAGCTACCTGGGTAAATACAGAGGGTATTTATATGATGGTTATGAATGGTGACAGCTAGTGCATATATATATTTATTTTTTTATTCAAAAGTATTTGAATAGTCCCATTGTTAAAGGAACAGACTATTGGTAGGAAAAAACCCCTCACATTTCATTTTGTTTCAGGTGACCTCATTTTGCTCTGCTTCCCAGAACTTTATTCTTTTACCTGGCCTTAAAATTGTTGAGGATCTTCAATTTAAAGTTTCAGTTTAGATGATCATATTTGAAAATGAGGCCATACCAGCATAATCTACTGATAATGGAATCTGAACAACAGCTACTAAGCCAGACGTATCAGATTTCCTTGCCTATCCCCCTGGGCCACATATTGACCTTGGGTCCTTCTATTACAAAACCTTGTGACCAGATCTGGATGGATCTCTGGTGGCAGGATAGGTGGCAGCAATATTAACTATTGTGGGTTTCTAAGTCACCATCATGACAGCTAAGGAAGTCAAGGAGACTAACATAGTTTTTGCTGGCCTTGCAGTCACTGAAACATGTTTGTACTGTTTGCACATGGAATTCAGCTGTGGGTCCTGCCACTGAATTCCCAGCCTCTCCAGGGTCTCTGTGGATGACATGGCTATGCAAGCTGGATTTGGCCTGTGTGCTGTATATTTCACAACCTGATATACACCAACATGGCATCCAAATGTGAGGTTCTCTTAACGTGCCTGGACAGTTCTTTTCAGTGACTGTATAACTGCATTTATTTGCATGTCTCATAGAGGAAATGGATTTTATCATCATTGCTTTATCTATAAATTATTCATTTTCCTCTCTCTTCTGGCCTGTTGTTCACAAAGTGGATTTTCCATATATTCCTTGACTATAGTAAATTCTCCTTACTTAGGAGTTTATATGTTTTGTTTACTGCAGATTTCCTAACAGCTCTGAAATCCTGAGTACCCGTGCCAATGTTCAGTAAAGAAGCAGTTTTAAGGCACATCGTATTAGTTACACCTATCATAAAGCTTCCACAGTTTCTAAGCCATTAAGTTGTGATGGACCTATGGGAATCCACTACCTTTTGTATCCTACATTTGCTCTGTTGACCATAAAACCATTAGTTCTGTCCCAGTGTCCTGCCAGCCTAAAATAAAAATTATATGTTTGCTCTTTTTGTCAATAAGATAAAATGTCAGGTGTATGGATCTCTTTTCCCCTCTAAACATTTCCCAGAATACCATGTAATTCAATAAACACTGGAGCACAAAACTCTACATAATTCACAATATTCACAACCTTTCTTAAAAGACATACAGATAATCACCCACAGAGGATCTGAGCCATCAAAGGGCAAAGTCAGGTAGCATCCTTATTGCATATCCTGCTTGCCAGATAGGGTAATTTCAGTGTGGAAAAACTGTATATTGTTGAAGCATATATGTTCAGTTTTTTCTCAAATTTGAAAATTTTCTGTACTAATATTACACATGCTTTACACATGCCTGTGTCTGTTTAGAGAGGAATCATTGAAGAAGGGTTTGAAATCAGGATGATAAATTTATAATTGAAATCTTTCTACCAAATATGAAGTCAGCTTGAAGACCTCTTCAAGCCCTTAGTAGCATTCAAAAAATATATATATATTTTAAGGACAACATCTACTATTACACAAAATAGGTAAAAAAATTAGAAGAGATATAAACTGTCCTGTTTTATGCCACTATCTGATGTGGGTTAATAATATATTTTCCCTGGACTGGTTACTCCTTTATTCTTGAATCAAGAGATCCTGCCGCTTGCCTCTAAAATATCTAGTAATGGCCATTGCCAGAAAGAAGTTAGAAACCTACAATGAACAAGTCATGGGTGGATCCTGTTGCCTTGAAAGCTCATTCCTCAGTGAATCAGTTAGTACCTAAGGGCACCTATATAAGTACCCGACGCCTGCTTTGACACATGCTAATTAGCATGTGTTAAAGCAAACTGATTAATCAAGTCTGCTGGAGCTTGCTAATTAGCATGCTCCAGCAGCCTCAACATTTCATTTTATTCAGTGTCCCTGAACTTAAAAATGGTGGCAGGGGTGCTTTAACTAATACTTGTGAAACAACCTTTAGTTAAAATGTCCCTGCCACCAATTTGAAGTACGGGACACTGAATACATGAGACATTGTGGGTGCTTTAACTAGAGCGGCTCCCAAGAGCTGCTCTAATTAAAGTACCCCTCAGCCACAGAGCACATGTAAAGGTGCTCTAAGGTGACACTCTGCCCTCCCTTCTGCCTGACTTCAGAATAACACAAGTTAACAGTTCTCCACAATCTTTTTGTTCGCTTTCTGTAATGACTGAACAGCTACTGCTCAAAAGTAATAATGTAAAGATGCAATTCTCTCTACAATCATTAGCTATTACAATTATTTTACTCTGATTGACCCCTATTCTAAAAACTTTCAAGCCAATAAGAAAAGGGACCAGTTCAGCTTCTACAGAGACTTAAAAACCTCTTCAATTCACAGGAAAGAAAATAAATGAATAGACAGAAGGAAGAAGCAAAGCAAAACACACAGTCAGCCAGTAGAAAGGAAAATTGCTTATAAATAAATAATCTCTGAATTATTTCTCTTGTTTTTATTCCATCCCTCCAGGCCACAGGGCTCCTGGCCTCATGGATAGTATCATATTATATAATGTTTGTTGTATTATTACTTTCTTAAAATGGTGCCTCAGACATGTTAGTTCTTTCCAAACCTGCAAAGACTACACTTAATTTTACCCACTGTAAATGTTCACATCATGACAAGTCTTGTTGAAAACTGTGTGTAGAGTTAAGAATAGAAATAAGTCTTCCATGGATCAGTGCCAGAGTTTTGACTAGTGTTGCTCAAATATTTTTCACTTGTGATTATTTGTCTGATGAAGTGACCCTTTGTTATACCCACAAATCTTGTAAATCATGTCATGATATGTCAAAGTGTGTTAGTTATTTAAGGTTTTTTTTCTAAAAAAGCACTGTGCAAAAACAACTGTGGTTCCTCTATAATCTGGCTAGATTCATACATCCAAATATTTGCACTTATTGTTCATGACAAATAACTAGATGGTTATTGTCGTGATTACTGCCACTTATATAAGAAATAATTGCATAAGTGGTATCAGGTTATTTGCACTCCTGATTGGATGCTCTAAGCACAATAAAAAGAAGCAGATCTTTTCTTGTTCAGAATATTTCCCACACACATTCTTAACTGCTCAATAACTCTATTGTGTTAGCTAATATAATGATCATAAGTGCATTTTACAAATATTTAATTTTTGCTAGTATTTACATCTTTGCTTGTAGTTAGGACTCTGTGACTAAAATAGTTCTTCATATGAATGTTCACAAATAATGAAGTTGTAAATACCAGAGAAGTAAACTGACAGATTATGGGCAAGAATATTTATGCCATTTAGGCAAAGTAAACTCCCACATGCCCATTAGGTAAGGCACTGTGGGGAGAGTCTTACTCCAGAAAAGGTTAGCAAGTCGAGCCACTGCTATCACTTAGCATCTGCAGAGTATGTGTGTGGATGAGCGTAAAGCACTGCTAATCCATGTAAGGGTCTACAGAAGTTAACTGGGTGGAAGGCTTTGGCAAAAACTAATGTCTGCATCAAGGACAACATAGCGACCAGGAGAAACAGATAAGATCTGGAGCTAGTAGAAGTCAGCATGGCTTTAATGAAATCAGTAGTTTAAATCAGCTGAAGCTGACTTAGTTTTCAAAATTAAGCTGCTTACTAGGCCTGTGGAAAGCAGCTAGTATCCACTATGGATTCGGATTCAGCCGAGTCAGGGGACAGTGATTCGATTTGGTGATTTGAATCACTGTCCCGAATGGATTTGGCCCCATCCCCCCACCTGTTCTCCCAGCCCCATCAATGGCTGCCCCACCCGGACCCAGCATTGCAGTACTTTTAAAAAAAAGCCCCCCCCCGCCCCCTACTTACCAGCACAGAGTCTGGCTCCAGCTCCCTGCAGCAGTGAGCAGGGACTGCCTGAATCTCTCTGAATATTTTCTGAATTGATTCAGATTTTTTTATTGGTCTCCCAATTCGGAGATTCAGCTGCTGAATTGGGCCAAATCTCCTCCAAATTGAATCAGCAACCAAAGCTTTGCACAGCCCTAGTGATTACCATCAGGAAGTTCTTGGTGCCAGCTGCCTCACCTTCACTGTCTCCTAGGATGCCACACTTTCAGGACACTGTATTTGCAGGAGGACTTTGTGTCACACAGTTAGGCCCCAGACTTGCAAGGATAGTGGCAAGACTGTTAGTTCTGTACTATAAGTAGTTCTTTGTATAAGTTCTTGTACATAAAGTGTTGCTTTCACATCACAAACCTCATCAAGATACTCCCAGCATCTCACTTGCTATTTCAGGCACAAACTGTAGTGCTCAGGCAATAGCTACAACTATGAGAGGATTAGCACAGAACCAGGGTCGTCCTTTGGGGGGGGGTGGAAATTGGGGCCACCACCCCAAGTCCTGCACTTTAGGTGCCCCCACTGAGCCAGCAGAGTGGCCATAGCTCCATCCCTCACAGCGTTAAAGGGGCCTCACACAGGCTGATTTCCCTGGGCCCTGCACCCTCCTACAGTCATATCTGCATAGGACTCTTCCATCCTGGTAGCTGCATGCCAGCACAGTGTCCCCAGGCTTGCTTCTTTTCAAGTGAAGAAAACAGCTTTCCCACTTAAAATATGCACATGTATTTTGGGGCTGATTTTAAGGAAAAATGTATGTTGTATGTAGAAAAATATGGTATGTTTAATTCTCAGAAAAGTCTTCTTCAGAATGCCTTTTTTTATGTTTCCCCTTGTATTTTCCTCCATGTTTATCTGAATAGGAATGTGCAAGTTATTTCCAGCTTTGTTTGCCTCAGTTTAGTTTTTCTTTTAATGAAACAAAAATAAGACAAAAATCAAATAGATTTTAGATTTAAATATAAATCAATTTTAAAAGCATTTTGAACCACAGGAGCATTCAGCCTACTGAATTTTGAGATATTGCTGGATGTTTTGCTACCATCAGAAAGGCAATTGCATAAGTAAGACTGGAAAAAGGTGCCATGGGGAGAGGTAAGTATATGGGAGTATGCAAACACCATGATAAAAGGCCCTTCTCACCATCTGGATGGATACTTTTTCCTTGGCCTCTCTGAACTCCAACTAGCTTTGAGCATGAAGGACAATAAAAAGTTCTTTTTCAGATATGTGGGGAGCCAGAGGAAAAGCAGAGGCAACATTGGACCCCTGCTGAACCAGGGGCAACTGACAACTGACGCCCAGGAAAAAGCCAACCTATTAAATAGATACTTTGTGTCGGTCTTTCATCAGTCCCGTGGGACGCCCATGCCCACTACGGGACAGGGAAGTCTGGGTGAGGGTGATCCCCTGCCCTCCATTGATGCTGACTTCATGAAGGAACATCTTGAGAATCTAGATACCTTCAAGTCAGCCGGCCCTGACAATCTTCACCCCAGGGTACTCAAGGAGCTGGCGAGGATCATAGCCCAGCCTCTAGCACGGATCTTTGAAAACTCTTGGCGCTCTCGTGTAGTGCCCAAAGACTGGAAGAAGGCCAATGTGGTGCCTATCTTCAAGAAAGGGAGGAAAGTGGATCCGGCTAACTATAGGCCCATTAGCCTGACTTCTATCCCGGGGAAGATCTTAGAAAAGTTTATTAAAGAGGCCATCCTTAATGGACTGGCCGACACCAACATCTTAAGGGATAGCCAGCATGGGTTTGTTGTTGGTAGGTCTTGCTTGACCAATCTCATTTCCTTCTACGACCAGGTGACCTATCACCTGGACAAAGGAGAAGAGATTGGTGTCATATATCTTGACTTCAAAAAAGCCTTTGATCTGGTTTCCCATGATCACCTCTTAGAGAAACTGGCCAATTGTCGCCTTGGGTCCTCCATGATCCACTGGCTGGAAAACTGGCTCCGGGGTTGGACCCAGAGGGTAGTAATTGATAGAAGTCACTCATCGTGGTGTCCTGTGACCAGTGGGGTCCCCCAAGGCTCTGTCCTTGGACCCATACTGTTCAACATCTTCATTAATGATGTGGACACTGGAGTCAGAAGCGGACTGGCCAAGTTCGCTGATGACACCAAACTTTGGGGAAAAGCATCCACACCAGAAGACAGGCAGGTGATCCAGGCTGACCTGGACAGGCTCAGCAAGTGGGCAGATGAGAATCTGATGGTGTTCAACGCCGATAAATGCAAGGTTCTCCACCTTGGGAAGAAAAACCCGCAGCATCCTTATAGGCTCGGCAGTGCTATGTTGGCTAGCACTATGCAAGAAAGAGACTTGGGGATCATCCTTGACCACAAGATGAACATGAGCCTTCAGTGTGATGCTGTGGCTAATAAAGTGACCAAAACGCTGGCTTGCATCCATAGATGCTTCTCAAGCAAATCCAGGGACATCATTCTCCCCTTGTACTCGGCCTTAGTGAGGCCGCAGCTGGAGTACTGCATCCAGTTTTGGGCTCCACAATTCAAAAAGGATGTGGAGAAGCTTGAGAGAGTCCAGAGAAGAGCCACGCACATGATCAGAGGTCAGGGAAGCAGACCCTACGATGACAGGCTGAGAGCCCTGGGGCTCTTTAGCCTGGAAAAGCGCAGGCTCAGGGGTGATCTGGTGGCCACCTATAAGTTTATCAGGGGTGACCACCAGTATCTGGGGGAACGTTTGTTCACCAGAGCACCCCAAGGGATGACGACTAGGTCGAATGGTCATAAACTACTACAAGACCGTTTCAGGCTGGACATAAGGAAGAATTTCTTTACTGTCCGAGCCCCCAAGGTCTGGAACAGCCTGCCACCGGAGGTGGTTCAAGTGCCTACATTGAACACCTTCAAGAGCAAACTGGATGCTTATCTTGCTGGGATCCTATGACCCCAGCTGACTTCCTGCCCTTTGGGCAGGGGGCTGGACTCGATGATCTTCCGAGGTCCCTTCCAGCCCTAATGTCTATGAATCTATGTTCTCCATGTCTATGATACTGCATACTCTGCACCATTTGGAAACTTTCCTTTTCTTCTGCTGCCCATCACCTGCTTCAAACTGCCAAATACACGATCCTGGCAGTTCCTTAAGTAATTGTGGCCAGCTTGAATTGATAAACAACCTAAGACCGTGGTCTGCTTGGATTTCAGATTCAGCGTAATGGACAGGAAGACTTTTTTAAGGCTGCTCTGACCAGCCTCCAAACTTTCAGTCTGTGTATTTGATACACGTTAATAACTGAGTGGAGTAATAATGGATTTTCTTACATAAACCAATAGGAGAAGAGATGGGTGTTTGGGCCAGTTACAACTTTGTATGTAGACTACAAGCCAAGTGGCCAGCATCCTTTAAAGCATTTGATTAAATGGCTTCACTTACACATTTTCATAAGGTGATAAAGCAAACTCCATCTCTTGCTGAAAAGAGAAATGGAACAGAATGTAATTCAAAAGTAAGTTAATAAGTGACTTCATCCTCATTTTCTGCTTGCAAATTACCCAAATACAGATCTTAATTTCCTTGCATCTAATATTATGGGTGGGAACCTTTGTTCCCTTTATGCACCTAAATGGAACCTTTCTAATTATGAGAGGTGGTATTTTGGCACTTCTCCACAGAAGACAAAACTTCTTCCCCTTCAGTGCAGATGCATAAGCATAGACTGTGTAGACTGAGCATGTTCAATAAGCTACGCACTGTCTGGGTATTTATGTGACTACATACATGTACCCACTGTGGACAAGTATCTTCATCAAAGCCACAAAAGGCCTGCCAGAAACTCATGGCTAGCAGAACTTAGATTCCAGAAGGGCACTACCTCCTGGGATAGCCCTAATAGCCAAATGGCTAGGTCACTTAACCTGGAGACCTAGGCTCTAGGGCTCCTGTAGTGATAGAAGTTATAAATTAGAGCTACTCACTAACAGGAGACTGAGGGAGATGGGAGTTGAGAGATGGTCTCTCAGTTAAGTAGTAATAGTTAGTTAGTTAGCTAGAGACCAATGTTCTGTAGAAGTTGCTTACTGCTACGGGAAGATCTAGAATTTTGAAGAGGGCTGTGGATGGTGTGGTGCATCATTGCATATAAAATAACACATATTTTCTCCAGTTAAAAATAAACTAGAAGGTTTACTAACATGCTATGGCCCTAGGGCTTTATTATTCAGTTTAATATTGAATCAAAATCAAATATAACTTCATTAGAATGAGGGCTGTGAAATAGGAACTTCATTACCAGGAGCAGCTAACAGACAGCAGAATTGCAGAATGAAGGATAGTGGATCATCATGACCATTAAAAAAGAAGAGAGGGTTGTTAACACCTATGGAATGAAGAGTTTAGAAGGGATCAAGTAGCCATGAAGTCAATTGACTCCCTTAGCACGGCCTAACTAGAAATGCAGCTGCCACTGCCAGGCAGTTATTTTTAAAGTTTGGGTGGACCAAGAATCAAAGTGGGAGTGCAAGTGTATCAGTGCAACCCCTCAATCCACTCCTGCTTACTGTTCCATAATAAAGTCCATTTTTTCGTTCTTCTCATTCACATATGTCTGTGTTTATTGAACATGGTGGGTGCATCTACACATGCCTTAATGCATCGTAGTTACTGCACAATAAGTTTAGTACCTGTAATGCACAGAAACCAGCGATACCGCACAGTGCTACTGGCGCATGCCTTTTCAATACATGCTCAAAAAGCGTTTTGGCATGACTTTTGCTATGATGCACTAATGAACAGTAGAATTAATTTACTGCACATTTAGCGTCTCATGTAGACACACCCAGTGAGTACTACCTGGCATTAGGAGCTGCAAATGAGACAGAACTTGAAAGAAGTTGGAACCTGAGAGCAAGTGGAGTAATGCAGCTACATGGAAGAACAAGGGCTGGTGCAAGTGATCTTTCTGCACAGTTATAGCCTAAGGACAATTAGTCATGGAGGTGTTGCAACCTGCACCTGCCTTTCTCCTGTCAGACAATATAGCAGAGAACTGGAGGACATTCAGACCAAGGTTTAAGTGGCACCTAGTGGTCAGAGGGCCAGATATTGTAAAGGAAGAGGCCCTGTCTGTTTATAACACTTTTACCTTTACAGAAGGTCAAAATAAGCAGGTGAATGTAATAATGTCATTGAAAGACATAGATTTGTTATGTGCAACAACAAGAGAAAGTATAGATCAGTATGTTACTGAACTAGAGACGCTGAGAAAGCATATGAACTGGAGGAGGGTAACTAGTGTAATAATTACTGCTTGAAAATGATAAAGGTCCTAGGTTCTAGCCTGGATCCTCTCTCACAGTGGAGCAGAAACTTCCCTACTGAACTGCTTTCCATCGAATGATGCAAAGTACAATGTTTCTGCTTTGAACCTAAGCTGTGGTGAACTAAGCGCTGTTCTGGGAAGTCAGAGATATAGGTGCAAATCACTTTGGGCAAGCAAAGAACTTGGGTCTTCAAATGCCTGGGTATATGCCCTAACCCAGGGATGGGAAATACTTCACAAATCATATACTAAAAATCAAACATCTATTCTAACATATTTTAATTTTATTTCAAAAAATAATTTTTGTCTGAATTTACTTTATTTTTAGTAGTGTATATAGAGGCAACTGCATAATAACTCAAAATAGTCTTACTTTTTTATATTGTGGGGGGTGAGGGAATGTATGTGCATGTGGGGCAATCTGCCTGCATACTAGATCCTAGGGTGCAGGGAGGGAGGAGAGAGGGAAGGGAGTGCATGCAGCAGAGCTTGCCTGGGGTGGTGCAGGTGTTGTCAACACCCTACCCCCTCCCAGCCCAGAGCTGTCTCTGCAGTACACACCCACCGACCCCCATCTTGGCCTCAGCCAGAACACACAGCTTCCCAGTGGGGCTACTCCCAATGCAGCTGCAGTCTCCCAGGTGTTGCTCAGTTTTTCTCCCACCTCCAGTGGCTCCTCCTTTGCCCACCCCTTACAATGAGCAGGCACTTGCAGGCGACCAAGTGGATGGAAGGCAGCAGGGAGCTGGAGCTGGAACCTCCTGTTTGCAGCTTTCCCTTTCCACCACTCAGAGAAGAGTGTCAGGGGCAGGAGCAGAAGGAGGTGAAACCACAGGAAGGTGTGGGTGGGAGCACAGTGTGGGCTGCCCCATACAGGAGTAGGTGAGGCTCAGCCCCACGCAGATTGCTTTGGGGGCAGCCACAGGCTGGATTCAATCAAATAGTGGGCTGAATCCAGCCCACATGCCGTAATTTACCCACTCTTGCCTTAACCAGTCAGTTATCAGGGCTATGTGATTGCAGATCTGCTGGCCACTATCCTTGAAAATTCAAGGCAATCAGGGGAGGTCCTGGATGATTGGAAAAGGGCGAATATAGTGCCCATCTTTAAGAAAAGGAAAAAGGAGGATTCAAGGAACTGCAGACCAGTCAACCTCACTTCAGGTCCCGGAAAAATTCAAAATGGAGCAGGTCCTCAAAAAATCCATTTCTAAGCACATGAAGAAGAAGGTGATTAGGAACAGTAAGAATAGATTCATCAAGGGCAAGTCTTTCATGACCAACCTGACTACCTTCTATGATGAGATGACTGGTTCTGTGGATGTGGGGAAAGCAGTGAATGTGGCATACCTTGACTTTAACAAGACATTTGATATGCTCTCCCACAGCATTCTTGCAAGCAAGCTGAGGAAAACTGGCTGGATTGTTGGGCTCAACAGGTGGTAATCAATGACTCAGTGTCTAGCTGGCAGCTGTTATCAAGTAGAGTGCCCCAGGGGTTGGTCCTGGGCCTCACACAGGGTTGGGGTTGGTTTTGTTCAATATCTTCATTAACAATCTGGAAAATGGGATGGATTTCACCATTAACAAGTTCATGGATGACACCAAGCTGGGGGTGTAGTAGATACACTGGAGGGTAGATCTAGGATTCAGAGTGACCTAGACAAATTGGAGGATTGGGCTAAAAGAAATCTCATGAGGTTCAATAAGGACAAGTGCAAAGATCTGCACTTAAGATGGAAGAATCCCATGCACTGGTTCAACCTGAGGACTAACTCACTAAGCAACAGCTCTGCAGAAAAGCAATTGTGGGTTACAGTTAACAATAAATAGATGAGTCAGTAATGTGACCTTGTTGCCAAGAAGGCTAACAACATACTAGGCTGCATTAGTAGGAACATTGCCAGCAGATCAAGGGAAGTAATTATTCCACTCTATTCTGCATTGGTGAGGCCACATCTGGAGTCCTGTGTCTAGTTTTGGACCCAATGGAAGGCAATGAAAATGGATCAGGGGCTGGGGCACCTGGCTTCTGAGGAGAGGCTGAAGGAACTGGGTTTATTTAATTTGCAGAAGAGAAGACTTCTCACTAGAAGGGTGGTGATGCACTGGGACAGGTTACCTAGAAACGTGATAGAGTCTCCATCTTTAGAAGTTTTTAAGGCTTGTCTCGACAAAGCCCTGGCTGGAATGATCTAGTTGGGGATGGTCCTGCTTTGAGCAAAGGTTTGGACTAGGTGACCTCCTGAGATCCCTTCCAACCCTAATTTTCCATGATTCTGTAACAGGGGTGGGTTATTGTCCATCTCCCCCGTTCACCACTTTGTGGTGTTTCTGGAACTTTTGTATGCACATAAAACCTGGATGTGCCTGGCCAATGCATAGCCCTGCTGCATACCTGACTACCTGCCCATGTAGGTGAGAGACTGGTGTGCTCAGAGCACAGAGCATTTTTTTTTTCAGAGCATACTTTGATTCACAATATGCCAGGTTAAAAAATGGCAGAAGGGATTTTAATGAAAATTTTAATTGAACTGTCTTGTGGACTGAGCTAGAATGTATTTCAGTTCTAAAGGAAGATATCTCAAGGGACACCTGAATGAGTGCAAATAGGTGTTTTGGCTGAAAGTATAAAACTACTGTGGTACTATAATATATCATTAAATGTTGTTTAATTGCTGCCACACTATTGTTGCAGCTCAAAAATGTGGCGCAATATACTGTGCTTAGGTTCTGAAAAGTATTTTTGTACCTGGCATCAGTATAAATGAATGGAGGCTCACTCAGTATATTAGGCTGATCTCTATTATATGAGAAAAAACAAAGTAGTGATAGGAGACAAAAAGAAAAAAAACATGAGAAAATGATAGGGAAGAGAGTTTCAAAATGTTACAGTTATGAACACAGGGCTGGAAGGAATCTCCCTGGTCATCAAGTCCTCTCCCCTAGCATCACAAGTAACTATATCAGATAACCCCTGTCTCAAAAAGCCAGGCACAATATTTCATTCCTTTCCAACATACCTTCCCCTTCATCTTAAATGTCCAATGCAATGCATTTCTTTTGGTTTCAACAGGCTTCTTGATCAGACTGCTCTTTCACCTCTCCTCAGTATCAGTGTCCTTTTCACTCTCTTTTCTGCCCACAGACAAAATCTTATTGAGATTAGTTTAAGATGTGCACAATATGGTGAAATGTATTTGAGCTAGCTAGAAGGACTAATTAGGCCGAGCTGAGAACTACACTTTTGCAGCTATGATGTTTCCAGTACTTAAAGTAGTCTTTTCAGAGTTATCTTGAGGATCTCTCTCTGACACAGCCTAGTGAAATATAGACACTTCATTCAGGTTTACTATAGCCTTCATCGATGCAGTATTTGAACACCTTCCAGGAGTATGCCCTGTCTTTCTTGCAAGTCATTCATTGTTTAATGGACAGAACACTGAGTGCAACATAAAGCACACTGTGCTACAGAGAGGGTGCATCTACATGAGATGCTTCACTGAGCAGCAGATTAATCTACTGTGCAGTAAAATGTCACCAAGTAACTGTGCTCATAAACTACTGCACAGTAAATTAGCCTAATTAGTCTCAATTAGTCTAGGAAAAGCTTACTGCTCAGTATTTTACTGCACAGTGAGGTGTTTGGGCACCAATTGCGTGTGTAGATGTGCCCACAGAAGATTTTGTCTTTGGGAGAAGTTTTGTGATCCCTACTCTTTTTTTTCATTTTTTACTGTGCAAGCCAGGATCCAACTTAAATGCAATCAGTCCTTACATTCAAGTGAGGATGGCATGCTGTAAAAGAAATGATAGAGAGTATTTGCTTCAGACAACAATAATGTACCCAAAATTTTCTTAAAGAAAGGTCTTAAAAACAAAACAAAAAAAAAAAACTTATAATGAGTTCCCTTTCAATTTGGGAGTAGGGAACAACAATTCAACTTGCAAGCCAGTGTTTTTTCTTGACTACAGGAACACAGTGCCTTGAAGACTCTCATACTGACTTTGAGGCTGTCCTTGGTTGCTACTAAAATATTTAAAATTTAAAGGGGAAAAAATCATTTGTACATTTTGAAAGTGAAGGAAAGAAACCCTACTTGGTATGATTTGCTATAATGATATATTTATCAGAAGCTGTTCATTTTATCTGCTGCAGAACTGCTCTTTGATGGCATTAATCTGCAGTAATGATTACAGGGAAGTAATTCAAAGCTGTTCAAAGGGAAAGGTGACGTTGCTTTCTTTCTATTTTCTGAAGGCTACATCAAACCCTTCCATAAATTATAGACTTCTAGAGGGGAAAAGAAGAGCCATATACTGGTGAATGTTTAGAGGAAGTGTAAACAGAGCAACAAGAGCTATGCTATGATGACATAAGAAAAACATTACATATTTTATTGCTTTTTACTTAGCATGCCATAGGTTCTAGGAAGAAAACCTCTAATGGAAAATTTGGGAACCAAACGCTTCTGGAATTTTAAAGATTCTTCTTACACTTTTAAGATAAGTCACACGTTATTGATCAGTTGATTGATTTAAAATGGTTTTGAGTGAACTGAATTCATGTTATCTTCTGTGAAATTTCTTCAAAATAAGAAAGACAAACCAGAGCCTTGGGAGGAAACTGGAGAAAAGAAGAAGTAGACTTAAGTGCCTATGTACATTTCTATTTCACCATACCCAAATCGCTGAAGAAGTGTTAATACAAAAGATGCGTGGGTCATCCTCCTCTGCTTTTTTGTGGCTTAATCTTAAGGGTCAGTTGAGAGCATGCTATAAAAGTAGGGTTATTGATACATTTTCAAGAACTTGAACAAGGTGGAATGGAATTGCACTTAAGCACATAAGTCCACGTAGATGCCAAATAAGTAGAATAGAATCTCAATCATAGTGCACTGTAGAGTGAAAGAGTTAAAAAAATAAAATAAAAAAACAAACAAACCCCCCCCCCACCAAAACCTATGAGGTTCTTCACAGGTGGCAATGTATTAAAAAGTTTCTTATGTCCTTCCCAGTTTACATTACTTATTAGATGGTTTTTCAGAAGTCTTCCATTTCCCCCTTACAGCACATCATTTAAAATAAAGTAACCTTTCAGATTACTAGACTTTAGAAATTAGTCCAACAAAGCACTTAATTATGTACTCCTTATGGGATTTTGGATGTGCTAACATGTAGCATAAACTGCCATTTTGTGTTTCTCTTTGAATACACAAGTGTGGGGAAAGTCACCATATTGCTTCTATGGAAATTAATGAGCAGGGCACCAGGCCCAGGTGCCAACTGTTGAGGGGGTGCCAGAATCACTCCTCCCCTGGGAATCCTTGCCACAACAGAGGCAGCCCTGCCCTGCCCTGCCCTGCCCAGCAATAGGAGTCCCACACCCAGCATATCCAGGGAATGGGGTGTGAGAGGGACAAGCAGAACTCTGCTCCCCCCTGAGAATCTGCCAGAGCAGGTACAGTCCTGCATCCAACAGTTACCAGGGCATCACGGTTAGCTCCTAGAGAACCCAGGCCACAGGGCTACTGTCTCCCACCAGCGAACACTGCTACAGCAGTGGCAGCAGTATCCACTGCCTTCACTATAAAGAGAACAGCAGTAGGTAAGACTTCAGTCCCTGTCCTTTCCCCTTTCCCCTCCCCCTCTGCAGTCTCCAGTGATTGGCACCCCCCAGCTATGCCTCTGGAAACACTGCATGCCAAGAACCTAGCAAAGACATATCTGAGGTGCTGACTGGACAACAATTCTTGCCCACATACCAGCTTGTGCAAAGAGGCAGTCTCATGGTTTGGATGAACTGTGTCATCCCATCCTCCATATAGCCCAGAGAATGAAGGATGGACTACCAGGGCTGACAGTGAAGCAATGGAGGCTGATTGACAGTGGCTGTGCAACAAGGACAAGGACGACTTTTACAATTGGAATATATGCTCTTGCTCACCTGCCGGAAAAAAAAACCCAACAACAACAAACCACTGACAGAGAAGGAGACTAGGTTGAAAAATAGTTCCATGTTCAGTGATGACATACAAATTTTCTGTGCAAGTTTAATATTTTTTCAATACCATTCATCTGAAAAGAATATAGGAGGCATTACTTTCTGACTGACCCTGATATAACTCGATTGATACTGAGTTTTGCTTTTAACTTTAAGGGAGGCAGTGGTAAACAAATACTGATGGGTTTGTATAGCCCAGCTCTGGGAGTTGTTGGTGCTCAGAAAATTCAGAGCCAAAGGGTCTGTGCATAGAAAAATGTAGTCCCCCAAAAATGCAGCAATGAGGATGGGAATGAAATGCAGTAAAAAGCTGAGAGAAAGTGAAGCAGCAATGAAGAGTTTTCCTGGTTTAAATGGAGAAACAATTGTAAAGGTAGAATATCCACTTCTGGAAAGCATCCATTTTAATACAAACATGGAAAAATGTTAAAGCTGTGTTTCAGTGGCTGGAACAATATTGTTAGGGAAATACCCTTAAAGAGAGTAGCAAGATATTTTTCTTTCCCCGACAGCAAGATTAATGTTTGCAGTACACAAAAAACAACACATCTGTTTTGTTACATATCTCTGTCTACTATGCCAGGAAAATGCAGAGGAGGAAACAAAGGAAGTAGGAGGATGTGTGTATTGATTAAGGCCTATATTTAAAATAATAGTTAATCTTATCTATTGTAGCTGTGTGAAGTATTTCTTGTTCACAGAGCTGAACAGAGCATGTGGTCAAAAATAATTAGTAATAAACACCTAATTGCTACATACGGCTTTCCATCTCAAAGAGAAAATGGGGGTTCGTATCATTTTCTCCATTTTTAGGGTGGGGAATTCAGAACTAAGCAAGTGAAGTAGTTTGGTCCAGGACTGCTGTTTCACTTCCCACCCAGTCCCATTGCTCTAGTCACTAGACAACCCTGCCTAATAAGCAGCTTGCCCATAGCTGTAGCATTTCTGTAGCTCAGGGAACCATTAGGGCTTGATAAAAATAACCCTTCAAATTTTGGCTGATTATCCCAATAAATGAACACTCTCCTGGCAAGCAGCTGGCAAACAGAGTGAGTTATTTCGATAAGGAGATCAAATCAAAAAACATCAGATGCAGGATTACAAAATTTATCCCAATCTACTGCTAATTATTATAACTGCACTATTCCACCTATTATATCTTCATTCTTCACTATTTCATATAGGCTTTGAATAGAAAAGGGTAAATGAGCAAAAGAAACATGGACTCAGGGCTTCATGCCTTGAATTTCTACAAAAGTTTCATTCATGGGTGTCACAGATTGATTAGAATCATGAGGTTGGAAGGGACCTCAAGGATTATCTAATTTGATCCCTGGGACACATGCAGGGTTCATTGCTCTTAAACCATTCCCAGACAGATGTCAATCCTGGCTCTTCTTGAAAACCTCCAATGAATGACATTTCACAACTTCCCTAGGCAGCTTGTTCACTGTCCTAACTCTCTTTAGTGTTAGGGAGTTTTACTGAGGTTTAATGCAAATCTGTATTGCTGAACTTTCAATTTATTGCCATATGTCCTGCCTCTCTGGCAAGGGAGAATACTTTTCTCCTTCTGCTTCATAGCAACCTTTAAAAAATACAAACACTGCTGTCATGTCCGCCCCCAGCCCATCTCCTTTTCAGGGAGCTAAACACATGTTTCCCTTTTACAGTTTGCATTCCAATTCCTCTACCATCATTTTTACTCACCACTGGATCCTCTTTAAGTTCTCAACATCCTTCTTAAAATGTAGTGTCCTGACCTGGGCACCGTACTCCAGCTAAGGCCCACTTGGTACTAAATGAAATAGTGCTATTACTTCTGGGTCTTTCATAAAAGACCTCTGTTAATGCAGTGCACAATACCGATTGCTGTTTTTGTGAAAGCATCACATTACAGACTCATGTTGTTTGTGAACCACTGCAACTCCCAGATCCTGCTCAGCAGTACTATTGTCTAGTTATTTCCCGTTCTGCTTTTGTATATTTGTGTTTTCTGCCCTATGTGCAGCTACTTAAAATTATGGCAAAACAAATGTATTTTGCTGTTCATAATCTGGTTCTCTAATTTATCATGATCCTTTTGAATTCTAACCTTATGGTACAAAATGTTTGAGAGACATCTCATTTTTAAGTCAGCTGCTGGCTTGGTCAGGAAAATTTTCTTGCATCCAAGTCACTAATAAAGATGTTATACAGTGCCAGCTCCACTTAAGAGCTCCTGCCATTCATTCTATTTATAGTTACTCTTTTCTTGCTAGAATTTTCCAACTCGCCCGTCTTTAGTTTATTTATGAGAAAGTCACATGTGAACTATGCGGAAAAGCTTACTAACTTCCAGGCATATTATGTTTACTGCAGTCCTCAAATCCACCAATGAGGCTGGAAATCCAAGAAGGAAATCACGTTTGTTTGGCATGGTTTGCTCTTAACATATCCCTATTGGCTACAACTGACTAGCTCTTCTTCATCCTCCTCATTCACTTTAGTAACATCCCAGGTATTGAGGTTAGGCTGACCAGTCAAACTTTCCCCTTTTAAAGTAAGGAACTATGTTAGCCCCTTTTTTTTTCCTTTTGAAACCTTAAATGTAATCCATTGCAAGTGTTATCGCCAGTGGCTCTGCCATTTCTTCACCTAGTTCCTTCAACTTCATGGGACAAAAGTCATCGGGTTTCTTAAAAGCTCCCTGACACACACTACTTTTCATGCTCTGCAATGTTTCTCTTTCTTTCTTTGTACCGATCATGTTAGTTGTCTAGTTTTAGGTTCATGTCTTGCATTAAGTACGGACCACATGGTTATCACATAAAAATAATCTTTTGTTTGTAAATGCAGTGGAAAAGTGTTTTAATATGTCACAGCAAGTTACAAGATACCACTTCTACTGAAGCCTTTGATGAGCCAAGTTTATGCTGGTGGGCTTCACTTTTACAAAGAAGTTGTAGGAGCTTTTCCAAATTGTTATTTCTTCAGTGCCTTGGGGGTTTCTAAGTGCCATCATTCTCTGCAGGCAAAATCGCTCTAATTGTCATAGCTGGTCTGGGGTAATTATGCAACTTTCTTATCCCCACCACCACAGATATGGGTAGTGAAGCCACCATATTGCTCATAGCCACAAATAAGCTATCTCACAGGTTCTTAAATCTTAAGGTCAGAAGAGACTATTATTCTCATCTCATCTGAAACTCTTCCTTAAGCCATAGAGTTACAGCAACAAACCATAACCTCAGGATGTGGAAGAACATATATTTTAGAATGATGTACAGTCTTCAAGTGATGGAGGCTCCATTACTTCAGAGGCAAGTTTGTCTAAAAATTAATTACCTTCACTGTAAAAAACAAAACCCTTTTTATTTATCATTTGTGTTCTCTTAGCTTGTGAAAGTTGCAGCCATAGTCTCTTGCTATGCCTTTGTATACTTAAGAGCCCTCTACTAGGAGAAATCTTCTCCCCATGCAGGTATTAATAAATTGAGATCATCACCTAGTTTTCTCTGTGTTAACATGAGTAAATGGAGCTTCTTTAGACTCCAATTATAAAACTGGTTTTCCTACTTCTTGACTCCTACTTCTAGCACTCTTCTGAACGCTCTCCAATTTAATCTTTTCTAAAGCGTGGATTCCAAAACAGTAAAAATAAGTTAGTAATGTGCTCATTCATTCTGTAGTCTCTCTGCTTCTACTCAATATTCCCTTGCTTATATATGTAATATCACTTTTGGTCTCTTAGCCACCACAGCACACTATAATCTCGAAATCATTTTCTAGGGCTCTCTCTCATAATACTGTCTCCTATCCTTTAAGTATGACATATGCTTTTGATTCCTAGAAGTATGACCTCATACTTACTTGCTCTTTGCTATTCAAAGGAGTCCAGTTTATTATGCGATCCAAATCGTTTAGATAGAAGTGACATAATTATATAGCACTTCGTCAGTTTGTCTCACCTACACACATTACCTGCATTGCTTTCAGATTTTCTCTCAGACCACTGATAAAGAAATTGAATAGTAGGAACCAAGAACAAACCTCAGTGGGACTCCATATGAAATGTCTCCATTGGCTAATGATCCCCCATTTTTACATTTTAAGATAGTGTTTAATTTATTTACTATATATTGGATTGATTTTTCTATAGGACTGCTTTCAATCACAATATCAAACAATACTGAGCCTTACAGAAGAGTTTATTAGTGTTAGCAGTTACCTTTTTCAGTCTCATTGGGTGGATCTACATGAGATGCTATGTCGCCATAGCAACGTGCTATGGCGACGTATCGTCAGCAGGCACAAATCATGATGCCGCACCTGTCGCTGTAGCAACACACTCCCTCACTATAGCATATTGCTACAGTGACCTAGCAGCTAAAAATAACCATTTGCTGCTGGCACAGCGCAGTACGGGCTGTTACTGCGCCATCACTTAGTACTTCCAGAACGGGCTGGGAAAAAAAAAAAAAAAAAAAAAAAAATCGCACAACAATGAGTTAGTCTGTCAGGGTTTATTTTCCATAAAACTGTGTTGATTAGCATTAATGATTGCTTAGGAGGATGGGGTGAGGGGGTTCTGATGAACAGATTTCTAGATTATGTAAATATGGGAGGGTTTATAAATACTTTGTGAGGAGTAAAATAAAACATTTTAATAAATTATGAGACTATTTTAAAAATACATTATTAAATCAAGAAAAATGCAAAGTAAAATTGCCTACATGGGAAGAAATAATGCAAAAATATAAAAATAGCAGATTATTCACTATGCAGTGATAATACACAAAAAAAAATCTGAGAATTATTTTGAATGAAAAGTCAATGAGGAAAATTTCCTTCCCTCTATTTCTTTGATCGCAATAGTTATTGCATCATCATAAATATGAAAAACATGGTAAACTTAAGAAGATAAATATTGAATATTATTCTGTTTATAGGTATTTCTTATGCCAGGGAAGTACTTATATTGTACTCAGTATTCATTAAATCACCATAACAATAGAGCATTCAATTTTGTGATCCACATTTATAAGAAATAGACATATTGGAAAGGGTTCAGAAGAGAGCAACAAAAATAAGTGACACACACATACATTCACAATTTCACTTTAAGTAAACACCAACAATATAAGGGAAGCTTGAGAGAACTACTAGTTTTTACTCCAAGTTAAAAAAAGGCAGTAGAAGGCCTTAGAGCTGTTTGAAACACAAAGTCTTATATGATACAAGTGATTCAACTATCTGTAGATCTGTCTATGCAGTTGGGCAAATAACCTCTAGGTGCATTCAGCAATTTCATTAATTAATTTCAGTGACATCCATAAAATAATACCAGGCACAAAAAAAAAAAAAAAATTAATAATAATAAAAAGACAGACCTGAACCAGCTTTCACTCTGTCAATGTCACCAGAAGTTGTATTAAGATGAAGGGGAAATTAGACTTATTAGTCCATCAGAAGGCAATAAGGTGATAATGATCTTAAGAAGGAAGAAGGGAATATTAGGAAAATACTTTTAATGGTGAGTAACCAGGAAATGGAAAAAAAAACTGTCAAAGCTAGTGGTAGTCACCCTGTCCCTTTTAGCTTTGAGTCACTGTTCTGACAGGTGATTTAGAAATCTATCAGTTAATCAGTCCTGTTCTTGCAGGGGGTAGGAAAAAAAGCAGACTTTCCAGGCAATGAAGCCTAGATCTAAAAGGGTCTTAGACACAACCATGCTGTGCATTGTAACACCTGACTTTCAGGTGCCTGGCCTCCAGAATCCAATCCAGAACCCTATTTGAGTGCTTTGATTTTCTATACAAATACACAGGGACACTGCACAAATGCACACTTAAGCACCTCAAAGTGCTATCCACAACAATCTTCATGCTTACTGAAGAGCCAATAAAGTTAGCCAGTTAGGAAATGCTGAGAAGAGTGGTTTGTCTCATTTGTTGCCTTGTTCAGGGGCTTGGGCATCTTACTCAGAGCTACAGAGAAGGGCATCCCTTCACTCAGAAGGCATGGGCTAGGAATATCTTTTTAAGGTAGTGGTTTTCAACCTTTTTTCATTTGTGGACCCCTAAAAATTTATGAATGGGGGTTCAGACCCTTTTGGAAATTTCAAGTGAAGGTGCAAACCCCTTTGAATTGTAAGTGTGGGTATTCACATACTTTTGATTGATCATATAGCCATCTTTTGCAAATGCCCTATACATTATCTATGGCGCTTCTACACGTTGAAAACCACTGCTTTAAGGTAAGTACCTGTCCCCTTTAAAAGTGGAACAACTGTGGGGGAAGAATATATTCTTTTAAATTATGGCTGGAGGAGAAAATACCTCTCTTACTACAATTGTTCCATAGTTAGAGCTCTTACCCAACATGTGAGAGATCTACATTTAAATCCCCTCTCACCAAAGGGTATTTAAGCTCTTGTTGCAAACTTTACTACATTAGAGGTTATTTCTCAGTGGTGGGGTCAGGGGCTCTTCACCCCCTCTGTTGTAGCTGTTCCACTTCAAATAAATTAATTAAAGTTTCATTGGAACAGAGGGAAAGAGCATAACCCTTAGGATACTCATCTGGGAGTGGGAAGGGAAGGGCTGTAACCCTTATAGCAAGTAGTATTTAACTATTCCTCCTGTGAGTTTTCAATATAAATGTAAAAACAGCCTTTGGAAAAAGGATGGAACCCAGAACTTTCCACTCCTAGGTCATTGCCCTAGGTCATTGCACACAGTTAGTCATGAGCTCATACCCAGTAAATCTTAAATTTTTTTCTTCTGTAAAGTGGAGCAACTTCAAAAGGAGGATTAGAGAGTACACCCAACCATGAATAGCCTGTAAGGCTACTGGTTAGTACATCCTCCTAGGAGAAAAGTAATGTGTTCAATGCCCTAAGGCAGAAGTAGGCTAAGAAACTTCATCTCGCACATTTTGATGAGTGATTTAAGCAATGACCTATTATATGACAGCAGCGGACAGCACATACTCTCCCAGCCAGTGGGTGCACCTACATGTGTGCCCCACTGCACAGTTAGTACTGCACAGTCCCAGTGGCACATGGGTCATTTCTGTGCTACTCATTGCTACTGCGCAGTAGTGGTGTCACTGTTAGTGCCTGCCAATGATACATTGCTGTAGCTCATCATAATAGCAACACAGCATCTCGTGTAGATGCTCCCAGTGTTTCTTTAAAAGTGTCAATGCCACTGTATTTTCTGGGAGCCAAATTTTATAGGCATGCTAAGAGAGCTTACACCAGATTGAGCCTCTCAGAGAAAGTGGGTGAGATAACACATACTTTACAATTATTGATCAGGCTTTTGCCTAAGTATGGCACCAATCTAGTCAGTTTTACCAAGAATGAGTTACTTAGAGGTAGATCCAGAAAAATACCATTTTTTTTGCTTCAGCAAATTGAGTGCCAAAACCTGAGACATCTGTAGAATTTAGGCACCTCTACAGTAATGTTGAAACATCCAACTCAGCTTCTAAGTTACAGTTTTGAACGTAGAAGCCTACATTTTGCTTAAAGTTGATATAGTATTACAGGTGGTTGGGAAGTGAATTAGCCACCCCCACTCAGTTTCCCCAAGAAGCTCAACCTGACTAAAACCGGTGCTTGTTTCCTATCTTACGGTAGGGCTAGAGTCTGATTCACCTTCAACATTATTGAAATTACAATAATGAAAAGACTAGTTTAGGTAATTGATGATTCAGTTATACAGAATCTGATATTTTGGAGTAAACTGGAAAAATTGTATGCATGTGAATGTTTCCAGACTGAGTTTTGCTTAGAAGTGTCTACTCAAGTGTTATATTTTATTAAAAACAAACAAACAAACAAACATTTTGTTTTGTTTCATTTTACCCTAAGAAATATTTATGTAAGAGTCTTCCACATACAATAATGGAACTTTCTTTCTTTGTAGCTGTCCACACAGCTATTGCACATTGATACATTCATAAACAGATACCAAGCCAAATATTAATTGATCTATCCAAGTCAACATTACACATATTAGATTCGTCAGAAAATAGCAGAAGAAAAATGTTTCTTTCAAATAATTCCCAATGATTCAAGGTCAGGTTAAAATAAAAACCAGTGTCAAAACTAGATACTTACTTTTGAATGTTGACTGCTACAATATTTTATCAATAAATGAATAATGTTCAGTATTCCACAGAAAAGAGTTTACATTATAGAACTTTATTTTCTTTCATATTAATCTCAAAAGCAATTAGTTAGCAGAAGTAGAAAGCAACCTTCTCCAGTTAGCTATATGTAAAGCATCTAGCAAAATATATCATGCTAGTAAATTAAATATGTCAGGAAAAGTATATATATACAGACAGTAAGAAATGCACAACCTTATAAAGCTCTGAGCTCTTTAATAGGCATACAGTTACAGTACGAGGCTAAACAGGAAAAATTCAGCTGTTATTTAAAATATTGTATTGTGCTTTATAACATTAAGTTCCACTTCTTGCCTGAAAAATCTGGAAAAATCTTTAATTATGCATTTTAGGCTTATTTAAAAAAAAAGAAAAAAATGAAAAAAAAAAAAACCCTGATAGAAAATGTGGACAGACAAAATGCACCTTTGTGGGAGAAAAGGAATGCGCAATATACTAGTAGAACTATGCACTAACTACAACTGTGTTGAGGAAGAAAGTTACTATATTTACTGGCATACCACACACACTTTTCCCTCCCAAGATCAGCCCTCCAAAATTGGGCAAAGCTATCTTAAGTGGGGAAGCTTATTTTTCTTCAGTGACATAGAAGCACAGAGCAGTAGAAGCATGGAGACAAACTCTAAAGAATTGGTAGTGGCTACTGCTGCTACCAATTCCTTAACAACTGTAAGAGGATAAACACTGTAGCTTGTGCCTTGAAGTGGGTCCAGGACTTTATGAAGGATGATGTGGGAGCAGTGACTGGTGTTACAGAGGTTGCTCCACCCCCTACACCCCGCCCCTGAATTCCCCTCCCCATCACCACACTGGGGTGGGCAGATTGCACTGTGCAAACAGCACTCAGGAACTTCTATAAGTCCCCAAAGCAGAAAGAATCCCACCCTGCCCACACCCTCTCTGCTCAAAAGCACATTTCCTCCCTCCCTTTCTTCCTGCTCCTCTGCCTGCCACTGCTGCCCCAAAGGTGGATTGTCCTTCCCTGAACTTGCTTTTGGGTTGGCAGGGAACACCCAAGGGGACCAACAATGGAAGGAGAACCTGCCTGGGCATCACTGCTGCTGCTGTCCCTGGCTGAGCCCAGCCCCTGCACAATCCAGCTGGAGTGGGGCAGGAGCTCTCCTCACCTTCAAGACCCTGGGGACACAACAACAGTGGCAGATGGGGGGAAGAGGGAAGCACTTCAAAGTAGAACTGTATTTGAAGTACATTAAATGTTACGTCTATCCATACCTTCACATTCCAATGTAATATGCTTCCACTGATGTTTTCCCAGTATTCAGACACGTACCTCATCTCTCCTACCCTCTGTCCAAAATCTCTACCCACTCTGAGGGATCAAGCCCAGAGAAGCAAACCACACCATTTTTATGAACTCTGGCAAGGATTTCCCTCATTCTGAGCCTTCTTGCAATAGAACTGCATCATTTTTACTGCTCCTCATAGAAGGGTAAAGAGAAGGATTCACCCTTGAGGCAATAAAACTGATTAAATAAATCCTTTACCCAGAAGTGAAAACATTCTAATTACTAACACTTTATTAATATTAAACTAAATTAGCCTGCTGTGATTTTTTTTTTTTTTTGACCACGCTGCAGGTGCTATTGGTAAATGGTTTAACCAAGCTTCACAATTAGTATATTCCCAAGGGCAAGGGCAGTCTTTCAGAAAAATTTCTTAGCCCCTAGAGAAACAATAATAGTCTCATTTACACTATGGGTGTAATTCTATTATGCCTTCTAGGCATATAAAATGAAGAGCTTGGGTAAATGGCATTTAGACAACCAAAATGTAGAAGCTTCTCTCCGTCCCACCAGAGGAGCATAAGCTCCTTCATTAAAAGCACAGAAGGGTGGCTAGTAATCTATAGAGGATACTTCTGATATGTCTCCATCCCCCCCCCACCATATAAAGATAATGGGAAAGTAATACACATTATTGTCCTTCAACATGCTCGGCACTGCTCAAAGACACCATCATCACCAATACCTGACATACTATGCAAGGACAGCTGAGGAAAAGTTACTCCTGGATTTTCCCATACAGGACACAAGCCCTACTGCTACAGAATTGCTTATATAGTGAGTTAAATTGCCCACACAGGTTGTCATCTGACCCATGTGGTCAACCACCAGCATCAGGCACTAAGTGGGGGCAGTGATGGGAGGAAAGAGGAGGTTGCCAGATGCTTGGCACAAGAAAGGGAGAAGGCAGGCCAACCCTACAAAAGCCACCGTAGTTCTTCTGTTCAGTTCTCCCCAAGCACACAGAGACTGCAGAATCCTACCCCACTTCTTTATGGAGATTTGTCTCCTTCTCATTCCCAGGGCACAAAAAAACCCTCCTCCTCATGACCTATGTCCACCCCCTGGGTCTATGCCCTATGGCTGTTCAAAGGGCTCATAGATACTACTTCCTCAGGGAGTGAAAAGGGAACACCTCTTTCCATGGGGGCAGGGGCAGAGTTGCTCTCTCTCTGAAGATCATGTATGTTCTGCAAGACCTGCTCCTGAAGCAATACCTCACCTTACCAGAGTCTTCCTAGAGGCAAGTTATGGCTCCTAGCCACCATGGTCTGCACTGAGACACACAGTTCTTCTCCACATGTCCACATTGAAGCCCTGCCACCCCCTGTTCTCATACCCCTGTGACCTGGGACTCTCCTTTTAGTGTCCTAACTGCCTACTATTCACATCCAGGTACATTTGCTATAATGCATTTACACTTGTTCTTTGAGGTGTGAGCTTTCCAATATATTGATTATTGGTAACTACAGTTATTGAAAGGCAGAATTATAATGGAACACAACTATAATTACAATTACATACCATCATACAATGGGATCCACAAGATCCAGTAAAATAATGCAGTAAAAGTATACAAGGAGATATAGAGTCAGTTAAGGCATGACCAGAAGCACAGAGGTGGAAAGTTGGAGAGGTGGATAAGGCAGGATAGCTACAAGAAGGAGAGGGGAGAAAGAGCTAGAGAATGTAGAGGGGGCACTGTGGTGATAATTAACAGGAATAATTATACAATATGGTATGTAAAGAAGGGAGTTAGCAAGGAGTCAAGTCAGATAGGGACAAATATTAAGCTGTTAAGAAAGAACACAAAAATTTAGAAATGGATAGAAAAGTAAACATTAGATTGAACACATTGAAAAACTGCATAATTAGAGTGGGCAACAACAATGCCCATTAAAGCAGGTAAAGCATCTGTTAAGCCATAACATGGAGTCAATTACCTAGATAAAGAAACAACTGAGCAATTAATTGATCCAGCAGACAGGTAGAAGATCAGCTGTGTATCAGTCACAGAGTCAGTTAAGCTATTTAATACATCAATTATAGATGGAAAGGAGACAACTGGGCAAGTTAATTAATAAATTAATCAAACAGTGGATCAGCAATGAGGTATAAGGTGATCAGTTGAACAGAGAATGAGAATTAACAAATTATAAATTAGGTATCTAGAGGCAGGTTCCCAAGTTTGCTCAATGATATCATCAGGAATGCTTGAAAAGCCTGTAGATACAGAGGGAGAGATCCCAAAAGGCATTTTTACATGATTAAAAATGAGACTTAGGCAGAATTACATACCTAAGTGCAGAAGAAAAGCAATCCAGAAAAATCCTCTCCCCCAAGGCAGCAAAACTAATTAGGCACCTCAGTATGTTTGGTGCTTACAGGTTGGTCCTGAAAGCTACATAAATTCCTAAATTTAGGCTTACATTCATGAAGTCCCCCAACCTGCCAATAAGCTTCCTAGTTCTTGCCTAAAATCCATCATAATCCAGGAACAAAGTGATACCTAAGCACCACCTAAATATCCCAAGGGGATATGTTCATGCATGCCTACCCCAGTTCAAGACACTTGAGTTTTAGGACCTCTTCAGCCCAAGGAAATTCAAACCTACAATTTCTCACTTCCAAGGAAATCCCCTGTAGAAGACTCTGGTTGAAGAAGCTCTCTCTTACTGGGCAGCCAAGAGTGTAAGAGATGTGGGAACAGAAGGTAAGAGCCAGCAAGGAATATTCCTGAAGAAGCTAATATTAGGGCACACCCTGTGGTTCAGGTCCATGGACTGCTTATACATTTTTCATTAGACAAGTCATTGGATAAGACAGAAATAATCCAAGGAGCTGGACCCAGAACTTAGATCTCCTCCCTAACTGCCATACAGGGCAACATCACCAGCCTCATTTTCAAGATCTAGGAACCTACCTTAAAAAGAGGACTCTAGATCTCAAGTGGACAGAAGTGCCTATGTGAAGTCCTAATTTAAGCCACAAAGCTCCGGGAAAGGAAAGAAGTTCAGACATACTAATGTGCTTAGCATTTTCTACTGTGATAGTTCCAGATGGCTTCCTCATCAGTATGCATAGGGTAGACAATTGTAAATATTCAGGGCCACAAACTATTTGAAAGAGAGAGAGAAAGAATAGTTACACTGATGCAAGTCAGGGATCTGCAGATAAAGTATGTTCAGAAACTGTCCAATCATTCTGCACCTAGGCACTGTAGTGACATAAGTAGTAACTTAGAGATGCTCCCTAATTTGGAAGAGTTAGAAATTGGAAGATGGTCCCTCCCAGTTCCCAGCTGGGAGTAGTCAGTTAGCTTAGAGAGAGAGGTAAAGTGTCTGCAGAAGTTTGCCTACTGCTCCATAATTAATGTGTGTTGTTTAGTTTTTCTCATTCATGTATGACAGGGTTTACAGGCAACTCCACCCCTTCCTTAACGAATGTAACTCATTCATATGAGAGATAATACATTATCTTCACCAAGTTACTTTTTTGGAAACAGCAGCAATTACATATCATGACATGCTTATTCTACCCTATTTCTTACTAGGGTTTAAGTTCTATTCTGGTACTAGCAAACTGCAAAGAATGGGTCTTCATTGGTGAACTGATTGCCGGGGAAGGCAAAGAAATCTAGGACAGAGGAGGAGACTTTCAGAAACTCAGGTCATGCCCCACAAGACTAACAGTTATTACAATAAATATTATCAATTATCAGGTACAGAATGTAAAATATCTTGAGTGAGGGCCTGGCGGAGGTGTCAGGAGAGGAGGGGGAAAATAAAGAAACAAAATATACAAGGTAGGATGGGAAAATTTTGGTGCAGCTCACAGGAAACCTGTTTCTATGCCTTAACTTTTCTTAAAATCCAATTTATACACAGGTAGGTACACAGACATTAACCTCTGCTTTCATTTCTTTGCTTGTAGATAGTCACACCGTTCAGTTAAATCATATATCAAACAGGGCAGTTTAGCTGGCAAGAATGTTCAGCACATTAATTTTGGAGCCTCAAAGGTTTTTTTATCACTTTCTGAAAAGATATGATGCATAGGGAAATGTGCATTTCTACAACTTAATGTCATGCTTCATACCTATTCACAACTTGGACAAAATGAGCTTTCAAAGGCCTGCCCAAATTGGACCCCTGAGTATCTGTGAATATGAAGTGGGAAGTGACATAGGCAAGTGCCTCTTTTGCATACTTAAGTACTCACTGGGCATCTCTACACATTCTGTTAATACAACTGAATAAACTCCATTGCAGTTTATGCTGGAGTTTATTTCTCCTAGGTGCCGCATTTACATGTGCACCCAGGAGCATAGCACATTAAGCTGGGTTGGAGCAGCCTCTGCTGGCAGGGGGCCCTGGGGGTCAGCCTGCCAGCCTGGGGCTGGTCTGACGGTGCTCAATGTGCTGCAGTGGGGCTGAGTGGGGTATGAGGGTGCTTCAGTGCAGGGCTAGCTAGCAGACTAGCACCCTTGTGCCCCAGCCAGTCCCATCAGCATTTCATGTGCATTGCAGTGCACCAGATAATACTGCTGCAGGATAGTACTTTTGTTTACAAGTACTAACCTGTAGCAGTGTTTATCAGTTTACTGGGGCCTAATAGGGCTGCACATGTAGATGCTGAGATTTTTCTGTGCGGCTAATAGGCAACTCCACAGTAAGCATCTCATGTAGATGTGCCCACTGATATGCAGAACTGCAAGTTTTTGCACACAAACTTTGGGCCCTGGTCAGAATTTGCGGGTGGATTAAGGGACCATTTTAGCATTTATACTTACTCTTTAAAGATTAGAAAGTAGCCCTAAGGTAAAGTGTTAATGATCCAGAGATTGAGCACACAAAACCTCCCTTCAAGACTCTGCCTTTCTGCTTACAGGTGGGTTTTTTCTGTACTCAACCAGATAATATGTCTGAACAATTGTTAGTGGGATGATCAGGCACTCAACCTTTTCATGCAAAGATGGGAGGCAGCCTAGGGTTGGGGTGTAAGGGATAACATTTGGGAGATATACTTGTTGCTCCCTCGAATTTTCCCTTGTTTGAAACTGTTTGAGATTGGACTATTTCCAGGTCTTCCATTTTTCTTGACATTAACCCACATCTTACTCCTTAATCAGTACCACTGATTTCAGGGGGACTATTTTCAGCATAATCTATTCTTTAATGCAAAGTCAAAGTGCCATCCGCTGGAAAGTTCGACACAGGGGTCTTGGCTGTAAATTTTACAGACAATGACAATGGGTGATCTGTAGGGGCTACGGGACTCCATAACGATACCATTATCCATTAGCTCTTGGAAATGATGTGGCACATCTTCCATCTCTAAAAGAGCAATCCTTTGGGTGTGTTCTCTAGGAAAATGAGGATCAAAAGCTGAACGTTATGCTCCATCCCTTCAGTACAGTGCATCCTATGGCCCCTTCATGCAATGAGAATGCTCCAGATCTCACAGAGCTTCTCTCTCAGATGATCCCTGCCCTCTAGAGGCATAGAAAAATCCATAATATCAAATATCCCAGCAACTATTTCAACTGTCTGAGTCCCAGTCTGAGACTTTATCGTAGTATCAGTTTGCAAGAGGTACATTATATTTTGCCCAGGTTTTATTATAAGGTCTGTGGCAGTCTCACTGACTACCAGTCCCAATACCTGGTCACAAGCCTTCTCCAATAATGTAATAACTGAACTAAGGATCAGTATTCCTTCTGGTAATCCCCTTTTATGTGGCTTCTCTGCCAGAGCCAATCATTTATACTGCTGTCTTGGTTCAGGCAAGCTTTGGAAAGTATGAAAACTGGCAGCCAAAGCATCTCTCTGGAAGACTGAGCCCTGCCCCATCTGCTGGGGCATGCTCTTGTGGCATGCACCATGCTGCTTTTTTTTGCTTTTTTTTTGTTTTTTTGCTACTGGAATTTTCTGGTAGCATATTTTGCCCCCACACTGCAAATTTGGAGCACAGGGCACATCTTAACATGCCAAGTGTGCAGTTTGTGGTGCCACAAAAAGGTTTGCAGTACCACAAACTTCACATGCCTGCACAACTAGATCCAGCCTTTGAGGGTTTAGGCAGCTTCTCTGCTCCCTTGCCCCTGCTTCATTTCCTGACTCCCCCCCAGTTAGGCTTCAGCTTGTTAAACAGACAAATGGGGTTTTCCATATTTTGGCACTTCATAGCTATGTGCCCATCTTGCACACATTTATTGCAAAACAAGGGTCACCCACACCAGTTCTGAGAACCAAGCCCCTGAGGCTACTAGCCCAACTCGCCAACCACCTCCCATAAAAAGGTCAGACAAGGCCTTACAAGATGACACACTCCAGCCTTCACCAATAGCTATGCAGAGGGTAAGTTCCTGAAGCTGTCTGAAAGGTGGAAAAGCACCTCACTATAGTCTCTTTTCTATATTTAAGTACCCTTGAAGATTGAGTTCCTCAGATTTTGTATCACAGGGCTTGTTTTCCAGACCTTCTTTGGAACTCTGTCCAGTACTTCCACATTCCCTGGGACACACCAGCACTGGAGACAGTGTTCTGCTAGCAGTTTTATTACTGATACAGAGAAACGATCACTTCCCAACTTCTACTTGTCTTCCCTTTCACACATTCAGGGATGATATTAGCTTTTAAGTGCTAAACAATTGCACTGAGAATGCATGTCAAAAAAATTATCTACAGCAACCCATAAGTCTTGCTTCCCATCTTGTACAAATAATCCATGTTCTGGGTTCCTAGATGTATCTGAATACAGATGAATGAAAAATCATACTTTTTGTTGGATTGCTGGATTTTACTAGGGGATTCAGTAGGCTATATGAGTCTTTTGCATATCAGGAGGTGGCTCTTCTCATCTGCACATTTCCCAGGATACTAAACAGTCCCTTCAAGAGGCAATAATGCTTGCTCATGGACTGTGCTAGAAAAGTGCTCACTCTCTCCTACTGTACATGCTATCTGCCCAGTCACTCACTGCACAAAATTGCATTCCCTTGTTAGCAGTATTAAAAATCTCCTCTCTCACCAGTTGTGATGGAAACAGGGTGAAACCAAGTCAACCATATTTCACTGGGTCTGCAAAATAGGGCCCTAAATAGCAATGAGAACAGCCCCACAGGCTTCCCCCCTCACACTGCACAATATAGTTCCCTCATTCACTTCTTACCTCAGTCCTTCTGGTAGTCATTATCTCTGTCCCTTTCCTGGGATTTTGTCTTTGACCTCTAGCCACAGCCATAGCCACTCCTTTCCTTATTTCAGTTTCTACCTGGGTAACTCCTTCACTCCTACTGTGAGTGGTGCAACACCACTCACCAAGTCTGAAGGCTTTTAGTCCTCTGCTAAGGATGCATTATCTCCTGTATCTGTTTTGCAGCCATTTTATACATGTGTGGGTGGAACTAGAAGCACAAAGGCTTCAAAGTCTTAAAAGTCCAACTACTCAGGCTTCATTGATGTTCCTCCCCTTGCACCTTCCTGGCTTGCACCTTCCAAATGGATTCACCATCCTACATGCAATGACATCTCCCATCTCTTTGAGTTACCTGAACACTTAATCAGCAAAGATTTAAAATCTTGGTCTAGATCTTTGACAAAGATTTTAAGTTGTAGGACAAAGACATCATTCCTGGATGACTGCAACTTCACATTAAACAGCTCCATTTTATGATAGGTCAGTGAGCCATTTTATAATCCTTTGATTGTGTGCCCTGTTGATTCCAAGTCAGTCAGTTCCCTCAGGACTCTTGGGTGTAAATGATCTGGGCATCTTGTTTTGAAAATACATTTTTTTTTTTTTATTGGATGCTGCCTCTCATCCTCCTTTAGTGTAGAGGGTAAATTGTCTATTCCATCTACAACATTTTATGGGATAGATGCATCCTCTTTCTTTGTAAAGCCTCAAAAACTCTATGAACAAATGTATTGGGAAGCAATATGCTTTTGTCAGGCATCCAAAGCTTAAATAACAGGAATTCTTGATCAGATGAGTAGTTGAATGAGATGTTTTTGATGAGCTCCCATAGCATTTGAAAAAATTAAGTACAATAAGACTTAATATAGAGCAACAATAAAATAAACACAGCAGTAAAAAAAAAAACCATCATTAAATTCAAACTTATATCTATAAAACTTGATGCTAGCTACAATTCACAGAACAGAGAACAGTGAAATAAGACAATAAAGAATTTTAGTGGAGCTATGGGAGAGTGGCAATATAATTTACAAGCATCTCAGGCACTCCAGTCACACAATCTACAAGTACTGTGTTTTTCATGAATTTCTATAAATGCCCAGATATAGTATCATTTAAAGATGAAAAAATAAAGCTTACCAAAGTCATCTTGGTAGGAAAGAATCTTGCTGAAGTTGTCCTCAAAGGTTACAGTTGTCCCCAAAAGCATTGGAAAAGAGAGCAAAAAGAAATCACTGTGGTATTTTATTGTAGAAATAAGTCACAACAGTATGTACCTCGTTAAACTACTGATGGTGCATTATTCCTCCTCATACCCTCAGCCATAGGAAAGGTGTACTTTTCACTTCCTACTGCATTTTTGTATATGTGATTTTGCAATTAAGGCTTGGCTCTCCAATATTATGTTTTAGTTATGTAACATTGCATTAAGTGTGGAAGATTTTTTTTATTCATCTTTCTTCTACAAAAATGCTTCTACATAAAGGTTAAAAGAGAATAGAAAAGTGTCTACACACACTTTTCCTTCAAATACGCCATTATCTATTAGGGAGGCAAGGATTTGTATGAGCAATATCTTTTATTGGACTAGCTACATGGTTGGAAGATATTTGGACAAGCTTTTAAGTGCGAGACACTTTTCCTATCACTTCTATAACCAGGTGGTTAGACCACTCTCCAGGGAGTTAGATGTGGTTTGAATCCCCTGAGGTTAAAAGGGCAGGGGGAGGGAGTGGTGGAAGCTAGAACATTATCTTCCCACTTCCTGGGTGACTGCTTTAACCACTTGGCTGTTAGGCAGGAGATGGGCACAGCCCTTGTGTTTTTGAATGAAAATGGCTACACACTGTACTTCGTGCTGAACTTGATTCTCTCTGTGTGAGCTATATGGGCTCTGATACTGCCTTAGGCAAAGATTAGATACCTTTTCAGCACCACTTTCTATCTTAACAAGCACTTAAGGACCTGGGTAATCAATCTGGATCATTTCTGAGCATTCACGGAAGCCCAAGTGTTGGCCCCTACAGACCTGTGCAATCCAAAATGGTGTTCTGAAATGAGCCTAAAAACCTGATAGATTTTGTGACTGCTGAAACAGGACAATGTTTTTCATTGAAACTTAGGTGCCTACTACTCAACTCTAATTTGAGCACCTGTGGGACCAGTCTGGCTACATTTATGTTCTATCTTAGTTTCCACACCTGTAAAAAAGGAGATGATAGCATTTCCCTACTTCACAGGGGTAATGTGGGGCTGAAGATATTACAGTTTGAGGGTTTGAAGCCCTAAGGTAATGCAGACAAATGAGTACCTTATCTAGAGGAGAGCAATCTGCTCCCTAACAACTACTTCCAACTCATATTTGCAGGGGCAGATCCAGGCGGGGAGCAGTGGCTCAGTTACATCCCCTTTAGCTGTGCCTCACATGCACAGTGACCTCTTAGGGCGCATCCACACATGCAAGCACGTGCGCTTGCAGCAGCTCAAATACAAGCGGTGCAAATTTGAGCCAGGGCTTTTTGCCTCAGCGCGCGTGCTCGGACATGCACTTTGTTGTGGAGCAAATTGTGCCACTAGGGGCAAAATAACCCTGCCTGGCTCCTCCCGGATCTTCAGCCAGCGGGAGCTAGAGCCCAGGGCCAGCAGCTGTGCTGTCCCCTGCAGTATAAAAAGCTGCCCTGGCAAGTAGCTCAGGGCTACTAGCTCTCAGGAGCTTCTGGGGCCCAGCCAATTGGTACCTGGGGACACTACCCCTTGTGCCAGCTGGACTGCTGAAGCACCACTGAGAGTTCCCTGCACCCTTTACCCACTGCAGCAGTCTGGCGGTGGGGGCTGCTGCCTGGCTGTGACTTGCTGCGCACCTGCCAGACCTCGATGGGGACTGCAGAGCCAGTAGAGGCATCTGTCCCTCTGGGCCAGCTGCCAGTGGACTGTGATTGCAGGGCTGGCCATTGTGTGCCACTACTGCCATTTGTGCCCCCTGCCCGGCCATCTGGGCAGCTATCACCCGGAAGATGTTCCGGGTGTGGTGGCCTGCTTTGAACTGTCAAAGCATGTCCTCCTGGCCTCATTTGGTCAGGAGGTCAGCCACAGCCAGCTGGGTCCAAGCTGCCAGCTCTGAGCAGGCAGGGTCCTGCCACTGGCTTTCCTAGCAGGAATTCTGGTGTTCCCTATTTGAAAACTGAAACATCCCTGATTAAAAAAAATACCCAAATCACTCTCTAAAATACCCCCAAATCCATGTTCCTCCACAAGTAAAACAAAAGACCACTATAAAGAGAGAGAGACAGACAGCGATCAGTTGAGCAATGTTTTATTGATATATCTACAGTGCTAAAGCAAGTCTCTTATAATAATAAAGTGAACTCTGAATACAGGTTTCATGAATTCATGAATACATATTTTGCTTCCCTCCCACAGGGCAATGACACCCACACAAGGGGTTGGTCCCCCACACAAGGGATTCAGCCCCCCAACAGGGGATTCAGCCCCCACACAAAGGTTTTGTCCCCCCAAAATTGGTTCAGACCCCCAACAGGGGATTTGCTGCTCTCACAAGGGATACGGCCACCCAATAGGGGGTACATCCCCCACACAAGAGGTACAGCCCCCCAATGGGGGCCAAATGGCCCCCCACAGGGACTACCACCCCTCTGCAAAGCCCACATGCCCCACCCCAGCCCCCCAATTGCTGCCCCACCTAGTTCTATCCCTCAACAGCTGCTGCAGCCCCCACAATGGCTGCCCCACCCAGCCATACCCCCCCACTCCCCCAGACCCCCACAATGGCTTCCCCACCCAGCCCCATGCCCCAACTTGCACCCCCAGGCCCCTAAAGCTATCTCCACAACCTCAGGCACCATCATTAAAAAAAAAAACAGAAAAAGAACAGGAAAAAAATGGAAATAAAAAGCCTCTGCTTACCTGAGAAGCAGGGGTGGGGCGGGGGGCTCCAGAGCCTCCTGGCAGAGCCCCCCTGGGCAGCACAAGACAGCGCAGGGGCAGGAGGGCTCCGGCTGGTGCCACTGGGACTGTCAGTCTGCCCCACACTGTGCAGGTGGGGCCCCAGGCAGATACACGGCAGCTCCAACTGCTAATAAGTGCCGGGTTTGGGGTTTTTTTTTAAAGTATGGGGTGGGGGGGCAGGGATGGGGGGGTTGGGGGGATGGGGATGGACAGGACAGGGCTCGGGGGGCTGGAGGGGGCTGGTGGGGGAGGGGCCAGCCCCAGCAGGGGTCAGGGGCCTCGGGGGGGGGGCTGGCAGGGGGAGGGGGGGCCGGGGGAGTGGACGGGGCCATCGGGGATCCCTTCCCCGCTCCTCCAGCCCCCACAACCCCTTACTCACTGTCACTGCAGCCCTGGTGCTGAAACATGTGGCCAGCCAGGGTGAGGGGCAACCATAGAGACATTCTGGCAGCCAAAGCATCTCTTTGGAGGACCCAGCCTCCGGTTGCCTCAGTACACAGTCCCTGATCGTGCCCTGCCCTGCTTTTTTAAACTTCACTTTTTTTAGACCCCTAGATATCTAGGGGTCTAATTTTCTCCCTGCGCTGTAAAGGATAGGCAGCACGGGGAACATTTTTTTGTTCCTGCATGTGCCTGTTGCCCCACCTCAAAGGGGTTTGAGGTGGGGCAAGAGGCATATGCGCACTCATGTGGACGTGCCCTTAGAGCTCACCAGCACTTCAGTGAAGCTCCTGCTGGGAGCTCTGCATGTACTCAAACTCTATAAGCTCACCACTGC
Organism: Alligator mississippiensis; assembly: GCF_030867095.1. NCBI lineage: Eukaryota > Metazoa > Chordata > Crocodylia > Alligatoridae > Alligator > Alligator mississippiensis. The sequence goes on from NC_081824.1 coordinate 164,820,972, forward strand.
TCCCTGTGGCCTTCCTTCCCTTGCTGCTGAATTCAGTAGCAAGAGAAAGGAGGGTGGGAGCAACCAGTGACTCCTGTTTTCACTCAGCTCTGGAGCTTCTGCATTGCCCCTGCTTATCCCATCTCCTCCTTCCCCTGTGGCTGAATTAAGAGGGTTGGGAGGCACGAGGGAGGGGAAGAGCAAAATCAACAGGCTTCAGAACTGCTTAAAGTCAGGGACCCTAGGCAGACCTCAGTAAGCTTATTGTTCAAAGCATGTGCAGAGCTGTAGCAAGAGCTGCTGAAAGCTCATGGGCATCTAAGATCACACTGAGCAACTGCAGCCACAACCCCTTCACCTCTGGCACAGCACAATTAGCTCCCTTCACTATGCATAAACCCTACCCCTGAAGGGAGTGTGGCCAAGCCCCATCACCACAATCCTGGATCCATCCATGCTTATTTATGATAGGAAAGAATGCTGATCACTTCAGAAATTAAAGCCCAAACTATCAGAACTTCTGTATGTGACTAATTTTACTCACCTGTATAGGTTAATAAAAGTATATGCATTCTTTGAGGATCGTTTCTACTAGGGCTGAGTGAAGCTTTGGGTGCTGATTACAGTTAAAGGAGATTCAGACCCAATTTGGCAGCTGAATCTCCAAATCTGAATTGAATTGAGAGACGAATAAAAAGGTCTGAATCAATTTGAAGCCCTCTGAATCAATTAAGAAAAGATTAGGAGAGCTTCAGAGATTCTGGCAGTCCCCACTCGCAGCCACAGGGAGCTGGACCTGAACTCCATGCTGGTAAGTGTGTGGGGGGGCGGGGGGACTGGAGGAGGAGAAGACCCCAGGCAGGCCCCATCCCCAGCCTGCTCTTCCAGCCCCCCTGAGCACCCTCTGACTCCTGCTCACTCACCCAGCCCTGTGTGCCCCACCCCTCCCCAGCTCCTGGCTCTTTAAAAAAACAAAAAAAAGCCCCTCATTCACTGGCTACTGCCAGGTGGAAGGAGAATCCCTGCTGTCCCCCACTGGCCTGACCTGTGTGAGGTGGCTCTTCCATGAGCCTCCATCATGTGCCCACTCTCCCAGCCCTGTGATAGCTGCCCTGCCCGGCCCCAGCTCCTGGTTCTTTAAAAAAAAATGCCCCGCACTCACTGGCTGCTGCAGTGGCCACTGGGGCTTCTGGGGCCTTATGGCAAAGCCTGCCCATGCAGTGTGGGGGGCGGGGCATCAGGGATTGCCTCCCCACCAGGCAGCAGCCAGTAAGTGTGGGGCTTTTTTTTTTTTAAAGAGCCAGGAACTGAGGCCCAATGGGGCAGCCATTGATGGAGCTGGGAGAGCCAGTGAGGGATGGGGCCTGTTTGAGTCAAAGATTTGGTCAATACAGCCAAATTTCAGGACAGTGATTCAAATCACCAAATCAGCTGAATCCAAGGAATCACTGTCCCCTGAATCAGCCAAATCCAAATCCGAAGTGAATAGCCACTTTTCACAGGCCTAATTTCTACATCTATCAAATGGAAAGTAAATCAAAAGTGGATAAAGGGATAGGCACAAACAGTGTTTCATGAAAGGACTGCTTGCCATTTTGCAAGTAAGGATGGTTTAAAACAGTTCTGTTTTTCCCCCAAGTCCACCTGTTTCCCGCATATATACTGATTTCTTAACTTTTCTAGCTCTATATTATATTCCCTTTTCCCTCACCCCATAGTCATTTTCATCCTGCCCCTATAAAATATAATTGGCATTTTTTATTTCATTTTCCAGGGTACCTATGAACCATTGCAAGTTGAAAAGGGACAACAGATTATTACAATGTGTGCCTCAAAAGGCAAGAAACAGAATATACTTAAATAGATAAAAACAGAACATCACATTACCATAAGCAAAAAGAAGGAGTTTAGCTTTGACCTTAAAAGCTGAATAATGCCAGCTCTCAAAAAGGCATGCTATTTAGAAAAAATCAACTCCAAAGCTTTGAATACCTGGTGGACAGTACAAACTGCAAATGCTAATAAAAAATAGGAAATGCTGTCAAAGCAAAGAAGTAGGAAATCTTCCAAGGCAAATAATCAAGTGTAAAGATTAATATTGAAACAGGTGCTTGGATAGCTGCAAGAAAAGTTTAAGGCACATACAGCTAAACTGTGACCTACAATATGCAAAAGCCCCTACACGAGGAATTGAAAACCTCTCTTATAGCTCTGCATGGGCATACCAGAACAAGCAAGCAGGCTATTTCCTTGCTGCATCTGGTCAAAATATCTCCTGGGCCTATTTCTGGGATGGCAAAGCTTTTTTCATTTACCCTTTTCTTGGCTGTGCCTAAAATGACCATACTGTAGTCTGTAGTGGCCTTGTCTAAACTAAGCATGAGATCTAAAAAGGAATCTTAGGGAACTAAGTAAAGATTTAGGAGAAATTTAGGAGCCCATGTCCATAAAAAGCAAACCAGGAAAATCCTTATTAAACTAGCTGAAAAACAAAGTAGATGCCAACATTAATTTAGCATCTACATTTTGGTCCTGAAAATTCTGTGAGTGCATAAACTTAGTAGGTAGGCACTTAGAACCAGCTTAGGTGATCTAAATCAAAATCCCCAAAGGGGAACAAGCAGGTATATGTATTTGGAGCATGCCTAATGTACACCAATAACACTGGATCCAGACAAAGTTAATCAATCTGTATAGATAGGTCAGATGAAGACTAAGCAAGAGGAAGCCCAACTCTGGAGCCTAGTATTTACTGCACTCATTTGAGAAGGAGAAGACCTGAGTTCTGCTCCTTGCTAGAAGGACTGTGTACTTACAAGAATATTTATTTTACATTATACAGATCCAGGTATACAATATACAGATATATGCACTCATTAATGTAATTATGTATGGGCAAGAGGGGAATCTACCCTGGGCACCAAGTTAGAAAGTGTGCCAGAATTGAATCCCATCCCCACAGAGTTCATGCCCTGGCAGCATAGCCATGCTACAAACTCCAAAACAGTCACTTCCAGAGCAATAGCTGGGGTAAACAGAGTGTGCAGTCGAGGTGTCTGCAGCTCAGCCAGAACTGTTTAAGAGTTCTTGGCATGGGTAAGACTGCTGTCTCCCCTCATGCAAGCTTCCATAGCCTGCATCCCCCACCACACACCCATCTCTCTTGGAAACCCATTTCTCCATCATAGTTTCCCTCAGGCACGAACTCTGGTTGTTGTACCACTACATGCATTTAAAATCCACTAACCACAATGACACGCAGGAGGGCATTCAAACAATGGATGTCCAGATGGGTACTGACATTTTGAGGCAGAGACATTGTGACAGAAAACCTGAGGTGACTAGGGGAGAACTCAGATGCCTTTATGGGAATGCCAGAAGCATGGGAAATAAATAGGAGAACTTGGCACTCCTTCTGGCTGATGAGGAATTTGACTTGATTGGGTTGATGAAGACCTGGTAGGATGATACACATGACTGGGCAGTAAGTATTGAGGGTTACAAGATTTATAGGAAGGATCAGATTAGGAAGAAGGGAGGAGGTGTGTCTCTTTACATGAAAGAGCAGTACCCATCCCTACAGGCCACCTTTGACAGTAGGGAAGGGTCCCTTGAGACCTTCTGGGTCAGGCTACAAGGGGGACCAAAAGAGGGAGACCTGATAGTGGGAGTCTACTACAGGCATCACTTCTAAGGTGAGGTGAGCAATCGAGCATTCTCAGGAGAACTGACAGAGGCAGCTAGCACTAGAAACATAATTATCATGGGTGTCTTCAACATCTGTTGGGAAGACCATTCAGCTGCCTCCGGCAAGTAAGTCAACTTCCTACCAACAATAGACGATCTGTTTCTGACACAGGTTGTGGAAGGGCCTACTAGGGGCAAAGCCCACACTAGATTTAGTGCTGGCCAAAGGGGAGGACATGATAGGCAACCTGAGGATTAGTGGTATTCTGGGTGACAGTGACCATGATCTGATAAGGTTTACCACTCACCATAAGACTGGGAAGTTAGTCACCAGAACAGAAGCCCTGAATTTCAAGAAGGCAGATTTTGGCAAACTCAAGAGGCTTATTGAAAAGGCACTCTGCAACTGGCAATTGGATGATTTGGAAGTCCAGGAACAGTGATACTTCCTTAAGGAGGCAATTCTCATGGCTCAAAAACAGGCCATCACCACATGGCAGCATCCACCATGTGCAAGCTTTCCCCTTCCCTCCCCCCACAACGGCATCCACCCAACCGGCTGGAAATTCCAGTCAGTAGAGTGTTCCAGATAGTAGAATGCCAGATAACAGGGATTTTACTGTACGTATTTTGCATTGGTATTCCTGAAACCCAACCAGGGCTGCTCACCTGAGCAAAGACCCAGGGAACAGGAGGAAGGTAACAGCCTACATTAAATCATCCCAGAACAGGTAAAGGATCTTCTACAATGCTTGGATATTTTCAAGTCTGCTGGGCCTGATGACTTGCACCCAAGAGTCCTGAAAGAACGGGCTGAACTTATAGTAGCACCCCCGGCCAACCTGTTTGAAGAGTCATGGACTCTGGCCCTCTTCTAGTCATCTGGGACCACTCCTATGTGGTGCCAATCTTTAATAAAGGGAAGAGGGATGACCCCACAAACTACAGACCAGTCAATCTAACCTTGGTCCTGAGTAAAATCTTTGAAAAGTTGGTTAAGTAGGTCATCAACTACAAGCTGGTAAGAGATGGGGTGCTAAAAAGCACTAGCACAGCTTTGTTGAGGGTAGATCATACCTGACAAACCTGTGTCCTTCTATGACCAGGTAATTAACTATCTGGATGAGGGACACGAGGTTGACGTCATCTACTTTGACTTCAGTAAAGCCTTTATCTCTGTCTTCCATGGGATTCTCTCTAACAAAGTGGAGAGTATTGGCTGGACCAGTCTACAGTGAGGTGGGTGGACAGCTGGCTTAGAGGCTGCTCCCAGAGAGTGGTGATCGATGGGATGGCTTTATTCTGGAAGCCTGTCTCTAGTGGTGTCCCCCAGGGATCAGTGCTTGGACCCATGCTATTCAATATATTTATTAATTACTTGGATGAGGGGGTGGAAAGTGCAATGATTAAGTCTGCAGACAATACTAAGCTGTGGGGAAATGTGGGCACACCAGAGGATATGGCAAAGATCCAGGATGACCTTGATATACTGGGTTTATGGGCGTAACAAAATCAGATGAGGTTTAACATGGGAGAAGTGCAAGGTACTTCAACTGGGTAGGAAGAAGCCCCACCACAAATATGCAATAGGCAGTGGTCCACTGGCTGGCACAGCATCTGAATGAGACCTGGAGGTCATGATCGACTGGAAGATTAATATGAGCCAACAGTGCAACAAGGCTGCCAAAAGGGCGAATAAAACTCTGGCGTGCATCAGCCACTGTGTGGCCAATAGATCCAGAGAGGTACTTCTCCCTCTCCCTTCTCCCTCCTCACCTGGAGTACTGTGCCCAGTTCTGGGCACCACACTTCAAGAAGGATGTGGATAAGATCAAGAAGGTACAAAGAAGGGACACCCATTTGATTAAGGGCCTGGAGGGTAGGCTTTATGAGGAGAGACTCTGGGAACTGGGCCTCTTCAGCCTGAGAGAGACAAAGATGAGAGGTGACCTGATAGCTGACTACAAGTATGTTGGGGGGAGCATCAAGAACTAGGAGAGCAACTATTCAGAAAGACACCTCAAGAGAGGATGAGGACCAATTGGCCTAAACTAATAGAGGGTAAATTCAGATTGGATATAAGGTAAAACTTCTACTCTCTAAGGGTCACCAGAATCTGGAACACACTCCCAGCAGAGATGATGCAGTCACCCTCCTTGGAGGTGTTCAGGATGAGGCTGGACTGCATACCAAAGGTAACTTTAAGTTTGCCAGCTTTGGTATTGAAATAGCAGTGAAACTGTGGCAGCTATAAAATCCATGTGGGATCCTGGGTAAATATTTGGGTGGTTAGCTTGTGCTAAGATCCATGCAGCTAGAGCTACACTGCTATATCAATACAGGAGCTAACTAGCTCAAAGTTACATAAGTTCAAAGTTACTCTTTCAACTACATAACCTAAGGGGTGTGGGGGAAGCTTTATTTTTTAACTGCTAGCTAATGCATTTTAATTAAGAGCTGTTTACAGATGCTAGTAATCGTTTGTGGAGTGATCATGCTATATATCATTCATAATTCAAATGATATGCTAACCAAAAATTATTTTCTGAAGAAATTTGCCAGGAGTTTCAAACTGTGAATACATTTGAGAATTTCATGAACAGTTTGTGAGCAATTCATGGACAGAAAAGACAGGCAAAATTCACCAAGTAAATTATTCATTGTGGACTATTTGCTCAGCTCTTCTGAATATGATTCAAAATTAAACATGTTTTCATAACTCCCTGTAACAAAATAAATTGCATAAATGAGTGCTTGTTTTTCTCCAACAGATTTCAGTGTTAAAATATCTTCTCATTTAAAGTTAGTTAAAATATTATTTAAACTTTGACAATCCACTTCACTAAGAGGCTCAATGAACTGTGTATGCTGCATAGCTTCAGCTATAAGAAATATTACTGTATCCCTTGTTGCATTTATACTGCATGTACAGTTTTATTTAATGGACTGGCAGTAAACAAGAAAATTTGGCCAGGTTACAGATGGAACAGCTTGCTCAAAGATTTAACTTCAATCTCTTCCTTTTTTTTAACCCTACCCTCTACAAATCATTAATTGATGGGGATTTATGTGCTCACCTTCCTCTTCAGACTTGGCAAGGTATTTAAGCAGCTAAAAGTATAAATGACATTTTAGCAGGGATTTTTGCTTTGCTTGATTGTGAGCCAAGATTTCTTATAGAGCTAATGTTGTCTTCTTTTCCCACTACCAAAATCCTACCTTTGATCATGCTGTCTACTACCCCGACACACTTTCCCTGTTCTTACCCATCAAACCCTTTCTGTCACCTTGCCAAGTCATCATTAAAACCCACATCCATTACCATACTCTCTTCCCTGCAAGCTACTTATTAACTGCCCCTACATCCCCCATTTCTCTGTCCTAATAAACCCTCTGACTTTTTTTGTTATGCTGTAGTTCAGCTAATCACTTCAAGGCTGCAAGTGTGCCTTGTATATGCAAAATGTTGACTATATTCATACTGATATATAATATATCTACTAACAGGTAATAATAATACATAATGAGCATACATACAGTATATAATTTCATTAGTCCACCTTTCTACAGGAAGGTTTAGAAAATTGGAATAGTACAGAGAAACATCTTGTAAGAAGATGGAATTTCTGGATGTATAGCTAAAACACAGAGGTACCAAGTACGTGGGGGCTTGAAGGCCCTGGCCCCCTTGGGAGAAGGGCTGTCACCTGAAATGCGTAAAATTTTCCAAAGACCAGAACACCTGCACAGTAAACAGAAGGTCACACTAGTAATATAAGCTATAGGCTGTTGAACTACCTGCAGATTTTTTTGTCATAAGTCATCACTTGACATATTTACATCTGATTTAGACAAAATATAGGTATATACACAATTAAGAACAACCAAAGACTGGAAAGAAGGACGGCAGGAAATCTGAACAAATAATTCCTATCTGTAATGTCCTTAATGATTTGATTCTTTCAAATTAAAAATGATAATCTTATGCTGACATAATGCAGTCTTTGGAACACATTATTTTTTGTAAGCATTAGATAAAAAGTGAAATGCTTCAAACAGAGATGTAGACATACAATACCCTATAAACCCACAACTATATGTCCTTGCAATTACTGTTTTAAAAAACAAAGCAGAGAAAAGCGTATTTAAAAAGTTTTGTTTAAAAAAATTATACCTCACACCACCAATATCAACTGATGGATTGGCACCTGAGACATAAAATTATGTTCTGGGTATCTTCTATAAAACATGATAAAAACAGATAAAAATATGAAGATCACATAAAATGCTTAAAATCGAATAAATGTGCCGTGCCAAAGACTTTCTGAAATAAAAAGGTTTTTAAACCCAATCAAAATGTGCTACCTCCAAGGTCCTTTGAAGGTCATAAGAGCAGTTTTGAACTGAAAGTAATGAAACTCTTCTTTAAAATTCACTATTGAAATATAAACAGGAATATAAGACTATGCTTATTTTAGTATCTAATTAATATATTTTCTTTTTCCCCATTTCTGTTCTCTCATGGAAACTGAGACCATTTTCACAGATTTCATAGATTTCATAGACATTAGGGCTGAAAGGGACCTTGGAAGGTCATCGAGTCCAGCCCCTTGCCCAAGGGGCAGGAAGTCAGCTGGGGTCACAGGATCCCAGCAAGATAAGCATCCAATTTACTCTTGAAGGTGTTCAATGTAGGTGCTTGAACCACCTCCAATGGCAGGCTATTCCAGACCTTGGGGGCTTGGACAGTAAAGAAATCCTTCCTTACGTCCAGCCTGAAACGGTTTTGCAGTAGATTATAACCATTTGACCTCGTCATCCCTTGGGGCGCTCTGGTGAACAAACATTCCCCCAGATAGTGGTGGCCACCCCTGATAAACTTATAGGTGGCCACCAGATCACCCCTGAGCCTGTGCTTTTCCAGGCTAAAGAGCCCCATAGCTCTCAGCCTGTCGTCATAAGGTCTGTTTTCCTCACCTCTGATCATGTGCGTGGCTCTTCTCTAGACTCTCTCAAGCTTCTCCGCATCCTTTTTGAATTGTTGAGTCCAAAACTGGATGCAGTACTCCAGCTGCAGTGTCACCAAGGCTGAGTACAAGGGGAGAATGATGTTCCGGGATTTGCTTGAGAAGCATCTATGGATGCAAGCCAACGTTTTGGTCACTTTATTAGCCACAGCATCACATTGAAGGCTCATGTTCATCTTGTGGTCAATGATGACCCCCAAGTCTCTTTCTTCCATAGTGCTAGCCAGCATAGCACTGCCGAGCCTATAAGGATGCTGCAGGTTTTTCCTCCCAAGGTGGAGAACCTTGCATTTTTCAGTGTTAAACACCATCAGGTTCTCGTCCGCCCATTTGCTGAGCCTGTCCAGGTCAGCCTGGATTACCCGCCTGTCTTCAGGTGTGGATGCTTTGCCCCAAAGTTTGGTGTCATCAGCAAACTTGGCCAGTCCGCTTCTGACTCCAGTGTCCACATCATTAAAGAAGATGTTGAACAATATGGATCCAAGGACAGAACTTTGGGGGACCCCACTGGTCACAGGGCACCGTGACAATTGACTTCCGTCAATTACCACCCTGTAGGTCAGACCACGGAGCCAATTTCCCTGCCAGTGGATCGTGGTGGACCCAAGGCCACAATTGTCCAGTTTCACCAAGAGGTGATTATGGGATAGCAGATTGAAGGCTTTTTTGAAGTCAAGATATATGACATTAATCTCTTCTACCTTGTACAGGTGATAGGTCACCTGGTTGTAAAAGGAAATGAGATTGGTTAAGGAAGACCTACGCACAACAAACCCATGCTGGCTATCCCTCAGGATGTTGGCATCAGCCAGTCCATTAAGGATGGCCTCGTTACTAAACATTTCTAAGACTGTCCCAGGTATAGAAGTCAGGTTGATGGGCCTATATTTTGCTGCATCCACTTTCCTCCCTTTCTTGAAGATAGGCAACACATTGGCCTTCTTCCAGTCTTTGGGCACTACACCAGAGCACCAGGAGTTCTTGAAGATCCATGCCAGAGGCTGGGCTATGATGCTAGCCAGCTCCTTGAGTACCCTGGGGTGTAGATTATCAGGGCCAGCTGACTTGAAGGTATCCAGCCTCTCAAGGTGTTCCCTCACAAGGTCAGCATTGATGGAGGGCAGGGGATCTCCCTCACCCAGATATCCCTGTCCCTTAGTGGTCATGAGCATCCCATGAGACTGGTGAAAAACTGATGCAAAGTACCCATTTAATAGGTTGGCTTTTTCCTGGGCATCAGTTGTCAGGTGTCCCATCTGGTTTAGCAGGGTTCCAATGTTGCCCTTGCTTTTACTCTGGCTCCCCACATATCAGAAAAACGACTTTTTATTGTCCTTGATGCTTGAAGCTAGTTGGAGTTCAGTTGCAGCCTTGGCTTTCTTGGTTCACTCCCTGCAGGACCGGACCAGTGCAGAATATTCCTCCTTGGAGGTGAATCCCATCCACCATCCTTTGTAGGCCTTTGTTTTTAGCCTCAGGAGGTCTGCTAGATCCCTGGAGAGACAAGGGGGCTGCTGTGCCCTTTTGCTGCCTTCCCTCCGAGATGGAATAGAATTAGCTTGTGCATTGAGGATTGCTCCCTTGAGGAGCAGCCACTCTTCCTGAACTCCCCTCCCCCTGGGGTCGTAGTCCCTTGGGGCCTCACCGACAAGCCTCCTGAGCTTGTCAAAGTTGGCTTTCCTGAAGTCAAGGACTTCAGTGTTGCTGACTGATTTGCCAGCTTTATGGTAGATGGTGAAGGTGATCAGTTGTGGTCACTGTCACCCAGCTTCCCATCCATCACTAGGTCACCGATTATGTCATTCCCAGTAGCCAGTACCAGGTCAAGCAGTGCTTTACCTCTTGTTGGCCCATAGACTTCTTGAGTCAGGTAGAGGTCATCCATGCATGATAGGAAGCTTTGCAACCACTCAGATTTTGCTGAGTGATCCTCCCATGAGATGTCTGGTTAGTTGAAGTCACCCATGACAACCATGGTCCTGGAGCATGCAGCCTCAGCCAGTTCCCGAGAGAACACCTGGTCAAGCTCTTGATTTTGGGTGGGAGGTCTGTAGTAAACTCCCACTGTTGTGTCCCCCGTGCCATGTTCCTTATGGATTTTAACCCAGAGGGTCTCCAATCATCCACCCTGGTCACCAACATCAGCTTACAGGGATGCGTAGCTTTCCTTAACATAGAGAGCTACACCCCCGGCTCTTTTATCTACTTGATCTCTCCTGTACAAGGTATAGCCATCTATACCCATGGTCCAGTCATGTGTGGAGTCCCACCAGGTTATCCCTATGATGTCGTAATTATTTGTGTTAAGCAGGAGGACAAGTTCTTCCTGCTTATTCCCCAAGCTCCTGGCATTTGTGTACAGGCAGGCAAGTGTCCCTTTGGGGGCTCTTGCCTTGCCCACAGATTGTACCAGGGCTGGGGCAGGGGTGAGCTCCCTTAAGTGCCTTGGCCTGCTGGCTTTGCAAGGGTTGCTCAGTGCGCCAGCAGTGGCGGTAGTCCCCCTGTCCTCCAGCAGGCTTAGTTTAAAGCTCAGTGGAGCAGGTCAGCCAGTCTGGCTGAGAAGAGCCTCCTCCCCAGTGGAAAGAGGTGGAGGCCATCTCTTCCCAGCAGCTCACTGCATCTCTTACCAAAGAGCAGGCTGTGGTCATGGAAGCCATAGCCTTCCCGCTGACACCAGCACCACAGTCTTTGGTTAACTACCTGGATCCTCCTCTCCCTCCTCAGCCCATACCCTGAGATGGGGAGGACAGAAGAGAACACCACCTGTTCCCCCAGACCCTTTAGCCCCACTCCCAAATCCCTGTAGTGCCTCATGACCCAGCTGGGAGCACTCCAAACCATGTCATTGGTGCCCACATGAATAAGGAGCATGAGATAGTGGTCTGTGGGCTGGAGAAGCTTAGGGATCTTCTCCGCAATGTCTTGGAAGTGGGCCTCTGGGAAGCAGCAGACTTCCAGGGCTAAGGGGTTGGAATGGCAGATTACCGCCTCAGTCCCCCTCAGGATGGAGTCTCCCACAACAAAAACTTTATGGTTTGTCTTGGGGAGAGCGGGGGCGGTAGCTGCAGTTGAGCCTGTGTTGCCTGCGGGAGCTGGCAACTCAGCAGGGTCTGCTGGGGCTGGAAGAGGTTCATACCTGTTGCTAAGCTCTGGCAGGACATGGGCCTTGGTGCAGCAGGCCTTAGGGCCCTTGACCACCTTGGTCCATCCCCTTAACTGGACAGAATGGGAGGTCCATGAGCCCTCCTTTGTCCTGGATGGAGACCGTGATCTACCCTCTGTCTCCCGGGGGAGAATGCCCTGGAATTAGGAGTCTATCTCCTGCTTGCAGTCCCTGATGGCATGCAGTCTCTGGACTCTGGCCTGGAGCTTCTCCAACTGGCGTGCCAGAGACCCCAAAAGGGAGTAGACCCCACAAGGGGAGGTAGCCATGCTCCTGGGCCCCAGAGCCTGAAAAAGGGACAGGCAGCCCCCACAGCTGAGAGCCAGGAGCTCCATCTATGTTGAGCCCGGAACCATGGGCTCCATCTGGGTGGCTGTCTCTGAGGTACCAGGGAGGGGCTGCAGACCCTGAGGGGACCTTTGGGGTGCAGCTTGTGCCCCTTCAGGACATGCTGCTGGTAGGCAGTCTGGGCCTGAGTCTGCCTACCGTAGGGGGCTCACAGGCAGGGCCTCGGGCCCTCCCGCACACCCTCCTGCATGAACTCCATGCTAACTCACGCGCCAGCAGACAAGTGCACCTGTTTGCGCAGCCTGTTCATGTGGCTCTAGTCATGTGGCTCCCTGGGGGACTGGACAAAGTAGGGGCCTGGGTGGGGCGAGACCCGGCCTGGCTCCCACTCAGCCACCTCTTCCCACTCTCTAGGGATTAACCCCCTCCCACCATGGGCCCCACTTACCTCTGGCTGTGCTGGGCATCGGCGGGGGGCTCCACGGCTGCTGGGGGTCTCTGGGGGACTTTGCAATAGTGGGGCCACAGCGGATTTTCACCCGCGCATCTCTTGCCACTCCTGGAGCCTAACTGAGGCTTTTTTGCTGTTGGCAGGCACTTTTAAATTGTGCGCATGCACAGTGGGCCCGCCATCAGGGAAGCTGCTCTCAGGCTAGACGGGGCCCTGCCCGGGATTTGGGGGACCCTGCCCCACTGGAGAGGGACTGGTAAGTACCCTCCCCCTATCTCTCTCTCTCCCTGGGGGGCTGGGCCAAGTAGGGGCCTGGGCGGGGCAAGACACGGCCCAGCTCCCACTCAGCCGCCTCCTCCCACTCTCCTCCCATTTTCTGACTCTTATTCCCATAATCCCTTCTTCAATAAATAGCTGCTTTCCAGAAGGACAACATTTGCTCATTCACTTGCAGCCAAGATATTTTAAAGCTACATTATACATCAAGAAAATAGAATCATAGTCTTCAGTACTTCTGACCTTCTTATGAAGCAGAAGTTTGTTCTAACCATTCTTAGGGCAGAATCCTATTTCACTATACATGCCCAAATGGTAGTTACCCAGCTGTATAAGTACCGTTTTTGGCAATCACATACAACATGATTCAATTTCATGTACATGTGGGAATGCAAGCATCCACATGGCTGCTGAGCATGTGCAGGAGGCTGCACTCTGGCAGGTCTGTGGCTCCATACACATGTATATATCTACCTGCTTGAGCATAAGCTGTAAAATTTAGCATGACAAGCAGATGTTAGATAGGACCCCCCCTCCACTGGACACTCTTCAGGTTCTAGGCACTACTTCTTACATGCAGTTTGAACCTACAACTCTGACTTTCCTGTGTAGTACTCAAACTACAAAGCCACAGAGCCACACTAATTAAAGTGTCCAGAGTGTCCCAAATATCAGTGTCCCCATACTGAAAAATGGCGGCAGGGGCACTTTAACTAAAGCTCATTGAACGAGCTTCAGTTAAAGTGCCCCCACTGCCATTTTTCAGCACAGGGACATTGATACATGAGATGCTAGAGTATGCTGGAGCATAGTAAGTACCATGCTCCAACAGACTCGATTAATCACAGCCTTGGTTAAATTACTCAAGGTAAATGCAGTGTATCGGAGCAGCCTTGCTGTACGTGTATAGGCATCCTATATAAGCAGATTTTAACCCTCCTTTTGAGGATGTTCCCCTAGGCAGCTAAGAGAGGGAGATAGCTGAAGCCAGGGGAAAGGAAACAAAATAGAGGATGTATGATTCAATGAGATGGCTGCTATTCTGGAAGCTTTTAACCTTGACCCTTGCAGAACCATCCACAGTCTTAGGCATTCATTTTCAACCAACGACTATTAAATGTGAAGCACAATGTCTCATCCATTTTCTTGTGCAGGGACCGGGACTCCCCCACCGGGATTCAAGACGGACTCATGGGGAGTGCCTCGAGACCCAAGGTTGAGGATGACCGGGTTAGAGAGCTTCTGGAGGGGCTGGGCGTGTTCAAATCAGCAGGTCCAGATGCTCTTCACCCCAGGGTGTTGAGGGAGCTAGCAGGGGTTATTGCAGGGCCCTTGGCATGGCTTTACGAGAGCTCGTAGTGCTTGGGCCAGGTGCCAGATGATTGGAAGATAGCCACTGTGGTCCCCATCTTTAAAAAAGGGAGGAGGGAGGACCCGGGCAACTATAGGCCCGTCAGTCTTACCTCAATCCTGGGGAAACTCTTTGAGAAGATCATCAAGGAGCACATCTGTGATGGGCTGTCATCGGAGATGATGTTCAAGGGCAACCAGCACGGATTCATTAGGGGCTGGTCATGTCAGACCAACCTGATTGCCTTTTATGATCAGGTCACAAAAGCATTGGATGCAGGTGACGCCGTGGATGTAGTCTTTCTGAACTTCAGCAAGGCCTTTGACACTGTCTTCCACCCCATCCTCATTAAAAAACTAGGTGACTGTGGCATCGATGCCTACACAGTCAGACGGATTGCAAATTGGCTGAAGGGTCGTACTCAGAGGGTGGTGGTGGATGGATCATATTTGACCTGGGGGGAAGTGGGCAGCGAAGTCCCCCAGGGCTCAGTCCTTGGGCCCACACTGTTCAATTTCTTTATCAGCGATTTGGATGATGGGGTGAAAAGCAACCTGTTCAAATTTGCTGATGATACCAAAATTTGGGGAGAGGTGGGCACATTAGCAGGGATGGAAAGACTGCAGAAAGACCTGGATCGGTTGCAGGGGTGGGCTAACAAAAACAGGACGCGTTTCAATACAGACAAGTGCAGGATGCTGCACTTGGGCAATAGTAACCAGCAGCACACTTATAAGATGGAAAACTCCCTTCTTGAGACCACGGAGGCAGAGGGGGATCTTGGAGTCATCGTTGACTCCAAGATGAACATGGGCCAACAGTGTGAAGTTGCGGTCGGCAGGGCTAACTGGACCTTGTCGTGCATCCACAGGTGTATCTCGAGTAGGTCCAAGGAGGTGATTCTCCCCCTCTACGCGACACTGGTCAGGCCACAGCTGGAGTACTGTGTCCATTTCTGGGCACCCCACTTCAAGAGGTATGTGGACCACATTGAGAGGGTCCAAAGGAGGGCTGCCCGCATGATCTGGGGACTGCAGGACAGACCCTACAATGAGAGGCTGCGGGACCTGAACCTGTTCAGCCTTCACAAGAGAAGGCTGAGGGGGGACCTGGTGACCATCTATAAACTCACTAGGGAGGACCAGAAGGGTTTGGGGAGACCTTGTTTCCCCTAGCGCCCCCCAGGATAACAAGGAATAATGACCACAAGTTGTTGGAGAGTAGGTTTAGATTAGACATCCGTAAGAACTGCTTCACAGTTAGGACGGCTAGGATCTGGAACCAACTTCCAAGGGAAGTGGTGCTGGCTCCTACCCTGGGGGTCTTTAAGAAGAGGCTTGATGTCTACCTGGCTGGGGTTATTTGAACCCATTTTTCTTCCTGCCCAGGCAGGGAGTCAGACTTGAAGATCGACAAGGTCCCTTCCAACGCTATTTCTATGATTCTTTGATTCTATGATCTACAAGAGGAGGCCTAGAGAGAGTGGTAGCAAATGTCTGACCTGTGGCCTGGTGACTAGAGCTTTATGCTTGGAAGACTGAATATTGTAAGTTGAAGTTCCATCTTTTTAGGATGTGGATATGACCAAAACATCAGGATTCTTTGCTTAGGCTGGGGTTAGGCAGTGAGAAACAGCAGAAGCGGCTAAGTCAGAACACTGGCTTGTGGTTCCCAAAGGATCTCGGTTGCTGACCTAGAACATGGGCCTCCAGGTTACTGGGTGAGTTCCCTAACTATGGGGGGATGGGCTCTGTCTGGGGTGCTCTGCTCACTGACCCCCAGGGGAGCACTCGTTTTGAACCTTTGACCCCACATGCACACCCTGTTTTTCTTTTAGTTGTCCCCGCAATTTTTGTGTAACTTTCGGGAGCCCAGCCGCCCAACTGTAAGAGTGGCGGCCCCCGAAGAATTTTTTTGTCTGTGAACGTCATCTGTCCGGCCACCAGCTGGATGCCGGAACCGCCATCGGCCACCCAACCGGGGTGGCCCCAAGATCCCTATGGCAAACTGAGACTTTTCAATAGTCCCTAACTATGGGGGCTAAAACACAAGGATGGTCCTTGTGATCACCAGGTTCAACAAACAGAAGCAGATGTAAATTAGGAGAACTATCAATAAACTTTATGTGTGGCACTGTGGCAAGTCCTCTGCAGCACTAGCCAGCTTAACTGAGAGACCATTCCACAATTCCCAACTCTCCTCAGCCCTATTCCTGCAAAGGTTTCAGTCAGCCAAATTTTGCAATTTATGCTCAGGTACATGCATATGGAGCTGCGTATCTGAGCAGCCAGAGCAGATTCTATTAAGCATGCTCAGTAGCTATGTGGATTGTTACTGAATATGGAATAGGATTGTAAACTGAGTGTAAGTGTCCAAAATATGAGCATATGTTACCCATGTGACTGGGTAAATGCCATTTGGGCACTTACAAGTGAAATAGGATTCTGCCTTAATATCTTGTTTGAAAACCTTGGAGCTCTTTATTGTCATGACTTCTCAAATTGGAAAAAAAAAAGTTTATTTTTAAAGTCAAATGGAGACTTTTATTTTGTAATGCAGACCATATCTTCTGGCTTTGGGGGTTTTATGTTAGATGCATTTGGTTATATTTCTTTCTTTTTTCCTCCAGTTTACATTTTATACAACAATCCATCGCTAAGAGTACTTAACAAATGAAGAAACACCACCAGGCTGATCATTTCATCATTTGCATAATGTAACAAATAGTACTAAAAACTTGAGTGTGCTACTTTTTTATAAAGAAATAAACATATATTATTCCTTCTTCTGTGCGTCTTACTTTTCTCAGGCCAATGCAGTGGTTTGGATAGTGACACTGAGCTCAGCTCTGCCTAGCCCTTATGCATGTGGTGGTATGCGTGTGGTTGAAGGAAGAGAATGAAGGGCCCTCTCCCTGTGTTGCCAGGGCCAGACAGAATGCCAGACTGTATGCACAGAAGAATGGGGGGAGTTGTTCCTTAATACTCTTGTAGGAGGTAAAAATGTCCCAAAGGTGGCTGGGGCAAAGCCAGAGAAAGTATGCTGTACCCTGTAAAAGAGAGTAGTAATTGACGTGTTGGCACAGTATGTATGGTATTGCCCTGGAGAGCTGCTCCTTGACGGCAAGCTCTAAACCGTTTTGGATTGTTACCTAATAACTATGCTATGAATATGTAAATCTTGCTTCCACTGATTGGCTGCTATCAACTCTCTGCTCAGAATTCTCAGAAATTCGGTAACATAAAATTACAAAATGTACTAAGAAAAGTAGAAAGAAATGTCAAAAACAGAAGACGGGCTTTTTATTAATTTTTGTGTGCGTCAAGTCTTACCCCTACTGTAACACAGACACAGAGAAGTTAAGTTACTCCCCCATGTCCAGGGAGAGTTTCAAGGTAGTTATGATTAGAATCTAGCCCCTCTCCCCCAGGACTGTTCATTTGCTCTGGGCATCACAAGCATGACATTACTTTTCATTTGAAATGACTGATGAGGCATCTCCGCTGCCAACAGTGGTATAGTTGCACAGATACCCAAGCTTTCTTTAAACAGGCAGCCTGTTGTGTATCAGAAGCAGCCTAATTATAGCAACACAGACCTGACTAAGGACTAGTTTAGAAGAAGGGACCTTCATGATGACATGGCTAAACTGTTTCTGATGCCTGAGCTAACTCCTTTGAAGTGACCTACAGTACAGATTTACCCCTTATGAGCATACTTTCTGAATAATTATTGGTCTCTTTCTTTTCTGTTCCTGGGATAGCTCAGCTGATTTCAACAATTTATACAGGGCAGAGTGTATGTGTACAATCCATCTCTAAGTCAGCAAACAACACCTAGGGTGTGTGTTATAGGTTCCATGTTGTTCCTATTAAGGAAACAGGAAGGACAATTAATAGCTTGTGGTGGATTAAAGAGACAATGCATGCATAACCATAATCTAATTCCAGTCTGTTTCATCACAGTGATATCACTGGCATAGATGCTGACTTTTATTTTTGCCAGGGGGGGGATGCTAAGATGATGGACATGTGCAAAGTTTTATGCATTTCAGGTGATAGCCCTCTTCCCAAGCGGGGCTGGGCCCCCAGGCCCTCACGTACTCAGTACCTCTCATCACTGGATTTATCACATTTATACTAGAGACTTAAAAAAACATTGACTGCCATCTTTCTACTTTTCTTACACTACAGAATACTATCATTGTTTCAATGATGAATTTATAAGTCAGCATTAACTTATTTAGTTATGCTAGGGCAAGAAACATCAGTGTTTGAGAGCTTCAGAAGTTAATGGCCTTTTTTGATCTTACTATTCCTTTTGATTTCCTTTTTTTTTTTTTTTTTTTGAATGAACATCTGAAAAAGTATTCTCTTACATAACCCAAACGTTCTCTAACATCATGATCCATTCGGATGCCTGAGGACTTCTGGAATTTGAGTCCAAAATTAAAATCTTCAAAACCTAAGTGCAGCTGCAGCTGCTGCTGCTGCCTACCTCTGGGTTTGTCAAGTAAAGTTTGCTGGTAAAGTCTCATAACCACCTAAAGGTTAAACTAGTTCTGGGCATGCCCAGCAGTGCCTAAGTCTTGGGAGTATACACAGTTAGACACACAGTTCATGCCTAATCCCTTTTGAATTCACAAACAAAGTGTTCTTTAAACTTTCTCATTTGCAAAACTCAGTCTGGTAGATACTGAACAACACATACTTGGAGGAGAGACCGTATTGTTCAAATACAAGACAACCCTGATTATACAACAACCTCCCAATAATCAGATTCTATATATGGAAAATTTATACATTTGTTGTAATTTTCCAGGCATAGAATCCAATTATTGGAGGTTTGCCTTGACTTTGTCTCCTACCCACTGCTACAGCAGGGAAAATAAATCTGGGGGATCAGATAGCTCTTTGCTGTCTGCTTCCCCCCAACTTTTTCCCCTGGTAGCCTCTACCCTCTCCCCTTACTGTCAGACCCTGGCTGTAGCAATTGATGTACAGTATTCATAGACTTAGTTCAATTATTTTATTATTTTATTTATGTTTGTGACTTTTTATTGTAAACTTCCCATAGCCTTTATTGGGGGAGGGAGGCACAGAAATGAAATAATTATTAATATTAATACTACATACCCATGCTACACTCCAATCAAAGGACCAGGGCCAGTCTCCTGGAATCTTCTTCCTTGTACACTTAATCAGTTGCAGACTCTCTGTCAAGACTGCTTGTGAAGATAATGTGCAGAAGAGCATGTTTACGTATAGCTGTATTGGCAATGGTGGAAAACAGATGGTTACAATCAATGTTTGTTAATCTTAATCCTACAAACAATTGCAGGTTTTATAATTTTCCTGGCTGTTTTTCATAGAGTTTTATAGGTTCCTTTTAAGTAATTATGACCATAATTATATCATGAAAACACTTTATAAGATAATCTCCTCCACAATTTCCTTTAATATATTTTTGGGAATCACCATGGGTAACATAGAAAATATGTAATCAAATTTAGTTGCTATTGCCTTTTGACAGCCTGAAGTCTTCCCCGCAGTGACAGATTTAATTCCTCACACATGGCTATACTGTTTTTAAATTAAATAATAAGTGGTGTAATGTTGTTTCTTGCCATTGCATCTAAACCATTATTTAGCAATATATCCTTAGTATTTCATCTGAGTGAAGAACCATTATAATTTCAAAGCCAGATTCTCAGATGGGATAAATTGATATAGCTCCACTGAAATCAGCAGATCTGTGCTGACTCTCACCAGTCAAGGATCTAGCCCACTGCTCTCAAAGAATTTAACATTTTTTTTCTTATTTATTTAATGTATAGCTGCCCTTCCCAAAAAGGGCTCAAGGTAGCTTACAGTAAAATACAAAATAACTTATAAAAGTTATAAAAAGTAAGGGTATTGCAGCACTTCTGGATGATGTCCAGGCTCAGGCTCTAATAGGTCTCAAATGGGGAAGGATTTCCAGAGCGGAGGAGCTACAACTGAGAATGACTATGCAATTATCTTTGCCAAGTAACTTGGTGTACAGATGGTACTTGCAGGAGTTGCTTTTGGCTGACCTTAGGGATTGAGGTGGAACATAAAGGAGAATTATTTGTAAAGTCTAGAAAAAAAATTGAGCTGCCTGTAAAAAACTAAGAAGCTATGAGCTTGTTTGAAGATCTATCATTAGAATGAGACTGGATGCAAGTGTTGATGGACAGACATAGCAGATTCATACCATTTTGTGTCTGAATGGGAGTACAACTCAGCATCTTGCAGGGAGCTCTCTATCAGGGCTCTGTGACCTATGGGAGCCCCTGTAGCATCCTTCTTACCCCTCCCCAGACACTGTGCCCCATCATCCATAGCCTGTCTTTAATGGCTGCTCACCTCAAAGGTAGGCAGAAGTGCATGGTCCCAGAGAGTCTGAGGTATCATGAAGAACAGGGAGGAGGGAAGTGCAGCCAGAATGTACCTGCAGAGCCAAAAGGGTGGAGAGGCTCAGGCTGGAGAAGTTTGTTAATGTTTGAAAACCCAGTTAAAATTTATTTTTACTGGTTTCTGGGTAGAAGGGTTAAGCCAGATTTAGAAAGTTGGTGTTAAACCCCTAAGTCTGAACATGGGCCTTGTTACTGATATCCAGATCTCTGCAGAAGGTTTATAGCTACATTATATAAAACATATGTCATTAAAAATCTGGTTGTCAGTAAAAAGTTTACATATTGTCCATAAAAAAAATAAAACCAAACAATTCATAGGTTGACAACTCTGCTAGGAGTACGTCACTTCTCTGTCCTCCAGCAGTAACTCTCATAGTGTACAGGAGATAGGATTGTACAGGGGACATGTCAGAACCCCATGCTATAGGTGCTTGTAAGCAGGAAGAGAAAAAGAATCAAGGCTTATCTGCTGCTCGATTCTCTGGGTATGCTGTAGCTACTTTAACATAGTACTCTTACTCCTGGGATGCTGAAGTACAGTAGATAGAGAGTGCATGTATCACATGACAACTGTGCTTCTGGAAATAAAAAGCACTGGATGGTTTGAAGTGGGGGAAAGCAAAGGGGTATGCCATTGATGGATTTGTTTTTTGGTTTCAGGGTTTTGTTGTTTTTGAGGGAGAATATTTTACCCTAGAAATATCACATGCCTGATGAGCCAAATTGTTGAGGGAAAAAAACAAGCATACTCCTAAAAGATCCTGGCTATTTTAGACTGGTTTTGGCTTCACGGGAAACTAGGACACTCACCATCTCCAACAACATGAGGACACTTCATAGAATAAGGTCCTAAATGTAGGTTTCTTGGGCCTCTCTACACATTACATTTGAGGCATGATTAACCAGTTAATTGTGTCTTAAGTTGTGACTGAGCTACACATTCAACTAATTAATAGTGTTGTGACGGGCTAGCTGGTAGTGATTTAGCCCAGGGATTTTGAAAGGGTAAAAGATAATTGGAGGGCTTGGGATTCCCTTTCCTCACCAATCTGGTAGTGATTTGGCCCAGGGGTTTTGAAAGGGTAAAAAATGATTCGAGGGCTTAGGATTCCCTATCCTCACCAATCAGGCCCCAGAGACTCACCCTCCATGTCCCCTGATTGGCCCCTTGGGTCACCTGGAGTGGGATAAAAGGGGTAGCACAGCTGACTCAGAGAAGACCTGTGAGAGACAATGAGGAAGGAGTTTAAAATAGCTGGCAAGAGCTGGGCGAGTAGGGTGGGAGCAGTTGCCCCAGAAGAGCCTAAAGGAGCAGGACCCACAGGCAGCAGCTGAACTCTCGGCAGCACAGTTGGCACACTTCCACCACTGCCAGGGCTGCCATCACCTGCCAGAGCTTGCCATGCCACGCTCCTCCCCCCCCCCCCAGCTTCTGGGGGCATGCGGCATTCATGTAGGTATCAAAAGGAAGGTGCAGGATAGCATAGGACCCCTACAGGACAAACTAAGGCAATCAGTGACAGAGAGGGGGACAAAGCTGAGCTTTTCAATGAGTTCTTTGTATCTGTATTCCTAGACAGAGACCAAGACAAATCTCCCAATTGGATCATAGACAGACACAGAAGGAACATGAGCCCACCAACTGTTAGTGCAGACTCAGTGAAGGGGCACTTGGAGGGGCTGGATGTGTTCAAATCAGTGGGACCGGAAGAACTTAATCCAAGGGTGCTGAAGGAATTGGCCAGTATCATAGCAGAGCTGCTGTCATGGTTGGTTGAGCACTCATGGTGCTCTGCTCAGGTCCCAGAGGACTGGAAAAGGGAGCTATTGAATGTCTTCATCAGTAACTTGGACAAGGGCATGGAAAGCACCCTGTCCAAGTTTGCAGATGATACTAAATTATGGGACAAAATTAACACACCAGAGAGTAGGGAACAGATCCAGATGGATCTGGACAGTTTGGGAAAATGAGCAGAGCGAAATAGGATGCAGTTCAACAAAGACAAAGTGCTGCACCTGGGCAAAAAGAACCATCAACATACTTACAGGCTAGAGGATGACCTTCTCAGAAGCACAGCAGCAGAAAGTGATCTTGGAGTCATAGTTGACTCCAAGATTAACATGAGTCATCAATGTGATGAAGTGATCAACAAAGCTAACTGCACTTTATCATGTATTAGCAGATGCATGACAAACAGGTCCAGAGAAGTGATGCTTCCCCTCTATGCAGCACCAGTCAGGCCACAGTTGGAGTACTGTGTCCAGTTTTGGGTGCTGCACTTAAGAGGGATGCAGAGAATCTTGAGACAATTCTGAGGAGGACCAATCGTATGGTCAGAGGCCTACAGGTAAGGCCCTATGAGGAGAGACTGAGGAACCTATATCTCTTCGTTCTTTGCAAGAGAAGGCTGAGAGGTGATCTTGTGGCCGCCTATAAATTCATCAGGGGAGGGCATCAGGGAATAGGAGATGCTCTGTTTACTAGGGCACCCCCTAGAGTAACTAGGAACATTGGCCACAAATTGACGGAGAGCAGATTTATGTTGGACATTAGAAAGAACTTCTTCATGGTAAGGGTTGCCAAAATCTAGAATGGGCTTTCAAG
This sequence comes from Alligator mississippiensis, assembly GCF_030867095.1. NCBI lineage: Eukaryota > Metazoa > Chordata > Crocodylia > Alligatoridae > Alligator > Alligator mississippiensis. Next base: position 164,844,238 of record NC_081824.1, read on the forward strand.
GGAGGTGGTGCTCTGGAGTACTGAAGTCTAGCCAGTCATTCCCCAATTCTTGTACATGTGGTTATTCCATTTCAAATGCAGGACTTTGCCCTTGCCCTTGCTGAATCCCATCTAATTGATAGCAGACCATTCTGGATCCTAGTACCTCCAAGGTGTCTGCAGTTCAATTGAACTGCCATCTACAAATTTGTCATCTGCAAATTTGCTAAGTGTGCACTAGATCCCATTATCCAAATCATGAATGAAGATGTTGAACAATACCAGACCCAGGACAGATCCCTAGAAAACCCCACTTGATACAGCCTCGCAACTAGACATTGAGCCATTCAGGATTGCTGGCTGAGTATAATGATGCAACCTGTTATACACCCACCTCATAGTACTTTAGTCTGTATTTCCTTAGCTTCTTAAGGAGAATGTTGTGGGATACAGTGTCAAAACCCTTGCTAAACTCAAGGTATACCACATCCACTGCTCTCCCTTCATCCACAGAGCTTTTTACTTTATTATAGAGGAAATCAGATTGGTCAGGTATGACTTACACTTGGTGAATCCATGCTGACTGTTCCTGGTCACTTCGTTATCCTCTAGGTGTTTCACAATGGATTCCTTTGAGGACTTGCTCCATGACCTTTCCAGGTTCAGAGGTCAGGCTGAGTGGTTAGTAGTTCCCTAGATATTCCTTCTTCCCCTTCTTAAACATGCATACTATATGTGCCCTTTCCCAATCATCTGGCACCTCTACCAACCTCTGTGAGTGTTCAAAAAGGATAACCAATATCTCCAAAATTACTTTAGCCAATTCCTTCAGTACCATTGAATGCATCCCATTTGGCCCTGTTGGATTCGATAAATCCTATCTTGGCTGGATATATAAGTGGAGCATTATGTTCTCTAGTCTGCTTCCTAACACTTTGTCCAAACACACAGAGTAATCTAACCACTCTCTTTTCATGTACAAAATAAAAGTGTACACAGTTCATGTACAAAATTTGAGAATATCGAGACAGCCAGCAAGAAACAGTGAAAATACTGACTTTGTTTTCTGTTCAATGCCTGGACATTATCTACAGAGAAATTCCAGTGTCTGCCATATTGCACAATGAAGAAATACTAAAACAGCTTTTAAGAATGTCTATTGACAGTTCAGGACTTAGAAAAGCCATGGTTCAGAAACAGTGCTCTAGTACAGTGGAGGCCCTTTTTGACAGCTATGCCACAAATTTATCCCACAGCCTCCGTGAGTGCCAATCTGATTCTCTTCCCCTTCCAATCTGCTGTTCCATTTTCTGTTCCCTAACATGTGCTCCCTGCTTAATCTGCTGTTCTTCTTTCTGCTTCTTGGCCTGTGCTCCCTGCACAATCTGCTGCTCTGCTTTCTGCTCCCTGCCCTATCTGATGCAGCCTTGCTCACCCTTATCTACCACATGCCCTACACAGTGATTCCTCTATGTATGGTACCCTATTGAGTACCTCTGCTCCAGTGAACAACTGAGTGAATGAAGAACTTTAAAAACACTTTACCACTTAAATCTAGGCAACAGAAAACAAGGAATTTGCTTGCAATGTGTTCATGTCCTTTTTTTTTAATTTCCACAAAGATAGCAAATGATTGCATAGGCAGAACAACAGCAATATTTATGGACTTGATCATAGTAAAAATGCATTCTGGGATTAATTTCATGAACAATGCCTAGGAACAGTTCAATTGCCTAGGAACTAAGCTTGGTTCATAAATTTTGTCCATGTATAAGTTTTCGCACAGTATGGCCATGTCCAGACGAGCATGGCTGTGCAGTATGTGGTGCCACAGACCAATCTACAGCACCACACACCACACATTCAGGGTTCCCCATGCTGCAAGGTAGCAGTATGCGGGAAGAGGAGAGGGAGTTACCCCAGAAGAACTTGGGGTCAAAAAACCTCATACAAAAAAAAGGGGGGGGTGCATACAGGAGTAGCATGTGCCATCCAAAACTGGAGCCTGGCCAGCCAGAGCCACACCTTGGCTGCCAGTCAAGCTCTGAGCAACAAGGCCCCCAGAACCCTGGGTAAGGCTGTTGGGGCCAGCACAGTTGCTGCCCTCAGTCTCCTCTACCCCATCTGAGGTAACCTTCCATGCGCCAGAGAGCTCATGGCACAGGCATTCCCCGGGACAAGTAGCAGAGTCACAAGTTGTGCTGTGGCTTCTTGTCCCAAGGGAAACAAATGTCCACACTCATGTGGACATGGCATATAGGTCCAAATAATTATTAGAAAATATTAATTGGCTATTTGGCAATGCTGAATTATTGAATGTAACTCCTTCCCCTGGAAGACTGATTGGAAAAGTAATCCTAACTAGAGCTAGTTAGCTTGCAAAAGTATGCAAAGTAATGCATATTTTTGATGTAGTAATCAATTTAAAAAAAATAATAATTTTGGGTCAACCCAAATAAAAACAAATAAGTATTCAGTTCAAATTGATTAAAATATTTCATTGCATTGTAACAGCTGCAAAGCTCACCTGGCTGCAAGCTGAGTGAGTGTGTTATGTTTAAGAGCTCTGCAAGAAAAGGGCAGCAAAACTTTGCAGAAGGTGTATAAGTTTTACCAGACAGGAGGATATGCAGTGCAAAGTGCATGCTTCTTATTGTAGTGTTTAAATTGTGACCAAATCCCACATTGCAAATGGGGGCTCTGATTAGCTGCTACTAAGCCATAAAAGCTGAGGGAGGGAAAAGAAAAAAAAAAGGGGGGGGGGAGAAGAGAAGCTGGGAGGAGTGGAATCCAGCCCTGGAGACACAGGGAAACAGACTCATCCCAAGCCAAGGGAGACCAAGCTAAAACTTGTCCAGGGAGCAGGCATCAGGATGGGGGAGAGCCTGTGTCATCCCTTGAGAAGCTGATTCCCCACTGGATTCAGAGCTGTGCAACCAGGGACATAGGTGCCAGGGAAAAAGTGGGAACAGGTTGGTAAGCAAGGCTGGTAGGCTGGGTGAAGCAGCCAAGCCCTTAAAGTAGGGGCAGGCAAAATACAGCTCAGGGGCCAGATCCAGCCCACCAGGCTATTCTATCCAGCCCATGGAGGACCTAAAAAGTTTAGAAGATTAATATTTGTCTGCTCCTGGCTGACTGTCAAAGATGACAGGAGCCAGGGGCAGTAGGACCCAGGGGAAGCCAGCAGGAGTCAGAAGCAAGGCCGGCTGGCCTCGCCCCACCCCCCACCCCTCCTCACCCAGAAGTCTCTGCTGCTCCAGCACCATGTGGCCCTCAGCTGCATCACCAGACCACGAGGCCAGGACTGTACCCTGGGGCAGGAGAGATGTATGTGTAGTGAGAGAGGCACACAGTGTGTATGTGTGTCCGTGCAATGAGGGAGGGAGAGACAGTGCGTGTGTCTGTGTGTTTGTCTGTGCAATGAGGGAGAGGGACAAAGACAGCAATGAGGGAAGGGGAGAGAGAGAAAGAGAGAGAGAGAGAGCGTAGTAAGGGAAGCACAGTGTGTGTGTGTGTGTGTGTGTGTGTTCATAGGGTAAGTCCCACAAGCACTCCCCACCATACACATGCACTGACACCACCCTCACACTGCCATACATACAGGCCCCCAGACCCACACCCCCTCACACATTCCAGCCATCCTCCCACCACACACAGCCCCCCACAGGCCTATACCCACCCATACCCCACATACCTATACACACCAACATACTCCCTCACCCCCCCACACCAATCCCCCCCACAGACACACCCACATCCTCCCCATATACCCACACACCCAGAGCCCCCCACAAATCTATACCAACAGCCCCCAACACCCTCCACCCCTCCACAGATAAGAGTAAGACTTCATTTTAAGCTTTTGTGCAATCACCTCTATATATTACACAAACACATGTAACTCAGGACAAAAATATTTTTTAAAGCAAATTAATGAATGTAGATGTTTGCTTTTTAGTATATAATTTGGTAATTTTCTGGTTTTGAGATGGCAAAACCTCTTGCTGAAAGGAGTATTTCTGGGAGCAAGGGGAGGGACTTCTGATGACAAATGTTGGGGGTTAGGGGACAGGACTTCTGGTCTCAAGATGGTGACCAGGGGGTGGGGTACCTGTCAAGGGGCAGGGCTACCCAAGCAACCCTTGACAGCTTGCCAAAACTCAGTAAGTGGCCTTCTGCCCAAAATAATTGCCTGCCCCTTCCTTAAAGGGTTAATGACCAGGCTACGAGTTGTGTCTGACTAAAATGTTGGGGAGAAATCTGAGTTTGGAAGGCTCAAGCTACAGAGTCAAAGGTACCTGCAGATAGAAACTCCTGTCTGTGGGTGGAAGTGCTGGGAGGGGAGACAGCCCTGGGAGGGAGTGAGCTGAGAGAAAACAAACCAGCAGGGTTCGTGTGAGGACACAACTAATCACTAGTGTTTGCAGTAAGTGTATTTTCAGAAAGAAACTGCTTAAGAGAACAATCTGCCAATAAAGGAAACAACAGGAAGTCTATCCCCTGCAGCAGCTATTCAGCGCCTGTTTTGCTGTGTTACCAGGAATGATTAAAAGAGACCATTTTCCCTGGAGCAGCAGAAGCCTTGCCTCCACCACCCAGTCGTAGGTCATAATCATAATTATAGTTGTGTTGCTGTTTATTGTTATGGGGATTGGATACAAGTGGGATCACAGGACCACCCACTATGCTGGAATTATCCACCTGATGTTGTAGCTATACATTTAATCTAAATTGTTAGTTTTCTTGTTAACTATTGTTATTATATTTCTTTCTTTATTTTTTCCCATATATATTAGTTGTGCATAATAAAGCATAATGTATTCATTGAGTTCAGAGCTAATTCCTGGGTGGTGAGGGACACACCTCTGCACTGGACACCTCAGTCAGTAGTCTACCTGAGGGTGTCCTGGGGCTACGGGCACCCTGAGGACCCAAAATCCAGTGCAGCATCACCTGGCCTTAGTGTGCCAACATGGGTTACATCATATAAAATGAAACCTTCATTTTGATAAGAATTGCTTTTATTATTGTTGTTTAGGGGAAATAATTAAATTAAGGAAAAAATGGTCTTGAAGTAAAATTTTGCTAGTAAAAAAATGGAAACTTTCCATTTTCAAAGTGTTGAAAGAAAAGGAGTCATTTTTTTTCTAGCACTTTTATTAATTTTTTAGCCAATGCTATTGTCAAATTTGGCACCAATTTGCAAATAGTTTCAGTCAAACTGAAACTGCATTTTTTAACAAATAAATTATTCAGCAAAGAAACATTTGTACCAAGCAGCCACGAAAAAAATATACCATCTGGCATTTGTAACCAAACAGAACAACAGCCTAAAATTTACATTCCATGTATTCATGATGAACTGCAGTACACAAATAATTTGCAGGAATTATTTCATGAAATACTAAAGCACCAGATTAGGAAGAGGAAAATTGAAAGATCTCCCTGTGAATGATTTATGAGAAGAAAAAGAAATGCATTTTGTTGAACTAATTATTTATTATGTATTATTTATGAAGCTTTTCAGAATATATATTTTTGATGGTGTAGAAATTAATTCAGGTGAATTAGTGAAGTTACAGAACCAGCATCTCTGTTTTTCAATGTTACTGAGTTCCGTATTTTCGATGTATGAGCAACTGCCTCTTTTTTCGCATTAGTAAAAGACAATAGAGATATTTCCTCAACTCAGAGAAGTCAGTTTGGTGAGGCTAATGTTTATAAAGTGCTTATAAAGAGCCTTGTATGAAAGTTGTCACAAAAGTTCAACTGATTTTTTTTGGTGGGGGGGAGGAGGTTGTGCTCAGGAATGTTATTATGGTTTAAGAAAATGCTCAGTGCTTATAAATGTCAGTAGAAATACGGAACCTATTATGGACACTGATGTTTGTGGACATTGATGTATCTATGCTTCAGTGTTTTAAAAGCACCTACCATTCCATTGCAGTAGCGTAAAGATTATTGGGGTGGAGTGAAAAATGTACTTCCCCACAAGTAATTTGGGAATCAAACCCACTTGGTATGAACTACTGCATACCTTCTCTGTGGTAAATAGCATGTATAGATAATCAGGTTTTAGAGCTCACAGCTGCTTATTTGATGTGGCCTGAAGTGGTATAGATGTCAAGCAACACAACCTCTTCCAAATCAAAAGAAATGTAAAAAAAACCCTCAGTGGGCACATCTACACTAGGCACTATGTCCCTGTAGCTATGGCAGTGTAGCTCATTGCTATGGCAATGTAACATCAGCAGACACTAACCATGATGCCACCGCTACTGCACAGTAGCAATTACATACTGCACAGTAGCTCATTGCTACTGCACAGTAAAGTCAGAAACAACCCATGCACCACCAGGGGTGCACATGTAGACATGCCCAGTGTTATATAGGGGCTGCCACAGAAGCTAGTTTTGAATAATAGGCCTCAGTTTCCCTGTGGTGAGTTCAGAGGTTTTGTAGTTAAATACAGTGCCGGACATCAGATCTGCTCTTTTACTACCAGCCTCTAATGGTAGTACAGAACAGCGTGTGCCGGATTTTAAAAGAGCATGAAAAAAGAATAGGGATAAAAGGTGGACAATGAAATTTTATGCCTGCATTTTTGGTTAATATTAGGAAGTCACCCTATTAAGTTACAGACAAATAATCCAGAGAACCATTTTTTAAAAGACCAGTACATACCCTGTAGTCATTCTTAAGCCAAATTTTGCAGACCAAATGAGAATTAACAGACGTAACTAAAATGGTTTGAAATCAGAGGCTGGATTACTTAACTGTAGGATTTGCCTTCTTCAGCAAGTGACTGTCTTTGAAGGTGGTAGACCATAAGAATTTGGCAATAAGGAAATATAAAGAAAAAACTCAATTTGACTGTAAATCAATAGGAAGCAAATGGCAGATGGTTTGGAAGTAACAGGGAAATGGGTAGAGTCAAGCAGCTCAAAAGCTGGTTATATGTTTGCTGTGTATGTACAGATGTTACATTTAGATTGACTTTAATGAAAATCTATGCAGATGTTCAGGGAGGTTAAATCAAGGGGAAAAATGGGCAGCCTGAGAAGGTAAACTAACTTAGGTCAGGAATGGATCGGCCTGGTCTAGTGAACATATATACACATGTTTAGAGCACAGCTTTCGGGCTGTGAAAGCCTAACCATGTGCCCCAGCCCCAGGTCCAGGGCTACACTTTTCCTACCCCACTTCCCTGACTAGGCTATCTTTAGCCCCTGACCAAACAAACCCGCCCCCCACACACACAGACCCACAATACCCCCCCCCTCCCCCAAGACCCTCCAAACTCCCATGTGGACCTGCTAGCCTCCTGCAATCCCACCTGCCCCTCCCACCACTGCAAGTTACTTACACCAGATTCATGCAGCTTGAAGTAAAGTGAAGTAAGTGAATGTCTGCATGCACCTTAAGGCTGCTTTTGCACATGCAGCGGCATGTACTTGCAGTGGCACCAAAGATAGTGGCACAAATTTGTGTCACTACTTTTTGCTGCTGTGCATGGCCCTGCATATGTGCTGTGGTATGAGGCAAAATGCCCCACTTCAGGCAAACTGCCTATTCCCTGTTTCTTCTGACATGCTGAAGTGCACATTCCTGGAGCATGTGACACACTGCTTTCTCTTGCCACAGTGGGTTTTTTTTTTTTTTTGATACCTGGAATTCCTGGTATCAAATTTTGGTTGCACACGCACCACACATGACACACATGCACATGTTCACTGCACTGCACCACAAACCCGATGTTAAAAAAAAGCTGCTAAAAAAAGCAGCATAGTGCACACAGCAGCAGTGTGCTGTGCCCGGAACCAGAGCCTGGAAGACCAGACTCCAAGTGGCTGGGTCAGCACTGCTGCTGTCCCAAGAGGCTCCCAGGACTGCAGGTATAACCAGGGGTCAAAAAAAAAAAGTGGGGAAAAAAGGGTGCTGCGCACACTGGGGCAACATGCACTGCTGAAAAATGAAGCTTGGCAGCCTGGAGCCATGCTGCAACTGCTAGCCAAGCTCCGCCTGGCAGAATCACCATGGCTGCAGCCCTGGGAGGCCCCCAGGATCCCAAGTAAGGTTGCTGGGGCCATCAGAGTTCCAGCCCTAGCCTCTCCTACCACCCCAGGGGTAATTTGCCATATGCCAAAGAGCATGTGGCATGGGCATTCCCTGGGGACAAGTAGCTGAAGTGCAAGGTGTGCTGCTGCTAGTTGTCCCCAGGGAACCATATGTCCATGCAAGTCTGGATGTGCCCTAAGAGTCTACTGTGTTTATACCAACCAGAAGCACCTCCTGTGAAGTGCTGGATTTCTTTCACTCCCATTTACTTCAATAGCGAGAGTCCAATGAATTGCAGGAGGGTTTTATTAACGCACAAGCTGTGGTTATTAAATCCAGGCTGTGCACACTGCAAAGAACAGAATTTACAAAGTGGTTTTCTTCTAACATTAATATGTGGCCATTTGAATATTGATTTCAAGAAGATAAAAGCAGTTTGAAATGAGAAATTTGTTTGAATGGAAAAATCAAAAACATTTCTTTTAGAAAACATTGACATGAAATGTTGAGTGTTTTCATCACAAAACTGTTTTTAAGGTAGGGAGGAGGGTATTATTTCCCCCCCTCCCTGGAGGAACAATTTGGTGAAATCAACATAAATTTACAAATCATTTTAGTGTCAGTGAACCAATATTTTCTTGAAGTTTCAGTCATAAAATGTAATGCAGCCCTAGAAGCAATAGCAGTCAATAATAAATTAAAATAATAAGCAATGTATTATTGAACCAGTCGAGGCAAGTCTGCATTACAGTGAATGTGGAGAAAAACTACCTTGAGTCACACACATGCCCCACAAAATAGTGCAGAATATTCTCTACTGTAAATATGGGCAGCTCTATTGGGCGGGATATGGATAGCAGTGAAAAAAGTTGTTTTCCCCCTGTCTGCTGTCTCCTCTGGGAAGGCAGGAGGGCATAGGGTGGAAAAATTTATTATATTTTCCTTAGAATAGGAACTTCATCCATTATCTGTTTCTGAATATGGGGGCCTTGTCACACATTTCACTTGCACATGTAACTGAATTTCAAATGCTAGCATCCAAGCATTCAAGCAGGAAAACATGTTAAATGTAGCAAATAGGGGTGCACCGATAAAGATTTTGAAGGCCGATACCGCTAGCCGATATTTAAGGAGGCATATCAGTCAATACTGATCCAAGATCCAGTACAGCTGCCATCAGCTGGTAAGTCCCTTCTAGTGGAAGGGGAGCGGGGAAGGAAGGGGCATGAGGGAGCATATCAACGTCCCCCACAGGGGGGGGGGCAGGGGCAGGGGGGGGATGTGCCCAGCCGGGGTGGGGGGGATGTGGTACGGAGGCACAGCTTGTGAGTTGGGGCAGGTTCTGCTGATGCTTGCACCCCAGGAGGGTGTGGGAGGGGGCGTGTGCCCCCAGATCTGCGCAGGGTGGGCTGCAGTTGCGGTTTGGAGTTAGAGCTGGCACTGCACAGGACTTTCCTTGCTGGGGATGGGCTAGAGTGGGCTCTGGCAGCGCTGGGAGGAAGCTGCAGTCACCCCAAATTTTGCTGCAGCTCTGCTCCCAGCCCTGCGCTGTTGTCTACTGGCTGGCGCAGCCCCAGTTTTTCCTGGCGCCTGGGTGGGGGAGAGGCATTCAGCCAGGGCTGAGCTGGGTGGAGGCACGCGACTGGCAGTGGAGCTGCAGCAAAATTTGAGGTGGCTGCAGCCTCCTCCCAGTGCTGCCAAAGCCTGCCCTGAACCCAGCCCCTGGTGAGAAGAGCCCCACGCAGCCCCAGCTCCTGCTCCACCCTGCAGCTGCAGCCTGCCTTGCACAATGCAGATCCACGCCCCTCCCCGCCCTACTTGGGTACAAGCAGTGGAAGGACCTGCCCCCCACCCCATGAGCCAAGGCTCTGTCCCCCCTACCCTGGCTGGGCAGCACCTGCCACTGCTGCTGCCCCCACCCTCTTCCTCACCATGGGACTATTGATCTGCCCCCTGACACCCCTTCCTTCCCCTGTCCCCTTCCGGCTTACCAGCTGGAGGCAGCTCTCCATGCTGACATCTCTGTTCTGTGCTGTGCAGCAGCTGCACACAGCACAGGCATTTATCAGCCAAATTATTGGCCTCATCAGGCTGATATCCAACATCGACAATTTTCTTCATATCAGTACTGATCTGATATTGAACTGATGTATCAGTACAACTCTAGAGCAAACATTATAGTGTAGCAAAGGAGAATCTCCTAGATGGTACTACTTACATAACACATGGGCTAGGGATAGACATAAAACATAAACCAGTTTAAGTAATCAGAAACTGGTTTAAACCTGTTACAGAACAGATGCTCAATGCACATAAACCAGTTTGAAAATGACTGAAACCAGTTTGAGATAAATTGGGTTGAATGTAGTATCAGACTTAACTGATTTGGGTTAAACTGGTTTATGAAATATCTGTCCCAGACCCCTTGCTGGTTTAAGATAAGCCAGACTCCCTCAGCATCTTGGCATGCTCTCTGGCCTGAGCAGGGCTTTCTGTTCCACAGCAGGGCTGGCCCCTCCCCTCTGCTCCCTAGCTGGACCTCTGGCAGATAATGCAGATACAGCAGGGCCTGCCTGGCTTCCCCCTGCCCTACCCACCCTTGCTGCTCGCTGCTCAAGCAGAAATTCCCCCCTCCTACCCTTCCATGTCCCACAGCATGGGCCCCATCCCCACAGACCCTAGGCATGTGGCATGCTAGCTAATGCGAAGAGATGTCTGTGTGTGTGTGTGTTTCCAATTTCACTGGGACAGGCAGACAGAACAGTGCCCACTTAGGGCTTTTTGGAGCTGATCAGCATGTCAGCCAGTAAGCTGTTTAAGAAAAGTTTGAACTAATGGTATGAAGCTATTGTTTTGCTGATGGGGTGATGAACACTATTATCATCCCCCTGCTAGCTTGCTTGCCTTTCAGTCCACTGCAGACAGTATAAAGAAGCAGGGATGGAGACTGAAAAGCTCCATATCATCACCAGATGCATGCTCTGAATGCCCCCCCCCCCCCCCCGCTTGCACCAGAGTGCTAGCAGGGGGATGGGGGCTGGCAACACTTCCGCCCCTTGAGCAGCCATCAGGGAAAAGCCTGGTATGGTGGAGGCAGACCTCCTTAATCAGAGGTCCTGCCAGGGCCTGGTCATGCCCTCCCTCAGCTCAGAATTGTACAAGGGAAGGGATGGCTCCTCTAGCACCCCCCAGCTTCTAGCCTGAGCCACTGCAGGCATGTGCCTGAATTTCCTCAGTCCAGAGAGAACGTCTGTCTGGTTACAAACTGGTTCAGTCTAACTAGGTTAGACTAACCTGCAAAGATTGAATAAATTCAGGCTCAGACTTTTTGCATGTCTGTCCCTAGCCATGTTGAGCTAGAATCCAACTGCTGAACAGAGGCAATACAATCAGGATCCTCTGGTGTTCAGCTGATTGTCAGTCCTGCCACATTGGAGCCTTGAGCTGACTACAGTGCAGTGGCAGGGAGCAGGAGGGCTGGGACCAACAAACAGCTGCGCCGGTCCCAGCCCCCACAGCACACTGCAAGGCACTAGTATCTTTAACAGCTCCAGCACTTAGGATGTGCTTTATTTAAATCATAGTAAGCGTTACCATGCAACCACTTTGAACAATTTCTAACTCATAGTAATGCTTACTATGATCTAAATAACATATGTCCTGAGTGTAACATGAGACAAAGCCCTTAAGTTCTTTTTGCCCTCCCCAGGTCTTATGCCTATGGAGCTACAAAACATAATCTGGTTCTCTCCTTGGTAGCTGTGCAGGCTACAGAGAACAGAATTTGCAATCCAGTTTTCTTCCAACATTCATTTTCTTTCATTTTTTTAAAGATTCCCAAGGAAATTATATGCCTATGTTAATGTAGCATAAAGGTTGATAAATCAAGTAGTTAAATGTCAGGAAATATAGAAGCCAGCTTGAAAACTCAACCTTTCCTCTAGCTGTATGCCTGTTCCTTAAAATATGGTCTCACTTTATATTCTTATAAATTATTTCTCAAGTAATAGGACAGATCATCTAACACAAACTGGAATTTACTACAAGGCTTTACAAAAGTTAAGAACATGACAGGACACACTGTGCAGTAGAAATATAAAAAGACTGGGACAAAGTATTCATAAACACTTCTATGAATTCTGGTCCACTTTTCAGTTTCACATGTTCATACCCCACTCTTCATTTTTCTGCAGTTATTCATGCAAGTCAGTTCTGGATCCTGCTAGACTTGAGGAGGTGCTGTCCTTCCTGGAGATACCCCTATTCATGTGCAAATAATAATATTCACACGTGAATATGAACATCTTTTGTTCATGCCAGAAATCTGTCTCCCATTGTTAAGCTGTTCTCACCACAAAAGAAAGCAGGATACAACTCCTGGAGGCAAGAAAGACTTTGAGACCTTCTCTCGCTTTAGGAATAGCTCTGATTCAGCACTTGCTATAATAGAATTGGTGTAGAACCCTAACTCCTTTGATTTACTAAGGTTTATTCCTGTATGTAATCAGGTTACACCAGAATTGTGAAGTCACAGCAGATGTTTGAGGTCTTGCAGGTCATCATATCCAGGAAGGAGAGGTGTAACATAGGATTGAAGTATATTCTAAGTGTTACCAGTTTTGTATATCAGTCTTGTTAGAGAGTGGATAAACAACAAGTAGGCCACTCTCTTCTTTCAGATATTTCAGCTCACCATTAATGCTTGCTTTCCAGAGAGCTTATGCACCTCAAGAATCAACTGTAGTCAGGGACAAAAGCAAACTGCACTGCAGCTCCTCTCCAAGGGCCATTACCTCTATACACAATATAAAACACAGCTTATCTAGTGAAAGCTAACAACACAGCATGTCTTCCCTAACCATACTGAATATCTGTTCACCCAGCAAGAGACGGGAATTTGGAAGACTGTGTGCTATAGCACCACATAGTGATACTATCCAAAATAATATGACAGGGTGACTAGTGCCAAACTCAGTACAAGGAACCTGTGAAAGAGTTAGCTTGGAAAACCTTTCATATTTCAGTTCTAAAATAATAGTCCCTAAGTCCCAGAGGAAGAGTTAGGAGGCTTACAGAATGAAAGCTGTGATCTGGCATTTTTTTCCTCAGACTAATGGATCATCTGTGGAATATGTGCTTTTCAAAGCTTTATATCACTCTCAAATTTTCACTATTATCTACAGAAATAAACATCCCAGAGGCACCTATTTTGAAGTGTGGGCATTCTTGACTGAGGAAGAATAGCCAGATATGCAACTTCTTTACATTTATTTTTGCTTGCAGTAAATATATGGTTGCTTTTCAGTACTAAGGTTGAAACCCCCTAACCAAACTCTGTATCCATAAGATCATCCTGAGGTGATCAGATCACACCCTTCTTTGGCTGAGTTGCCCATGAGCTCTTGGCACAGGGTCTGCACAGATCCTTTGCTTTCCCACAGCTCTGGAACCCAGAGGATGAGCTCTGCCATCACCAATAATCCTTTCCCTGATGCTGAATTCAGCATACCCAAAGTGGAAGGGTGTACCTGCCCCCCTTCCCCTATTCCTGGATCCACTACTGTTTGTAATTCCATTTGAAAACAGGGCCATAAGTTTGAATCTCATTCCAAAAGACAAGAAGGAGGAGAGATTCCATTCTTCTAGCAATCATCTTTTTTGTTTATTGCAGATTTTTCCCAAGTGCTTTCACCATGAAGAAGTTAGGATATAGATAGTGTTTTAGTAATCTGTACTTCTGTTTTACAATATTTTAAGGAATATACTCTAGCTAATATAGTGAAGCCGCCTTCCTCTAAATTTAAACATGTCATGTCAGAAATAAGTCAACTGGTCAAGGTTACTGCCCATGATAACATCTGCTTAGATTTATGGGGCTCCTGACAGCAATTTTCATCATACAAGCAAGCAGAGTATTATTATATCTGTGACCATGCAGTCTTGAAATGTTGATCGCTTTCAATCCAATGCTTATCTTTGGTCACAAAGAGACATTCTGCAATTGTTCTACTGCACAGTCATCACAGTTAATATTTTTTTAATAATTTATTTCTGCTTCAGCTGGAGATACGACATGCAGTTACTTTAAAACCAGTAACTGCTGTGGTACAGTATGTGGCTCATTTGTCTCAGGTCTCATCTTACACCTCAAAGAGTGATTTTTATTAGCAGCGAACAAGACTGTGTTATCACCTTCTGCAGCTATTCAGGATAAGTCACATAATGCTAATGTGTGCCTTGCCTTATGAACAGGAGAGCAGTTGAGAGTAAGAGTTATTCTCTCCTGCCTGAAGTGGTCTATGTAAGTCCAAGACAAAATTTTAGCACCAGTCTTCAAAGGACAACAGGGAGTTGACCTTGGGTGGTCCACTGAAGCAAGTGGACCAAGAGTAGGCAAAGAGCAAGTGGAGCCATAGGACCATGGCTGTAGGCCATGTGAGCATATGGGGGAGAGGGATGCTTCACCCAAAGTGTAGTGTCACACATTCCTTCCCCACCATACCACACCACCTCTTTTGGGCAATATCTATTAGGGATGTGCGAAATTTCACTGGCTGTTTCGATTTGACACTGTTTTGATGCATTCCCAGCTCAAAACAGAAAAATCAAATAGAAACAAAGGGCTTCAAAACAGCTCCAAAACAAAACAAGGTTAGTCAAAACATTTTGAAACATTTCACGTTTGGAAGCAGCCAGCAGCCAAGTGGTGGGAGACAGGGGAGAACTAGGGCTGTGCTCCCAGTGACTCTGCAGCCCCATGTGGCTCAGCTGGGAGCCACAGTCCCGTGACTGGGCTGTAGGAAGCCAATCATAGCACAGGGGAAGGGAACTGAGTCCAGGCACTGTTCCCCTCCCCAGCACTGTGATCGGGCTGGGGAAAGGAACTCAACCCAATTGTAGTGCTGGGGATGGGAACTCAGCCCAGCTGGGGAGGGGAACTGAGCCATTGGGCTCAGTTCCCTTCCCCAGTTCCCCAGTCCCAGACAGCAGCACCCAGCTTCCCTCCCTCATCTGTCAGGCAGATCAGGGGTCCGCAGCCCCAAGAGGACTGGCACAGCCCCCACAGCCCTTCTTGGGTTGCAGGCCCCCATCTGCCTGCTGGATAAAAGAGGCTGTTTCAAGCTTCCCCATTATAGTGAATGGGCAAACGTCGACATAGCATTGAAACAGCATCACTGTTTCAATGCAGTGAAATGGAACAGTGGCTTCGAATCAAAATAAAATTTGAAATGAAATGCTGTTCTGTTGAAACCTCGAAACTCAAGTCGAAATGGAATGGTGCCATTTCACGCAGCCCTAATATCTATGGAACAATTGTGCCCAGTGTGAACAATTTCTTGGCCAGCCTGTATATTTTTTACAAAAGCTTATATGTGCATAATAGTGAAATGATTGTGTCATTTTCTATGAAATGCATTTTTGTGACTTAAGCTAGTTTAGACGGTATACCTTAACATTAATCTTTAGCATTTATGTTGCAATATATTGCAAATGATAGATCCTAGAGGAACTCCACCTCCCCCTGTACCACTATCCTCAAGACCTGTATTTCTTACTAGCTGTATAATCTCTGAATTTGAGAGAATTATAGAAAGTTGTTTCCAAACATAATAAATTAATTCAATTTTTCTAGAGATGATCGAATTAAATAACAGTTATATAGCTTGATCCTATTCCTACCAAAATTAGTGACAAAACTTCCATTGACTTAATGGGATCAGGATGATATATATATTTATTCATGTAACTTATGGGTTAACCTGGACCATGACCCGCACATCACGACGAGGGACATGCTCAGCTGGGATGAGCTTCACCTGTCCCCCAAAGGTAAGCGTGTGTTTTCTTCTAGGTTGGCGGATCTCCTCCGGCGGGCTTTAAACTAGGCTCGTCGTGGGGAGGGGAGTACGAGGGCAGGGGAAGCTGTGGACCACCAAACCATGTGGCACCCACAAGGACAGCCCAGCCTGAAGAAGGAGAACATTGGGAACCTGAAAGCCATGGGGAGGCCAGCACAACAGAACAGGTAAGGAACAAGAAGGTAAGAAACAATGGGCCCCATGGGACTGGGAGTGGGGGGGCAGCAAAGGCGCCAGTCGCAGGGCTCAAGTGCCTATATACTAATGCTAGGAGCATGGGGAACAAGCAGGATGAACTAGCGCTCCTGCTTGCACTAAACACCTATGACTTAGTGGGGCTAACAGAGACCTGGTGGGATTCATCCCATGACTGGGCGGTACATATTGAGGGCTATAGATTGTACAGAAAGGACAGGTCAGGGAAGAAAGGGGCGGGGGTTGCACTTTATGTCAGTGAGCAATATACATCAACCCTCATCAAGACAGAATCCGAGGCTGAGGAAGTAGAAGGATTGTGGGTTAGGCTACATGGGGGGCAAGGAGAAAGGGATTTGGTGGTAGGGGTCTGTTACAGACCCCCACACCAAGGGGAAGAAATAGATGCGGGGCTCCTGAGGCAACTCTCGGAGACCATAAAAGCTAAAGAGGCGGTAGTCATGGGGGACCTAAACTACCCGGACATCTGCTGGGAGACGCAGACAGCAAGGTCCCATCGCTCACGCAGGTTTCTAACTTGTGTACAGGACCTCCACCTGACACAGGAGGTGTATGGTCCCACTAGGGGGAATGCCATACTGGATCTGGTATTGGCAACGGGAGATGACATGATAGGGGACCTCCAAATCGGTAGCTATCTGGGAGACAGTGATCACCTTATGATAGAATTCAACATAAGACGGCGAGTGGGTAAGGTAACTAGTAGGGTGAAAGTGCTAGACTTTAGGAAAGCTGATCTCATTGCACTCAGGCGATTAGTCAAGGAAGCACTGCAGAGTAGGAGTTTTGATGGGATGGGTGCCCAAGAAGGGTGGCCGTGCCTAAAGGAAACGATCCTTTGGGCACAAAGCAAGACGATCCCCGAGCGAGGCAAAAGAGGGAAAGGGGCCAGGAAGCTTCCATGGCTGATCAGAGAAATCCAGGGCAGCCTAAGGGCCAAAAGGGGAGCACATAAAAAGTGGAAACAGGGTGAGATCACTAAAGATGAATATACCTCCTCTGCTCGTGCTTGTAGGGAGGCAGTTAGGCGGGCCAAAGCTACCATGGAGCTGAGGATGGCACCCCAAGTAAAGGACAACAAGAAATTGTTTTTTAGATACATAGGGAGTAAAAGGAAGGCCCAGGGAGGAATAGGACCCCTGCTAAATGGGCAGAAGCAATTGGTGACAGATAGGGGGGACAAGGCTGAACTCCTCAACGAGTTCTTTCCCTCAGTGTTCCTAAGCGAGGGGCACGACAAGTCTCTCACTGGGGTTGTAGAGAGGCAGCAGCAAGGCGCCAGACTTCCATGCGTAGATCCTGAGGTGGTGCAGAGTCATTTGGAAGAACTGGATGCCTTTAAGTCGGCAGGCCCGGATGGGCTCCATCCCAGGGTGCTGAAGGCACTGGACGACGTCATTGCAGAGCCACTGGCGGGAATATTCGAATGCTCGTGGCACACGGGCCAAGTCCCAGAGGACTGGAAAAGGGCTAACGTGGTCCCCATTTTCAAAAAGGGGAGGAAGGAGGACCCGGGCAACTATAGGCCGGTCAGTCTCACCTCCATCCTTGGTAAAGTATTTGAAAAAATTATCAAGGCTCACATTTGTGAGAGCCCGGCAGGACAAATTATGCTGAGGGGAAACCAGCATGGGTTTGTGGCGGGCAGATCGTGCCTGACCAACCTAGTCTCTTTCTATGACCAGGTTACGAAACGCCTGGACACAGGAGGAGGGGTGGATGTTGTATACCTGGACTTCAGGAAGGCCTTCGATACGGTATCCACCCCATACTGGTGAACAAATTAAGAGGCTGTGATGTGGATGACTGCACAGTCCGGTGGGTGGCGAATTGGCTAGAGGGTCGCACCCAAAGAGTCATGGTAGATGGGTCGGTCTCGACCTGGAAGGGTGTGGGCAGTGGGGTCCCGCAGGGTTCGGTCCTTGGACCGATACTCTTTAATGTCTTCATCAGCGACTTGGACGTGGGAGTGAAATGTACTCTGTCCAAGTTTGCAGATGACACAAAGCTATGGGGAGAAGTGGACACGCCGGAGGGCAGGGAACAGCTGCAGGCAGACCTGGATAGGTTGGACAAGTGGGCAGAAAACAACAGGATGCAGTTCAACAAGGAGAAATGCAAAGTGCTGCACCTAGGGAGGAAAAATGTCCAACACACCTACAGCCTAGGGAATGACCTGCTGGGTGGCACGGAGGTGGAAAGGGATCTTGGAGTCCTAGTGGACTCCAAGTTGAACATGAGCCGGCAGTGTGACGAAGCCATCAGAAAAGCCAATGGCACTTTATCGTGCATCAGCAGATGCATGACGAATAGGTCCAGGGAGGTGATACTTCCCCTCTATAGGGCGTTGGTCAGACCGCAGTTGGAGTACTGCGTGCAATTCTGGGCGCCACACTTCAAGAAGGATGCGGATAACCTGGAGAGGGTCCAGAGAAGGGCAACTCGTATGGTCAAGGGCCTGCAGACCAAGCCCTACGAGGAGAGACTAGAGAAACTGGACCTTTTCAGCCTCCGCAAGAGAAGGTTGAGAGGCGACCTTGTGGCTGCCTGTAAGTTCATCATGGGGGCACAGAAGGGAATTGGTGAGGATTTATTCACCAAGGCGCCCCCGGGGGTTACAAGAAATAATGGCCACAAGCTAGCAGAGAGCAGATTTAGACTGGACATTAGGAAGAACTTCTTCCCAGTTCGAGTGACCAAGGTCTGGAACGGGCTCCCAAGGGAGGTGGTGCTCTCCCCTACCCTGGGGGTCTTCAAGAGGAGGTTAGACAAGTATCTAGCTGGGGTCATTTAGACCCAGCACTCTTTCCTGCTTATGCAGGGGGTCGGACTTGATGATCTATTGAGGTCCCTTCCGACCCTAACATCTATGAATCTATGAATCTATGAACCTCTGAAAGTTTGCAGAGTCTGCCCAGTAAACCCCCAACTCTTTAAATGTTGATCATGTATCTGTCACCACTGCCTTTATAGATACATATATATTAATTCAATTCTGGAGTAGTTTCATTCAAAAATATTGTAATGCATTTTTTTTTTACCTGCAGTTACCTTAATAAAATGCAATAATTAAATTAACGGCCGTTTACAGATGCGGGGGAAAAAACCTGTGCTTTACTTTTAGCTCAGTACACCCCTCACTGAGTGCAGGACATGCCCAGAAGAGGCATCACATTAGTTTGACCTGTCTCACCCAACTTCTGTATAGAGTAGGTGCTTCAGCGAGGCTTTTTGGTGCTTTTCTCTAATAGCTGATTCAATAACTGAATCAGCTATTAAATAAAATCATCAAAAAGCCCTACTGAAGCACCTGATCTATACAGATGCTGTGTAGCCACATCAAACTAATGCTCTTCCTCTTCTGTTAAAGAGCTGGGGGGTTTTTTACATACACGTGCGCATACACAGACAGCCTCCCCCCTGACCTGCTCCCCTCCTCCAACCCCATTTCTACTGCTCAAGCAACTCTAGTTACAGCCCAGTGGCATCTGGGCCAGGGAGCAGTCCATTGACTGCTGGAGAAAATTGAAGGAAAACTCCCAGAATGACACAAACCCACCTATATGTGCCTGACTCCTGACTGCAAAGCCACACATATGGGCAGGTTACCACAGACCCAGGACTTTTGCTTCATTTTTTTTTTCCAATGGCCAGGACACTGAAACAGCCTCTGAAATCTAGGACTGTCCCAGTCAATCCAGGACATATGGTCACCCTACCTAAGTAGAAAATTTAAATCCCTAAAATTCCCAATTTGCTGCAATCCAAGAATATAACCTGAACTGTGAGCAGATTTAAAGTAGGGCTCATCGGAATGGCCACAAGGTTAATAACTTGATGAATGTGGGAGCATTTGTGGTATATAATAGTATTCAATGGGTGTGTCCAGATGAGTGCAGACATTTGGTTCCCAGGGGACAGGTAGAAGCAGTGCACCTCACACCTCAGCTACTTGTTCCCGGGAAACACCCATGCCACACGTGCTTTGGTGCACAGCAAGTTACCCTGGGGATGGTGGGGAGGCTGGAGCCAGCACTGTGATGGCCCCAGAAGACTTACCTGGGGGTTCTGGGGGCTTCCCAGGGCTGCAGCTGTAGCGATCCTGCCAGGCAGTCTGCCCAGCAGCCCCAATGCAGCTCTGAGTGACCCAGCTCTACTTTTCAGCAGTACACTGCCCGAGCATGCACTGCTCTGTTTTGGGGTTTTTTTTCCTGTGGCTTTTTTTGACCCCTGGATATCCAGGGGTGTACATATATATATATATATAAACATGCAGAAAAAAGCAGGGCTCCTGGAGCATGCCTTGAGGCAACTGGAGGCTGAGTCCTTCGGACAGATGCTCTGGCATCTGGCCACAGCATCTTTATGGTACCCCTGGTGCCCCAGCACACTGGCTCAGCCTGCTGGGGCAAATAGGAGTGGGGCAAAGCTGCAGCATGTATATATATACTGGGATTTCCCAGTATCAAATTAGAGTCTGCATTTCAAATATGCAGTGCAGGGAACATTTTACCTTTCTTAGTGTGCCTCTTGCAGCATCTCAAACTACTTTGAGATGCCACAACAGACACGTACGTACTTGTTTGGACATGTCCAACATGAGCAATGGGCACGTCCATACATGCAGGCATGTGTGCTTGCAGCAGCTCAACTAGCAGTGGCACAAATTTGTACCAGAGATTTGTGCCCCAGCACACATGCCTGAACAAGCACTTTATGTGGGATAAATTGTTCCACTTCGGGTAAACTGAACCTGCCCAACTCCTTTCAGATCTTCAGCCAGAGGGAGCTGAAGGCTGGGGCCAGCACCTGTGCTGGCCCCAATAGTATAAAAAGCTTCCCTGGTGAGCAGCTCAGGGCTACGCTCCCTCAGGAGCTTCTGAGACCCAGCCAGTGGGTATCTGGGGGCACCAGCGCCTTGTGCCAGCTGGACTGCTAAAGCAGCTGTAACCTAGATGAGCCCATGCACCCTTTATCTACTGCAGAAGTCTGGCAGTGGGGGCTGCTATCTGGATGTGACCTGCTGCCACCTGCAACAGCATCCACCCCCTTGTACCTGCATCCCCATGGGTGCACGCCTGCCATACCCAGACAGAGACTGCGTGGTTCCCTGGGCCATGCTATGGGCACTGTAGCAGAGCCTCCTGCACCTCTGGGCCAGCTGCCGGTGGGCCGTGGCAGCACAGCTGGCCTTCATTTGGCACTGCTGTCAGGTCTTCTAGTGTTCCCACTCTGCCATATGGTTAGCTATCACGCATAAGATGTTCTTCTTGAGGTGGCCCACTTCAAACTATTGAATGGTGTCCTCATGGCCCCAAATGGCCAAGAGGTCAGTCACCTTGTCTTGCCTCCAGCTGGGTCCCCACTGCTGGACCTGGGCAGAATCCTCTTCCCTGGTCCCACCACTTACCTCACTACCAGAAATCGTGGTGCTCCCTGTTTAAAAATTGCAAGTTCTCTGATAAAAAAGCCCCAAATTCTCTCATTAAAATGCACAAACTCCATGTTCTTCTGTGATTAAAATGAAATGCTACCATATAGATAGAGATCAGATGAGCAAAGTTTTATTGATATATTTACAATTTTAAAGCAATTTGGAAGTCTACCAGTGCCTCTGTCATCATAATAAAATTAATTCTAAATATCTATGCACCTTGGCATTTGCTTTTGTTTTTTTTAATCATAGAAAAATCAGAGCTGCCCCTGCCCCCTTTGCTCACCAGAATGTAGGGCACTGAACAGCACTGATATGCAAGTGCCCTGCCCCTGCCCTTGCCCCTCACTCCCAACCCACAGCCCCTCCTTGCCCCCACTATCTCCCTCCAAACAGCAGCTCCATCCCAGCATCAGGATATGAGTCCAGCTGCAGCTATCCCACCTGCTGCTTTGTGGCTCTGAGCAATGCCCACCTTTGCTGTTCTGCTCTCTGCCCCTGTGCCCAAGTTCCAGTGATCTCCATGCTATTCCTGGGAAGTTTTTGACTGGGGCTCAGGGACTGAGCTGATCAAGGCCCTTCCCTTCCAGGTTGGCTGCTCTGGGGGGCAGGGAGGCCCTAAGCCCAGCTCTGACAGCCTTTCCTACCTGGAGTTCTCCACCATCCCTAACCCCATCTCTCTCTCACACACACACTCCTGCTGCTACCTCTACCCCTCCCACCAGCCCATCACACCCTCAAATGGTTCCTAGGACTAGGCACCCCCCAGCTCCAGACTGAGGCTGCATGTCCCAGCACTGGTGTGGGCATGGGGCAGGGCTGCAATGTGGCAGTTGCCACTGAAACCATGGCTTATTCCAGCAGGTCCTATCCCATCTTTGGCTGGGCACACAGGGTGTCAAGTTTGTTGGAAGGGATGGGGAGCTTGGTGGGGAAGGGGTGAGGGAGGGTAGGTGTGGGTTTTGTTGGGGGGTTGGGGAGGTTTGTGGGTCAGTGTAGGGTTTGTGAGGGTGAGGTTTGTGGTGGCAGTGTGGGGCTTGTGCAGAGGTTTGGGGTGGTGTGGGGTTCTTAGATGCATATGTGGGTGAGGGGTTTCTGGGGTTGGTTTGAGGGTGTGGAGTTTGTGGGTGGATTGTGGGGGAGTTTGTGGGTTTGGGGGGACTGTGTAGGGGTAGAGGGAACTATGGGGGTCGGGGGAATTCTCAGGAGGGATGGGTCTCCCACCCACAGGAGCAGCAGTAGCTGTCAGGGCACTCATGGCCTGCTCCTGGCAGAGACCCGTGATAGCATGCACCACTGCCTCAGACCTGGGGGCTGCACATAGCACATGGTGTCAGCCTGGTCTACTGGCATATGCCTCAAAAAAAAACCAGGCTGGCTCTTGCTGTCACATGGGTTCCTGGCACCGCACGCAGAAGCCGTATGCTATTTGGCCAAGCTGGGTCCTGCCTCCATGTGCCCTGTGCACTATCGGGCCAGGCCCCCACACAATCCCCCACACACGTTCCCCTCCCCACCCCATGTCCCTTACTTACTGGGGACAGAGCCTGGGTCCAATCCACCTGCAGCCTTGCCTCACTTCTATTTTCACTAGGGGCACGCTGCAGGCATAGAGATGCTCTGGCTGCATGCTAGAGCATCTCTCTGGAGAACCCAGCCTCTGGTTGCTGCATTGCTTTTCCCCACTGTGTTATTTTTTTATACCAGGATTTTCTGGTATCAAATTTAGAGTGCCTCTTAGCATGCTTCCTGTGGTGTCTCAAACTGCTTTAAGGCACCACAACAAGCACATGCTCACTTGTCTGAATGCAGCCAATCGGTTCAGAATCTAACTTTAAGGAGAAGATAATGCCTTGAGCCTCTATGCTGAGCCAGCAGTTATATATATCCCCCACCATTTTCAAAGTAACCTCAAAAAGAAATACACCTCTAAGTCATAATTTTGTACCCATATCACCATGCTTGAAGGAAGGAGATAATTATTAGCTTCTTGCCTGCATCAACAGTAAAGAACAATACTTCCTGCTAGAATTGTTTCACTGTCTATTTTATTGCTCTATCCATTCCTTGCCCTACTTATCCACATGCTCTGAAGGACTAGGAATAAACAGCTGCAGAGCAACAACTTACACTCCTGCATGAAAAATTATTTCCACACCTTTACATCAGTTTAGTTGTTATAATTTATGATCAAATTTTTATTAATAAAATATATATTAATATAGAAAAGCTGAAGTGTGGTGTGTAACACAGGTGGGTCCCTTCCAGAAGTTAATTTAATTGTGGGAGGGCATCTATGTAATTTTATCTCAGATGTGCAAAAATGCATTTCCTGCCAAGTCAAACATTCATGGTCTGGCATGGCAGGGTGCATTGTTTGGGGATCTAGGATAAAATTCCTCAGATATCATCCTACATCTACTGACATGATTTCATACATTTTATAGACATTAAGGATGGAAGGTGTTAGGGTGACAGTATTTGGATCTTGGGGAGCACTGGATTTGCAGCTTAATAATCTGTGTCTCAGCAAAAGCTGCCTGTCACAAGACAGAATGATATGTTAAAAATAACATTGCAAACACTTAGGTAAGCAGTTTTCTAACAAGGTCATAGTGTTAGAGCCCATTGTGTAAGAAGAACAAGATGCAACCCGCCAGCTATCATCAGAGATAAAGCAGAAGCAAGACCTTGGAGATGAAGAAGGAGTCAGCAAGAAACCAGAAAGAACCAGGAAGTGACTGAAGGAAGCCAGGGTCAAAGTCTTAGTTATGCACCCTTACCAAAGAGGCATGTAAATGAATGAAATGCATAGGCAATCCCATGCTAATGAAGTAAACAGTAAACAGAGGCAGAGCTTAAGATCGGAGGAAAAATAGGTGGAACAAAACGAGGGATGAAAGTGGAGTGAATGTTAATGAGCATAAACCAAGGTGTATAAAATGTGAAAAGAACCAATGTTCACTGCAGCTCCCCATGTTCACAGGCTGTGTGCTGTGAGGGAGCTAGTCCAAAGGTGTCTCCATTCTCAATAAAGCTGTTGTGAGCAATGTGTGCTGGTGTTTGCTCCCTGCTTGCTCTGGCTAATGAGTAACAGGATCCATGAGCGATTGGATTGTTGATTCCCTAGTTGTTGGGTACTGCATGGAGTTGGGGTCTAACAGAAGGGACATCATAAGATCATTGTGTCCATTCCCTTGCCCAAGGGGCAGGAAGTCAGCTGGGGTCAAAGGATCCCAGCAAAATAAGCATCCAAATGTTTCTTAAAAGTGTCCAGAGTAGGTTTTTGCACCACTTCTGGAGGGAGTCTATTCCAGGCCTTGGGGGCTTGGACAGTAAAGAAAATTTTCCTTATGTCCAGCCTAAACCAGTCTTAGAGGAGTTTATGACCGTTGGTCTTTGTTATCCCTCAGGGTGCTCTGGTGAACAGATGTTCCCCCAAATCCTGATGCACACGCTTTATGTACTTATGGGGTAGGAGCAGAGTCCCTTGAGCATCCTAACCTGCTGATTTTGTAGTTGATGCTTGGTGAGCTTGCTCTGGTGGTTATCTACCCACCCCCTGGTGAGCTTAGTTTAAAGCCCGGTCGAGCAGTCAGCCATTCTGACTGAGAAGAGCTTCTTCCCCAGTGGAGTGAGGTGGAGGCCATCTCTTCCCAACACACCACTGCCTCTCTCTCTCTGAAGTGTGGACTGTGGTCATAGAAGCCAAAGCCTTCATGATGGCACCAATGCTGCTGTCTTGTTTACTGCCTCAATTCATCTATCCCTAAGCCCATGACCCGTAACCAGAAGGATCAAGGAAAAAACCACCTACACCTCTAACCCCCTGAGCCTCGCTCCAAGAGCCCTGCAGTCATTCATGACCCAGTTGGGATTGCTCCAAGCCATGTCATTTATGCCAACATGGATAAAGAGCATGGGGTAGTGGTTGGAGGGCCGGATAAGTTTTGGGATCCTTTCAGCCACATCTCAGATACAGGCTCCCCAGAGGCGGCAGACCTCCCAGGCTAAGGGGTTGAGGCAATAGAATGCGCCCAATGTCCCCCTCAGGAGGGAGTCTCCCACAACGACCATTCTGCATTTCATCTTAGGGATGATAGCTGGTCTGGTTTCTTCCTCACTTGCAGGAGCTGGCAGCTTTGCAGGCTCTACTAGTGCTGCAAAGGGTTTGTACCTGTTGCGGAGATCCAGGGGGGTGGTGACCCTGATGCTGTAAGCCTTGGTGCTGGAGACAACCTTTGTCCAACCCCCTGGCTGGACAGTATGGGGGTGGCTCTTGGTCTCCCTTGTCCTGGCAGGTGACCTAGGTCTTCCCTCTTCCTTCTTAGGGTGAAGGTCCTGGCAGTAGGAGTCAATCTCCTGTTTGCAATCCCTGACGGTACACAGCCTCTGCACAGCAGTGTGGAGCTCCACTATCTGGTATTCCAGAGACTCCAATACAGAGCAAACCTCACAAGGGGAGGTTGCAATGCTCCTGATCCCATATGCCTGGAGTCATGCCAGGCAGCCCCCACAGCCAACAGCCAGGGCCTCCATCTGAATGGAGGCTGGAGCCATGGGTGCTGTCTGGATGGAGGCCTCAGAAATACCAGAGGGGAGAGATCCAGCCACAGGGGGAATTTTGGGGTGCAATGCGTCCCACCCACCATTGCATAGGTAATAGTTTGGCTACTACTGTGTCAACCATTCCCTTAAGGCTTGCTGCCTAGGGCCTCATGCCCCTCCTGCTTGTCCTCCTGCACAAACTCCCATGCTAACTCATGCGCTGGGCCTAGAGGGTGTCTGTTGGGGCATTGCGTTCGCAAGGCTCCAGGCACATGGCTCCCTTGGGGGGGCTGGGTGAAGTAGGAGCTGCGGGGATATGACTCTTCTCGGTTTCTCTCGACTGCCCTGCTACTCAACTTCCTCCCACTATGGGCCCCACTTACCTTTCACTTACTTACTGCTTACATACATGGAGTTTGGGATTGGGGATCCAGTCCCTGTGTCAGGCTTCTCCTGTACAGAAATGTTTAAAGGGCACTTATGCACCCTAGGACTGAGGTGACATTCATGGGCTCTAGGCTGCACATACTCCTTTAAACCTACCAGCATGCGGGAATCCCTTCATGAGTGATCAGCTCCCCAGTGCCAAGTTCCCTATATGATAGGAAATTCAAAAGGGCTGCTCCACCTGGCCAATCTCTGATGCAACACTCCTCTTGAACTGCTAAGTTTAAAGGGTATGGGGGCAGCTCAGCAATGACTCCTAAGTCCAGACTCCTTATGCACCTTTTATGCAGCTTAATATACTATACATTCAAATTAAAGCATGATACAAACCAGCCACAAAGATATTCCACATTTAATGAGTAATATCTTTGTGGCTGGCTTGCCATTTGTATCATATGATATATTGCTGGAATATGTGGCATGTTACAGTTCATCGTATGATTAATATATTAATCACACAAAAAATGTAATGTCTAGAGGAGTTCTTGAAGAAGTGTGTTCTATAATCCCTTCAGGTAGGTATCCTAGTAGAATACTAGAAATAAAAGTATAAAGTAATAAAATTGAAAGACCTTTTAAGTCCTCATAAAAATCTGATTTTTTTTTTTTGGTGAAAAAAAAGTTTAAGATTGTTTAATAAGCAGAAACTCCTTTCTATTTCCAAATGACAGAAATAGTAACAATCCCCAGAAGTATCTCAAGCAATAAAAATCTTGGTCAAATTGCTTCCCCCATTGCATTTCATAAAATTGTTCAGTTAGTTTGAATCCAGGGTTTATTTTTTTAAAGATATTTAAAGATGGTGAGGAAAATTAGTCTTATTTGCTATTACCAAGTATAGCTATAATCTTGTTTCTACAATACCAGAAATCCTTTACAATATACCAGGTAGAGTTCTTGCCCTTAATATTTCAATAACTTTTGTAATTAAATAATGTTACTGCTGTATTCACCATATTCCCTACAGTGATTGTGTCCAGTTATAAAAAGAAAAAATAGAGGAGAGTGACTTCTTCCTATGAATATGAAAAGAGTATGTACTTTGTTACAACTTTTTACTAGCCCTTCGCCATAGCTAATGGAACTAGAAATGAGGTGCAGAATCTAAAAATGGATGTCAAACAACATAAAAGTAATGAATTATAATAAAATGCATCAAGCACCATATACAAATATTTTCACATTGGATAGCATACCAATGTCTAGGTAATAAGTTTACATAGGAGTAGTCAGACTTTTTTTTCCCCCTTCTAACCAGGGAAAAGTTTAATGACATAGAAATACTTTTACTCTGGGGATTTTTCAGTTTTTTAATAGTTGAAAATTGTTATTTAATTGAAACCCAGTGTTCCATCTAAAAAGAGCTGCAATAGACAAAAAGTCTTAAAGTTGTCGCTCTGGGTAATCTCAGTTTTAATTACTGGTCCATAATGAATATTTTATTGTAAAATATGAAAGCATATTTATGATAGAAATCAGGTTGTTCTTATCAATAGGGCTGTGGCAGTGAGGTTTAGTGATTAGGCCCCGGGCTAGAAATTTAAGTCCAGGCCTAGGAGACCAGACATGTTATAGTCAGGATCTGAGCCAGCAGTCAAGGTTGAGTGCTGACGCCAAAGACATGGCTAGAAAAAGGCTGGGTTCAGAGAGCCAAAGTGGTGATCAGAACCAATGCCAAGGTGAATAGGCAGAATCAAGAACTCTCTTGACTTAAGCCACAGCGGGAAAGCTAGACTCAGGAAGTCACAGATAAGACTGGGGTCAGAAGCTGAGAGTTATGTTCATGAGCAAGGCAAGAGTCAGAGATCCGAAACAGATGCCAGAATACAGGAATGGGGAGTAAGAAAAGGGACCAGAGCTGGGGCAAAGTTCTGGAATCAGGGCAGTCTACAAGCTTGCCAGAAGCCTTGTTCTTCATACAGAACAGCACTGTTTGCTTTGATAGATTTAAGACTGTGTTTGGGGAAGGGTCTGCTTTCTTTCAGCACAGCAGCCATTGACTGGCAACCAGATCTCATCTCCAGGACTCATTTCCAGTTGGAGTGCTGACTTGACTTCTCTTGTTCTAATTTCCCACATAAATGTATTCATGACCAGTTTATACACATGGTATAAAAGTCAATATTCTCCTTTAACTTAAATAATTATTTTCCTTCCCTGGTGTTCCCCCCTACTACCCCCCCCAATGTTATTATTGACAGTAATCATATCTAATTTTAGCCTTCATTTTACTAAGCTAAACAAGCCAAGTTCTTCTAGTCCTCCCCCTTGAAATATGCTTTCCATTCTCCTGATCATCCTTGTAGCCCTTCTTTGCACTTGTAACAATCTGATTTTCTTGAATGGGAGACCAGAACTATATATACATAGCCTTCCAAAAAAAGTGTTATCACTGCTCAGTATATGGGCTTTATTGTTTACCTAGATCTACTGAAAATACCTTAAGTAGAAAAATATTTGCCTTTTTCATGGGCACATTATATTGATGGCTTATAGTCATCCAGTAATCAACTAGTACACCATGGCTGTTTATAGATGTTACATTTTTCTAGGTTTAATCCAGACTACAGCCATCACTATATACACGGACATCTGTAGTCCTGATTAAAATTGGCTTCAGTCTGAATTAACTAATCCTCACTGAATGAGGATTAAAATTAATACAGACAAGGGCAGTCTAAATTAGGCAATTTAAACTGTGTTAAATAACCTGTATATAAGGTGTTGTTTTTAGGAAAAACAGTCCTGAAGAACTTGGCAGATAAGTGTTGCAAATATCAATCCCTACAAGGGAAACTCAATTAGGTTTTTACAACACAACAGAGGCTATCAGGCACAAAGTGACACCTTTACAAAGTCAAATGTGCCAACACCTCACCATGACTAAATATCAACATCCTGACAAAGCCCCCATCCCTGGCCAAGTCACAGATAAGATTAGGGTCAGAAGCTGAGAGTTCTATGAAGAAGAGGGAACCTCCCTGTCCCCCCCTCCACACACACACATTTGCTTAGATTGTCATCAACCCTAAGGTCAATTGCACCCATTCAGTGCATCCAGACATACATGGACATTTGGTTCCCCAGGGACAAATAGTGGTGGTGAATCTTGCACTGCCACTCCTTGTCCCCAGGGAATGCCCATGCCATGCACACACTGGTGCTCAGCAAGTTGCCCTGCGTGGGGTAGGGGAGGCTGGGGCCAGCACTGTGCTGGCCCCAGCAGCCTTACCTCGGGTCCTCCCATGGCTGCAGTCATGGCAATCCTGCTGGGCAGAGCCTGGCCAGCAGCAGAGCATGGCTCTGGGCAGCCTGGCTCCACTTTTCAGCAGGTCACATGTTCTGAGTGTGCATTGCTCTGGATTTTTTTTCCATGGGTTTTCTTTTTACCCCTGGGTATCCAGGGGTCAAAAAAACGCACAGAAAAAAAGCCCAGCACAGTGCACACTTGGGTAGTGTACCCATGCAGCATGGAGAACACCAGACTGCGCGGTATGTGGTATACACGTTTCCAGTGCCACTTACTGCACAGCCACGCTTCTCTGGATGCACCCATTAAGGTTTCTGGAACAGCACTTTAGATAACTCTCAGTAGGATTTCAACAATGTAGCAGTGCTTAAAAACCCTTATTATTGCCTCCTAATTATTTTCAACTGCAAGTGCTAGGTGCGTAAGCCAAGACGCAAAGGCTGCGAATTGGGTCTGTTAATGAGTCATGGTCAATGATAATCTATTTACCTTTAATTCAGATTTAAATTTGATTTGAACTGCATGATACAAATCAGTTAACACAGTTCAGGAAAAAGTGTGCATGTCTACAAATGGCCCACATTCCTTTCCTTTTTCAGTCACTTAAAACTGAATATCTTTCTGCTGATAACTGAAGCTTTTGTTGTTGGTTCCTAGGTGAATGACCTTGTATTTTATACCACTGAATTTCATCCCATTTCTATCACTTCAGATTCAGTCTTCAAGGTTATTCAAGTTTTATTGGATGATATTCTCATCCTCCACAGTGACAGTATTTCCTAAGTTTGTGTCATTAACAAATTTCATCTGCATGCTCCTATTATTTCTGCCATGGTCATAAAACAATATATTGAACTAGATCAGTCCAAGGTTGATCCTTGAGAACCTCCAGTAGTAGTCTCCTGCAAGCCTGATATTTCCTCTTTCATCACTACTCTTTACTGTCTCCAATTGACCCAATATCTTACACACATGACACTTCCTTTACTTTTCCCCAACTTCTCCTGTGAAAGGAGGGCTGTTTTACTGAAGACCATAGAGATGGGATCCAACATATTTCCTTTGTTTAGAAATCAGTTAGAAAGTTATCAGGTGAGTCTCACGTGATCTACCTTCAGTAAATCCACATTGCATTTTATGCTATTGTCCTATTACCTCCAAATCTTTAATTACCTTTTCCTTCAAAATCTATTGCAAAGTCTTACATACTATTGAGAACTTACAAGCTTTTACTTGCCCAGATCACATTTTTGCCTCTTCATATAATAGGAATTATTATCACATGATGCATTATAATCTACCACTTTGACTTGATAGTTGCATTAAAAAACACTTCATCTGAAATGTCATGTGCCAGTTCTTCCAGAATTTTGGGATGGTCATTATCTTCAGTTAGTTCTTTGATATTTTGCTTCAAGCTTGGCTGCCATAATTTCCATTTCCATAGCCTTCCCCCATCTTGCCTTTGCCCACATAAACTATATCGCTGTCTTTCCTCAAAACTGAATTGACACATTCATCTAATTTTTCATCCATAATTAAATTATTTTTCTTCTCTACCTCAGCGTCACTAAACAGCAACCCCACTTCTTTCTTCATTCTCTTCTTCTTTACAAAATCGAAGAACTGTTTGTTATCTGTTTTTATATCCATTCCAAGATCTAACACATCTTGATTTGGGGTTATCATCACCTTATCCCTATACCTCTTAACTTTTAATACATAGTTTAATTTACTAATCAATCTTTTTTTCCACTCCTCATAGGCTCTCTGGTTTTGTACACACACACACACATAAATATATATATATATATATATATATATATATATCTATCTCCCAGATATATACGTATTTCTAAAGCCCCTTCCTTCAAGCTTTATTCCCCTTGATTTTGATACAGATCCATTGAACATAGCCTCATTTACCTGATTTTTTTTTTCTCTTCCTGTTTAACCTCATCAGGAGTGACTACATGAGTATCTCCCAACATTTTCCTGTCATTTCTCAAGTAAAAGCTCTTATTAGTCATGGCACTTCAGTCCTGGAAGACTGCTTCCCCAGGTAGCCAGGTGTACTACAACCTTCAGAAAAAAAGACCTCTTTCACTAAATGTGGTCCACTGATCAGAAATTTCAAATTTTGCTTTGTAGTGTTGATCCTGTTTTTATCAGGGTTTTTTACAACTTGGCCATCCTTGCATCTACTTCTTCGAACATTTTCCCCAGCCTGGAATATTCATTCTTCATTCATTCCAATGGGAATTTTGCACAAATATGTTTTCCGCCACACCTTTCCATGAGCAATGATCAGTTGATTCTTCCCCACAATTTACAACATCCTTCTCAACCTTGGGTTCATAGAGGCATAGTTGCTTGTGGCAAAGAGCAGGATCCTCCCTAATAACAATCTTTTCAAGTCTTCTGGTCAAGGAGCTCTCAGTAGCAGAGATCTGCCTCTTCCTGATGTTTGTATGAATTCCTGGTCCTCTTACTTCCATTCTGTTTTCTCACTGCATATCCTCTCTCACACTGCTTGACAGATATTCAGTTATAACCACTATGCAGAAAATTAGCTTCCTTCAAAGGCAGAAAAAGAATCTGGCAATTTTGAATTCTAGTAACTCCTTCTACAAATGATGTTCCTATTCATAAAAATGCTAATCAGAATAATTAGTATGGGCCACAGGTAGCTCTGTGGTTCTGCAGCTGCATGATTTGCTGCAGAATTGTGCTATTCACTCTAGAAATTATGATCAAGAATTTAAAATTTCATTAAAAAGCATCCTAAGGCTCAGATTTTTAAGTAGTGTAAATTACTTGGACTTCAGTGGAGCTACCTCATTTATGATAGCTGAGGATTTACCCTTAGTTTTCTATACTTTATTTCTGTGACAACATAAGAAAAGTCATCTTCCCAAATCTGGAAAGCCTGAAACAATTGTTCTAAAAGCAAACTGCTCCATATATTCCTCCAGGGAGTTAAATGTAAATTCTTGCAATGGCAACCCAAACATCAACATTAGAAACTCTTTCTTGGTAGATCTTTTATCAGTCAGACCCAGCTAACATATTTATCCCCAAACCTGAATTTTCTTCTACTTCCTCCAAAGAAAGAAACTGAAGGGAGTATGTATGCTCACACAGACAATGTGAGCACAGCAGGCCACCCACCTTGCCAGTAGGTCAAGGCATAGAAAAGGGTGGCTGGTGTTGGCTGGTCCTTTGGAAGGTGGTGGGTGTAACATGGCTTTGGGAGACTTGGGGTTTGTGGGAGTGAGGTTCTTGGTTTGAAGTATCTTTTGGCTTTAATTTGGGTGAGGGTATCTTTGCATGCTAGGCTAGGCTAGCTAAGTGCTGGGGTTGTAGTCAATGCTCATTGCTCCCTCTGCCCGCACCTTTCCCAGCAATTGACCGGGAAGGTGAGGACATTGTGTTGTGCACAATGAGTGCATGGTGTCAATTGGTGGCACACCAATGCACTGGCCATGGGTATTGTTTCGGTGTGAGAGCCAGCCAGCAAAGCTTATTCAAGAATGAACTATATTATTCAAGAATCATCCCTATCCCTGTCTACCATTCCCTAGCCATGGTCCCATGAGGCCCAACCTTCCAACTCAGTGAGCCCTGTGGACACTGCCCTGCTCCAATGTGCCCCCTACCTTGCTCCTCCTCCAGTCCCTCCCCTGTCCCTGCTCCTGAACCAGTCTGTGCAAGCTGGTCAGCCAGCCTCTGCACTGCCAGAAGCTCCCATGGGAAGATTTCAATTACCAACTAGTCACTGTCTGTTTTAAAATTTACAAGAGTGTCTGGCCACTCAGCACACAGGGTTGCTAAAGTAGAGCCATATCTGGGGGCTCTCCCGTGCTGGCCAGGGACTCTCCCGTGCTCCTCAGGGTTCAGGGGGAGGCTCAGGGGTGAGGGTGGGCAGTGAGCGGCCTCCAAGATGAGATGGGGGGAGGGGCAAGGAATAGTGCCTCTGCCAGCCCCTCTACCAGGAAGCATAAAGAAGAGCATTACACTGGATGAGGAGCACAAGGAAGGGAGCAGAAAGCAGAGTAATAGATCAAGTAGGGGAAGAAAATCCATGGCAGTTATGGAGGGTGAGAGCCTTAACCTTTTTTGACAGGTGTGCCATTAAGCTATCCCCCTGTGCTTTAGTGATTCCTCTGGGCACTAACGCTATATTAAATAACAATAAGTTACAAGAATAACAATGCTGATTTTATATTAATACAAATTTCTACAGTTTAAATGCACTGATAAAGCAAACAACATTTAATATCCAATTAAATAATATTAGAGACATTGAATTCAGTCTACATTTTTTATACTTGGTTAAATCCTTCCTTTACTTTACAAGAAAATTACTTTGAGTTTCTGGTATGTTTCCTGGGAGT
Source organism: Alligator mississippiensis (assembly GCF_030867095.1). Taxonomy (NCBI): domain Eukaryota; kingdom Metazoa; phylum Chordata; order Crocodylia; family Alligatoridae; genus Alligator; species Alligator mississippiensis. The sequence goes on from NC_081824.1 coordinate 164,878,426, forward strand.
GACAGAGAATCTATGGGCTTTACCTCAAAATGTATGGCAAGCTTGAAGGATAGTACACAGGTCCAGGCCCGTTAATAATTTTACTGACTGGGCTAAGCACTAAAATACTTATTAGTGCTTTCCCTGCAGTCCAGAAGTTTAATTTCTACAGACAAGTCTCCACTGGGAAAATCATTGCTTCACAAAACCTACATTTGTTCAGATGAAGTGATTAAAATAAGGGTTGGCCAAGCTGAATAAGGCCCAAAGCTTGTCAAAAGTAGCAGAATTCTGCTAAAACCAATGAGCTGATTTACACTGGCTGAAGATCTGGCCCTTAATCTCTATAAAAGCCTTCATATGCACATTTGGTAGGATAAAAACTAACTAATCTGTGATGTTACTGCTTGCAAATTGGAAAGATTTTCCAGAAAATACATACAAATAACTGTGTAGCCCATAAAGTGTCCAACACGAAGTATTTATAATGGCATGTACCAAACGTGAGCTTTCATATGCATTTATGTAGCACACATGTGCATTGAGAAGGCTAAAACAGATTAATGCTACTTGATCTCACTCAAAAATTTCTGCTACAAGACTGTGTTTACAGTGTATATCATTCCTAGGGTGAAGAGCTTTGAAAAATATATGTCAATCCAACAGTCTGAATATGCTGTACATTTAACTTGTGTAGAGACCTAGGCTCCTCTCTAAAAAGTACTTCACACCTATCCCTTCATCTTTCAGTGTGCTCCATAGTCATTTTTTGAGTTCTTCTTCTAAAAGGAGAGTATATTACAACTTCCCAGAGTGAAAAAACTGTCAAGAAAAGTATTTCTGTTGCTATCTGGGCGTGTGATTTTACCAGCACCATGCTGGAACATGACAAGCTGCTTCTTATTCAGTGTCTCTTAAACAGGATACTGTAGTTGAGACCAAATAGCACTGCACTTGAACTAATTAGTTCTGCCTCCCAGCAAAGCTAGTTAACCCTCCACCGCATCACATGAAGACTGGCTACACTACTACAGGCTTTCAAGATAACAAACATGGAGCAGCTCAACTTGTTTCATCATAGCACTGCCTGGAAGGGAAAGTTAGAAGTAACCCAGGTGACCCCACAGCTTGGGGCCCTGTGCTTCCAGAGCTGGCAGCCCATGTCAGTTTTGGGCTCCAAGGCTTGGGGGCATACATGTGCCCCCCAGCTTAAAGACCCAATCAGCTATCAGGACTTCCAGCCACAGGGGTACCCCTGGCCACACATTCAATTAATGGTGTCATAGGAATGAGCCACAATGTTATTACAAAGTTATTGATTAAACATGTGGCCAGGTCAGAATGTAAGATGTGAATAACTGGTAAATCCTGTCTTAAATGTAATGTGGGGCAGGGCCTATGTTTTCCATCTGGTCAAAGAAGAAATGTAAATGTTGCTAGCAGTATTGTACATTGAAGGAGCATACTTCAGACCTTTCGACTGCTAGCTACAGGAACAGATAAAGAGCTGGACAAGGTGTGCATTTGTAATGACATAAGGGCCTTGGTTCTCCAGTGCTCAATATATTCTGCAGTCATTGATACCAGTGCAAGATGAGTAGTACCATGTAAGTAAAAATGCAACTGGATCAGAAAAGCCACTTTTCATAGCCTTGTGGTACTGTTAAAAATGACTCGGGGCAATAGAGGCCATGTTGAAAATCAGCATAAAGGATTCAATTAAAACCATGGTGTTTACTATAAACACAACTTATGCACAATAACAGTGAAACCAACTGTAAGATTACATAGATTTCATAGACATTAGGGCTGGAAGGGACCTCAGAAGATCATCGAGTCCACCCCCCCACCCAAAGGCAGGAAGTCAGCTGGGGTTATAGGATCCCAGCAAGATAAGCATCCAATTTACTCTTGAAGGTGTTTATTGTAGGTGCTTGAACCACCTCCAATGGCAGGCTGTTCCAGACCTTGGGGGCTTGGACAGTAAAGAAATTCTTCCTTATGTCCAGCCTGAAATGGTCCTGCAGCAGTTTATAACTGTTCAACCTCGTCATCCCTTGGGGCACTCTGGTGAACAAACATTCCCCCTGATGCTGGTGGTCACCCTGATAAACTTACAGGTGGCCATCAGATCACCCCTGAGCCTGCGCTTTTCCAGGCTAAAGAGCCCCATAGCTCTCAGCCTGTCATCGTAAGGTCTGTTTTCCTGACCTCTGATCATGTGCGTGGCTCTTCTCTGGACTCTCTCAAGCTTCTCCACATCCTTTTTGAATTGTGGGGCCCAAAACTGGATGCAGTACTCCAGCTGCGGCCTCACCGAGGCCAAGTACAAGGGGAGAATGATGTCCCGGGATTTGCTTGAGAAGCAGCTATGGATGCAAGCCAGCGTTTTGGTTGTTTTACTAGCCGCCGCATTGCATTGCAGGCTCATGTTCATCTTGTGGTCAATGATAACCCCCAAGTCTCTTTCTTCCATAGTGCTAGCCAGCATAGCACTGCCGAGCCTATAAGGATGCTGCAGGTTTTTCCTCCCAAGGTGGAGAACCTTGCATTTTTTCAGTGTTAAACACCATCAGGTTCTCATCTGCCCATTTGCTGAGCCTGTCCAGGTCAACCTGGATCGCCCTCCTGTCTTCAGGTGTGGATGCTTTGCCCCAAAGTTTGGTGTCATCAGCAAACTTGGCCAGTCTGCTTCTGACTCCAATGTCCACATCATTAATGAAGATGTTGAACAATATGGGTCCAAGGACAGAGCCTTGGGGGACCCCACTGGTCACAGGGCACCATGACAATTGACTTCCGTCAATTACCACCCTGTAGGTCAGACCACGGAGCCAATTTCCCTGCCAGCGGATTGTGGTGGACCCAATGCCACAATTGGCTAGTTTTTCCAAGAGGTAATCATGGGATACCAGATCGAAGGCTTTTTTGAAGTCAAGAGAATTGCCACATTGTATTAATAAATAGGTGCAGCATAAAATCTGCAAATGAATGTGCCATTAAGTGTGAATGTGGGGGTAGATGTAACCAAATAAAATAAAAAACAGCTGCAATCATTGGCAGTGGAATGCAGGCCATAAAGCAAAGTGCATTTGACCGGCACAAAGTTCAGTATGGCATACACTGGTACCTAAGGAATCTAAGAGTGACATTTACCAAATGTATTTAAAAATACACAAAATCAATAATGATGCTGTAATACCAAACAGAGAAACAATCTAGGTTTCAAATACTGTCTGGTCTTTCGAAGGGTACACCCAGAGATTCCTTCTCTTCTTTCCCTATCTTTTATGAGGCCTACTTACTAGCTGAGGCAAATTTTATAGCTGCACTCAAGATTTACTCTCTCTCTACTGCCCTCACTAGGAGAATCCAATTCCAAGGGGTAGGAATGAGCAGGAAGAAGATGGGGCCTTGGTCTTTCCTCCCTTTGTGTAGAGGTTGGATCCATGTTCCATAGCAGGTTGTAAGAACAAGTGCTCACTGGGTACCCACTGTTTCCAGAGAAATGCTACTTGGCTAAGAGTTCCTAGTCAATAAGACATATTTGGATAGACACAATGAGCTTTGGGAGGCACAAAGCACAGTCCAATCCCCAAGGAGAAAACCTGAAAAACACTCACAGGAAAGTTAGAGATGAGAGTAACATTTTGATTTCACATTAAAAAAAAATGAAGTGCAAGAAGATCTTTCCTACTATTTTCAGGAATCATAAACCACCTGGCACCAACAGACTTTGCCTAATTCTGGAACAATGAAAATAGACAACAGAACTGGCATTAGCCTGCCTTCTACAGAAAGAAGAGAAATGTTCCAAATAGTTATTTGAATCCAACATATAGGGAAGGTGGGAAAAACAGATGGAGGGAGGGAGGGAGGGAGGGAGGGGAAAGAGAGGAGGTTGGGCAGTTCTGTGAGATGCAAAAAAAAATTAAGAAACCATAGGGACAGAGGGGACACAAAAACGAATACAGATGCAAAAATAAGAATCCACATTCCCCCTTTAGACCATACTTGACACAATCCAATCTGTTGATGATTTCTTTATCTGCAATATCCCTTTCAAGTTTGTGTATGCTTAAGAACAACTACTCTAAGGTCAGAGATGGAATGTCCAGGGAGGTTAAAATGTTGTGCCACAGGCTTGCGTGTCTTTTTGGAATGGATGTCAGACTGATATTCATTGGGCATGTCTACACGTGAGATTAATGCACGCGAATAAACTCTAGAGTTTATTGCTCTGGAGTTTTTTGCTTCTGGTTGCACCATTTGAACAAGCACCCAGGAGCAAAAAACTCTGGAGCATATTGCTCTGTAGTTTATTTGTGTGCCGCCCATGGAGTCCAGCTGAAGCAGCCTGGGCTGAAGAGGGGAATGGGAGAGGTCAGCCTGCCAGCCCAGGGCTGCTCTGACCAGGCTCCACATTCTGCAGTGTCTCAGGTTGACACATGGGGGTGCTTTAGCACAGGGGCTGTCTGCCAGCTAGCTCTGAATTGAAGCACCCAGTGCCCCAGCCAGCTGGGGCAGCATCTATATGTGTGCTGCTGTGCATGAAAAGAAACTCTACAGCAAGGTAGTACTTATATTTTACAAGTACTACCCTGCTGCAGAGTTTATTAGTTTCATGTGCCCTAATAGCGGCACACGTGTAGACAGATGCCAAGATGTTTACTGCATAGTTAATTAGTCAGTTGCACAGTAAACATCTCATGTAGATGTGTCTATTCATTCTTACATGTAGGGATTGCCCCATATGACCAGTGTAGACAGCAAAGAGGCATATATGCCATAAGCTGCTTACATCATATATGATGTTGTTAGAGGTGCAAGTGAATGAACCTTGGATGTTATAATCCATATTATTTGGTCCAGTGATGATGTGGTCTGTATTGATGAGGGGGCACAGTTTGCATTTGGGTCCATGGCAAGACCTGGTGCCTCAGTGAAAATAGGGATTAGGTAGCTTGTTGCTCGACGGACAACATTTTATGTTGAGGGGCTGTCTATAAACCAGAACAAGTCCCCCTGACTACCTTGGGATGGTCATCCTTTTTAAGAAGATGTTGAGGGACTTAACAATGTGTCTCAGGTGTTTCAACCCAGGGGCTATAGGTGAAAACCAGAGAAAGATTGCTCTACTTGTCCCCCAGTTAGTTTTGTAGCAGGTTGGAGTGAAATCTTAGTCTGGATTTGTTCATTTGAATAGCTACAGTTTGGGGATTATATTATAATTGTAAGCATTCCTGTTTCAGATCCTTAAGGTGAGCATCCCTGTCAGTAGGATCAGAGCAGATACAGTTGTAAGATAGACTTTGGCTGTGGACAATGGATCTATAGTGGTGTGACTAGGATGAAACCTGGAGGCATAAAGCTATCTGTGGTGGTCCACAGGTTTTTGATACAATGTGATAGAACTGTAACTATTGCAAACCTTCACACTGCTATCCTGATAATGAATTTTCCATGCAATATTCCAGAGTCACTCCTTTGGTGGAGGGGTGTAAGTTGTTAAAGTCCTGCTGAGATTTCTCTAGAGATTCCTTCCTGTGTATCGATATAATGTAGATGTCATCAGTGTACATTTAGTATATCAGGGGGATAAAAGGAAAGCTACAGAGAAAAGGGAATGTAAGGCTTGTCATAAATATATTGGCATATGGGAAGACCATACATGTGCCTATGGCAGTACCATTTATTTCTAGGTATAGGTAGTCCCCAAATCTGAAATAGTTGCATGTGAGGATTAAGTGGGAGAGTGTGATAAAAACAGAAGCAGTGTACTCATTGAGGATGAGATTACAGCCATCCATCCTCGTGGTGGTGGTTGGTGTACAGAGATGTAACATCCATTGTAGATAATATGAGTTTTCTGGAAGGCTGTCATGGAACCTGGTTTCTTGAAGAAATCTGTTGTGTCTTTCAAATAGCTGGCAAGTCAGGTGACATGTGGGAACAGAAATTAAATTCTGTAGTAATCCCCAACTAAAGTAGAAACAGAACCAGAGTTGAATAGAGACAAATAGACATAGTGCTTCAAGTAAATAAATATAATTTGCAAATAAAATGTTCACATTAATCTTCAGTGGATTTAACCAGTATCTTATACCAGGTAACACTGGTATAGTTTGTCAGAGCAATAAAGTACCATTAACTTGATTTCAGCATCAAATGGACAACTGAATTAAAGTTAATATAAGGAGAGAAAGTGTGATGAATGAAGACCAACATTCTAAAGAACAGCATAATCACTGAGATGACCCTCTGGTGTACATATCTAGGGATCTGGTGTGATTTAAAACTGAAAGGGAAAAAGAAGCCAGAAGCAAATTACAGTTAAAGGAAGTTTGTATTTCTTTCTGACTTGAGAGAAATCATAAGGGGTATGGTTTAAGGATCTGGAAATCAAGTAAGGGGAGGGAGAAGGGTAGTTGCAATATTTAGGAAGCCAACAAAAATCTAACTGTTGAGTCAGTATCCTTATCTCAGGAGGAAGCAATGAGAAGACTGACTATGCGTGGAATAGCCATGGTAGAGTAGTTTTGAGCTGGAAAGACTAGTCTGAGGGTGAAAAAAGATGGGTGATGAAGGACACTCTCAGGTTATGAAGGGAAAGAAGCTTCTTTTCAATCTCCTGTCTGGGGCCTGCTCTGGAGTGTGCAAAGCCCACTTAGCACTTTTTTCTTATTCCTACTTGACCTCCTTTCCTTTGTTTGCACTCTACCTCAACTCCCAGGCTATGTGGATAGAGACAGAAGTTACCAGTACAAGTGATTGGAAACTGGTTCAAATCTGTAACACAACAGAGGTTGAGTGCACATAAACTGGTTTTGGCCATTTTGAAAGTGGTTTAAGACAAACCTGGATGGATCTAGTATCAGATTTAACTGACTTTAGATTAAAACAGTTTATTGAACTTCTGTCCCTGATCCCCTGCAGATTTAAGTTAACTCACAGTTGCCCAGTATCCCAGGATGCTTTGCACCTCCCCCACAAATCCTCCCTTGTAGGGTGGGTGGGCTAGCCTTGGCCAAGCTGTCTGCTCCAGCCGAGTAAGAAGGCATGTTCTAACATCCCCCAGCTTCTGGCCTGAGCAACTTCAGGCATGTGGCTGCATTTGCAGAATCAGAAGTGAATGTCTGTTCACTTGCTTATCAGTTCAATCTAGTTCAGGTTACACTCACCTGCAAAGTTTGAATCTATTCAATCGCAGACATTTTTTTTACTGTCTGCACCTACTCCATGTGAACAGACACTGGATGTCTCTCCCCTTCTTGGTTGTTAGATGACCTTTTGTATTCTTCCCTTTCTCTCATTCAATTCCTTCATGACTCTCATGCCTAATGATTTTAACATATTTTTAGTCTTTATAGCTTTTCTTTTTTCCATTTTTGTAAAGATTATCTCTTTCTGTTTTTTGGACAGTTGTAATTTCTCTTCCTTTCTCAGTCTATCTCCATTTCTCAGCCAATTCATTTTGCTTTCCATGCCTTAGTCCATGCTTCCTCTTAAGGCTGTCTTCCTCTGATTCTGATTCTCCTCAGGCTTACCTTATCACTATTTCATTCATTTTCTTGTCCCTCCACCCCCTTCATGACAGATTGCTGCCATAACAGCTGTAGTTCCAAAATTTGTGCTTTGGACAGTCCTGACACTCCTGCAGCCTTCAGTCCCCAAAGTCATAGTGCTATCTGTCCTCTTTAATTCTCTTCTCCCTTCACGAGGTTTGACTGCTCCTCTTATCTTAAACTTTCCCTTTCCTAACATTCCTCAGCCTGTCTCTCTCCTGCTCTTCATGTCACTTGCCCTTGCATTTGTACTACAGAAAAACACTGGCAAAAGTCCAAGCTGCCCTCTGCCTTACAATTTAAATCCTTCTTGACTGATTTACCTTTGACCTTTTCCTAGTTCTGCTATAACTATCTTAACAAAACTAATACTTGTAAGTCTCACAAACTTTCCTCTACTTTTTCTTAACTGTATCCTCCCTCCTTTCCTTCCTTCCTTCCACTTTTCACTTGGAGCTGCATGGAGAGATCCTGAGCATAAGACTCCCTGGCTTCCTATCTTTCTTTTCTGACTCCCACTTGTCTAAAGGTCTCTAGCTTCTGTTTATCTCACTTTCTGATTCTTTTCTTGCATATTTGTAGCATTTCTTTTCCTTTTTCTCTCCTCTTTGTCCCCTCCCCCCTGTACTTCTGGTTTCTTTGTCTGTGACTTGCTTCTTTACAGCCTTCTTTCTTACTGTCTCTTTTCCTTTCTTTTTTTCTTTTCTGTTTGCTTGTTGCGGGGAGTTATCTTTTCCAATAGCTTGCCTTCTGAGGGGTGCTCTTAATTACCCCTTCTTCCCCCTTTGTTTTCTTTTTTTTTCGCTGTTTCAACCCCCTCCCCTCCACTATTTTTTTTTCTTTCCCTCCGCCCCTTTCCCCCTCCCATCTCGAGTTTTACGGCCACATTCCCAGACACTTATTTTTTTAGTTACTATAAAAAAGTATTTTTTGTTTTCTTTTGCTCAGTTATAGCTTGAAATTAACCCTGTCGTAGCAGGAATGGCTGCTCCTACACCCAACAGCTGGCATGAGGATGCCTCTCAGAACCTCCCCGTTACCCATGGCTTAAGGATTCACACCCCTCCCTACATTGGGGTCGAGGTCTGCATAGATGCCCTTGCTAGTCTCCTGGGACAGCGTAACATACGTTACGCAAGTCATGTCAGCACAGTCCCAATGATTTACCTGAGCGATTCCAGCCTAGTTAACAGGGTGTGCGCAGAGGGCCTGAACATTGCGGACGCACACTATTTTGTCATGCCCCTAGACACCAGCAGTGAGGGTGGTGATTTCTAATGTGCCCCCACATGTGACTGATTGGGAGCTGGCCAGGGAACTCGAGCCCTATGGGGTTCTTACTAGTCCCTTTCGCTGACTGACAATTGGAAGTAAGAACCCAAAACTGAGGCATGTCCAGTCTTTTCAAAGGCAGGTTTTCATGCTTCTCAGGGAGGGCCCATGGTCTCTGCCTCAGTCCTTGAGCTTCATGTTTAATGGGTGGAGGTTTGTGATCTATTTTTCCTTTGGGGAGACCACATGTTTCCAGTGTGGTAGCTCTTCCTACCTAGCAGTCCAGTGCCCATGGGGGAGACCAGCCAGGACATCAGCGACTACAGGGGCGCCAATGGATGGCACATCCACTTCTGGGATGCAGGCCCCACCCAGTGAGGCTGGGAGCTTTTTCCGACTTCCTTCTACCCCTGTTCCATCTGAGGGGGCTGGAGTCTCTGGCATGAGAGTGCCATCCCGCAGAGGGGCTGGGACTAGGCCCCAACCCTCCCCTCCACTCATTCCACCTACAATGCCCACCCCCACTAGTACAGAGACACCACCAGGTGGAGAGGCTAATGCCTCCACTTCCCTCCTGCCTACTCTGACCGCCCTGATTGAGGTGGCTGGGGTGGTCAGCGATTGTGGCACCAAGGCCCTGTCAGATGATGGGGCTCAGGCCTCCTCCCAGTTGCCCTCCACTGTGGCCTTGTCTAAAGTGGATGGCCCTGGGGAGGCAGGCCAGAAGCAGTCTGGCCCATCTTCTATGAAGGGTGAGCCACCTGACACAAAGGAGAAGAAGAACAAAAAGAAGAAAGTGAAAGGGACCACTCAGGACTCCCCATCCCCGCTGAGACCTTCCTCAGCTGGTGCTGGGGGGGGGGCCTGCTGGAAAGCCTGGCCCCACTCCAGCTGTTATGTCAATGACCCTGTTGACTGGGGATGAGGGCAGCTGGGAGGTGGGGGAGGTGAAGGCAGAGGTCACTAACCCCTCGCCTGTCTCCCAGCTTCCAGATGTGGGTAGCAATAAGAGCTATGCACAATGTCTCTCTTCTGGAGATCTGACCCAGGGGGCAGCAGAGGAGACTGCTAACCTCTTGGTCACATCCCAGGCTACTGAATTAGATGAGGAGGCTAGTGAGATGGAGATCCAGCTTTCTGAGTGTCGCAAGTGACCTCAAGAGCAGGATGACCTCTCTCCCCCCAAGAAGGTGGGGATTGCTCACGCTTTTGAACTGGGTGGTGCTTCCAGCTTTCTACCATGGCATGGTATGAGCCTGGCAAACCACTTTTCACCTCCAGCCCCAGGCCCATCACCTGCAGTTCCCACAGTTGCTGAGGGAACAGCTGGTGCACAACCCACCCCTGAGGCGACCTGTGCCAAGCCTGGCCTCTGCCATTCTCACAACCATTCTCATCCAGGCACATGTCCTCCACCTGAGCCATCTCCTTGACCCCACTCGGTTGGCCTGGCTCTTGCCTGACGCCTTGACCACCTGGCTGGGCATGTGCTCCATCCGCAGCGTGGGCCGTCTCCAGACTGCCCTCCCTTTGGAGGCAGGAGCCACCCTGGATGACCATCTCCATGCGGGCCATGTTCCCTGCACTGCAGATGTCTTGAGTGAGGTTTTTCCTGCATTATCAGTCACCCTGACCGTGGCTGGTGAGCTGGCTGGTGGCCCTGGCACCCTGTTGATGCTCCCTGTGCCTCCTGACAGTGATACGGGTTGCCCCTTTGCTTTCCTGTCATGTAGAAGCCTATATGTCTGGGCAGTTCATGTCTGCCATGCCCAAGTGCTGGCAGGCCACCCCAATAGACTGTGGCAATGGTGCCTGGGGCCGCCAGGTTCCCCACCAGCCCACCTGGCATGACACACATTGTATAAGCTGCCAACCACCAAGAAGACTGATGACCTGCAGTGGCAATTGCTACACAGCATCCTAGCCACTGGCACATTTACGTTCCACTTTGACCCAGCCATCTCGATGACATGTCCTTTCTGCCCGGGGGGGTGTTGAAGAGACCCTCTTTCATGCCTTCCTGGACTGTCCCTGCCTGTGGCCAGTCTTTGTCACCCTCGAGCTGCTGCTGTGAGCACTGGGCAGGAGCTTCTCAGAGACTACCTACATGTGCTCCTACCCATACCAGGCAGCTGAGAAGGGCTCCGTCTTTCTGGCCAAATTTTTACTGGGTCAGGCCAAGATGGCCGTCCTCAAGAGCTGCCGAAACTGGCTTGCCAGAACTGGCTTAGATGATAACCTGTGGCTTTTCTGCCTCCTGGTGCAGGTGCGCCTCTCGCTGGAGTTTGAGTACGTTGTGCTCTGGCAGGCAGTGCCTGCCTTTGAGACACACTGGGCCCTTGAGGGAGCATTGTGCCATGTGGAGGATGGCCATCTCAAAGACATACTCTGATGTCATGACTGGTCTGGGCGACCAGGCTGGCTCGGTGTCGGACTACAACTTCTAGCTCGTGCCATGTCATGGGCCCTCACCAGGCTGCTTTTTTGCTCTCTTTTTGTGTGGGAAGTTGAAGGTGTTTTCACATGTATGATTGGATAGAGCAGGGTACAAATTGTTTATTTATAGTTATGACCATGTGGCCAGCACTCTGACCGCATAACTAGCATGCAAGACACGACATGGAATGTAGCGAAGGTGTCTGTCATGGTGTGATGTGATGAATGCAATGACATGGTGTTCTTGGTTTGATAGTAGTTTGTTTGTTTTTTGCTTTGTAACCAGCCAAGCTTTTTGTATCCCTGAACCCCTGAATAAAGTAGTTAAAAAGTCAAAAATCCTTCCTTCATTTTCACTTTGGTTGACTTTGCCTTTTTTTAAACTAGTTCATCCTTTTTTTATCATCCACTGCAAGGCTTCTCAGATTTTTTAAATAGTATAGTCCATATCTTCAGAGACAAATTGTCATATGAAGAATTTCATAGAATCATAGGGCTGGAAGAGACCCTGAAGGATCATTGTGTCCAGCCCCCTGCACGAGCAGGAAAGACATCTGGGTTCAGATGACCCCAGCCAGGTGACCATCCAGTCTTCTCTTGAAGAATTCTAGAATAGATGAATGCACCATCTCTGTGGGGAGCTTGTTCCATATTCTGGACACCCTAGTTGTAAAGAAGTTTTTCCTAATGTTCAAGATTATAAAACATTTTTCCTATAATGTAAAGCCAAGTAAGATGCATAAATGCATACATATCTAACTTAGCTAAACTAAAATATATACAAAAAGATCTTATCTAACTGACCATAAGTGTGAGATATCAATTCTACCCCCTTACCTCAAAATGCTACATTAGATATACAAACAAACTGTTCAGTATAAGATATAATGACATATACATTTTTCATATTAGAATGTTTTTCTTTTCCCAATCCCACCTCCTCTCTGTACCGTTTTCAGGCTTCTGGGAGGAACCATTAGCATTTGATTTTGAATCAAACTCCCAGTTCATGTGGACTATTTAAAACAAAAACAAACAAACAAAAAAACAAAACCTCTTGTGGGTTTGTGTCATAATGGATATTCTACAAGGAAGAGATCACCCTGCTTCATAACTAAGTTACTATACTAGCTCAAGTGGTAGAGGTCTCTGCTTTTGGTTTGAGATTCTCTCTCTCCTGAGAGCTCCTATTTGGGGAATGGCATGATTTTGGCAATTACTGGAGAAAAGTTTGACCATCCCTAATTTAAAACAATACTAAGAAGGACCTTGATATTTCTTTTGAGCTTAACCTGTTTCTCAAAGGAATTATATGACACTGTTGCCTGTAACAACCTGATTCTTAGAATGATATTGCTAAAAGGTGATCTGATGCTGTGACTTTACTTACTGTAGACTTTCCTCTTTAAGTTGCAAGCTTTAGTCTGCAATTTTGCTACTCCTGAATAACAAGATTTGTAAGTATTTCCATGGCTAACATAAAAGCAGTATTGCATCTAGAGGTGGGTAGCAGGGCAGCAGCCCCAGGCACCACTTTTAGGGGGTGCCAAAATGGTAATTCCCTGGAGACCCCACGACATGGGGGCTGCTGCAGCCTGTGTATAATGAACCCACCTTGTAGCCATAGCAGCCCAAGTCCATGCTGCCGAGCAGCTGCACAACCCTGCCCCTTTCTGGTACTCAGCACAATACCACTCCCAGTCCCCACTTTGCCTAGGGCACAGAAAAAGTCAGCTATGCCTCTGCATAACAAGTCAAAATTTTCCATCACTTACTTCTGAATTTTACAATTCCCTCCTGTGTGACTGGTAGAAAATAGTTACAGTATTTCAGATGCTACTGTGCTTAGGCTTTTGGCCAAATCTAGTCTCTTCAGGAGAACAGCTCTAGGCAAGTCCCTTAGAGTGAAAAGCATGGTTTCAGCTAACTTTATCCCATTATAAAAATTGTAGGAATCAATGCTGTTAGAAAAAAGCAGGAAAAAATATTTTTGTTGGTGTTGTTGTAACATCTTGCATGCCCTGCTGAGATCAGGCTCTGTTATTCTAGCTGCTGTGAAAACTCATATTAAGACACAGCCACCACCTAAAAGAGCTGGTAATTTTAATATCAAGTGAGAGAAATGGTAAGAAAAAGGAAAAATTATTATGTTCTCCCTATTTTACAGATACAGAACTGAGGCAGATACAAGGGCTGCAGACAGAAGTGACAATTTTCACCCAATCTGGCCAAAAAAAGTGGCTTATAGCCATGACCAAACACAAGTGCGTGGCTACAGGTCACTTAAATGGCATAAGGCGTCAGATTAAGACATTTCAAAACATAACATCTTCTGTAACTTGTGCCTGTGCTGCCTCCCAGCCTGTCAGTTTTTAGAATGGGAGAGGTGGAAGGGATTCAGGGAGTTCAGTCGGGGGGGGGGGGGGGGGGGTTCAGCCCCTGCTGAATGGTGGGACGGATGTATTGGAGACCAGCTGGGTTACCCCAGATGGTGCAGGAGAGTGAGGTGGGTGAATTGGAATTCACCCACCCCACCCTCCCTCACCAGCTGGGGAACCCCTAGAATAACCTCCCTCTGTTCCCTTTCCCCCTCCCATTCTGAAAACAGGGACAGGCTGGGAGGGAAGAAGGCTGTTGCTAGGGGAAACCAGCTGCAGGCTCACATTCAGATTCTCCTTCCCACTGGAACCAACAGTGAACTTCTGTTTGGTCTGGGGGATTGTTGTAACTCAGAACACTTCCTACTAAGTGTTCTCAGTTACAGTGGGGAGCTGTACTTCTGCCTGTACCCGAAGTGACTTGTGAAAGTTAACATAATTATAGGGCATGTTCTGGCAATCAAACCCAAACCTTCTAAGTCTCAAACCAGTCTTATAACCTAAAACATATTAATTATATTGATTACATTAAAAGGACCTAGAGATCACAATATCTAACTATTAGGTGTTATATTACCTATTAGTATCCTTAGCCCTTAATAGGGTTCCTAGCACTAGATCCACAATGTGAACTTCAACCTGACTGAAAGTTTAGGCATCACTGAAATCATCAAAACTCTTGCTCAGCAAGTAGAGTTACCTAACCCTCAACTATAGCATTATTCTCACTCTCATTTGGGCCTAATGAGAGGTTTAAACTAAGTGGAAGAATGTCACAGGGCAAAAAACTCATTTCAAAATATGCTACAGTCCAGGAATAGAACACTCAAGTGGAAGGCCCAGGTTCAAGTTCTTGTTTCAAATTGGCAGAGTAAGGATTCAGAGCTTGTCTCCCATATGCTATCTGTGTAAAGCAAGAACATGCAGATAACCTGCCCTTGAAAATCCTGATCTCCAATTGTCCTTTCTGGCAAAGCTGAATCCATCAGGTATGCTATGGGGATGCTTACCATATTGGGTACTTCAGGGCAACACGTAGGTCAAAGCCTAATTTTAAAATTGCACCAGGGTTAGGTCTCAGAACTTGAATTTCTGTGTGCATGACCATTGGCAGAAATTTGCCTAAGAACTTTTTTGCATCCTAGGAGTACTTTAGTGTTGGACTTTGGCACTTCTCCCTCTCCCTTTGTGAATTTAAATCTAGAACATTAGGCCATAAAAAATGGTATCTTTACCAGAACATGGAAATTTTCTGGAAGAATGGCAACATATATAGTCCTCTACATCTTATTCTTCAGAAATCCCTCACAGTCAAAGATTGTTGTTTTTCATGATTGTCATATCTTTGGATCTAAAGATGGCTGACAAGGCTGATCAAGGACCAACAGACTCTGTTGCAACTCAGGCACATGTTTCCATGTGGCTAGATCTGGATTCTTGATTTGGTTCATGATACATTTCTGCTGCTCCCGCTTTTACATCTCCTGTTGTCATCATAAGGTTTCAAAGTACTGAGATGATTGCAGCAGACTCTTCCTCTATTTGGGGTAGTCAGGTAATAGTCTCTCACAAGTTGATGTTGATGTTGCATTTTTTCAAGTTGGCCTTGAGGACATCCTTGAACCACTTTCTCTGCCCTCCTCTGCATATGTTCCAGAGGAGGGCAGAGAAGAAATATATATTGTAGAAGAAATGTATTCGTCCCAGCTACAGGAGGCTGATGTTAACAGTAAGAATCTAAAAATAAAACACTTCTTATGTACTCATAAAAATATATATCCTGTTTTGAACAATTAACAAACATCAGTATTCCCATGACTTAGAATTAGATTCCTTTTATAGGACCATAGGAAAGTAGGGCTGGAAGGGCCCTCATAAGATCATTTAGACCAGTCCTCTTCTTAAGGTTGGATCATCCCTGACTAAGCCATTCCTCCTAAGTTTCTGTTTAACCTGCTTTTAGAAGTTTCCAAACATGGAGATTTCACAACTTCTCTATCTACAATGACTAACCACACTCATAGTCAGAAAGTTCCTCCTAATTCTCTAGCGTAAATTAACCTAGCCCTGTCCCCTACAGCCACAGAGAAAAGTCCATCTACATCTTCTCTATAATCCCCCTTCAGGCATTTGAAGATTATTATCAAATCCCCCCTCAGTCTTCTCTAGACTAAATACTTTGTTCCTTCAGCCTTTCCTCAGAAGTCTTGTCTCCTAGGTGCCTGACCATTTTTGTTGCCCTGCAATGGACACTTTCCAAACTATCTACATCCTTCTTGAACTGTGGGGCCTAAAGCTAGAGATAATATTCCAGGTCTTCACCAGAGCAGAAGAATCACTTTCCTTGATTTTTCAAGTGACACTTCTGATAATACAACCCAGGATGCTGTAGGCATTTTTTTCCAATAAAAGCACACTGTTGGCTCATTCAGCTTATGGTCCACTGTAATCCTTAGCTCCTTCTCTGCAGCTAGTCATTCCTGGGTCTGTTTGCACAAGCAGTTATTATGTTCCAAATGCAGGACTTTGCACTTTTCCCTCCCTGTTGAATCTCATCTGATTGATTGCCAGCCATTTCTAGAGTCTATCCAGGTCATTCTGGATCCTAGCCATGCCCACTGCAGCTCTACCCAACTTGGTATCATCCACAAATTTGCTAAGAGTGCACTCAATCCCATCATCCAAATCATTAAAGAAGTTGAACAATACCAGACCCAGGACAGACCCCTGGGGAACCTTACTTGATATTTCTATTTAACTTAACTTTGAGTCACTAAGGATTACTCACTCTGTAGGAGGATCCAACCAGTTATGGGCACCTATTCTAAGGTCTTGACTCCCAGGACAAGCAAGACAACACCTGGATCTCTTTAACCTGCCTACAGAGTGAGAATTTTTTTTGGCAAGAAAAAAAAACCTATATCTAATAAAATAAATATTCTCTCTTCTGACCTACCTTGGCTAATAGAAAATAAGAAATGAATGTGTCTTAGTACAGAGAGCAGATGGTCAGAATATTATACAGATGCTGTAGTTTTCTAGCCAACAGAAGTCCAGTTTTTCCATCATGGGTTACAGTTCTTTTTCTAGGTAATGATACATCTACAAATCTTTTCTGGAGGCAGATTCTGTGAGGTAGCCCCTTATCAGAATGACACAAATATGGAAACAGAAGAATCTCCAGCTTGTTTATTTTTACCGTGTCCATGTCCAGACAAGTGTGGCTGTGTGGTGTGTGGTGCTGCAAACAAGTCTGTGGTGCCATGTACTGCACAATTAAATGATCTCTGCACTGTAAGGGTTCACTGCCTGTGCGTGCACGTGCACTGCTCTGGGTTTTTTTCCCCACAGGTTTATTTGACCCCTAGATATCCATGGGGTCAAAAAAACCTGCAGAAAAAAAAATGAAGCAGTGCATGCATAGGCAGCACGTGCTACTCAGAAGCAAAGCTGGGCCACTCAGAGCCATGCTGCAGCTGCCGGCCAGGCTCTGCCTGACAGAATCACCACTGCTGCAGCCCTGGGAGGCCACCAGTCTGCCCCTATTGGATGCACTGGCCCTTTTGTGGTTTATTTGTTTGTTTTTTTGTTTGTTGTTTGTTTGTTTTCCTTCCCCTTATTAAGCATTGGCAGGACAAGAACCTTCTCGTGGGGCAGACGCCCATGCAGAACTACATGCAGTGCCTGCTGTGGGGGCAGATTCCAGCCAGGTCCCTGAGAGGGCATATGCCCCTCCAGCCCTCACCCCAGGGGCAGCGTCTATCTGACCCCCTAAGGGGATAGACAAGCCTGTGACCCCTGCTGCAGGGGCAAGCAGGACTCAACAGGGAGCCAACAGGACCAGGGGGTCTCCAATGGCCAGGCCCCCTTCAGAGGGGCTACCAAGACCCACCCCCCATCAGGGACCCAGGGCAAGGGCAATGGGAAGGGCTTCTCTTTGGCCTCCTCCACAGCTGGGGATGGGAAAAGCAAGGGCTCTGCCCTCCAACCCAGACTACCAGAGTCTGAAGGGACCAGGTGCACTACACCAACCAGCACGCTCACTCAGCCTAGCCCTGGCCCTAGCCCTGGCCCTACCAAGGTGGCCCTCCAGTGAGGGAGCCACAGCTACGCACAGGTGGTTGCGGGACAACCCACAGCCATAGTGCCTGGACCCTCCACCCCTGGCCCTTCCAGCTCAGGTGGCAGGGCTCCCTTTCCGGCAGTCACCCGCAGTCAAGGGGTGAAGTGCCAACTACCCAAGCAAGAGGATCTGCACTTTGAGACCTGGGTGCAGGCCCTGACTCAGGTGATGGGGGCCCCCAAGATCATGGTAGTCTCCCACTTTCATGGCAAGGGGGTTTCTTTCCTTGCCTCAGAAGCCACTGCACAAAAGGCAGTGGAGAGGAGGCTCATGGTAAAGGGCAAATAGATCCCTCTTAAGCCCCTAGAAGAGCCAGGGACCCAGGTGGTCCTCAGCTCTGTCCCACCCTGTATCCCCAACTGGGCCCTGCTCCCCCAGCTCCAAACCCTGGGAAGGGTTATCTCCCTGGTGGTGACACTCCCACTGGGGAGGCCAAGACCCCAGCCTCCACCACATGCGTTCTTTCTGTCACCAAGTCATGACCCAGCTGGTGGCAGGAGTGCAACTGAAGTCTGAGGGATGTCTCATGATTCCCTTTCAGGGGGCATTGGTGAGGGTGTTTTATATGCTGAGGGACCTGCAGTGTTTCTGGTGCTGTGCCCTAGGGCACTTGCATCACAAGTGACCTGTGGGCTGGGCATGGAAGATGTCTGTGGACACCAAGCCTCCCCCCCCCCCGCCCCGTGAATTCAGGGGATCCCGCCTCTCAAACAAGTTTGGTGGGGTCCCAGGGAGGGAGGCAGCAGTCAAGACAAGAAGGGAAGAAGGGCCCTTCAACCCCTAGCCATGTCCCTGATGCAACTGCCCCATAGCTGAGTGGGTGCAAGTCAAACAGAATGCCCAGGTGCAAAGCCAAGCGGAAGTGGATGAGCCTTCCCCCACTCCCCAGGACCACCACACTGGGAGGGAAGAGCAATGCAGCTTCCAGGGGCCTCCCCAGCTGTACCCAGCACCCCACCCCCAGGAAAGATAAAGCAGGTAATCCTAGTGGAGAATCCTTTGGAGCTGCTGACCAGTCTCAAGCAGGAGTCCATGGAGGAGGCCCCTCACTCCACTGACCAGGACCTACCACCCAAGACAGTGGCTACTGAGGCTGAGGCTGACCCCAAGGTAGGCCTGATGGTGAAGCTATCCCCCTCTGATGATTTGGGGGAGACAGGGGCCCTGGAGCTTATCCCGGTGAGTCCTGAGGGGGAAGTCCTCTCTCCCAGGACCCCAAGGCAGGCACCAATGCCACCCCAGTGCCTGATGGGTCTCCTTCCCCCCCTTCCCAGAGAAACCTTACTACCAGCCCGCCCTATGGTACCACACCAGAGGGGGTTGAGGTGGGGTCCCCTGACCAACAGGCCAATCTTGTGGTTTGTGTTGGGGACCCTGCACAAACCCCCCAGGGGGCCCAAGCACTGCAACACCTGGATTTATAGGTGGGCCTGCAATTTTGCAGATACCCTCTATGCTTATGGGAGGGCACTGGGGGGCCACCAGGCTCCATGCCACACATTGAGGTGCATGAGGCCCCTGCTGAATTGTCTTCTCAACCCCCCTCCCAGCCATGAGGTAATTTAAGATCATGACCCTCAATGTCCACAGCAGAAAGGGTCTCCAGAGATGCCAGGTGCTCTCCTTCCTTCAGGAGAGGGGCATTCTTGCATTCTTGCAGGAGACCCTGATGACTCCAGCTGACCAGCCTAACTGGCAGGTGGAGTGGGGAGCCATGGTCTTTTTCAGTCACCTCTTGGCCACTTCTTCTGGGGTGGCCATCCTGTTCTCCCCAGGCCTGCAGCTGGAGGTTCTCCAGGACACTGAGGTTGTGCCAGGTTGCCGGCTGCACCTCTGGGTTCAAATGCAGGGGCTACTCCTGAACCTTCTGAATGTGTACACCCTGCAAAGGACCCAGAGTTGACAGACATTTTTTGCCAGGCACCCACTTATATCAGTACCCTCAACCCTCATGAGTGCCTAGTCCTTAGCAGGGACTTTAACATCACCCTGGATGAGTGGGACCTGTCAGGCAGGGAGAGGAACCAGGCCACCATTGGTGTCCTCGGGAAGATCCTGATGGAGTACTCCCCGGTGGACATCTAGCACACCTATCACCCTGATGCCCCCACCTCCCCCACCTTCACATATGTAAGGGTTAGGGAGGAGCAGGTGTGCCAATCCTGGTTGGATTAAATTTACAATCTTATTGCCACACTTTTCACAGGCCTACTCCTCCAGCATCCGGCTGACCCCCTTCACCAATCACCACCTTGTTTGGGGCCAGGCTACTCTGGGGCCCGGGCATCCAGGGTCAGCCTACTGGCATTTTAATGCCAGTCTGCTGGATGATTTGGGTTTCAGGGAGGCCTTCCAGAAGTTCTGGCTGGCCAGGCAGGAGCAATGGAAAGATTTCCTCTCAGCTTGGAGATGGTGGGACATGGGGAAGGTGCACATCTGGCTTTTTTGCCACGGCTACACTTGGGGGCACAGACAACAGAGGGAGAAGGTCTGGGAACAGCCCGAGTAGGAAGTGCTGGAGCTGAAGAAGCACCTGGCCACTGACCCAATCAAGCTGTCTCTCTGCAGAGTGCATTGGGACAGGTGGGAAGATTTTCGCATTCTAGACAACCACAGCACCCGTGGTGTCTTTGTCCGTTTGCACGTCTGGCTCCTTCTGGAGATGGACCATGGCTCCCACTTCTTCTATGCCCTGGAGAAGAGGTAAGCAGACAAGAAGTACATCACCTGCTTCCTGGAAGGCAACAGCACCCTCTCCTCCCCACCCCATGAATACAGGTGAGATTTGCCAGCAAGCACAAGCCTTCTACAAAAATCTCTTCTCCCTGGATCCAGCTGATGCCAAAGCCTGTTGAACCCCATGAAAGGCACTCCTGTAGGTCAGCATACATGGCCGAGAGTGGCTGGAGGCTCCTCTCACCCTGGCCAAGTTCTCAGTTGCTCTCCATCTGATGCCTGATCAATGGGCTGACCGCAGAGTTCTACCGGGCCTTCTAGGACTTCCTCAGCCCCAACTTTGCCACAGCCTGGGCCAAATCTGAAGGACAAGGGGAGCTCATCATGCCGGAGGGCCTTCTTGACCCTCCTGCTGAAGAAAGGGGATCCTTGCGACCTGAGAAAATGACATTCCGTGTCCCTCCTCTGTACAGACTACAAGGTGGCAGTGAAGCTTGTCTCATTGCACCTGTGGTTCATGCTAGCGGATGTGATCCATCCTGACCAGATGTACACGGTGCCTGGATGATCCATCTCTGACAAGCTTTACCTGGTTCAGAACCACCCTGAGCTGGGACACTGGGAGGGCCTGTCTTTCACCCTCCTGTCCTTGGACTAGTAGAAGGCATTTGACAGGGTGGATTGTGGGTGCCTCATAGGGATGCTGAGCCTTTGGCTTTGGTCTCTGCTTTGTGTGGGCCCTCCAAGTGCTGTACGCATCTGCAGAGCATTTGGTCAAGCTCAACTTGACCCTGATGGAGCCCATCCCACTCACGAGAAGGGTACATCAAAGCTGCCCGCTGTCAGGCCAGCTATATGCCTTGGCTCTGGAGCCCTTCCTCATCCTCCTGAGTGGCTGGTCTTGTCAGCGTATGCTGACAATGTGCTCCTTATGGTCCAGGACCTGGGTGACCTGGCACAGGTGGAGGTCTGCCAGGCATTGCACTCAGTGGCTTCCTCTGCTCAAGTCAATTGGTCAAGAGCTTTGGCCTGGCGGTGGGTGGGAGGTGGGCTTGCTCATCTCTCCCCCACACTCCAAGGTATCCAATGGAGCACAGGCTCACTGCTGTACCTGGGGGTCTATCTATCCCCCATGTACCCCTCCCCACTGGAGAACTGGCACCAGCTGGAGACAAGGATGGTGGACTGACTCCAGGCATAGACAGGACTGCTGCACTATCTCTCCCTGCACAGGAGGACTCTGGTGTTGAAATAGTTGGCCCTGTCCATGCTCTGGTACCACTTCCACACCTTGCCAGTGCCTCCTGAGGTCCTAGCCAGGTCCTAGCCAGGCTCCAGAGATGGGTGCTGGAGTTTTTCTGGCTGGGATGGCACTGGGTTCCTGCAGAGGTCCTGAGCCTCCCCTTGTGGGAGGGCAGCCAAGGCCTGGTTTGCCTACACAGCCAGGTTTTGATTTTTCACCTTCAGGCCCTGCACCACCTGGTGTTGATAACCATGCACCGCAGGGCCACCTGGGGCGCACCTTCCTCCACCACTTCTGGGGGCTCCGGTACAACTGGCAGCTCCTCAGCCTGCAGGGTTTGTCCCTGCAGGACCTGCGAGGGCTGCCAGAGTTCTACCAGGACTTCCCCCGGGCCTGGAGGCTTGTCTCTGCCTCCAGGTCTCATGTGACACTTGCCTAGGGCACCGATCTGCTCATTGAGCCCCTCCTCTTGAACCCCTAGCCGGAGGTGCTGATGGTGGAGGCACCCTGGTTGTGACAGAGGCTGGCCCTTGGTGGTGTCACCCGTATTGGAGATCTCCTGGTCTACAGTTGGTGGCTGTGGGTGGACCCCACTGTGCTGACCAGGTGCATGGGTTTACCCATGATATGTGCGACCTGCCACCTAGTCCAAGAGTGAAATCTGCCTTACCTCCTGATGCTCTTGCCTTTGTTGACCAGGTCCTGTGTGATGGTGGTCCCCACCTCCCCCCCACCATGTCCTCCAGCCTACTGAACTTTGTATGGGGCCCACACCTTGCTTGGCCTTGTGGCACTCCCCGCTCCACCACCTGAGACAACTGGAGGACACCAAGCCAGTCCACTTGTCCCCCATCCATCACTGGCACCTCTACACACTTGTGCACCACAGAATCCACCATGCTGCCCTGGTGTCCCACCCAGACACCAAGTGGCATGACATGCTCAGTGAGGGCATAGCTCGGGCACCCCACTGGCTGAGCCTGTATGCCACCCTCATCCCACTAGCCACTTGGGACCTCATCTGGCAGGTCCTGCATGGAGCCATTGCCACGGGTATGTATGTGGCAAGCTTTACCCACACCACAGTCTCCTGCCTCTTCTGTGAGCAGAGGGAGACCCTGGCACACAAGACGCTTGATCTGCAGCCCCTCCACCTCCACCTCTGGATTCTCCATCTGAGGTTCTGCATGAACTTTACCTTTTTATTGTTGGACACCCCAACTGGAGCCCCACTAATTCCCGGGACCTCCTGGTCAACCTCCTCCTGGTCCTGGTCAGGTGGGCGCTGTATGTGACTAGGAAGGAGGCTGTGACTGGGAAGGTCCCCAGGGACTGCAGGGCCACTTTTCTTTCACTGAACTGCACACACCTCTGAGTGGAGCAACACTGGGAGGCACCCACTGGCATCTTGGATGTCCTTGAGGACTGGTGGGCATGGCCCAGGGGGCTCTGCTCAGTGTCCCCCTCAGGAGCACTCATTTTCATGTTTTGACCCCTTGGTCCACATGACACTCCTGTCCTGTTTTTTGCCTCTGTTATCCCCAAAATGTTGTTGTTTCATTCATCCATTAGCCCCTGTACAGTAGGCGCTACTATCTAGCTGGGTGGGCATTAGGCCCATGGTAATTGAATGAGACAAATAGACACGAGCTTCTGGGGCCTGGAAAATTGGTATCTGGGGACACTAGCCCCTTGTGCCAGCTGGACTACTGAAGCAGCCCTAACATGGAGTAGCCCCTGAACCCTCTACCCACTGCAGAATTCTGGTAGTGGGGGCTGCTGCCTGGCTGTGACCTGCTGCTACATGTGACAGCATCATCCCTCTTGGACCTGTGGCCTCATGGCTGCATGTCTGCCAGACGTAGATGTGGTGCCCCCCACTCTGTTATCTGTACAGCTATTGCCCAGAAGATGTGCTCCTTGTGGTGGCCCTCTTTGAACTGCTGAAGCTTGTCCTCCTGGCCATTATGGCCAAGAGGTCAAGCAGCTCATCTGCCCTACAGCTGGGTCCCTGATGCTCACCCTGAGCAGGCTCCTCTGCTTGGGTCCTGTCACTTGCCTCACTAGCAGAGATCCTGGTGTCCCTGTTTAAAAATTGCAAATTCTATTATTAACCCTCCCCCCCCCAAAAAAATTTCTCTCATTAAAATCTCCAAAATCCATGTTCTTCTGTGATTAAAATGAAACGCTACTATATAGATAGAGATCAGATGGGAAATGTTTTATTGATATATTTACAATTTTAAAGCAATTTGGAAGCCTACCAGTTCCTCCATCTTCATAATAAAATGAATTCTAAACATCTATACACTGGCATTTGCTTTTGGTTTTTTTATCATAGAAAATCAGAGCTGATCCTGCCCCCTTTGCTCACCAGAACGTGGGGCACTGAGAAGCATTGATATGCCAGTACCCTGCCCCTGCCCTTGCCCCTCACTCCCAACCCACAGCCTCATCAGTGCCCCTTCACTCCTGGTCTGCAGCCCCTGCCTGCCCCTACTAGGTCCCTCCCAACAGCAGCTCCACCACAACAACAGGACATGAGTCCAGCTGCAGCTGTTCCACCCAGTGCTTTGTGGCTCTGAGCAGTGCCAGCCTTTACTGTTGTGCTCCCTGTGCCTGTGCCCAGGACCCAGTGATCCTCATGCTATTCCTGGGAAGCCCTTGTCTGGGGCTCAGGAACTGGGCTGGGCAAGCCCCTTTCCTTCCAGGCCAGCCTCCCCCTGCACAGGCTGCTCTAGGGAGAAGGGGGGCTCTAAGCCTGGCTCTGCACCCCACACAGAGCACTCCCCCATCCCTGACCCCCATCTCTCTCTCACACACCCCTGCTGCCATCTCCACCCCTCCCCTCAGTCCATCACCCCCTTTAGTGGTTCCTGGGACCAGGAGTACACCCAGGCTGGGGCCACATGTCCCCTGCCCCCCCCCCAGCATGGTGCACAGCTCCTCCCCCAACTTCAGCAGCAGCAGCAGCTATCAGAGTGCTCATGGCCTGCTGCAGGCACAATCCCTTGGCAGCATGTAGTGGTGCCTGAGACTGGGGGCTGTACATGGTGAAGGGCACGGGTCCAGCTCACTGGCACATGCTCTTGAGCAGGACCGGGCTGCTCTTGCCATCATGTTGGGCTCCTGGAACTGCACAGAGAAGCCATGTGCTATCAGGCCAAGCCTGGTCCTGCCTGCATGGAGCCAGCCCAGCCCAACAGCACATGGGGCACAAGGAGGCAGAATCTGGTCTGGCCTGAGGGCTAGCAACTTCTACCTCCAATGCTGGGAGCCTCACGTGACAGCAAGAGTGGTCTAGTCCCACCTAAGAGCATGTGCCAGTGGGCCAGGATGGCATCCCGTGTCTCCAGTCTCAAAAAGCACTGTGCGGCCAGGAGTGCCCTAACAGCCACTGCTTCTTTGTTGGGGGGGTGGGGTGCTGTGCAAGGAGGATGGGTGGAACACCCACCCCTCTGCAGCAGCCCCCTCCCACTCCCACAGTCCCCCCACCCAAAGTCCCCCTAACCCCACACAGTGCCCCCCACCCCCATGTCCCTACTTACCTGGGACAGAGCCTGGGTCTGAACCACAGGTGCAGCCTTGCCCCACTCCTATTTGCTCCAGCATGCTGCAGTGTGCTGGAGCCACAGGGGCATGTGGCAGATATAGAGATGCTCTGGCCATGTGCTAGAGCATCCCTCTGGAGGACCCAGCCTCCAGTTGCCTCAGGGCACACTCCAAGAGCACACCCTGTGCTGCTTTTTTCCAGTTAGTTATTTTTTGATACCGGGAACATTTTTTCATTCCCAGCATGCTTCCTGCAGTGTCTCAAACTGCTTTGAGATGCTGCAACAGGCACATGATGACTTGTCTGGACATGGCCTGAGTGGTTACTTAGTTGTCATGTAATTGAATCATGGAGCTATACAAATTTTTTTTTCATTTTTTTTATTTTGAGGAGGAACATTTTATGTACATTTTCAGTGTAAAAATGTGTTTATATTGATTTGCTGTGTATTTAATTAACCTTTATTAAGTCACATGTTTTTGCTCTTTGATAGTCCTGGTAGAAGCTACCCTCATTGAAAAATCTATGTTCCTTTACACTACAGACCTCCCTTATATTGGCAGTAGTAATGTTTTAAAATAATAGTGATTATAATGGTGATTAATCTCTGTCATTGTAAAGCTCTTAACCCATTTTTGCCAATCCAGCATCAGTTTCCATGGAAACCAAAGTCAGAATCAGGGGATGAAACTTTTTTTTGTAGATTTTAGCTATGTCTTCCCGATTCTCTGCAAAGACCCTTGTTTCTGAACAGCAGCTTTATATTGTAGGATCCAGAAGGATTCAAATGCTCATGATATTTTTACTTTGATTTCTATTGTGTAGGGCTTTAAAACTGGCAAAAAATTGACACAATGACATTCTGGATGCCAAAGTACTGTATTCATTCACAGACTGACATGTGTTTGGTTTGTTGGAGTTAAACAGAAGTCCAACAGAATTAGTCAAGACTACAATTTACCAGGAACATGCTGTTTATTTTTATTTTTTTAAATATAATTTTTATAATTTTAATTACAAATTTCTATGACATCAGAAACATACAACATCTATTTTGTTTTATGCTACAGTATAATTAAAATGAGGTTTGAAGCATTTCTGAAGAAATAAGGATGTCATTTTAAAAACTTATCGAATGTATATTTTAGAATAAATAACATATATTAGCTTATATAACATGAATAGATGCTAAATATTAATGCACTGAAGTTCATGATGAGTTACTGAGCAATTGTTTCAATACTTGTAAGTGATATCGTGATTTTAAATGTATCCTAGAAAATAGCTATTAAACTATGAGAAATTAAATATGTTGCATTAGACAAGTCATCTAATTTTATTTGTCTCTGCATTTGAAGGTGAATCCATCCACAAAACATTCTTGATTTATAGCATAACTAGAGCCAGAGCTGAATTCTGAGTGAAAGATTTAGCTTTGTTCTGTTCTGTAGTTGTGCATAAAAATACTGTGATTCTTGCTAATTTGTTCCCTACCATAAACTGTTTGATGAATGTTTTTGTGGATAAAAAAATTACTTTATGGACTGCACAAACTATGTTCCTTGAAGTAATTGATATCTACAGTTTTCAATATTAGGCTTGTGTGATTGATCACATAAATCACATGTTATTGCTTTTGCTTACAAACTGAGGCAAAGTACAGGCATTCAAGGAGCCCGAGGCAGAAGCGCTTTAACTTTCAAGCCTTACTTTAAGTGCCCAAGGTTAGGTCAGGAACAAGCACATTGGCCCTGTGGGGGAGAGAAGGCTCTCACACACCTCCCAGAGCATTCCGCAGGCTTCCTGGGCTGCCAAAGACTCCCAAGCAGAGCTGAATGGCCAAGCAACCCCTAAATGCCTGGCAGGAATATCACAGATGCCCACCTTGCTCATCATAGCACGCTCCCTCATGGTCAAGAGCCACCAGCAAGCTGTCTCACATAAGCTCATTCACCATGCCCTGCACCTGCCAAGTGTGAGTATGTGTGTGTCAGACACCTGGGTTGTGTGTGTGTGTGTGCACAAGCATGCTCATTCATGTCCTGGATGGCTGGGTTCTGTGCCTATATTGTGTGTGTGTGTGTGTGTGTGTGTGTGTGTGTGTGTGTGTGTGTGGTGGTTGGGGGTGGGGGGAGGGTTGCCTATATTTCTCCCTGCTGATGCCCTTGGCCTCAACCCCGCACAGTGGCAGACTGTCCATATCTGTGAAGATCTGGCAGAGTAGGTCCTCACACATGTGGACTGGGAGCCCTCCTCAGATTAGTAGGATTAGAGGGCTTCATGTGCTCCTGCTCTGGCACCAAGCCATGGGTCTCCAGCCCCAAGCTCCTATGGCACTACATCATGGACAGTGATGTCCACAACCCAGGTTGGCCAGGACTGTCCCCCTGCCCCTCTCCCTCTGAATCCTCCCCACAGGGGCACACACAGGGGTGCAGGGGAATGTGGCCTGGGGAAGACTTGCCTTGTTCTAATCAAATGTTGAACCCACCAAACTTTTAGTGCATTTATTAATCAAAAACTGTGGAATGTTGCCTTCTCCAAAACTTAGATCTTTCTTCTCAGTTAACATTGAGAGAGTGGAGAAAGATCATGGCTGTACCAGGCAGTAATGACATTGAGGGGAGGAGGGGAGTGTGAAATCATGGGGGCTCAACTTAACAAATATGAACATTTGGAATGGCAGGGGGAATGCCATGTGTAAAACTGATGCCTCTCAGTTTAATTAAATGTTGCAGCTGCCAAACTTTTCATATGCATAATAAATAAAACCTGTGGAATATTGCCCACTGCAAAACTTGGACCTGAGCCCAGGAGGCTGCCTATACTCACAGAGGGTATGCCGCTCCCCCACAGTGGGACCTGGGGCCAGAGTGCCAAGGGCAGTAGGCTGGTGGGCTGCCCTCCTCCCCACACCATTCTGAGTGCTCCTGCACCCTTCCAGGACTGGCCTGGAACTCTTTGGGGCCCTTCACCTATGCCAGCAGTTACCAGCAGCCAGGGGTAGCGAGTTAGCCCTGGAAGGTGGGCTGAGTCTATGCCTGTCCTGGCAGCAGGTCTTGAACAGCTTGGTCCCCCTCCCTTTCTGCATTGCTTCTACCTGGAGCCAGCTCCACCAATGACTTCTTGGTTCCTTGGACCACAGGTCAGGGTCTCTCATGCTCCAGATCTCCTATTTCAGGGCTCCCTCACATCCCAATATCTCCCAATCTGTGTGCAGTATAGACAGTGCTGCCCAAAAGCTGCCATCCATGTGATCCTCATTTCACAAGTTCTGTCTACACATATTTCTTCAGCCGACCATCCTGGATCCAGTATCTCAGACTCCAAGACTGGGCCTCCAGCACACAAATGCAGAGTCTGCAGACAAGGGAGAAACTCAGGGACCTATTGTGAGTCCCCTGTCCAAACCCTTTCCCCCACCCAGAACCAGAAGTTTTGCAGCTGCTCACAACCCAGCACTGGTTATGCTATGGAACACCTGCATTCCAGCTCCCAGCTGGGAAAACCCAGACACCTGGGTTCCACGTCCCTACTCCATGTTGGAGATGGGAGGCCTGGGAAACCAAGCATCCAGGGCTAGAGGGATGAGCCTTTTCTGGTTCTTTGGGAAGCATTAAGATGTCTGAAGACATTTATCCAGCATGACATGGTGTGCAAAGGTCAAAGTGCTCAAAACCAGTGCACTTGCCATGCTATACATCCCAGCTGATTGCTGTGCTCCTACTAGCTCTGGGGGTTTGCCAAGCTACAGTTTTGGGACTTAACCTCACCTAGATATATATACATAACACCACATGCCTTTCCATTCAGATTATGGTTCGGTCTACCGAGTATATTCAGTAACCATGTGGATGCTTAAGCATCCATGCCACACCTGGACTGACATTGCTAGTTATGCGTAAATGCCAACGTTGGCATCTATGTGAGTGGGTAAATGGCATCCGAGCAGATAAAGTGAAATAAGATTCTATCTTTGGTATTTTTTTTTAAGGTTTTGAACCAGGAATGTATTTGCAAGTATACACAGACATCTCTGTAAATGGTGAGTTGTGACCACATACTTATGGCTCTCTCATATGTTTAATTATTTCACTGTCAAAGTTCAGGTTGAGACCTGCTGTGTCAAGAGTCTCATCCTATATACTTATACAACTGGGGGGAAATTATTTCAAGAACCAAGTAAAGTTGCTAGGTAACAGCTATATGCTCACATCTAAGAGTCACATCTCTTAGAAAAACAGCTCTGGGGTTGTACACTACAAGGAATCTGACATCACAGCAATAGCATAAAACATACTGAGCATGGTGTCATGTAACTGCAAACGTAAGTGATGTTCATGCCAGGGCACTGCCATTTTTCTGCATAACATATCATTGGCTCCTTTTTTTCCTGTCTGAAGAAGAGACATATGTCATTGGAAGCGAAGACTAATTAACTTGATAGATGCATGTGGTCACAATAATCATGATTCAAATACCAAGCAGTGTCATGCTGCTCAGAGAGTTTAACAACATCACCCAGAAGTGGTATTTTAGAAACAGGGTGAGATAGGAAGGACAGCCTGAAGGACTGTGGCGCCTTTTCGGTGATACCTCCAAACTCTGGGAAGATTCAGTTTAACCTGAGAGTGATGGATGCTATAAAGTTCTATTGTAAGCAGTAAGAAAACCAGCTAACGGAAAGGAAATGTACAATTCTATTTCCCGCATACATACACGGTTCAGACAGAGTCTCCTGAGTCTTCTAGAAACTTCTCTGAAAATCTCTGAGTTGTGAATGCTTTAGTGACATTATAGCATCTCATTAGCATAGCCTTCACACTCATAACAAGATGCTCATTTTTATATTTTTTTCAACTCCTTTAATTGCCCTAGCACTACTTTGCAAACCTTGAAATGATATAAAAGTGGTTGTTACATTCTGAAATGCTCAAAATAAAATTCATCCCCTAGATATATGTATGCCTTAATTGACTCATTGACAAAAGATAATCAGTGCTAAATCTGATCATAGGTTTTGAGATGAGGTTCAGTTCTAACACTAATTAATTTAATGGAGCCCCTAGCCTGGAACAGCAGTTTAGGTAATGATTTTTTGGGGGTGCTACCAATCAGGACTCAACTTCAAGGCAGAAGTAAAGGGTTCTATATGTCTTTACCAATCCTCAATGTCATCTAGATTCTAGTCATGAATCTAATTTTAACTGTAGCATACATACCTCATGAAAATGATAGTTTTTTCTATGACAGATAAATGTAAAGGTTTGGCTCTATTCATATAATCACCTCATAAGAAGCATCTCCAGCCGATCCATATCTTTCTTTCACAATTCCCATTATATAAATATGTGGATACTTTTAAAAGGTAGTACAGCTGCATCCTTAAAAGCATAAACAATTGCTGTACTACAGGATAAATACCTTGCCACAGAATGAACTCTAGGACTGATCTTGTAAACCTTACTCTTATTTAATAGCATTTACTCATGTGAAGAGTGCAGCTTGTTTCAGTGGGGCTACTCCTGGTTCAAGGCACAACTGCTCTTAAGTAAGTGAATATAGAAGAATAAGATTGTTTAAGCCCAGAAAATACCACAATAAAATGGAATATCACAGCGTAGTATATTTTAAAGTAAAATATCACAACGTGACTACATTACCATAACTTTTATACCAATAATAACAATGAAGAAAAGAATCTGATATAATTTGCAGTTTCTAAAAACTACTTAGAATAGAAAACAATTATTATGTTTGACAAAAAAACAAAGAGGAGTAATATGAATTAAATAAGAACATTTTAATGGCTCGCTTAGCATACATTATTTGGAAGTGCCCCTTAATTCTATACTTTTTGCTGTTATTGGTATGAAAAAACTCTCTTTGTTCGTGCTTTATTTGTTTTTATGTAGTTAAGATATTTCTTTTGTTTTTAAACAAAAAAAAACCCCTTAAGGTAAGCTGAAACAAATCCAAAACTAAAGTACTTAAGAGTGTAATGTCATTATCATTATATTCACTTCAAAGTTCAGCTGATAATGACCTTACACTGTAAGTAATTTATTTTTTGTATATGTTTCATCTTACTTTCCTTTAGTTTTTGTTAATAACAAAATATTGGTTTAAAAACCAAAGAAATATTGCCTAATGAGAATGTCAAAAACCTTATTTTTTTTTCTTCAATATTTCTATTTGAAACACTAAAAACAGGAAAGGGGCAAGGGGATAAGTGTCTAACAGCTTGAAATTAGTTTTGCATTTATTCTACATGGATTTAAATACAAGGATTTTAGTTGTAAACCTTATGAGATTTGAACTCTGAAATCTAATGCTAAGTTATAAAATATTACTCTCAGAAGATATCAGTTGAAAATTTGATCCTATCCTCATCTTTATCCTCTGGTGAGAAGTCAACATATTCTATAACTAATATTTGAGAAGTCAACTCTTGGCCTAATTGCCTAGCCTTTCTCCTTTCCCACCCCCAACTCTGGGAAAAGTGGAAAACTCATGGGAACGGGATAAAGAAGAGCAACATGTCAAGATGGTTCGTCTCACACCACTTCCAAGTTTCTTCTGTCGGGGGGGGCAGAGCATACCATCCTTAGCACTATGTCTGGAACTATGAGGTTTGCACAAGATCCCTGTATTGACCACCAGGCCTTATGCTTTCATCCTTGTTGTACATAGATTCATAGATCCATAGATGTTAGGGTCAGAAGGGACCTCAATAGATCATCGAGTCCGACCCCCTGCATAGGCAGGAAAGAGTGCTGGGTCTAGATGACCCCAGCTAGATGTATATCCAACCTCCTCTTGAAGACCCCCAGGGTAGGGGACAGCACCACCTCCCTTGGGATCCCGTTCCAGACCTTGGACACTCTAACTGTGAAGAAGTTCTTCCTAATGTCCAGTCTAAATCTGCTCTCTGCTAGCTTGTGACCATTATTTCTTGTAACCCCCGGGGGTGCCTTGGTAAATAAAACCTCACCAATTCCCTTCTGTGCCCCCGTGATGAACTTATAGGCAGCCACAAGGTCGCCTCTCAACCTTCTCTTGTGGAGGCTGAAAAGGTCCAGGTTCTCTAGTCTCTCCTCGTAGGGCTTGGTCTGCAGGCCCTTGACCATACGAGTGGCCCTTCTCTGGACCCTCTCCAGGTTATCCGCATCCTTCTTGAAGTGCGGCGCCCAGAATTGCATGCAGTACTCCAACTGCGGTCTGACCAGCGCCCAATAGAGGGGAAGTATCACCTCTTTGGATCTATTCGTCATGCATCTGCTGATGCACGATAAAGTGCCGTTGGCTTTTCTGATGGTTTCATTACACTGCTGACTCATGTTCATCTTGGAGTCCACTAGGACTCCGAGATCCCTTTCCACTTCCGTGCCACCCAGCAGGTCATTCCCTAGGCAGGAGGTGTGCTGGACATTTTTCCTCTCTAGGTGCAGCACTTTGCATTTTTCCTTGTTGAAATGCATTCTGTTGTTTTCTGCCCACTTGTCCAACCTGTCCAGGTCCGCTTGCAGCTGTTCCCTGCCCTCCAGCATGTCCACTTCTTCTCATAGCTTTGTGTCATCCGCAAACTTGGACAGAGTACATTTCACTCCCTCGTCCAAGTCGCTGATGAAGACATTAAAGAGTATCGGTCCAAGGACCGAGCCCTGCGGGACCCCACTGCCCACACCCTTCCAGGTCAAAACCGACCCATCCACCATGACTCCCTGGGTGTGACCCTCTAGCCAATTTGCCACCCACCAGACTGTGTAGTCATCCAAGTCACAGCCTCTTAACTTGTTCACCAGTATGGGGTGGGATACCGTATCAAAGGCCTTCCTGAAGTCTAAGTATACATCTTAACCTCCCCTCTTGGCCCCTCCGTCCTGACCCACCTGACTTCCCCTGTGTGGCAGAATACCATTTCTGTCTCTCCCCAAACTCTGCTGTGTGACAATTTGGTTACCATGCTCACTACAGAGGGCAGACACCTCTGACCCTGAGTTGTAACCTGAGCTGGATACATTCCTGAGGAAGGGGGAAAACCTGCCCCCTCTGCCTATGTGACTGGCATCACATACCTGGGTGGGGGGCTTACGCTCTCTATTGTTCTAAGCAATGCCAGCATGACTGGGAGGGGGCTAGAGACCCTGCCAGTCTACCCAGAAACCAGTGATACATTTCAAATTGGTTGGCTGGCAGCCAACAATTGCTGGCTTTCATTGGACCGGGTAAAAGACATCATAAGGGCTATATAAGTGAAAGACTGCCCAGGAGGAGGGGTGGTAGCCATGATGAAAAATCAGAGAGAAACTGGCCCATCTGAAACTCTTGTTCTCTCTTGAAACTCATGATCAATGAATTGCCTGCCTCCAGAGGGAATCTCCACCTGCCTCTGCATGGTACTCATCAGTCAGCTACCTGAGATCTAACTAGATAAATAGCTTGCAGAAACTTGTTGCTACATGCAGATGCATGATCAAAGGCTACCATGCCACTTTGCTCTAAGGGATTTCTCTGATATTGCTCTACCCTGTACCCTATTCCAAACCTACTCCTTGTAACTAACAAAGTTCTCCTTTGTACCTAGCATATTGGGAGAGGGGCTAAATTATGCCTTGGGTTCTCCTGGGTTTGGCTGACTAAGGGAGAGCACTATTTGTTCTTCAGACTGAGGGAAGAACCCCAAGTTCTTGCAGTGAGTCAAGCACTCTCAAAGGCTAATAGTCCTGTGTTTCCCAGAGGGCACAGTTCCAGGGTCAGTCCAGACTCTGGGTGGTGGCAGTGTTACCCCTAGGCTAGTGGGTGTGCTTCAGGAAGGGGTTTGGCTGGATGTGAGGCACTTCCAGGGAGGCACTTGGAGCCTGGAAGGTGGTCGGGTGCAGTGAGGTGGGTGGCTCAATACAGGAGCACCCACTACTGGCCTGCCATATCTTATATCTGGCATGAAAGGGTAAAGGGGAACATGGAAATAATACAGGCTTCAGGTGGTATATGCAGAACATGTGCATGAATATTTCATGTCTGGAATATTAAGAATATCCATGGAAAAAAGTATGAGATGTGTAGTAGCTGGAAGAAAGTTATTGCTACTTAGTTAATTATAATTCCTGACAAGAAAAAGAAATAGTCAGGATGGACATCTGGTGCAACACCATCCTGATCCCTGCTACACTACAGACTGTGGCCTCCAGACAAAGAGGAAAAGTGTAGGCTGAGTGGCAAGCAAGGCTTTGAGTAGATGTGATATCTTTTATTAGACCAACTGAGTAGTTGAAAAAAGTTGTTAGCAAACTTTTGGGTGCAATCACCCTTCTTCAGGCCCAGAAGGCTCTGCTGTTCCGAGACTCCAAGGAATGAGAGAAGCTAAAAGTGTGATAGGATGTCAGTAAGAATGTTAATAGGTGGAAATTAGGGAAACAAAGGTAAAGCAGGGAAGAGAGGGGGAGGGAAAAGCGGGGGGGAGCCAAAGGTGAGTCTGGGAGACTCTACAGTCCTAGTAATTCAAGGTAGAAAAGAAGAAAAGAGGCTGTCTGTGAAGTTTATTTATAACTATGTATAACTATAATCATTCTATTAGCTATTCTAAGTCTGGCATGATTTTAGGGACAAGATGATGGCTGAATATTTAGGCATTCATCTAACTGATTGGTTTCCAGACTGTTGTCTGCTACCTGAACACAGAGTAGTTTCCTTTCTTCTATGTTTCCAGCTTCATCAGTACACACCACAGACATGGGCACATAGCCAAATAACCAAGTTATTGCAGAATAAATGAATATCATGATTTACAATGTAACAGCTCTTCCCTGGTAATTGCCCATGAGCGTACTCTTACCCCATGGTAGATAAAAGCTGAAGTGCAGTAGCTTAGCCCTCCTTTAACAGGGTAAGAAAGTGTACCCAGGCAGTTACTGAAGAACAAGTGATACATTGTAAATACTTGCCCTTGTTTGCCTTGTGCTAACTTTTTGGGTGCCCATACCCCAAACCCAATGTGATGGAAATTATGGATTTGTGTCACAGCCATAAACAAGAAGAAAGAACAAAAGCAGCTGCAACTCTTAAGACCTGCTGCTATGTAAAAAGAGGAACTGAGAGCCTGAACCACATTTAGGTACTGGATCTTATGTAGAGCTATAGATTATAAAGCCAGAAAAGACTAGAATGATCAGTCCTCTGTCTAGCACAGCTCATAGGATTTTCTTGAGTTAATTCTATTTGAACTAGGGCATATCTTTTAAAGAAAAAAAATACAATCTTGGCTTAAAATGTGCCATAATGCAGAATTCACCCCAACAATTGGAAAGCTTAATTAATTAACTCAGTGTTAAAAATTTACACTCATTTCTAATCTAAATTAGTTTCATTTCAACTGCCAAGTATTGAATGCTAATATAAAGAATATTCAAATATCATTCCTATATTATAGAATGCTAGCAAATTATCCTTTAACCTTTTCTTTGATAGTTAAATAATTTAGTTCCTTGATTCTCTTACTATACGGTATGTTTTCCAATCCTTCAATCATTCAAATGACTCATTTTTTACCTCTTTCTTATTCTATAGCATCCTGCATGAACTATTTGTTTTGGTATGATATTTTTTATATACCTATAGGATCACCTAAAAGAGCCCTTTTACTCATAAACTCACACTATGGTTCCTATACATGTGTTCTGACACTTTCTCATTAGAATGTGTTAGATCAGATTTGATTAATCAAGTCTGCTGGAGCACTTTAATTAGAACGCTCCAGGATGCTGCAGCACCACATGTATTAAGCATCCTGTATTTCAAAATGGCAGCAGGGGTGCTTTAACTAAAACTCATCAAATGAGCTTCAGTTAAAGCACCCACAATGACATTTTGAAATGCAGGACATTTAATACACATGTCGCTGCAGCATTTTAATTAGAGTGGCTGTCCCAGAGCCACTCTGATTAAAATGCCCCCACCCCCCGAGAGTATAGATGTCCTATGTGTTGGGTGTTTATATGCCCCATGTGTTGATATTCAGCTGTTTTTACCATTACATGATTCCCAAAGAGTTTTTCAGTGTCATGATTCTCAAGATAGTGTTTCCCATACTGTGCATATGACCTGTAGTCTTTATTCTAGTATGTACGACTTTGTTTGGCTGATTTGCGATATACATTTATTTCCTGACAGCCAGCTCACCAGGAGATCCCTTGATGACACTGGCCTGTCTTCTTCATTATTTACCACATCACCTATCTTTGTGTCATTTACAACATTTTTCAGTTTTCTTCCAAGTCATGTCATAGAGCCACATACTGACCCTTACAGAATAACAATAGCAACACATTTGTTTGATGATGATTTTCTGCTTATATTACAGGTAGAGACCTAACAATTAACTGATTTTAAATCCATTTTAAATATGCCATGTTGATTTGGTATAGTTGTTAATTTTTTCCTCTCCTATGAACCATCAGCAGGAGAGAAATGTGTAAGGGGAAAAGAAACACAGTAAACAATCAACGTCAGGCAAAAATTGGGAGAATAAACAAGCTCATATACCAAGGAAGTACAAAAGAGAAAGATGAGAGAGAGGAAATGAACATCTGAGAGAGAACATATTATATATTATACTTAATGTATTTGTTAAGCACCAGCGATGTTCTCTGGGCTGCAGAAGATATAAAATCTGGGTAGAACCTTCATCATATTTCATGATATCTAAATAACTGGTGACCAACTAATTTAACTCTCCTCAACAGCACCCACAATCTTACTGCTTTTAAATTACATGTATTCTTAATTCATATTCATTTCCCTTGTGAACAGCTGCAGTAATGGCCATGGTGATGTTATGTGATTCTAAATGGGAAAGCAAGGTATTCTGTGAAACCATCTGGCTCTTAGGATGCGGTCTATATCATGATAATGTTGAGATTCCCTCTTCTAGCTCCTGATTTAGAGACTAGAGCCAAATTCTTCCCTTGCTTACACTTGTATGACTCAATTAGTGTCAACAAGTTTACCCAGTTACAAAGGAAGTCACCATTTAGCTTGTAATATGCACAGTCAAAGATTACTGTTTGTCATGAACGTACCATGAACCTTTATTATGGTCAGTAAGGCTGTGCGGAATTTTGCCAGCTGTTTCATTTCAACACTATTTCGACTCATTTTGAACTCAAACCAGTGAAATCAAAACAAAACAAAGGGCTTTGAAACAGCCTCAAAATGAAACGAGGGCAGTCGAAGTGTTGTGAAAGTTTTGAAACGTTTTGAGTTTCAAAGCTCAAGCTGGGCTAGCCTGCAGGGAAACAGAAAGTAAGGGGGTGGGGGGGAAGGAAGGACTGCTCTGATATTGACTGTGTAGCTGGCCAGTAACTGTCATCCTTCCCTGAGGTCCCTTCTAATCTCAGTGCTCTGGGGGAGGGATGGAAAAACAGCATAAAAGGCAGCATTGTTTGAACTGGCCTGCTTTCTGCCTTGAGGCAGTTACTGAGCTATCTTCCAGAAGCTCAGGAGCATTAGACAACAAAGGCTACTACTACCATTGATTTCCTACTTGCTAGCCTAGCAAGTGGGATTCCATAATACCTTTTGCTTTCTTTCTAGACCCTTTTATTTTATTATTATATTCAATGATTTATTCTTTTCACTTTCATAATTATATTGCATATTATACTATAGAATTTATATAGGAAGACATATATACATTTATATATTTTTAAAAGACAAGAAACTATGAAACACACCACAAAGTGTGATGGAAAGGCAGCTGGCAAGCCTTCAGGGAGGGGCAGAAGAGGGGGTGGAGGAAGAAGTATAAGTTCCCCACCCTCCAAACTGAGATACAACCTCTTTGCTACAACAAGCAGGCATGATACTTTCACTAGTACAGGCAGCAAGGAGAGGGGAGCAGTGCCAGTGCCAGTGCCACTGCCTGTGCCTGAGTCTGCATCCCCTCCAAGAGCATCAGTCATAACCCTCCCCCCCACCGCCACCATGACAACAAGCACCAGCACCAGCATGAAAGTCTCCTCCACCCTCATTTCATTTCCCATGCTGAACCTTCCTGTGTCAGAGGAAGAGCTGGAGCTGGATCTGGATCATTGTGCCCTAGTAAGGGAAATTCTGGGGAAAGAGGGGCAATCATCTGAGTTTGTGCTCCACACCCCTCAAGTTTCTCCTGGAGCCAGGTCTCCTTCCCCTGAAGGCACTTCAGAGGAGGCTGAGGTAGAAGTTGTGGAGGTGAGGGACAGGCTAGGGTGGGGGCGGGAAGGGGGATGTAGCAGTGCAGGTGAAAGTGGGGAGTCAGATGTCTGGCAGGTTGTAGTGTCAGAATTCTACTGTCTATACTGAGTCCCTGAGTTTCTGTACCTAGGAGGTTGATGAAGTGCAGTTCATAGGCTCATCTGTGAAAAGTGGTTTGTAAATCCCCTTTGAGGATCAGGCCTGGGAGATTGGAGACAGGTGGTGTTCTGTTGTTGTCTTTGATAGATTTTTGGTGT
Organism: Alligator mississippiensis; assembly: GCF_030867095.1. Classification (NCBI taxonomy): domain Eukaryota; kingdom Metazoa; phylum Chordata; order Crocodylia; family Alligatoridae; genus Alligator; species Alligator mississippiensis. Next base: position 164,917,138 of record NC_081824.1, read on the forward strand.
GTGCTCATTCTCGTGCACAGTTGTTGTTTGGCGTCTCTACATATTTTCCATCACTTGGTGCCCTGATGGAGATATGTATTGTATTGTGAAGATATCTCCATACTGGAGACATTGTGGGCAGGTTTTGCATGTCTTGTCATGGCATAGCTTGGATCTATTCAGTGTGTTTTGGGCTGTAGGAAGTTGGCTTCTGGTGATGCAGTTAGCAAGGCTCAGTGCTTGTTTGAATTTACAAATCACTTTTCACAGATAAGCCTATGATCTGCACTTCATCAACTTCCTAGGTACAGAAAGTCATGGACTCAATATAGACATTGGAATTCTGACACACTACAATCTGTCAGACATCTGACTCCCCAGGTACCTCTCTATGACCAATGTACTAATACAGACTTCCAGACACTCAAGATCTAGGAGTAGCTATGCCTATGCTCTACTATGGGTATTTACCATGCTTTGGGGCTTTGCTCCAAGAAGGAGGTTTTTTTCCATTCCTGTCGCCACAGGTGCCAGGAGAGTTTGTTTCTTTGTTTTTGTTTGATTTTGGCTTCCTCAGAAACACTGTGTGTTGACTGCAGCCAAGCCTGGGGATTTTAACTGGGGAATTTAACTGATGGAGGTTCCTGGGCAGAGAGTCTTGTCATTTTGTATCAGGATCAGTCCAATCACCACATTTGAGGGCAGAAAGGAATTGTATTCCTTGTTTAGATCGGTACAGGCTGGGGTTTTGACTTCTTCTATACTGGGGGGTGTTGCCTTCTTCATTGGATCTCTCAAGAGTATTTCACCATTTGTTGCAGTAGCAGGATACAACAAATGTTACAGTTGGCCACTGTGATCCCCCTGCTTTACCTGTGGCAGGTTAGGGCATTATGTCTTGTGTTGACTGTGTAGTTTTGAGAAGAGGTTAGACAATAGATTTGTATAAGATGATTTAGGCAAGGATGATCCTTCTTCCTGACTAGATGACCTCTGAAGGTCCCTTCCAGCACTATTTTTATATTATTCTATAGTGGGTGTTGGCAGCATGGTTATTACCAGGAAGTGGGTGCCAGCAGAAAGTTCAGTGCTTGAGGGTGTCACCAGCTAGGCTGATGCTGGAAGATAAATGCCTCTTGAACATTTGTGATGGCGGGGGAAAAGGCCAGCTATCTTGGGGGCAGCAGGCAGAAGACCCTAAAAAGGGTGAAGCTTGGTGGGGAGGGCATGGCCTGCTGATTTGAGGGCAGCAGGTAGAAGCCCATAAAAGTTAGGTGTTCTTGGAGGGGTGTGGCCAGCAAACTTGGTTCTGAGAGGAGCATTCCCTGGAAAGTTCAACCCCAGCCCCAGTGTATCTAGCATCATTCAAGTGGGGACTTCTTGTGCCCCTTGTGCTTCTTGTGACCTAGTCCCTCTCTTATCATGGTGGTGAGTGGCTGCTTCTATGTCCTTGGTCAGAAAGCCCAAGAAGCCCATTTTGATGTAGAGGAAATGAAGAGATGGGGATGGAAGCCAGGTCTGGCTGGACAACGCACATGGCCCAGGGAGGTAATTGCTCAAATGTTCACTCAACACTAGCTAGACCACACCCCACTGCCCTCCTTTCTCTGACATGTACCTAAGATGCCCAGCCTATGACCTTGAGCATTTTGTACCTCATCAGTCAACAAGTGTTAAAATAAATCTGGTTTAGTCAAACCATCCTGAGTATTCCTCAAAGAAATTATCTCTTGCTGAGAAGGGCTGACCATTCCCTCCCCAAATGATGGAATACCTCCCCCACCTTGCTTCCCCATTCACTGTAGTGGGAACCATGACCCTGCCCACCAAAACTACAGCAAGGCTGTATCTACATGTGCATTTATGCTGGCTTAAATTTACTGTGCAATAAGTTATTTCTCAATAAGTGGGAAGAGGCTGGCATCTGCATATACAGGTGTTAAATCGCATTAATGCTGTGTGTGGACTGACTTGGGACTAAAGTTAGTCCCAAGTCAGTTCATACACAGTGTTACTGTGCAGTAAGGTGTCTACATGTGTGTTACTGAGCAATAACTAATCAGGCACAAATTTCATACCTGCAGTGTGCAGGTATCAAATTTACACTCAAGTCAGTGTAAGTTGCCATTTTTACTTCACAGTACAGGCTTGCACATGTAGACATGTGCCCATGCTGTGCAGTAATTTCAGTTACTGTGCAGTCAATGTGCATGTGTAGACATGCCCCAAGAGTCATAAGTGACACCCCCTGCAGTGTTCCATTCAACCTGCTGTCAATTGCTGCCTGGCTGGATTTTAATTACAAGGCTGGTCCAAGCACCCTTGTTGTAAGACCACCAAGCTCTGCATCCCCTACTGTAGCCTGTAAAGTCACCAAAACAGGCTATTTAATCAGTGGGAAAAAACTAAGAAGCAGTGACAAATGTTGGGTTTCTGAGTGCCACACCATGCCATACCACACAGATAGGTGACATATAACATGTGTGTTTAAGTCCCCATTGGTGATCGGGCTCTGCTTGATAGGGAAGGAGGGTCCCTACACCTCCCACGGTGCTCATGCACCTGCTCTGATCCCTTCAATTGGAGAGGGGTTACATCTTGGAGTACCACTCGGGTTACATTTTGGGGGCTCATCTGGGATCCCATGTAGCTGGAGCTAGAATATTACTCGAGCACTGTGTACCCCTGTAGAGAGAGAGAGAGAGAGAGCCAGCAGGAGACATGTCCAACACCGACAGGTCTACCTTATCCTCCCAGAGTGATGGGACTGTGCAGGGGGGAGCAAGGCAACCTGCTGATACTGAGGCTACCCCAGAATGGGTGAATGTTTTCCAACAGATTCTGTGAGAGGTGACCCATTTCCCCAGTGACCAGGTGGCCTAGAAGAGACTCCAGAGTTTCTTGGGAACCCTTCCAGTCCCTGCAGGGGAGGAAGGATTTGACTCTTGGCACTGCCATAGTCCAGAGACTTTACTGACTTGGCAAATACCTGATGAGAATAAGCAACGCCATCTGCTGGATGGCCTGAGGGAGCCTGCCTTTGGGGTTGTGAGCACTGCCAAACTCTGGAACCCTGTTATCACCACCCAGCAATGCTTGCAGGTCCTTCAGGATGTTTTGAGCCAACCCACTGGGAGTTGGGGGGCATACTACAAATTACTGGGAACTTTCCAGCACAAAGGCAAGACTTTTTTAGCATACATCCTGAGCTTAGAGCCAGTGTTACAACTCCTGGTTGTAACACTGGAGCGCTTAGTGTCACCAACGCCAATCAGCTATGGCTCTGGCAAATTCATATTGGGGCATGGTATAGTTCAAACTTACTCTGAAACCTCAACTTAGCAGGGAGCAGGAGCAGCCCACCTGACTTCAGTCACCTCCTCCAAGAGATTCAGGAAGAGGAAGAGATATCCAGACTAAGAGAGACTATGTGGGTCCTGGAGGATCTTTTCCCCCCAGAGAGGGCCCATGGGTTGGGTACTAATGGTGGTTCCCCATGAGGAAACATTGTTGGGAGTGGAGGACAAGCCAATGGCTCCAGCACTAGCAGCTGCCGTGGCCAGGACCCCCCGCCAGGACTCAGCCCTCCCCCCATCGTCATGCCTCAGGAGGACCCTGGCCCCGTACCCACTCTAGGGCCTCAGGGTTCTGCTATAGATGTGGGGAGCTGGGGCACCTGGCTCAGGAGTGCACACAGCCCAAGAACCCTGAATTAATATTTGAAAGGTTAAAAGGGCAGTGGAAAATGGGGAAGGGGCAGACAATGGAGTCAGTTCCACTCCAGACCCAGACACACTCCCGCGCGTTACCCTCAGTAAATTCACTGCCAAAGGGGCTAGTGGGACCCCATGCAGTGGTCCCCATGGCTGTGACTGGTAACCCATGCCAGGCCATTCTAGACAGCGGGTCCCAGGTTACCATCCTATTTGGATCCTTCTATGAGGAACATCTGAGACACTTGCCTTTGCTTCCCCTTATGGGGCTGGGACTTTGTGGCTTAAGCCAGAAGCAGTATCCTTACAGGGGTTATGTGAATGTGAGGTTAAAATTCCCTGCTGAAATAGCTGGGGTGGAGGAAGAAGTGTCAACCATCACTCTAGTATGCCCTGATCCAGGGTGGATGAAAGAAGCCACTCTCATTGTAGGGACCAACTCCAGCCTTTTTCAGGTTCTTGCTCACTACTGTAAACAACAGGCTGGCCCAGGTCACCAACAATAGTTAATGATGCATACCTTGTGCTCAGAGGCATATGACTGATGGGAGCATAGAGAAATGTGGGGTCACCCTGACGTTGTGGGGACCCTGCACTTCTCTGGAGCAAAGCCCCAATGAGTCCCTGCACAGGGCCAATGGGCTTTGCCTACTTTATGTAATTGGATTGAGAGGAAGGAAAACAATAAGCTGCTGGTGGTGGAGACCCCCACTGGGAGAGAGAGACCTGGTGCACTGAGGGTCCCTGATGGTGTGATCAAGACAAAAGGGCTCAACCAAGACCCGCTTACAGTAATAGTGGTTACCCCAACCTTGAAAGATATTGTGGTCCACCCGGGATAAAAGGGCCTTGATAAAGGAAGCTGAAGTGTTGAAACTGGGGCAGGGGCTGCACCTGTGCCACTTACCCCAGGGCACGCTGTCTACAAGGAAAACCAGAGTGGCTTGGGGGTGCAGGGAGGGGGAGGTCACTTCCACTCCAGTTCACTCAGCACCCTCTCTCCCCCACTGTCCAGCTCTTGAACTTCGGTGGACAATTGGATGTGGCTCCCAGGGTGAGTAACTCTGGCCACCTTTGCCTTTGACACTCTCATCTGAAATCAACAGTCTCCCTGGGAGACACTGTAGACCCCTGGGCCCTGAGTGACAGGAGAGGCTTCCCCCAGCACTAGGTATTATTCCCCTGGCCATAGGGAACAAGGGTCCTGTATGTGGCACCCCTGGAAGCAGTGGTAGGGCTGGCTCCCCACAGTGCCTTAACTGATAGCACAGGGAATGAGAGGCAGACCAGGCACAAGAGAGGTGGGGTCAGAGATACAGTGACCCTGGTGGCTGATGGCAGAAGGGGCAATCAGACATGTCATTTCTGGAGACAGGGAGTGGACAGTATGACTGAGACCAGGGCACCTAAAACAGAAAGGCAGGACCACCCTGAAGCCCATAGTTCTCCTTGATTCAGCCACCCCCTCAGCACTGCCGGCATTCCCCCCATGAATGCAGGCCTCCCACAGCAGGACTAGGACAGTCTTAGTGAAGCACCTCCAACTAGCAGTACTAGGACAGTCCTAGTGAAGTATTTCCGAGGTCAGGTCAAGGGGATGAGTGCAGCTGATCATTCCACTGTATCAGACCATCTCTGCAACAGGGCACAGAAATCTCTACCTCCTCCTCTCACCATGCTCGAGACCCATGGAAGAATATGTCTGGACCCTAAGACCATAGTCTCTAAGGAAAATTATAGCCACAGTAGGGAAAGGCAGCTGCCATACCTGATCTCAAGGCTGGAGGCACCCCCACAAGTGTGGTCAAGGGTTGCATAGTCAGGTTCCCTGCAGAGGAAGAGGAGGAGCCAGAGCCTGTTGACAAGGATATTCCGGTCCCTCAGAGGCTGATGGTCCTGGCAGTGGAGCTAGCTTCTGCACTGCACAAGTCCACATCCTTGCAATCCTCTCAGGGGGACAGTGAGTTGGGGATCACCCATCTGTCCTCTACCTATGCCAAGACAATTCTAGTAGATCTGTGGTAAGCGGCTAGTATTCACTTTGGATTTGGATTTGGCCAATTCAGGGGACAGTGATTCGATTCAGTGATCCAAATCACTGTCCCAGATAGATTTGGCCAAATCTGATTCAGAGATTTGGTTGCTGCTGAATCTCTGAATCTGTGAATCAGCCAAATCCATCCCCTGCCCCTCTCCCAGATTGGCAATGGCTACCCCACCCACCCCAGCTCCAGCTCTTTGCAAAAAAAAAAGCCCTAGATCACCAGGTGCTGCCGGGCAGGGGGGTGATCCCTGCTGACCCCAAGTGCCCCAGCTGTGTGGGGGCTCTGCTACGAGCCCCCTGACTCCATCCCTCACTTCCCCAGCCCCACCCAGGCCAGCTCCAGGCCTTTAAGGAAAAAAAAAACATTGAGAAAACCCTCACACTCAGTATTTCTGACAGAGGGGGTGATCACCACTGCCCACTATTGCTCTGCACCATGTGGGGGCTCTGCATGAGCCCCACACAGCCCTGAGGCTGCTGCAGGAGCTGGTGAGTCCTGGGACTTTTCTTGGGTTTTTTTCTTAAAGGGCTGGAGCTGGCCCAGGCAGGGCACCTGGGGGGGGGGTTGGGAGAGCAGGGGGGAGGTCAGGGGCTCATGGTAGAGCCCCCCATGCAATGTGGGGCAGTAAGGGGAAGCAGGGATTCCCCCCCTACACATACAGATCCAGCAGCACCCGGTGAGCACCAGAGTTTTCTTTAAAGGGCTGAAAGCTCCTCCAAATCGAATCACCACCTGAAGCTTCGCACAGCCCTAAATTCTGGTCTTCACTCTTGGGAGTGGACCTAGGGAGTTGGGTCCATCACCTCCACACAGTGCCTCAGGTTTCCAGTGGAGGATTCTGTCCTATTGCCATGCCCCACCAGTTTCCAATCCTATCCACCCTCCCAGGTTATCTCACCCCTACCCCACAACCACTGTTTCCTGGTTTGCACCAAAGTGAATAGGCATCAGTTTCTAATGGGGTTCATATTCAGCAGCTTTTATTAAAGAAGCTTATTTTTTGCAGCTTAGAGCAGATAAACTGAGCCACATCTCTTTCTTGTCTGTCTTCACCTGTGCCCAGGTGTTTGCCCCTCCCCAGGCTAATGTCCCCCTGGACAGGCTTTTCTTGACCCCAGCCACTTCAGAAAAAGATTGGCTATGTGAAGCCTAGAGACGGAGCACTGCACAACTTAGACCAGTTCATCTGCATGCTTGCATGCACCCTTAGTAAGTCTTCCTTTCTGGAATTTACTACTGGCCCAACATCATCAGAAATAATCCAGACAGGGGGAAAAAACAATTAAAACAAGTTAATTTGCTTCTCTAAATCATGCCAAGTGTGTCTTCTAATTTCAGGTTAAATTAAGTGGCAGTGTTAATAGTTTCTGTTAGTGAGTGCTAAATAGCTCAACTACACATCATGCACACACACACACACGCATGTTTCCCCTTGATTAATTTAATTATCATGCTGTATTAAAATCAAGCAAGTAATTAAAACCTACATCCAGGGTAAATGTTTATGTCCTTCATACTCTACATTTTGCTTAGCGCAAGGGTCATGAAATGATAAAATTGACGATATTTTCTAATATCTGTTTTGGAAGTCTCTCTCATTCTGCCTCACTCTCTCCCTCTTTCTCCCCCCCCCCCCACACGTACAACATTCCAGATGCATTTATTTATTTATTTATCTACCTGGCATGGTTTTATGATGTCTAATAATTCATATCCGAAAACAGCTCATATCTAGACAACATATTTTTCAGGCTTATTTTGCCACTGTTGTAGCATATGTTCGTATTACTTTAGTTGTTTTTATTTACAGCTTTAATTTATTGATTTAATTTACTTAAATAAATCATCTTATAATTATGACATTAATTTATAGCTAAAGACAAAAATATTAACAGTATTACAAAAAACCATGAAGTAGTTTGATCTTTAATTAACCTGAGCTTGGCAAGAAATGAGACAGAAGCGAAAAACTCACAATAAATTCTACCTTTAACAGAAACAATAATTTTACTTCCAGCCTGAGTGGTCTTAGAGGTAGGTGAAAATATATATTGAATACTACCAATTTTCCCCTAGTAAAACTTTAATACATGCTCTCCTGTCCTGACTGTAGAAGGAATCCCCATTCATGAATGCACATAAGCTTGGGCTTAATTTTAAGTGTGTGGTTAAAGTCCATAGAATGGGGATCTCTTCAATGGGATTAAAGCACATTCTAATTGCTTTTCCTGAGTTGGTCCTTATGTCACAAGAGAATGAAAAGTTACAGGAAGAGAGAAATGTATTGGTGCAAATAGGTATTAAGATGTTTGTTAACATTTCGATACTTTCTTTTTTCCCCCCAAAGCTTAAAATCCCTTCTCTGTGGCTGCCATGGCATTGCCATATCCAGTCAGTCATCAAAATGAACAGTTTTTATTAATCTCTGTAATTAGTGTCAATAGTATTCAAGCACTATGCAAACACTCATGCACAGAGGAAAAACTCAGTGCCCCCTGAAGCCACAGAAAGCAAAGACAAAATATTATATAAAAAGGAAAAAAATGTTCCTTAAAATGTGCTACCTGGAATATATCTGCTAAACAAAAAGCCAGTGAAGTGACTCTAAAGGCATAAAAATTCCTTACAGCTAATAAGCAAGAAGAAAAAAAGAAGAGCCAGCCCTAATGGAGTTAATTAAATATACCCCATGAGTAAAGGCTTAAAACATAGTATTAGAAGGAGGGATTTCTTCATGATGAGCCCACATATCACTTCTAGCAGTAAAGCTAATGGAGTGGGTCTGCCTGTTCTAACAATAGTCATGTCAACAGTTTTACTGTGTGCTGTCAGCTATTGCTTCTGCTGATGGAGGCTGGACTTAATGGAAGACGCACTGTCTCCCTTGAGGCATTGGCAGCAAGAGCTAGAAGGGTGCTGGCACCCCAGACTCATAGGTATTGTTTCTAGCAGACGCCTACCAAGCATATTTTGTGCCCTGAGCAACAGCGGTGGAAGAGACAGTGGAGATTGCCCCCTCTAAATGAGGGCCAGAGCCTGGTGCTCTATTCACCCACTCTTAATTATACGGTTGATTTCCAGTGATGGAGAAAGAGTGAGGATTACTTAAGTGGGATGGCCTCCCTAGTAGCAATTACTACTACACCTACTACTAGTTCCTCTTGTTCCTTCTTCTTCTTCTTCTTCCTTCTCCTACTATTATTACTATTAATCATCCTCATCATCATTTTAGATGCATTTCTCATTTCTTTTCCTTTTCTTTAAAATGATCAGTTGACTGTTAATAGTATTCCCCTCATAGGTTCATTGGTTTAAGGCTAAATTGCTTACTGAGCTGTATTGCAGGCTTTTCTTCTCAAGTAGCTTTTATTTTTAATTGCTTATTTACCAACCAGTATGCTCATTCTATTGGAGCTATAGACTACTGTGAATTGACAGGGGGCTTGGCTGTACATGCTGTAGAAAAAGGTAAACATAACTAGGCCTGCTCAGTGGAGGAAGCTAAAATTGAATACATAATACAATATGTTCTGATTTAGGGTTTTCCATAGAGAATATTGCCCTGATACATAAAAGTACTTACTCACCTATAGCTCCTATACACATGCACAGAGCCTGCTCCAATGCACTAGAAATCCAGGGTGTTGGAGCAGGAGCACAGAAATTGACGTGCTCTAGCAGCCTTCCACGTCATGTATCAGCATCCCAATGCATCTCTGTGCTGAAAAAATGGCAGTGGGGCACTTTGAAATAAAACGCATTCATTCAATGAGTTTTAGTTCAAAGTGCCCTGCTCCCATTTTTCAGCATGGGGACACTGATACACATGACACACAGGCAGTTTTAATTAGTGTGGCTTGCTAATTAAAGGGCCTAGTGCCACGTCCCACAGTGGATGTAAAAATGTCTCTAATTCCCAAATAAATCAGGGGGAATTATTAGGTCCTTAAGTATAGTATATTTAGGATTTGCACATTCTGCCTTCATGGCAAGAGGCAGGATTGAGAGATCATACATTAATCCTATTGTGCCTTATTGCCAGTGCAGAAGGAGCCCAATCCCAGGCTCCCTCTGCACCAGCAAGATGCAAGCTCCCATGGCTGGGAGCCCCATACACCTCAAAAATGTGTACTAATTTTGTCGCTGGTTGCATGGGGCCTGGAAAACACCAAGGGTATAGGGATTACCCCTGTAATGATCCTCCAGCCCCAGGGTTTCAAGCACCCCAGAGCCTTATTATGGCAGCTGCAATCCCCAGGGTCCAGGGGTTTCTCACACCCCCAAGCCCTAGGATCCCTAGGCAGCCATGGTCCCCAGAGCTCAAAGGTGAAAACAACCCTTGAACTCTGGGGAGTGCAGTTCCACCCTGTACTTTCCCTATTAAACCCATATATGGTTAAGTTCCAATTGGTCTTGACTCTATAGGGGATAGGAAGAGAGCTGCTCCCCCATAAGTGGCTACCCCTCTTATAATGCACTAATATCTGCTAAATCCCTTAATTTGGAGAGAGGGTACCTCATCTGAGTACCACCCAGGTTACATTTCCCACCTGGGTTACCCTTCCCCTCCCAGCCCTGCCAGTCCCCCTCACGCCTGCCCCGCCTCCCCAGCCCTGACAAACCAAAAACCCAGTACAACAAAAAGTAGAGTAAAAGCTCTGTTATCTGGCACCTTACAAGCTGGCATGTTCTATTAACTGGCATGCCATCCTGTAAGGTAAAGTGAAACCAGTTTCTCTGAGCCCCCACAGCCGGAGGGAAAGCAGCCTGCACTGCTGAGCTCCCATGACCTGGGGCACAGAAGGTTGCATGGAGCCGACCTCCCTGTCCCGTGGGGCCTGCAGGGCCTGCAGGAGGGTCAGCTATGCTGTGGGAGGGTCAGTGATGCTGCAGGAGGGGTGGTGACACCCCAGATGCAGCGGGAGAAGCAGTGGCCTGAACAGGCAAGGATGCCTGTTCAGGTCGCTCAATTAACTGGAATATTTTGTTATTTGGTATCCCCCATTCCCGGGGGATGCTGGATAACAGTGCTTTTACTGTAATTTTAATTAGCCTGAGTCTTGAACTGCCTGACTCATAACAATCTGATCTTTGCCCCAAAATACATGCAAACACAGGGAACATTTTTGGGGGGAATCCAAAAAAGTTGCATTTTTCATTCATCTGAACCTTGAACTAGATCACCAGTAAAAAATTGCAAGATTAGCCCCTAGAGTCTTGTTGAAGTATTACAATAGAGATTCAATGGATTTCCATGTGAACCCAAGCAGCACCTGGTGGTGTAATAGGTGCAAAGCAGGGAAAATCATGTTTTTGGGTGTAAGTCAGATCCACATTGAAAATTGAAAATGATAAAAAAATCCCTCATGGAAGAAATTCAGGAGCTAAAAATAAAACATATCTGAGGTGTTTTACGTTACCACGATAAAAAAAAATCTAAAATGATAAAATTAGCCGAAAGTTTGGATCTACATATGCTATTTAGCTAGCTTAATGGTGATTTTTGTCGCATGGACACAGGAAAAATGTAACCTGGTATCAGGAGAGGTGTAACATGGACAAGCGCCCATAGGCATTACTTAGTGTTCATAACAGAAGAGTGTCCATTTGAACACCCTTCACCAAATATTAGTATTCCTACTCCCAAAATCATACCCCACAGTATCTGGTATGTCACCAAACAAGGAGTGTGTGACTCTGTGTGTATCTACAGAATCAGATCCAGGATTTTAAAAAGGGGGGTGCTGGACTAGCAAATGGAGCTGCAGGACAGCCTGCAACACCCTTCAGGGCCCTCCTTGCCCTCCTGCCCACCAAGGTGGATGGACTGCACCCCAAGAGCAACACCTGGGGACTTTAAATCAAGAAGAAAACAAGCATTCTTACTCTCCCTTCCCCTTTCTGTTCCAAGGCAAGTCCTCTGCCCATCTCCTCCCCTCCTCTCTCTTCCCATTCCCCTTCCCTTGTGTGCTGCTGCTGGTGTGCCCACAGTCCCAGGGAGTGAGTAGAATTCCAGTCCTGCTCCAGCTGGGCTGCACAGGGGTGAGGCTCCCCATGCCTACTACCAGGCTGTCAGGCAATATCTAGGAAGGAGCAAGTATGTAGAGGGAACCTGCCACCATCTCTGTCCTGGGCTGAGTTCAGCCAGCCCCCTGTGCACCCCAGCTGCAGCGAGACAAAAACTCCCCTCATGCCCGGAGATGCAGGGACACTGGCAGTGGAAAGCAAGAAATGGGAGAATGGGAAAAGAGCATGTGCACTGAACATAGAGGGAAAAGGGGCAGGGGGGAAATGCACCTCTTTGGATCCCCTCCTATATATCTGCATACATACATACACCCTCTGAATTCCCTTCTATACATGTACCCCCTATGGATCCCTTCCTATACAATGTTCCCCCTGTGGATCCCCTCCTATATATTTACATACACACATACTTATATCATGTATATGTGTATACATATACATGTAGATATATACACATACACATAGAGTCAAAGTAATTGACATTGTTTGGACCACAAATTTAGAATTAGAAATATCAGCTTCTTTAAGTTTGAGAAAGAAGCTTCTTAGCCAATCACTGCTCTTAAGAAATGCTATAAAATGCTTCCAAATGAAGCCATTTGCAGTGTGCAACAATAAGTTTTATTGGCCCTACAAAACTAGGGAACTATGCTATGCATTTCTGAGTGCCAGTGCAAATACATAGCATGCTTGTAAAAAGTATAGCAGCTTAAAGCAGTATATCTTTATGTGAGATAGATATCAGAAAAAGAAAAAGATCATGCAATAACAACAGAAGGCAGAACAGGGTGGCAATACAGCTGTGGACCAGATCTGGCCCACCAAGGGATTGTGTCTGACCCACAATAGGTCCCTTGGCTTTGCCCAGTCGAAGCATGGAGGGCAGCCTCAGCCACGGTGCATACAGCCAGTCCTGCCACCCCTGGGTGTGCAGCAAGGTGGGGACAGTGAATTGGCCAGACTCACTTCCCAGCAGCCCCAGTTGCAGCAGTGCTGCTGCCACTGACCCCCAGCTTATCCACTATGCTTCCCGGGCACCCCAGATCATCCACTCTGTACCCACCACCAGGGGCGAGACCCACGTGAGAAGGGCACATGGCCAGGCAGATGGAATGGGGTCACAGGTAGGTGCAGAAAGGCATCCAGGAGCAGGACAGGTGGGCAAGGCCAGGATCACAGAGTGGGATCACAGGGCAGTGACAGCGCAGGGCCAGGACCCAAGGCAGAGCCATGATCTGTTGCTTGCACATCCCTGTGACAAGCATTGGTTCCATGGGCATGGGAGGGTAGCAAACCATGGCTCTGCCCCAGGGGCTGGCCCCATGTTGTCTCCACCCTAAAATCCCAACCCTGGCCCCACCTGCCTGTCCCAGTCCTGGACACAACTCTCTGCCTTCCACCCAGGTGAGCATGGAGCAGTGTCACTCAGGGAATTTTGGTACACTGTTGGGAGGGAGAGAGGGAAGGGGTGCTGGCCCAGCCTGCGACTGCTTGGCAAAATTCCCTAAGTGGCTCTTTGGCCCGAATAAATTCCTGCCCCTGTTATAGACTAATGTGTTCAGAGAGGCATGAGCTTTTGTGGGCTACGACCTACTGTGCAGATGCTACAGATGAACTGCCCTGCATTCTAACATCTAACACAGCAAAACATGTCTACATAGTAATAGTTATAGACAGAATCTTGACAAACATCACATAGAAAGCTTTGATTACCAGGCAAGGGTACTAGAAGGCAGTATGTTGAGTCCAACCAAAATTTCTTAATTTCTTAATTTCACATCCCCCACTGGGATGAAAGTTCATCTCACAGAAGGATATTATCTCTAAGAGCTATCTTTAGCAAAAATATTCTGTCATTATACATTGATGCTCTGACTAGAGGTAGCCGAAAAGTAGGGTTGTGTGAAACAGGTTGTTTTTTATTCAGATTTGGCACAAATTGGGGACAGGGATTTGATTTGTTGATTTGGATCACTTTCCCTGGTTTGATTCAGCTGAATCCAAATCTGAAGATTCGATGCTAGTTCAGAGAATCAGCAATTCAGCCATAGACACAGCTTTAAATGTTTTTTTACATACCTCAAAGTACCAGGTGTGGCTCGTGAATGCTGCAATGCTGGAGTAGATGGGGTATCCCACAGGAGTGGGGGGGGGTGGTGGCCAGAAATGAACCGGATGTACTTCCAGGTCCACTTCTGGGTACGCGACCAAGTGCACTTGGCCCACCCCAGCTTGGCGATCAGCCATGAGGGGACGCCGGATGCCCCCCACCCAGACCTAGGAGGCACCAGTTGCCGAGCTAGGGGGGTACCAAGGGCCCCCCAGGGCGCTCCCTGGCACACCCAGAAGTGGACTGGAAGTGCTTTTGATCCACTTCTGGGTCTGCCACTGAGCGCACTGCAGAGCCCCCCACACTCCTGTGGGACATTCCATCTGCCCCACTATCGCAGCATTCACAAGCTGCCTGGTACCTTGAGGTATGTAGAAAAAATATTTAAAGCTGTGTCTATATCCGAATTGCTGAATATTTTTGAATCTCTCAGAATCAATTTGAAGGGTTCCAATTCAATTCAGAGAGATTAAAGGGTCTCTTTATTCGATTCAGATTCAGAGATTCAGCCACTGAATCGGGCCGAATAGCTACTGAATTGAATTAGGAACTGAAGCTTTGCACAGCCCCACTGAAAAGCAGAATTTCATCCTGACAAATCCAAATTTGAGATAAATAAATTAGCCCCAGGATAAACAAATCAACAAATTGAATTATTTTTCAGGAAAAAAAATCTCAAGGAAAGAAAGAACTGTTCATCTTAGTCCCCAAGCTGACTGATTCCTCAAATAAATTAAGGAGCTGACTGTGCTAGGTTTTAAGAAGTCTATCAACTATGAGTCTGGTAGCCAAGGACATTTACTATGATCTAGTAATTGAATACCTAGAAGGAATCTACCACATCCCGGAAAAAAATTAAATGACAGTATCATTCACAGTAGAAAAGTATTTTCCAGTAATATAGTTTTGTTTAATACCATTCTTGTTTATTATGGAAAAGAAAATTAGTGGGGGGTGCTTCCATTTTTGGTGGGTAACTTGGGATACATTAAACAGATTGATTCTGGGAGAAGTGTTGCTCAAAACTTTCTGTAAATGATCTTGAAAGTGTCTCAAATTGAAGTACATACATTTGCTACTAATAACTGAAAATCTTGTACTACTAGTTTACTGCTACCACTGTGTTTGGCTCTGCATAATCTACAATATAGTCTCACAGTATTTTGTGTTTTCCTTAAAACACCAGATCCTAAGTCCATATGTATGCATAAGGATCTCATCATCTTTTGGTTTTTTGCTTTGGTTTTGTTTTTGTTTTTTGCTAAGTAAGCTTTTAAGCCCTCACAGTGATAAAGAAAATTGTGAAACCATGATTGCTAGCAGCTTTCACATTGGAGGACAAATAAAAAGAGCCCCCCAATTTTTTTTAAATGTTTTTAAGTGAATATCATTCTTTTTCAAGGTCTATGTAGTAATCACTGGGTTCAAAAAAGAGATGTACATGAATGAGAAGAACTAAACCAAGTTTTATTGTGAAGTTGTAGGCAAGCTTGCTGCAGGCCCTTCAGCTCACAATAACTGACTGGTTAGCTAGCAGCTTCCTTACTGAGTGACCATCTTTCAATTCCCGATCTCTAATTAGGGATCATCTCCAAACTACAACCTCTATCACCACATCTTCCCTTTTTAACAATAGCTACAAAATCAATTAGCACAACAATCAATTCACACTCATCTACAGAGAGGAAATTACTAGCACATCACTTTGGAGTGAATCTTTAGCCACTCTTTTAATAAATCTCTGAGGCTTTCAGGAGGCTTCACTTTCTTCTCAGACTGATGAAGTGTCAGATCCAGTTTCTGGTTTGTTGTTGGTAAGAAGCTTTTTCTCCAAAATTTGATAGACTTGAATCCTTTAACTGGGATCTGTCTGACTTGTACTTTTGCAGCTATTCTTCTGCACATAGCACAAAATTAATTAGCTGCAGACTGCTGAGAATTATTTCCCTTTTTGTGTATGTGTCTGTAGTTACATTTCTTCCCATAAGAGTATGATTGTTTCTTATGTTCTGGAACAACTGCTTTCTTCCTAAGAAAATTGTCCAGATTTGGGCTGTGACAGCCACAAGGACTATCAGACATACATTTTGTGTCTTCTTGTACTACAAGCACATGCTTAACTACCTTCAGTTTCTCACAAGCTGCCAGATTGAAAATTGGTGTCACCTCCGTAGGTTCCACAATGAAGGGGAGTTTGTACACTCTGTTTTTATTTTGGACGATAGCAATGCATCTCCCTTTCACAGGTATATTTGTTCCTGAAGAGCCAGTTCTTTTGATGTTTGTTGGACTCACTTTGGGCCTCAATTTAATTTTCTGTATATTCTAGTAAATTATTAACTTGAACTCTGGTGTCCAGTTCAAATTAACCATTGTTCCTTGTACATCCACTGGCAAAATCCAATCCTTCTTATTGGTTTTGTTTGATTCTACCAGATCTATATAAAATTATTCTGGTATGCTTTCAACTTTATGCACTTGAGGGTTTTGTGCTTGTGATCTACAGTACCTGGAAAAATGGTTCCTCTTTTCATAGTTAAAATGCAGCTTTTCCAAGTGCAGAACAGCGCTTGGGGTCACATTTTACAAGAGTGCCATTCTTTTTTGATATACAGTACTGCTCAAATGTGGACAGTATTTTACTTAGGGCATATCTACACAAGTTTAATGTGCATTAGCCTGATTTAAGGTGCATTAAGTGCCTGGTCCTACACATGCGCACTGTTAATGCACCTTAAAATGGTGATTTAAGGCTATTCAAGCCTATATTTGCAGGTATCAAATTTATGCGCAAATAGCTAAATCACATCAGTGAATGTGTAGACACACTAATGCACATTAATAAGGTGTGTGTTCATTGACTTGGGACTAGGTTTAGTCCCAAGTCAGTCTGGACACCCACATTAATGTGCATTAGCATGTGCATGTGTAGACACGTGCCCAGATCACTTTAAGGCACCTTAGGCTAGTGTGCATTAAGCTTAGGCATGCATAAAAGCACTTATAGACACACCCATAACTTCCTATTTTGACCTTTTTGTGTCAAATCTTTGTCTGAATGTCCTCCAGTTCTCTAGTATATTGTTATGGTTACCATATTTCCAGTTCCTAAAAAGAAGACAACTGCTGGGGGGAGTATATGAATGTAGGCAATGGTGGAGTGAGTCTGGCCCCAGTGCAGACCGAAGGGAGAAGGAGGGGAGGCCTGTGGCATCCCCCACTCTGGGCTTGGACTCCCATGTTGTGCGAGTTGCTCTGGCTATGCCCCCACACCCTGGCAGCATCTCCCAGGTACCCCACTCCCAATAGATTTACCTGAATCCAGCTGCTGGGGCTTCTCCCACCACTCCACCTGGCTGTATGCCAGCCACATGCATGTGAGCATGCAGATGCATGTGGAGCCCCCTGCCTCCAATCGCCCCAAGTAGCTCCTTGCAGGCTGGAAAGCTTCCAGCCTACAAGGGGAAACCTGTGGTTTCCTCCTTTAAAGAGGAAACCCCATGTTTTTCTGCAGCAAACAGAAAACCTGGATCCCTGGTAAACATGCACGCCACTGGGGCAAGCTGAGAAACGCATTTCTACCAGCAAAATCCAGGACATCTGTTCGTATTTCAAAAAACCGCCCAGACAGATATCAGAAGACCCAAAAAAAGGACATGTCTGGGAAAACCGGGATGTATGGTAACCCTACATATTGCCCAACAGCAGAAGGGTAGGTGTAGGCTCCAAAACTTTCATGAATACCTTGCCTTTGACTTAGACTATAACTGTGCAAAAAAGATAACTTCCACAGACCTGTGTCCTTCTCTGTGGCTGTGTTGCTCCACTTGTCTCAGGTTACAATTTCTTCTTCACTTTGGATCTCAAATTCTTTCAAGGGTTTTCTTATTTGCTACTCCTGATACTATGTAGTCATTACCAGTTTCAACACATACATGAATGAAAAGAACTAAAAAAAGCTTTTTCATGGAGCAGCAGGCAAGCTCTCTGCAAGTATTTTGTCTGGCTCAAACTAACTCACTGGTTAGCTGCTTCCTAACACCTAAGGGAACCTCTCCAAACTATGACCCGTATCACCAGAGCCTAATTTGAGTTTTTCAGAACTCAAGGTATATGAAACAGCTGTTGCCCGCATAAAGGAAAGACGACTTTAAAAATAGTTGGAATAAGGGAAAACTAAAGGCTTGGCACCCTGGAACTGAAATGCAGCACAGAAAAGGGAGAGAAGCATGATGGAAAAGGATACACAGCTAACATGATAGCTTGTAATGAATCACTGAGGCATTTAAGTAATCCTCTAAGCACATTAGACTTTTGTAGTTATATAAGGTTTAACTTTATAAATAAAATCAAAATACAATGAGAAAAAGAACTCCAGGTAAGATAATGATAGTTCTGTATGTAAATTCTCATTCATTGCTCTGAGAATAAAGTTCCTGATGCTCCGTCACCTCCTCCCCCCACCCTTCCTGTTCTCTTATTCTTTTTGACACAGTCACTGTTCTGAGTTTACACTCTGCCCTTTCCCTATCTCTCTAGAAATAAAAATTAATGGCATTAATGAGATCATAAGGAGTTTATACTATGCAATAAAACTGTGCAACTAGCTCCAAATACAAGGAGTTCCCATTTACCTGCTGATATTTTATTTGAAACCTAGTGACGGGTTTTGTAGTTTTAATGTCACAGTAATTTGGCCCTGACATTTTTTTCAGTTGACCAAAAAAGTGGGAGGAAAAGAGCTCTTGACATAAGACGATGGTTCTGAGACAAGGTGACCTGGATTTCTGGAACAGAAATGGCAGTTATATCAAACAACTCATCAGTCAGAGCTATTCCAATCATAGCTGGATTGCCCACACTTCCTGAATTTGATACAACTACACAGTGTAAGATGTTGGGCTGATAATGCATTTTACCTGTCTCCTTTGGAACGTTCTCCTTGCATCAATGCATACAGAACATGTTATTTTATAGCCTCAATTAAACAAAGCTGTTACATACTTCCGTATGTTAAAATTAACTATTTGCTTATGCACTTTGTTAAACTGAGGCATAAATCATCATATTCTAAAGTTATTAATAAAGACCTTAAGTACTTTGCTGAATAGGAGCCTTGGTAATGGAACCAAAAGCCAGTGAAGAAGGGAGGATGACAGAAATATTTACCCTGTGAAGCAGCAGAAATACAAAATTATAAAAATGACCTAATGGTGTGGTTTTTTTTTCTATGAGATAATGTTTGAGTTTGAAAACATGTTATCATGATATTTATCATGACTACAACCCAGTACTAAATGATACAGTGAAAATCAAGGACTTCTCTTTGCCATTGAAGACTAAGTTACTATAGTTTAGTTTTCACTTACCACAAGATAAGAGCATATACACAAGAAGTTTCCACGCTACAGTAAATTAATTGTTCATCTGTCCATACTGCTAGTCCACAGCTTCTGTGCCTAACCTTGATGGGCAAGGACACTAGAAGGGAGTAGTACCCTGAATCCAACCAAAAGTTCTTATCCACAACATCCCATATTGGAATGAAAGTTAATCTCAGAAAAGGATATTATGTCTAAGAGTTGCCTTTAGCATACAATATTCTGTCATTACGCATTGATGCTCTGACTAGAGATAGCTGAAAAACAGAATTTCATCCTGACAAACCCAAATTTTGAGAGGGAAAAATGGTCCTGAGTTAAAAGTCAACAAATTGAATTATTTTGCAGGGGATAATTCTCAAAAAAATATCTGGGTTAGAAGAACCAAATAAGAATTTGCAGCTTAGTCTCTAGGGTGACAAATTTCCCCAATAAATTAGGGAGCAGATGACCCTAGGTGCTGGGAACCCTAGCAACCATCAGTCTGCCAGCCAAGATGCTAACTATGATGCAGTAATTGAATCTCTAGATAGAATTTACAACATCCAGCAGGAAAATTAAATAATAATATATTCACAATAGAAAGCTGGTTTCCAGTGCTACACCTTAATCCTGTTTATTTGTCCAGGGTTCAATTTGCCAGTTGAAGACCTTTGAAAAATAACCTTTTTTTCTTTTTTTTAATGTCTAAATGCATTATAAAGAATCCAAGATGTTGTGGAGTGACCCGATGGTGACAGTGACACTCCTTCAGGCTGACCTGCATATTCATCTATGTGCATGGCCTTTCCTTCAGAGAAAGAGCATTGCATTTGATTTGCACACAAATTATAAAATAATGTAGTTTGGTTTCATATTCCAAGATTATTTTTTTAAATACTGAAAACATGACAAATATCTACAATTGATTCATTGCATACAGTATCCATTTAAAATTGATAAAATTGATAAAGTTCTGTATTTTATTCAAATCATATACTCTACAGTCTATTGCTTTAGTTTTCTTTCCTCAGAGAAGGAATCGTATATTTTGGAATCACTGGTTTTTTTTTCCCCATCATTGTATTCATGAAGAGATGCTGTGCTGCTGGATTGAGTCTCCAATGCTATATACCAAAACTTCTTAGTATCTGATGAATTGGGACAGCCTGTCATTCATCCTGGCTATCAGACCATAAATCAAACAGATGCCTTACAGAACAGCCTGTTTTAAATACCAAAATTACTGCAAACAGGACACCAGAATCTCATTTGCAAGTCTAGTTCTGGGTATGTAAGTCATACAGCGTCAACATCTTGACTATAATAAATAACATCTCTGTAAAGTCCACGGTGACCTAGATATGCATTTCAGACACTATAACTGAAATATGAAGGAATTGCTAAACACTTTTATACCATGAACTACAATCTAGATACTTTCACTGTACACTAGTAAAGTATTCTATAAATATAAAGGGCTTAGTCCATCTGTCTGTGTGATGTCTATCTGTCTGTAGCACTCTTAGGGGGGTGGCTCCTGGTGGGGCATGGCTCCAGACAGTGTTGTATCAAGAATGCCCATCTAGAATGATGGATGGGGTGTGGCTCCGGTGGAGCTGGCCAGATGGATGTGGAACAGGGGGAAAAGTGGGTGGGTGGCATGTGGCCAGACACAGAGCAGGGGGGGTCACAGCCACCCACCACCCCATGCTGAGGAGAGGACATGAGGCAGGGGGAGGAGGCTGTGGGGCCGGATGTGGAGCAGGGGGAGGGGCAAAGGGCTGGATGTGGAGCAAGGGTGGGGGGTGGTATGGGGCCGGACAAGGAGCAGCAGCAGCAGAGGGTGGTGGGTGGCGGCTGTTGTGTGCAAGCTTCGCCCCTCTCCCCCCAGGAGACGATGGTGGTGCAGTGTGTTGGGTAGTGGCACTCCATCCCTGCCCGCCCCCCACCTGTCATTCTTGATGAGCAGTTTGCTAGTAACAAATAAAAAGGCTCATCTTTTAATATTCTTCAGGAATTCACAAACTTTGGGAGACAATAGCTCATATTTGCTAACCTATAAAACAACAATAGGTTTTTTTCCTAGTTATTTGCCCTGCAGTAACTTGGTTGTGTAAAAAAATCAAGTGAAATTTGTGGAATATAATGATTAAACAAAGAAATTACATATAAAAATACCATCACAGTCACTGCTGCAAATTCAGGTTTTCTTAGTACAATTAAGACATATTTTTTTAATTATGAGGTCTAGAGTATTGGTTTTACTCTAAATTCCCTGATAGCTCAGTTATATCAGTGATATACACTGGGTGCATCTAAATGTGCAAGTAATACAACTGAATAAACTCTGGTGCAATTTGAGCCAGAGTACACTAATTCCAAAGTCACTGTCTACACATAGTAATTTACTACTAGGGGTGTATGAAGCAGGCAGTATTTGATTCAGATTTGGATTTAGCCCGATTCGGGGGACCGTGATTCAATTTGCTGATTCAGATCACTGTCCCAATTCAATTCAGCCGAATCTGAATTGGAAGATTCTATTCTGATTCAGAGAATCAGGAATTCAGCCACAGACACAGCTTTATATCTTTTTTCTACATACCTCAAGGTACCAGGTATGGCTCATGAACACTGAGATAGTGGGGTGGATTGAGCCTCCCATGGGAGCACAGTGGGAGGGTCCGCCTCATGCTCAGTGGGACCCAGAAGTGGACTAGAAGTACTTCTGGTCCACTTCTGGGTCCACCACCAAGCTTTCAGGGGACCCCTCTGCCCCCCACCTCAGCAATCAGCCATGGGGAGACCCCAGGGGGACCCCCAGACACAGAAGACATCAGTTGCTTAGCCGGTGGGTGAGAGAGGTCTCCCATGCGGTCCATGGTGGACCCAGAAGTAGGCCAGAAATGCTTTCCCATGCTCCCATGGGATGCTCCACCATCTTCAGCATTCGCAAGCCATTCCTGAGACCTCGAGGTATGTAGAAAAAACATATAAAGCTGTGTCTATGGCCGAATCATTGAATCTCTCCGAATCTCTCCAAATCAATTTGGAGGGTTCTGATTCGATTCAGAGAGATTAAAGGGTCTCCTGATTCAATTCGGATTCAGAGATTCAGCTGCTGAATCAGGCCGAATCTTTTCCGAATCAAATCACCGAAGCTTCGCACAGCCCTATTTACTACACCATTGGATATTAACCCATGTATGATGGGACTAGCCAACAGCACTGTAAATTAGTCTACGCCAACCCAATTGCCATGCACACATAGACTATGGCACCTTATGGTGAAGTAAATTACGTAGTGTGCATTAAAGTGCATGCATAGATGCACCCACTGATGCACAATTTGATAACCAGAAACAACCCTTCTGTCAGAAGCCAAGTTTTTGGAAATTATTTTCCAGCCTCAGTGAAATTTCACTTCAGGCATGCTAACATCCTTCCCCAAGTATTGTTATTTTATAGTGCAATAAATGCTGCTATTGTGAACATAAGAATCTTGAACAAATGAAAACATGAAAACTTTTTCATTTTTTTTCAGTTTTGTAACTTTAAAAAACAAATCATAGTTTTAAAAAAGGTTTCAAAGGTACCTGATAAGAAAAGGATAACTGCATATATGCATATTAAAATGCATATGTTTACATGCAGCCCTGTTCTACCGGCCTTGTTATGCCATCTGTTGTATTGATCCTACATATATACACTTACAGTAGCTCCAAAGCAGGATCATCTAATAAGTTGTAAACTCCTTGGTACAGGGAATCTGGCTTGGTATTGGTTTTACAGGACATGCACAAAGGAGCCCTAATTCAGATCACAACAATGCAAATTACTTCAGTGGAAATGTTAAGCATAATAAGATGTATAATTAAACAAATGCAGTTTAACTGTTTTAAGAATCTGGTCAAACATCCCTCTCATTCCCTAAACTAAAACCTGTTTAGGTTTGCATAAAAATTACTTGAACTCCCATGGTCTATTTCCACCTTTCTGCTCTTTGTAGTACTTAGGATCTCTCTGAGACAAAGGGCATGACAAAGATCTATGTCATTTAGTATCACAGCTCCACCTGCTCTTTGTCTCATAACATGAGCTTCTGCATTACATTGGACAGGGCTGTCCAACTGCAGAACAGCCAGGGCTGACATGCTGCATCAATTGTAGGCCCAAGACCACACGCCAGAGGGCCTGCATGCCACACAGGCTCCCTACTACACACAGGTCACCTGCTACACCACTAGTATGTGTCACAGCCCAAGGGTGTGATTTTTGTTTGTGTGTGCTTCGGCACTGCTGAATTATTTCCCGCCACTTGTAGCTTTCTTTGCAGGGTGCATTTCTGAGCTGCAGAAAGGAGATGCATGTTGCAAGGAGTTCCCGCCATTTGTATTCAAATTCGTGCCCCACTATTGGTTAGTTCTAAATTATTCCTACGTGGCGGCTAGCAATTGGTTTGCTAGCCGTATAAAAGGCTTGAGTGGTTTCCGCCCAAGTTGGAGGACTCCACAAACATCAGGAGGAGGAGACTTCATGTCTCATGAAGATCTCTAAGTGCTGTGGAGCCTATTGGACCCAGCGTGAATTTCAAGAAGGCTACAGGGGTCCGATCAGCCTCTCGCCTCTCCCTGTCACCACCTAATCCCTCGATGTACCCTTCCCTGCGCGCAAGTTCCACGGAGCCTAGCAAACTTCGTGTGAGTGAATCCAGAGCTCTGTCCGAGTCCTTAAACTGGGACTTAAGCAAAGTTTTCCTGGAAGTCTTTCCAGCCTGCACCGCAACCATCTACGGTGTAAGTAAACAAACTTAAATCAACCATTAAGCGTCCGTGCCTAATTCTAGCGTGCCGCCTGCCTTCCCCAACCTGGCATGTCCGGGCTGCTGGCCACAGCCCGCCGCGCGAAAAAAGGGCCTCGGACCGCTTCCGGCCCGTACATGGCGACGAGGATGGGATCAGGGGAAAGCACGCTGGAGCTAGAATTAGTTAAGAACTGCCCTTGGCACAGTGGAAAACGCCAAGTAGAAAACCTTATGGAACTGGAGGCGCATATCGCTTACCACCAGGCGGGCGGAACGGGTGAGAGATTTATCAGCGGACGCATTTCGCTGAAGGAAGAAGAGGGAGCTTCCAAAGATGGAGCCCCGAAAGAGAGGGAAGTATATCTGCACCCCACGGCATTCGGGTGTATAATGAGTGATGAGCAGGTCCTTGACACTGTGTCCCTCGCCAGAGTCAACCCGGCAGGCGAAGTAAACCCGACCCTCACCCGGGAGTGTGCCCGTTGCCTAAGATGTGCTTGGGAGAGTGAAGAACCAGTGCCGATCGACCGGTTTGCCCCCTTTATGCTCGCGTCTAGATTAAGGGGTCGCGAGCTTCCATCCGAGCTCCACGAAGATCTGGAGACGGAGGAACGCGCCGCGGATGAGAGGGTGGCCCCACAATACGACAAGGGGGGAGTGTTAACTGCAACTTTTCGTACTGTAACCGATCTAATGCAAAAGAATTTAAGTTTGAAAGCCCAGCTGCGTATGGCCGTTCGAGCGGTCAAAGAAGCGGCTGCGAAAGAGAATCCTGAGACGCCACAACAAGATGGCGCCGAGCAAGAGGGAGACCGCATGGAAGAACCGGAAGAGAAGGGTGGAGCTTCGGAGAAACCCGCGAGAGTTCGGTCAGCGACTCTGCCCCCCGACGCAGCGTCATTTCTGGCTATCCCACCCGACACAGCGTCGTTTCCGGCGATCACGCCTTCTTGCCGATGAAAGGGAGAATCGAGCAGAGGAGTGCATCTGCCCCTCCTGCCTGAAGAAATAACAGCAGCAGTGACTCCCGCAGCAGCAGTTCAGCCTATAACAACAACTAACTGAGTTGCTACTGCCTACAATGCTCGCACCAGAACTGAACTACACAGGATTTGTGTAGAGAATCAAGAATCCAACCTGAAGAAACACTAGCTGTGTGGTTGGGACGTTTGGTCGTGGAACTTGGATCCGACCTGCTAAACCAGGAAGAAGCAAGCTTCTTGGTCAGACAAGCTTCATGGAGTAGAGGACATGTCACTGACATCGACATGGTAGCAGTTAACGTTCACTGGCCTATTCCACTGCCAGCGCTTGTTGCAGGACTGATCGGTCAGAAAGCCCACGTATGGCATGACGGATGGCCAGTATATACCGGCGCAGAACATCTCATGCTAGCAATCATCGGAGTCTGGTACTGTGCCTGGAACCCCAGAGCATGTGCGCTGGGACTAACATCACTCCAGCGAATAAGACCATGGCCTCATCGTCATCTACGAGACCCTGGAACCATTCCAGTGACCGTTCACAGCATAGATAGTTGTCTTGAGGTTTATGGGCGAAAGAACATCGCTGTCCTCCGGATTCTGCTCAACCCAATGGTGAACCAGCCTGTGAGTAACCTCCTTCGTCAGTTGTCTCGACTGCGTATCCTAACGGAGCCAAGATTATCTAGTGATCGGGAACATTGACACCCGACCAAGATTCAAGGCACAAGACATCATGAATCCGATCTTCCATCATTGCCACAAAGAACACCAGAGGAGCGATACATGTTTGGATTTCTCCTACAGCGTTCTGGACTCAATAAGTGACAACTTCGGATTTTAGGGGATGCAGGCCAATGGCAACTGGTCTATGAGATAGGTTTCCATTATCTAGAAGAATTAGACGATGGCTCCTCAATGATTTCATCTAGTTGAGTGTGCAAAAGAGGGTAGTTTAAAGTAGCAAACACCTGTATTATATGTTTTAGAAATGATAGTGTAGTTCCATGGAAATTTTGTAAATATTTTGTTATACGTTAACTTATTTTTTGAGAGTTTTGTTTACAGATCCGGAATTCAGAGTGCGTGGTGAAGAGAAGGCCCAAGAAGGAGAACATCATCGAGGAGTGAGGGCCTGACGCGCGACTTCACCATGATGCCCACTGAAGCCGTGATCATGCAGTTTTTTGTTATGAATCTGATTATGTGTATATGTATTTGTGTTGGTTATTATTTGATTCGATCCCTAGAGGACGAACTTCTTATGTTAACGAATTTTGTGTTTACCCGTTTTGTTCGACAACCCGTGATAAGAGCTCTTGATTACTCGAGTGACGAGCATGCAGCATAATTCAGCTATGCCTTCAGCAAGGGGGGATGTCACAACCCAAGGGTGTGATTTTTGTTTGTATGTGCTTCGGCACCGCTGAATTATTTCCCGCCACTTGTAGCTTTCTTTGCAGGGTGCATTTCTGAGCTGCAGAAAGGAGATGCACGTTGCAAGGAGTTCCCGCCATTTGTATTCAAATTCGTGCCCAACTATTGGTCAGTTCTAAATTATTCCTACGTGGTGGCTAGCGATTGGTTTGCTAGCCGTATAAAAGGCTTGAGTGGTTTCCGCCCAAGTTAGAGGACTCCACGAACATCAGGAGGAGGAGACTTCATGTCTCATGAAGATCTCTAAGCGCTGCGGAGCCTATTGGACCCAGCGTGAATTTCAAGAAGGCTACAGGGGTCTGATCAGCCTCTCGCCTCTCCCCGTTGCCACCTAATCCCTCGACGTACCCTTCCCTGCGCCCAAGTTCCACGGAGCCTAGCAAACTTTGTGTGAGTGAATCCAGAGCTCTGTCCAAGTCCTTAAACTGGGACTTAAGCGAAGTTTTCCTGGAAGTCTTTCCAGCCTGCACCGCGACCATCTATGGTGTAAGTAAACAATCTTAAATCAACCATTAAGCGTCCGTGCCTAATTCTAGCGTGCCGCCTGCCTTCCCCGACCCGGCGTTTCCGGGCTGCTGGCCACAGCCCGCCGTGCGAAAAAAGGGCCTCGGACCACTCCCGGCCCGCACGGTACGAACCCCTACTATGTAAGTCCTCCTCCCTCCCCACTATGCAGGCAGTGAGTTCACTGGAACCCCTCCCACCATGCTACCCTGTCTCAGAGACCTTGGCTTCCCCTGCAGCAGGAGCAATGGCAGGAATGGCAACCAGGTGGTAGCCTGGGGGCTGCATGTTAACCCCTTATGGGCTGGATATGGCCTGCAGGCTGCCAGTTGGACACTTGGACATGGAACAAGCCCATTCAAGGTATAGATCCCCTACTTCTTCCTTCCCCTGCAATACTTAACAGTATGAACAATTAACAATCAGCCATTATAAAACAAAGAATTTCAGATAATTATAACAAACCTATTGACTCAACTCCCTGACAAAGGTCAAATAGTCTCTGAGGTGCTTTCCACTGGTATTTGGACTTTCAGGACTCCCTGGAGATATCAGTACTGCTGTCATCAGTAGGCAGTAAATCCATTTGTTCTGACATTGCCATGCCCTGGGGCTCATCTCGCTTAATCTGCTGTGAGTGTTAGCTGTCTGACACCTTCTCAAGCAAAACATCTTACTTAGTACTTCTTACATCCCTGTCTTCTGGAAGCCAGAAAAGGTATCACCACCTCTCACTGGGTGCATCTACATGTGGTACTATTTTGCATGGCTGTTACTGTACCATCATTTAGTACATCCAAAAGGAAGTACTAAATAAGAGCACAGTAACAATGCGGCCATAGGGGCATGTGTAACCACCCTCACTGTGTGCTTGTATGAGATGACAACCTCAAAAGTTCATAGGGCAACCTTTTAGGAAATCCCTGCAGTTTGCCACCACTGAATCCCATCATCTGTCAAATGACGATATGCCCCCAGGAACTACAAATCTTTTTTTTTTATTATTTGTTCATGGGGGGGAGGGGGCGGGTCAGGCAGGTTGGTTCATCTTTTTCAGCCTCTTTATATTTCTAAAAAAACCAGTTCCTCTGGTATCCATTTTTAGTAGTGCAGGCATGCTTGTTCTCAGTTAAGGAAAATGTCAGCAGGTAACAACTCGTCTTTCATAAGTGTTGTCCTGAAATTTAACAGTGCTAAATAAGGAGGAGTAGCTGACTGTGCAGTCTTAGTAGGCACTTTGCTACAAATAGCTTGAACTGCATTTCTACTAAACTGTAGCCCAGGGGTAGGCAACCCCCAGCCCAAGTGCCAGAGTGGGACATGTGAAAGCATTTTGCTTGTCATGCATGCATCAGGGTGGACAGCAGGGAAGTAGCCAGGGCTGCACTGCCACAACAAAGATAGGGTCTCTCATGGCTCCCTTACTGTCCACCCTGGCACAACATCGTACAAGTTAAGGTTGTGGGTGTTTTTGGTACACTGCCCAAAAATGGTGCTGACCCCTGCTGTAACCCATTATTAAACGCTACTACAGTGTAGTACAGGTAACCCCTGCTTAACTCTATTTCACTTAGCGCTATTTCACTATAACGCTCATTTAAAATTGATACCTGATTTCACATAGCGCTCAGAGAGTTTCATTATAATACTCACGGTTGCCACCTTGGGTCATTAAAAACAATTGCGGTCGCCATCTTTGGTCATCAGATACTTTGGATTTCACTTAATATTCATTTCGCTTAACGCTTAGTTTTTCAGAAACCAATTAAGAGCGTTAAGTGGGTGATGCCTGTAGTTTCCTCTTTCTAATATGTAAAATCACCAGTGGTATCTCCTAGTAAAGCTGCTTTAGGGAAGCAAGAATAAAAGTTTTGGGTAAGTACATAATTCTTCCATTCAGTATACATAAATCTATACATTCTTTGCTCCCAGAGGCAAGTTCTTCATTTGCCAAAAATATGGGTTCTTTTTTTTTGCTTGGTCTGTATTTGCAGCGTATGTTTCTGGTCTTGATCACCTCCGCAATATCACTGTTGATTTGAAGCCTACATAAAATGTCTCTAGCTCTTCCCGCAGACTTTTTTAGAATTCTTAAAAAAACAGAGAACCTTTCAAATGTTTGTCACAACATCTTATGATTGTGACCTGTAGGACATTTTGGTTTTTTAGCTCCGTTCTGTATACTCTATAGAGCTTCCTAGGTCCCTCCAATTCTTTCTCAGTTGATTTGTCCCCTGCCCAAATGATGAGTGCACTCTCTTGATAATACAAACAGTTTGATACATTTAACTCTAAAGTGGGTACTCTTTTTCCCTTGTGTTATGTATTATATCTTTTTCCAGTTTGTTATTTGCTGTCTATCTAGTTTACATGCTCCTTTAAGACTTGAGTTTTACCCATTTGCCTTCTATGACCTGTGCTTTTTCTTTTAGAATTACTCACAGTATTTTGCTCAGCATATTGGTTTGTGCCTCTGTTTCCAATTTAATATAACTGTCCTATTTGCTTTCAGGTTGAGATACCTTTCATTGACTGCTGTAGAATTGTACATTGCTCCTTTGAAGAATCAATCTGTTAGTACTGTCCTTATCCTTTTTGTCCATACTAGGTATAATCTATTGGTGCTTGAAATGCAATGGAATCCACTGTATTGCTTGTTTGTTTTCCTGTATTCTGGGCATTTTCCTGGCTTGCGCTGCTTATCACAGCATACACAGCAACTTGTTCTGTCTTTGCTCGATTCTGAATTTGAGTTTCATGTGCCTTTATGCCTTAAGTTTCTTTTCTTTTAGTATTTTAAATTCTCAAGGCTGCAAACAGTGCCAAATAACTTCTCATAAATTTCATTCTGGAGTAGGTTAAATTCATTGCTTGGCAAATTTTAAATGCTTTGTAAAGGGTTCATTCTGGATCTTCTAACCATCGCTCTCTGAGATTTTGCTCCAAAGTTTGATGCAGTCTTTTATTCCTTATGAGGGACTCCACCTCCTAAAATACTGCAAGTATTTCTTGTCATTCTCGAACAAATCATAAACCCTTCATAAGTGTCCCCTTATTTTTTGTACTCTGTGGTTTAAAACCCTCTCTCTCAAATCATATATTAATGTTTTATGTGGAAGGCAGCACCTTTCAAATTGCTGTAGCACTGTCACCATTAGCTTTATCTACACCTAGTAATTACAACATATACTTCAGAACCTGTCACTGCCACAATCAAGGCTTGCTTCTGAATATTTTTCTCTTTTTTTGGCAACAAGCAAAGATGTTTCAGGTACAGTGGTATCTGAGACTTTATCTATGCCCTTCCCAACTGCATAGCTAGTTGCATTAAAAAATATTACCCACAAAAATCCTAGCCTCTCACATTTTTCCTGGACCATTATGGCTACAACACCACCATACGTCCTCTCTTTTGGTACTCATTTCTTGAAGATACAAAGGAAAGTGCTCTTTGACCTTCTTGCAGTTGTCTTCCATACTTCTAAAAAGTTTCAGCTCAGTTTTAACAGTTCAACTTTTTCAGTTATGGTTTTTTAATTAATTATTTTTCACTCCTGTTACCAGAAGTTGGTCAGTAACCTGAGACAATCTGCTTAAGAGATACCTGCTTTATTTTGCGCATAGACGACTGGTAGGGGGAGCATGGGGAGGGGGCACATGCCCCCCCCCCCGACAGGGCCGTCCCCAGCACCATTGCCTCCAGGGGCTTCTGCAGGTGCTCACCAGCCCCATCCCTGCCACCAGTAGCTTCTACAGATGCCCCCCCAGACTTAGGAGGCACCAATCACCCATGATTTTCTGGTTTTATTCTAACTGCCTCTGAGTTTAATGAGCCTCTGCATTACATAGCACAATCTTCTGGTAGTTCCCCATACTTTGGAAACAGGCATGAAATGATTAATGCCCCACTTCCTATTTCTCCCCCCTCCCCCCCCCATTTTACAACAGAATTGTAGAGCCCATCTGTGGTTAGCTCTGACATCTTCCCATTGAGCTACTAGTCTTGCACATATAAATATTCCCAAATGAAGGGAATAGTTAAATTACCTTGGTTATGCAATTCATTTACACCCTGACTTTTGATATGGATCTCAGTTTCTTTCAAATTTTCTTCCTTTTGCCCTGTTGTGACTTTTTATACAACTCAAATTCTAGAGGGTACCAGACAAGATTTCGAAAGGTGCTGAAGCCTAACCCATCTGTAATACCAGAGATCCTGCAATTAGAGAGAAGCTAGAGACATGGGTTCAGACTCCCCATAGAAACTCTTGCTATCAAGAAGAGAATCAAAAGACAACTCAGAGCCTCTTCTACTTAAAATCTCCTGCAAGCAGAGGGGGCAACCTACTGAGGTAAGCTTCAAAGGTAGGAAAGAGAGAAAGAATAAACTTTAGAGAGGAGCCTTCAAAGGTTGGACAGTTTAGATAGCATGGGGCATGTCTACACAAGATGCTACAGCACTGTAGTGTCCATTGGCAAAAACCATGATACCACTGCTAAGTCACTGTAGCAACATGCTCCCTCATTATAGCACATTGCTATTCTGACATAGCAGCCAAAAATAATCATGTGTGGCTGGCACAGTGCACTATGGCCACATGTAGACATGCCCATGGATATCCAAACATGTCTTCAAAGCTAATTACCGCTATTTCATCACAGTCTTATTGTTCATTGCATGAACAATGTGTCCCCTAAGATAGCACATTTTTTTAATGCTAGCAATGAACCAGCAAGTTGATTAAGATTGTCTGAGTTATCCTGGAATTTGTTATACGTCTAGTATGGTACTACATCACTTCTTCACTTGCTGCTAAATTGTGAGTAAAAATCTGGCTTTGTACTCACAGAGCCTCAATGCTACAGTTCAACCCCAATTTCTTTTGGAATTCATTCTTCACTATTCAAATTCAGAGATAGGTTAATAACTGCTTCAGACAGGGTGAATCTGACAACTCTGAAGACCAGGGAAGGTCAAGTCCTAATAATGCACTTGACTTGTAACACAAATACCAACCATATTCTACAGTCTATATATCAGCTACCCAATGCTCATCCATTAGCTATTTTTGGAGTACCCACACCAAAACAAATTGGGACGGTAGAGGTAGGAGGCAGGTCTAACAAATGTGTTACAGCTTGTCTGTGGCTGAAGTTAAATATACAATCTAGAAAACTATGTGACTCAACCAGGCCAAGAAGCTATGTTAAAAGTACAGGCCATTTTGAGCCTCATTCAACCAGTACTGAAAGGGTCATTGGAGATTTCTATTACAGGCAAGTTTACACCTACTTCTATGGTTCTAAACTTTAAATCCAAGCCCAAACTACTTAGCTCTACAATGAGCCAAACCAGAAGGACCAGGTCCAAGATCCAAGTGTTCCTGGGCTTATGAGTTGAGACCTGCATCCAAATCCAAACTCATACAATTTGAGTGTTTATTTTGGTTTTTTGGATTCAGACTACTATGGAAATCAATTCAAGGTACAATCTCCATTCTGGGAAGGAATACAACCTTCTGAATTGAGTCCATCTCCAATTTTATGGTAATGTGAAACTGCCCCAATTTTAAAAACAGCAACACTCACTACAAAACATCATACTAACACTTTATGACAGAAACCTAAAACTACAATGGAATTTAGACATTGCAAGGCAATGCCTTAGGCATCCTGCCATACAGCAAAAATCACAGCTTCAATTTAGATGCCCAGGCACCCTTGTGTAGTACACAGGAGAGAAATAGGTGTTTCAGAAACTAGCAAGCAGCACATGAAGCTGCCTTAGCTAACCAGCTGGAAATGCTGATGAGGCAGGTGAGATATAAGTTACATCCCTCTGAGGTAGTTAAGCACCTCATTCTAGAAAGGAAGGAGTTCCTGTCTCTTCCCATGATTGCAGAGTTGGGTGACTAAGCCAGAACTGCCCTTTCTTACAACAAAACAGAGAGATGCTCTGTCCCCTATTATATTCTATGGCCCAGAGGTTGGGGCATTGACCTGGAAGAGAATTTTAAAACTCTCAGTCTGACTGATTCAGAGCAGACACATATATCCACTCCCACTTCCCACTATAGGACCCTAAACCACCAATCCATTGGGTATTCAGGATGATCTTTCTTTCACTTTCTCCTGCTGAAACTGCTGCAGTTGGTATAAATAAAGATTTAATTGGGAAGAGATTTAGACACTGACTCTCTGACATCCTACATAAGTGCTTTAAGTCAATCTCTGACTTTCTCTCTCTCTCTGACCCAGTGGACATGTCATTATTTATGCAATAGAGAATAGCTTCAACTGGAAGTCTATCTTCCTAAAATCCCCAATAGCCCTGTGATTACTGTCCTCATGGGATGCAAGATATGAGTTAAAATCCTTGCTCCAAATTAGGCAGTGTGGAGAGTCAAACCTGGTTCAGTCACACACGCACACTACTTATATTGTGTGCAGGTTAGGCAGCCTCTGAGGATGCCTACTTGATCAGACCTTCCAAGTGAGCTAGGCAATGGAATACCACTTTGAAAAATGCCACAGGGCCATGGGTATGAGGCTGAGGCCTGCTGAGACTTCAAGTAGGTTGGCAGTCTTGGGACTTGGGCAATTGTGTGTATAACCTCTCCTAAAAAAATGTACTTACAGGTTTAGGTGACACCTGGGTAAAAAAGTTAAAGATGCAGTGGTACCTCTGTGTTGTACTTAGGCAACTAACATGGCAGTAAGGTGTCCCTTTATGGTTGTAGCTCTTTCTTAGGACCCTGACTCAACAAAGCATGCATGTGTATGTTTAAGTCTATACTTAGTTAGCAAAACACACATGAATGACATTGGGAGATATTTTAAATAGAAAGATGTAGATGTAGATGTGGATGTAGCTGCAGACGCAGATGTATACTTCGGTTACCTTATGTGGTACAAATCTACTTCTGGGGCACTAAGGGCCTTGTTAAACCTTATGCTATGAGTGGCACAAATGTTGATCGGTTTAGTGCTTTGAAGCAGTCACACCTCAAACTTGGGTAGCACATCTGTAGGGAGTGGCCACACCTCAATGCAACAGGAGTTGGGTAGGATTAAGAGATAATTCTGCCCTGGAGTTGTGTAACTTTAAGCCACATAACAAGTGCTTTAAGGCACTTTAAGATGTTTACTACGGGCAATTCAGAGGTTAAGAGTTCCAGGAGCCACCAAAAATTATGATGTAACAAGGCCCTAACATGGCTAACTACATCTTTCTCCCAAATGGAATTCAATCACCCACTTAATATCAGGCTGTTTAGTCAGATTCACACTCTGTTATCCCCATATCATCATTTTAAGCTTGCAGTAGCAGCAGATTCTGTACGTAGGACACTTGATTGTTGCTTGTGAATAAATTCTCTTACTGCCAGAGTTACTGTAAGAAAGTTTTAATTCTTTCCCCATATCTGTTCATACAGCCAGTTTTCCTTATTACCGCTGTGATAGGAAGTTGGTTTGTCCCAGGTGGTCTTGTGGGTATCTATTTAGTCATTTGTGTAATGACTGCAAGCTGGAAAATAGTTGCTAACCACTGTGCCCTCTTTTGTTTATGTTCTTGCAGATCCGTTCCTTCTAGGTGCACAGTAGTGATAATGAGTTAGTGCTAGGATTTCATTAGAGAAGCATAGCATCACATTTCCTACATAATAATGTTCTCTGCACACTGTTCTACAGATAATGTGGAGATTTGTTTTGGAAGAGCCAAACTGTTCCGAGTATACATTGTGCTTACACTGACCTTCACACTGTAGCAGATAACCTACTGATGTATGCCAACATTCAAAATGTACATCTTATCTTACCTTATCTGTTTTTCAGCCTTTCTTTCCATTACCTGTTACAATGAAGACGACCACTGAAATACAATTGCAGCTCTTCCTAATCAGTTTGCTCATCCAAACTATCTGCTAACATCATATACAGACAAGATAAACAGGCAATTAACATAGAGAACATTTGCTAAACAACGCTATAATTAATAATAAATGAAACTGAGTTCCCAAATACTTAAATACAGTAGTTATTAATTATCATGTGGCCCCCAAGCTATTTGTATATAGTGTATCATTTACAATTCAGCATGATTTCAGCTGTATTGCCTTAAGCCTCTACAGCTAGCTTTTGCATAACTTTAAACTTCAGTATGTCAGCTGTGAGAGTTTCATCTGGCACCAGCCCTGACTCTCTCCAGTGTAATGCCAAGAAACACAATCTTGTATTTATGTGCAAGAAATTACAACTTTTAAACACCAGTACATAGTAAATGGCAGAATTACAGCACACAACAGACTTAGATCTGGTTGGCAGACCTATTTTTGTCACCTGTCATATATAATCAGCATCCAGCTGCACAATAAGCAATCTGGAGGAAGTCAGCAGTAACCTATATACCATGCACTTTTAACATTATTCAGAGGTCTGTTTCCATCACCAGGTGGCTTTACCAGTCAGTCTCCAAAGCACTGAGTAATTTAAACTCTTATTAACCTCACCATCACCCCATGGGAAAATTAGATACTTTTTATAATGGAAAAGAAAATACCTTTCCTAGGAAAGGTCACAAAAGCTGTTATGGATCCACAGAGATTACTGCACTTCTCAGTTTACACAGCCCCTCTGGGAATGTGCCCCCTTAGTACTAGGCCTCCACTTCTACAAGGGTGTGCCCCACAATCCATTTCCCCAAGACTGAGTCACTGGTTGTTTCTCAGCATGGTTCCTTCAGTTGGGTCCAAAAAAGCAGGAACATCCTACGAGAGGGTGGCTCCCTTTGGGACCTGTGGAAAACAACAGAGGTTTGCAGTGACACAGGGCAGTCTTTTTAGAATGAGTCAGCATTTAGTGATATACCAGAATACATTACCATAGGGCCCTGAACTTAGAATGGAAAAGCAAATCTTGACCTGTTTGTCAGGCCTGACATCAACAAGGATCAAGCACAGGATTTCATCATCCCCCATAGCACTGGACAGAACACTTATCACAGTGTTCTGACACCTCAGTTCTTCATTCAAGCTCTAGTCATGCCATTTTCATATGTTCTGCCTATCCCGGCTAGCAGTCACTCAACATTAATGCCCAAGTGTTGGTCTTCCATTGTATCTCTATAGTAACGCCATTCATATGTCCTTGACAGCTCATTCGTTTTGGGCCAGACTTAAGTATCTGACCAGTTCTTATTTTCCAGTTCCAGACAAGAAATTAAATCTTCAATTTTAGTAGGTCCCTGTGTATGAGTGAGTGGGTAATTGCATATTTCATGAAAAAATATAGGCATTCCCCACATTCTCCATGGCATACCATAATAGGCCTCTATGGCATACAACAAATAGCAGTTTAGGTTACTTGGGTGCCACCTTGATGACAATGATTAACAAGCAAGGCTGTTTTGTATGTTTTAATTTCCTTAGCTTTTTACAAAAATTAAAACAGAAGATGTAGTAAATGGACATAAAATACATTTGCTCAAAATTGCTTCTAAATGGGCGCATCTACATGTACAAATTAGTGCGATGTGATAAATCCCAGAGTTTGTTGCTCCTGGGCACATCATTTACACTTGAGCCAGGGATCACAACACATTGAGCTGGGTTGGAGCAGCCCCAGCTGGCAGGAGTCCTGGTGTTATACAAATAGACTTTTTGCCTATCTGTTTGACTCCTATATATTTTCTTGAGTTTTGCATTGGCTTAAGAAACTCCATTTTGTATTGCTCTGTAGCTTGACATAAGTGCTCGACCTTTGTATGCTTTATGTGTGAGAAAATGGATGAGAGAATGTCTATGAAAAAGGAAAACATCATCTGGCAACTGTCTGAAGAATACAGACCGATAAAAGACCAAAATCAGAAGAATCCACCCCAGAACAGTGAGAGAACAATGGTGATACACCTTCCAAGAAGAACACAGTGATAACGCCTCAAAAGCCCAAAAGACTGGGTGAAGTGACAAAGCTATAAAAGATGGGGGAAGACATATCGATTTTGGCTCTCGTTCTGCATGTCATCCTGAAGCACCGATTCACCTGATGAGATGGACCGGCAGGAGCCCAACTCCTACTCATGATCAACTTGACTGGCCACTAAGATGATCCAAACACTGAAAAGACTGGTAATGTATGCCAGTGCAGAGCAGAAACTGGGGTATGAATGTGTGTGTGTGTGTGTGTGTGTGTGTGTGTGTGTGTGTGTGTGTGTGTTAAGTGCTTAATCAATAAACACAGCATCTTGCCTTATCCTCCCTCATAAGGTCTCACTCGTGATTTGAGCAATTGGCAATTATTGTAACATTGAAGTGGTGGAGAATTGTAAAAGAGGGGATACAGAAGAAGCTCCGTGTTTATTGCTCTTTTGGTGTACACAACTCAGGCTGTAGAATTCTCTGAGCTTACAGGAGAAGTTGGATTTTCACCGGTTCGGACATTCAGAGATGTTTTTGTTTAGGAGAAAGAAGGAATGAGTTATAAACAAGCTTATGGAAACAAGTTTATGGATGTCTCTTGGCTGTAGATTACCCAAGAAACTAGGGAGGGAGTTCAGGATCTCCGCTCCTACCACTAATCCTTGGCTGTAGCTGTCCCTGAGGGTTAGAAGGGGAAATTTAGGTGTTGTGCAGTTGGTGACTGCAGATTTTAAGGTATACTGTGTAACTTAAGGCAAGTGGACTTTAAAGTGTGGAAACAGAGGTGGTATCTGAATAGAAGGTTGTAAGAAGTATAGGAATTTATTAATTAATATCTAGAGAAACAGGTTAAGCAGCTGAAAAATCCTTAGTGTCAGCTGTCTGTTGAAGCTTTGCAGATGGTTGTTATGCAAAAGACAAAAGCAAAGATTTGACAGTCCCTGTCCCTGTTCCCTGGGAAGGGTCTCCAAAGGCTATCATGGACAAAGGGCATACCAGCAGCCCATTTCATGTACCCCAGTGGAGGGGGGCTGTGGGCCTCGGAATCCCACCTCCAGACTGATATCTAAGAAAGAGCCTCAGAAGTGAAGATTGCATCCTGGCCCATGTACCTTGACTCTGATGACAGCCCTAGGATTGGTGGATATGGAATTGTTTCCTGCAGCCTAATAGACTGCATGTATAGCTATCAAGACAGTAACTGAGGAGCAAATTAGGCAGTTCCTCAGTAAACATCTCGTGTAGATGTGCCCCGATATGCTTAGTGCATATTAGCCTAATAAGCCTCATAACACTGTGCAGTAGCATGGCAGTTAAAAACTGTGCTAATAGCCTACAACACGGTGTATTTGGATAATAGTACATCACCAAATAACTATACTATTGCACAGTAATTCTAGTTACTGCACATACAGTTAGTACTTTATTAAGTACTGCACAGGCCCCACACCTGAGAGTGAGGCTATTCCCTGGGGACCCTTGCTGAGGACTGTTTTGGCCACATGCCATGTTGCTGTAGCTGAACATGGTCCTCCATTTGCTGTCTCTATGCAATCCAACTGTCTGGGAAGAGGCCGCTGTCCAGTGCCTGGGAGCTGCCTGTCCACTCTCAGGAACTCTAGCAGCCATCTGGATGTGCTGCCTATGCTGAAAGCATTGTACACAGTGAGACAGCATCCAGAAGGAGCTGCTTCAGACAGAGAATGGACATGCCTCCAGGAGGCCTGGAAATACTGCCAGCAGCTCCTGGCCAAGTACTGCTGCTCCCACTATGACCAGGCCCATGTTCTATAGGAAATGCTGGCTGGGAGGGTGGCACTGCAGCAGTTGGTGGCAGAGAAAATGGAGGAGTGGCAGCTTGCCTGGCACAGCTACGAGGAGCTGAGGCAACTGTGGACTTCCATCGACACTGCCATCCAGGAGGAGCACAGGGTGTTGCAGCAGCTCCTGGTCACCATCCCCACCCCAGCCACTCCTGCCACTGTGCCCCAGCCTGCACCAGGCCCAGAACAGACACCTAGCCCCATGGCCAGTCTGCACCCCCACCACCCGGGCAGAGCCTGGCTGGGAGCATTTTGCCTGGCTGGTGGCTCAGCTGGCACCCCAGCAGACCCCATGGGCCCACCACAGCTGTTGAAGAGTGCCACTTCTGCCTCTTCCCTTCCTGGTCCTGAGCCTACCTGCAGCATCTGCCTCTGAGGAGGAGTGCTTGTCCTCCTCCCCAGAGTAGTCAGTGCCCCAGCCATGTCAGCATGGCCCCCGCACATGGGGTGGTGGCACACAGGGCTGAGGCCAGGCTCAGGGCTGAGAGACCACCAACCTTGGATTCCCTCCTCCCCGTGCCTCCTCCCCTGGTGTTTCTCCCACTCCTAAGGGCCATCTCTCTACCCCTTGGTTCTTGCGTAAATAGGTGCAATATATTTCTGACTTTGAATGGGTTTGTGTATGGCTTCATCCTCCCTGGAAGAGGCAGCTTGTACTTGGAGGCCTGAGCCAGGCGTCTGACTCTGACCTTGGACCAGGCTTCCTAGATCCAGTGCTGCTGCTCTACAGCCACAGCCCACTAGCAACTGGCTCAAATGTCCAGGTGGGTCTTCTGGAGTGTCCAGAGTCCAGGCAACCATATAGTCCACATCTGGGTTCTTTAGGTACACAGCCATGAGGCTACAGGTCTGAGGGGTTTGATGCTGTAGCAGGTGGAAGCAAGTCTCAGCAAGGATGGGATGAGCAGACCCCAGGATGTCCACGGTCCTTGTCAGGGTGCCAGTGCCACATTGCTCTGGCTCGGGGAACACCCACCTGGCCACACAGGCCCCACACCTAAGAGTGAAGGTATTTCCTGGGGACCCTTGCTGCCAGACTTCTGCGGTGTGAACAGGATGCAAGGGTCATTCTCAGTCAGGGCTGCTGCAGCAGTCTAACTGGCACAGGGGGCTAGTGTTCCCAGATACCAACTGGCTGGGCCTGAGAAGCTCCTGAGGGCAAGGAGCCCTGAGCTGCTCACCAGGTCACCAGTTTATACTGCTGGGTCCAGCACAGGTGCTGGCCTCAGCCTCCAGCTTTGCCTTGCTGATGGGCCAGAGGAGCTGGGCAAGGGCAGTTTGCCAAAAGTTCACAATTTGTCACATGACAAAGTGCACATTCAGGCATGTGCACTGAGGAACAAATTACCAGCACAAATTTGTACTAATTTGTACTGAAATTATTTGTGGTGCTAAAAGTACATGCCCCTCAATGTGAGGATGTGGCCAGGAAGTTTTTCCTGTGATTTAAACTACATCTGCTTTGCTTCAGTTCTAACCTTATACATCATGTCATGCCTTATGTGGCAAGGAAGACCAGCCTTTTAAATAGCTGAAAACTGCTATCATGTCTTTCCTTAATCCTATTTTTTTCCAAACTAAACTTAGTTATTTGTTCCAGCCTCTGTTTCTACAACCAGATTTCTAACCCATTTATCATCTTTGTCACCTGCCTCTGGATCTTCTCCAGTTTCTCAAGACTGCTTAAATTGCATTGCCCCAAACTGGATGCAGTCCTCTATCTGAGGCTTTACCAATGTCAACTATAACAGTACTATCACCTTCCATGTCTTACATACAATGGTTTTGTGTTTCCAACATACCACCCATCTTCAAAAAGGGTGGTCCTTGGAACTACAGACCAATTAGTCTCACTTTCATCCCTGGCAACTTCATAGAAGGTATAATAGATAATAAAATCAGCATTCATATGAATAAATATGATCTGCTAGGGAAGAGTCAGCATGGTTTTTGGAAAAGGAAATCCTGCCTCACCAATACGCTGGACATCTTTGAGGGTGCCAAAAAGTATGTGGATGAGGGGGATCCAATTGGCATAATATGTTTGGATTTCAAAAAGCTTTCAACAAGGTGACTTACCAAAGGCCTTTTAAAAAAAGAAGTGTTATCAAGGGATTAAAGGGAATGTCCTTTCATGGATTGAGATCTGGTTAAAAAGGCATTGCTAAATGGGCAATTTCAGGCTGGAGGGAGGTCAAAACAGCTCCACAGGGATCTGTGTTGGGTTCAGTTTTGTTCAACATTTTCAACAGTGATGTGGAAATAGGGGGGCGCAGTGAAATCTCCAAGTTTGCAACTGATACCAAATTATTCCTGGTAGTCAAAGCCCAAGTTGATGGAGAAGAGCTGCAGAAGATCTCACCAAACTAAGTGAATGGGCAAAAAATGTTGACAAGTGCAAGGTAATTCGCAGTGGAAAAAATAACCTCAATCATACATACACAAGGCTGGATTTTGAATCAGTTGTTATGACAAAGAGAAGAGCTTTCATAGATTTCACAGATTTCATAGACATTAGGGCTGGAAGGGACCTCAGGAGATCATCGAGTCCAGCCCCCTGCCCAAAGCAGAAAGTCAGCTGGGGTCATTGGATCCCAACAAGATAAGCATCCAAATTTCTCTTGAAGGCGTTCAATGTAGGTGCTTGAACCACCTCTGGTGGCAGGCTATTCCAGACTTCGGGGCTCAGACAGTGAAGAAATTCTTCCTTATGTCCAGCCTGAAACGGTCGCAGAGGAGTTTGTGACCATTCAATCTTGTCATCCCTTGGAGCGCTCTGGTGAACAGATGTTCGCCCAGATCCTGGTGAACACCCTTAATAAACTTATAGGTGGCCACCAGATCGCCCCGATCCAGCGCGTTTCCAGGCTGAAGAGTCCCATGGCTCTCACCCTCTCATCATAAGGTCTGTTTTCATGACCTCTGATCATGCGTGTGGCTCTCCTCTGCACTCTCTCAAGCTTCTCCATATCCTTTTTGAACTGTGGAGCCCAAAACTGGACTCAGTACTCCAGCTGTGGCCTCACCAAGGCCGAGTACAATGGAAGAATGACGTCCCGGGATTTGATTGAGAAGCATCTATGGATGCAAGCCAGAATTTTGCTCGCTGCAGCATCACATTGAAGGCTCATGTTCATCTTGTGGTCAATCATGACCCCCAAGTCCATTTCATCTGTAGTGCTTGAATAGCACTGCTGAGCCCATAAGCATGCTGCAGGTTTTTCCTCCCAAGGTGGAGAACCTTGCATTTTTTGGTATTAAACATCATCAGGTTCTCATCCGCCCACTTCCTGAGCCTGTCAAGGTCAGACTGAATCGCCCTCCTGTTCTCAGGTGTGGATGCTTTACCCCAGAGTTTGGTGTCATCAGTGAACTTGGCCAGTCCACTTCTGACTCCAATGTCCACATCATTAATGAAGATGTTGAACAGTATAGGTCCAAAGACAGAGCCTTGGGGGCCCCTACTGGTCACAGGGCACCACAACGATTAACTTCTATCAATTACCACACTTTGGATCTGACCACAGAGCCAATTCCCCAGCCAGCAGATCGTGGCAGACCCGAGGCCACAGTTGGCCAGTTTTGCCAAGAGGTGATCATGGGATACCAGATCGAAGGCTTGTTTGAAGTCAAGATATATGATATCAATCTCCTCTCCCTTGTCCAGGTGATAGGTCACCTGGTCATAAAAGGAAATAAGATTGGTCAAGCAAGACCTACCCACAACAAACCTGTGCTGGCTATCCCTCAGGATGTTGCCGTCGGCCAGTCTGTTAAGAATGGCGCCTTTAATAATCCTTTCTAAGACCTTCCCCAGGATAGAGGTCAGGCTGATGGGCCTGTAGTTAGCCAGATCCATTTTCCTCCCTTTCTTGAAGATAGGCACCACATTGGCCTTCTTCCAGTCTTCGGGCACTTCACCAGAGCACCAGGAGTTCTTGAAGATCAATGCCAGGAGCTGGGCTATGATGCTCGCCAGGTCCTTGAGTACCCTGGGGTGTAGATTGTCAGGGCCACCTGACTTAAAGGTTTCTAGCCTCTCAAGGTGTTCCTTCATGAGGTCAGCATTGATGGAGGGCAGGGAATCTCCCTCACCCAGGCCTCCCTGTCCCATAATGGGCAGGGGCATCCTGTGGGACTGATGAAAGACCAACACAAGGTACCCATTTAATAGGTTGGCTTTTTCCTGGGTGTTGGTCATCAGTTCTCCCTTCTGGTTTAGCAGGGGTCCAATGTTGCCCTTGCTTTTCCTCCGGCTCCCCACATATCTAAAAAAGGACTTTTTATTGTCCTTGATACTTGCAGCTAGTTGGAGTTCTGTCGCAGCCTTGACTTTCCTGATTTGCTCCCTGCAGGACCGGACCAGTGCGGAATATTGCTCCTTGGAGGTGGATCCTGTCCTCCATCCTTTGTAGGCCTTTCTTTTTAGCCACAGGAGGTCCACTAGTTCCCTGGAGAGCCAAGGGGGCTGCTGTGCCCTTTTGCTGCCTTTCCTCTGAGATGGAATAGCCTTAGCTTGTGCATTGAGGATCGCTCCCTTGAGGAGCAACCACTCTTCCTGTACTTCCCTCCCCTTGGGGTCATGGTCCCTTAGGGCCTCACCTACAAGCCTCCTGAACTTGTCAAAGTCAGCTTTCCAGCCATGGGTGGAGTCCCACCAGGTCTCCGTTATCT
This sequence comes from Alligator mississippiensis, assembly GCF_030867095.1. Taxonomy (NCBI): domain Eukaryota; kingdom Metazoa; phylum Chordata; order Crocodylia; family Alligatoridae; genus Alligator; species Alligator mississippiensis. The sequence goes on from NC_081824.1 coordinate 164,960,517, forward strand.
CTATGACATTGTAATTATTTGTGTTAAGCAGGAGGACAAGTTCCTCCTATTTATTCCCCAAGCTCCTGGCATTTGTATACAGGCAGGCATGTGTCCCCTTGGGGGACCTTGCCTTGCCTACCAGTTTTTCCAGGGCTGGGGCAGGGGTGGGCTCCCTTAAACACCTTGGACTGGTTGATCAGCGGGCCAGTAGTGGCAGTAGTCCCCTGGCGGGCTTAGTTTAAAGCCCGGTGGAGCAGGTCAGCCAGTCTGGTTGAGAAGAGTTTCCTCCCCAGTGGAGAGAGGTGGAGGCTGTCCCTTCCCAGCAGATCGCTGCCTCTCTCGCTAAAGAACAGACTGTGGGCATGGAAGCCAATGGACTGTGGGCATGGAAGCCTTCCCAATGACACCAGCACTGGAGTCTTTGGTTGACTACCTGGATCCTCCTCTCCCTCCTCAGCCCATAGCCCAAGACTGGGAGGATCAAAGAAAACACCACCTGCACCCCCAGACCCTTTAGCCCCTCTCCCAAATCCATGTAGCGCCTCATGACCCAGCTGGGAGCACTCTGAGCTGTGTCATTGTTGCCCACATGGATAAGGAGCATGGGATAGTGGTCAGTGGGATGGAGGAGTTTAGGGATCTTCTCCACAATGTCTCGGATGTGGGCTCCTGGGAAGAAGCAGACTTCCCGGGCTAAGGGGTTGGAGCAGCAGATTGCCCCCTCAATCCCCCTCAGAATGGAGTCTCCCATGACAAACACTTTGTGTTTTGTCTTGGGGAGAGCGGGGGGCAGTAGCTACAGTAGTGCCCATGTTGAGTGCAGGAGCTGACAACTCAGCAGGCTCTGCTGGGGCTGGAAGAGGTTCGTACCTGTTGCATAGCTCCAGCGGGGCAGGGGTCTTGGTGCGGCGGGCCGTGCGGCCCTTGACCACCTTGGTCCATCCCCTTGGCTGGACAGAATGGGAGGTCCCTGGGTCCTCCCTTGTCCTGGAGGGAGACCATGGTCTACCCTCCGTCTCCCGGGGGAGAAGGGCCTGGCAGTAGAAGTCTATCTCCTGCTCATGGTCCCTGATGGCACACAGTCTCTGGACCGTGGCCTGGAGCTCCTCCAGCTGGCGTGCCAGAGACCCCAAAAGGGAGCAGACCCCACAAGGGAAGGTGGCCATGCTCCTGCGCCCCAGACCCTGAAAAAGGGACAGGCAGCCCCCGCAGCCAAGAGCCAGAGGCTCCATCTTCGTGGAGCCCAGAACCATGGGCTCCATCTGGGTGGAGGCCTCTGAGGAGCCAGGGTGGGGGGCCACAGGCCTCAAGGGGATCCTGTGGGTGCGGTGCATGCCCATCCATGTCATGCCACTGGTGGGCTGGCTATGGCTGGGACTGGCTTCCCTAGGGTGGGGGTGCACAGGCAGGGCCTCGAGCCCTCCCACTCACCCTCCTGTGCAAACTCTGTGCTAACTCACACACCAGGCAGACAAGCATGCCTGTTTTTGCAGCCTGTTCGTGTGGCTCCAGTCACGTGGCTCCCTGGGGGGCTGGGGGAAGTAGGGGCCAGGGGGGACAAGACCCTCCCTGGTCCACTCAGCTGCCTCCTCCCACTGTCTGGGGTTACCCCCTCCCACCACAGGCCCTGCTTACCTCTGGCTGTGCTGGGGGTCAGCTGGGTGTTCTGCGGCTGCTAGGGGTCACTGGGGGGCTTTAGGGGAGCAGGGACATAGTGGGCTTTCACCCCCACATCTCTCACCACTCCCGGAGCCTGTCTGGTCTGAGAGAGAACTTGGAGTCCTTGTAGATTGTTCTCTAAAAACCTCATTTCAATGTGCAGCCGTGACCAAAAAAGCCAATTAAGAAGGCCTCATTAAGAAAGGAACTGAAAACATTATCGTGCCATTATATAAATCCATGGTGCTCTCATGTCTTGAATACTATGTACAGTTCTGGTCTCTGCACCTCAAAAAAGATGTAGTAGAACTAGAAACATACAAAGAAGGACAACCAAAATAATCAGAGATATGGAGCAATTGCCACACTAGGAGAGACTGAAAGCACTAGAACTCTTCATTCTGGAAAGGAGAAGGCTGAGAAGGAATATGATAGAGGTCTGAAAAATCATGAAGTCTATGAGCAAAGTTAACAGGGAACTGTTATTAATCAAGCCCCAGAATACTAGAGCTAGGAGGCAGCTACTGAAATTAGTAGGAGCCAAGTTTGTAACTAACAAGAGTATGGAATTCATTGCCACAGGAGGTAGTAGAGGCAGGTAGCATAGCTAGGTTCAAAAGAGAACTAGACTAATTTATAGATGTTAGTTTTATTAATGGTGGTTGAACAGAATGGTTGGAGATGTTTCATTTGCTATCTTTAAACCAACAATGTTGGATGCCAGGGAGGGAAATGAATAAGAGTTAGATCACTCTAGCTATATCCAATTCAATGCTGTAAAGCAAGGATGCTCAACTCATGGCCTGTGGGCCAGATCTGGCCTTTGGGGCAGTGACCTCTGGCCCACAAAGATACGTGGGGAGCCCCACAGACCTGCATGCAAGATCAGGTGTGGAGTGTGGCACTGGCCATTTCCTCGCAGAACTGGGCAGAGGCAGTGGGGGCCCCTGGAGCCCAATTCCAGCATGCAGAATCATGCCAAGGCAGCACAGGGCCCCTAGAGCCCAATCCTGGCATTCAGGACTAGTTAGAGTTGGTGTGGGAGCCTGGAACCTGAGCCCAGCAGGCAGAGGTGGTGTGAGCCTTCTCGCCACCACTACCCAGAAACTTACAGCTGTTTACTGTTACAGGCACAACTACCCACCCACCACAAGCAGGGATACAAAGTCCCTCCCCGCAACATGGATACTTCTCCCTATACCAAATAAGCCTGGGATTCCCACCCAGGGTCATACAGAATCATAGAATCATAGGGGTGGAAGGGACCCTGAAGTATCACTGGGACCAGCCCCCTGCATGAGCAGGAAAGACATCTGGGGTCAGGTGACCACAACCAGGTGACCATCCAGTCTTATCTTGAAGACCTCAGGGTAGATGATTGCAAAACCTCTGTGGGGGGGAGCTTGTTCCATAGTCTGAATACCCTATTTCTGAAGAAGTTTTTCCTAATGTTCAGCCTGAAACTATCTTCGAGGAATTTGTGGCCATTGTTTCTAGTTTTCCCCAAGGGTTCCCTGGTGAACAGTTGTTCAGCGAGCCCCTGATGTATGCCTCTGATATAGCGGTAAGCCACAATCAGATCCCCTCTCAGCCTTTTCTTTAGGATGAAGAGGCTGTTCTCTGGACCCTTTTGAGTTTTACCACATCCTTATTGATGTGCGGTGCCCAAAACTGGACACACTACTCCAGCTGCGGCCACACCAATGTTGAATAAAGTGGGAGAATCACTTCTTTGGATTTACTGGAGATGCATCAATTGATGCATGCCAGAGTTTTATTGGTCATAGCAGCTACTGCTTTGCATTGCCAACTTATATTCATGCTGGGGTCTATTGTTAACCCCAGCTCCCTTTCATTTGTAGTTTTGGTCAGGTTAGCGTTGCCCAGCCTGTAGGTGTGCTGGGGGTTCTTTCTTCCCAGATGCAGCACTTCGCATTTCTCTACATTGAACCTAATCTGGTTCCGTTCTGCCCAACATGCCAGCCTGTCTAGGTCTGCAGCCTACCTGCGGGTGTGTCCACAAAACCCCATATCTTGGTGTTATCTGTGAAGTTAGCCAATGGGCTTTTCATCCCCTCGTCTAGGTCATTGCTGAAGATATTGAACAGCACTGGGCCAAGTACCAACCCCTGGGGTATGCCATTGCCCATATCTCACCAGGACAACATCGATCCATTCATTTGGGCTCTCTACATCCTACCCCACAACCATTTTTGCACCCACTTGATGGTCCCGCAGTTCAACCAGATATCTTTTAATACCTCATGGGATACCAGGTTAAAGGCTTTCTGGAAGCCGAGGTATATGATGTCAATCCCTTTTCTCTCATCCAGGTGACAAGTCACCTGATCATAGAAAGAAATGAGGTTGGTCAGACAAGACCTGCCCATGAGGAAGTATGCTGGCTGTCATTCAGTATCATCCCTTCTGCAAGTTTGTCACATATAGCCTCTATGATGAATATTTCTAGGATTTTCCCTGAAATAGAAGTTAAGCTAATTGGCCTGTAGTTTCCCGGGTCTTCATGGTTCCCTTCTTGAAGATGGACACAACATTGGCCCTCTTCCAGTCCTCTGGGATTTCTCCAGAGGCCCATGATTTTTTAAAGACCTTTGCCAGGGGCTCTGCGATTACTTTGGCCAAATCTTCCAGCACTCGTGGGTGGAGTTCATCTGGTCCTGCTGATTTATACATGTCTAATTTCTTTAACTGACTGTACACCAGTTCTATGGCAATGGTGGGAACAGTGTCAATCCCGCTCTGCTCATTCTGTGCCCTACCTGGCATGTTGTTCCCTTTGCTTTTGTGAAAGACTAGGGCAAAGTAGTCATTTAGAAGTTCCATTTTTTCCTGAGTGGTAGTTATCAGGTATCGTGAGGTATTGAGCAGAGGCCCCACACTTCCACTAGTTTTCCTTTTACTCCCTATGTAGGTAAAGAAGGACTTATTGTAGCTAAAGAAGGACTTATTGTTGTCCTTGATTGTTATAGCTACTTTTAGTTCAGTTTCTACCTTAGCTTGCCTTTTATGATTTCTATAAGTGCAGGCCATTGTCAAGCAGTCTTTCTTAGAGGCTGGTCCAAGCTTCCATTGTTCATACGCCTCTTTCTTTTTCTGGAGGAGGGCTACAACATCCCTGCTTAGCCAAGAGGGGTTTTTTAACCCTTCTGCTACTTTCTCTCCATAAGGGAATGGATTTTCTCTAAGCCTTAAGGATCTACAACTAGATCTCGACAGGTTACAGAGGTGAGCAGATGAGAATAGGATGGGTTTCAATACAGACAAGTGCAAGGTGTTGCACCTGGGGAGAAAGAACCAGCAGCATACCTACAGGCTGGGGAACTCCCTTCTCATCAGCACACAGGCAGAGAAGGATCTTGGAATCACTATTGATTCCAAGATGAACATGGGTCGCCAATGTGGGGACACAGTCAGGAAGGCTAAACCCATTTTGTCATGCATCCATAGATGAACCACGACCAGGTCCAAGGAGGTGAACCTCCCCCTCTATGCAACATTGGTCAGGCTGCAGTTGGAGTACTGCATCCAGTTCTGGGTTCTGCACTTCAGGAGGGATGTGGGCAGCATCAAGAGGGTCCAGAGGAGAGCCACTTGCATGATTAGGGGGCAGCAAGGCAGGTCCTATGAGGAGAGGCTACAGGTCCTGAACCTGTTCAGCCTACACAAAAGAAGGCTGAGAGGGGATATGGTAGTCACCTATAAACTTGCCAAGGGGGACCAGCAGGCAATGGGAGAGTCCCTGTTCCCCTGAGCACTACAGGGGGTAACAAGGAACAACGGCCATAAGTTGACTGAGAGTAGATTCAGGCTAGATATCAGGAGGTACTACTTCACTGTCAGGGCGGCTAGGAGCAGGAACCGACTTCCAAGGGAAGTGGTGCTCAGCCCTACCCTGGGGGTGTTCAAAAGGAGGCTAGACTGCCATCTAGCTGGGGTCATTTGACCCCAGCATCCTTTTCTGCCCATGGCAGGGGGTCAGACTAGATGATCTGCTTAGGTCCCTTCCGACCCTACCAACTATGAAACTATGAAATGACCATTCTTCTCATGCTCCCTTTACCTGTGGTCCTTGGTCTCTCAGGACATTCTCTACTAGTGACCTGAGCTTATTAAAATTTGCATTTTTGAAGCCTAAGACTTGGAGATTGGTTTCTGTTTTGTCAGCCTTATGACGGACTGTGAACATAATGATTTCATGGTCACTGTTGCCTAGGCTGCCCTCTATGTTTAAGTTGGTCACCAGGTCATCCCCTTTGGCCAGGATCAGGTCAAGAACTACACTGCCTCTAGTTGGCCTGTGCACCCCCTGAGTCAAAAAAAACTCTTTGGTGATGGTCAGGAAGGATCGTGATCGATCTGAGCTGGCTGAGCATTCCTCCCAGGAGATGTCTGGGTAGTTGAAGTCACCCATGACAACCATGTCCCAGAGGCTTTCAAGCTATTCTTCTTTGGGGCTGACATTGGCCTGTAGGGAGCTGTACTTCTCCTTCACATAGAGGTCAACACCCCCACATCTCTTCCCTACCTGATCCCTTCTGTAAAGGGCATAGCCCTTTATAGCTATGCCCCTGTCATGACAGGCATCTCACCAGGTCTCTGTGATTCCTACTAGATCGTAGTGCCCAGTGGAAAGCAGGAGGACTAGTTTCTCCTGCTTGTTCCCCATGCTTCTGGCATTGATGTATAGGCACCTAAGTCTTTCTACTGATGTCACTGGCTACCTGTCGCATTAAAGGGAACTTTTTTCTCAGCTCCCTTAAGAGTGGCTTGCTTGGTTTCATTGTCAATGGAGCTTTCCTGTATTTTGATCCCTGGGTAGGCTCCAGTTAGTGTTTCCCCATCCCCCTGCAATCTTAGTTTAAAGCCCTATCTAAGGGATCAGCCATCGTGGCTGAGAAAAGGGACTTACCTTTCTGCGTAAGGTGGATGCTGTCTCTCCCCAGGAGCCCTCTGTCCTTGAAGTGGGCGCCATCATCGTAGAAGCCAAAGCCTTCTTGGTAGCACCACCATCAGAGATGCTGGTTCACCTCATCGATGCATTCATGCCTCCTTGGACCGTGGCCTGCAACAGGGAGCACAGAGGAAAAAACTACCTGATCCTTTAAGCCCAGCTCCCAGAGCCTTGTAGTCACTCATGACGTGGTCTGGATTGCTCCTGGCCATGTCATTTGTTCCCACATGGATAAGGAGCATGGGGTAGTAATCTGTGGGCTGGACAAGCCTGGGGATCCTCTCTGTGACATCATGGATCCATGCCCCAGGGAGACAGCAGACCTCCTGTGCTGTGGGATCTGGGTGGCAGATGTCTCCCTCCATTCCTCTCAGCAGGGAGTTGCCTACTATGATTACCCAAAGTCTTCTCCTCTGGTTGCTCTGCTACCTTGCAGCTTGCCTGGTGGTAGCTGTGGGTGCGGCCTCCATTGCTGCACTCTCCGTTGCTGCACTCTCCATTTCTGCACTCACTCCCAGAGATGCCAGGGCCCCAAATTGCTTCCCCAGCTGCACTGGAGGAGTTGTTCCAGGAGCATGGGGTCTAATTCTGTATTATCTAGAACTAAAGGTCTTCCATCCATTCATGTCAGGTCCTTCTTGTGTTGCCATCCCACCATTTGAGCGATCCTACAAAGAGTGGAAGTACTTGTCAATCTCACCCTCAATGGCTCTGATCCCATGCAGTCTGCTAACCTCTGCCTAGAGTTCCCTCACCTGCCCCTCCAGGGCCTCAATCCCGGCACATGTGGGACAGGTGAGGGGACTCCCAGCCATTCCATTGCCCCCAGACCCCTGAGGAACCACCAGGCAACCCCTGCAGGCAGGGAGCCCTGGTGCCACTGACCCACCCAAAGGTTCCATCTGGGTGGAGGGTTCAGAGGAACCCTGGGCAGGAGACAGCATCAGGGCAGGGTTCCTGGCTGCACTTCAAGTCACCACCCCCATTAAGACTCATGTACACTCACCTGAAGACTATAGAGACTCTGTCCAAAGCCACTGACTCTAATGTATGGAGTCTCAGGCCCCTCCTGCTCTCCCCCTGTGCAAACTCCGGTGCATCCCTAAAGAGTGCGGCTGTTTATGGGGCCTGTTTGTGCAGCTTGGGAGCGTAGCTCCCATCCAGCATGGCTAAATAGGGAGGGGAGGGGAGGAAAACCCCTTCCCAGTTCCCTACAGCTGGCCCGACTGGCCCGGCTCCTCCTCCCTCTTCCTCCCTGCCCTACCCGGCTTACCTTGGTTCAGCTGTTGGCACCTTGCTCGCTGCTCTGCTCAGTGTAGTTGTGGGAAGCTGAGGGCTCATGCGTGCTGACACTAGAGTAGTGTAGCTGAAACAAGAAGCTTTCTGCTTCCCTACCCTAAACTGAGGTCTCTGTAGGTAATAGACCCTTGGGCAGTAGAGTCCTGATTACAGCCCAAAGAACCCCCAGGGATTTGGACAGGGTGAGAAACAGTGCAGTTTGGGATGCATGAAAGACTGAACAGATACTAGGTATAGAATGTTCTGGGTTCACACATAACATTGAACTGGTTAAAGAAGGACTGGCTCAATAGCTCTTGATTTGCTCTGATGCACTTTTGAAATGTTCCAGGAAGTTTAAACTGCTTTAAAGTGGCCTGTGCATCTAGTAGTTCTCAAGCTTTTTAGATTTCATAGAATCATAGAAAATTAGGGGTGGAAAGGACCTCAGGAGGTCATCTAGTCATCTAGCTCAAAGCAGGACTATCTCCAACTAGATCATCCCAGCCAAAGCTTTGTCTAGCCAGGTCTTGAAAACCTCCAAGGATGGAGATTCCACCACCTCTCTGGGTAACCTGTTCCTGTGTTTTACTACCCTCCTAGTAAGAAAATTCTTCCTAATATCTAACCTCAACTTCCCTTGCTGCATCTTGAGACTATTGCTTCTTGGTCTGTAATCTGCCACAACTGAGAACAGTTTAGCTCCATCCTCTTTGGAACCCTTAAGGCACCCTTCATTAGACTCAAAGCACCTCTCCATCACTTCGTGAACTGAGTGGCACCCCATTAAAAAAATAACTTATTTATTGCAGTGCTTCCCTCCTTGCAAAGGGGATGGGCAGTGGGGTTAGGAAAAGACAGATCCTGCTCTTATCTACTTATTTCCTCACATCTTGGGCCACTTTTCTAAGTGCCTTGTAGCACCTCTAGGTGTCCTGGTACCCTGGTTGAGAATCACTGGTCTAGCCTCTGGGGATTTAAAGTATATTTAGAATGTTCTAAATGTTATGTTTATCCACATCTTAAGATGCCACCTTACTCTGCCTTTTTACATTTAATTACATTTTACTTTAAGCCCTCACCATCAATAATAGTAATTGCATTTTAGCTTATCTCATACATACAAATAATAGTAACATACCATAAATTTGTTGCAATGGTTGTGGTGACACCTAACCCTGAGAAGGGAGAAAACTAACTGAATACTTTGATATGAAAATAAATAGCACCCACAGATATATGTATGGTACATGATTTCTTATTTGCAAATTAGGTCCCTAATGAAAAATGCTTTCAAAAGAGAGACCAATCACTAAAGGAAAGCTGCAGGTGAGGGGTAAGATTTATGCTAACACACAGCATCAAGTATACACTTTCATGAATATCAAATGGAAAAAAGAAACAAATCCATATAAAATGCAGAAGGAGAAATCAAAACATATTATATATCAGGCTCCTTTTCAACATTATCTAACAATCAGAATAGTCAAGGAACCATATCTTAACTTTGGTTTTAATGTCGTTAGTCCTTTCCTTTCAAATAGTTATAGTGCAATGTTCTTGTCCACTGAAAACCTTCTTATAAAATAAACCATCAGATCCTCTATTCCCGTACATAAAGCATAACAAAAAACAATACTATCAAGGCAAAAGTCCAGCTGTTACAATATGAGTGCCCTAACTTTTGGTTTGTGTCGTTTTCAGCAACCTTTACATCAGAAACCTAAATATTACGGTTGGAGATAAGGAGTTGTCAGTTTGGTTTAGAGACTCATTAAATTCATCAAGGGCAATCAACATGCTATAGTTTATTTCTATTTGTTTGTGTGTCAAATGCCTTTCAAGTGCCTTTAAATTAAACTGTAAAAACACTGCAAGACTTTCTTAGCCCATTGAAAAAAATCTCTCCAGAAACATGTCTCCTTTTAATGTTTAAAGCTTTTCTAGTTAAATATTATAACTTGCTTGCCCATCTTCTTTATAGCTGAGAATCCTAAAATGATCAGACTCAGGACATCCTCCTATGTCCTCTGGGTGCTCATCAGTCATATTAGTCAGGTTGCATTCATCATCTTTACAGTTCTGAAAATACCATTCCATGGTACACTTGTTCTCACAATCTGACTTGAAAGAGTTGCCATTTATTATTTCTATTTGTCCTTAGGTCTTCTATAGTACAGCTCTTTATTTTTACTGCAAATCTTGACTTGTCTAAAATTTCCCAAATCACAGCTATTAAGTAAACATATAATGGCAGTGTACTACTCAAAGCCTGAAATAAACATTCTCTGTAGTTTATGTAACCTTAAATACCCAGAAATTGACTAAGACAAAACCCATGACTACCAGACTCAGACCCAGGTTGGGAAAAAGTTATTTGTGCCCCTGTCCTTATAGTTCATTGATTAGGTCACTCAGAACATTACAGTTCCCCTCAATTAGAAGGAGGTTGACTTTTTGCTTGCTAGCACAGCACTTTAACCATCACACCACAGGTCCGTCATTATTCACTCATTTCTCCAGTACTCCATTTGAAGCTGAGACACTAACATGATCACTGGAAAAAATGGATGGAGGACAGTGCAGAGTTAAGCAAAACCTGTCAACACATTCCTTCTGCTACCACAACCAACACCTCCCAGACTGATAGCATCAGAATCCATCTATCACAGAATGTGGCATAACTCATCCAGAACACCAAAAGTCTTCATGCAAAAGGTATGGGTAAAGCTAAGCAAAGGCTGCGCATGACAATGAACTCTCACAAAAAGAAAAAAAAGATAATGTATAGAAACAGAAAACCACCAGTTTTTGAAGAACACTTTTCACAAAACAATCGTTCCCTTTCTAACTTCACAATTCTTATATTCAAGGTTAATCTAAAAAGCTACTTCAGAAGACTAACCCCAGCACAAAAAATCCTAAACTTACTGGACACTAAAAACCATGAACTAAACACAGAAAATGGTTTCATGGCTCATTGTAATCTACCTACAATTAATCTACCTACAATTTCTGTTAACACCTCTGTGCTGTATAAGTAATAACAACCCTTTTGCATTAACAAGAATGTCTTATATTAACATAATTGTTTCTTGCAAATCAAGGGAAATGAGTCGTCCACTCTATTCAGCACTAGTGAGGCCTCACCTGGAATACTGTGATCAGTTTTGGGGCCCACTCTTCAAAAAAGATGTGAGCAGATTGGAGAGTCCAGTAGAGAGCAACAAAAATTATAAGAGGCCTGAGAAGCATTACTTAAGAGGAAAAGCTGAAAGAGCTATGGTTATTTAGCCTGGAGAAGAGAAGATGAAGGGGGAACTTGATTACAGTTTTCAAATACCCGAAGGATGATTACAAAGAAGATGGAAATGGCCTTTTCTCCATGGGTGTAAGGAACAGGACTAGGAACAACTTCCATGAACTGTAGCAGAGGAAATTTAAATTGAAGATTAGGAGGAACTTTTTGGTTATGAGGGTGGTCAAGCATTGGAACCACATAGCTAGAAAAGTTGCAGTATCTCCATCCCAGGAGATTTTCAAGAGCAGCTTAAACAGACACTTGGCTGGGATGGTTTAGTCAAGCGTGATGCTGCCTTGAGGAAGGATCTGGATTAGATTACCCCATGAGGTCCCTTCCAGCCCTACTTTCCTATAGTTCCTCTTGAATGGTCTTGTTCTTCCACATAATTAAGTTATCTATCCTACTGCAATTTGTCCTATTTTGAAGCTACTCCTGATAATGTCTGTTTGCTTCTACTTTACAGCCCTCCTCGATTCTTTTAAGCAGACTCGTTTTATTTCTATATGGATTTATACACAAACCATTGTCCTTGTTGTGTGTTGAGTGTCTAAGGGCACGTCTACATGTCTCCCCATGGCAACGTACCAATGCACTACATCACTGTATTGCATGCTACAGTGATGTAGCAATCACATCTATCTACGTGTGATAGCCAGCTATACCCCGTAGCGGCATACTCCCCAGATATAACACATTGCTACAGTGACATAGCGGTGAAATTTACCCATGCACCATGTGCACAGTGCAGTTACCACACATACTGCACTGTGCTTTAGTACTTCAGTGCCGTAGCAACATTGGCATATGGCGGCATGTAAACAAACCCTGTGTGTATGATCTGAACTCTATCAGCAGAGGGCGCTGCTCAAATTGTATTATCTCATGTTGCTGTTTGCTATTCAGCATTACCCATATAGTATTAGGAAGTTTTAGTTTTTCTTGATAAAGATGTTTCCTCTGTTCTTCCTTCTGTTGAACTCTGTAGAACAAGAATCCCACAGGTACACTAAGTTCCATCTGTTATTTGGCTCAAGCTGTCTAGAGGACAATCTGAAACATACTGGAGACAGAGGTGTCAAGAGTCATAGGGAGTTGTCCCCTAACTGACTTCACTGCTGCATTGCAGGGTTTGGCATGTGCACATTGGAATGGGTGTGGGCTGGGTACACTGAGAAGGACACATCAGAGACATACTGGAAATGTACCCTTATTGTCTTTACCACTGATCCACCTCCAAACTACTCTTACAAGAATTTTTTCTTAGCTATACACCAGAAATTCCTATTAATTTAGGGCCTGCGTGTTTATCTTTTCATATTTGTCAGAATAAGAGACTGTCACTTAGTGCAACCCCACCCCCCAAAAAAGCCCCATTATTTTGCATCTCATCTATACACAAGGCCTGTAGCCATATGTCTCCTTTCTCTTTTATGAATGTACTGTCAAAGTAGGCTTCCTGCAAGGTGTACCCTAGAGGTAGTGTGTGTTTATTCATTTTCATAAATATCATCCTCTTCATATTTGTAATGTGCAGAGGTCTGACTGTCACTGGCAATATTAATGGTGCCAACAGAACAAAACAGCACAGACAGAGAATGGGCAGCTGCTCTGTTGTGGATTAGCTTAGTTTTGTTCAGACCTTTGTCTGGTTCTTTGCCAGAAAAGGAAAAGGATCATCCTCCTGAATGCAAACAGGCTACTTGATTCATCAGGTCAGAATCAGGGTCAGTCCTCTAGTGATTTTGGGAATCTTGTTACATATGGAAATAAACAGAAGAAAGAGGGAGCATAGTCTGTGTGGAGCTTGTTAGCTCACTGAAAGGACTGGCTGCTGGTCTCCAAATACACTATCTATATTGTTTCCCAAGGGCTCAAGATCAAGACCTTAATGAATTTTTGGTGATCTATTTGTGTCTGAAAGTGTGTTGCATCAGGAAAATGATAGTGTTAGTCCACAAAATTATAATATTATCATTATTATCATTATTATGGAAAGGAATCAGCAAGTCTTGCACAATTTTGGCCAGGGAGACCCTATGAAATTAATCAGAGAGAAAAAACTTGTATTAGTATAAATATCTGCAAAAATCTTAGTGCAGTCCTATGGAGGGGGATATGGACTCATTTAAAATAACAACAACAAACCACAATGCCAGCACTAGTTGAAGCAAAAAAGAACTCTTTTACAGTGGGACATTAATTTATAATTATTCTAATTACTTCTTTATACAGTGCCAGTAATGTACTACCTCTACAAATCAGCATGAAGTTAAGGACCCTGCCACAGAGCTTTGGCCCTAAATAAATAAACTGTACTTGAATATATTATTATAAATTAAATTAAGTTAATTTAATAAATGAGATTGCCTCTGGTGGACTTTATTGCAGTAAAGGGCTCTACCTTGTCCCTAAGCAACAGTAAACACCAAAAGAAGATCTTATCTCAGTGGACTTCAGAGGTAGAAAGATTTATTTTTCCACTTAGATTGTTGAGGGCTTATAAAGAAAGGAGCCAAATAAACCGGTCAAGCCAAATAAACCGGTCAAGTATAATGTTTCAAGATGCCATGTTATGTTAATTTTATAATCTCCAGGGAAATCTCTTTGTTATCAGCCAGTTTCACCTACACACAATGACAAAAGGATATCAACATATTTTGCTCAAAAGAGTACCATATTTACTCACATACCAAATGCACTGTTCCCCCACAAACCAGCCCTCGATAATTGGGGTGAATGTCTTAATAGAGCCATTAAAAATGACTGATTTTTCATCATTTAAGTAAAGGAATATGTTGAAATAAAACAATGATTGCTTCTACTTCACTGAAATAGAGACAAGCAGACACTGTGACTCGTGGCATTCAAGATTGCTACTCCTTCCCCCTGGGGCTGTAAAAAGTAGGGCCAGAGTCCAGACTACCTCTCAAAGCCTCCATACTTCGAGCTGTCTCAGCGTAAGTGGGCTGCTGCATGTTGTCTGTAGTATTATGGTGAGACTTGCAGTGTGGCACAACAATTTTTAATTTATAGGAACTTACCATGTAAAGAACTATTTACAAGCCTTGCAAGAGTCTGAGGTATATCTTTGTGGCTGTCCTGCCACACCAGAAAAATCCTGTGCCATCCCAGACTGCCTCCTGGGATGCGGAAGAATTAACTCTCTGTCACACAGCCAGCCATGACTCTGGAAAAATCTGTTTTTCTACATTCTGCTGTCCAAAACAAAGGCAGGTATTATATTTAGGAGCATATGTGTTCAAGAAAATATGGTGTTCGTTTAGGATGAAATATATGCAGATATAAAGAACCTAACAAGGCTCTGGATATTGCTTCATTTTGGCCACTCAGCTATGCATAAGCTCTTGACCCTGCCTACTTTTTTAAATAATGTGCAATTAGCATATGGAACTGATTGCTACTGTATACCACTGAGGGCAAGTACTTAGTAGCATTCAGAGAAGTATTGTGCCCTTATGGATAGCAAAAGTATCTAGAGCCACAAAAGTAAATATTAAAAAAACAAACATGAATTTTGGTGAATACATAAACCACATGCATAATAAATTAAGAGAAGCCCTAATTAGTGGCAATAGGGATGCTTACTGCACACATCTTCTCCTGAGACACCTTGCAATGTTAACTCTCAGTATTCAAATAGTATTAGAATAGATAAACATTGGTAAAACATTTTCCATGTTCACTGTAACATGAAGGAAGGTTCCGTCCTGGACACAAATTGGTACGCAGGCAGGGATAGAGGCCAATACAATTAAATAACCATAAGTACCATTGCTGTGTTTAGGTTGTTGAGACCACTTGGTGCTGGCTGAGGCTCCATTCAGTTTTACATAGATCCTGGCTCCATTACATTCTATAAAATATTCCTGGTAATTACTCTCTTATGCTGAATGATTGCAAACTGCTATTCTAGTCCTGTAGCTTAATAATGGATTGATAGTTGGATTCCATTCCTGCCAGCCCAAGCTGCGGAGTTCCCCACAAACAGCCCAATCAATTTAGCTTTGTGTGGAGGTCATAAATGTCATCTTTATTGATCTCCCCCATTTTGATGGAATTTATTGGGTGTATGAAGGGAGTGATAATACCAGAAGGCTTTGTCATCTGATATATATGGATCAGGTAGCTCATTACCTGACAGATCTTCACTTTATATAGCAGAAAAAGGCTTTTGATCTGGTTCAATAGCCTTATTTGTTCTAGACCCTATAGATGCTTGCATTTGGACCAACTTTCACTACCTTGAGAAAAAGCTAAAATGATATTTTCTTCTGTAACTTGCAGATAATTGTACCCAGTGTGTTTTTTCAAAAATAATTGATAACATAGGCTAATTTTTTCATAAATAAATATGGTATAATATTAAAAATTAAGTACAACTCTGTGGATGCTCAGTGTTGACAAGCCAAGTGCAGCGATTTCTGAAAACAAGGTCAGTTTATGAAAACATTAATACTTCAAAATTATACTACCATGTCAAAAATATTTCAATCCATCCCAGATGCCATTTGTCTCAGTTGCCTTTCAGAAATAAACAAATATCTAATTCTAATCCCACTGGCACATGACCTTGTTGTGCACTGGGTTGGAATGAATGGACAAGTGCTTCACAGTGGCAGTCCCAAGAATGGCATGGAGGTAGTGTATGTAAGCCATACGCCCCACAGGTGCCTGAATTTCTCCTGCTGAGAATGAATTCACCCACTTTAGCCCTCATAGAGACAATCAGATAGGTGCTTAAATTCCAATAAGTTCATAGAATAGGAATTCTCTTGCCCGTCTAACTTGTAAAGCATGACCAGTGGAATTCAGACCCCATACAAGAGACAGCCAGAAAAGCAAATGCTAGCAGTGCTTCCATCCTTCACAATAGCTCAATGATTAAAGTACTGAATTAGGACAGAAGAACTCTACCTTCAAATTCTTCTTTGGAGTGAGGAGCTTTGAACTCAGAGTTCCTAATTCCAAAGATACAACCTTGACTATGATGTTGCAGGGCCTTCTGACTTGAGGGAGAAGGACCTTTCCATTTCTCCAGCTGGAGCTGTTCTATTTTGAATAAATAAGTATTCATTGGATTAGGGAATGAAACCATGCCCCACCCTCCCCTTCCCCAGTGAGCACTTAGCCACTAAATTATAGCCAAATTTATACTCTCAAATGGATCCAACAAAAATTGTATACCATATTTTCTCACATACAATACACCCCTAAATATAATTGTGCGGGCCGGGGGTGAGCCGGGCCTGTCTTTGCGCACGCGGGCTGTGGCCAGCACCCCGGGCACGTGGGGCCGGAGGAGACCGGGGGCGAGCTAGAATTAGTCACGGAGGCGTAATGGTTGATTTAAAGATTATTTACTTACACCCAAGATGGTCGCGGTGTAGGCTGGACAGTTTCCAGGTGCAGCTCCGCTTAAATCCTCGTTGCAGGACTACGACAAATTCGTTCTAGCCCCGGAGTTGTTAAAGCTCCGCGAGTTCGGTAATTTCTCTCCCACGGAGTTGTCAAAGCTCTGTGGGTTCGGTTCGGTTCTCTGGCCCCTGGAGTTGTTAAAGCTCCGTGGGTTCGTATCTTCAATATGCAGGAAGGGATACGTCTAAGAATTTATTGGCGACGGGGAGAGGATAGAGGCTGTTCAGGCCTCTGTTGCCTTCTTAAGAAATGCGTTGGGTCCGTAAGGATCCGCAGCACTTAGAGATCTTCACACTCTCCCTCTCGAACTCCAATTGCTCTCTCTCCAACTCATTTTTCTCCGACTTGGGCGGAAACCACCCAAGCTCTTTATACGGCTAGCAAGCTAATTGCTAGCCGCCACGTGTGCATGTATTAGAATTGGCCAATAATGTGGCACGAATCTTCATACAAATGGCGGGAACTCCTTTGCACCGTGCATTTCTTGGATGCAAAAGAAATGCACCATGCAAAGAAAGCTACAAATTTGGCGGGAATACTCCGTTGCACCGGGGTTCTCTTCTGCAGCAGAAAACTCCACCGTGCAAAGAAGCTGCAATTTAGCGGGAAAAATAATTTAGCAGTGCCGAAGCGCACACAAACAAAAAATCACAACTTTGGGTTGTGACATCCTCCCCTTGCTGACAGCATAGCTAGATTATGCTATACACTCATCATTCTAGAACTTTGTTGTGAGTTGTCAAACGAACAGATAAACAAACAAACAAATAAACAAACATAAAATTCGCTGTCCTGGAATTGAGTTACATAATAATCAAGAAACAATAATCAACACAAACACATAATCTGATTCATAACAAAACTGCACGATCAGGGCTTCAGTGGGCATCAAGGCGAAGTCGTACGTCAGGCCCTCACTTCTTTCGGTGATGTCATCCCTCTTAGGGCTCCTCTTCACCACGCACTCTGAATCTTGGATCTGTAAACAAAAAACTCTCAAAAAAAAAAGATTAATGATCTTATTCAACAGATTTACACAATTTTTATGGCTCATATTTTCAATTGGATGAAATGGTTGAGGATCCATCATCTGGCTCTTCTAAATAACGAAAACCTAACTCATAGGCCAATTGCCATTGGCCTACGTCCCCTAAAATCCGAACCTGCCGCTTGTTAAGTCCGGAACGCTGTAGGAGAAATCCAAACATTTATCACTCCTCTAGGGTTCTCAGTGGCAGTGGTGGAAGATCGGATTCACGACATCTGGTGCTTTGATGTCCGGTTGGGTGTCGACAGTCCCGATCAAGAGACAATCTTGGCTCCATCAGGATACGCAGTCGTGACAACTGACAAAGAAGATTACTCACTAATCACGTTTAAATTCCATGGCCATGAGATCTAGCCATGAAATTATAGCTTCATCAGATTCCATCTCAGATTCTTTGTATAGCTGTTGTAACTCTGTCCAAGCACGAATGCAACTGGTGACGACATCTCACTCATCAGTTGCCTGGTTGACCGTGGCTGTAGGGCAAGCCGCTTTTTTGGGCGTTGATGTTGTTATAGACTGAACTGCTGCCGCGGGAGTCACTGCTGCTGTTGCTGCTTCAGGCAGGAGGGGCGGATGCACTCCTCCGCTTGACTCTCTCCTTCGTCAGCAGGAAGGCGTGGTCGGTAGGGGCGTTGCTGCGTCGCTAGGTGGGGTTGCTGGAGACGACGCTGCGTTGATGGGCAGAGTCACTGACCGAACTCTCGCAGGTTCTTCCGAAGCTCCACCCTTCTTATCCGGTTCTCCCATGCGGTCTCCCACTTGCTCGGCGCCATCTTGGGCTGGTGTTTCAGGCTCCTTTTTCTCAGCCGCTTCTTTGACCGCCTGGATAGCCATCTGCAGCTGGGCTTTCAAACTTAAATTCTTGTGCATTAGATTCATTACAGTACGAAAAGTTGCACTACATTCTCCCCCCTTGTCGTACCACGGGGCCACCCTCTCATCTGCGGCTCGTTCCTCTGCTTCCAGGTCTTTGCGGGGCTCGGATGGTAACTTGCGACCCCTTAATCTAGCCGCCATGAGGGGAGGGAACCGGCCAATGGGCTCCGGTTCTTCACTCTCCCGAGCATATCGTAGGCATCGGGCACGCTCCCGGGTGAAGGTCGGGTTTGTTTCGCCCGCCGGGTTGGGTCCAGCAAGGGACACAGTATCAAGGGGCTTGAACAGGACCCGCTCGTCTCTCATTATACACCCGAACACCGCGGGGAGCAAGTACACTTCCCTCTCTCTCGGGGCTCCGTCTTCGGAGACTCCCTCTTCTCCCTTTACTGACAGGCGTCCGCTGACAAATCTTTCACCTGTTCCGCCCACCTGGTGGTAAGCGATATGCGCCTCTAGTTCCTCAGACTTTTTCACTTGGCATTGGTTATTGCGCCAAGGGCAGTTCTTAACCAATTCGAGCTCTAACGTGTCTTCTCTTGATCCCATCCTCATTGCCATGTGCGGGCCGGGGGCGAGCCGGGCCCGTCTTTGCGAACGTGGGCTGTGGCCAGCACCCCGGGCACGCGGGGACGGAGGATACCAGAGGCGAGCTAGAATTAGTCACGGAGGCGTAATGGTTGATTTAAAGATTATTTACTTACACCCAAGATGGTCGCGGTGTAGGCTGGACAGTTTCCAGGTGCAGCTCCGCTTAAATCCTCGTTGCAGGACTACGACAAATTCGTTCTAGCCCCGGAGTTGTTAAAGCTCCGCGGGTTCGGTAATTTCTCTCCCACGGAGTTGTCAAAGCTCTGTGGGTTCGGTTCGGTTCTCTGGCCCCGGGAGTTGTTAAAGCTCCGTGGGTTCGTATCTTCAATATGCAGGAAGGGATACGTCTAGGAATTTATCGGTGACGGGGAGAGGCTAGAGGCTGTTCAGGCCTCTGTTGCCTTCTTAAGAAATGCGTTGGGTCCGTAAGGATCCGCAGCACTTAGAGACCTTCACACTCTCCCTCTCGAACTCCAATTGCTCTCTCTCCAACTCATTTCTCTCCGACTTGGGCAGAAACCACCCAAGCTCTTTATACGGCTAGCAAGCCAATTGCTAGCCGCCACGTGTGCGTGTATTAGAATCAGCCAATAATGTGGCATGAATCTTCATACAAATGGCGGGAACTCCTTTGCACCGTGCATTTCTTGGATGCAAAAGAAATGCACCATGCAAAGAAAGCTACAAATTTGGCGGGAATACTCCGTTGCACCGGGGTTCTCTTCTGCAGCAGAAAACTCCACCGTGCAAAGAAGCTGCAATTTAGCAGAAAAAATAATTTAGCAGTGCCGAAGCACACACAAACAAAAAATCACATCTTTGGTTTGTGACAATAATATGTACCTTGTTTTTTGAAAGGCAAAATGAAAAAAAAAACAGATGTTTCCAAAGTCATGGCTGCATAGAACAAGGAAAGAGAGTAATATTTAGTCCACCCACCCCCCTGAAAGCCTAGGTACTGTTGGAGTAATCTCCATGGGTAAATCTATGATTCTGAAAATTGCTAAAGAAAGCTGTGAAATAGGAGAAGATAGACCAGGAGCTGCTACCAGACAGCAACATTGCCCAAGAAATGTTAGATTGATTAGAGAAACATCAAGACCATTACAAGGGAAGCATGGTTATTAACACCTCTGGAGTGAAGAACAAAGAGCCATAAAGTCAATTGACTCCAACTGATTTTTGGGGAGCTGATTTTTGGGGAAAGGTGCATATTGTAAATGAAGATATGATGATCCTGGTGATCAAGGCATACTCTTGGGTAATATGAAATCAGGTTTCAACTGAAAGAGGAGGGCTTTGAACCCCCCACAACACAGATGAGCATTCTCTTTACTGGGCTATAATGTTTTATGGGGGAATAAAGCACCACTACATTGTTAGAAATAGAGAGTTCAAGCTGCCTAGAAACCAAACTCATACCTACACACTTCAGACAGGAACCTAATTCACTTGGAAGAGTAGGACCTAAATTTCACTCCTTTTCTCAGCATTTCCTATTGGCCTATTTAAGCACCTCCTGGCTGTGTGCTGGCTTGTATCAATTCATTCTTAGGCCCCTGCCTCTTTCCAGGCACTGTAAAGGCCCCTTGGAGACTTAACTCAGGGTTTTGAATTGCATGATGTCAAGACACCTAAAAAATAGGCATTGCAGTATTTGGCTCATATCCCTCCTGTGTTTCTATGCTTTAGTTGCTCAGAAAATGGAAAGACATATTAATTGTGTCATTTGCAAACAGGAAATCCTCGTTATTCGCGGGTTCAGCATTCGCAGTTTCAAATATTTGCAAATGCTGAACCCGCATTTTAAATACACTTTAAACACTTACCAGAGCTCCTCGGGAGCTCCGTGCTTGCTGCTGCTGGGCTCCCGCCACCGCCGCCAGGCTCCCACCACCACCGCTGAAGCCGTGCCCCCCCAGCCACCAGGGGCACTGTGTTCATGAATGCAGACTGCGTTTATGAATGTAGTGCCCTATTCATGGATTTCACCATTCATGGGGATGACAGGAACGTATCCCCCGTGAATGGCGAGGGTCACCTGTACTTGTGAGGAACTTAAAGTGATGAAGGCTGGTGTAAAAATCAGTGGTTGCACTTAAAATATTTCTTTTGTCTTGAAAGATTACACTGATTTGATAAATAACCCATATATTTTAAATTGGAAATATTGGAAACAGGCAAATATCTCTCTCAGACCAGCAAAAAAAAAAAATGATGCATACCCACTGCAGGTATGTAGCTAGATGGATTCCAAAATGAGTATACATATACGGTCATATAGATGCTTTTGTAAACAACACCAAACATCATCCTGTTAAGTTAGTCAGAGGTATCATCTCAGGATGAGAAGCAGTGCAGGTTCCAGAAAATAGCTCCATAATATTAAATTCAATTCCATTGATTCTGCTATGTTTCTAAAGATGCATAGTATTTATTACTCCATCCATACTGTCAGTAAAGAAGTGGAGCAGAATCTTTGAACAGTTGTATAAATTCATATAAATATTTTTAATCACTCAATTTGTGAAAAGATAGTGTTCACTGTCTATTATACATAACATAACTGAAATATACATATATCTAAATTGCTGCTTTGCACTGTTACTCTTGTATTTGCTCTAATGGTTTAAATGCCATAGGCAACAAGGTTAAATCTCTGTTTCAGAATATAATCTTACTGAAGAGAAATGGTGGTTGTGGCAATAATTCACTCTCTATAAACATACGCAGATTTAACCTTGCTGCTTTTAGTGCTTTGACTATTAGAACAAACCCATGCATAACTGCATAATGTAGCAATTTGGATGTA
Organism: Alligator mississippiensis; assembly: GCF_030867095.1. NCBI lineage: Eukaryota > Metazoa > Chordata > Crocodylia > Alligatoridae > Alligator > Alligator mississippiensis. The sequence continues at coordinate 164,982,478 of NC_081824.1, forward strand.
TCTATGCTTCTGTAGTGATTATGTAGAATAAACAATGAAAGATCCATTCTTACAAATCTAGTGAGTTCGTAGTACTTTCTCATTTCCATTATAAACCAAGTGCTCATTGGCTGCAGCTACACAAGAAGCTTTACTGGGCGTGTCTACATGCACATTCACTGTGGCACCAGTTTACTCATGAGTAATTTACTCATGAGTAAATAGTGCCAGGTACGCAGCTACACATGCAGGGAAGTGAGAGCAGATTTTCTGTCAATCTGTTCCTGCTATCTGGGGTCCTGCAATGGGCCCCTGCCACCAGCAGGGGGAGCTTCAGGCTCTGGTTGCACCTGCCAGTAGTCAGTAGCCATCTTCAAAAGGCAGGCCCACTCACTGCTCTCTGGCCAGCCACTTCCCTGGCCAGGAGCAGCATGCGTACCACAGGGACAGCATGCAGCAGCACTCTCCTCACCACCTGTGCCTCCCGGCACTATGGTTGCTCCAGCCCCTGCCCCTGGCAGTGATGACCAGTGCCCCATGCTCCTGCTGGCCACTGCACTGGCCCTGCTGGCCTGCTGCACTGACTGCCACCTGGTCCATGGTCATCTGGGCCCCCCCAGCTTCCCCACATGCAGTGACCACCTGCCCACCCACCATGCGCTGTCACAGGGCTGTAGCCGTGCACCTGCCATCTCCACTCCATCTGCTTGGCCAGACAACAGAAGGGATACTGACAACAAGCTCCAGGATGCCATTGCTGGGACCACTGTTGCCTTCCTGGGCCTCCAGGCCCTGCCACCTCTCTAGGCTCACCGGGCCAGCCAGGACTGGTGGCAGCATGTCATCCAGGTGTCTGCCTCTCCTGACAGACACCCAACTAGCCCTCACCCTGCTCAAGCTAGCCACACCTTCCAGCCTGTGGTACATTGGCCACCTGTTTGGCATGGGCAAGGCCACCACTGGGAAGGCCATCCTGGAGGTGTGTGTGCCCTCCTAGACATGTTGAAACACACTGGTGGCAATGGCAGGGTTCTGTGCCCTGAGATTCCCCAGTGCACTGGGGACCTGAACAGGACCCGCATCCCCATCACCTGCCCACCCCACAGAAACTGCCTCTATGACAGCTGGAGGGGCTTTCACTCTGTGGTGCTTCAGGCCATCATGAACCACTGAGGTGCCTTCACACACATGAGTGCCAATTGGGTAGGCATACCATGACACCCACATCTTTCAGAACTCCGGCCTACTAGGCTTGGTGGAGAGTGGGTGATTCATGCCAGGGGTGCCAGACCTACAGCTGAGAGCCATCATGGTCCTGCACCTGTTCATTGGGCACCCCACCTACCTGCTCCTGCCATGGCTCGTGCAGCCCTACACTGGCCACCTGGACCCCCACCATGGCAATTTCAACTGCTGCCTGGGCCAGACCTGCACCCTGGATGAGTGCACCTTTGGCCACTTCAAGGGACACTGGTGCATCCTTTCTGCCTGCCTTGAGTTCGCCAAGGACAACCTCCCCCAGATCATCATCACAGTCTACATGCTGCACAACACCTGTGAGGCCTGGGGGGTCTCTTCTGTGAGGCCTGAGTGGAAGTGGCACAGTGTATGGAGGATGCCCGGCAGGGGAAGCACCATCTGTGGTGGCAGGGACAGTGGCGCCCCCATAGCTGAGGCCCTAGGAAACCTGCAAACCCTGCACTGGGGGCCAGGACACTGGGTGCAAGACATGCTGGCTCACCACCTCCTCCAGCACACCCCACTCTGGCTTACCTGCACTGCTGCCCACAGACCCCCCTCCCCCACCCACTCCCAGTGACCTGTGTGCCATCCTGGGGTGGAGGGCCATGGGGTGGAGGTGACTAAGGGCAGAGCCCAGGGACAGGCAACAAGCAACCTGGGCTCTGGCTGCTTCCCCCCCCCGCCCAGGTGCACATGCCGTCATAATAGCGGCGGGAGGGGAGCTCACCCAGAGGTGACAGCAGCCACTGGTCCCCCAGAGCAGGTGGCTCCCCCTCCAGCAACCTGTCTAGGGCCAGCAGTCCTGGCTTTGCTGCAAGCAGCTTTGGCTCCATACCCACATGGAGCCAGGGCAAGCAGCAGGGCTGGGCTCAGGCAGGGGGCTGGGTGGCACTGGTACCAGGGCAGGGGCCGGGCCAGGGGCTCCTCCCTGATAGAGGCATTGCTGGACCTCCTCCCATGCCCACATTGGGGCCTAATGCTGGACAGCGGGTGGCTGTACCATGGGCCACGCTCCGCCTGGCCATAGATCAGGGGTCAGGCATGCACAAGTGGCCAGGGACCATGGTAAGTCAGCGTGACACACCTGGGACCAGGCAGCCACCAGTCAAACTCCCTATCCCTGCTTGCTCCCCTGGGGCCAGCAGGCTGCTGGGTGGTGGCCAAAGACAGCCTGCCTCCCCCATCCTGTTCCAAGGGTGGGACAGACCAGGATCCTGGCAGCACCAGACCCCACTCCACCCTCAATCCTCCTGCTCAGCCCATGGCACCTGGGCTTAGAGGATGTTGAGCTCCCAGATGACCAAGATGAGGAGTTGCTCATGCCCCCATGCACTGAACAGGGGTCTCCTCTGGGAAGGTGCCCCATGGCTAGCCCCTGCCCCATCCCACCACTATGTCCCAAGCATGCCTCTGCTAAGCATGTCCCAGGTGGTGCATGAGGAGCTGTTTTCATGGACCGAAGGGTGCCCAACCCACTATGCCCTGCTGATGATGATGACAGTGGTGCCCAAGGTGCACCTGGTATGGCACCCTAAGCTATGACAGTATGGGGGGCAAGCCTGGGCTTCCCTGCAACCTCCACTACCTCCTGGAGGGCTACCTATGGCTGTTCTATACATTCCTGCCGTCCGCAGCCAAGGAGGACATTGCCACTGGCAATGAGGCATTCCACAGCATGTGAGAGGCCCACGCCCACCTAGCTGCAGGGGCACAGAATGTTCAAAAAAGTTTGGCACTGTCTCCCACCTCCCTGCATGCTGAAGTGGGGGTACCCAATGGTATGCAGCTTCTCAGATGGTGGGACATGTCAGACAGGCCCTTCATAGACATAGGTGTTGAAATGCCCACCCCAATAGAACTGGTGCTGCACCTTCACCACACTCTATAGTGCCATAAGGTCACCAGTCTCCTCCATGGACCAGTTGGGGCCCTGGGTGGAAGACACAGGAGTGGGTACAGCTGTGGATGAGGATGCCATCATGGATCCTGCACTGGCTCTCTGGGCTCCTGTGCAGCTGTCTCTGTGCTGCTGGGCCTGGACAGCTTCCTGAACCACCCAGCACAGGGGCCCAGCATGAGACTGGCAGCTGCATGGCAGAGGCAATGTCCCACAGCACCTTTGAGCTCAGGGCAGGCTGTTGGGGGTGGGCTGTGGGCAGATTGAGCTTTCCCTGGCTGCCTGCAGCTTGGCCTGGGGATTGGCAGGCCTGGCTGGAGCCTGCAGCACCCTGGAGCAGCCTGCAGGCTTGAACAGTGTGGACCTGGCAACTGTGCAGCAGTGCAGTGCCAGGCAGTGGCACCAGGGTGCAGGAAGGCCAGGGCACATAGCTTGCAGCCTGCCTAGGCAGACACAAGGGCCTGGAGTGGTCCCAGACTATTTGATAGTGTGCTGCAGGGCTCTGAGTGCCTGCAGGCTTTTAAATGCCTGAGGCAAGGACTGCCATACAGGCAGCCCAACCCTGGGGCAGGAGAGGCTCCCAGCCTGGAGCCCTGCTGCTAGCCTCAGACCAGGCCCCTAATGATAGGGCTGAACTCAGGAAACTTGCTCCCAGGTCAAGTCTACATGTGTAGGCACAGTAACTAAGCACGAGCAAATTTGCTACTATGCCCACGGAGGGTCTGATGGGCACTTGGAATTTCAATGCCTGAGGTAAATTCCCCTCCTACTCACTCAGCACAGCTTGATGGATTTAAGATTTTTTTAGGTCAGTGAACTGCCATCCCCAAGAAGAGATGCAGGGTGGTGGTGGTGGGGAACTCCTCCTGAGGGGCACTGAGGGACCCATCTGCCATCCAGACCCCCTAGCCCATGAGGTCTGCTGCCTCCCTTGGCCTGCATATGGGATATTGCAGAGAGGATCCCTAGGCTCATCTGGCTCTCCGACCACTACCCCATGCTTCTCATCCACCTGGGCATGAATGACATGGCCAGGAGTAATCTGAACTAAGTCATGAGTGACTACAGGGCTCTGTGGACTGGGTTCAAGGGGTCGGAGTGCAGGTAGTCTTTTCCTCTGTGCTCCCACTTGCAGGTCACAGACTTAGGAAGGAAGGATGTGTCAAAGGTGTGAACTAACAACTCCAGCAGTGGTGCTACCTTGAGGGCTTTGGTTTCTTCAACCACAGCACACGCTTCAGGGAGAGAGGACTCCTGGGAAGGGATGACATCCACCTCATGCAGAGGGGAAAGTCTCTGTTCTCAGCCAGGATGGCCACGCTTCTAGATAGGGCTTTAAACTAAGATTGCTGGGGGATGAGGAAACACTGACTACAGCATGTCTGGGGACCGGCACACAAGAAAGCTCTGAAGTTGGGTGTAGCTCTCTATGTGAGGGAGCAGTACACCTCCTTGGAAGCCAACATTGGGTCCAAAGAAGAGCGGCTCGAAACCCTCTGGGTCAAGCTACAGTGGGGTTATGGTGAGAGAGACCTAACTATAGGTGTATACATCAGACCACCAAACCAGGGGGAAGAGCTCAATCTGGAGTTCTCTCAAGAACTGGCAGAGGCCACATGTGCATGGGACATGGCCATCATGGGTGACTTCAATTCATCATGGGTGTTCTTAGGAGGAACACAGCTAAGTCAGACCAGTCGCATTGCTTCCTGACCTGTATCAAAGAGCTGTACCTGACTCAAGAAGGGCACGGGCCAACCAGAGGTAATGCTGTCCTAGACTTGCTCTTGGCCAAAGGAGATGATCTGGTGAGCGACTTGAATATAGAGGGTAGCCTGGGCAACAGGAACCACAAAACCATCATGTTCACTGTCTGTCACAAGGAAGGCAAATCAGCTATCAGGGTTGAACTTTTGGACTTTAAAAATTGAATTTCAACAGGCTTAGGGCAGTAGTAAGAGACGCACTGTGGGACCAGGGATTGAAGTTGAAAGGAATGCATGGAGAGTGGTCATTCCTCAAGAACACAATCCTTGAAGCACAAAACAAGTCCATTCCCATGCAGAGAAATGGTAGCAGAAGAGCTGGTAATCCCTCTTGACTTAATAGTGATATCATGGCCCTCTTGAAAAAGAAGAAAGATGCATACAAACATTGGAAGCTTGGAACAGTCCCCAAGGAGGACTATACAACAATGGCACGCACTTGTAGGGAGCAGATTAGAAAGGCTAAGGCAGCAACTGAATTTAAACTAGCAACAGACATCAAGGACAATAAGAAGTCCCTCTTTAGCTATGTAAGGAACAGGAGGAAAACAAATGGAAGTGTGGGTTGCTTTACAACTCAGGACAGTTGGTTACCAACTCTCAGGACAAAAATGAACTCCTGAATAACTACTTTGCTTCAGCATTTCACATGACTAAGGGGAAAATCATAGTAGGTACGGTTCAGAATGTGCATGGTGGAAATGACTGCCTTTGTACTGTTGGCATTGAGCTGGTGCATGATCAATTATAAAAGTTAGACATTTATAAGTCAGCAGGACCAGATGAACTTCATCCAAGAGTGCTGAAGGAGTTGGCCAAAGTTATGATGGGACCTCTGGCAAAACTCTTCCAAAACTCATGGTACTCGGGGGAAGTCCTTGAAGACTGAAAGAGGAACAATATTGTGCCCGTCTTCAAGAAGGGGAGAAGACAGGACCCAGGCAACCATAGGCCAATTAGCCTAACTTCTATCCCAGAGAAAACCCTGGAAAAATTCATCAAGGAGTCTATGTGCAATACACTTGCAGGAGGTAGGATTCTGAATGACAGCCAGCATGGCTTCATTGCAGGCAGGTCTTGTTTTACCAATCTCATCTCCTTCTAGGACCAGGTAACTCACTACCAGGATAAGAGAGAGGAGGTCAACATTGTATACCTAGATTTCCAAAAGGCCTTTGATCAGGTATCCCATGATTTTCTCATGGGAAAATTGGAGGATTATGGACTTAACTGTGAGACAGTTAGGTGGGTAGGAAGATGGTTGCAGGGTAGGACCCAGAGAGTTCTAATGAACAGATCTGTGTCGTCCTGATGAGAAGTGGCCAGTGGTGTCCCTTGGGGCTACGTGCTTAGTCCAGTGCTTTTCAACATCTTTATCAATGATTTGGATGTAGGGCTGAAGAGCTCACTGGCCAAGTTCACAAATAACACCAGGTTATGGGGGAGCATAGTCACACTTGAAAATAGTTCTGCAAATACAGGCAGACCTAGACAGGCTGGCAAGTTGGGCGGATCAGCACCAGATGAAGTTCAACATTTAGAAGTGTAAAGTGCTCCATCTGGGGACAAACAATCCCCAACATATTTACAGGCTTGGTGGCACCAAACTGACTAGCACCATGACTGAAAGGGACACAGAGGTAATAATAGACCATAGTATGAACATGAGTGGTCAGTGTGATGCTGTAGCCAGCAGGGCAGGCAATACTCTGGCATGCATCAACAAATGCATCTCAAGCAAAACCAAGGAAGTGATTCTTCTGCTTTACTCAGCATTGGTGAAACCACAGCTGGAGTACTGCGCCCTGTTCTGGGTGCTGTACTTCAACAGGGACATGGAAAAGCTTGACAGAGTCCAGAGAAGAGCCACCCATATGATTAGAGACTTGCAAGGCAAGCCATATAACAAAAGGCTGAGGGACTTGGGTCTCTTTAGCCTAAAAAAGAGAAGGCTGATAGGGGACTTGGTAGAAGCTTACCACTACATTAGGGGAATACATGAAGGGCTCCACAAGCAACTGTTCACCAAGGCACCCTTGGGGAAAACCAGGAGTAATGGCCACAAACTCCTGGAAGACCATTTCAGGCTTAACACTGAGAAAAACTTCTTCACAGTTAGGGTGTCCAGACTGGAATAAACTCCCTCTGAGGTGGTGCAATTACCTACCCTTAAATCTTCAAGAGGAGACTGGATGGTCACCTCACTGAGGTCACCAGACCCCAGTTGTCTTTTCTGCTCAGTGCAGGGGGGCTAAACCCGATGATCTTGCAAGGTCCCTTCCAGCCCCTTACAATCTATGAATCTATGAATCTAAACTTGAGACCATTGCTCCTTGTTCTGTCATCTACCCCCACTGAGAACAGTCTAGCTGCATCCTCTTTGGAACCACCCTTCAGGTAGTTGAAAGCTGGTATTAAATCCTCTCAGTTTTATCTTCTCCAAACTAAATAAGCCCAGTTCTCTCAGCCTCTCTTCAGAAGTCATCTGCCTCAGCTCCCTAACCATTTGTGTTCCCTCCATTGGACTCTCTTCAATTTGTCCACATCTTTCCTGTAGTGGGGGGCCCAAAACTGGACACATTACTCCAGATGTGGCCACACCAGTGCCAAATAGAGGATAGGAATTATTTATCTCAATCTGCTGGCAACATTCATACTTACGCAGCCCAATATGCCACTAACCTTCTTTGCAGCTTATTGTCCACTGTAACCCCTAGGTCCTTTTCTACAGAGCTACTGCTTAGCCAGTCATTCCCCAGCCTGTATCAATGCATTGTATTGTTCTGCCCTAAGTGCAGGACTTTGTACTTGTCCTTATAAACCGTATGACATTTTTTTGGTTCAATCCTCCAATTTGTTGAGGGGTCTCTGAAAACAAGCCCTACCCTTCAGTGTATTTACTACTCCCCTGCCTTACCCCTCCTCCCCCACCACACCCCCAGCTTTGTGTCATCTGAAAACTTCCTGGGGGTGAATTCCACCCCATTTTCCAGGTTGTGGATGAAGAAATGGAATAAAAACAACCCCAGGACTGACCCCTGGGGCACTACCCTTAATACTGGCTGCCAACTAGACATTGAGCCATTGATTACTACCCTTACAGCTTGAAGCTCCAGTCAGTTTTCTGTCCACCTTACAGTCCATTCATCCAACCCATATGTCCTTATATTGCTTGCAAGAAAGTTGTAGGAGAGTGTATCAAAAGCCTTGCTAAAATCAAGTTATATCACATCCACTGCTCTCCCTGCATCCACCAAACCAATCATATCATAGAAGTCAATCAGGTTGGACACGGCTAATTAGCACATCAGAACAGACATCTGGCACATGTATAAATGCCCAGAGGTCCTAAATTTAATGCCCAGTAGTAAAAGCACATTAATAAATGTATAAATGCACCCCCTATGTATACCAATGGTGTACCAATGTTATTTCATAAAAAGTTAGGGTTGGAAGGGATCTCAGGAGGTAATGTAGTTCAACCCTCTGATCAAAGAAAGACCAGCCCCAACTAGACTATCCCATCCAAAGCTTTTTCTAGCCAGGTTTTGAAAACATCCTAGGATGGAGCTTCTACCACCTCTCTGGGTAACCTATTCCACTGTTTTACTATCCTCCTAGTGATAAAGTTCTTTCTAATATCTAACCTGAACTTCCCTTGCTGCAATTTGAGACCATTGCTCCTTGTTCTGTCATCTGCCACCACTGAGAACAATATAGCTCCATCTGCTTTCAAACCCCGCTTCAGGTATTTGAAGGCTGCTATTAAATCTGCCCTCAGTCTTCTCTTCTCTAGACTGAATATACCCAGTTCCCGCAGTCTTTCTTCATATTCACAGATTCACAGATATTTAGGGCTGGAAGGGACCTCATGAGATCATTGGGTCCAGCCCCCCAGTTCTGGGCAGGAAAGGCTGCTGGGATCAAATGACTCCAGCAATATGAGTGTCCAGTCTGCTGAAGATCTCCAGGGTAGGTGCCTGCACCACCCCTGCTGAGAGTCTGGTCACAAGAACCATGAAGAAGTTTTCCTTATATCCAGTCTGAAACCTTCTTCTAGGAATTTATGACCATTGCTCCTGGTTTTCCTCTGGGCCACTTTGGTGAATAGTTGTTTGCCTACTCCCTGATGCTCTCCCTTGATATATTTATAAGCTACCACCACATCCCCCCAAAGTTTTCTATTTTCTAGGCTGAATTATTCCATATCTGTCAGCCTTTCCTGGTATGGTTCTTCAGGTCTCTAATTATAGAAGTGACTCTTCTCTGGACTCTCTCAAGCTTCTACACATCCTTCCTGAAGTGTGGCATCCAGAATTGGACACAGTACCCCAGCTGCAGGCTCACCAATGCCAAGTAGAACAGTTTTGTTTGAGGTGCACTGGTTGATGCATGCCAGTGTATCATTTGCTCTGCTAACTGTAGAATCACACTGGTGGCCCATATTCATTTTATGGTTAATTATGACCCCCAGGTCCCTTTGGACATGGTGCTAGCTAGTGTAGCACCACCCAGCCAGTAAGTTTGTTGCAGATTTTTCCTCCCCAGATGGAGCACTTCACACTTCTCAGTGTTGAATAGCATCTGGTTCTGGTCCGCCCAGCTAACTAATCTGTCTAGGTCCTCCTGGATCGTCAGCCTAACCTGCTGCATGGCTGCACTTCCCCACAGCTTCGTGTCATCAGCAAACTTACAAATCATGTCTCCCAGCCCCCTCACCATTTTTGTTGCCCTCCACTGGATTTAACACTTTCATCAACCATTTTGAAGTAAATTTAAAATCACTGTTGATAATATTTGTGGATAACACAAGATTTGGTTCATTGTTAAATAATAATGAGATTAGGACTGTCCTACAGAGTGATCTATACGGCTTGGTAAGCTGAGCAGATTCAAAATGCATTTTAACAATGCCAAATGCAAAATGTATGCTTTTGCATGGACATGTTAAAAGCCATACTTACAAAATGGGGGACAATGAACCAGAAAGCAGAGACTCTGAAGAGGATGGGTGTGTATGTGCATGTAGGTGGAGTGAGGAGGGCAGAGGAGGCAGAGTTATAGTAAACAAGGAACATAATGTGAGTTCTCATTGCAATGCTGTTCACTTAAAAGTCCTGGGAAAATTCAGTATATTCTTTTCAATCCAGAGCATCTAATGGCCTCTTCTGCCTCTAAACTCCATGAGTCTTTGAAAGACCTAATATAAAGCTACTCATGTGATTATTCAGATAACTGTATTCAAATACTAATTTCTTTAGTGCAACTTACTCTATAATCAGGATGCATAGCAGGAAGCACAACTATGAATTTCTGGTTTAAAAAGTACATTGTGGCTGGGTATGGTTTAGTTAAAAAATAGTATGTACCAGTTACAATAAAGTAACCTCTCTAGAGTCAAGGTCCTCTGACACAGGCCTTACTTGGAAGTCCTGGTAAAATGGGACTAAGTTCTCTGCCAAGGTTCTCTGACATGCTGGACTGGAAATTCTGAATTGACCATTTTGATGAATTAAATGAAGAAATGAATAGCACATTCAGTACAATACAGCTACATTGTTTCTTTTGATACTAAATTCAATATGTTTTACTCTGTTCCCACTTTTTTCACTTTTAGATTTGTCAGAGATTTTATTGCCAGCACACAATTGCATTCTAGAAGCTGTCAGGAAGAAGATTAGAGGTTTGGCCAACGAGGTAGGAGGCTGTCAGAGCTTTTGATACCTGGGAAGGCACAGCAAGCAGTTTAGGATTGTGAAGTGAGCACATTAGCTGGATTTTTCTATTAAAATAATCACCAGTGAAATAATTAACAGTGCTGACATTTAAATTGTCATCTTTATGTTTCAGACTTAACAGCCCATTGAAAGGAATGGGGCAAATCACAACTGTCAGAGTTATTAGTTTCAGGGTGTCTGTAGACTCATTAAGATGATATTGCATTGGTTATACTTACTTCACACTTTCAAGGTTAACTTTGTTGCCATGAAGAACAATGCTTGGGGGGAACGGGATTAAACCAAAAAAAAGGATAATTCTTCAGAAAGAAGGAGAGATTTTACAGCCCAAGTACCATACCATCATGTGACACAGTTCAAATGCCGCCATTGTTTTCAACCACGCTACTAGAGATAGTTTTAAATCAGAAGCTTAACCACTGCCTTTTCAGCCAAAATGTCATTGGCCACAAGTGTCTCTGACTAAATTAATCATACTGTGCCATATGTTTACTAATGATCCAAGGATCACAGTTTAGGAGCAGCTGCTGTAGACCAAAGGTATGAAATAGCAAGCACTGAGTGAAAATGAATCACAATTAGAAAGCTGAAAGGTTCCTTTAATTATAGTTATCTATCAGAGTACAACCTCTTATTTTGACATGTTCTTTTCAAAGTATGTTGAAACATGATTTGCTGTGCCATTTTAGAAAGATGTACATAGGGCAAAAGCTCCTCAGTTAGCTAACAAAATGGATAAAAATTAGATAACACACACTGTAAACTCTATGTTCAAGGAATTCTAACATAAAATCTCCTTAAACACTGAACAGAAGGAAATACCTTTCAATGTGAATTTAAAATAAATTTCCTTCAGCATGATCTTTTCATGTAATGGGCTCCATTCTGATCTCATTTACACTGCTGTAATTTCACTGAGTTCAGAAGACTTTCTCCTAAAACAGAATTTGAATTTATTCTTGAGTCATTCAAGTTAACAAGTTAATCATAAATTACTCATTAATACAATTATTCATAAATATAATTTAAAATATAAGTGTTACAATGAAATAAAAATCAAGATTATTTCAAACCCCGTCCCCCATTTCGATAGCCTAATTGTTTTTAAAAAACTTTCCTTATGTTTTTAAACTTACATTTCTCAGCTAAAAGGTGAATATTAAAGGGAATACCTTAATCTATTATGAATTTATGAGAGGTTGAAAAAATATGTATCTCCTTCTTAAGAAAAAGTGCCACACATCGGGACATAGTATGCCAAAGTTTCTTAAGAAGGACTTCCCACGGAGATCAATTTGGACTTCAGCCGGTACAACCATGACATGATATATACCTTAATTATTATTATATTACTCAATAATGGTTGAACTATGATAGTGCAATTTTAGCATGCAAATTGTCCTTGAGAAGAAAGTGACCCTTTTCTAAGTCTAAAAACACTGATAAAAAATAATACTAATAAAAGCTTATGCATGTCTGGAGACTGTTCACAAAGGCAAACTCAATCGAGGATACTTTGTACATTTAAATGGCAGTTTTCTAGCTGCGTACCAAAAGACATTTGCTGCATGTCTCCCTTCACTGGTTGGGGGAGTGAGCACAAACTCTGGCCATGCTCAGTCAACAACATAACAACCAGGCATATACACATACACCTGAGTGCAAGTCCAGAAAAAAACAGTGGGAAGAGAAAATGTTTTCACATGTTTTAGCTCCACTAGTTGAGTTGTCAGGGCACTTGCCCAGGAAGTTGGAGACCTTGAGCTTTAGCTTCCCCTTAGCCCACAGGTATTTGAATATGTGTCATTCTGAATTTCCTGCACAGTGCTCTGACCAGTATGCCACATTTTTCATTTTTTTTTTTTTTTTTTTTGCATTATCTAGTGCTTCCTGTGAAGCTGAGTAACTGCCCTTTGCATTTAAGAGGCACTGGATAAAACAGAGAACAGTGCAGCACAGATATAGCTGTTCAACTGGAAGCAAGGTTCCAGGCTAAGACCCTCCGGCATTTATACACCTGCTCCAAGAGTGGAGTGGGGGGTGCTTTAATTAGAGCAGCTTCAAGAGCCACTCTAATTAAAGCACCTGGAACGTCTTGTGTATCAGCATCCCTGCACTTAAAAATGGTGGCAGGATTGCTTTAACTAAAGCTCATTTAACACTGGAGTCTGCTGGAGCTCAGTAATTACCATGCTACAACATTTTCATGACTTTTATACATTTACACATCCAGAAAGGGTGCACATACATGCCTGGCCAGTGCATATCCTACTGTACATCCTCATTCTACATGTTCATGCCTATATATTCACAGTACAAGGGTAATAGAATCATAATCTGCATGTAAGTGGCAAAACCACCATTTATGCTTCCAGAAAATTGGCATTTAGTCACACAACGAAAACAATTCTGCTCAGCATGAGTACAGAAGAAAATGTCACTGTAACTGAGAGTATGCAATCCCAGGAATATTGTGAAATACTGAAAATGACATAAATGTAGAAGTTGAATTAGTCTCTCTTCAGCATATCGTCACTATAAAGTTGCTTGTTCCCTGCCCTACCTCCCATTCTATTTATTTCTCTGTGGCTAAAAAAGATGGTCCTATACTCCTTGCAGGACAGAAAATGATGAAGATATAGCCATTAAATCTTAGTCAGTCATGTGTCTTCTCTTTTTATCATGGCCACATACTTTAATGGGTTTTGTTGCAATAAACAAGTTTTATTTTATAATTAGAGAGATGCAAATAGACATGAAGGGCCAAATTTTCAGTCTGCCTTCAGCAAGGCCTCTATTTTTTTATGTCTGCGGTTATTCTATAACATTTAAAATGGTCTAAATGCTTAAATATCTGATTTGTAGATGCAGTCAGCTTTTAGAATGAAAAAATTATAGCTATCACAGATGTCAGAATGAAAAATATTTTTGACACTGGCTCCAAGAGTATAAACTAATATATCGAGCTCATCTATTAAGCAATTTACCAGTGTTACTATGTTTAAGCAGTGATATTATGCAGCTGCAGATGGGCAGATCCAGATATTTACAGAACCTGGATTCTGGAGTGCAGACATATGACCTGTTTACCATCGAGTAAATTGACTGCAAGGGTCATGGAGCTTTAAGGAGAACAAATTGGAGGGATCCTGATTCTGTAACCTACAGTGCATTTGAATCCCTTTGGGCTGAGGAGGGCCTAGAAACCAGAGCTCACAGTACCTGGGTGAGTGCTCTAACTATTAAGCTATTAAGAAAAAACTGAACATCAACTTATTCTCCTGCCTCCTCAGAAGAGAGAGTAGGGGTGCATACTGATTTTACATTTAGATTGATCTATGTGAACAATAGAGTTGTAACAGAACAGACGTTTGCCACACATAGACCAGGCTAAAACTGGCACAACTGACCTAGAATAGATTGCGTCCAAGGTGTACGAAATCAAGACCAATTCAGGTTAGACTGATCTATCAAACATCTGTACTGATACACTTGACACTGATAAGGCCATATCCCACATACAAAGGGCACCACTGGGGGTTGTGGAGAAGGAGTCTCCAACAGAAACCCTTCCCTCTCTGTAGGAAGAGGCACAGGAGGGCTCCGAGGCAACAGGACAAGTGGGTACCCAAAAGCAGTTCCCCAGGAGTTTCAGGGCATGAGGTATACTGCCGGCAGTCCCCAAGGACTCTGCCTTGATAGTGCTGGTCCCCAGGACATCATAAGGAGCAGAGGTGCACCTGTAGCTAAACTTCAGCTCCCTTGACCTTTCTTGGCCATGGTCAGTGGCAATGTGTAAGGGGTGCACATGCACCCCCTGAGAGGCTGGTGCACCCCCTGTCAGCCAGCATTCCCAGGCAGGGAGGGCAGGTGAAAGCTGGGGAATGGGGGCTCACCTGGAAGTGCCAGTGCTCTCCTGGAAGTGTCAGTGATTCAGGAGGCACCTGTCGCCCATGGCCATGGTCGAGAACACAAATGCTGATGTGCCAGACCTGGGGGACAGCTCCAACAGCATGTTCTTCATGACCCAGGGCCTGGAATCCAACCTTGTGCACTCCACCTTGAAGGAGCCTGGCTGTAGGTAGCAATGCCCCCACCCTCCCCTAGTCCTCAACCCTGCTAACTGCAGCCAAACATGTGGCCCCAGGGACACCATTTCCAATGTCAGTGCCACAGGTGTTCTACTCCCACTCCTCCAACATCCCCTCCTAGATGCCTACAGTGTCCCTCCATCCCCCCACTTCCAGTGCAGCACTTACAGAACCCATAACCAGATTTCTGACTGGTTCTGGTGATGACTCTGGTGGAGAGCAACCGTGGCCCACTTCCTGGACAGGTAACGCTCTATTCCTCTGCACACAGCCATGATACAGATTCAGGCACCTCAGGAAACATAAAGCCCCTGGATGGAAGGGAGTGAGGGGAGCAGACAGGCTGTACCTATGGCCAGTGGGGTGGGGAAGTAGCGAGATGATAATGCTGTCAGCCAAAAGCCCTCCATTTAATCCCATCTGCAGAAGCCAGACACTTAGCCCAACTCACTTCCTTCCTTCACCTCCCTTCCCCTGCCCCTCTGGGGTTAGTGACCTCAACAAGACATCTGCATGGTCATGACCTGCTACCAAGTCATCATGGCATGGAACCCAAGAAGAAGATCTCAGTGCAAGCATAGAAGGTGGGGGGCAAGTGAAATTCCCCTGCCCACTCATAGTGCAGTGCCCCAGTGCTGCTAATTGCTTGAGAGGTTTCTTTCTTTCAGCGTTGTGCAAACCATTCCTGCATTCCTCTACTCTCCCTCTCATCCTGGAGAACAGAGCCAAGGTGCAAAGCCTCCCCTCCCCCGGCCTTAGACAGTTAGCAGATAGGCCTGTGTGAATAGGGAAGTATTCAATTTGGATTCAGAGTCAGCTGATTTGGAGGGCAGTGATTTGATTTGGTGATTCAAATCACTGTCCCATTCCAGCTGTGCCTGCCTCTCCCCAGGTGGGGGGAGCTGCGGGAAAAGCCCCCATGGCTGCTCTGCCCGGCCCCATGGCTGCTCTGCCCGGCCCCATCCCCTGCCCAGCCCCAGCCTCCTGACACTCACTGGCTGCAACAGTGGGGATCAGGGCCTCTGAGGGCTCGTGGAAGAGCCCCCCGCCCCCGTACAGTGCAGGGCAGTGGGAGGTAGTGGGGGGCAGCGGGGATCGCCCCCCCACCAGGCACCCATGCAGCAGCTGCCTCATAGTGCAGGTGCTGCATGGCTTAGCAGGGTGTTGTGTGCTGTATGGGAGCTGGGGCCACTGGGGCTGAGCAGTGCTGGGCTCTGGGTGACTGCCAGAGCCACCTTAACTCCCAGACAGCACATGGTGCCCTGCTGAGCCACGCTGCACCCATGGGATGCAACAGGTGCTGTTCAGGTGCCAACGGGGAACGCGATCTCTGCTGCCCCGCACTGCCCCATACAGCATAAACAGGCTTTACCATGAGCCCTGAGTGTGGGGCTTTTTTTTTTTTTTTTGAAGTGCCAGGATCCTGGGACCAGGTGGGGGCAAGGGGCATCAGGGGTGCGCTGGGCAGGGAGGAAGATGGGGGAGCAGGGGCTATGTGAGCCCCTACAGCCCCTGCTACTGCTGGTGATTATGGGGATTTTTTTTTTTTTTGATTCCCAGACTGCTAGAACCAGGCGGGGGGGGGGGGAAATCGGGAAGCAGGGGCTGCATGTGGGAGCTCTGCCATAAACCCCCAGAGGCCCTGATTGCCACTGCCAGAGCTGGTGAGTGCAGAGCTTTTTTTTTTTTTTTTTTTTAAGTACCAGGAGACTGGGCCAGGCAGGGCACCCATGGAGCTTCTCCCGTGGCTATTCTGGCTGTGCCTGCCTCTGCCCGGTGGGGGGTAGCCATGGGAGAAACCCCCATGGATGCTCTGCCTGACCCCATCCCCTACCCAGCCCAGCCACCGCAGAGGAGAGGGGGCGCGATGCAGGCGCGACTTGCTCCGGGTGGCTGCAGGGCATAGCCTCTGCTCCCATCACTACTGTGCCCACATCAGCACTGGCAGCAGCGACTCTGCCCTGCTGCCACTTGCCAGCCAGCATGGAAGAGTGCAGGATGCAGGTGCAGCAGCACTGGGAGCAGAGACTATGCCCTGCTGCCACTTGCCCCCTTCCACCTGGAGCACCCGCATCCTGCACCCCCTCCAGCTGGGCAAGCAGCAGCAGGGCAGAGCCCCCACTCCCAGTGCTGCCGCACCTACATCCCCCCCCGCGAAGTAACATGCCCCCTGCCCCAGCTGGCCATCTTGTCCCAGCCCCAGTCCTTCCACCCCCCACACCCCCTCCCTGTCCCTTCCCCAGCCCCAAAATATTTACCAGCTGAAGATAGCTGTCAGATGCCTGTTTAGTCTATGGCTGAATCTCTTAGAATTGGAGTGTACACACATTCAAATCGATTCACATTCAAATCAACACACCCTGAACTTTGCCACTGGAAGTCCCTCCCCTTGCCCAGGAAGGACTCCTTTCTGCTGCAATCTTGAAACTGGAAAAAAAAAAACCCAAATCATATACAAAAAAAATCTACTTTAATTTCTTTTAATTATATTTTTAAATATTTTTGTACTGATTTATGTGTTTGCAAAGTGTATCTAGAGATGATTGCATAATAGCTCAAAATACAGTCCTACTGTATATTATGTGTGGGCAGTACGGGGATATATGTTGGGGGTGTGGTTGGGAAATGGCTGTGGGTATTGTAGGTGGGTGTGGAGGGGAGCGGTGTATGTGGTTGGGGTCTGGGCTGTGGGAGGGTGTGGGGTTATGGTGAGTGGGGTGGGAGTGAGAGAGAGAGAGACAGAGAGAGAGACAGAGAAAGAGAGATGGGGCCAGGCCACCAGATCCATTGCATGTGGCTCTTGCTGACTGCATGTGAGCCTCACGCAATGCAGCCAGCCAGACCCCTCACTCAGGCTCTGCACTCCTGCTGCCCCACCCTGGGGCCCTGCTGGCTCAAGGGCACAGGCTTCACACTCCTGCCCGCCACCAGCACTCGTTCACTGCTACCCAGCTTTCCCTTCCAGATACCCACCCACCACTTCTGCCACCACTCCCCAGCCACCGCCATGGCCTCTACTGCTCCCCATGCTGCCATCACTTCCCACATCCCCACCCCCTGGCCATCACTGCCTGCTCTGGCTCCAGCCTAGCCCAGCCAGCACCATGCAGTTCCCAGCTGCTGGGTAGATCACAGGTGTTTCTCCCCTTCCCTCCATCCAAGTGGAAAGGCAATGAAGATCAGATGAAGTGGGGTGGGGAACAGCCCTGGGATTGTGGCCAGAAGCCACAGAAACTCCCGTTTGGGGGCTGGGGTTGGGGGGAGGGCTAGGGGCGGGGTGGATCTAGGTGGGCCTTGCTGCTCAGCCACTGGATCCTGCCACCAGCTCCCCCTAATCCTGCTGTCACTGGTGCCTGTCATCTTTGACAGGCATCCAGGGGCAAATAATAATTAATTTTCTAAAAATTTTAGGGGCCCTGATAGCTGGATAGAATGGCCTGGCAGGCTGCATCCAGCCTGTGGGCTGTATTTTGCCCACCTCTATCTTAACTCCTGGATTGGCTGCATATTAACACCTTTAAGTGGTTTAAAACACTCATTATTTGTTTCATTGTTTCATGGTTTCACAGTTTCATAGTTGTTAGGGACTAGAAGGGGCCTTACAGATCATCAGGTCCAGCCCTCCTGCATGTGGGCAGGAATGACTGCTGGGATCAAATGACCCCAGCAAGATGGGTGTCAAGATGTTTTTTGAAGATCTCCAGGGTAGATAACTGTACCACCTCTGGGGGGAGCCAGTTCCAAACCCTCAGCACTTGGCTTGTAAAGAAGTTTTCCCTTATGTCTAGCCTGAAGTGATCTTCAATCGTCTTGTGCCCATTATTTCTTGTCCTCCCCTGGGGGGCGGGGTCTTGGTGAACAGATGCTCCCACAAGCCCTGATATATGCCCCTGATATATTTATAGTGTGCAAACATTTGGGTTAAGGTAACAGCGCTCCAGGGCAGGATTATCTCTAATCTGCCTAATTTTGCTCCTGTTCCATTAAGGCCACTCCCTACAGCTATTCCACCCAAGTTGAGGTCCCCGAGCATTCCAGGATGCAGTGGCTCTTCTTGAGTCAGAGCAAGAGGGGATGCTTGGGTGCAGCAGGGTTAGGCATAGTACCTAGTGCCCCAGGAATATCAAGCAAAGCAAGCGCTGCAGCCCCAGGGTGTCTAGCAGCCATGGTGCCTCCCACCACTACCCAGACTGACTCATTGCTCCCATCAGCAGCAGCAGCAGCAGCAGCACAGGGGGGGTGATCTCTGGAGAAAAAAAGGAACAGGCCCCTTAGAGCTCAAACAGTGAGCTGGTCTGGGCAGTGGCAGGAAACACCGTGGCTGCTAGGTGTTCCTCTAGCGGCAAGTCACAACTGTACAGGAGAAGGACAGCCAGATATGTTTTTTTACCTTAAGATGTCACTGCTCCACTAAGCTGAACAATACTAAGCCAATTAACATGTTCATGTTACAGCATAAGGCGTAACAAGGCCCAAAGACTCTCCGGTGACTATGCAGAGATTCATGTCAGTTAGATGCATCCTCCTGAAGTAAGGCACCTAAATTCTAGGCCAATGATTCTCAACCATGGTGCCAAGGTATCCTAGAATGCTGTGAGATCTTTGGAAGGGTCCTACAAGGAGATAAGCAGATGTGAGGAGATAAATGCAGGGTCATGCTCCTCGCTGCCTGGCTACTGCCCTGTCCCCACTGCCCAACCCCATCTGCAAGGAGTTAAGCACTGTAATAAATAAACACGTTTTTCTTAATGTGTGTCACTAAATTCACAAAAGTCTAAAAAGGTTGTGAACCACTGTTCTAAGGTTGGGACCTATGGGTGCAGACAGAAGTGCAGCTCCCTGCTATAACTCAAAAATGTTTTGCAGGAAGCGTTCTGAGTTACAATAATCTCCTGGATCAAACAGAAGTTCACTGCTGGTTCCAGGGAGGAGGGAAATCTAGGTGCTGGCTGTAAGCCTGCAGCCAGTTTCCCCTAGCAACGGCCCCTCCTCCCTCCCAGCCTGTCTCTGGTTTCAGAATGGAAGAGAGGAAAGGGAGCAGAGGGAGCTCATTCTCAGGGCTCCAAGACAGGACTGGAGGGAGGGAGGGGGTGAATTGGAGCCCCCCAACCTCCAGCAGGGCCTGAAAAACCCCCACACTGAATTCCCCCTGCTCCTTTTTCCTCTTTCTGTTCTAAAAACAGTGACAAGTTGGGATGCAGTGCAGACACAAGAAGATACTATGTTTTGAAATATCTTCATCCGAACCCTTGTGCAATGAGGGTTCACAATTTTGCCTGATTTTTTAAGTAGTCTGCAGCTGTGCCCTTGTGTATGGTCACAGCTACAGGCTTCTTTCTAGGGCCAGATCAAGCAGAAATTGTCACTGCTGTCTGTGCCTTTTATGACTGAACTGGTCTGGCCCAGAGTGTTTGGAACCATTTCAATCCATACCTATGACTTTGTTGAGTCTACAGTCGCATTAACTTTCCTGTCCTCTTCCATCTTACAAGGAACTTAACCCTAGCCTTGTTTGTTTTACTCTTTAAATGCACAGTTGTTCTTTTATGTGTGTGAACCTGCTTTATATTCAGCTGTAGTATGTAATCACTGAAATTTTGAGCCAGTTTATGTCAGAGGGTTTTAGTCTAGGCATAAAAAAATGAAATCTTTCATTTCACATTTGAAATGTGGACAAAGCAAGAACTGTAAGTAAAAATAGGAGCAGACTTTGCTGTCTTTTACACTGCTGCTTTAAAATGGTGTAATTCCATTTGCTTCACTACTACTGTTATAGAATCTGTGCCAAAGCCCATTTAAGTCAATGGAAAAGTCCGCACTGACTTTGATGGATTTTACCTAAGACCCTTAAATTGTTGTAACCAAAAGCAGAATCAGCCTCAGTGTGTGACAGCTCTTATAATAATGCATCTTATGAAATGTTATGACCATAAAAGCTTATTTTACGGGCTAATGTGGTCTCAAACATATATGTAAATCCACAAGGACATTTTGTAATATAAATAACTAAATGACAAAAGCAAGGCTACATATGCTTCTGCTGTGTATTCTGTATACTCTCTTTCAATAAAGATAATAAAAACATTTACCTTTTGCTGTATGCCTGCATGGAGGGCAATTCAGACAAAGATAAGATCCATGACCAGGATCTGACAGAAAATGTTATGTATCAATTGTAGTTTTATAAAATGCCCCATGGGTCATTGTCTTTCTTATATGATGTCAAAAGCATATTTGGAAAATGTCTCTTAAAAAAAGAGAACTAAATCCTGTGGAGTATATAATGGCAATGAAAGATTTGAGAGCAACAGAATCAGAGTAATTCCAATCTACACATGAAAGGAAGGCTTGCACTTTCTGAAGACCAAAAGGTGATTTTCCTCTCCTGTACATAGTGCAGTGGGGCTTTACCATAGTTTTTTCTGTCCTGTTCTACAGGTGGGATTGGTTTTTGCACTGGTGAAGGTTAGGGGCCTAGATTTACTCCATTATAATTATGAACCTCAGGGACAAATAATGCTATGAAGTCTGGAGGCTATAGCCATGGAACAATGCATTTTGAGAGGAAGATTGGATCATACTCATCCTCAGTACAGAATCCCTATGGGAATCCCAAAAGTGATCAGAGAAGTTAGAGGGAGGTAGATAGCCATGTTAGTCTGAAGTCAGGCAGAAGGCAAGGCAGATTTGCACATTATAGCCTAACTAAATCAGAGATGCCTAAGCTTTTGTAAGGAGTGGCTTATTTCATCACATGCTACCTGATCAGATCATAGATCAGAGAAGTCAGGACATCAAGATTATTTCAAATTATTTGGCACCTGGGGGAAACAGAAAAGATTTTTTTAAATTTATTTTATTCAGTCCTCTTTGCTAATACTATTATTCTTTTCATCTTATCTGCATGTGCTCATTCTTCATTAAGATAATTGCTATTACAAACCCCCTTTTAGGAAGTTCTTGTCTACTTGTCTCACTTTAGCCTGGCAATCTTCCAGATTATTAGAGATATTTTTCACCCTTAAACACTGGCTATCAGAGAATCCTTTTTTAAATGTGTCTAGATGAAAGTTATGGATATATAGAATATTTTTCTTTCATTAATATCCTAAAGACTACATATTAATAAAGTTTGTAGATTGGGAGTGCTTGCAAACACTATTCCAAATTTCTCGGAATTGTGTGAAGTGACAGAAGATATTTCAAAAGAAACTGACAGATAATAAAACAAGATTTAACTTAGGGAAAAATGCAGACTAATGAATCAGGAAGTAGGAACAAAATGAATCCAAAACAGCTATTCAGGAGGAGAAGGAACTCTGAAAAGTACTGTAGTATTTTTCCAGAAAGAAATCAAGGAATGATAGTGGGAAATAGGGGTTTGCTCCATTGTCTGTTAGAGCCAATGACAAGATTTCCACTCTGTGCACTGGGCTGTAAGTTAGGTTCTAAATAAGATATGAATTTGCAATTGAATATGCCAATGGACAAAAATTCAGTGCCACATTAAGCTTTAGCTAGAGATAAGGGAGTAATGGCCCCAGCTTTACGACCCAGTTAGGGTTGCACCTAAAAAATTCTGTCCTATCTGTGCAATTTAATACCAGATAGTTAATGGTAATTCAGAAAATTATAGTAGGAAACAGGAGGACAGACTTATAAGAAGAAAGGAAAAATGTTAATATAGAGAGCTTATCTCAGTTCTATCAGGCTAAAATACTAAAATGTACAAATATCACAGATAGAGAATTTAAAAGAGTACAAAGCAGAAATGGGATAAAATACAATGTAAGATGTTAGGCTGTAAAATAACTTTCCAGTGGAAACCACAGAAAACCTAGTCCTGATCTTATTCCACCTCTAAGATATACAAGAGGCCCTTGCATGGTTTTTAGGTGTGACAACATCCACCTTGGGCATTTATACAAGTGCTCGGGTATGGTGGGGGGGAAAGGGACACTTTAATTAGAGCAGCTCTGTAAGCCACTCTAATTAAAGCACCCAGAGTGTTACGTGTATCAGCATCCCTGTGCTGAAAAATGGCAGTACGGGCCCTTGACCTAAAGCTTGTTGAATAAGCTTTAGTTAAAGTGCTCCTGCCACCATTTTTCAACCCGGGGACACTGATACATGTGACACTAGAGTCTGGAGTCTGGATACATGTGACGCTGGAGTCTCAGTTAATCGAGTCTTCTCTGATGTGTTTTATTTACAGCATGTTGGAGCAGCCTCACTGCATGTATATAGGTGCTCCTTGTTAGGCAATTACCAAACTTCTGACATTCCTTAGATGTCTACCTTCACTAATTCTCAGTTACAAACCAATTCTGTACTTGGAAGTACATAAGCTCTGCATAAATCCCTGATTTCTTAGGTGGAGAAAAGTCAGTCAGAGAAAACCTTTGATACTGAGGTCCAGAGTGGTAATAGAAGTACTTGTATTTTGTCCAATAGCTTCATGGTTAAGATACTCGCCTGGGAAGTGGAGAACTGGGTTCTTGTCCTGTCCCCCCACCAGTGCTGCTTTTCTATTTTGCATTAAGTACTTATTAAATAAAATGCATAAACAGCATTGAGAACAGGGTTCAGGACAGCTTCACTCCCAGGGGAAAGCTCATGTCACTGAAGTGCACACTAACTTTCTGACAGTTAAGCCAGATTAATTTTTAATTCAATTTAACTATGAGAGCATACACACATACATGGAGCAGTTGACTTAAAAGCGGTACATGGTAGTACACCTCCAAGGTGTATTATCTTGAGTTGCATTAGTTAAATCAACTTAGCTCACAAGATGGCTGCCACCACGTCAAGGAGTTTTCCATGTGTATGTTCCAATGTGGCTTAATTTAAGTAGACTTAGTTATGTGTGTACACACTCTGAGGTACTAAGTTAGGCTACCTCTTGTAGGCTGCCCAGGTGGCCTACTTGTTAGGGAACTACCAAGGAAACTGGAAAAAAAAAAACACACACCTCTCTGCTATCCATGTTGAAGACAGCGCTGCCAGGCAGGTAGACATCTCTCCTCTGAGTGACCTGGATCCCAACATGGAAGTCTTCCAAGGGTATCCATTGAGAGAATGGGAGACCTAAGCACTGTCCTGGGTGGAAAAGGATTATTTCTGTGAGGCAAAACATATATTTTGGGGATAAACAATACAAAAATATAAATTATTTTAGAATTGGGGTAAAATTTGTGCCCTTATTTCTAGAGAAATATAAAACCAGACTTGCCAAAACACAAGTATATGGACAGTTAGGATGAATCCTACACTGACAGGGAATGGGAATAGCTACTGGAATTAAAGAAGTAAATAAGAATTTCTCTATTTAATCCATGATATTGGGTATCACCCCTATGTTTGAAGAAATAACAGTATTTAGTGACTATGAGATCTAGTGTGGGATAAGTTTTTCTTACACCCTCAGGGACAGATTTTTCATGTTCTCACCAAGTTCTGTTGGTGGTTCTCACTGTGATGGCTGGTCTCTAGAAGACCTCAGGACACAAAATGATGAACTCTTTTGAAAAATTTTGACTCACATGAGAGGAGCTCTTCTGAAAATCTGGTCCTGATTGTAAGTCCTGAATTCTTTTGAAAATTTGGCCCCTACCTACTATTTAAAGGTACAGATAGCTTTTGATACACAGAATCGTGCTAAGGAATCCCTGGACTGTACGGTACAGTTATACTGCATCTTCCAAACACCTTTGTTTCTCCAGCCTAAGGACCTCCAAGTTTCATCCTTCCTTTTGCACCCTGCTTCTATAACATGTCTCAGGATGTGACAAAATAATTGTCAGCACTCCTGCAGCTACAGACAATGTGATTCTTTCAGTAACTGTTCTGCATGTTAGTGATGAGCTCTTGATTATTTTTGGCTGTGGGAAAAATGACAGGTACATTGCAGCCTATGAAATAGCTGCAACATGAGACAAAATAAAGGGCACTAACTCTCACAGTTGTCATGTTCTAACAGGATATGACACAGTCTTGGCATGTGCTGGAGGAGGCAAAGGAAACTGCCTGGGAAATGTGGAATGTTTACCTTGCAGTCAGAGAGAGGATTTTTTTTGGCTTGTCATCACCAACTGCTGAATACTTGCCTGAAGGAAGCTGAATGGTTTAGTAGTGCTTCTGTATGAACACACCAATGGGCCTGTCATTGTCACTGAGGCAAAACAGCACTGGTCTCAAGCATGGTAAAACTCTCAAAAATATTCCACTCTCCTAAAAAACTTCGCAGCTGACATACTGTGAGAGCAGCACTGATATCTTGCTGGGAAAAGTGATTCTGCCCTCACAAATGGAACTTCCAAGCCTGGAAAGGAAGTAATCAGCTACGTGAGAAGTCATTGGGTAAAATTATTTCCTGAAGGACAGGCCTTGTATTCTGAAGTGCTCTGTTCTGGATGTCAGAGGTCACACAGAAAATGCTGCAAATCAAAGCCAATACTAAGCATGCAGCTTTTTGCTACTCTTCAAGAAGATGTAATCAGGTTAACCTCCTTGAAAGTGCATATGCTTGAAAGTGCATATACTCAGGCCTGTCAGCTCAAGGTTTTTGATGTTATTTTTTCAATGTAATATATAATGAGAAATATATATCAACTATATAAATGACCTATGAACAATGTATGCATCTGTCACAACAAGTGACAAAGAGGAAACAGAAAAGAAAAAAAAAGAGAGAAAATAGGAGAAGAGGAGGAAAGAGAAGAAAGGAGAAGTGTGAAACAACTAATAGCATATTTCCTCAGATTTGAGATGACCCTTAATTTAAGATAAACCCCTATAATTTGATTCTATATATGGAAAATTTATAAATTTTGTTATCATTTTCTAGGTATATAATCTGAATTATTGGAGGGTTGTCTTAAATTTTCCCCCTTTCTGCTGTATAGCATGGAAAGCAGTGGTGGGGGGGAGTCAGGTAGCCAGGTGGTGGGAGAGCGAAGTTCAGGGGGCCTCCTTGCCCTCTGTCCTTCCCACTTCTTCTCCCTGCAGCCTTCCTGACGCCCTGCCACCTGCACCAAGCTCCCCACAGTTTCTGCCCCTCCCCCTCACAATCTCTGCCCCTTCCCCCATCCCCATAGTCTCTGCTCCCTCCTCCCACCCACTCCCTACAGCCCCTGCCCCTTCCCCCCACTCCCCAGTCTCTGCCTTTTCACCACCACCCCTATATCTGCCCCCCTGCTCCCCACAGTACCTGCCCCTTGCCCACACCCACTCCCCACAATCTCTGCCCCTTCTCCTTTCCCCAAAGTCTCTGTTTCTTCTCCCCTTCCTCCCCCACCTCTTACTGTCGGATGCTGCTCAGATTCTGTTCCCATCCCAGAGCGCGGCACATGAAGCATGACCCCTATGAAGCCATGCAGCAGCATTAGCACTGTTGATTGGCCAGGCAGGGGATGGTGTTCCAATATGCTCCGTGCCCAGGAAGTAGTACAGCCTGAGCTGGAGCTGAACAATGCCTACCGGTAATGTGGGGGAAGGGACCAGGAAGGACGCTGCAAAGGGTAAGTTGGGGGTGGGGGGAGGTGGTAAGCAGCTGCTCTGGGTCTGATTCTGCCTCCGACCCAGGCTCAAGGCCAGAATCAGAGCTGCAGCAGCCACCTGCCCACCCCCTTCCTCTTACTTTGTATGTGAATCTACAGTGAGGGGCTTTTTCCCCCTTGCTGACCGGGGGGGACTGCATCTTAGATTCAAGTAAACACAGTATTAATTACGAACAGAATCTAAGAAATCTTTCCAAATTACACTAAACTTTTCAAAGGAATGAAACCCTCTAAACCTGACTCTTTCCACAGATTAAACCCTCTAATCATACCATCCTATCATACCAAAATTGACCTTTGGAGATGTCCTACTCTTTCTGTATGGTAATATAACCCTGCATGCCCTAATACGGTCCCCTGTTTGAATGTAGCCTGGGAAGGATTCAGCTTGAATTCCTTAGGGTTATACCCAAGAATGCAGATATTTGTCAAAGGTATCAGTGCTGTGTTCATAACCATGTTAAACCCTAGCTATAATTTCTTTCCACGAATAAATGATAATCAAGCATGACCAAAACATGATAAAAAGTTGCCTGCAATGCATCACATTTCTAACATGTACCTACTATCAGCATATAAAATTCTTTAACTTCAGATGAAAAATGATGCATAAGATGGGATCTAAGATCAATTGTTGATGTTCCAATGTTGTGAAATGCTGATTTCCATTGGGATTCTATCATCTGAATATCTAGGTCTTCATTCCACATCAGTTGTAAATAGCCTATATCAGATCTGTTATGTGACATTGTATATTCATAGAATGATGGTGCAGAATGGAGAAGAGAAGCAAATTTCAAGTGTGTATATACACTTAGTCATGCTCGATATATATACACACACTTGAAATTTGCTTCTCTTTCCCATTCTGTGCCATTGCTCTATGAAGATAAAATGTCACATAATAGACATATATATCTGGAGTATTTGCTACACCTAAAGACTGTGGACCAAACAGATTTTCAAATACTTGATACAAATGCATATATTGCTATTCAACTGTTTTTGGAAGTTCAAATTCATCACATAACTCAGAAAAGGAATTGTTTGCTATTATTAGGAGAGATTGTTAATGTATTTAATGATAAACAGATTGTGTATTTAGATGTAGGGAATCATATTCTCCACCATCCAGAAAAGGATGTGAGGCTAAGAATGGGTCTCTCAAGAGATGCATCACAACTTCTGACCCCTGATGTTTGAGAATATTAATGAAAACATTCATTTATTTTCCTCAGATGTTTTAAACTCCATCCCAGGGTTTGGTTTTGTCAACATGTCTAACACAGTTACATTTTGCCAGTTTTCTAAATCAGCTTTGAACAAACATTTTTTAATCGTTTTAAAATATAGGCAAACGAACTGACAGGAAGACAGGTAGGAATGCCATTTATGCCTGAAATCTCAGCAGGTGTTCCAAAAATGGAACATGAGAGCCAAAGGAATATTCTACAGAGTATTCAGGCAGTAAAGAGAAAGGACGGTTTTCAAGGTCTGTGACTGTGACGGAAGAATTAGTGTGTTCATGTGTTAGAGCTTGGAATGGCTTCAGGGAGAATTGTTGCCTGTTTTAAAACAAATGCATAATTTGTCCACGGCATGCCTGCAAAGGACTGATAGATCTGAGTGACAAATGCTCAAAGTACAGTCCAGAAGCACTATAGTTCTACTTTTTTTTCCTTTGAAGGATTTCCAGTTGCTACCAGAAGCAATAGTTGAATCTCAGTATATTAAATGCACCTTGCAACCGATTCACCATTCCATTACACCGGTTTTACATCGTATTACCCTGTTCATTTCAGTGGTGCAAAGGAAGGTTCAAAACTAAGAGCTGTATATCAAAGGTGGCTATACAGTGCTATAAAAGATGTTTTGTCCTTCCCCTGACCCATTATAAATTTCATTTAGACATTTGTTATGTTTTAGATCAAATTGAAGTTTGATAAAGAAATCTAGAGATGTGTCTAGAAAGGAAGAGACATTTCCTTTCATTGGATTTTTGCCTAGACCTGAGGGTGTGGAAAGCAAATTATAGGAGAGGAAGGAAACAGGAGAAAAATATATGGTCAGAAGGTATTGGAACCAGTTATGTACTTCGTAGCAGTACAAGAGGAGATAATGAAGAAACATATTGACCATCTGTTACAAGAAAAAAAAGGTTCAAAAAGGTTAAAAGGCACTGAAAATGAAGCTGATGACAATATAATTACTGAAAATGAAAATGGTTATGATTTTTATTGGCCTGGAGACGAATTACGTGAAAATGTTATGGCAGCTGGTGAATCTCAAAAGGCAGCTGAGGAACAAAAGTACAACCATCTGCCAGATGACCTTCCTGACAGCTACAGTACCTTCAACTATAGTGACGCACTGACTTTCCAATCCTGGCCATTATACCTTAATAACACATTCCAGAGTGAGGAAGCTGCTAGGCATTAGGATATTCATTTTGAATGGTTCTGTTTCTTGATTTGGAGAGAAAAATTTAAAATAATCCATTTGTTCCTTTTCCTCTGCATTTCCCCTAGAAGGCCATTCCCACACTACAGGGTATCTATAATGTTTGTCAGGAAGTCATATAATCATAGAAAGTTAGGGTTAGAAGGGATTTCAGGAGGTCATGTAGTCCAACCCCCTGCTCAAAGCAGCACCAGACCCAATTAGCTCATTCCAACCAAAGCTTTGTCTAACCAGGTTTTGAAAACCAACAAGGATGGAGCTTTCACCACCTCTCCAGGTAACATGTTCCAGAGTTTTACTACCCTCTGACTGAGAAAATTCTTCCTAATATCTAACCTAAACTTCCCTTGCTGTAACTTGAGACCATTGCTCCTTGTTCTATCATCTGCCACCACTGAGAACAGTCTAGCTCCATCCTCCTTAGAACCCCGCTTCAGGTAGTCAAGGCATAGGATATCAGCAGCAGCTGGCAGGTCTTGTAGAAAATATATTAGCGTAAGTCTTGGGATTCCTACAGATGTGCGGGGAGCCTGCTCCAATGTGTTGCAAATCTAACGCATTGGAGAGCACTTGATTAATTGAGTCTGCTGGAGCACAGAAACTGATGTGCTCTGGCAGCCTTCCACGTCATATGTAGCAGCATCCCCGTGTGCCCCTGCACTGAAAAAATGGTGGTGGGGCACTTTGAAATAAAACACGTTTGATGAGCTTCAGTTCAAAGCACCCTGCCACCATTTGTTCAGCGCAGGGTTGCTAATATATGTGATGCATGGGCAATATTAATTAGTGTGGCTTGCTAATTAAAGTACCCGGTGCTGCTTCCCAAAGCACATGTAAAAATGCCCTTGCTTACTAGTCCCCTTGCTTACAAATCCAGTTCTATGGATATTTCTATATAGAATATGGTATTGTCTTTCAGAAATATGTATACCACTTCTACAAACCCTGCTGTTCAGCAGAGCAGATTAGCCCACCAGAGTGTCATGTTCATGTGGCTGTACTGCTTTCATTTCCAAAGATAGCACAACATATTTCTGCAAGGTCCTGTCTTGCCCTGTATAGAAATATCTTTAGTGTCTATTGCCTGTCAAGACAGGGATTGCATCTCTATATATTTCTACAGTATATATGTATTCTTAGCAAAAATGGAGGATTGCTACCACCTGGGGTCTCTAGGTACCACTATAATACATATAATAATCTGCTGAATGCTAGCTCTGTCTCCAGAACTGAGTGTCACTCTCAAGGAAGGCAGACTAGCCCCATACTTTCAGTGGATTCAGGCCTGATTTACATTGGCATAAGAGGTCTGCCCTTTAAATCTTTTCAATGTTAAGTTTTGCCTTAAACAGAAATAAAAGAGTTGGATTTGAAATATCTGCTCACTGTACAAGGCATAAATAGAATTCATTGAAATTATATAAACTTCCAGAAGTAGGGCTGGAATGGACGCCCATGGGTAATCTACTCCAAACCCCTGCCTGAGGTGCTATCACACCTATCTAAACCATCCTATACACTCCATAATTTAACCCTACATAAGACTACCATCAAACCTGACATAACACAGACCTAACACCCTAACTTGCTACAGGTAAAGCAAGGGAACCATGGAAGCCAGTGTTCTGCTTCTATGAAATATTGTTAACATAAGCCCAAGAGATCCCCAGTGGAGAGGCATAACCCCTTTTGCAGAAGAAGGCAAAAACCCACAGTCTGTACCAATCTAACTGTCAGGTAAAATTACTTCCTGACCTCAAACACGATGATCAGTCTGAGACTATGTGAAGGGGCAAGACCTCTAGCCAGGAACCTCTAGCTTTGGTCCCAGCAGGAGCTTTGGCATACCCAAAGCAAAGCCCCCAGCCTTGGCTATAGCCAACACCCAAAGCCTGTGAAGGAGGCTTAAAAACACCCTGACACATGTGGTAGAAAGCAGGAAGGGGAGGCAGGGGGAGCAAGGGCAGCCAGCAAAGCCCACAAACATGGAAAATACCATAGCCCAATGCTATGCCTACATCATCAGCTACTAGTGGCTGTCCATCCTCTTCCTGAACACCTCCAGTGACGGACAGTCCACTACTTCCCTACGCAGTCTATTCCACTACCTCACTATTCTAACAGTGAAGAAGTTTGACTGGATATCCAATCTAAACTTACTTTTTTGCAACTTCAAGCCATTGATCTGCATCCTCCTCTCTGCAGCAAAAGAGAAAAAGGTGTTTTTCCTCTTTATGGGAGCCCTTCAAGTACTTGAAGACTGCTATCGTTTCTCCTCTTCAATGCCTTTTCCTAAAGTCAAATAAGCCTTGCTCCTTCAACCTCTCCCCATACGATCTGCTTTCCAAGGCTTTATTATCTTTCTTGTCCACCTTTGGACCCTCTCTAACTTCTCCACATCCTTTTTAAAATGTGGAGCTCGGAACTGCTCACAGAACTCCATATAAGCCTTAGCCAGTGCTGAGAGTAGAGACACTATTACGTCCCATGCCTTGTACCCATTGCTTCTACTGATGCATCCCAAAACCACATTGGCCTTTTTTGTGGCTGCATCATACTGCAGACTAACACTGAGTCTGTGATCTACCAAGACTACCAAGTCCTTTTCCATAGTGCTGCCCTCCAGCCAGGTGTCCCCCATTTTGTATTTGTGTTTTTGATTATTCCCCATAAGGTATAGCATTGTCTAAACCTTGCATTTGTCTAAATTGAATTTCATCCTTTTAGCTCTAGCCCAACTTTGGGGCACTACATTGATACTCTGGTTCTCTAGTCCTCTGGTACTTGACTGGTCTCCCACAATTTCATGAAGATAATTGCAAAGGGCTCCAAGATCTCCTCTGCCAGTTCCTGCAGGACCCTGAGATGAAATTCATCCAGCCCCACTGACTGAATTCATTCAGACCCAACAAAAGCTCTCTGACCATCTCTTTTATTATCTCCTCTCTCAGCTTGCCTCCTTCCTTATCCAGATAACCCCTACTAGGTGTGTGGCTTCAGGTGTTTTGGGGTTTTTTTATTCGAATCTTTCATTAGGAATTCCCCCTGGTTTATTAGCAGAGGACCCACAGCTTCCTTGCTCCTTCCTTTTCTGGTCAACATTCCTATAGAACCTCTTCTTATTTTCTTTGACCTCCTTTGCCAGGTGCAGCTTGTTGTTTATCTTTGCCTTCCTGATTTTGTCCTTGAAGGCTCTTGTTATTTCCTTGGTGACTGCTTATTCTTCCATTTCCTGTATGCTTTTCTTTTTTGCATTTGAGGCATTTTAGAAGCTCCTTATGCAGCCACACTTGTGTCTTGCCATTTTTCTTTTGCTTCCACTGTGCTGGGACAATTTCTTGTTGGGCTTCCAATACTGTGCCCTTTAGAAGCTTTCAGCCCTCCTGGGTGCCTTTATCCTTCATTCTATCCTTCCATGAAACAATGTCTTGAACTCCTTGAGTCAGATGAAATTTGACTTCTTGAATCCTAACTTTGCTGACTTTATGCTTTTCCTGTCTCAGGATCTGGAATTCTATTGTATCGTGATTGTATCGCTTCCTCCCAAGTTACCCATCACCCTCACATCCTCCACCAGTTATTTTCAGTTGGTCAGGACAAGATGCAAGATAGATGATCCCCTAGTTGTATCCTCCACTTTCTGGAACAAAAAGTTATCCTCCACACAGGTTAGGAACTGGCTTGACATTTTATGTCTGGCTGGATTGTTTCTCCAGCAGATGTCCATAAATCTGAAGTTTCCCATTAGTGCCATCCCATAGCTTTTAGATCAATTTGTAACCTGCTTGAAGAGTGCATCATTCACCTCCTCTTCCTGATTAGGTGGCCTATATAAATCTCCGCCATTATATTGTTGCTGCATCTTTCACCTTTACTCTTCACCAAAATGCATTCTGCTTTGTTGACTTCTTCCTCCTAAACCAAGGAATGTATTTTGACATACAAGGCAACACCACCAACTTTTCTCCCCATCCTTTCCTTCCAAAACAGAGTATAACCCTAAATGTTGACTTTCCAGTCATAAGAGCTATTCCACCAGGTCTCTGTGATGCCAATCAGATCCTAGTTCATTTCACAGGCTGCAGCTTGCAGGTCTTCTTGCTTATTTCCTATGCTTCTCACATTTGTATACATGCATTGGGTGCATTTTGCATTTTGACCTGCTCACTTCCCTTTTGAGCCACTTGTTGCAATCCTGTAGGTCTCTGGGCCTTTACCAGAGTGGAGTTGCTCCTTTGAGTTCCTTCCTCTCTAAACTGTGTGCTCTGTTGCTGGAGGGTTTTGACCGCCATCCCCATGGAACCTAGTTTAAAGTCTTCCTTACTAGGTTAGTCAGACAATGCTCAAAGATGCTCTTCCAAGTTCTCATCAGCTGGATCCCATCTCTTGATAGCAATCCTCCCCCTAAGAACATCCACCCACTGTCAAAAGCAGCTAAAGTCTTCAACATCAGCACCACCATCTCAGCTACACATCCACTTCCAGGATACAATGGTTTCTGCCTGGACCCTTGCCTTCCATGGGATGAATTGATGAGAACATGACGTGTGCTCCAAGCTCCTTAATTCTCCTGCCAAGAGCCTCATAGTCACCTCTGATCTGCTCAATGTCCTTCCTGGCAGTATTGTTGATGCCTACATGAACAAGACAGATGAGGTAATGATCCAAAAGATGAATGAGGTTTGGTAGTCTCTCTGTGACATCCTGAATTCAGACTCCAGGCAGGCAGCGCACCTCCAGGGCCCCCACCTCTGAACAACATTTGTCCCTCACAGAAGGGAGTTACCAACTACCACCACTCTCCTCTTCCTTCTTGGTACAGTTGTCCTGGAGTCCCTGTTCTTGGAGCCTTGCACTTCCTGCTCTCTTGACTGCTGAATCCTTTGCCTCATGCCTGTCCCTCAGCAGTTTCACTGCAGAGTGCTTGAAAGCAATTTCTGCCTTGACTCCACTGCTCTTCAATTCTGGGATGCCTCTTTCTTTGAGTAGTCACATGCTGCCATTTCTCCTCATTGCCCTTTGGTCCCTCCAGTACCAGCTTGTCATAACTCTTGTCCAAGTAATCTTCTGGGGCCCTGATGCAATGCAGTGTGGATACCCATGCTTCCATTCTTTGAATTGTCTTTTCCCAGGCAGACACCAACTTACACTTGGTGCAGATAAAGTTCTTCTGACCCTCTGGGAGGAACACAAACATGAAATATTCCACACATGTCACAACAGCTAATCTAGACTATTTATGTATCCTTTGCTCCCTAAAGAATATTTATGCTGTAAGGAGAAATAAAAGACGGGGATAGGAGAGGGGAGAAAAAAGACACATCACAAGAATCTGCAGACCAAACACCCACACTAGAGCCCTTGCACATGCTCACACATACATACCAGAGAGTCTCCTGCTTTCTGGCTCCCTCCTTGAGCAAATTCCCTCTCTGTTTGCTGCCCTTTGTTCGTTGATGCATGGTTTGAAGGGGGCTGCTTTTTCATAAGGACTCTTTCCTGCCCAAGGCAGCGGATCAGACTTGATGACCTGCTGAAATCCCTTCCGACCCTGAAAATCTATGAAATCTAAATCTTTGAAGGCTGCCTAGCCTAGCACCACTCCTCAGTTACCTAAACCAGCCCTACCTAGAGCAATCCCTGTCATGCAGTTACTCCAGAGAAGGAAAGAAAAGCAAAACAAAGAAAAAAGAAAGAGAAAGAAAAGGGGATGGGGATGGGGGGCAAACACATTATGGGGGGTGGAAAGGCCAAAACACACACACCAGGCGTTAGGCAAACACTCTAGCACCAATCAGTTACCCTAAGTCACTAGCACAGAGAAAAGCAGTTTCAAGGCAGTCCCACACCTTAGGTGCTTATCCCAGAGCACCTGGTCTTTGCTTACTACTCAGCTTACAAAGAAACTGTCTAGAAATTGTTTTTTGCTGGAAAATAGGGCTTATTTGAAATGAATATTTTCTAAAACAAAAGGTTCATTTTTTTTCCTGGAATATTCCATTTGGAATATGTAAACAAGACCTTTCATTCCTGGTTGACATTAATTTCTGCATCTACCTGAGCCACCACAATGCTCCATTGGAGTTGTAAGTTCCAGGTCCCTCATTTCTTATTCTCCTCTGTGCTTACCTCCTCAGCAGAACTCAGTTTTCCATGATACACTCCTCAGTGCTGAGCTTCAACAGTGCATCGTACCAATCCTGTCATTTTCCAGTTGAGAAAGTAAACACAGATGAAAACAGAAACATGGGGAACTACAATGCTCAACAGGCACCACAGTCTCTTAGCCAGATACAAATTAACATCAACAAGAAATTCAATGCTTTGATATTTTCACTTCTAAATTTTTGAAGCATTTTTGTCTAAGATTTTTCTGCTTATATTTTTTGTCCTGCTACAAAAAAATTGGATTTTTTCTGAAGAATGGGCATCTAAGCAGATGGCACATTGGTATATTTGCATGAAGACATGAGAGAGGAAAAAGGCACAAATGTATTTGATTGATTGATTGATTTAGGTGATTTATATGCCACCATTCCCAAGAAATTCAGAGAGGCTTATAGAAAGATAAACAGCAACTTAAAGGGGCAACTAGATCGAAGGAAATAAAATAACAAAATAAAGCAAAGATGTACAAAACAACAAAGCCTAGTTTTGGTTGCTACATGCCCACCCAAATAGAAAGGTCTTTCAGTGCTTCCGAAAGATGTCCAGGCATGACCTCTGGCAGGCCTCAAGAGTTAGGTAGTTCCAGAGCTGAAGAGATACTACTGTGAACTTCTTCCAAAACATTTTCACCAAGTGGGCTTGGCATACTGATGATACTGGTAAGAGACTGCCCTCAGCTGACCTTAAGGTTCACAATGGGGCATAGGGGAAAAGGGATCCATATATAGGTTCCAAGCCATTTAGGGCTGTATAGGTTAAACTAGCACCTTGAATTGCACCCAAAAAGCTACTGGGAGAAAGCTACCATGGTGAAGGACCAGACTTGTCTGCTTCTGATGACCCACCCCAACAGAAGGTATCCTCTGCAGTCTCTGGATAATTTTCAAGGACAGCCCTATGTGAAGCACATTACAATAGCCTAACCTTGAAGTTACAAAGTCATGGATGATGGTGGTCAGGTCAGAATCTGAAAAAATGGGTTGCAGCCTTCTCACCAGATGGAGTTGGTAAAAGGAGCTACTAGCCATGGTCACTACCTGAAAAGGAACTAAGAACACACAACGGTTCAAATCTGAGTGATGAGAGGAGGCTGAACCCCATCAAAGATAGGTGTTGCAGCCTCTCCTTGGTCATGTGGTCTGCCCACCATGCCCTCTGTCTTGTGTGGATTCAGTTTCAACTGGTTCACCTATATCCAGTCCCCAGAAGCAGCCAGGAAGTGGGAAAGGCCTGAAACTGGCCAGGGTCAAAAGAGGAGAAGTAGAACTCAGCGTCATCAGCATACTGATGGCAACTCACTCCAAATTTCACTACAGTCTCACCCAGCAATATCGTATATACATGGAGCAAGAGGGGAGATGAGATGGATTCCTAAGGGACCCACAGGAAAGACCCCAAGGGGATGATGAGCACTCTCCCATTACCACCCTATGGAACCTCCCTGCTCGGAAAGAGTTGAACCAATTTAAAGCTTTCCCATGACTCCTCGCCAGGTCACGTGAATGTTTTATCAGCACCTGACAGTCAACTGTATCAGAGGCTGCTGAAAGATAGCATAAAATTAGCATGGCAGTTTCTCCTGTTGATCTCACAGCAAAGATCATTGACTAAGGCATGAGTGCAGTGTCTGTGCTATATCCAGATTGAAAGCCAGATTGAAAGCCAGACTGATATGGGTCTAGGAAACTTGATGCCATTCAGACACATTTGAAACTCTTGGGCAGCTCTCTGTTTCATAGATTTCATAGACATTCAGCCTGGAAGGGACCCTGGAGGATAATCGAGTCCAGCCCCCTCTCCAGGGGCAGGAAATCAGCAGGGATCATAGGATCCCAGCAAGATAAACATCCAAAAGTGTTTTGAACTTGTTCAAAGTGGGTGCTTGAACCACCTCTGGCGGCAGTCTATTTCAAACCTTGGGGTCTTGGACAGTAAAGAAGTTCTTCCTTATGTCCAGCCTAAAACGGTCGCAGAGGGGTTTGTGACCATTCAATCTTGTCATCCCTTGGAGCACTCTGGTGAACAGATGTTCCCCCAGATCCTGGTGAACATCCCTAATAAACTTATAGGTGGCCACCAGATCACCCCTGATCCTGTTCTTTTCCAGGCTGAAGAGTCCCATAGCTCTCAGACTCTCGTCATAAGGTCTGTTATCCTGACCTCTAATCATGTGTGTGGCTCTCCTCTGCACTCTCTTAAGCTTCTCCGTATACTTTTTGAATTGTGGAGCCCAAAACTGGACAAGGTACTCCAGCTGTGGCCTCACCAAGACCAAGTACAACAGAAGAATGATGTCCCGGGATTTGCTTGAGAAGCATCTATGATTGCAAGCCAGCGTTTTGCTCACTTTACTAGCCACAGTATCACATTGAAGGGTCATGTTCATCTTGTGGTCAATCATGACTCCCAAGTCCATTTCATCTGTAGTGCTAACCAGCGTAGCACTGCCAAGCCTATAAGGATGCTGCAGGTTTTTCCTCCCAAGGTGGAGAACCTTGCATTTTTTGGTGTTAAACACCATCAGGTTCTCATCCGCCCATTTCATGAGCCTGTCAAGATCTGCCTGGACCACCCTCCTGTCCTCAGGTGTGGATGCTTTACCACAGAGTTTGGTGTCATCGGTGAACTTGGCCAGCCCGCTTCTGACACCAATGTCTACATCACTGATGAAGATGTTAAAAAGTAAAGGCCTTAGGACAGAGCCCTGAGGTACCCCACTGGTCAGAGCACACCATGACGATTGACTTCTGTCAACCACCACCCTCTGGGTCCTGCCACAGATCCAATTCCCCAGCCAGCGGATCGTGGTGAGGTTGAGGCTGCAGTTGGCCAGTTTTGCCAAGAGGTGATCATGGGATACCAGATCAAAGGCTTTTTTTAAAATCAAGATATATGACATCAATCTCTTCCCCCTTGTCCAGGTCATAAAAGGAAATGAGACTGGTCAAGCAAGACCTACCTGCGACAAACCCATGCTGGGTATCCCTCAGGATATAGCCGTCAGCTAGCCTGTATAGGATGGCCTCTTTGATAATCTTTTCCAAGACCTTCCAGAGGATAGAGGTCAGGCTGATGGGTCTGTAGTTTGCCACATCTACTTTCCTCCCTTTTCTGAAGATAGGCACCACATTGGCCTTTTTCCAATCGTCAGGCACTTCACCAGAGCACCAGGAGTTCTCAAAGATCTGTGCCAGGGGCTGAGCTATGATGCTTGACAGCTCTTTGAGTACCCTTGGGTGTAAACCATCAGGGCCAGCTGACTTGAAGGTATCCAACCTGTCAAGATGTTCCTTCACAAGGTCAGCTTTGATGGATAGTAAGGATTCTCCCTCACCTGGGCCTCCCTGTCCTGCAGTGGGCAGGGGGGTCCCACGGGACTGGTGAAAACTGACACAAAGTACCCATTTAGCAAGTTTGCTTTTTCCTGAGCATCAGTTGTCATTTGTCACATCTGGTTTAGCCAGGGTCCAACGTTGCCCTTGCTTTTCCTTCAGCTCTGAACATATCTAAAAAAGGACTTTTTATTGTTGTTAATATTTGTAGCTAGCTGGACTTCCATCGCAGCCTTGTTCACTGACCTTTTCTGAAAAGGGGCAGTTGGAGACAGGGCAATAACTAGATGGGGATTCAGTATCAAATGATGGCTTCTTGAGTAGGGCCCAGACATATCATCAATTTAAGAGCATTCAGTAACCTACGTTCCCAAAGGGAGGAATTGACAACACCTACCAACGGCAGCCCCCAATCTCCCACTGCTCGCTTTTACAAGCCAAAATGGACACAGGTACAGTTCACAACTGGTTACCCTATTCCTCCCAAACACATTAGTGGGTGATGGCAATTTCAAACAATCCATCTAAACAGGAAAAATGACTTCCTCACCCCTAAATTCTGACTCTGCAACAAAAGTGGTGATCCACATTGTGCTGGACATGAGCTATTCTTTCTGCAAAATAGGTGGCAAACTGGTCACACCACACTGAAGTAGACTCAGGTTCCAGGCACAGACAAGTCAGATTAACCAGATCATTCGCTAAGTGGAACAGTTCTACTTGATGGTGCTGCATATGCAATAACAGTGGAGAAGAAAATTTTCTTTGCCACTGCCACACCATAGTCCTTTAAGAAAGATCTATGCAATCAGCTTTGGGTTGAGAGCCACCTACTCTCCAGCCACCTACCCTTCCACTTAATCTGCTTCAGTTCCTCTGCAGGTATCAGGAAGTGCTGTGCCACCGCAATGATAGGATTAGATTTCTGGGTACCACTGTGTCTATGTTCAAGGTCAGTGTGCTATTACACAGAGAAATCAGGCCATCAACAGAGTACCCATCAAGGTCAATGGGAATGTCCTCCAGAGAGTTCTCAAAACCAACTTGTTTCATGAGTCTCTTGGATGGACCAGATTAGCTTAGCTGATCCATCATCCTGGTAGGGCAATATAAAACAGAGGTCTGTGTCTGTAGGAGGTAGTGGTCTGACCAGGCCAGAGGTTTCTTGACAACATCCCTGATAATCAGAGCTCCTGTATCCAGCCAGTGGCAAACATTAGGTCCAGTGTGTGCCCCACTTTATAGGTCAGCCCAGATACTACCTGGAATAAATCCAAGGTTGACAAGGATTCAAAGAAGAACCCTGAAGAGCTAGCCTCAGCACAGATGTTGAAGCCCCCGAGGACAATAAGTATGGGTGTCATCATCACCAGCTCCAAGACCAACTCAGCTACTTCAGACAGGAATCAGATGTGTAGTACTCAGCACAACAGCAGAATCTCCAGTCTATCCTCAGCCTTAAACTTGAGGTAGACACAGTCCATGCTGGACAAATCTGGCAATGGATACCTTCTATGGGCCAGACTTTCCTTGAAGACCATTGCTATGCCTCCCCCATGAAACCTCTTACCCTAGCCTCCTGCCCTAGGTTGATGCTGCACTGAATAACTAGCTAGAACCAACTGGGCAGCCACCAGCCTGGATGCCTTATCCAGCAAAGTCTTAGTGATGCATGCAAGGTAAATAGCTGCATCCTAGATGAGATCAAAGATGACCCATTTTATTAGCCACTGACCTAGCATTTAACAGCATCACATAGATCAGGGTTCCCACTGACCATGACCCCCAACAGGACAGAGCAGCAGAAAGACAAGAGAACAGGCACTGGGTACCTGTGTAACTCTGAGGGCATTTCCCCACCTGCCTCCTGTATCTCTCCCTGGTCACAACTACATCAATAGGTGCAGCAGTTCCCCTAGCTCACATACCGCGTTCTACCAGGCCCCTCAGGCTGACGAACCACAGTAATTCCTGGACTCCTGAGGGAGTGAGGATTTAGAAAGAATAGCCCAAGCTTGACACCTCTGGACATTGGGCAGTGACACAAGTTGCGATAGCCAAATGGGAGCAACTGAAGAAATGTAATGTTTATACATGGGATAATGGGAAAGGAAATTATTTAGAGAAAGAAACAAACAGTGAAGGATCAGGTAAGCATGGAAGAAACAAAAATCATAGAAAAAGAGAGGAAGGACAAACAATTTGGAAAATGTTCAGATTGAAGATTTTCACAATAGTGTAACTGGGGGTAGGGGAAGGCTAAAAAATCACCGCTGCCATGGAGCTGTCTCTGGGTTTTCTAATATTGAAGAGAACATTTAATTCTGCAGTGGTACAGTTGTTTTTTGAAGTGCAAGATGTTTAGCCCAGGAACAGTGGGGTAAATCAGTCCATGGCTTCCCTTCTGTGCCATTACAGCAGTGCAAATGAGCTGGTAAATAAGGACATCCTTGACAGGGGGGGGAGTTTCCAGTCAGCACAATTTCAACCCATCCCAGGCTGACACTGTAGCATGCAGGATCATGTAGGAATGGTGTTGGGGGTGGGAAAAGGCACAGTGATATAACCAGCTTATTTGGATGCTCTTTGGGTATAGAGTCCTTATAGCTTATTCTTTTTCTCACCCCTGGAAGATTTGCCATATCCAAGAAGCAGACTAGAGTGGCAATGCACTTTGCTATTTCCACTGCTTTCTTGAAGTTATCAGCAGCCAATAGAGTTCATGCCTTCCCTGAAGCTTCCCTAGATAAAGCTGGGACCAGTGGTGGACTGATCCTAGGATAACAAAGGCCCAGTTACATACTGGGCACAGAGTTTCTTGCCTGTGTTATTGTAACTTAATAAAATTCTCTGCTATTAACTGTCATGAAGAAGTCTGCCATGTTTCCCTTATATATTACAACTTTTAAGGCTTTGTTTGTATAATGTATTTCCCTCCAATAAGTATTATTATAAAACTTCATAAATTAGCGATAACCAAGTGAAGAATCACGCCCTAGGAACTGAAAAATGCCAAGACCTTATTTATGGCAGCAGCAATTTGAAAACAGATACAACATTGTGTATATTTCCTTATTAACAGGCCAGATTTACCAGCACACCCTGGATGTTTGCTACTGTCTAGCAATGCAAAGCAGCTGTAAACCTAGCTTAACTAGACAGTTAAATTGGCTTTACAGCTGCTTTGCATTGTCAAAGTGACACAAAGCAGGCCAGAACATACCAGTAAAGGCAGCCCTAATTGTACCCTAATGAACTATGAAGCAGTTTAGCATGCAATATTCAGTACTGAAAAGTGAAAAAAGAATTATTTATATGGAGGAGATATGTTATAATTTATACTAGCAATGCTCAAGGGAGAAATTCTCCTCTTTTATTTAGAATGGATTATAATTAAAAGAAGTGTCAGAGACACATTATTCTGGATTTAAAATCTAAAAACACTTTAAGAACACATCACCCTTTCCAAATATATTAATCCTTGTTCATGCTAGTTCTCCACAAGTGGAGCCCATAGTTTAATTATGAAATACCACTCCACAAATCTGCTTATGTAAGCATGTGTTTTCTTTAGGGACAAAAAATCATTACAGGAAACAAGATAAAAAGTTAATGTTGCAAATCTCATTGTCTCTGTATAACTTCATTAAAGTCAAACTTAGGTTGGGTAACTGCTCCATGCATAGCAAGGTGCTCAGTACTTAAGTCATTTTAAATAAAGCACAGCCCAGATGGGTGTTTTGTTTAGAGTTATCTTTTTTTTTTAAAGAACAAAAGTTCAGTGGTTTTGTTTTGGTATTTATAAAATAGTTTTTTTTCCTGCTTTTGGCCTTAAGACAATCACTCATGCTGTGAGTATGACACTCACAGGCACATTTGACATATTTGAGAAGCAATCTGATATGATACAAGTACAGAGAGAGCACAATACATGCAGATTATTTAATTCTGAAAAAATAAGCTAACAATCTTTTCCGGCTTTTGTCTGAATTAATTTCTTGGTGTGCAAGAACCGTAGCCCTGAGTGTATAAACCTCACTCATTTGTTAAAAGAATCATGCTGAAATTATATTGAGAAATGGGGAAATGATAATTCAGTTGCCAAACAAAGCTCAGTTCCCATCCTTTCTCAATAGTACTGGGGCCAACAGTGATGAAGTACCATCTAGAAGGTTGACCCTTCTGAGGGGGTGTATTACTCCCAATACCTTTCTTTCTTTGACTGCCTTCTAAAGCTAGTAGAGGCCTGGTCTTTCAGCTTAATCTGCTGGGGCTTGGTTCACCATT
Organism: Alligator mississippiensis; assembly: GCF_030867095.1. Classification (NCBI taxonomy): domain Eukaryota; kingdom Metazoa; phylum Chordata; order Crocodylia; family Alligatoridae; genus Alligator; species Alligator mississippiensis. The sequence goes on from NC_081824.1 coordinate 165,024,999, forward strand.
CGTTGAAAACAATATTATTAATGATTTGGATGCTGGCACGGAAAGCTTCTTGATCAAGTTTGCAGATGACATGAAACTAGGAAGGATTGTGAACATGTTGGAGGATGTGAGTGTAATTCAGAAGGATTGTGACAGGCTGGAAAGTTGAGCTAAAGCTAACTTCAGTTCAATGCAGACAAATGCAAGGTGCTATACCTTAGGAGAAATAATCAAAAACACAAATATAAAATGGGTGACATCTGGCTGGATGGTTGCACTATGGAAAGGGACTTGGGAGTCTTGGTAAACCATGGACTCAATATGAGTCTGCAGTGTGATTCAACCTCTCAAAAGGCAAATGAGGTTTTGAGATGCACCAATAGAATCATTATGAGCAGACATGGAAGATGATAGTGCCTCTCTACCCAGCACTGGTTAGGCCTCATCTGGAGTACAGTGTGCAGTTCTGGGCTCCACATTTAAAAAGGACATGGAGAAGTTAGAGCGGGTCCAGAGGTGGGCAACAAAGATGATCAAGGGCTTGGAAGGCAAATCTTATAAAGAGAGGCTGAAGGAACTAGGCATGTTCAACTTACAGAAAAGACTTTTAAGAGGGACATGATAGCAGTGTCAAATACTTGAAGAGCTGCCATAAAGAAGAAGAAAAGCATTTTTCTGTCTTGGTACAGAGAGGAGGATGCAAAACAATAGCTTGAAGCTGCAGCAAAGTTAGTTTAGACTGGATATCTGGAAAAAAAAAAATTACTGTTAGAACAGTAAGGCAGCAGAATAGACTGCCTAGGGAAGTTGTAGGCTCTCCATCACTGGAAGTGTTCAAGAAAAGGATAGCCAGCCACAGGTTAGGGATGATCTAGGCATAGCTATGAGTATGTTCTACTATGGGTAAGTTCTTCTTGCTATGCTGTACTATGGGTATTTCCCATGCTTGTAGGCTTTGCTGGTTGCCCCCTTTCTGCTACATGTATCAGGATATTTTAAAGCCTCCATCAGAAGCATTGAATGTTGGCTACAGCAAAGGCTGGAAACTTTGCCTGGGGTGTGCCAGTCCTCCTGCTGGGACCAAAACCAGAGGTTCCTGGCTAGAGGGTCTTGCCCCTCTGCTCAGGGTTAGACTGATCTCCATATTTGGGGTCAGGAAGGAACTTTACCCTATGTCAGATTGGTACAGATTGTGGGGGTTTTGCCTTTGTCTGCAGCAGGATGCATGGCCCTTTCCCCAGGATCTCTTGAGCTTATGTGGACAATGTTTCATAGAAGCAGGATGTTGGCTACCCTGGTTTCCCTGCTTTACCTTTAGTAGATTAGGGTGTTAGGTCTGTGTTGTGTCAGAGCTGATGGTAATCTTATGTAGAGTTTAGATTATGGAGTGTTTAGGATAGTTTGGTTAAGGATGATCTTACCTCAAGCAGAAGTTTGGAGTAGATGACCTCTAGAGGTCCCTTCCAGCCCTATTTTTCTATGACTCTATCATTCAAATAGGAAGCCTCCAACTGATTTAAGTGGTAGAGAATGAGGACCTTGATCTATTATTCTGTTAACCATCCATGGATTGTCTCAACATTATGTTGGGATAAAAAGTGGCTTTATGCCATAAAAGAAGACTATCAGAAACTGTTTAAATCTTGAGCCAGCAAAACCTGGTCCTCCAACTTTTTCTTCATACTCAGGCACAAAGCATCATGCACACTTTTAGTGTTATCGAGGTAATAATAATAAAGCTGTGAAGTATGAAACAAAAAGCTAAATTGAAGTATAGGAAATGCTAAGTTTTATACAGAAAAATATACAGCTAAAATGATGCAATTTGGGAAATTACAGTCAACCAATTGAAAAAGATGGATTCTATGTGAAAAACAAAGATAAAAATATAAAAAGGCTATTGTCACTGAAACTACAGAAGTGAATGATAAATCAGCCTCTAGTGTATTATTATAATAAATCCTCTGTTCCATATAAAATAGTCTTTTTATCCAACTTAAAAATGCAATCATCATTCTAAATTTCATGCAGATACATACTCATTTCTTTAAAGACACACCAAAAATATATTTTGTTGGCAGATGGAAAAACATTTCATGAAAGTAACTGGCTGACCATCTTAATAAAAAAAGCTTGTGGATATCATCAGCAGAGATAGTGTTTATATCATCATGGCAAAAATGTAATGATAAATAAAGATATAAAAATGACAATGATATTCCTGGTTTAATAGGCAGATGCTTTATACAAACCAAGCATTATTCAATTAAACCCAGTCAGCAGGTGATAGAAAGGCATTGTTAACAAAAATAAGCATTTTTTCTGTCTCTCACACAGAAACTGCTTTTGTTTCAGGAAAATATAGACATGTAAAATAGCAGGACACTCAAAAACAAAAGGAAAGTTTGGTCCAGGTTCCCAATCTGGTAAAAAACTATACAGCTACACTCGCTTTACTGGAGCTACACTAATTCCCATTGGCTAAGGCTCTGGAGTTATGTGTCCTCCTTAGTATTTCTATTACTGTCTAAAGGAGTGGATTAACTAGCCATCTCCCTATAGGAGGATAGATTCATTTCTAGGTAATCACTCTGAAAGAAGAAGGGGGGAGGTTTGGACATCTGTTCAGGGAATAAATTAACTCCTGGGGAGGGTTTCTTCATGTTTATGTATAAAGGAAGGTTAATTTATGGGTTGGTCTGTGTATGTGCATCTACAGGGCTAGACTGATTAATGGCATGAGTCTCTGTGCATAGTGGGGGTGGGCAAAGCACTTCATGGGAGACAGAATTAGAAACTGGGGTAGTCTATGATGGTACAAAGGCTTTCCAGCTCCTCCCTCCCAATCTGGATTTGTCTCTCAAGAGCAGACCACCACAACTGAGCTCATTTCTCACTGGAATGAGGGTACTTGCAGCTACTCTTTAGACTAAGTTTGCACTGATTGCAGCTACCATTGCCTTGCCATCATTTTAACTGTCATGGTGCAAACCTTAAAATAAACCAGGAAAAGCTTTTATGTGTACTGGTGGTGATACTTACCCCATGGGAAATCCTGTAGAAAGTCACTTTGGTACAAAGAGGGGCTTTACCTGTTAGAATTACCCAAAACCAGAGAGTACAAATCAAAGTCCTGGACAATAAGCACCCACATTCATGATGAAGGTAATGCCAGAAGTCAGGAGCCAGAGATGCAGGATATCCCAAGAAGCAGAAGTCAAGCCAAGGGGGTACAGCTGCTACAAGCTGTAAAACATTGAACTACCAAAGCCCAAATAAAGGGCCTGGGCCAATAGATGAGGCCCAGCCTACTCTGAACCCAATGAGTTTGTCCCCTGAAACTGCTACCACTCTGAAACAGGTAGCCCTGATGAGGTTTCAAATTGCCTTCTAGCAGAGGCATTGCTCAGGTTCAGTGTCCTCAGCCAGAGGGGTTTCAAACTCATGTCTTCTTCCTCCCAGTGGACTGCCCAACCACCATGCTGTAGGTGAGGAAGAATGGAGGCCCTCTCCACCAATCTTTTAATGGCTTGGCCACTATCCAAGAAGGAATGCAAGAGTCATGACTGGGCCTAAAGAGACAGAGACAGACAAACACAAACATGATGATAACTCTGCATCCTAGTGATCAAGGCAATCACTTGGTGGAAGGGAGTCCTGCCTCCTTGATTCTTTCTCCATTTTAGAAGTCATTGTTCCATCTAGTTGCTTTTTTGCTCTCTGTTCTCATTCAACTTCAATTCTTTGATGCGCAGAGACACAGCAGGAGCAAAGAATAGCCACACACTCATATGCAAATTATGATCTGGTGGCAGGTTTGCATTTGAAGCCCCTCAGGTGGGAGGAGGGAGCTGACCCTGTGTCTCCCTCTTCCCAGGCAAGTGTTTTCACTACTTGGATAGTGGGCATTAATATCCACAAGAGGGCCTTGATCCTGCTGATTGTGGGTGTGGTGTTGTCTGAGAACGTTTACCAGATCAGGCTCCTCAGGAAATTTAAGTGGAAACACCTAGTTTCCAGATTCCCATCAGGCTTAAATGGCAGGTAAGTGTCACGCTAACCAAATATGGGCAATACTGGGTATACCCAGAAGCAGAACTCAAAATCTCAAGGAAACGTTACAGTCAAACAGGGAGGCATCAAGTGAGTTAAGGTGCCTGTAGGGTTAGGTAGCAGTTAGACAAAGTTATTTGGATCTCAGTCTTAGACTTAGGCACAATAATTCCCCTTAAATGTTGCTTTAGGTGCTGAAATTCTTTACTAGAGCCCTTTGACTTGGGCTATGTAAGAATGAGTGCAAAACATCTTTGAACTTTCATCTGCTGCTCGATGAGGCAAAAAGAAACATGAAGTAACACAAACATTAGACCATGGCAAGATTAAGGCTGGATCACCTGGTGAAAACAAGACAGATAAATGGCCCTAAGGCCCATTTCAGAGATCAGTGGAGGAGGCTGGTGGGTAGTTTGGTGACTCACTCCCTCACTAGTTGAATAGAATCAATGAACAAAAAGTGTGTCAGTTTGGATTTAACACTACACAGGCTTTTAGAGAAATGGCAAGGATCAATTCATTCGGTGAAGAATTTTTTTGCCGGGCTTTTTGCTTGTTTGTTCTTGTTTTTTGTCCGTTTAAGAACAAATGTCTCTTCATTTTCATGTTTCTGTGCTATGCAGCTGTGCATTGGGAGCTGATCTTGCATTCTTTGCTGATCCAAATGCCCCAAACTAATGAGAGCTGGAGGTGCTTCAGCACCCCCAGCAAATTGTAAGCACCATGACTACATAAGAGTATTATTGAGTGACAGGGGTGGATGCAAGGGTAGACTTGGCACTACTTTCTCTGCTCAGTATTATCATTTACATTGGCTCTTCCCCAACTATAGCCAGTTACTGTGCTACAGTGAGCTGCAAACTCCAAAAGCCCTTTTTTTTGTAGGGTAGATTTGTGATTTTACTGCTACACTTTATTATGATTTCCCTAAGGAGGCTTTTTAGTCATCCCTTCAATGATCCTTTCCAGTGTGGAGAATTGCTCCATTTGGCTCAGATCCTCCAAAGTGTTTGGGTACACGAACACCCATTGCTTTCCACAGGTATTTTAGCAGTTGAGGATCTGGGTCTTTGTTGCTAGCTCAAAAGTTGCTTAGCTAATGAAAGTGAGAATGCAGAGATGTTTTAAAATAACCAAAGCAAAGAGTTAAATGGGGTATTCCTTTCTCCTTCTGGTACAAGAAAGCAACCAATAATATTGAAAATCAATACAGCAAAACATTGATACAGACTATTTTTTTTTAATGGAAAGTACACAGTTAACTTGTGAAATTCACAGCAGCAAGATCTAAAGACAAGAGTTTCAATGGCTTTTACTTAATGAGAACATCCAAAATAACACTAGACTGAACAAAGAAAAATACAACAGATACGAACCCCAAATCTTCACCATATCAGCAAATCTTTCCCTGATTTTCCCTTTACAAAAAAAAATCCATAATTGTCCCCCTCACAATTTCTTGCACATTCCTCTGAAGAATCCTGAAATAACCAGTATTAGAAACAAGATACTGGACAGTAGGGCTGTTCAAAACAGCTATGTTTCATTTTGGTTTCAGATTCAGCCATTTCAGAGGACAGTGATTCATTTCAGTTTTTCAGGTCACTGTTCCTTTTTGATTTGGTCGTATCTGTTTTGGAGTTCCAACACTGTTTCAGTGCTGATTAGGAGATTCAGATCGGCCAGGGAGAGGCAGGCACAGCTGGGTAGCTGCAAGCCTCTCCTGAGGCTCCTCTGGTTGTGCCTGCCTCTGCCCAGCAGGGGGAACCATGGAGAAGTCCCTATGGATGCCCTGCTCAGCCCCATCCATGGCTCTGCTTGGTCCCATCCCCCAGCCTCCCGGCACTTTAAAAAAAAAAAAAAGTCCCACACTCACTGGCTGCAACACCGGTGATCAGGGCCTCTGAGGGCTCATGGAAGAGCCCCCTCTCCCACAGCACAGGACAGGGGGAGGCAGCAGGGATCGCCCCCCCCTGCCTGTCACCTGCACAGCAGTCATCGCATCACCAGCCCCAGTCTCCCAGCACTTTAAAAGGAGGTTTCCGGAGCTGTGGTGGACTATTCCTGGGGGGCGCCTCCGAAACATTCCAAAACATCCACAACATTTTCGCAATGTTTCGGATGGTTTTGTTTTGTTTCAGAGATGTTTCAGAGCCTTCCATTTCATTTTGGATTCATGTTTTGGGTGCCAAAAAAGGCCGAAACACCTCCAAAACAAAATGGCGGCTGAAATTTTGCACAGCCCTACTGGGCAGCTAAGCCAATTTGGTGTGGGACTATGGCTGCTGACAGACTTTCATTTAAAGGTGCAATGGGATCTGATCCCTGATCCCAACAATTATACCTTTTGCCATACCACACGTGAATTGTGCCCTACTGACCAGATCATGATTATGATTCCCTGTACACCAGCAAGTAGCAAGCTTGATGCCCAGTTTTTCCAGCATCAGGAGTACATCAGAGTCTTGAATGGCTCTGCTGCACTTCTGAGATTGGAAGCGCCAATCAGTGGACTGGTGCTGCAGGCCACAAAGCTGCACCAGAGTCCTTTAAGACTGCTGTGCACTCCCAGGCCTAGGAATGCACCAGCCATTCATTTACTTTAAATACAATGAAAACCAGCCACAGAATTATTTAACATGTTTTATGTAATAATTTTGTGTTTTATTCTCTTTTTGTCACACCCTTAATGGCATGAATGTATGGCTGGGTTACAACTTAAGATATAATTAACTGGTTAATCATATCTTAAGTGTAACATCAGCAAGAGGCCATATTTCCACTTCCCAATCGACAAGAGAAACAGGATGCAATTCTGTCAACTTAGAGCAAAAGGTAGGAGTGTGGGGAAGGACAAGAATCAAACTGCTATAAACTAACAGTCCATACATGAAGTGCTAGCAATCATCTTTTTAAGAACAAAGAATAAGCAAACAAGGAGATGAGAGTGATCGAGAAATGAATGAGAAGAAATTAAAAGGATAAGAAGAACAAGAAAGCAAATAATCTATCTTTGGAAATCCCTGCCATTGCTAAAACTATATTATTTCAAGATTAAGTAAATCCTATGTTAAAACAATATAATTGAACCAAAGAAAAGAACTTAAGGAATTCAGGAATACTGGATATATCAGGAATTATTCAGAAATAAATCTTCGGCCAGAAAAACTAAGGCAAGAAACTGCCAGTTTTTCACATAAAGAAATAATATAATTGTTTTCCTATAACATCTAGTCTTTAAAGGTCAGCGTTTGTATGTATATTAGAATTTTAGACACTGAGAAGCTGGCTTGCTATTATTTTGAGTTCTGATAAATGACTCTCTTTTCTAATTTTTCTCTCTGATTATTTGGCCTTCATTGAAAAATGCAATTTGAAATCTAATTTACTTCCCACTTTAAAAAAACATGTTGAACAAAAGCTTCTATATTAATAAATCAAGTAAAGTAAGGTAAGCAATGTAAAAGGTTTTTAGTTACAGTCACCCTCAAAAATTATGCCCTGCCTTTATCACATATCACAGGTTTGGACTTTTACATCACAACACTTTGGGCGTGTCTACACATTGCCATAAGGCAACATTGTTATAGCATGCTTTAGTACTTCCTTTTGCAAGTATTAAAGCACAATGCAGTACAGATGGTTACTGCACTGTGTTCATAGCACATGGTTAAATTTCACTGCTACGTCACCATAGAAACATGCTGTACCTGGGGAGCACACTGCTATGGCGATGTAGCTGGCAATCATGTGTAGATACACATGATTGTTACATCTCCATAGCGCACCATATGGTGACATAGCACATCACGACATTGCTGTAGGGTGATGTGTAGACATGCCCTTCAAGGTACATTTCTGCAGGAGAGAATACAACTAACACACCATTCCCGAACAAATTAAATGAAATTTTCAGTGTTTATTTTCTTATAGAAGCAACATCAAAATTCCTACTTCACAGAAGTGAGGCAAGGATGTAAATTGTATTACATTTATTATATATCAAATAAATAATGTAGTGTGGCATATAATAAGCATAATCAACATGAATTTGAAATACTGCATGTATTATAAGTGGCAAAGTTTTACATGCATTATACATGTAAGCCTGTATTAGTACTGATAAAGCTTTAATCATACACCAGAGCATTATGTATTCTCCATATGCTGTATATGCATAAGAAAAAAAGATTAGGAAACTTGGAGAGATTTTTTAAATATATATAGTCAAAATATATAGCCTTCACCTGTGCAGCCATGATTGCCATGTCTTGTTTACCATTAGACAAATTACAGAGGACATAAAAAGTGAAAGCTACAAAGTAAACCTCCCTAAAAATAATCTAAAATAGCTTCCAATATGAATTTAAAGTTAGGCATTTAAATTTGTATGGCAGTCATGTAAATTTAAAATCTGAAACCTCAAGTTCTTTCAGGGTTAGGAATGAGTGTTAGGTCCTTCTTGAAAGGCTCCCTTACATAGATTATGCAGCTATCATTTTTAGCTCTGTAGGATTGGGAAATATCTGACTTTACATGTGTAACATTTGTATTTAGAAAAAAAGTTGTCAAGACTGAATCTTGATCATCAAACACCTTGGGCCACAATAATTTTGGAGAGAAAATGAACATTTGCTTAGGGAAGGAAGCATATCTGTGTTATATTTTGATTTAAGCAAACAGAACAAAAAGCATCTGTTTGAAACTGTTCAGAGGTTTGGATATTGAAACAAGCTCCTGAAAAAAAAGAATATCGGACAGAGAAGGCAGGCAGAGTTTTAGATAAATGTATCTATTCTATATTTTAACACAAAGGATATCTACTGCATTCATATAACACATGAAATTGCCTAATAAATATATTTCTACTATATATAAAACATGCACATGCACACACAATTCATGCCCATGATATGTCAAATTTACCCTTTGAAAAACAATGAGATAGCCCATTTTTCTGTCTTTTTATGTGACTGGAAAAGACAACAGACAGATGAGCCAATCAATCATAGCTATTGGACCCAGTCTCCTAGAACTTCCAGGATACTCTGTAATTGGGATTTGACCTTTTGGTACCTTCCCATTGCTAAGGTTCTTACAGAAAAATGATGTGCCAATGAGGAGTGACATGAGATTCATCTTGTTTGACTGGCTAGGTCAAAATGACAGGTTGGGTCAGTCTACAGCAGTCTGTAAAGGTTGGCAGAGACATACCAAGGGCATGTGAAATTATTTCCCAAAAATGCCTGCCAAAGAGCCAACATAAACACTCTTTGTTCCTATCATTTGAAGAATCAGCTATATCAGAACATAATACTATTGTAATCATCACTTAGTACCACAAATGATGTGTGCCTGTGGCGACTGGGAGGGCACGGTGGTGGTGGGAGCGCAGCAACAGCAGAAGTGAGGCAGCGGTACTCAGGGAGCTCCCACAGACATTGCCGGCACTGTTGGCAATGTGGGGGAGGATGGCAAGTACCGACCAGGGGTTGGCGACCAACCGCAGGTGCCACCACCCGTGACGGCGGTGGTCAACGGCGATCACTGACCGCCTGCAGACACCGCCAGCAGTGTTGGCAGTAGGTGGGGAGGGTGGTGAGAGGCAACTGCCCACAGGCACCGCTGACACTGTCGGCAGTACCTTTTCGTAGGGGGTGCACCGCCACACTCAGGGGGTGTATGTCCACCTGCGTGCACCCCTACATGTTGCCAATGCCTAGTACAATGATGGCCATAATGCTAAGGACATGGAAAGGTAGGTAGGAGCTCCTATTCCTCCTTGTAGTATGTATGCTTTTGGCCATTAGCCACAGAAATATTACCTCAGTGTACTGGCATAGCATCTGTTGGCATGATGGAGTCAGCAAAGTAGTTTACTTGCTGCTCTCCCACTGCAGCTAGCACAGTAGCATGGCCAAACAGGGGATGTAGCCAGGGTCCCCTTATTTTATCATTACTGGAGCTGTTCTCACATGAATCACAGCCATGCTTTTGTCCACGTTCCAAACAGGTTCTTTATTCAAAGGTCTCCTCAGCAAAGGAAATCAAACAAACAAAAAAGCATAACCTTTTCCCTTCGGGCTACCAAACAAAATATAGCCTATCTCCCTTCAGCTGCATAACAAATCAGTGCCTTTCTTCCTTCAGACTCTCACACACTTAACACACACAAGTGACACGAGTTTTGCTTTCAGCAGTTTGAGGTGCAGTTTCACAGAAACCTCTGCACCACTCTGCCTGAAATCTGGCAGGCCTCAGGCCTGCATGAGGGGCTATGTATGTGGCAGGACAGGTGCTAATGAGGGCAGCATTTAATGCCCCAGTCTCAGAGCTGGAGGTGGCAGTTTAGTTTCTCACCAGCCAACAGTGAAAGAGCATGTCCCTGCTGAGCTCTCGTGCCAAGAAGAACTTGGAGTTATAAGGGCTGGGGCTATATGGGGAGGAGGAGGCCCCACATCGCCCTAGGCATGACCTAAAACTTCACCCTGCCAGGGTAGGGAGGCCTGGGTGGGACTGCCAGGGGCACAGCAGCCCCAGGAAATGCCAGGACCGTGAACCTCCCTGGTGAAAGGCGGGTAGGAGGCACCTGATAACCTCCGGCCACTGCACAGTCCTGGCTGGGGAAAGCCCAGGCTTGTAAGATCTTTGAGAGGCCTGCAGCTTACTGGTTGCAGTGGAGTTGTGAGGGTGAGAACATGGGCTACCATCCCTGCAGTTTTCATCCCGCTGTGCCTTAACACACACACAAAGTTACCCATCATGACTTGTGCTTTCAGCAGTTTGAGTTGCAGTTTCCAAGAAACCCCTACACCCATCTCCTTGAAACTTGGCAGGTGTCATGGCCTTAGAAGGGGCTACCATCCCATTCTGCCTGCACATACACAAGTGACGCGAGTTTTTCTTTGAACAGTTTGAGAGGCAGTTTTCCAGAAACCCCTGCACCTATCTCCTTGAAACTTGGTAGGATTCATTGCCTCAGAAGGAGATAGCATTCCTGCATGTTTCATCCGAATCAGGCAAGAAATGGCAAAGTTATAGGCAGGTTTGTGACTCCCCATTATAGTCTATGGCTGAAACACCAAAACAGCATCAATTCCAAAACAATTTCAAGCAGTTTTGGCTGAAACGAAATGGGACAACGATCTGAAATGCCAAAGGAATCACTGTCCCTCCGAAACACTGAATCTGAACTGAAATGAAACACAGCCTACAAAACACCAAAATGAAACACTGTTCCTCTGAAATGCCGAATCCAAAACCAAAACACAACCAGTTTGCACAGCCCTACTGTGCACTATTATTAGGCTACTGAGCAGTAGCGTCATGAAAAGGATGTTCATTGGCACTACTGCACAGTAACTTAGGTTTCTGCGCCATCATTTAGTACTTATTTATAGACATACTAATTGACTGCACAGTGTCTTGTGTAGACACGGCCCTTCAGTTCAATAAGTTACTATTTGGCTTTGATATATGGTTCATTGGCAATTCGTGTGGCCTGACACTGAAAATGTTGTACAGCGTGAATCAATTATACTGACCTAGATTTATAGTCCACCTCCTGTATCTAAAAAGAACTGAACTGCGAAATGATTAAGTAAATAAAGAATTTACAAAGGTTAGAGTGCTAGTAAGTGGAAGTTGAAACTATGCAGGATTACAGTAACATTGGGTGCATCTACACAAGATGCTACTTCACAATAGTTTCTGTGCATTTATTTAGTACTTGGTTATACAAGTATTTGCTTATATGAGTACTAAATAAATGTGCAGCAACCAGAGTTACTGCACAGTAGTGCCAGTAAATGCCCTTTTTAAGTGGTGCTACTGTGCATTAGCCTAATACTACTGAAAAGTAACATCTCTGCATGGTTTTTGCCACATGACACTACTGCATAGTATTATCAGGCTACTGCATTAGTCAGTGTCTCATGTAGATGTGATCATTATATGGTAGAATTAAGACAAAATGTTATATTCGTGATACCTTGTGGGCCTATGTTTAACATCAGTGTGTATAAGCTAACAAGGAAAACTAACAAGGAAATCCATACTTCTGAGCTAGTTATTCAGTCATTCTGAAGGCATACATGGAATATAATTGGTGCAATAGGATTCAGAGAAGAACCTACAACAATATTATTAGATGTACCATCAAAGTAATTAAAGTTGGAGAAGACTGAAGAAACCGTTAGATTCTGGAAAAAGTAACGTTCCAGATAAGAATGTATAATCTACTACTTAAAATCAAAAACTCAGTAAAAGTTATTGGGGAAAATATGGATAAATAAATAAGAACACTGAAGGAAACATTATTACATTAGGACATGTTATGCTTAATAGAGATAAAATGCAGCAATAGATGGTATGATGTATGACGAGACAGTGAATGTTGAATACTACAAGATTAGGGAAAAAGAAGATAATGAATGCAATGGGTCTCATTGAAGTCAAGGGGAAATTGATTCTAATAACACTATGAAAATCAAAGCAGCATTTAAAGCAGTAAAGAATAACTAGCAAAGCTAAGAAGCTCTTTAAATAAAGAAGAAAAGAGTGAGAATTTAGGTAATAAGTGTAAGCCTCTAAAGAAGTGATAGATGTAGTCAATATCAGTGAGGGCTTAAATTAATTCTTCTTTTCCGTATTTAGACCTAAGAAAAGTGGTGACATCTTTGAGGATCAGAATTGTTGGTTGCAGCTGCGTTGGTCTAAGGACACAGGCAGACAAAAATTTTGAGTAGAGGTGATATTTTTTATTAGACCAACTAAATTGTTGCAAAAAGGTTTTTTTTTTTGCAAGCTTTCGGGCCCACACATCCTTCATCAGGCAAAGGAGAAACTGAAGGTGTTATGCATTTTCCAAGGTAGAAAAGAAACCAATTGAGTATAAGATGTATTTACTACATGCCAAGGGTTATCTAAAAAAGGCTTTTTAATTGCACAGTGTGAGGAAGAGGAAAGAAGCAAGGTACTTCGACAGCCACAAGGAGCCAGTGAAAGAGCTATGAGTGCCCTGGGAGACAAGGTTCTGGAGCAGCTGCTTCGTGTGGCTAGAGCAGTGCCAGGGAACCAGAAGGGAAGTGTGCAAGGAGTGGGGAGAGCCAGAGAGTGGGGATTGGCATCCTGAGACCCGGGAGGCTGGGAGGGATGCCCCCAGCAGCAAGGATCCAGCAGAAAGCTAGCTGCAAAACTCTGAAGAGCTTAATTAGTCCAGGAGATGCCAGCCAGAGAGACGCCATGGAGCGGAGCAGCATTTGCAGCAGGGGAGCTGCACCATGAAAAGGCCAGCCAGTAGAAAAGCAAGTGACTTTTTAGATTACTTTCTTCTTCCTTTTGTTTGTGCCTGTGCACCCTGTCATGGCCTTGCCTCAAAGGGGAAACAGAGTGCTGAACCAGATGGGCAGAACCCCAACCTGGCCAATATAAGTGGGGAAAATCCCCTTGACAGATCAATATCCCCAGGACAGGGGTTTTAACACTGGACAGGCTTTGGTTCTTTTTTTTTCTGCTTTGTTTACTTTGTTTTGTGACTAGAAGGCTTAACCGTAAGGGAGAGAAGGTAGATCAGAAACTCTCCCTTGACCAACTGTGGGGCTTACCTGAAGCTGAAGAAGAAGCCTGGTAGTCCGTGTTGATTTAATCCCATAGAGATGGCTGTCAAGATGCATGTGAGCCTGAAAAAGAAAAGAAAAGTCACCAGTTAAGACTGACATAAACAAATGGTGACATAACATCTGGGTGGCGCTAGGCCAGGGTATAGGGGAGGTCGGAGCCCCAGAAGAGACTTCCATCAAGTGACTGTCATCCAGTGGCAATGAGAATTATCACTTCCCGATTGCTATCATCCTATAACATCAAGGTGTGGGAGGTAAGAGTCAGTACCACCGCTACAGAATACAGGTAAGTGATCTCAATGCTGATGGTCAGGGTCAAGAAGGTACCCGGTAGCTGTACCCATAACTGTAACTGAGCCAAGCCCTGACACACAGCAAGAGATAAGTAAATAAAATTAATTGATAATGACAAATTACTAATAGCACTCAAAATTCATCTCAGATTCTGAGGAATGTAGTTAAGACAATATAGTAAAAAGCTACAGAGACCACCAGCTTGCATCCATTAATGTCAGCTGGCAAGCTCTTACTGACTTCCATAGAAACAGAATCAGGCTCATAGGCTAACAAGTCTAAACCACCACTTTGCAAAGCCCAGAACAGCCACCAAGGAAATAAGCTCTTACTCTATGTTTATCCAACCCTTGCAAATAAGCAGTGCAGACAGCTTAGAAAGGTCCAAAGTATATGGCTTCTAACCAAGTTCTCCTGAACAAGAGAGCAGCAATCAGGTGAGTGCTTAAGACTATTCTAAACTTCATGTGCTAGTTAATTGCCTGATTTGGATGTGCATAGAGCAAGCGTGAGTAGTGAATATGTCTTATTTCCTCAGCAGTGATACTGGATGTGTCAGGGAAAGAGAACAGATGTGATTTTTGCACTGACTGATTCATCCAGACACTGTAGCATTGACCGCTGGTCATTATCTTTGAAAACTTGTAGCAAATGAGAGAGGTCCCAGATTATTGGAAAAGAGCAAATACAGTCCCCATCTCTAAGAAAAGGAAGAAGGAGGATCCATGGAACTATAGACTGGCCAACCTCACCTAAGTGCCTGGAAAAACCATGGAGCAGGTCCTCAAGGAATCCATTTCTAAGAACTTTGAGGAGAAGAAGGTGATTAGGAAGAATCAGCATGGATTTACCAAGGGCAAGTCATCTTGACCAACCTGACTGTCTTCTATGATGAGATGACTGGCTCTGTGGATGTGGGGGGAACAGTAGATGTGATATACCTTGACTTTAGCAAGGCTTTCGATATGATCTCCCACAACATTCTCTCAAGCAAGTTAAGGAAGAATTTATTGGATGAGTGGAGACTGGAAGATGGACAGAAAACTGGCTGCGTCATTGGGCTCAGAGGGTAGTAATCTATGGCTCAATGTCTACTTGGCAGCCGGTCTCAAGTGGAGTGCTCCAGGAGTTGGTCCTGGGGTTGGTTTTGTTCAATATCTTCGTCAACAACCTGGAAGATGGGATGGAGTGTACCCTCAGCAAGTTTGCAGATGACACCAAGATGGGGGCAGTAGTATATACACTGGAGGGTAGGGCTAGCATTCAGAGAGACCTTAACAAATTAGAGGATTGGATCAAAGGAAATCTTATGAGGCTCAGTAAGGACAAGTGCAAAGTCCTGCACCGGTACAGGCTTGGGACTGACTGGCTAAGCAGCAGCTCTACAGAAAAAAACCTGTAGGTAATACTGGACAACAAGCTGAATATGAACCAACAGTGTGCCCTTGTTGCCATGAAAGCTAATAGTTTATTGGGCTGCATTAGTAGAAGCGTTGCCAACAGTTCAGGGGCAGTGATTATTCCCCTCTATTCAGCACTGATGAGGCGGCATCTGGAGTACTGTGTCCAGCTTTGGGCCCAACACTACAGAAAGGATGTGGACAAATTGGACAGTCCAGCAGAGGGCAATGAAAATGACTAGGTGGCTACAGTCTTCTGAGGAAAGGATGATGGAACTGGGTTTATTTAATCTGGAAAAGAGAAGACTGAGGTGGGATTTAATAGCAGCCTTCAACTATCTGATGGGTGGCTCCAAAGAGGGTGAAGCGAAACTGTTCTCAGTGGTGGCAGATAACAGAACGAGGAGCAATGGTCTCAATTTGCAGCAAGGACAGTTTAGGTTAAATATGAGGAAAAACTCTCTCGCTAGTAGGAGGGTAGTAAAGCACTGGAACAAGTTATCCAGAAAGGCTGTGGAATCATCATACTTGGAGTTTTTTAAGACCCAGCCTTAGCTGGGATGATATAGGTGGGGCTGGTCTTGCTTGGAACAGGAGGTTGTACTAGATAATGTCCTGAGGTCTCTTCTGATCCTAGTTTTCTATGACTCGATGATTATTATAGGAGAGATGGCTTCTAGAACAGCTGATCTAAATC
The DNA here is from genome assembly GCF_030867095.1 of Alligator mississippiensis. Taxonomy (NCBI): domain Eukaryota; kingdom Metazoa; phylum Chordata; order Crocodylia; family Alligatoridae; genus Alligator; species Alligator mississippiensis. The sequence goes on from NC_081824.1 coordinate 165,041,042, forward strand.
ACTCAACTTTTTTTTATTTAAAGAGATTTTAATATTAGCTCCATGACAATTAGTGTTTTATACTCAACACTTAGAATTTCTGGGTTTCAACTTCTCAAGATTACTTGTTATTCCATTTTAAAACATTGTTTTATTGTTCATTTTTCTATATAATGTTTATATTACTTCTTGGGACTGTAGCAGTAGTGCAAAATATACACTGGTAATACTGACATATCATATGATGTAATATAATAACAGAAATATTCTATTGTTTTAAGTCATTATTGTCACACGTCAGTAATGAATGAACATCTCAGCTGCTTTTCTTGATCAGATTGACTCCTTTTATTTTGATTACTGCACAGGCTTATAATACAAACCTGTTTCCCAAGTAAAACTTTTCCAATAATAATAATTGACATTGAAAGGAAAATATTTGATCATCTTTAGGTTCAAATCTTTTTCTTACATAGTAAGCAGGTACTTAAACAAGTGAACCCAGTGAAGTCATAATTATGTAATTAAAATCAATTGGATTGCTTGCGTAACTGCTTACCAAAGGAGGAAAGACCACAATCTGACTATTAGTGCTTAATGACTGAGGTTCTGATCTTGTGGCATATGCCCTCCTCCCTCCTCCCACCCCCCGCATCATCTTCTACTGAATGAAGTTGGAGTTGAGGAGTAAGAAGACTCCATCTAAAGTGATAAGTCTTTTAGCTTCAAACATAGTGACTTCTCATGAGCCACACAAATACAATCTTTAACATTTCTTCTGCAACTGCCCTAACCCTACTTCCACTCCTTCCTACTCACCACAACATTGGCATCCACATCCAGGCAAGTCAGCTGGCACCATACATCCAGAAGGAGCTCCATCAGTTGCTCTGAGGCCCAGAGACCCCAAGGTTAAAGGAAGCCAGGAGACAGAAGGCAAAGAAGAGTATGTAGGAGCGCTGGCAAGAAAGCCAGACATTCTCCCCACATTCAGACAAGACCCAGCACCACCTACAGATATAAATCTGTAGTAATTGTATTATGTTCAGAAAGGCTGGGCAACAGAATCTAGACTAGAAAGCCAGTCTACCAGGTGGTATCACAAGCCTAGTAAGTGGTTGAATGGAGGGTGCATCAAGCAACAAGGTACCCACATGCATAAGGAAAACGCTTGGCATGGGGACATCGTTGCTCTGCCCACTGCATCATCCAAACTAAGTTAGATTTTCAGTTATGTTGTAATTTTCAAAGCAGACAGGATAGCAGCCAGCCCCACTGCAGCTGTCATCCTCACCAGGCTCCAGCACAGGAGGAAAAGGTCCTGTCACCATTTCTGAGTGTCACCCAGGGTGATCATAAATACCTGAGTGGAAAGGAATTGGGTGCAGGGAAGGAGCAGCCCCACAGAAGATGTGCCAATACAGTTACACTGGGCCATATGGGGACCACTAGTCACCACCTCCAGAGGAAAACCCAGGATAAACAGCAAGTTGTGGCAGGAAAATACACCCAGGCTCAAAGGGCAGGGCATGACTATAGGCTGGCATGGTCATTGTGAGCCTGTGATGCCACTATATTGAGAAACATTTCGCAGTTATCAAGTAATTATGCAGAATAATGTAAATTAAGTAATCATTAAAGAAAAGCCAAGAAAATATCTAGAAAAAATGAAATGTGACCCACGCTTCAGAAAATCATTGTCCAGGCTGAACATTTCAATATGTACTATAATCTATATGGTTCCTTGGTATGTAGTTATTTTAGAAAATAAGAATTATGTTCTTGATGGTCTCTCCTACTATTTTAGTGTATCATAAAACACACCTCTGGAACAGAAATCTCACTCTAAAAATACATATCATTATATGTATTATCTGCATAGAAGGGTGTTTGTGCCTCAAAGTTAGCAAAGAACTTTTTTCCAACTATTGAGCTGGTCTAATAAAAGATATCACATCTACCCAAAGAACCTTGCCTGGCTCATTATACTTTGTGCATTTTTTTATTATTGTTTTCCTTATCTGTCATGAATTCCTTTTCTAAAACTATCAAAGGCAAGTTTAAATTTCTACCAAGGCAAAAAAAGAAGTGTCTGTCCTTTGGAGTATTTCAAAAAGCATTTTTTAGATTTGATTTAGGGTGCAAACATTTGAAAAGTTGGGGGATACTTGCAAAATAGCTATGGTCCTTTTTGTCCAGCATAATATTTTGTTTACTCTGATGTACAATACATAATAATAACAAAAGAAAAATGTTTAACTTCCAGCAATGCCCTTTGCACTCAAATAAATTGCTGCTTTAAAATGCAGTTGCATAATCTGTGAATTTAAATTCCAAGTCCCTGCTGAACAACTTCACCAACACTGTATTTATTTTAGAGGAAACTGTCCATTAACTTTCAGAACATCTCTAGGAAGCTAATCCCTGAGGGGGGATGAAATTCATGGGAGTCTAACAAATCTGTACCTTTGATCCCCTCTCCACACAGCAGTACTAGACAGGATTATGTAAAAACCTCAAATAAAAATATTTTGGTGAATGCAGACCCATAAACATCTGCAGTCTTTATAGCCCAGAATATGTGTCATATATTTTCTCATTCAATCTTCTCTTGAAATACTTCATACTTTTATCTTCTTCATATGCACATCAGTATCCAGAGGTGACAGGAGGCAATGTCATTGGAAGTCTTAATGTACCTTTACCTCACACTCAGCTAGGCAACTAAAATAACTTCAGGTACGAATTTAACAAAGTATTAATCTGAGAGGGTAACATATGTAGGCTTTCTTGGTCATCTTCCTCATCCGCCTTTCTGAACATAATATAATTACTACAGATTTTTAAGGATTATGGACAATAACATATGCAACATGTTAATGTAAAACATTTTCAAAACAATAGAATGTAGATATTCAGGGATGCTTTTGAATTGTTTGTGCAAATCTTGTTATTTTTAAGATTGTTACACCCTACAATGATTTACTACACCTTACAATGCAAAATATGCTGTTTATTTCAGAAGGGATCATTTAATCATTTCAATATTTGAACAATAGTGTCAAAGTCTTACCCTCTCAATAACAATTTGGTGAAGAGCATCACCTTACTTCTGCTATGATCTCAAAACATATCGCTAATTAATGAGTAATGTTTTGACTAATAGCAAGACAGGAATCTTTGTGCAGGTGTTTGTTTCCCTAGCAAGATAAACCACCCTGCCATTTCACTGCTTTTTCAACAGCTTTAAAATGATTGCTTCACTTTTCTGGGGAGGATTTAAGACATGCTTCCTATTTCAGAGATCTGGCTTTACAGTAAGTGCAAAAGCAAGCAAAAAAGAAAATGAATATAAAATGACTTACAGTCCTTGCAATTATAGGTTCTAGAAAACGTAAAGAGGATTCACTTACAATTTTTTGTTTACATTTCGATTTGTTGTATTTAGCCTTTCCTAACAATTATGCCATGTATGTAGCATTTTGTGGACCCAAAAATAAGTGTGACACAGATCTTCAAAGCTGCCTAAGTGGTTTTGGTTCAAATGAATGGGATTTGATAGCTATAATTTCCTACGTGGCTTTGTAAATCTCACCCTAATCATATAGATTTAATATTCAACTGCTGTCACCCATTTTTTTTTTTCTCTGTGTCCTTGTTATTCTTCCCATGTCCACCCTTCAGGTAACTATGAATTATTAGCTCACATAGAGGAATGGAGGGTATTTTTGATTGGCCATTCTCTCATTACATTTCAGGGGTGCAAAAGAGCCTTCTAGTAGGCCTGTGCGAAGCAGCAAGTATTTGCTTGGGATTTGGATTTGGCTGATTCAGAGAGACAGTTATTCAATTTGGTGATTCAAATTAGTGTCCTGATTCAATTCAGCTGATTTGGATTTGGAGATTCGGTGTCGATTCAGAGATTCAGCCATAGACTATAATGGGGAATCACTAAAATACCTATAACTTCACCATTTTTTAAAGATTCAGATGAAAACAGCAGGAATGCTAGCCCCTTCTGAGATCATGAAGTCCACCAAGTTTCAAGGAGATAGATGCAGAGGTTTCTGTGAAAGTGTCAGTACTCAAAGAGAAGCCATAAGTGACTTGCTGCCAGACTAGGAAGATGCATCATGCCGAGGCCTTCAGGGGGCATCCCATATTTTCATTAATGACTATAATGATGCAAAAAAGCACACTTTGAAAATCTGTGATAACATCCACCTGGGAGAGACTTACAAGCAATTTGGAGAATGTGTTTAGCATACAAATGATCTGGATAAATTGGAGAAATGTCCTGAAATCAATACAATGAAATTCAATGGAGAGAGTTGCAAAGTACCACATTTAAGAAAGGAAAAAGCATATTCTCTATGCTTTAATAAAGATATAAACAAACTGGAGAGACTTCAGAGGAGAATAGCAGAATAAGAGGTGTTGAAAGGATATTCTATGAAGAAAAGTTTCCATAGTCTAAAACTAGAAAGCCTGAGAGGACCATGATAACTACTTTCCATTATATAAATGGTGATGAGAAAGACAGTGGTGATTACCATATTATGGGCATGAGAAGTAAATGGCTTACCTTGCAGGAATGGGGATTTGAACTAGATATTAGAAAATCCCTTCTAATTATAATAACTAACACTGGCATAGATTGTCCAGGGAAGTTGTGAAATTCCCTTTATTACTATTTTTAAGAACAAGTTAAACATATATATTAAGGGCATTCAAGGTACCCTGCCTTACAACTAGAGGATAGAGTAGATGACTTCTTTAGTGCTCTTCCACCTTTTCGTTTTGTTTATGAAGCTTCTGTTGGAATTTTTAAAACGAATTACTATAGTTCCTATGGGTTCTTAACTTAGAAATTAAAAGTCTTCCTATATTTTAAGTCATGATTTTTTTTTCTCTCTTCTCTCTCTGTCAACATTGTACAGATGCTAAGATCCATGCTTCTGGGCAATGTTTATTATATAACCATGAGCTCTATGTTTGCAGGAAGTAGTGAGGAACCATTTACTTAAAGTTCAGTTATTAGGGAAAGCATGATCACATGGAGAAAGCTGAAGGATTAGACCATGACTTCTTGTGAAAGCTGAGTATTTTTAGAGTTGAAATATGAATTTTCTTTGATAAAACATGAATGAATATCAAGGTTGTAAAACTCTCAAAAATCACAACTGTCAAGTTTTAGGCTGATTGTGGAATTCTAATGGTGTTTTCATGCATCTGTACAACACAGTATAAGGCAGGGTAGATTTGCACCTTATAGACCAACTAAATCAGAGCTTTCATGAGCCCTCATGAGCCCCAGCTCAACACAGTATAGCCTTTCATGATCAAATTTCATACTATGTTACATAAAGAGCTTGTATGACTGCTGTTATCTTAGTTTGTGGTTTTCGGTATCTGATCCCTCTCTAGTCCCTAGTGTAGTTATCTTCACAAGACCCCAGCAAGATAGGGAAATACGATCATTCCCATTTTACAGGTTGTAAATTAAAGACTGTATCTCTTGCCCACCATCATATAGTAATTCTGTAGTGAAAGAAAGAAATGAACCCAGTCTCTTGAGTCCTAGACTAGTGTCCTTAACCACCAAATTCTCTTGCTTCCCCATTATTTCTGTAAGATCAATGTCTCATTTAGAGTGAAAATTCAGCCCTGTACAGAGGGTACATACAAGATCTATTCACCATTTGAGTTTGACTTTCATCCTGAAACTAATTTAAAAGTAATGTAGAACCATCATTTTGTAAATGAGATCTTTTCATATATTGAGTTTAATAAAAGTATATACTTGCATATCTATCTACAAAGCAGAAACTTCATTCTTCTCTGTTGCGATGTAGGGTCCCTTGGATGCAGGTTAGGTGAAAGTGCTTGTGGGTACATTATAAGGCTGTGTTCCTACAGGCATACACATGTCATTTTACTTAAGTGGTCAACTCTTGCACCTCTGCTTTCAATGTATCTCTCGTAGATAATAAAATATTATATTATGGCACTCTCTTGCACAGTACTAGATAACCTGTAACCATGCTTCCTTGGAAAAATTGTGTAATTCTGATCTCTGCTTTTTTAGTTTCTTTTTTTTTTGCCAGGCACTATCAACTGAAACTATTCCCCAGTCTATTTTTGCTCCCACCCCACAATCTGGAAATGTTGGAGGACTGGAAGTTAAAAGAGAACACAGGCAGGTTTTAAATAACCCAGCTGGAGGTGTTGTGGTCTTCTAGGTGAGAGGATGAGGAATACATTTTTTAAATAGAACACAGTGATGAGTGAAATTTCTGAGGAACAACATTTTTACACTGGAAAAGATCTGACTGCCCAGGTGGGCAGTTGTCCTGATATGCTGCCTGGTATTAAATGCAGTTATTGTGTGGCTGATCAGTTACTGACCTGCTGCAGAAAGTGGTTTTAAAGAGTGGGGAAAAATTATTAAAAGATGACTGAGTTCAAAAGTGTAATCTGTAGTGTAGGCCAAAAATTCTTTTCAGGAGGCAGATAAAGTTGCAGGTAAAGCCAACCATGATGTAGTGTCAAATATGATCTTCCTCCAAGATACAAAATATTGAAGGCATTGAAATCATTCTCCTTTGTAGAGGCTGGCTCTGCAACACCTCCCATGCTTAGTACAACTTACAGTATTGCTGTCATGTTTTGAATCTTCATTTTATAATTTTTTTACTCTCTGTAATTTTTACATCAACATCTTTGGGAGTTTTTTTAGTAGTCAACCTTGAGTCTGACTCATTATTAGCAACACACACAGTTCATGTCTATCTCTAATTACAGAGCAGCCTACCTGGATTTATTTGCAGAAGTAAGGAAAAAAGACTCAGTCTGTGAGAATGATTGAAAGAGAATGAGATCTCTGGATCAGACCTCAGTTCCATAGAGCTTGTACTTGTAAAGCTTAAGGCTGGCTACTAAAAAGGGCACAGATAAAGGGCCAAAGCAATGAAGACTTGATGCAGTAGTTTATAATCTTTTGGCAATTAATTAGCAAAGCTTCTATTCAAAAGCTGCAAGCACAGATAAAGCCACTGTTCTTCATGCTTTTGCCAAAACTATAAAAGTATGAAGATGCCGCACTACTGAGCCTTTTAATTTTTTTGAAATATCAAAATATATGTGTTTATTGTCTGACAGAATATTTAATATAAGGCCTTATAGATTGTTGCATTTTTAAGTATCATTTATATAATTGCAGTCTGTTTGGGATTAAATTTCCTTGGTGAACCACTTGGTATGTCTTTGGTTTTCTAGGAGGATTTGCACACTTTAGATTCTACAAACTGAGGTATGGAAAGCTGAAAAAAAGGACATAAATCCAATCTATAGAAGAATTATATTGCAGAAAGAGTATAGAATCAGTACCAAGGCATCATTCACAGAGATCTCAACTCTCTCTTAAAATAGATTTGTTTGAACTTATAGATAGTCCATAATCTTTTTAATATTTTCTAACTGCTCCTGAAATTTCATTAGTGTTTATTATTCTAATATTATAAAAGCCATAGTCGGTCAGTCTGTCCATAATGCTTTATTCACACTCTGATTGGCTGACAGAAACAACCAATCCGAATGTGAATACAGCGTTCAGACAGCAAGTGGCAGAGCACTGTCATGATGATGGGGACACAGGGGATGGAGTGGGGAGCTGGCTTTGTCCCCCCTGCCCTGCTCCCTGGAGGTGGTAGCAATGGAGCAAATGGAAAGAGAGGGATAAGGCCAGCAGAGCTGGCCTTTCTCCCACCCCCCTTGCTTATTAGAGGTGGTGGCAGCAGTGTGGGGGGGGAGTGGGGTCGGGATGCCACGGGGGCCAGCAGCACGGGGGAGAGTAGAGCCAGGATTCCATGGCAGGGCAAGGCCAGCAGCACTGGCCTGGAAACGGCAATGGGGAGTTTGGGGCGGGGCAGGCCCAGCCCCAAAATGGTGGTGGGGAGGTGGCGGGGGCAGGCCCAGCCCCGCAGCAGAGTGGGGGAAAGAGGAAGCAGGCCTGGCCCTAAAGACTGGGGGCCAGAGCCAGATGCAGGCCTCTGTCTCTGCTTCCTCACCCATCATTCTTGATGGGCAATAGACTAGTTTTCTGTAATAATATCCCTGAGTTCTGTTTTATTATTTTGTGTTCAGCTTGATGAGGATACATTTTTTAAATAAAACTTACACAAGTTTTAGTGTTGGGCTATATGGAATAAGAAGAGTCCAGAAGCAAATTAGAGAGATAATAGGCTCCCTGTATTTGACATGCTATAATTCTCGCACATCAGAGAAGGCTTGATTAACTGAATGTGTTAGAGCATGGAAATAAACGCACTCCAGCAGCCTCTAGCATCACATGTATCAGTGTCCCCTCACTGAAAAATGGTGGTGGGGCACTTTAAACTAAAGCTCATATGACAAGCTTTAGTTCAAAGCACCCCACCGCCATTTTTCAGCGTGGGGACACTGATACACATGATGCTCCAGGTGCTTTTAATTAATGCAGCTCTCAGAGCTGTACCATGCCTCCTGGAGCACGTGTATAAACACCCAATTATTTTAATAAGGACCTTCATTCAAGCTGTGCTAGGGCTAGGGACAGAAATTACACCTGTACAGAAATTACACCTGTATAGAAATTACATATACCGGTACAAGTGATCAAAAACTGGCTAGAATCTGTAACACAACAAAAGTTCTGTGCACATAGACTGCTTTCAAAATGGTGAAACCAATTTAAGATAAACCTGAATGAATATAGTACCAGACTTAACTGATGTGGCCAATATGGAGAGGGTTCAAAGGAGGGCCGCCCACATGATCAGGGGTCAGCAGGGCAGGCCCTATGAGGAGAGGCTGAAGGACCTGAACCTGTTGAGCCTCCAAAAGAGAAGGCTGAAAGGGGATCTAGTGGCAGTCTACAAACTAGTCAAGGGGGACCAGCAGGCATTGGGAGAGTCCCTGTTCCCCCGAGCAATCCCAGGAGTTACAAGAAACAACGGACACAAGCTAGCAGAGGGTAGTTTCAGGCTAGACATTAGGAAACGCTATTTCACTGTCAGGGCGGCTAGGACCTGGAACCAACTTCCTAAAGAAGTGGTGCTGGCTTCTACCCTGGGGGTCTTTAAAAGGAGGCTAGATGAACATCTGGCCAGGGTCGTTTGACCCCAGTACCCTTTCCTGCCATGGCAGGGGGTCAGACTAGATGATCTCCTCAGGTCCCTTCAGACCCTACCAACTATGAAACTATGATTTAAGTTAAATCAGCTTATTGAACTTCTGTCTCAGATCCCCTCCAGATACAAGTTAACTCACAGTCCCCCAGCATTCCCCAGCAGGGTGCTTGGTACCTCTCGCACAAACACCATCCCACCAGCTCACAGGAGGGGTGGGCTAGCCTTGACCCATGCTGTCTGCTCTAGCTGAGCAGGGAGGTGTGCTCTAGTTCCTCCTCAGCTTCTGACCTTAGCCACTTCAGGTAAGTGGCTGCATTTACAGAATCAAAAATGAATGTCTGTTCATTTGCTTGTCAGTTCAATCTACTCAACTTAGACTAACCTGTGATGATTGAGTAGATTCAGCCTCAGGCTTTTTGATTGTCTGTACTTAGCCAAAGATACTATGAAATCAGTTCTAGAGAGCTTTCATAGTGAAGGTCCCCAGCATAGGAATCATGGAGTAGCTATTGACATCACATGATTCTCTTAGGACCAAGTTAAACTTGGAGAGCAGCACTGTGTTCCTTGCTGACTGTTCAGCAGTTATTAACTCTTCATTGCATACCACATATACCCCCATTCTCCAGTACTTTGAAACTATAAGGGTCTTGTTACACATTAATTTTCAGCAGCTCCTGAAGCTCTTAACCCTGGATTGTCCACATATTGACACACCTGAAACTAATTTTAAGTTCTCTTTAGGTGGCCTAAAATTACACCATGTCAGCCTAGGTTTATCTCTGACCCATATTATTTAGCTCGTTACATTAATATATAACCACTCTAGGCTACATGTTAGTGTAAACACCCCACTCACTCCTCCTCCCCCTGCCCATCCACTGCCGCTACCTGGACAGGCTTAGGCTAGAGAAGAGCAGCAGCCTGGCAGCAGCAGTGGTAGCAGCCAGGCAGGAAGGTTAACCCTTCCCTACCTGCACCCCTAGGACAGACAGTGCAGGCAGCCATAAGTAAGTGGGGAGGGGAGCTGCTGGGAGGGCAGGAGGGAAATTTGAGGGTCAGGTGAGCCCCAGGAGCTGAGGAGGAGCTGGGGGAGCTCTGGGGGCAGGGAGGGAAAGCTCAGAATGGGGGCAGAAGAATTCTTACCTTTCAGTCCTCCAGGGTCCTGCTGGCCTGAATCTGTGACTGCTCTGATCTCGAGCTAGCACTAACACCAATCAAAGTCTGAGCAGCTCACAGTGTAATTGTAACAAGGACCTAAGCTTCACTAAGCAAAGTAAAATCTTCAATGAACAACAATCCATGTTTTTCTTAAGTATAGAGCATTATAGTAGATCATCTTATTGAGATGTGTCCAGATAAAATAGGGTCAACGTGTTGCTTCTGATCTTCTGGGCCACCAAAGGTGCAATAGTATAGCCATGGTGCGTGGGACAGTGGCAACTCCCAGATGTTGGCTGCTGGCAGCAGCAACTGTTATTACATCCCAAGAACTCTACTATGGCCAGCTGGCCAGCAACTTTCCACTAGTCTGTGAATACAAAGTAGATTTTCTTTCTAGTGAATCCATTCTTGTGGGATCTCCCCACTTGCTGTAAAGCTCATCTGTATCATTGCTATTTAAAGCATCTGTATCACAGCTACTGCCACAGAGGGAAGTATTTGGGGGAAGGAGTATAAGCCCCTGTATTCCAACGTTCTCCAGCTCTTGCTAGCACAGGATGTGCAAACCTTCACCAGCCAGGCACAAAGTAGCCTAACAGTCAAGAGTGCAAAAGGCTCTTTTTGCACACCCCTCTTCAACAGTATTATGAGCTGCTCAGTCACAGACGAGAATCTGTCTGATCTTAGCTTCTAAGATCAGAAGGGATAATCATCTGCTCTCCTCCCATACATCACAAAGAATTTTCCCCGGTATCTGAATGTGGAACCTGGTATTTCAATTTGTCTAATAATACATTGTCGTTTGTAGCTATACATGAAACATAAAACATGCAGAACTTCCTGACTAGACACTGTTGGTTTTGACTCTAGATCTCTCCAAGTCATCCACATTACTAATTATCATCTGCATCTAGTAATTCTTTGCACATTGAAGATTTCAAGTAAACATGTTACTTGACTATGAAACTTCTTTGCATTTTCTTCTGTAAAGGTCTGACACAAAGAAATCCTTTCTAGAAACTGCTGTATTTTCTGGCCTCAATCATATGCTTTATGTCAAAGTGAGAAACTTAACATTAACCTTTCTCACAGGACGTGTAGTGTGGGGACATGACACAACTGAAAAATAGCTCCCATGAAGTAGTACAAAAATGTACCTAAAACAAAGATTTCAGTTTGGGGCATTCATACTTTTGATCAAACTTTAACATTTTCTGCGTGAGAGAAAATATGAAAATAATCATTTGGTCAGTGTAGCAGGCAATGGGATGTGCCTGCTCCTTTCAGAGAGCAAGCAGCCTGAGAGACTGCTTGCAGATGGCAGAGGGGAGCTAATGAGAGACTCACCTGAGTGGAAGAAAGCTATGGTTGGAGCTATATAAGCCCAGATCCTGCATGGGTCAGGTAGTCTCTCTCCCCAGTCACTATGCAGTGAGGAGCTTCTGGCTCCAGGACATGTGTTCCTGAAAGAACCTGAATTACACTGAATTACTCTGCAGGCCTGGGAATTGAAGCAAGTTCCTTGGGTTGAGAAAGAGTGGGCTTTTATAGGCAAGTGGCCTTTGTTTATGTTAAGCCCCTAGAGGATTGAGGTGTCTGCCAGGTCACTTGGTGTTCACTGATGAGTTAGTCTTGAGCCTTCAGGTGGCAGGTTCAAGGCCTATCTAGATAGGCAGTAATTCAGGAGCCCTCAGACTGAGAGTGAGGCCCAATAAGGGGCATTTTTACACATGTAAGTGTAAGGAGTGCCAGGAGCTTTAAAAAGCACCCGTTGCTGTGCTGCTTACAATTGTAGAAGTAGCAAAACGTGTGTCAGTGCTGAGAAAATGGTGGCGGTGCACTTTGAGCTAAAACACTAAAACTACATTTTCTGCACGCTGATGAGCATTTTGCCGCTTATACAGCTACACGCGGCACAGTGCAGTTCGCATCAGTTCACATGCAGAGCAAACTCCAAAGCAGCAGATCTCTGGCGTGTTGTGGGGCAAAAAGGTATGTATATAAATGTCCAAGGAGTCTAGTAGCCTAGGACCAAGACCAGATGGTCCACAAGCCCCAAGTGGGCTATGCCAGATGAGGGGGTCTGAGAGCTTGGAGGAGGGGCTGCTTGTGGGACCAGGGGGTCCAAGAGCCTGGAGGGGGGGCTGCTCATGGGGCAAGGAGCCCAGAAGCTCAGAGGGAGGCTACAAAGGGGACCAGGGGGTCCAAGGGCCCAAAAGGGGGCTGTGTGTACAAATAGTTACCATCAAAAAGAAGGAACATCCATGAGGTTTGGGATGTGCTGTAAGGAAGAAAATGGAGGTAAGCATTGAGCCCTTAAGGCTACGGATGCTCTAGAGGGACATAGATATGTAGGTAGCCCTTGAAGCTGCAGGGTCCTGGCCAGGGTATAGGCCAATCAACAGGTGATATTGAGCTTAAGGGTTGAATCAAGGCGATTCAGGAGGGACCCAAAATTATGAGAAGGCTAACTTTAAGGACTAAGGCTTACTCTAAGGCCCGTGGGCAGCCTCCCTTATTTAATCTATAATAAAGAAGGCATGGTGCATGGACAACCAAGGGGAGGGCTGTAATAGACACTGAGCCAGGCAAAGGTCACACAGCCACCAGCAGCATCTTGGCTGCCCTTGTAGCTCAAATCAGTTACAGTCAGCAAACTAAGTTCAGTGGAAAATTTTTACCCAGCTCTAGTTAACATCCTGGTCAATTAACAGGAATCAATATCCAGTAGGGATTTTTATCCTTGATATTAGAGTTGGTTATTCAATTGGTTTTACAAATTAAATACTCGGTGTAGCCATCCCTTTTTCCCTTCTTATGATGAATGCCCCACCAACTCTAAGTTCTACAAACACATTTTCTATTTGTAAATATATGTCAAATGGTTCTCACTAAACAAATTTTAATCAGTTGTTCATAAATCATTCTCTTTGATTATTCCCTTGTCATTACAAACTCTTCATTTCCTGTACACACTTTCTGAAAGTTTTTCCATGAGTAAAGGAGCAGTCAAGCATAAATTCATGAACAAACTAAACCTTGCCCCCATAAAAATATTAGTAAATGTTTAGGATTGTGAATCCAAAAAAGCTACAAAGCCAGTAGGGAAATACATAGTGTCCGAGCAAGGGACTAACAATAGAAAGATGGGGGTGAGGAGGGGAACACAACTAGGTTACAGGAGATAGAATGTTAGCCAACTAAGCCCAGGGATAGGGGGAAGGGGAGGGAGGGGGTTCGCGACGCTGAGAGAAAAAAAGGATAGATGCACACAAACCCATTACAATGGTCCGCAATGGTGGAAGAAGTGGTTCGAAGAAAAAGTGTCTCAGTCCATATAGAGTCTCATCGCGGAGGTCCTCTTCAGGTGGAGCAGGGTTGTCCATTGATGAAGAATCCTCTCGAAGTAAAGGTCCATCTGGTGCAAAGGGGGGATTCAGGTGGTCCCCTCTGGGTCGGATCGGGCAGCGGTTCATCTGGTGGGGTCAATGTAACAGCAGTGTCCCGTGATGTGTTCCACGTAGATGTCACGGGACCAACGGATGGTGTTGGACACCATGAGACCACACATCAGCTTGGTGTAGTGGCGGGAGATGTGGCAGGCATGCAGTAAGCTCTCGTTGCTGGGGTCCCAGGCTCTGAGCGTTCCCACGATGAGTGCGTCGACCTTCACATTGTAGCTGCGGCCCCTCAGGATGTCGGCCAGCGGGGTGTACTTCTCCCGCTTGTGAGCCTGGGCGTCAGTGAAGGCTTGGCACCGGTTCTCAAAGGGGATTGTAACGTCCACAATCACCAGTATGACAGCATCCAGACAAGCATGACCATGGGCTATGTGGTGCTGCAGACACATCCATGGTGCCACATACCACACATTCAGGTGCTGTCCATTCTGCAAGGTAGCGGCATGGGGTTGGGGTTGGGGGGTGACCCCTGGAGAGCCCATGGTAAAAAAAAAAAAAACCCAGCACACATGGGGATAGTGCAAGCCACCCAAAACCAGAGCCCAGCTGGACAGAGCCGTGCTCTGCTGCTGGCCAGGCTCCAAGTGGGAGGGTCACCACTGCTGCAGCCCCAGGAGGTCCCCAGATCCCCAGATAAGGCTGCTGGGGCCAGCCCAGTGCCAGCCCCAGCCTCCCTTTCCTCACTTGGGATAACCTGCCATGCACCAGAGGGCACATAGCACAAATATTCCCCAGGGACTCATAGATTCATAGATGTAGGGTTGGAAGGGTCCTTGTAGATCATCAAGTCCAACCCCCTGCCCTGGGCAGGAGAGAAAACCGGGCTCAAATGACCCCAGCCAGGTACACTTCAAGCCTTCAGATGTCTAATCTAAACCTACTCTCTAACAATTTGTGGCCATTATTCCTTGTTAGCCTGGGGGGCGCTAGAGGAACAGGGTCTCTCCCAAACCCTGATGGTCCCCCCCCTAGTGAGTTTATAGACAGCCACCAGGTCCCCCCTCAGCCTTCTCTTGCAAAGACTGAACAGGTTAAGGTCCTGTAGCCTCTCTTCATAGGGTCTGCCCTGCTGTCCCAGGATCCTGCGGGTGGCCCGGCCCTCCTCTGGACCCTCTCAATGGTGTCCACATCCCTCCTGAAGTGCAGCACCCAGAACTGAACACAGTACTCCAGTTGTGGCCTGACCAGTGTCACATAGAGGGGGAGGATCACCTCCTTGTCCCTGCTTGAGATGCATCTTTGGATGCAGGACAAGGTAGGTTTAGCCCTACTGACCGTGACCTCGCATTGTCAGCCCATGTTCATCTTGGAGTCAATAATGACTCCAAGATCTCTTTCTGCCACAGTGCTCTCAAGATGGGCATTTCCCTGCTTATAAGTGTGCTGCTGGTTCCTACTGCCCAAGTGCAGCACCCTGCACTTGTCAGTATTGAAACCCATCTTATTTTCATTAGCCCACCCCTGTAACCTGTCCAGGTCCTGCTGTAATCTGTTCTTCCCTACTAGCATGCCCACCTCACCCCAAATCTTGGTATCATCAGCAAATTTAAACAGGCTGCTTTTTACCCCATCGTCCAAGTCACTAATAAAGAAATTGAACAGTGAGGGCCCAAGGACCAAGCCCTGGGAGACTTCACTGCCCACTTCCCTTCCAGTTGAAAAAGACCCATCCACCGCTACCCTCTGAGTATGACCCTTCAGCCAATTTGTGATCCATCTGACTATGTAGGCATCAATGCCAGAGTCACCTAGTTTTTTGATGAGAATGGGGTGGGAGACAGTGTCAAAGGCCTTCCTGAAGTCCAGAAAGACTACATCCACTGCAACACCTGTGTCCAATGCTTTCGTGACCTGATCATAGAAGGCAATCAAGTTGGTCTGACAGGACCTGCCCCTAATGAAACCATGCTGGTTGCCCCTGAGCATCATCCCCGCTGCTGGCCCATCACAGATGTGTTCCTTGATGATCTTCTCAAAGAGTTTCTCCAGGATTGAAGTAAGACTAATGGGCCTATAGTTGCCCGGGCCCTCCCTCTTCCTTTTTTTGAAGATGGAGACCACATTGGCTTTCTTCCAGTCATCTGGCACCTGGCCAGAGCACCACGAGTGCTCATAAAGCTATGCCAGGGTCCCTGCAATAACCCCTGCCAATTCCCTCAGCACCCTGGGGTGGAGAGCATCTGGACCTGTTGATTTGAACACATCCAGCCCCTCCAGAAGCTCTCTAACCCGGTCATCCCTGACCTTAGGCCCGGCAGCATTTCTCCCGAGTCCGTCTAGAATCTTGGTCAGGGAGTCCCGGTCCCTGTACAAGAAAATGGAGGTGAAGAATTTGTTAAAGAGGTCTGCTTTCTCCTCTGGTGCAACCACCAGATTGCCAAGCATATCCTTAAGGGGCCCCACATTACCCGGTGCCTTCTTCATTCTCCCTATATATTTAAAAAAGGACTTTTTATTATCTTTGATCCTTGATGCTAGCCCTAGCTCCGTATCTGCCTTAGCTTTTCCAACAGCCCCCCTACAGACCCAAGCAGTAGAGGTATACTCCTCTTTGGTGATAGCCCCTCCCTTCTACCGGGTGTACACCTCCTTTTTGGCAATCAAGCATTCACAAATGCCCTTGGTGAGCCAGGGGGGCTTTTGGGCCCTCTTGCCCCCCTTGCTTCTTGTTGGGATTGTCACCCCTTGGGCTCTGAGTGTCGTCTCCTTAAGGAACGACCATTCATCTTGGGCACTGAGTTCCCCTACTCTCGAGGACCCCAGCACCTCTCCCACTAATCTCCTCAACTCATTGAAGTTGGCCCTCTTAAAGTCTAGGGCTACTGCCTTGCTGCAGGCCCTTGGCACCCTGCACTGGATGGTGAATTCCAGCAAGCGATGATTGCTATTGCCCAGGTGGTCGAGGACCTGGAGCCCTCTTACCAGGTCATCGCCTGTGGCCAAGGACCAGCAGCAGCACAAGGTCTACCACTGCTTCTTGCCCCCAGGGAAACAGATGTCCACACTCACATGGATGCAGCCTTTGATTCAAAACAAATCTGAGACAGTTGTAACCAAGTTCCTCAGTCTCATCATTTATGGTTCTGTTTTTAAAAAATTGCTCTAGAATGAAATTTTTCTGGCATCTATGCTAAATTTTTTTGACCAACCCTTCAAGAGTACCTGAATCATGATGTTCAAAAGGAAGTCACCTTGACAATCTCTCAAACACCTTTCCCCATCTCAAATACACAATTTCTTATTTACTGGGGGGAGACTTGAGTTCAGTTCAAAATGTACAACTGACTATTACAAAGCAGTTGCTACTGCTATGTTATTCACCCCAACAATTCTAATCTTCTGTCATGAGAGCCTAGGGTACTCTTTGGATAATGCATGCAGCTTTTAGCCCATAAAAATTACTCAAAGTGATGGATGTGTGATCTGTTTGTTTTTTCCCACATGTGGGAATCTCCTTTGTGTGTGTGCCAAATATGTTGCTTCTGTTGCATACTGAAGCAGCATATTTGTGACACATGTAAACACACATCTCTCTTCCAGGAAAAGCTGGAATATCATTCTGTTACAGGATTCTAATGTTCACACTGGCCTTTAAGGACATCCTTTTACTCAAAATGGACAAACTAGGGGACACTGATGTTCCAGTAAGTACAGCTAAAGAAGAGGCAGGCAATTATTTCAGGTGGAGGGCAGCTTACTGAGTTTTGGTAAGCTGTTGAGGGTTGCATGGGTAGCCCCGCCCCTTGACAGGTGCCCTGCCAGGTCGCCATCTTGGGACCAGAAGTCCTGCTCCCTAACCCCCTACTTTGCCATCAGAAGTCCTTCCCTTTGCCCCCAGAAATACTCCAATATTTTTGTCCTGATTTACATGTGTTTATGTAATGGACACAGAGGTGATCACACATTAGCTTAAAATGAAGTCTTACTCTTGTATATTGTTGGGGGGTGGGGACATGGGGTAGGTATAGGTTTGTGGATGTGGGTGTATGAGTATGTGGGATGGGTGGGTGTGAGTGTGTGTCTGAGAGGCTTGTGAGGGTGGATAGGTAGGGGGTGTGGGCATAGGGTGAGGGAGCATGTGGGTAAGTGTGTGGATCTGTGGATGAGTATGGGGTTTGTGGGGGCTGTGTGTGAGGGGGAGGGTGGCTGGATTATGTGAGGGGGTGTGGGTGTGGAGGTCTGTGTGTATGACAGTGTGAGGGGGGTGTAGGTGCACGTGTATGGCGGGAGGTGTGTGTGAGACTCACCCTATGAACACACACACATACTTTCTCCCTCCCTCCCTCCCTCCCTCCCTCCCTCCCTCCCTCATTGCGCATACACACACACACTCTGTACCTCCCCCATTGCACACACACATACAAACATACACACTCTGTGCCTCTCTGATTGCACACACACTGTCTCTCCCTCCCTCATTGCATGGACACAGGCATGGACAGGGACACATGCACGTGTGCACGCACACACAAACTCCCACTCCTGGCCCCAGGGTACTAGCATGGGCCCCATGTTCCCATGGCCCAGCGATGCAGCCAGGGGCCACATGGTGCCTGAGCAGCTGGTGGGTGTATAGGGTGTGATAGTGGCTGCAGGCAGAGGTTTCTGGTTGGGGGGCAGGGGTGGGAGGGGGCTGAGTGTGGGGTGGGGCTAGGCCAGGATGGCCTTGCAGCTGGACCCTGCCAGCTTCCCCTGTGTCCTACTGCCCCTGCTCCTGGCACCCAGGAGTAGATAAATATTAATTTTCTAAATTTTTAGGGGCCCCATGGGCCAGACAGAATGGCCTGGCTGGCTGAATCCGGCCTGTGGGCTGTATTTTGCCCACCCCTGAGCTAAAGGGTACTTTGTTATCCTGATTATGGTAGACATTCAGTCTACATAATTAATTACCCAGAAGTAGCTATGGATGGAGAAATCTTGAAGGCTCAGAGCTTTGCTGCAACCCTCACCCCCAAAAAGGCAGTTCTGAAAATAATGGTGAAACAAGGTAGTTAAAATGGAAGTGATGGAACTAAGAGAGGGGTATCTGACTGATTAGAATATGACAGATTTGACATCAAGAAGACAGAAAAACTACTAAGCCAAATTAGGTCTAAAATTTATTACCAAAAAGGCAAACCTGGCAAGCTGTTAATAAGACCTCGGGGTCTTTAAGAGGAGGCTAGATGAACACCTTGCTGGGGTCATTTGACCCCAGTGCTCTTTCCTGCCACGACCTTGATGATCTGTCAAGGTCCCTTCCAACCCTACACACTATGATCTAGATCTAGAAACACCAGACAACAGTCCCCTTCTTAATTTGAGAAATTAGGGATGTGCAGAGTTACTTTGGTGTCACCACTCATACTGTTCATAATGCCTCATGTTCAGTGGAACTGACTGGTTACTACACAAGAGGACACCTTCAGTAGGCCTTTCACAGCTCTGTAAGTTCAGCTAATATGAACAAAAGTGAAAGAGAAATGAATAAAAGCTCTTGAACTAAATGAGACATTCAGAAAAATCAAAGTTTAAGCAGGAATCACAGGTATACAAACTCAATCTAAAAAGATTCTTGTCACCTCTGGGTTCTCCAAATCAAGCCTTTTGCTTTGCACTACATAGTGACACTATAGTGCTGCACTATATTTCTGAAAAGCTAAATGAAACAAAAATGTTTTGTCTTTAATTCCACGTAAATGAAAGCAATCGCTTAAGGAATGGTGGATGAATGTCTCTTTGAGGTAGGCCATCGTTAGGAAAATGTAGTGAACTAAGCCATCATTTTGCCTACTGAACTTTCTTAATGGCAGTGGCTGAGGGAATAAATTTGTAACAGCGTTTCAGTGCTACCCACCCCGGGCACAGCTGATGTATGGGGAAGAGAACACTATATACTTAACATTAGGGCTGTACGAAATTTTGCCAGCAGTTTCATTTTGATGCTGTTTCGACTTATTTCGAGCTCAAAACAGTGAAATTGAAATGAAACACAGACTTCAAAACAGCCTCAAAATGAAACAAGGCAAGTCGAAATGTTTTGAAATTTTTGAAACATTTTGAGTTTCGAAGCTCAAGCTGGGCTTGCCTTCAGGGAAACAGAAACTAAAGTAAGGAGAGGGAGGGGAAAGGGGGGGGTGGGGGAGGAGTGCTCTCATTATTGACTGTGTAGCTGGCCAGTGACTGTCATCCTTCCCTGAGGTCCCTTCGAATCCCAGTGCTCTGGGGGAGGGATGGAAAAACTGCATACAAGGCAGCATTGTTTGAACTGCCCTGCTTTCTACCTTGGTCTCAGTTACTGAGCTGCGTGTTCCAGTTTTGCCTGTCAGCAGCTGGAGGTGCAGGGCCCCAGAACCCAGACTCCCCCTGCACCTATCTCCTTGACAGCTGACAGGCTTCATGGCTGCAGCAGGGCCTAGCAGGCAGGCAGTTTTCATCCCCTGTGCCCCAAGACAGACATGGTCAGTTGTACAAGCACCTATGTCATCAGTTTTGCCCGTCAGCAGCCAGAGGTGCAGGGCCCCAGAACCAAGAAGCCCTTGCACCTATCTCCTTGACAGCTGGCAGGCTTCGTGGCCTCAGCAGGGGCTAGTATGCCTGCAGCTTTCACCCTGCTGCACCTTAATACACACACAGTGTCACCCATATCACAAGTTTTGCTTGTCCACAGCTTGAGGTGCAGTTTCCCCAAAATCCCTTTACCTATCTCCTTGAAACTTGGCAGACTTTGTGGCCTCCATAGGGGCTAGCATGCCTACAGGTTTGACCCCCACTGTGGCTTAACACGTACACGTGACTTGAGTTTTGCTTTCAAGATTTTGAGGTGCAGTTTTCCCAAAACCCATGCACCTATCTCCTTGAAGCTTGGCAGGCTTCATGCCCTCAGAGGGGGATACCTTTCCTGCGAGTTTCATACAAATCAAGTCAGAAATAACAAAGTTATAGGCTGTTTCAAGCTTCCTCATTATAGCCTATGGTTGAAATGTTGAAACAGTGTCAAAACAGCAAAACTGTTTTGATGAAACAAAATGGAACAGGGGTTTCAAATCAAAATGAAATTTGAAATGAAATGCTGTTCCATCAAAACGCAAGTCAAAATGGAATGGTGCCGTTTCACACAGCCCTACTTAACTTGTCTCTCCACCTCCCACCATTTTGCAGTTAGTTGCACCAGAAAGGAATAGTTCATGAGCAGTTTAGCTTCTCCATTCTCCCAAGTGTACGGGCTGCTCATTGTTTTGAAATCATTACATAGCTGGGATTAACAACAGTCAGAAGAGCCTACTTTCCTCTCACTTCCCTACCCTTGCAAGTATTTTGATGTTTATTTACCTCCATATCATAGGAGATGGCTGTTTTCATTGTAAGTCTTCTTCGTTGATTGACTCCATTCTGCATTGGTCTTTCAGGAATCAGTTCAGCAGGATCTTCTTTATTGGCATCATCCTGTATATGGGGTGGCACGTGAAAAGCATGAGTCTCTTTAAAACACTCTACTTGCTATATAGGGCCTTACCTTGCTGCTATTCTTTCTGATATTTTGGAAGAACTAGTGTTCTGCCTTAGTGGCTAAAAAAATAAAATAAAATTATACTCAGTTTATAAACTGTTTAAGTCATTGCATAACCTTTAGCCTCCATGGGTATTTCAGTAAGTAACTAGTGAAAGAAGCAAGTGCTTGGAAGCATGAACTTTCAGTAGCAGTAAATAGGAAAAATATCTAGTGGGAATAGTGAACTACACTTTTCATAGCTCAAGGTCATAATTTTCCATTCCCAGAAGATGAGAGAGAGGAATGATGCATATTGCTGGTGAAGTTGTATTCTTTTGGCTACTAAGAGCTTTACAAACTGGCACCAAGATGCCTTGCCCCATGTTTATAAGACAAACCATATATGTGTACAAGACTCATTGCCAATGAAGTACTTCACTGCTGACACTAGGAAAAATAAGCAAATGATCAGGGTGGCAAAGGAAAGTATGTAAAAAGCACGATATACTTTGTAAAAGGTTATAGTAGCACACTTAAATATATTTTCATTCCATATATGGAATGAAAAAACAAGAATAATTCTAGTTTCTGTTTTAACTGATTAAATATATTCATAAGTTAATGTATCAGTAATATATTTTCATCAGTTAAAACAGCAATTGGTGGAACTATTCCTTTTTTTTCATCCCAAGCAATGTGGATTTACCAGTTTCTGATTATTTCTGAGTCCACTGAGATTTTTTTAAAACTTTACAAGTGATGGTTAGTTCTCAAAGCTAGGTCATATTTCCATACAGACCACTCTGAAAAAAAAGATCCACATAGGTGATGATTATTGTCAGTGCACCTTTGGGTGCTTGCCACTTTAAAGGTTGGGAGCAGGCAGCTGGCAGGTGCCTGATTAGGGTGGTCATTTTAGGGCCCAGACACATGGGCTGGTGGAGCAGTTTACTGCTTGTAGCTGAAGAGGCAACATCAGGTTGAGCTGCTGCTCACAGAACAACTTGGGGTAAGGGGAGAAGCTATGGAGAGGTGTGGAGGCTCCTGGTCCTGGGCATGACCTAAAACTGCACCCTGCTGTGTAAGGGGGGTCTGGCAGGACTGTCTGTGGTGGGACAGCCCCCAAGAAATACCAGACCACTTACTACCCCCCCCAGTGAAAGGTGGGCAGGGGTGCCTTAACCCTGGTCCCCACCATCTGGTGGCTTATTGTAAGAGTGTGGAGAGCAGTGTAGACCAGGCATGCCAATAAAGAGGCACCTGAGCTCAGCAGCGGTGTGAGACTCCAGAGGTCCCAGGGTGAGGGTAGTGTTGTTCTGGTGGCATTATATTTTTCAGAGAAATAAATACGATTTTATTTTGTCTATTCACAGATAAATTAGCACTGAAAGAAGAAATAGAACAAGTCATTTGGATTTCTATCCAGTTGTTTTTGAAGTCCCAGACCTAGAACATGGAGAAAGGATGGATAATTTGAAAAATCCAAACTGGGCTACTGCCTGGACAATTTAAATATTGCAGGCATTCAAGATATTTAAAAAGACCAATTTTACAAGTGACATGCAAAGAAATTGTAATTTTAACAATATATGTGCTTATGTACAAACTGAATGGCATATTCAAAAGCAGATTGAGTTCTTTCTATAAAAACAGTTTACCTACAATATAAAGATATAGGTTAATAGGACTTCAGTTAACATTTATAATGCCTGTGGGAACTGTACACTTTTAGGATGGAAGAAAAATATCATAAATGGGAAAAGGCACTTCTCACAATACTAGCAGAAGCTCAAAATAAGCCACCTGGGATCATTTCACCTAGGAAAATTCACCTTAATACCTTAGAATGTTTAAGAATGTTTTGCATTCAAAAGTTTGTCTAACTCTATAAAAACTATGCAGTCAGGCTAACAAAAGATATCACCCTAAGAAATCCTTGTATCTCATATTATTCCTGGACCATCACAGCTATCACATTAATGTAACTCCCATAATTTTTCAAAGACATTATGTGGATGTCAGCAAAAACAACGTCTCTCAACAAAGCAAGTTTCAGTCAAAACTGAAGTCATTACCATGAATCAGAAGTGTCAGACTTATGGCCTGCATATGTAGCCTCTGTAGCTATTGCATCTGGCCAGCTGGGCTATTGATGGGTCACCAGAACCTGGGGGTTATGGCCTGCCATGGAATATAGGATGCTTTGGCCCTGGTAGACAGGATGATCAGTGATAAAAGGGTGGCTGCTGCCGCAACCCAGTGTCCCATGCCCTGTGCTGAACACGAAGCCAGAGCTGTTGGTGTCATAAGCTTCAAGCTGGAGCTGATGCTCAAGCATAAAACATGTATTGGTGACAACAGCTCCAGCTCTGGCATGGGGCATGCAACAGAAGATGGAGCTACCACTGCTGCTGTCACTGTATGCACAGGGAGAGAGCTGCAGTTGCAGCTGCCATCACCACTGCAAGGAACCCCATGGCCTGAGGCAGGAAGTGACTTTGACACCCTTGCCTTAAATCAACCACCTCCTTAGTGAGGTAACTCAGTAAACCTAAAGACTCATTGCAAGACAAGAGAAAAGTGTGAATTTATTAAGAGAAAAGTGTGAATTCATTAAGAGCTCAGATATTGCAGTAATGAGCAAAGTAATAAATGGCGAGAAGGGGGTGGGCGCAGGAAAAGGGAAGTGGAGATTATTTAAACTAAATTTTAGGAATGAAAAACAACATTTTCAGAAATATAGTGCATTGCCCATAGTGTCACCATGTAGTGCAGAGCAAAAGGCTTGTTTTAGAGAACCCGGCGGTAACAAGAATCTTTCTAGATTGAGTTTATATACCCACTATTCCTTATTAAACTTTGACTTTTCTGAATCTTTCATTGTGCTTAAGAGCTTTTATCCATTTCTCTTTCACTTTAATTCATATTGGCTGAACTTACTGAGTTGTGAAAGGCCTACTGAAGGTCTCCTCTTGTATAGTAACCAATCAGTTCCGCTGAACATAAAGTATTATGAAGAGTACCAGTGGAGACACCATGGTAATTCTGCACACCCCTAATTTCTCAGCTTAGTCTATGTATGCTTCTTTCCCACACCTAAAGAAGGGCACTTTGGCCCCAAATCTTGCCAAACTTCTCCCCCAGCTATTCAGTTGGTCCAGTAATAGATATTACAAAAAACCTTGCCCCTCACATATTTTCTGGACCACCAGAGCTACAACAATCCTCCAACCCTACCACTTCAAAGATACAATTTTAGCCTTGAATGAGAAACCAGGCTCACAGGGAAAACATCATGTTATCAAAAAATGAAAAATTATCCTACAAGGCATATGTACCAGGAGGTAGAATATGTATAGTTTTGTTAACTAATATATTCCATTCCACTTTCTTCATGTGCATATGTGAAGAAGCTATAGGGTGTTGTATATAAAAATCTGAAAATTGACTGAGAAATTCCTAGAGCTAATCAGAAAAAATGTTCTGTTTCTCTTCCCTAACACCCCTCCCCCCCACCCCCAACACACACACACACACACAAACACACGCGCACACACTTTCTGCGGGAAAATCTCCTTTTAGATTTTTTTCTTCTTGATAAATTTTAGTTTTCCCGCAGAAAATATCCAATGTGGTGGGAAGTGTGTTCCTTCCTCAGCAATTTTCCTTCATTTTCTCATTCTTTCCAGCTATAATACAATATACTTATATTGCCAAAATTAAGATTAATATAATGGCACCATTTTAGTAGACTTTTCCCAATGGAAGTCACAATGCCAATATTCATCATAGATATATTAACTGTTGGGCACAGCTTTATGTATCCTCATTAAATGTTCCAAAAATCTGACACTTTGTTGAATGTATTTGGGGATGTGATTGTTGTATTGGCCACATTCAAATGTATTATCAGGAGGCACTGACTGTCCTAATATTCAACTACGGAAAGAAATAATAATACCTTTTATGAAAATGTATTTAGTATTTAGATATTCCATAATGTCATACAGTCAGTGGAACAAATAATGATGAGTATGAATATGGGCACACACTGGTGTTTCCTTTGAAACTATATTAAGCCAACTCTGGTAAAGAAACAAAAGCGGACTAGTTTTTGACAATAAAATTGTTCTAGGAGTCAGTTGGGCATCTAAAATCAGATACCATCGCATCACTGATTCATCATCAGGCTTCATAGTTTTAGATGTTGAGCCCTGAAATTCCATTTCTGGAAAATCATGCATAGGGCAATGATTAGGGAAGTTTATATTTCACACAACAGCTTGATTTCTTCTGAGATCAGTTCAACAACAAGTACATTTTGGACATCTGGTAATGTAGAGGATATGGAAAGTTTGGCATGGAGTGGCAAAAAATTATATATACTTTATGTGCAACTTACATTAAAGAGACATTGATGTAATTCTTTGGGGGGGTGGGAATTATTAGGGGGTAGAAACAAAAGGCAATGTTTGTACTGTGATCTAAGAAAGCTGAATAGTGCTTATAGACTACTGCAACTTCAACTTGACTCCAACTCCAAATCAATGGATGTCTTTCTATTAATTTTAATGGAAATTGGATCAGGGCATTAAATACAACTGCAAGGCACTTTGTATTTAGTGCAAAAAAAAAAGAAGAAAAAAGAAAAAAAAAGCCTTAACCTGTAAAACTAGTGTGATTTATAGGCTAAAAAACAGGTTAGTAAACTATCTTTTTTATGAAAGTCCATTAGAATTAAAAAAAAGATAATGAATCTGCCTTTTTGGTGCCTATTTTCTATCAGAAAATAATCTATTTGCACTTCACTTTTTTCATATGTTGAATGCTTACAATGTACAGTTCTCATTAGAGACTGGCAGCATGATGGGAATTAAGCTTGTGTTACATGCAGACAGATGTTATTTTATAGAGTGTCATTCAATGAAATGGTCCTGGATTTTAGCACTTAGCCTGCATCCCAATTACCCATTACCTGCTTCTCTATTTGAGGAGAAGAAAAAATATCTCTTCTGCATTGTAGCAATTATTTGAGGCAGTCTGATTCCCTGAACTTTGACATGGTAGGAGGTTTATCCACAATCAGTAACATCTATTTTAAACACAAAGTTTTGGTCAAACTAATAATAAATGGTGAAAGCTGTTCTGACTGTTAGCTGGGCAAGGTTGCCCCCTGTAATCCCTATTATTAAAACTATCCTTGAAGCAGATGCCTTGCATGGGTTATCTTGGAAATACAGAAGGGATAAAGAGGTAACAGAGGACAAGGTTGCAAAGTATTCTGATGACATGGCCAGTTGTGTTGTTTTCTTTTGTGCTTGTTTTTTCCATGGCCTATGTTCTGCCTGCCAACATCAATCATCACTGTCTGCACTGTAGAATGTAATAACCATACAGAGATACCCAAGCTACCTCTCAGGGGACAAGCTTAGGTATCATAAGAAGTATAGCTACATTAGCATAGGACTCTGCCTGAGCTAATTAGTCTTGCTGAGAAGCAGGCTATATTGCCCCAGGTAGAGCAGCCCATTACTGCTGCTGCCAGCATTGAGCTAGCTTGGATATTTTTGCTCATCACTGTCTCCAAGCCCTTGGAAAGCCTCTGCACTTCACAAATCATCTCCCAGTAGTGCGCATTTTTTCACGAAGTCCAAAAAGCCATCATGTATCCATGCAGACACATTCTCACAGCATAAGCTATTGTTCTCCTACTAGTTTTTCTATATCTCACAATGCTAACTGTAAATCAGAACAGCAGGTGCTCTAGTATATTTACTGGAGCTACAAGCAAATTTACAGGGGAAAGCAAAAACAAATGATTAGGGATGTTCTAGGAGTCGGTGAGCCAAGCAACATGGAAGAGTAAGAATGCAGAAACTTCAAGCATTCAGGGCCAAATTCTAGGGCCGGCTTACACCCAACTTCCCTAAATATACCCAGCATGACTGCTGTATTTCTGATGAATCCATGCTCATAACAAAAGAACAGTAAAAAAATGTATATGTAGTCCTGGAAATTATGACCCACCAAGAATATCCAGAGCTACCCCAAGATAATAGCCATGGCACTCCAAGGGGCTCCAAAGGTGAGTGATTAGCAATGGAGCTCTCCCTGGTCATTTTGTTGCCTCAGCATTGCTGCTTTTTTATCTGTATTTTACTGCTAAGAAAAAAATTGCTGAAAACTGTTAGTTTTCACAAATTTAATATCTTTTTCCAATGCCAGTAATTGATTTAGTCCCTTTTATTAAAAATATATATTTATGTTTTTCTCCTTAGGGTCTCCTAAGGTTTTCTTTGGTGCCAGAGAACAATAAGGGTATCATCCACAAAAAGACCACCTTTGTCTGTGAGATTTTTAAGCCTGTTTGATTGTACTTTTTTCTGTATAGGACCTTTTAAAACAATTGAATGGATCCAAGCTGATAGCGAAAGAGTAGCCTGCTGGCCTCAAGTAAAGCCTCAATTGCAGCCTTTTAAGACTGCAGTCAGGAGGCTAATTGTTGTACACTACTTACCAGTGATAACAATAAGTTTCATTAAACTTTAAAAAAAGGAACAATATTTGATGAAGCCATCATTTATATTCACTACCTACAAAAGCTTAACAACATTCTTCAGAAGTAGGAGTTTGTTGCTTTTGGGGGAGGAATAATTCTCCAGGAAAGAATGTAATGAGAACTAGAATGCCGGGGTGAACAATATCTGCCATACAATCGTGGGAAGCAAACTAACCATTTAATTCAGGCTGGCATGGGTGGATCCAAGGTTTTGTACAGGCAAGTTCAGGCGCAGCAACCAGTTCTGCAAGGGTGGCTACACCCCCCACTTCCACCTTCCTCCACCAACAGGATGGGTAGACCACACCATGAAAACAGCAGTCAGGGACTTTTTAAAGTCCCTGAATCAAGTAAGAATCCACCCCCACCTACTCATGGCATTATCTTCCTTCCCCTCTTGTGCTCAGAGGCACCTCCTTTCCCATTCTCACCTCCCCTGCCTGCCACTGACACTCCCTCTCAGCTGGCCCCAGAGGAACCAGAAACTCCAGATCCAGAGCCATTCCTGCTGCTCTTTAGCCAGCCTGCATGGGGAGCCAGGCTCAGCCAGGGACAGCAGCGGCAATGGCAGTGGCAGGTGGGTTCCTCCTCCCTGAGCCTGTTCTCAGGCTTGTGATAAACATCTGGGGGACCAGGCAGAGAGGAGGGACCTGCCCATTGCTGCTGCCACCACTGTACCTTGCTGACCCTGGCCCCGTTTGCAGCCTGGCTGGAGCAGGGCACAAGAAGTTCTCGAGCTTCCTCCACTTCCAGTCAGCCGGGGTTGGAAGCAAAGGAAAGGGAGGGAAGGTGGTGGTAAGCATGGAAAGGAAGGAAGGGGAAGATTCTTACATACTTCAGGGATTTAAAAAAAATCCTCAGCTCCTGCTTCCATGGTGAGGTATGAAAGGAGAGTGTGAATCCACCACTGCACCCCCTCTGGATCTGCCTCTGCAGAGCAGTACTTGTCAGATGTTCCAGAAGTCATTGTAAGGTAACCTCCTAGAGAAAATTACCCCCTGTCACAGTGTGGTTCTGTTACATTCTCTGGATAAACCCCAGCCTATTGGACTGAATCCAACTGCTGAATCCCAAATGCTTGTAAGGGTATGGGTCTTAGTCCTGGCTTACTTGTACATACCCACCATCAGGTGCAGATTCCATGTCTGACACTGCTGGGCAGTAGATCCCAGTAGAACATGTCATGGCCCTCCAAAGCCACCATCTACTTGGACACATATCCACAGAGACTATCTGGCAGTTGGGCTCTGTTTTTTTAGTTAACTTCTTGGAGGGATAACAGGGTAATAAAGCAAGGAATGCGGATTTAGCAAAAGAGTTATTCAGCCACAAGCTCTCTTATTCCTAAACAGTACTAGAGCTAAATTTTAGGAAAGCAAAACATCTCTGAATACCCCCTGTGCCTTCCCCACCCCTCTGAGTTCCAGGCAGATGATTGCCTGGCTTCTAGAAGTGGCATGATCTCCATTCAGAGAGAATCACCATCTTCTTTTAAATAAGTCTCTGCTGCTTCTTGGGCTTATACTTCTGGTGGTGAATTTCCATGTTGAAACACTATCCCTCCCCAGTCTTCTGAGTAAAGACTGCACTCCAGGTCAGTGACCTCCCTGCAAAAGTCTCTTTGTTCTAGTAGAGAAGAGTTGTTCAGTATTGCTGGCCCTTGAGTGCTCTTTCACAGCTTTCCAGATATAGCATCTGCTACAAAATGGATGTACTAATCCGCAAGGACAGTTAAAATCCACAAAAGGGCATTCACAAAAAAAGAATAGGATTCATAATTTGACATAGATCTGTATACTACCAAACTATTGCACCTCTTCACACCCAGTTGTTAAAGACTGGCTGAAGCTCTGAAGCCTGAGAGTATGGCCATGGACAGGCATCCACTTCTGCCAATAATAATTTCTCTGAAGTTCTTAGTAGCAGTAGAATAGCCTGGGAACTGGAGCATACTTGTATTTCAGCCCCTTGATTGGAAAGCTACACAGGCAAGCTCTCTAGCCAAAAGTACTAGAGGGCTGCTTCCTGGATCACCCACTGCTTGACAACCTGTCCTTTTTCCTGCCTGGAAAGAGGGAAGACTATCAAAAAGCTGCCCCCCCCCCACCCCCCTCAGCTTTTCAATTGCCATGAATCACAGATGGGCTACACATGGGGTGATTTAAGGCAAGAAGCACAGGAAAGCAGGGCTGGGGAGAGGCTCCCCACCTCCAATTTCCAGATTCTTAATTTGTGTGTCACCCAGCTGGGTTCCCAGGCTAGGGTGTGGGCAGGGAGCAAAAAGATGCTGTTCTTCCCCTCCTCCGCCAATCGATGAGAAGTTCAGGAGCAGTGGGGAATGCCCCCTGGGCCTCTGCCAGGACAGAATTACCCTAGTTTGGAGAAGGCATGGGAGCCTTTCACCACCACTACACTCCTCCAAGGACTGGGTGGAAGCAGGCAACTCCCTGCACCTTCCTCAGACTGAGGTGACCCCAGTCTCAGGAAGGTGTGAACAGCATTCCCTCTCACAGAAACGTGTGGAGAGCACTCCTCCCAGTCTCAGAAAGGTCTGGAAGAGAGAAACTCCTGCTACAGGAGAGAGACCTTCCTCAATGAATAAGATAAATCTTTCTTTCTCAGGCAGCAATTTTCCTGTAGGAGTAACTCGATTAGCACGTGTACACTTGCAATACAGTCTCTCCTATTTCTGGGTCTTCCTTTTTCATGTCCTTGTGACAAGGTATTTAACAGAATTTGCAGAATTCTTTGGAATCTGACAGGCCGCATACTCTGTTATCGCTTCTGCTATGGCCCCTAACTTGTGACCTCTGTTAACCAGCTGCTAACCACATACCTTAGTGCCCACACCATCCCAATTCCCCTCCTGTGTCTGGTGCCCAAGAAGTAGTTTAGTTTTGACCTGTGCCATCCCCAGGACTTTTTGCCTATTGCACAACCTTACTAAAAACTACTTCTGTTCCTGAGCTAGCTTGATCTGCACAACGAATCAACATAGCAAGAGTCCTGAATAGCAGCCAACTCTGCATTCCCAGATGCCACCTGCCCGCCATGATCTACTCACCAATGGGGGATCTTCTGGCAGCAAAGACTCTGTATAATGAATTCTGTTCTCCCCCTTTTCCCACTACATCCTTCTCACTTCCTGCCTGTTGGGTGGCATAGAGAGCACAGAAAAAGAATATGCAGCCAGGGATATGGTAAGGGTTTTTTTGGAACCTATCAATCCCCAGTTCTTGTACTAGACCCCTTACAGCCCCTGTTAGCCAGCACAGTTTTAGAGCAGTCTCACAACTGTTGTAACTAATGACAAGTAGGGCTGTCCACCACACAGATATAGTTATTTGCCTGTCAACCAACAGTTTGCTATTGGGACAAATTTGAAATGGGAACTACTTGAATTAGTTGTATAAGCCAGCGACAAGAGAGCAATGATGCTCCACAGCTTATATAACTAAACACAATTGGTTAATCTCCCCTAGCTGTTTTCTGAAACAATATTAAGAGAAGACAGTGCTTTGTTTGCAAAAATATGCAGGCCACAAAGCATTATGTAAATTCTCAATATTCTCAAGTGACTCACAAGGATATTATTATATGGGTTACACTAGTGTTGTTTTAGACACAGTATATCTCCAATCTTTGCCTTCAACTATGAAACAGCCCTAAGTCAACCTATGACACATCTGTCAGCATTTTTATTACTAACCTGACATGAAAATATTGAAGGCTAGTTTCTTTGATAAACATCTCTTTAAAGTTTTGAATTTTTTTCTCATGTCCCTCCTTCCATTGCCACACTGTCACCTTAGGTAATAGCTTTTGTCTATTTTGTGTCTCAGCTGACAGTTCATTGATAAATGCGCCCACATAACTTACCTTTCAGAGAGCATGCTACAATTTTGCTAGTAGGGCTACACATTTTTAACCCAACTGTTTTCTTTGATGCTCTAATTTAACTCCAATGTCATCATTTTTCTCAGGTATTACAATCTCTGTTTCTGAAACAAACATTTTTCTTATTTAGTTTAAGCCCTTTTGCACAACTGCTTCTAAATCGTGTTTCTTCTTCATCAATCCCCAAATCAATGCATTATATGACATTTTTGTCTACTGTTAACTCTGGTGCAAATCCAAAATGACTTCGCTGATCCCAGCGGAAATACTCCTGATTTACAGCAGTGTAAATTAAAGTAGAATTTGTACATAAACTAGAGTATAATACTCCTGTAATGTAAAAGGGAAAACCCACATGTTTCTCTTGAAAGAAGGGTAATACCATGAGAAGTTTTCATCTGTGGAAATGATCATTAAAAAAAATACATAGAGCGGTGTTTTGAAACAATAAGAACAAGTTTGTGTTATTACCCCTTCACCCTACCCTACCCCCATGCTGTAAACCCTACATTTTTGTCAGTGTTTCCTAACTTTTTTCTCAAAAGCTGTGAGAAGTAAGAGTATAGCACACACCCTTTGGCATGCCTATTCCGACAAGCATTGGTGGAAAGTAGCACCTCCCGGCAGGCAGTGTTAAATGTGTACTTACTGAGTCCAGTGGGCTTTGCCAAAATCCAAAATAACTATCTAATTTTTACAAATACCAGGTGTATGTGCTATGTCCCATGTCTTGGCCTTAAAGGATGATGGTCTCAGCAAATCTGTTCATTCAGTTTTTTGGGATATAAGCCCAGGCAAAGTAGCCATTTTTTTTTTCTTCTGTGCTTTTTCAGTCACAAGCAAAATGATTCATCTGGTAGGTTCTTCCAGTTTCTGGATCATTTCTATTTTCACCAATTTATTTCCAGCAAAATTTTCATGGCTCCAGGCACAAATGGCTATGTGCTATATTCTGGCATGTTTATAGCACTAGTAAATGTCTCATTTCCTTAAAAGCTTCATAAATGCTGCACCCAAATACTTTATTTTCTTTCCTTCTTCAGTATTTTATATTGTGAACCCATGCAATAAACTTCAGTGATTTTCATTCATCAAGCTGCAATATCAGTCAGTAACAATTTGGCACTACCGCAAAGAGCAGTTCACTTACTTTTCTTCCATTGCAGTTTAATCAAGTAAATTCCCCAATCGGTCATTTTTCCCTTTATTGTATTGTAAAAGACCCTTTGTGACCTAGAACCTCACCCTATCTGAGCAGTGGTGCCTGAGATTTAATAATGCTCAGAGCAGTGACTACCACGTTACAATTCCTGAAGGACAGTGCTGCAAGTACTCCAATTGGCAGACTCACATATCAAGCACATCTATCTAGTACTTGATAGACTCACTTAAAACAACACTCAGATTCAAGGTGCACAAACTAAAGATAAACCTACAACAGCAAACAAAACCCCTTCCACTTTATTCCTAATCCTAATCTGTCTGATAAACTGTACAAAGTATGGGTGAGCTAAGATTCAAGATATTTCAATTAAAGGGGTTATTCTAGACTTAAAACAGTGAACCACCTGAGGGCATATAACAATTAGCAATACTAACTATTCACAGGTTTTAGTCCAAATGGTCCCATAGGCCGCATCCAGACAAGTGTGGATGTGCGGCTATGTGGAGCTGCAGACCTGCCTGTGGTGCCACACACCACACATGCAAGCATTCCCCACACTGCTACCTTGCAGCTCAGGATGGTTTTTTGAGTCCAGGAGATCTGGAGTCAAAAAAACCCATACCAGAAAAAAGTGAGATGGCGCAAATGGTGGCAGAGTGCATTGCCCAAAACTGGAGCCTGGCTGGCTGGAGCCATACTCTGGCTGCCAGCCAGGCTTCCTGCCACAATTGCTGGCCCCAGCTTCCCCTACCCCACCTAGGGTAACCTGCCACGTACCAGAGTGCACACAGCATGGGTGTTCCCTGGGAGCAAGCAGCAGTGGCACAAGGTGTGCTGCTGCTACTTATCCCTGGGGAAAAATATGTCCATGCTCATCTGGAGGCAGTTATATTCTCTGCCAGATTAACTATATTTTTGTGTTATTCCCAGTGTTAACCTACGGAGGGAGACAAAATACTTAAATTATTCAAAGGGGTTTGGATAAACTGTAGTACAACCTATGAAAAAAAGTACAATATAAATTAATTGGGATACAACCAGCAGGTTCTATATAAAGTATGCTTCTAATTAGTAGCATGTAATAGAGAGCAAAGGTCTCTCCACAGTTTTTTCCATCCCATTGAATTCTATAGTAAGGTTATAACTATTTGCATTCATCAGGATGGTTTCAAAAGAAACTAGAGAAAGATGGTTATTTTCTATTTGATTTCATTTGCACAGGCATCTCTAGCTGATGCTTAAATATTCACACCCTCTCCATCTTGAGAACAGAAAGGAATCTGTAATGTACCCTCATCAGTGAGAGGCAGTTACTTGTGTTAGTCTGAAGTCAGACAGAAAGCACGGCAGTGATGCACCTTGTATAACTCATCCGTGAGTTATGCAATAAAGCAAAATACAACAAAAGAACTTTGATAATTCAAGATTTTATTAGTCAAATTTATTTTCCTTAGGAGATAACTGATTGTTAAGTTGGCACTATATCTCCATATATTAGAATGAAGTAAGTATGTCTCATGAACTGTGTTGCAAGCCAAGTTTTAATGCAAACTCTAAAACAAATAAGGTGGCACAAAGAAACATGGAACAGTTTTCCATGGGTACATGAGGCATCTCTTATTTTATCAAGAGATTAGTTTACAAAGTGTCTGCTTATCAGCAAAAGGGAGTGCAACTACAGCTAAATTCCTGCCTGACCTAAAACTTGATGAGTAGGACAATGATTTGCCATATTGACTCATTCAAAGCTTTTCAGAAAATAGCCAATGTGAATACAGACCTCATTTCATCTGAGCTTTCTTTAAATTTACAACACATTGTAAGCAACAAAAAGGTCATGGACTAATAGACAATTTCCTGTCGAAATACAGGAATATGTTATGTGTCTAGTGCTGAAAGACCTGCAAACAAATATATTTTTGAACATTTTATCACTGTCTGGATGTACCTTTCAAAAAGCCTAGAAATACAGTGTTTTTCAAATACTCTGATACCCAGTACAAACAAAGAGTTTAGTGGAAGTACAGATGCTTTCATAGTGTGTTGTCGTAAGTTGGATCCCTTGAGTGGGTTTTGCTGTCAGTCTGAGCAAAATTATAGAATAACTACTTTGTAATGAGCTGGCCATTTGGCCATTTAGTGAATTGAAATCCTTCCTGTATGAATTGGCAACAGAGAGCTGAGCTAGATGTTCACCCTATTGCAGCAGGAGAAAATTGGCCATTTTGCAAACTGCTTGGCTTTCAAACTAAACCACTTTAGCGGTCCCAAAGCACCCAGGGAGTGTAAAGGAATAAAATGAGAGATGCTGTCACAAAACATGCATTATTTTTTAAAAAACAGTAATATCTCTCTCTAAATTATTTAACATTTTTAAAAAATGCAAAATAGACATATGCCCATGTCTCTTTAATGCCAGTTTGCAATAGGCATGTATACCCACTGCATCAGGTAAGGTAAATTGAGTTTGATTCTCTCCTGTACAGGGAGAAGGAGGTAGCATCTGGCAGCAGGCTCAAGCACTCTGAATCTTGGGGCCAGATCCTGCCTCAGCAACAATTAGGAGCGATTTCCAGGAGCTTTAACTCGCACCACTAGTTCTCTGCCCTTAATGCATCCTGCACCAGGGTGGGATTGCTTTGAGAGGTGCGCACTTGAGGGCCAGTCGGTGCATGGTCTGCAGGCAGCATGCTGTCACCAGAGATGAATTCTCTGCTGGCTGGTTGCAGCTGTTTCTAGCCCATGAGCACATCTTCCTGAATAGAGATCCCAATCCATTTGTTTAAATGGAAGAGGCTGGAATTGAACACCACAGAGAATCTCCAGCTGGTATTGCATGTAGGTGTGCTCCAGCTTACTGGTATATCTCATGGAAATCCTATTACACCATGTACTGGTTATCAGGTGGAAGGTGTTGGTTTTAACTTATGTATCTGCTTCTTATTGGTTTGAGTTTTGGGTTCTTTAAATGCCATAACTTTTCTTGTGTGTTCCAGTGGCAGATATGATTAGGTTTCTGAGCTAAGAGCTCTCTGGTTTACAGACTGGATAAGTCATGAAGGGGCATTCTGATTGCAGGGCCCTTCAGTAACTGAAACCAGTTCACTTCTTGATACAAAAGAGCATGAATGTGCTGGCCTACATGGTTTATCTGTTACCCCAAGCTACTACGAAAGGGGCTATTTAAATGTGTTTGATTACAGTTGGTGGGAGCAAGAGAAATGTTTATTTGTCAGGACAGACCTCATATGAGAATGAGACTAAGTGAATTCAAATGTATTTTTGTAAATTGTTTGCATGTGTGCCCAAACATCTACAAATGTAGATTGCTTGTTGCTGTTTATATTTAATAAATTGTATCAGAGAAAGACAATATATTATTCAGGTTTAACATTCTGTTCATATCTCCCACAGGAATGAACAGGCAAAATTGAACATCAAATGTCATAACCTATGCAGAAACTTCTGTGAAGAAAGAAATCAATGTGCCCCAGTTCTTGGTAGAAAAATTGTCATGCAGAAAGCAATTAGCTTGTATGAGTGACACCAAACACATACAAAACCCTGCGCTGATAAGGGAAGGTGGTTCACAGGAGATCTGTATACACAGAACTGAGAGAATTATATGTAATTTCCTATTCATTCTGTCCCTTCTGCCTGGTTTTATATTGAAAGAAGAAATAATTTTGTGTGCACCTTACAGGCTTGTGCTCCCCCAATTTATAAGCAGAACTGACAATTTTGCAAGTGCCAGGCCTGCTGACAGCTAAAATTCAGGCAAATATTAAGGCTGCTTGAGGACTGAGTCATGCTTCCAGTAAAGTCAATAGCAAAGTCCTTAAATGGTTGACACTTGCTCCTTCCTGCAACTGTAGGATAGGGCAGCACAGGAAGGACATCACTTGTAGGGATCCATCTGTTCACCACTGTCACGATTACAGGATGAGCTGTGTCTTTAGAGCTCCCTGCGGTACCTCTTGAGCGAGCTCTTTCAAGTGACCATCCTTTTCCCAGCCTGGAATTTCGTAACATACCTCATTTTTATACTAGGTTTTCAAAGGCAGCCCCCTCATCTATTGGCTGTGGTAAATCCAGAGGTCTGAAACTTTTAATAACCTTTCTTTTGGGTACTAGTGGACAGCA
Source organism: Alligator mississippiensis (assembly GCF_030867095.1). NCBI lineage: Eukaryota > Metazoa > Chordata > Crocodylia > Alligatoridae > Alligator > Alligator mississippiensis. The sequence continues at coordinate 165,078,051 of NC_081824.1, forward strand.
TCTGAGTCAAGTAACTCAAAACAGCTTATTCAGAAAGACATATTGTATGTTAGCCCACAGACACATTGCAATCTGAGCAGGGTTAAAAATGACAAAAATGTCTCATTTTACCTAGAGATAACTTTCCCTTGCTAGTTTGAGTAGGATCTGTTTAACCCAGGCCTCCCCAAGCACTGGGCTGAGTGAGACTGGTTGTCCTGTGCAACTGGTGTTACCTCAGTCTTCCTCCCCCTGCTTTCATTACAGGTTATCTTTCTTTATCTCTGGCCCCAGAAGCCTTACCTCGGGTCCTGGGAGCCTTCTGGGATGGCAGCAATTCCAAACAAGCCACTCAGAGCCTGGCCAGCAGCCACAGTATGGCTCTGGCCAGCCAGACTCCCTTTCTGGTGGTGCATGCAGCTGCCATGTGTGCCATGCCACTTTTTTCAGTGGCAGGATTTTTTGACGCTGGGATCTCTCAGTGTCAAAAAACCTACGGCACAGCAAATGAGCAGTGTGGTGAACAGGTGCACATGTACCGCATGTGGTTTGCAGTCCCTCAAACTGCTTTGAGGGGCTGCAAACCACACATGCACACTTGTGGGGACGTGCCTTTAGAGTTTTGAGCAGGGTATCTGCATCTGACCAAACTGGTTTATCGGTTTCTCCAAAGGATGGAGAAGAAATTGTTTGCTTCATTCGGCAAGCAAACCAATCACCAAATACACAGAGTTCAATGGAGTTATACAATATCATAGAAAGGAGCACATATAATCTCTGCCATTTTCACAGTCATCCTCACAGAAAGTGTAATAGAACCATTGTGGCTACTGCAGGTTTTGAACAACACAGAAGGATTGAGCAGTTACTCCACAAGCATTGCTTTTGACCTGCGCTGACTGTATAGAAATCCTAGAAATCTGGGACATCATCTGGGAAATCCAGGACCCTTCTCCCCTTCTCCCCACATACTCTCACAAGTCAGCAGAGGTGAGGCTGTGTACCAGGAAGGCAACAGTGCCTGCCTGCCTGCCTGCTTGCAAGGCACTCTGCATTGCTCTGAGTCATAGCTAGGCTGCACCCCATGCCCCTGTGTTTCTGGGAGAACCATTACAATTCCCAACTGCTGGCCAGGCCCAGGCTCTGAAATCTGAGATTGTCCTGGCTAAAACAGGACATACAGCACCCTATTTTGACCCTACCTCCTGTAGAAGCATCCAGCCCACCTATCATGGATTTAGGCCATAGTCAGAGAGCTACCAAAGTCAGCCATACCAAATACTTCAAATGGGACTTCAAAGTCAGATTTCTTAATTAATTTACAAAATTAATAGTTAATTTCTTTTGAAAAATGAAATGAATATAGGATGCTTCCCAGTCTTTTGAGAAGAATACTACCAAGCATAATCACGTGCTTCTTTAAAGCAAGACTAAAAATTGGTTCATTATTAGAACAGTAAGCAAATGCCTACATGAGTGCATTTATTAAAGCAAACATTCAATATAGGTGCCAGAAATCACTACTTTTGTTTATTCTGAGGTTACAGATTTGACTTGAGAATGTATAAACTCAAATTATTAACAAATTTTGAGAGAACCCTTGTCAAGGGCATGTGAAACAGAAACATCAGCCTGCTGGTACCCAAGAATGACTGGCAACAGGCCTAACTCATTATTTTATCAAGCATCTGGCAGTCAATCAATAGAAAATTATCTGTTCTGTATTGACATAAATCATAATTGGTTTCCCTTGAATGCTATGCCAAATTCTTGGCAGAATGAGTTACTGTATGTTCTATGCCAGTTTCTTTCTTTATCAGTTCAACTACAAATCCTTCTTTGAATGTAATCAAACAGCACTAGCATCCTAAGCAGAATTGCCTCATGGGACTATCAGAATTACCATTCCCAGTCCTATCTACTGTTTCCAACAGCAGACAACAGTGCCTGATGCATCAGACATTTGGGTGCTATGGGGGGAAATGCAGCTATTTTGTCTTGCAATGTGATGTATGGGAAGGAGAGGAATTCATTGGATCATCACGTCACCTGGAAATACTGAAAATGTGCTATATCGTAACTTTTGCTAACATATTTACAATTTACCTATAGTGCTTATGACCATAGTGTTTATGTGCCTATAGCCACAGTATCTCATTTGGATCTAGAAACTGTCCATAGATGGACTTTACAGCTATTTTGCTAAAATCTTACTGAAACAACTCTTCAAAGCAGGTGTTCCGATTGTTTTGGTTTAATCCTTGGCTCTATTAGTGTTTCTTAGGTTATTAAAAAGTCATGAAATGGCCCTTTTCCTCAGATATCTTTATCATATTTTAAGAGCCCTCATAGCAGTAAGGCATTGGCTGCTGTTGTCTCCCTGCCTTACCTATGGCAGGTCAGGGCATAGGTAACATGTCGGGGGGGGAACAGGGGAGGACGTGACCCCCCCCCAAGATTGGCCACCGCTACCGATGCTGCTGGTGTCTGAGGGTGGTCACCACTCGCCACCCCCCCCCACCGCCAGCACCACCACGGCCACCTGTGGGCAGTCCCCACTCTGCCCGCCCTTGCCATCGATGTCACCACAGCCACCTGCTGGTGAAACCCACTCGGCCTGCCCTCAGTGCCGATGTCACCGCGGCCACCTGCAGGCAGTCCCCGCTTGGCCTGCCCTCACCACCAACATCACCATGGCTGCCTGCAGGTGGTCCCCGCTCGCTGCTGCCATGCCCCCACTGCCAACACTGCCACCACTGCCTGTAGGCTGTCGCCATGCCCCCCCAGCCTCAGGAGGCACAAGTCAGTCATTCACGGGTCACGGTGTTATGTCTTTTGATTGTGTCAGGGTTGATTGTGTGGTTTTACTAATAGGCTAGACAATGGATTTGTATAAGATGGTTTGGATAGGGAAGATCTGCCTCTGGCAGAGGATTGGACTACATGGCTTCTGGGAACCCTTCCAACCCTACTTTTCTATGATTCTATTATATCAGCCTTTTAAATGCTCCTAGCCACACTTTGCTCTCCTCCGCTGATCAAGCTTCTAAGGAGACACAGTTGAACACTAAGCCAGATCTGGTTTGAAGATCTGCTATTGCACTTGCAGTCAGATGAGGAGCATGATTTTCTATAAAACCCAGCTAATGCCAAGTAATGTCAGTAGGTTTTCTTTCAAGTTCTGCTATTGCTGTATTGATCAGCACAAAATAGGGATACTTCAGCAGCCTGAGAGCCTTATTCTCTGGAGTCCTGAGCACTCCAGGAGTTAAAAGGAGGGGCACTGGTGACAGCAGGGGTAACTCTTCTGAAATTATGTTCAGACCACTGCTGTGGAAAGCAGGAGGGAGAGATGGAGAAACAGGGAGAAGAGAAAAAGAAGGAAAGAGAGGGTCACTAACAAATGGTCATTTCCAACATCTTTACAAAGAGGAAACATTAGCATCATGCTACAACAAATGGGCTAAGTTTACAAAAATGCTCTGGGTGCATTGCCTCTCAGGAGCATATATGTTCCTGTGGAGTTATTCCTGAAAGTCTAAACCAGTAGGGGCCAACTTTTGTGACAGGTGTGCCACAAATTAACACTGAACCCTCTCAGGGTGTCCCTTCCACTGCTCAAAATGATGCTCTGCTTTCTGCTTCCCATGTCTGTGCTCCCTACCTGATGTGCTGCTCTGCTGTCTGTTTTCTGTCCTATCTGCTGCTGTGCTACCTGTCCCCTTCCTGATATACTCCCTGTACCACACACAGAGGGCGTCTGTGACCCTTGCAGTGCATGTACTGTATTTTGACCACCCCTGATCTAAACTAAACTTAGCGTTGTCATTGAGTTACACCAGCTTAAAACTGGAGTCACTCCAGTGATTTCAATACAGCTAAGCATAAAACTGGACTAACACAGCAGTGAACCATACCCCTGGCTTTTTTCTGACTTTTGTTTATTGTATACAGATCTTGCACTATTTTGCATACTATTTTATTTTAGAGCTTTTGGGGAGGTTTTCATGAACTAATTATACTAACATTTAGAAAATTGCTTGTCTTTTGTCAATAAACCAGTCTTAGTACAATAACACATTCCAGGATGCCTGTCAGCCAAAACAAGCATGCTTTGCATCTGTGCAGGCATGAGGCACACACCTAAGATGTGCTTATATTAACTCTCTAACTAACCCACACCCAGGACTTAATGTTCTGTAATTCCTTGCCATTCAAGAATTATGCATATTGAAATATGATAGGCTGACAGATTGTTTATTAAAAGCAAGCCAAGTAAAGCACATGCAGATGTTTGTCCTTTATACAAATAATTATTCAGGTTGTATCCTAAATTAGAGGGGAAAAAAACCCAACTGTTTTGTAACATATCTCTTTAGCCCACAGGTTAAGGTTATCATAATATATACCCAGTGCTTTTAGAAAAGTTCTTGCATTTCCTATACACACGTAAAAATATTATATCTTAAATCTCTTTCCTAAATGTTCATATTCCCCAAAGTTACTCTCAAGTTCAGAAATAAACACCCACTCCAAGAAATAAGCTGCATGCTGCTGCCAAATGTATGCTCAAATCCTAATGTTTAAAAAAAAGTTGATTGACCTCATTTTTCATTTACAAAAATTGAAAAATATTTTTCCATTCTAGAGAGTGTAAAAAAAATCTTAGTCCAGACAAGAAGATGCTATTGTAATGATAAAGTACATAAACATATTAAAGAAGTTACCAAGGATGAAATTATATTTCTCTTTGTGCACCTAAATGGCAGCTTTCTAGCCTACGTAGTGTTTGGCACTTAGGTGCAGGCAGCAATTCTACTTCTCCTACAGTGTAGACACACATAAGCATGCACACATAGGGTGAGATTACATTACAATTAGATCATGTTAAGAGCACTTCAAACTTAAACTTGAACAATTACAAATTAAGGTTTGTTAACAAGAGCTAAGTGCCCTCTAGGCATCTTAAAGTTATGCCACTTTGTCTGAGGATTATCTTTGAGCTGTGCTACCTAGTTTGAGTTAAGTTAACTTCTGCCTGGTAACCTGAGATAAAACCACCAATTTGCACCCCTGCAGCAGTATCCCAGGAGGCACTGCTCCCAGGTGGACTAGCTTTCATCCAGGGTTGTTAACAAGTGCTAAGTACCCTCTAGGCATCTTAAAGTTATGCCACTTTGAGTGAGTATTATTTTTGAGCTGTGCTTTGGACTATGGCCCTGGACTTGTGCTTTGGACTATGGCCTTGGACTGACAAATTTGAGCAGGATAGGAGTGGAGGGCGCTGCCCATCATCCTCTTTTCTCCATGCCCCCCCATGCCTCCCTCCCCCCCTTCACCTTTTTGCCCTCATTCTCCAGTCACCCTTTCCCCAGTCAGCTAATGCCTGACTGTTCCCATCTGTCATTCCAGTAGACTCCTGGATGATAACTAGTCCACCTAGCAGCAATGCCTCCAGGGATACTGGACAGCTTCAAATTAGTGTTTTTATCTCAGGTGAACAGACAGAAGTGAACAGACAAAAGTTAACTTGACTTGAGCTAGGTAGCACAGGTTAAAGATAATCCTCGCCCAAAGTGGCATAACTTTAAGATGCCTACATGGCACTTAATATTTGATCACTAGCATGTGTTAACCTTAACACCAACTAACATTCCTCCCAGTTAGCCCTTGCTGACTCTTAACGTGTAACCTGACACATAGACTGAGCAGAGACAATAGGCTATGAGTTGGCTGGACAGGTAAGCACCTATGTATGAGCCTTCATGCTAGATGCATACCTGTATCTAAGTCACAACAATGTAGCTATCCAGAAACTCACAATTAACTGGTGTTAGATGGAGGTCTTCTTATGGTTTAATCCCAATCATTGAGTGGTTAGACTCCTTCCTTATCCAGCAGGACAAAGATAAGTGTTCTAGGCCGCACACCTTGCCCAGAGGAGTCTTGATCTACATCTCCCTGACTCTCTGGCATGCTGCCCTAAACACCATGTCACAGGTTAGGTGTTATCTAGGCCCCTCTAGATACTCTTTTTGAAGATGCCCCCCAGACAGCTGAGAGAGAGATGTGGGGCTAGGAAGACAAAAGTAAGCTACAAAGAATATCCAGAAGAGCTAGCTGCTGCTCTAAGAGGGAGTAGACCTCAGATCCTAGCTCCTAATGAGACAGAAACTTCCCCGATGCACTTTTTTCATTCATTCATCAAATGTAATGGGCAGTGGCTCAGCTCAAAACCTACTCCTAGGAAGGAAGGACCTTAGAACCCAGACTTCCAGCTTACTGGGCAGGTAACCTAATCAGTCAGCTATTGGTGCTAAAATACAGGAGGGCCTTGCTTCTTATCCTCCATCATTTTTCAGGGATGTGTCCTCATGCACATAGCCACACATGTGGGGTACTGACAGATGTGTAGCCCCCCACGGTAACGCATAGTGCACAGAATGCATCACGAGTTACAGGCACCCCCTCCCCCTCCAACCCAACAGATGTTCCCTATTAGGTCGGGGCGTGAGGGATCGAGCCCCACTTTGAAGCTTATCCAAGAGGGGTTGTATGTTTGCAGCCCCACCCCACAGCACCAGTGCTATCTACATGATGGGAGGCGGAGAAGGGACAGGATGGAGCTCTAGGCTAGAGTGTGCCCCAAGGTGGGGGGCTCCAATCCACACCCCCAGTGCAGGCTGGGTAAAAGGTAGCCTGGAACTTCATCCCATCCCTTCTACCCGCTCCCATCATGCAGACAGCACCAGGGATGGGACAGGGCTGAATCAGCCCAGCCCCAATCAGACAGAAGTTAATGAAGGCACTTTGCTTTGAAGCACTTTCATCTGAACCCTCATGTAATGATGATTAATTTGTTACTCAATTGGGTACTTTTTAAGTGCTATGCAACTGTGTACTTCTATCATGGCACAGCTATAAAGCACTTTCAACGGTCTGATTATATGATAAATGTCACTTCTGTCTGTGCCCATGTTTTACTGAGTATGCTCCGTCTATGAATGCACACTTAGGCATCAGTCATGTCAAGGCAGGGCCAAAATCGGCCAGGTAGAGAGCTAGAAATCTGCTGTTTAGATGTACAAAATGAAACAGAATTCAACCCTACGTGTTCTGATCCACTTTTATTTCATATAATAAACTACAGAGTTTTGAAAATATATTCCTCACAATGGAGTGTGATAGAAGCTACCTGCAGTAGAATGAAAAAGAGGAGCAAGAGCCTGAAATAGAATAGCAAAGGTAATGAAGTATTCTGATAGGCTGGCATGTTACAATGCCTGTTTAGGAGATGTCAGAGAAGTTACAGGGAAATTTTACAGCACAAAGTGGGAGTTGGAAGTGGAGTGGAGGAAGGGAGAAAGAAGGAGAAAAATCATTAGATGTTATATTACAATAAAGACAGATGGAAACAAACAAATCTAAGGCAGTGAAGACTGATGATCTGCTATAATCATATATACTCAAAGGAAAACAGGTACCAGTAATTTATGTCCTTCCCAGAGGTATGTAACCAGAACAGATCACCCTTCTTAGATACTAAACTATCCCAGAAAATTTCAGAAACAATAAAAGCACAATGTGAGGTGCTTTAAGCTTTAGCTACAGCTACATTAAGTGCTATAAGCAGTAGCGGGAAGTAAGTAAACACATACCATCAGTATGAATGTCCAAATCTCAGTTTTAGATGCAAAGGGATAACAGAATATTCAGTAAAATTTTAATACATTAATATGAGAGACAGCAAGAGAGAATACCTCAAATAATACATACTTAGAGAAAAATAAAGTCATCCTTTACTACAAGTCTTCCTTTAAAAAAATTGGCAAGAGGGGTAATTGGTTTAATTCTAGTTTGAATTAGGTCCCAAACCCATTCCCTGAATCTTAATCTGAATTCTGCATGGGCACAAAGGGCTATATGATTGTAAAAGGCTAGATGCTGTGTCAGCTGATGAAAAAATGGGCATACCTTGCTTTGATTTGACATTCAGTGAGTATACAAAACTCAGCCATTGAGTGGCAGGAGGGAAGCAAACAGAAAAGTGGAAGGTAAAACAAACTTCCTCGTGCTCCTTTCATATCTTCCTGTTGTTTTTCCCACCATTCACCTTCTTGACTCCCCTTGGGGGAAAGGTTTTCATTTAACACAGCCAATGAAAACCAAGCCAGGACAAATTGAATTAGTTTCTCATTTTCCTCTGTTTACTGATCACCTTATACCCCAACTCAGCCATTTATATCATTGCAGAAAGTGATTCCTCAGCCTCGCTCCTGAGGATGAGCTCAAGAATGTTTTGTCAAGGTGTGCAGAGCAGCATTACAAACTGCCTGGATAGAAACCAATCTAGGTTGGCTACAGAAGCCAATATTCTTTGGATCAAATGAACCATGAGATGGCCTGCAGGTTGTACACTTGCCAAGCTGTAACAATGATAAATAAATCAGCCAGCCATTTAGATATGGAAACAGCAGAAACTATTGTTCTGATGCCAAACAAAACCAAAAGCCAAGTGGATTTTCTAAGGGTGGGCAGCAGGCTCACTATCCATTACATGATCCTACTCCCAGGCCAGTAGCTCTGGCAAATACTTTCTGCCAAATCAATGCCTATCCAGCTCTATTTAATTTATGCACCGATGACTTTGCAGATGATGGTCCCTTGTGACAGGAGAGTCACAAGCTTCAGCTGTAAGGCATTCTTTCACCTGCATACTCCTGGGATCCTATTTTAAATTCAGGCTTTTGTCACTTTAATGATGGCAGTTTTTAACACAGCTAAGCAGTTTGGGGAACAGGAAAAATAAGACGTGTGTACTCTTCTTCCCAGACAGGAAAGTATGGCTGATCTCCAGTGGTACAACTGTGGCTTCTACAGCTTGTTCCTCAGCGTTAAAGGAAAATCAGGTTCTGCACTGAGACTCTCATGAGCTCTCAGCAACACACATGGAAATGAGACAGACTTTTCATGAGTTTGCATCAAGCCATTTCAAGTAGCACCTTAAAACATCAAGGACATTTTTCATTCAGTGTGCTCCCTTCCTCTTTTAGCACAGTTGGCCAGAGGAAAGCAATGAAACAAATATCCCAGTTTGATTCTCTGTTGACTCTGGGCTTTCCTTCACTACTGTTTTCTCACCTTCCCAGCTCATGGGGAATACAATATGCCTGATGTAATTCCTATAGGTTACTTGAAAAAGGTTATGTTCCCTGGCAAAAAATACCATTTCAGAAGCTACCTATAGTCAGTACATACCAAAATTAAGAAAGACAACAGAACTAAGAACCGGGGCTGTTAACTCCATCTTGGTAATTGGGGGCCAGTTGGCATGGTAACACCATCCTAGCTTGTGTCTTGGGGTCTTGCATAGTGCCCCCATACACACCACATGCCATGGCAATACTGAGGTATTCGTGTGAAAACAACCTAGTGATTACTACACAGACCCAAACTGCCTTTGCTGAATTGTGCTTTAACAAGCTGTCCTGCAGTTCTACACAAGATGCAGTCTGGTAAAGGCTTCCCTTTTAAGGTCACCCACTGTACCATTATTATATATAACGTAGAGCTCCCTGAAGTTTTAAAACATTTAGAGAAAAGCACAAGTTGGCAAGAAATGTGTTGTAAACAATGTCTTCTCCATACTTCATGAATAATTCATAGGAAATATGTTGCAGGAAAATAATTTAAAAAGGCATTTTAAGCACCCAAGTATTCTGACATAAGTAATGAATTGTTTTGTTTGCATTACTTTAAATAACTTTATTTGAGGAGTGATGGGTTGAGACTAAATCACTGCATCAAAATCCATTTCCTTCAAATTCATTTTTATGCTGAAAAGCACTATTTTCTTGAAGCAGGTTATCCTCCTTTGTATTTTATACTCATCCAAACTTTTCTCATTTTTAATGTTATTTGTATCCTTTTCAAACCTCCCTCTTAATATGTCATCTTTTTGGTGACAGATAGAAACCTTCATTTTCACTCAGCACAGCAAAAAAGTGAGGGCCAGCATAGGAGTTTAAGCAATTAGAATAAAATAGATTATACTCTAGACCTTTCTTAACCTAAAGCAGGCATTCATCCAGACTATTGCAGCTCATCCAGATCTATCACAAAATTTTGTAAGTTTAAGTTCCATTTTAGTTTCAGTTAGCATATCTCCTTTTCTATTCACTTCTTCATTCTCTGTTCTTTTTAATATCAATGCAGTCAGATCCCGAATACCAAAAGCACAAGGTTGCTTCTATGTTGAACTACATCTCATAGCCAGGGCAGGCTTCAACTTCAAGCTATCAGAAGTAAGCAGATGTATGTTTTTCTTTCAGTTCTTGTTGTTGTGTGACCTTGCTAGATATAACCTGGAACTACAAACATGAGAATGTACTGATAATAATCATAATGACAGAGTTGTTCCATAAAGTCACCACAAGGCAAATCAAAGTTAGTGCCTTAACTACATTTCCATACCTTAATGACACTCTATATCTTTTAAGTTTGATCTTAAATCTGAATCGCTTAGCTTTTAATGCTAAGTTTTAAAGTAATCAGAGTCCCTATATAGTTTTCCTCTACTTGTGTACATAACCTTAACACAAGTTTAATGCAATTTCAGATTTTTAATCTGAAATTTTTAGTTTGCTCCATGCAATGCCCAGTCATGAGGCAGACACCATCCCATGGAGGCAAAACCTGGTTCCTGCCTCAAGAAGCTTACATCAGAAATTATGTAGTGAGAGGGCAATGTGAAGTTTGAGCAAGAGAGGACAAAGCTCACATCAGTAAGATAATGTGATTACTCAGCAAGAATTAGTACAACATGGTGAAGTGGTTAGTTGTTAATTAAATAAATAAATGTTCTAGATGGCTAATTTTCTAGATGAGTTACAGCAGAAGTCAGTGTTTACAAGGGAACTGTATGAGATAAGAGTAGGGGCTTTGGGGACCAAGTTAACCAAGACCATTTGAAGTGCAGATGTTTCAGAACACCCTGGCAATCCATGGTAGTGTCCCTATTTTCATGGATGGGTGGAGTGAGAAGAGGGAGTCAAGAAGGACAGTTAGAAGGGCATTAAGGAATATGCGACAGAATAAGAATTTCAGCTCTTTTCCCATAGGAAGGAACAGTCACAGTTTTGAAATGCTCTGGAGAAAGGGAATTAGAGGATATTGATGCAATCTGGATATACTGAAGTAATGAGAGGGAGGAGTTGTGATTACCAGGTTATAGTCATGACAAGGGTAAGAATAGTGAGATTGGCAAAAGACAGAGAGAGGAGAAAAAAGAGGAGAGAATTTTTTTAAAAGAAGGATTGGGAGCTCAATTTTTGCAATGTAAAGTTTAAGATGATACCTAGGAGGCAATCTCATGGCACTGACAGATGTGCAGCTCTCTGGTCAAACTCATGACACTTCTCAGAAACCACCATGAGTAAGACCAACCCTGCCAACCTAACAAAAGTTCACTGTTGGATCAGGACGGTGGAGGATTGAGCTCCATTTTGGAGCTGATTCAGTGAAAGAGGCTGCATGTCTGCAGCCTCTTTCCCTAGCCCAGCTCCAGTGCTGTCCCAGGATGGGAGGAGGATAAGTCAGGGAGGGAAATCTGTTCAGGGGTTTGCCTAGCTTGTTCTGGAGTGGGAGGGGGGCAAGTGGATTGGAGTTCCTCACCTTGGAGGGCTCCAATCTACCCACTCCACCCACCAGCACAGGCTGGGTAAACTCCATATGCAACTCCCTCCTTTCCTTTCTCCCCCTCCCATCCTGAAGACAGCACCAAAGATGGTGCTGGGCTGCTTCAGCCCAGCCCTGCTCCCAGTGTGCATTAACAGAATCTGCAAATGCAGGCCAGTTCCCTCTATTCCCTATAGAGTCAAGCCAGGACGAGGGATGCTTAACTATATATAGATTTATTAATGTATACAGAATTAAAAGAAATTGTTATTAATAAACATATGTACACAACTATGCTATTATCATACAATGCTATATCCTATAAGTGAAGGCAAGAAGATTACACCACCTCAAGAGGCATCAAACTATACATACATAAATGGTCTAAAACAGTCAAACAACAGATAAGTACAGGTAAGTTGTAGGGAAGAGTTCCAGAAGAGCCCTAGTAAGGATCATCAGTGGCAATGTATAAGGGGTGCACGTGCACCCCCTGAGAGCGCTGGTGCACCCCCTGACAGCCAGCATTCCCAGACAAGAGTACTAGTGCCCCCCCCCCCCGAGAGCGCCGGCCAGGGTGCACCAGGAGAAGCAATCCCTGAGGTCCCCCCATGGCCGATCTCACTCACCTGGATGTGCCAGTGGTGAACCTGGAAGTGCCAGCAGCATGCCACTGCCACTTGCAGGTTGGCAGGATTGGCCACAGGAGGACCCCCTCCCTCCCAGTCACTGACTGGTCACTGGGGCAAGTGCCCCCAATGATTCAGAAGGCTCCAGTGACCTGTGAGGATCACATACCCTAAACTTTATTAAACTGCAAACTTACAAACTTACAAATATAGAAGTATACAAAATATAAGGTGCATCAGCACCAAATTCAACTGAACTCTTTAAGGCCCTCAAGGCCCAGGCTGGTCCTGAGGCATTGGCTGTGCTCCAGCAACCAGTGGAATGGTGGGGAATCCCCAAATGCTCTTCAGGCCTACTGCCCAAAGGACACCCTCAAAGGAAACTCCAGACCTGGGGAGCCTTCTGTTGCCTAGGCTTCCCCTCCAATATACAGCCTCACCAACCCAGGATAACTCCCACCCTGCCCTGTGGGAAACCCCTTTCCCAGGTCCCGGGAGGGTGGTCCCCACAACTCCAGAATCCCAGGAGGGTGGTCCTCAGCCCCTTGGCTGAGCTGCTAGTTGTTGAAGGAGCCTCCTGGGCCTCTGGGTTCTTCTGGGCCACTTGCCCGCTAGTTGCCCTGAGCACCTTTGCATGCTCTGGGGGCTTTGCCTTCTGCTCAGGGTTGGAGGCTCAGACCGCCTTGTGTGGCACCAGGGCTCAATCCGCTCCTGGATCCTCTGTGTGGTGTCATCTGTACTGAGCCACTGGCCCTGTACCAGTGGCCGCAGGCCAGAGCTGCCTCAATCACCTACCAGGGCCTCTGATTTGCCATGCACCATCAGTGCACCAAGAAAGCCTGGCTGCTTGTCAGGGAATGAGGGACCCAAGCTGCCTGGTGCAGCTCCCAGGGTCCCAGTCCACACCATGCACTGCTCATGCACTGGGGGCCTGGCCTTAAACCAGGGGTCGGGACCTGAGCCACCTCGAATGGCTCCCAGGGTCCTGGCTCCATGCACCAAACCATGCACTGTGCTCCTGGCCACCTGCTAGAGGCTGCAGAGCTGAGCAACCTCAAGCAGCTCCTAGAGTCTGGGCCCCATGCATCATGCTGCGCACCAGCTGGAGCTGAAGCATTGGACTGGCATAGGGAGTTTTCGGGGCTTTTCTGAGCACTGGCTCCACCCATTGGGCAGCTCTTCCCAGATCTCCTTCTGCCCCGCTCTCTTCTCCATCACCCAACACATCTGCCACATGCTGGGCATGCTGCTCCTTTTATTCTCTCCAGAGGCTCCATCCCCAGAGTGCTGTCAGATCTGCAAAGTGCAGGCTTCAATCAGGTCCAGGACTCTTTGGCCCCTCCCCCAGGCAGGGGTGGGGCCACCCCCTCCCGGCAATTACCTGATTAATAGACGTGCTCCACTAATGACAACAAAACTCCTCCAAGCCCAGGTGTTCTGGGCTGTATCGATAAGTCTGCCACATGTGATCAGACAATTTTTAAAATTCTCTGCAGCTGTGTACTTCTGTCAATTCATGGCTGTGGAGCACTTTCGGTAGCTGATCGTGTGACAAAAATGTCACTTCTGTCAGCACCCTCAATGAGTCAACCTGAGATCATTCATTCCTGTAAAGTTTTTAGGAAACATGAGCTAGAAGACATTATATCAATACCATGTGATATTGAAGCATGGCATGCTCTTGTTCTATGTTTCTACAAACAGCAAAAAACCTCATGTACAATGAAAAGTGGGAAAAGTATAATTAACTCACTTAGATTTTTCCAAAAGTGCCTCAGTAAAGGAAAATGAAATTGTATAAAACCAAATAAAGGTTTAAATATTAGCTTGATTTGTGGGTTTTTTTCCACTGTGCCTGTGTTTTAAATGTTACTAGTATGTACAAATGTATAAATATAATAAAGATTAAATCTATATAACTGTCTAAGAATCTGCTATATATTCTTTGATATAGGGTGACCAAAGCTTGAATCTAGTATTCTGGCTGACCTCAAACTGGTGTTTTATATGATGGCATTTTCTGTTTCATTCCCTACCATTCCCATAGTCTAATACTTTGTGTGCCTATCATTCAGGCAGACAACTGGCCCCAAGTGCATAAGTATCTTGGAAAATACCAAACACTCCTGCTGATGGCCACCACTACCACCTAGATATGAGGCTTTCACAATAGTTAAAAAGGGTGCATCACAAATACACCATTGGACATGTCTGAACTTGCTGGTGGAAGAAACCAGGAACCTCGAAGTGAACTGGAAACAAAGACTGCAGTTTTAAGGTGTCTTGCTGAAATTCACTTTACTGTATCCTACATGTTATTCATTCTTAAGCAATACATTACTTTAAAAATACCTCCCTTCTCCAGAAAGCCTTCTGTTAATGGGAGTATGGCAGGACTGCAGATAGTGACCTATACAAGCTATAATCCTAGGTGCAAACTCATCCCTCAGTTGTTACCATTTTTAAGTGGAAGCTAAGCCTCCTAAACCACCTATACATGCTAGATTTTTTCTAAGGTCAGGAAGCTCTATCTTAGAGTTTCAAGAGATGAATAAATGCCCACTGTCTAAACACTTTAAAAAGACCAAACACAACAAAAGAATGTGTGTGTGTATAGGCAGACAAGGTTCCTTGGGTGAATTTGATATCTTTTATTAGACCAACCCAAATGGTTGGAGAATAGTTATTAAGCAAGCTTTCGGGTTCAAAAACCCTTCGTCAGGCTAAGGAAGTTTCAGCAGTTGGTGTGTGCTCTTCCAGGATGGAATGAAAAGTAAACAAGCCAGGGGCTGGGCTGGGCTGGGGAGTCAGTTGCCAGGCAGATTGTAATGTGTGCCTGGCTCCCTCTCCTATCTCTCTTTTCTTCTTCTCCTTTGTTACTTGGTGTGAAAAAATCCTCCTCTCCCTCTCTCTGTCCCTGAGTCTGGGAAATTCCATCCCCCCTTATTGGGACCAAACTCTTTGTCTCAAGTTTCCAGACAAGGAACCTGTGGAACCAGTCTGGTGACTCTAGCGGGAAACTTGAGACAAAGACGGGGGACCTCAATAAGGGGGGATGGAATTTTCCAGACCCAGGGACAGAGAGAGGGAGAGGAGAATTTCTTTACTCCACCAGGGGTTGCTGGCCACTCTTGCAATGATTGGTCTGTATCAGCAGGGTCCAAATAATGCCTGTTTCTGATCAGAACCAGGTGATGAGGTCAGAAAAGTTATTTAAGGGTCAAGCCACCTGGTCGGGGGGGGAGCTCTTCCTCTGGCAGTCATCTTGGAACTCAAGAAGGTACCTCAGGCTGCTGTCTGCATGATTCAGTGAGTATGCCTGAAGATTAGCTAGAAAGTTAGACCTAAGTAAATGAGACACATATCAAAAGGGTCACTAAATTCTATATTTGATGAAATGCTCAAAATATTAGGCTTTGCTCAAGGCATTTTCTCTTAATATATTCCTCCATCCTGTACCCCTTCCCCAGTCTCTTCCTCTCTGATCAATAAATGCTATCTGTTACAGTGTGCCTGACTGTGAATCACTATGGGGAGAAGGGAGAGACAGGCCTTATAGTTCCCTTTGCTCAGCTACCTAAGGTGGGCATGGCTTTTTACTTTCCTCCAGTACAAGAGGTTACTTTTGTATGCTTCAGGCTATAAGAAGCACCCCAAAATACCACAGTGGGCTAAGCATCCCCAAGGTCTGCAGGGTCTGTGTACCCTGGGCTGCACAGAGTTCTAACAGAGACCGGTACCTGGGTGGTGGCAGTGACCTCCAGGAAGGAGGTCAGCCGGATAGATGTGCCCCGGGGGAGACACCTGAAGCATGGTTTTGGGTGTGGCACAGGGAGGAGGGTGGCTCAGCTTAGTAGCATGCCCTATTGTCTTGCCACAACTTGCAAATAAAATCTCTTTATATTCCGTATGTGCTCAAATTCTGTAGCTTCAACAACATCTAGTGTCACTCATGGGCAAAGCCAGAGAGGATGGACAGTCCAACACTAAGGGCACCTATAGACATGATGGAACTCTGTTCCAATGCGTGCTAAGTAGCATGCATTGGAACAGACACAATCGAGTCTGCTGCAAGTCTGCTGGAGAGTGTTAATTAGCATGCTCCAGCAGCCTCTGCATCATGTGCATTCAGCCTCTCCTTGTATGACCTGGTCTCTAGGCCTCTAATCAAGCATGTGGCCCCCCTTTGGATTCTCCCTGAGCTTCTTCACAGCCTTCCTGAAGTACAGTGCCAGAACTGGATGCAGCACTCCAGCTGCAGTCTTACCAAGGCCAAATAGAGAGGGAGGATGACATCCTTAGCCTTGCTTGAGATGCCTTGATAGATGCTGCCAGTGTTTGATTAAGTCTGTCAGCTATGGGATTGCACTGGTGGCTTATATTCATTTTGCTGTCCATTACAACACCCAGGTCTTATTCAGATGTGGTGCTAGCAAACGTAGCACTGCCATGCCTGTAAGTGTATTGTGGATTATTTCTCTACAGCAGGGCAGGCAATGTTTTTTGGCTGGAGTGCTGAAAAAACCACAATGTCTACCTTGTAAGGTGCTGGAGTGCTGGCACACCACAAAAACAAAACTGGGGTGGAGGGGGTATGCACTGCATATTTAATACAAGTTATAATCATGAAAGTTTCTTTTTTCTTTTATTTCACAGTAAATACCAGGCTTTCTAAACATTCCAAACCTGATGACAGTAAATAAAACTTCATGGACTGCCTTGTACTTGTGATTTTTTTTTTCTTGTTAAGCATGTTGTGATGAGAGGGAAGAAAGGGAGAGGAGCAGGAAGCAACAGGCACTGGGGGAATCACTGTGTGCAAGCTGGACTAGCCAGGCCCTTGGGAAGGCTGCAGCTGGAGGAGAGCTGATGTCAGGCAGGGAGTGGGGGCTGCCCCAGGGCTTTGCTACTAGGGCCACAGAGCGAGGCCCAGCAGCGCCGGAGGTGGGACCCATCCAACCCACGCAGCTCCATGGGGATGGGGCACAGCCACCCTGCCCATGAAGGGATGCTGCCTGGCTGGAGCAGGACACCAGGCTCAGGGAGCTCCCTGCTTGGTCTCTGTGCCAGCTGTGTACAGTGTGAGTGGGAGCTGCAGCCACAGGCTGTTCCCCGGGCTCTGGGAATAGCTGCCACAGCTGGTGCTCAGGGCAAGGCAGCTGGGAGCCTGCAGTGCAGTGGCTCTGTGCAGTGCCTGCCCCAGCCTTGGCCCCTTGAGGGGAGCTGCAGGTGGGCAAGGCCAGGACCCAGGCAGGCTGGGGTATCTGTGGTGGCTGTTCCCAGACTCCATGGGCTTCCATGACCAGGCCCTTTCACTGGGGATGGCTCTGCCCTGCTTGCGCTATGCCAGTGTGTGGGGAGGCTGATTCCATGGAGGGAAACCAGGCAGCATCCTCACATGCACAGGGTGGCTGTGGCCTATCCCTGAGGAACTGCACAGGCTGGGCCAGGCCCCACCACGGGTGCCACTAGGCACCCCCACTTGCCTGCCCACACAGCTCGAGCCCGCAGAGCCCTGAGGCAGCCCCCACTTCCCACCCAGACCCCACCTTCCTAAGGGCCCGATTGGGCTAGCTTGCCTGCGGTGCCTACCCCCACAATGCCCAGACCCTGTCCCAACCACCCAGCCCCAGCACTTGGCACCTCAGTGTTGCCCTCAGTGGGACAGGGTGTCTACCTGCCTTGGCAGCTCCATCCAGGGGCCAGCCAGGCTGGAGGGTGCAGCCTGGGAGCAATGGGCAGGGGCAGTGTCCCTGCCTGTGTTCTTCTGGCTCTGCCCCGGTGCCTGCCGCAGCACTGAGACTTGTTGCCCGGAGCAGCAACTTAAAAAAAAATAATAATAACCAATTTATTTGCATGCCTCCTGGTGTGCTGGAAAAAATGCCTCTGCATGCCACTAATGGCACATGTGCCGGGGGTTGCCAACCCCTGCTCTGCACAATACACTTAGAAAAGAAGGTAATTTTAATTAAGCTAAAAGCTCTGTTATATGTATGAAATATAAACTGTCAGGATCCAGAAAGACACAAATTTCTGGACTGAATTTGTGTGTAGCACTCTCCCTTGTCAATTGATTTGCATAACATAAACAGTATTTAGATGTACCTCAATCATTCACCTCATTCAAACAATGAGTTCTAGTCATACCTATAATCTTGAATGAAAAGGAAGCAAGAAAATAAGCTGCATTTTAGTACTTAATTTTTTATCTCTCTGGTTATTTCAAATGCTATCAAACTAATAAGCAAGAATAATACTTAGATCACTTGCAGTTGTCTGTAAATATTGATGAAGGATCCACCTGGTGTCAGATACAACATTTAAAAAATTAAATATATGATATAAAGCTCAAAAGAATCTTTGATGCAGTCTTTTTTGTTCTTTTTGAAAGAAGTTCAGCTGTGCCTGTATGCAGTGCTGAAACCATGCATCTCTACAGAATGCATTGGAGGTGCTGTGCCATTAGGACATTATCAGTTCTGTTGGCAGCAGGTCCATCCCTGCCGCCTTTCAGTGGCAGCTGGTTACTCCTCCCTCCCATGAGAGGCCAAACTGCTCTGTAAGTGGGAGAGGAATACATAAGAACATAAGAACTCCAAGGTGGTCAAACAAATAGTCCATTTAGCCCAGCATCCCATATCCAACAGTGGAAGAAGTGGTTGCTAGAAGAAGAGCTGGATAGATCCAAAGTGATCATTACCCTCCCTAGCATCCTTCATTATTGATTTAGAGATGACAGAGGAAACATCTCCAGACATTCTGTTCAACAGCTGTTAATAGGTCTATCACCCATGAATTTGCCTAGTCCCT
This sequence comes from Alligator mississippiensis, assembly GCF_030867095.1. Taxonomy (NCBI): domain Eukaryota; kingdom Metazoa; phylum Chordata; order Crocodylia; family Alligatoridae; genus Alligator; species Alligator mississippiensis. Next base: position 165,097,145 of record NC_081824.1, read on the forward strand.
TTTTGAACCTGGGTATGCTATTTGCCTCTACTCCTTCCTGTGGCAATGAATTCCACAGGTTAACTATGCACTGCATAACAAGTACTTTCTCTTGTTAGTTTTAAACCTGTCTCTTACTAATTTCAGTAGGTGCCCCTTCATTCTATTACTCTAGAAATTAATGAAAAACAGTTCCATGTTTTCTTGGTCTACACTCTTCATGATTTTATAGACTTTTGTCATATCGCCATCAGCCTTCACCTTTCCAAACTGAAGAGGCCTAGCCTTTTTAGTCTCCCCTAGGTATGGCAACTGTTCCAAGCCCCTGATCATTTTGGTTGCCATTCTCTGTACCTTTTCTAATTCTACTACATCCTTTTTAACACGTGGAGACCAGAACCATACACAGTATTCAAGATGTGGGAACACTGTGGATTTTTATAATGCCAGGATGGTGTTCTGTTTTATTATCTATTCTTTTCTTAATAATTCCCAGCATTTTGTTGGCTTTTTTTTTTTTGGTCACTGTTGCACACTGAGCTGATGTTTTTAGAAAACTATCTCCAGTGACTCCAAAATCTCTTTCCTAATTCATAACAGCTAGTTCAGAACCTACTTTTGTGTATATACAGTTGAAGTTATTTTTCCCGAAGTGTACCACCTTGCAGTCATCAAAATTGAAATTGATCTTCCACTTTTTCCCACCCACTTAGCTTGGTGACATTTTTCTGCAGCTCCTCTCCATTAGCTTGGGACTTGACTATCCAGAATAATTTGGTATCATCTTCAGTGAAACATGGACCTCTATGGACACTGTGCACCTCTATTTCTAGCTCATTGATGGAAACTTTGAACAAAATTGTGCCCAGTACATATCCCTGTTGTCCCCACTTTTGACCTCTCTCTATTCTCAAAGTGACCATTTAGTCTTACCCTTTGCTTCCTAACTTTTAACAGCTATCAATCTATGAAAGAACTTTCCATCCAATTCCATGGCAACTCAGGTTTTTATTAAAAAGAAAAAACAAAAAACTTTGGTGAGGAACCTTGTTGAAAGCTTTTTGAAGTCCAAATATATTGTGCCAGCTAGATCGCCCTTGTCCAGGTACTTACTGACATCCTCAAAGAACTCCAGAAAATTGATGAGGCAGGATCTCCCTTTACAAAATCTGTGCTGACTCTTCCCCATCAGATTATATTTGTCCATATGACTGCTGATGTTATTGGTTATTATAGATTCTACCAACTAACTGGTTTATACTTCCCAGGATCACCTCTACAGCCCTTTCTGAAGATGTGTTATGCTGGCCACCCACCAGTCCTGTGGCACAGAGGCTGTTTGTCATGATAGTTTGCAAATGATTGCCAATAGTTCAGCAATTTTACCTTTGGGTTCCTTCAGAACTCTTTGGTAAATGCCATCAGTCCTGGTGACTTATTAATATTTATCAATCTGTTCTAAAACTTCTTCTGTCACTTCAGCGTGGTCCAACTTTTCAGGCTTTTCTACTAGGAAGGATTGATCTGACATGGAATTTCCCTAGTATCTTATGTGGTAAACACCGATGCAAAAAAATCATTTAGCTTCTCTGTTACGACTTGATCATACCTGACTGCACCTTTAACAACCTCGTCATTCAATGGTCCCACCAGTTCTCTATCTGGCTTCCTGCTTTTGATGTATTTTTCAAAGATTTTATTATTAATTTTATTATCTGCTCCTAGACATTCCTCAAATTCTTTTTTTTCCTAAGTCTCTAATAGGTTAATTTTAAACAACTTCCAAGGTGCCTGAAGGCCTTTTACGTTTTTCACTACTCCTTTTAACTTCTTTCTAACTTCCTCATTTTTGCATAATTTCCTTTCCTAAACTTTATTTTATAGTCTCTTTAATAGAGAGGCTCATAAACAGATAGCTCTTGAACAAGGTCCAGTGTGTTATTCGGGATTAGGTCTAGAATGGCTTCTCTTCTTATAGGTTCCAAGGTGAGTTGTTCTACAAAGCAATCATTTATAATATCCAGAAATTTTATCTCCACACTTTACCTTGATGAGGTGTTTACCCAGTTTATTTGAGAATAGATGAAGTCTCCCATTATTATTACTTGTCCCATTTTAGCAGCTTCTTTATTCTTCCTATGTATTTCATAATGGTCTTCACCTTCCTCCTGTTAAGGTGGTCAGTAGTACAGTCCTAGTACTAAATTCTTTTTATTCACTTACTGAATTTCTACCCACAGGGATTCTACGGTAGTTTACCTGTCAGATAAGATTTGTATATTATATTATTACTCTCTATACTATCTTTCACCTACAGTGCCACTTCTCCACCTGCACATCCTATTCTGTCATTCCTATATAATTTGTAAAGTGTAATCACAGTATCCTCTTGATTATTGTCCTTCCACCAAGTCTCTGAGATGACTAATATATCAAAGTTATTATTTAATACCAGGCATTCTAGTCCACCCATCTTATTTTTAGGCTTCTGGCATTTGTGTAGAAAAAACTTACAAATTTTGTCCTTGCTCAGTTGCCTGTTACTGGTCATGCTATTTGATTTGAACTCTAGATGTTCTGACCTATCCTTATTATTATCTACAGTTATACTTCTTACTCCCCTACTCTCCTCTTCAAGACAGTATAGAATCTGTATGTTATTTCCTTTGGGGGGTTGCATCAACCCAACCTATGTGCTCTTCTGCACCTGTCAACTTTCCCTAATTTTTAGTTTAAAAACTGCTCTATGAATGTTTTAATCTTTAGTGCCCACAGTCTAGTTTCATTCTGGTTCAGGTGGAATTCATCTTTTATGTAGAGGTTCTTCTTGCCCCAAAAGGCTCCCCACAGTTAATGATAAATCTAAATCCTTCCTCCCTGCACCATCATCTTATTAATGCACTGAGACTCTGGAGATCTGTCTAACTCTCTGGCCCTGCATATGAAATGAGAAGCATTTCAGAGAATGCTACTGTGGAGATCTTGGACTTTAACCTCCTGCCCTAGCAGCCTAAATTTAGCTTCCAGGACCTCTCTCCTTCACTTCTCTATGTTGTTGGTACCCGCAAGGAACATGACCACCAGTTCCTCCTCAGCACCCACTAGCAGCCTATCTACACATCTCAAGTAGATGTATGACTCCATCTCCAATTAACTTCTCCTCACTCTTTAAGAGTGTGATGCCCCCAAAGAAAGAAGCAGAGAGACCAAGGGCATTCAGATTTCAAATGTTGCTGGCCTTTGTGTGGACCATGTAATTAAGAAGGAAGGCTTCTTGTACTCTCACCTCTCCCACTTGCCCTACATAAATGGCAAGCAAAAATCTGACCACAAAGGAGGCATTTATAATAATGCAACCACCTCCCTGTTGCCATGTGTGATATTGTGCATTTGGTGAAGACCAAATTGTGATACTACTTTGTAATATTTCATGTATAACAGACCTCTTAATTTTCTTTTATCAGCTATCCTATACCAATGGTTGTCTAACCCCATGATCAGCAACCTTTTGGGGTCAATGAGCAAGAATGACCCATCACAGATCTGAAGAGAAGCAGCACTGGGACCTGGCTATCACCACTGCTTCTCCCCACCTCCCAGCTGCAGCACAAGCAAAGCCTTCCACCACCAAGACCCTCTGCTGCTGAATGATACTGAGGCTCCAGGCTTCTGAGGCTGTCCCTTGATGCCAAAGCCTCTATTTCCATGGTTCAGATCTGGCCCAAGGGCCATAGATTGCCAACCTCTTGTATAAGCTAATCTTAAAACTACACAAGTAACCCTGTCACACAACTTGTGACCAGCTAGTTTTAGATAGAACCAGTTGTACAGTTGGAAGATTGCTGTCTAGAAGGACTTTCATTATACCAACTGGCAAGCAATTAAGGCCAGATATGATTCCATCAAATTAGGCACATAAGTGGACTCAGACACCCAAGTCTGGTTTTTTATTCCATCATGCTTAAATCCCTGAAAAACAGTTAATGTAAAAGGCCATTCTTCTCCTCACTGCTTTTGGTGACTCTATATTAAGAGTAAGATGGATGCATTAGTAGATTTTTAGGATTTGACCAGGGTAGAAAAGAATTGCACTTAGGTACCTAAGTCCTCTTAGACATCTTAATAGCCGGAGTAGAATCTGGTCCTTTGTCAATTAAGATTGTGAATGCTAAATACATTTTGCCATATGAACCCTTTCCAATAAAAATGTAAAACATTTTAATTTTGCTTTCTATGGTGTTTGAAAAATGTACTTGAAAAGTTGTGTGTCATCGAAACTGATTCTAAAAATATTTTCACTTGTTTATGAAACCATGAAAGTATTTGTGAAAAAGACATTACATGGACTAGGAAAAATCAATATTCTGTGGGAATTTAAACATTTTAAACCAAAAAATCATAGAATGCATTCCCTTCATCAGAAGGGAACTTCATGTTGCATATCCCCATAATATTTAATTCTAGATGTTCCATTTCAGTTTTAAGTATTATAACCAATAAACATATTTTGACCAATTATATTTGAACAATTCTTTTTTCAAAAACATTTATATTAATTCTTCCAGAGCAGGGACTAGAGGGCTCATGAGGTCACTTTCCAGCCCTACACTTCTGTAGTCGTATGTTCAGTTTTAAAATATTTCATTATTATAGTTTTAGTCTGTAACAAACAAGAAGCCAGTAGTGAATTCCCCTTTTCACCCCAGGGTGCAGTATAATCCTTTCAATGTTCCTTCTCTCACCATATTATGGCAGGTCTACTGGTTTAGTCTAATTGTTCTGATCTTTTTTCTATCAGGAGTTGAGCCAGCCTAAGGACAGAGGAGGAGCCCATGGCCACTGTCTTTGCCTCTGTAATCTATTGTTTAGCAGCAGCATAACCTCTGGGCACTGTAGGCAGTCCACTTGCCCCCAGCATCCACTTGCTCCTGAACAGAGTAAGGAGGAACCACAGAATCATCCCAGCTAGCGGCATACGTTTTCTGCCTAGTTGTCACATCTCTTCTTGCTCTCAGGTCTCATTGCATCAGAGACATATCACAATGCAGATGATTCAGTATGAGACCTAATAAAACTCTGGGATCTCTCACCATAACAAGGAACCTCAACCCTGTTATCTGTGATAAAAGGGAGAGCAGGATTTTTGTAGCCCTCAGGGGCTAATGGCTACAGCATCCAGCTGCAGCAAAAAGATAAATCATGAGGCTGGAGTCTGTTATGGACCCTGGGAGAGTTCAAGGCAGGAAAAGCCTAGGCTCCTTAGGTTGGAGAGACGCATCTGTGTGAAGCTGCAACAGGTGGGGCGGGCTAATGTACAGCCAACCAGCAACTCCTGGGTGTAGCTGGAAAGCCAATAGACAGAAAAAGTGGAGCCCTGGCGGCACATAAAACCAAAGCCTGGGAGTTGGTGGGGTAGTCTGGCCCTACAGGCTATAGGGAAAGGAGTTCCTATTTATGCAGGAGATAGGCTGACTGGCACTCAGGCTGTCCCAGATTGCTTCATGGGTAAAAACTAAGGGGAACTCATAGCTTGCAAGGAAGTACTGACCCAGGGTGAGAAGGATTTTTGTTATATAGCCATTATGCCTGTCTTTATGTTTTGATTAGATTAACCAGAGGATCGGGTGTGCTGAACAGGGGTAGTATGGAGGCCACCGGGGTGCCTGAGGGGATCCAGCATTCAGCCCAGACAGGATCAAGGACCACAGGGAAGCTGGCACAGAGAGTACAATTAGCCTTCCCCTGGTCAAGGGCTGGCACAGAGGTCACAAGCAGTCTCACCTGGACCAGGGATGCCAGAGGCCTGGGATGGATGCTGAGTGAAACAGGGTCAAGAAGCTCACCATGCTACACCACAAGGAAGAGTGGAACTGAGGAGCCAGGCCAGATCAAGTAGTCCCAGGCTTAGGAGTTCACAGCAAGAGCAACCAGAGGGGTAAAGCCAAGAGGGCTGAAGTCTGTACCAGCTGGCACTTGAAAGACAAAGTAACTAGCTGGGTGACAGTTCCCAGCCAGTCCCAGGCTGTGTGGGGAAGCTCTGGGCAGTCTCCAGCCAACTCTGGGCTGCACAGACAGGCTTTCCTGAGCAGCCTGGGGCTGGCCAGGAACTGTCCTGGTCAGGGACAGATCCCAGCCCCTTGCCAAGATTGGGTCATTGAGGCATGTGGCTTGAAAAAACCTGCAGCGGTGGGATAGGTCCCAGCCCTCTGCCCTTATCCACCGGTGGGGCAGCCAGCAACAAGCCAGGGCCAGGAGCTTACTGCTGCTAGGGCAGGGGGACAGTGGCCCAGGGCCAAGAATCAGCTTTCTCCTTGCCAGGTGTTCCCTGCCAGCCCCTGGTCTAGCACTCAAGGGGAGGCTGGAGTTCCCCTCAGTGGTGGCATGGGCCCATTGCAGGGCTGCAGGGAATTGGGTGCAAATCTTCTCCCTAATCCCTGTATGTGTAGACATATGTAAAACATTTTCCCTCTTGTTGTCTGTGGTTTCTCTCAACAATGGTCACAATGCAGATGACAAGCTGTGGGGAGTAGTAGATACGCTGGAGGGTAAGGCTAGGATTCAGAGTGACTAGACAAATTGGAGGATTGGGCCAAAAGGAATCTTATGAGGTTCAAGAAGGACAACTGCAAAGTCCTGCACTTTAGGACAGAACAGTCCCATGCACCGGTACAGGCTGGGGCCTGACTGACTGGGCAGCAGCTCTGCAGAAAAGGACCCTGGGGGTTACAGTGGACAATAAGCTGAATATGAGCCAGCGGTGTGCCGTTGTTGCCAAGAAGGCTGACAGCATACTAGGCTCCATTAGTAAGTGTGTTGCCAGTCGATCTAGGGAAGTGATTATTTCCCTCTACTCCAGATGTGGCCACAACTGTGCTGAATATTGTATTCAGTTTTGGGTCCCGCTCTACAGAAAGGAAGTGGACAAATTGGAGAGAGTCCAGCAGAGGGCAACAAAAATGGTGAGGGGGCTGGGGCACATGACTTCTGAGGAGAGGCTCAGGGAACTGGGCTTATTTAGTCTAAAGAAGAGAAGACAGAGGGAGGATTTAATAGCAGCCTTCAACTACCTGAAGGGGGGTTTCAAAAGAGGATGGAGCTAAACTGTTCTCAGTGGTGGCAGATGACAGAACAAAAAGCAACAGTCTCAAGTTGCAGCAAGTTTCGGTTAGATATTAGGAAGAATGTTCTCACTAGGAGGGTAGTAAAACACTAGAACAGGTTACCCAGACAAGTGGTGGAATCTCCACCCTTGGAGGTTTTTAAGAGCCAGATAGACAAAGCTCTGACTGGGGTGATCTAATTGGGGCTGGTCCTGTTTTGAGAAGGGGGTTGCACTAGATGACCTCCTGAGGTTCCTCCCAACCCTAATTTTCTATGATTCCCTGCTAGTGAAGAGGACAAGGCCAGAATGTTTTCACAGGGAAGCAAAACATAAAATATCACAGACCAAAACCATAGAAAACTTTAAGGAAATAGATATTTTGCATAGCTATGTGGGGTTTTTTTTCATATTTATTGTCACTTCTGTAGAGCACTAGAAAATACCCTTTCCAAACCCAGTGGACTCACAAATACTCACACCATCTGCTTAAATATCTAATTTACTGTATGCTATCTATATGACCTTCAGTTTTAGAATAATTTTAAAACCCATCAATCTGTGCAGCTGGCACAATATTCTCTATGTATACCTGTTAACTGGCTTCTTCATTTCAATATCTCTTGTGCAGAATAACAAATGTCCACAGGACACCACTACCAATTACTGTCCATGAATCTGTTATTCTACCATGGGAATACAATGAATTTGTCACCATCCAATATTGGACTGTTTGCTATTTTGTGAGATGGTGATTTTTAGACATTCCTTGTTCCTTGTTAACACTTAATTCTGTGGCTTGAAACTTTGTGGGGGTTTTTCCTTCCTACACATGCAATGTTTGTATTCTTGTAATAAGTTCATCTTCCACAGTGAGTAGGCATGAACCAAGAAAGTCAGTCTATACACAGGTTATGTGTGTTCTGCCTGTTATGCATATTCTGAACCCTGTTCCCAGTTATATCTCTTCTGAGCCCTAGCTGCATTGACTTTTGCTGGGAGGCATTCCTTAATGTGTGGACATAAATACATTTGGATCCCATTCAAAAGGAGAATGATTCAAATGTAGCAAAACTTCTCCAGCGTTAGCCCTGCATGAAACAGGGTTAAAACAGCTGTTGCGCTTTTGAAAAGTTCCCCTTTTGAAAGGGCTCCAAATATACGTGCATCTGCACCTCCTTAGAGTGGTGTTCCAAAAGTTCTTGTTGCTAGAAATTTCACGGGGGTGAATGGCCTGTTGCATGGTCCAAACAAGACTAAATGCACTGCATATTTAACTGTTGCAGGCCTTTTCCAGAGACTTTGCTAGACATGACCTTAAACTGTCCAAAAGTCATGAATTTTCAAAGGCATTCAGCTTTTCCTTCCCCAATCAAACACTGAACCACAAGCTGCTGATATAGTAATGCCATGAGGGTGACTCTGGCTAGCAAAGGAAGCCAATCATTCACCAGACTAATCTACATACAACAAACCCAGAGAATCTACTTTTAAATTTAAAAATTAAAATTAAAAAGAAGCTAATCAGAGAGGAAGAACCAAACCAAGGAGACAAATTAATTTCCTCAAAGATTTGCTCACCAATATGGAGGAGAGGATTGATCCTAGGTGTACAGGAAAGAGGGTTTTGTCAGTGGAGGAACAGATTATCATAATGAGCTTGGAAAGTAGTGATGACTTGTGTGATACCTTTTATTGGACCAGCAATATGGCTGGAATAGCTGTAGGATGAGCTTTTAGGCATAAGGTATCCTTCCACAGGTCTAAGAGGCAGATGCAGGCTGAGCTAAGCATCAGAGAAAACCCTCCATGCAAATGCAAACAGTCTGCTTGGAGAGATGGAAAAGGGCTGCAAACTAGGAATAAAGAGGGGTGCACTTACACATACAAATAAGTGCAACTAAATTTAGTGCATTAAGTGACTTTTGGCAGCTGTCTACATGTTCAGAGACTTGGGACTAAAGTTAGTCCCAAGTCCCTTCAGTCTTATCATGTGCCCCTGTGGCAACCGGGAGGAGCTCCAGCCTCTGGTCACATGGCTGCCAGCACTTGGCAACCATGTTGAAGCTGAAACCTGCTGGTAGCATTTGGCAGCCATCTTGGAAGCTCTGCTTTCTGGACAGCCTCTTCCCTGCCCAAGAGCCACATGCCCAATGCAGGGGCAGCATGCAGCAGCTCCCTCCCAGCCTGCCCTGCCTCCCCATGTCAGGGCTGCCCCTGCTCATGCCCCTCCATGCCCTCCCTACCAGTCACCTATGCTTCCAGAAATGACCTGCACCCCACACTTCTGCTGGCCATGGTGCTCGCCCTGGTTGCCTCAGCAAATCTCCCCCGCCCCAGACCCCAGGACAGCTGCACACCCACCAATGGGGGCCAGGGCACCTGTTGCAGGAGGCCCTGCCCAACCCCATCCTCCTGCACTTCCAGCTTTAGCCCACATGCCCCACTGCCCACACACCCCCTGTGCCCTGTCCAGCCCCAGCACCACTCTCTGAATACACACATGGGTGAAACAAGAAAACTTTGCTGCCCTTACAACCCCTACCCCCATTCCTCTCCCCTCAACACACAGAGCCCCCTTTATCCCCAACACATAGTGCTCCTTCACCACACTCCCCACCAACCACCAATAAAAAACACTCTCCCCAATGCAAAACTATTTTGCAACAGTTTCAGTCTTTAGATTCATAGATTCATAGATGTAGGGTTGGAAGGGACCTAAGTACATCATCAAGTCCGACCCCCTGCCCTCGGCAGGAGAGAATACTGGACTCACATGACCCCAGCTAGGTAATTGTCAAGCCTCCTCTTAAAGACCCCCAGGGTAGGAGCCAGCACCACTTCCCTTGGAAGTTGGTTCCAGATCCTAGCTCCCCTGACTGTGAAATAGTGCCTTCTAATGTCCAGCCTGAACCTACTCTCAAACAACTTATGGCCGTTATTCCTTGTTACTCTGGGAGGTGCAAGGGTGATCAGGGTCTCTCCCATCCCCGCTGGTCCCCCTGGTAAGTTTGTAGACAGTCACCAGGTCCCCTCTCAGCCTTCTCTTATGAAGGATAAATAGGTTCAGGTCCCATAGCCTCTCCTCATAGGGTCTGCCCTTCTGTCCACTGGATCGGTGAGTGGCCCTCCTCTGGACCCTCTCGATGCTGACCACATCTCTCCTAAAGTGTGGCACCCAGAACTGAATGCAGTACTCCAACTGTGGCCTGACCAGTGTCACAAAGGGGTTGGGGGGGCCTAGGGAAGAGAGTCCAGAGGCACATGCCCAGCACCCAGCCATGGCCCATTTCCCCCTGGGTTCAGGGGCTACAGTGACTGTGGCAGGCAGTGGGCTCATGTCCAATGGCAGGTGTCTCCCCCTCTGGCTACCCAAGTGCACAGCCAGCATCCACTGGGGTCCTGTGGCTGGCTCCTCTGCCTCCTCATCTGCATGGCCTCAGAGCTAGCAGCAGGGCTGGTCCCAGGTGGGTGGCAGGGGACCCAGGGTGGAAGCTAGGCCAGGGGCTGCAGTGACCAGGAGATGCTGGGTGGCCTCCTCCCAGGGCCAGGTAGGTGCCAGCTGTGGAGTGGTGGGTGGGACCCAGGGGACCTGTGCATCCCCAGGTTGGGGCTGAGCAGTGAGGGACATGGCCGTGGACACCAGGGCCAGGAGGGTGTTCAGGGCCTGGTGGTCAGCATTCCCCAGCTGCCAGAGAGCTCCAGGCAGTCCCACTCTAGGACCTCCATGAAAACCCAGTGATCCCACTGCACCTGGGCCCATGCTGCCACCCAGGCAACATCCTATGCCTGCCTATCCTGCTCCCACACCTCTTGTGCCTGTTCCTGAACCTACTTCTGTGCCTTCTGTGCCCACTTCTGTGCTTCCCACTCCTCTGCCACCAACCGCTGGAGCAGGACCTTCCTATAAACAAACACAAAAAAACTAGAAGGAAAATCCAAACCCAAAAGCATATGCACATTGACATTCAGAAAATCAAAGTTAGCAAGTCTGAAGTTAGAAACCTTAACTTCTAACTCAGGTGAAAAGAATGCATCAAAATACAACACCAAGTTAGTGTTAAGCACCTTACTGCAATCCATAAAAAAAACAGAGGTAGACTGGATCTAAGTCTGTACTCAGTGGGCATGTCTAGAGAAACATGGTCATGTGTTATCATAGATTCATAGATTCATAGGGCTTTAAACTAGGGCTTTAAACTAGGCTCATCGGGGGGAGGGGAGTACGAGGGCAGGGGAAGCTGTGGACCACCAAACCATGTGGCACCCACAAGGACAGCCCAGCCTGAGGAAGGAGAACATTGGAAACCTGAAAGCCATGGGGAGACCAGCACTACAGAACAGGTAAGAAACAAGAAGGTAAGAAACAATGGGCCCCTTGGGACTCAGAGCGGGGGGGCAGCAAAGGCACCAGTCGCAGGGCTCAAGTGCCTATATACTAATGCTAGGAGCATGGGGAACAAGCAGGATGAACTAGTGCTCCTGCTTGCACTAAACACCTATGACTTAGTGGGGCTAACAGAGACCTGGTGGGATTCATCCCATGACTGGGCGGTACATATTGAGGGCTATAGATTGTACAGAAAGGACAGGTTGGGGAAGAAAGGGGGGGGGGGGGTTGCACTTTATGTCAGCGAGCAATATACATCAACCCTCATCAAGACAGAATCCAAGGTTGAGGAAGTAGAAGGATTGTGGGTTAGGCTACATGGGGGGCAAGGAGAAAGGGATTTGGTGGTAGGGGTCTGCTACAGACCCCCACACCAAGGGGAAGAAATAGATGCGGGGCTCCTGAGGCAACTCTCGGAGACCATAAAAGCTGAAGAGGCGGTAGTCATGGGGGACCTAAACTACCCGGACATCTGCTGGGAGACGCAGACAGCAAGGTCCCATCACTTGTGCAGTTTTCTAACCTGTGTACAGGATCTCCACCTGACACAGGAAGTGCATGGTCCCACTAGAGGGAATGCCATACTGGATCTGGTATTGGCAACAGGGGATGGCATGATAGGGGACCTCCAGATCGGTAGCCATTTGGGAGACAGTGATCACCTAATAATAGAATTCAACATAAGACGTCGAGTGGGTAAGGTAACTAGGAGGGTGAAAGTGCTAGACTTTAGGAAAGCTGATCTCAATGCACTCAGGCAATTAGTCAAGGAAGCACTGCAGAGTAGGAGTTTTGAAGGGATGGGAGCCCAAGAAGGGTGGCTGTGCCTTAAGGAAACGATCCTTCGGGCACAAAGCAAGACGATCCCCGAGTAAGGCAAAAGAGGGAAAGGGGCCAGGAGGCTTCCATGGCTGACCAGAGAAATCCAGGGCAGCCTAAGGGCCAAAAGGGGAGCACATAAAAAGTGGAAACAAGGTGAGATCACCAAAGATGAATATACCTCCTCTGCTCGTGCTTGTAGGGAGGCAGTTAGACAGGCCAAAGCTACCATGGAGCTGAGGATGGCAACCCAAGTAAAAGACAACAAGAAATTGTTTTTTAGATATATTGGGAGTAAAAAGGAAGGCCCAGGGAGGAATAGGACCCCTGCTAAATGGGCAGAAACAATTGGTGACAGACAGGAGGGACAAGGCTGAACTCCTCAACGAGTTCTTTGCCTCAGTGTTCCTGAGGGGCACGACAAGTCTCTCACTGGGGTTGTAGAGAGGCAGCAGCAAGGCGCCAGACTTCCATGCATAGATCCTGAGGTGGTGCAGAGTCATTTGGAAGAACTGGATGCCTTTAAGTAGGCAGGCCCGGATGGGCTCCATCCCAGGGTGCTGAAGGCACTGGACGACGTCATTGCAGAGCCACTGGCGGGAATATTCGAATGCTCGTGGCGCACGGGCCAAGTCCCAGAGGACTGGAAAAGGGCTAACGTGGTCCCCATTTTCAAAAAGGGGAGGAAGGAGGACCCGGGCAACTATAGGCCGGTCAGTCTCACCTCCATCCTTGGTAAAGTCTTTGAAAAAATTATCAAGGCTCACATTTGTGAGAGCCCGGCAGGGCAAATTATGCTGAGGGGAAACCAGCATGGGTTTGTGGCGGGCAGATCGTGCCTGACCAACCTAGTCTCTTTCTATGACCAGGTTACGAAACGCCTGGAGACAGGAGGAGGGGTGGATGTCATATACTTAGACTTCAGGAAGGCCTTCAATACGGTATCCCACCCCATACTGGTGAACAAGTTAAGAGGCTGTGATGTGGATGACTACACAGACCGGTGGGTGGCGAATTGGCTAGAGTGTCGCACCCAGAGAGTCGTGGTGGATGGGTCGGTCTCGACCTGGAAGGGTGTGGGCAGTGGGGTCCCGCAGGGCTCGGTCCTTGGACCGATACTCTTTAATGTCTTCATCAGTGACTTGGACGAGGGAGTCAAATGTACTCTGTCCAAGTTTGCAGATGACACAAAACTATGGGGAGAAGTGGACACGCCGGAGGGCAGGGAACAGCTGCAGGCAGACCTGGATAGGTTGGACAAGTGGGCAGAAAACAACAGGATGCAGTTCAACAAGGAGAAATGCAAAGTGCTGCACCTAGGGAGGAAAAATGTCCAGCACACCTACAGCCTAGGGAATGCCCTGCTGGGTGGCACAGAGGTGGAAAGGGATCTTGGAGTCCTAGTGGACTCCAAGATGAACATGAGCCGGCAGTGTGACAAAGCCATCAGAAAAGCCAATGGCACTTTATCGTGCATCAGCAGATGCATGACAAATAGGTCCAGGGAGGTGATACTTCCCCTCTATAGGGCGCTGGTCAGACCGCAGTTGGAGTACTGCGTGCAATTCTGGGCGCCACACTTCAAAAGGATGCGGATAACCTGGAGAGGGTCCAGAGAAGGGCAACTCGTATGGTCAAGGGCCTGCAGACCAAGCCCTACGAGGAGAGACTAGAGAAACTGGACCTTTTCAGCCTCCGCAAGAGAAGGTTGAGAGGCGACCTTGTGGCTGCCTTTAAGTTCATCACTGGGGCACAGAAGGGAATTGGTGAGTATTTATTCACCAAGGCGCCCCCAGGGGTTACAAGAAACAATGGCCACAAGCTAGCAGAGAGCAGATTTAGACTGGACATTAGGAAGAACTTCTTCACAGTTCGAGTGGCCAGGGTCTGGAATGGGCTCCCAAGGGAGGTGGTGCTCTCCCCTACCCTGGGGGTCTTCAAGAGGAGGTTAGATGAGTATCTAGCTGGGTTCATCTAGACCCAGCACTCTTTCCTGCCTATGCAGGGGGTCGGACTCAATGATCTATTGAGGTCCCTTCCGACCCTAACATCTATGAAGCTATGAATCTATGAATCTTTGTTCTGCTGCTGGTGCAGGCAGCCCAGCCAGAAGCCCTGGGTCTGGGCTCAGGTGCATTAACACATCTTGTGTAGACACACTGAAGGTGTTTTAAAGAACTCTAATGAAGCAAAAGAATTTCAGTAGACCAGACAATTTAGTTAATAGAATGAGCTCTTATTTTTGGTTTGATGGGAAAGAATAGAGCCATTTCCTTGAATTTCCTTTCTGCCCTTTCAGTTTCTCAATGATATAGATCAGGACTGTTTACTGGCTACAGGTGTTTCTTGCTATATAGAGAAGTGGCAGTGGGATAAGTATTATGGCTGTGCAAAGCTTTGGTCCCTGATTCGATTCGGTGGAGATTTGGCCCAATTCTGTGGTCAAATCTCCAAATCCGAATCAAATCAGAGGACCTTTTAATCTCTCCAAATCAAACTGGAACCCTCCAAATCAATTTGGAGAGATTCTGAAAGATTCAGCAATTAGGACATAGAGACAGCTTTAAACATTTTTTCTACATACCTCTCAGTAGCAGGGGCTCGTGAATGCTGCAATGCTGGGGTGCGTGGAATGTCCCATAGAAGCATGGGGGCTCCCCAGAGTGCTTGGCAGCAGACCCAGAAGTGGACCAGAAGCATTTTTGGTCCACTTCCAGGTCTGCCAAGGAGTGCGCAGGGTGACTGGTGTTTCCTGGATCTGAGTGGGGCACCCGGGGTCCCCCTGCAGCTGATCAAGCTGGGAAGGTGTGGGGGAGGGGCACAGCATGCTCCCTGGCAGCCCCAGAAGTAGACCAGAAGTACTTGCAGTCCACTTCCAGGTTTGCCACTAAGCAAATGTAGCCCCCCCCCCCCCCCCCACGCTCCTGTAGGATGCTCCATTTGCCCCAGTATTGCAGAGATCACAAGCCACACCTGGTACCTCAAGGTATGTAGAAAAAACTTTTAAAGCTGTGTCTATATCCGAATCGCTGAGTCTCCGAATCAGCATCGAATCTTCAGATTCCTATTTGGTCAAATCGAATCAGGGACAGTGATCCAAATCTACGAATCAAATCACTGTCCCTGATTTGGGCCGAATCCAAATCCGAATTGAATAAGGCCCACTTCGCACAACTCTAATAAGTATGAATGCCCCTATCTTAACTAAGGAAATGAGAGGATCACTGAAACCTGATGCAGTAGAATCTTATATACCAGATAAGAGTTGGCATTAGGAACAGTTACCTGTCAATCATTTCTTTTGTTAGGTCTATTTGAAATATCATATAGTCCTTTCTAAGTGCAGTCAAACTTAAATACAATTTTTCATCTGCAGATGTTGCCACCTGGTTTTTCATAGATTGTAAGGCTGGAAGGGACCTCAGAAGATCATCAGTTCCAGCCCCCTGCACCAAACAGGAAAGACAACTGGGGGGTCAGGTGACCTCAGCAAGGTTACCATCCAGTCTCCTCTTGAAGATTTCCAGGGTAGGAGATTGTACCACCTCTGGAGGGATTTATTCCACAGTCTGGACACCCTAGTTGTGAAGTAGTTTTTCTTAATGTTGGTTGTTCATACACTTTTCATTTTCATTTTCATGAACAGTTCACAGAAGATTTGTTCTAGGATTTAGCATCGTTCATAATGCTGATCAGGAATTCAGGAATTACATATAAAAACTGTATCAGAAAATGCTGATTCGCCAAAACTGAAACCTATGTCATCAAAAGAAACAGAGAGAAGTAAATAGTCCAAGGGGCTAAGCTCCCCTTTACTCATTCTTTGCTCCTGTTTAAATTGATGGTTTGAGACAAGGTTTTTCCAACATTTTTCTTACCAAATTATGAAGACCCTTATATGGGGCCAGATTTTGATGCTAGTTCATGACTCACCCTTCAATACAGCACTAACATTGTCAGAATCTGGCCCACGATCAAATTTGTCACTCAGGCTTTCTGTTCATGATTTCCCTTTAGTAAACAGCTATTCTCCTTCTGGCAATAGGACAATACGAGTGAGCAACTGTTCATCAGTCAGGTTGGGATTTTATAGTTAGTCCCATCTCCTAGATTTCGAAGTCCTACACTGGCATTATAACAGCCTTGATGATGTAGTTTTGAAAAAGATGGAGGCCAAGATGCCCACAACACTGAGCTCCCGTGAAATGAAAAAATAAATCCCTTTTATCTTTACCTAGGAGGCTTTTTACCCAAAGAATTAAAGCCTCCAATTTCAGCTTGCATCGTGCTGCATTTCTCATTGTTCATGTGTTTTTAACAGCAAAAAAAGCATTGTATTTTACTCATGGATCTTCTCTCATAAGCTTGCTCTCAAGGTCTTGCCAGGCTCTTCCCTTCCATAAAAGGGACATTTAACAGCTTCCCTTTAATCTCCTTAAACTTTCATTGAGATTGGATATTTCAAATATTATAAAGTTTTAATTATTCCAGTAAGAAACTGTAAAATCTCAAGTGTTTTTATTCCCCTAAAAGCTACCATGTGTTATATAAAATGTCTGTACTTTTGTTGCGCTTATTAAATGCTTTGTCTTGGCTTGTTCTCCCACTTGCCAGCACAAGACCAAAATCTACAAGTTCCTTTCTAACCTATTCCATGCCAAATTTTCCAGGAAGTATTCTGTAGTAATATGTCCCTTAAGGTATCTACTGTTCCCAAAGCAAACATCTGCATGGAGAACAGCAGCTTAAGGAGGGATGATTAAGAACTGTGTAGCTCTCGTGCGCTTTACATCTGTCTGGTTATAACTTATTTAATTACAAATTTCATGGTTTCTGCTTGGATTTTTAATTTAATCAAGGACCAGGTGTTTGCTACATATAGGAATCATTTTCTTTATTGAGTGAACAGAAAGCATTTCTTTTAAATACTATCTGAAATGTCAACGCATTAAATAGATTGACACTATACCTTAAGTTACAGTTCATTCAGGGTAATTTATAGCTCATTGCCTAATCCTAAATTACATTCCTTTATTAGGCTTTTTAAGATAAACTGTAAAGTTATTCAAAAACCTTTACCTTTCCAGGTAATGAAAGTTAGTAGTTGAGCATCACTGTCAAATGCTTATTTTAAAATACCAGTAACTGCATTAATTAAGTAAAATGATTTTAGATTTTCTGCTCAAGAGTTGATGGAAAGCTTTAAATTAAAAGCAACACTCAGGAGAGAACAAACTTTATTTCAAAAGTTATTAGGAAAAAGAAGCCTTTGTTTAGTCTTAATGGAATCATTCCCCCAGAATGACACAGCATCCATAAAGCATCATGATTTCATTTGGATTATAAAAAAACAAAAAACAACTTTATTCTCTCCCCCCCCCCCCCCGTTCAAAACAAGATGAGCTATTTTAGCTGCATTAAGTAATACAATGTGAGCCAGATTGTTTGTCTCTGGCCATTGTGTGGGTGTTCAGGGAGGTGAGAAGAAGACATTAAGACACATCCTTCATGCAAAGACTAAGAACAAACATTTTCTCTGTGCTCAAAGATATAATGCAACACAGAAGGGGTAGGGACACAGGCCCATGGCCTCGCTCCCCACTCCACCTTCCATTTCTGCACCAGTTGGCAGAACAAATCAGATGCACAATGGAAGTAAGCAACAACATCCTGAACAGTGGTACTGAATATACTGAGGCAAGCAAAGTCCAGCCCACGGACCAGATCAGGCCCATGGCAGACTTCATTTCTCAGTAGCCCCTGCCCACATTGCTGCAGCAGGTTTCCATGAAGACCACAGCAGCAGCAAAGGTGCAACAGCATGGGCCAGGGTTTCCATGGAGACTGGCCGCAGCAGTGTTGGCAGGGCATGCAGTTGGGCAGGGAGCTGCTCCGGGGCCACGATCTTGCAGCAGTGACACAGTGATCCGGAGCCAAGGCAGAACTGAGATCTGCTGCCCACGTGCCCCAGGCAGTCAGGGTTGGAATAGGACAGGGGTGCTGAAGATATACAGCCCATGGAGCCATGTCATCTGGCCCATGATACAGCCTGAGGGTCTCAGAATGAACCCACACGCTGCATTGTAGTGCACACTGGATAGACCCCACATACTGAATGCAACACACAGGGCCAGCATGGATGCACATTGTACACAACACATGGGACCACTCTGGGATGCATGTTGCATGTGGCACCTGTGGTTGGCTGGCCTGGTGGGTCTGCGGCACATGGCACCCGTGCCAAGCTAGCCCCACATCCTGGATCTGGAACGTGCGGCTGGTCTGTAGGCCCAATGCAGCCTAGGGACAAGCCCTGTGCCATTCACCCATGTGTGCCAGATGAGTCTGACACCCCTGGAAGAGCAGCTTTCCCAACACTTTAAGTCTGATTGCATGCTACAGGAGCTGTGGGAAAGATGAAGGAGTGCAAGACTCTTTCTGTAAAAATAATGGAAAGTAGAATAACTTGGGTTGGGTGAGTCACTCCCAATTTAGGATGGGTGCCAGAATCTTTCCCCACCCCAGCATAGTCCATGCCCTGGACACTGTGCTACTATTGTAAGAGCAATACCCAGGGCAGGCAAACCATGCTGCAGTAGTAGTGGCAGTAGCCAGGGACTGATTTTGAGTTTCTGGTATAGGTAAGACTCCTACCTCCCCTTCCACTGCTCTCAGAATTCCTGTCTCTCTAATCCTCAACTGCACCTCTCTCCCACTCTACCACCACATGCCCGGGCTTGTCTGGACACACCCAGAGAGGCCAATCGGGCATTAAACAAAAAAACCCAATGTAGTTCTTTCTGGGTGTGGAGGTGGGAATCAGACTGTGGTCCCAATGTAAATGGTTTCCTAAGAAAATTGAGCTCTCTGACAACTGTGAAGTTCAACATTCCCTTTTCTCCCTTCAGATTATAAAAGTGACTGAAATGAAAAAGCCACCCTTAAAAAAATTCTTCTACAGTACAAAGGAGGAGATAATGGAGTTTGTAAAAATATCTACCCAGGAGACTATGCTCCAGCTGCAATAACTTGAATGAAGTCTCAAACTAAACTACTAAATAAGGTCCAACAGGTACAATTAGATTTGATTTCTTCATGGCTCATTGCATGCTGAGATACCTTATTTACTCTTCCTCAGGGCAGAAGCAGTTTGATTCTTGTGAAACATATAATACTGCAAAGCCCAAAACTCATTTGCATGTATATAAATGAGTATTTTAAGCAGAGCTGGTAAACAGCCTTTAAATAACAGAAATAATGGGTACTAAACATTGAAGGGTGCTGCGCGCTTATTAGGCACAGAACTGTGGGGACCATAACAAAATGGCCTTAAACCTCAAGAAATCACATTGCTTCTGGAAGCTCTTCAGCACAAAGGAAAAGGGTAGTTGCTAATACATTCTTTCCAATGTGGGCATTCCTCATATTATCACCTCTGCCAACCCATTTGAACAGTGGGAAGAGCTGTAGCCCCACCATCTCACACCATTCCCAGTCAGTTTGATGCTCTGACTGCAATAGCACTTGTTAGGGGCAGATCCAGGATTTCCCAAAGGCGGGTGCAGGAGCAGCAACCCACACTGCACAGGTGGCTGCACCCCCTACTCCCAACCTCCTTTGTCCCCACCAGTGCAGGCAGACCATGCTGTGGGAGCCACTGAGGACTTTTTAAAGTCCCTAAATCAAGTGAAAATCCTCCCTCCTGTCCCCTTTCTGCTCAGAGGTATGTGTCTTCCTGCCCCAGTTACTACTGCTGTTTTCTCCACTGTTTGGTATCAGGGAAGCTCCAGACCCAGACAAGCTAACTGGGGTCTGGGCTTAGCTGAGGAGGGGACAGTGGCAACAGGGTGGCTGGAGATTGGTTCCTCCCACCCTTCGTGGTCCAGAAGCTGGCATGCTGCCGCTGTTCTGGTCCCCAGGTAAGTCCAGCCCCTGAGCAGGGGACAAGAATGCCTCTGGTGCTTCCCCACACTGAGACAGCAGGATAGTGGTGAAAGGCAGGTGGGGAGGGGGCATGCCTTTAAGGAGGAAAGGGAAGGGAAGGAGGATTTTGGCCTGCTTTAGGGACTTTAAAAAGTCTCTAGAGGCTCCCATAATGCAGTCTAATCCAAAAGGGGGCTGCAGCCATGCTGCTACACCCTCTCTAGATCCTCCCCTGGCACTGACTGTTCCTTATGCTTGAGAGGGTTCAGAGATGGCAAGGGTGCTCAGGACGTGTACTGATGCATGTAGCCACAACCTTTACTCATTCACAGGAAGAAAAACATGATGACCCAATCTTCTACACCAGGGCCAGGCAAAATATGGCCGGTCTGCCAATTGGTCATCTGGTCTGCCAACTGATTGGATCTGACCCAGGGGCAGGCACCCACCAATTGATTGGATCTGGCCCAGCTACCTACGTAGCACTCTGCATGGAGCCAAGCCCTGCCTGCTCCCACCTGGGGCAGCACATGTTTTGCTGCCACCCACACTGCTGTATGGCCCCAGCTGGCGCTGCTCCAGGCAGCAGGTAGGGCTGGGATGCAACTGAGGAAGCTAAAGCCAGGTGGCTCCTGTCCCAGTGCACAGGGCTCCAGCTCCAGCTCCCACTCCATCTGCCTGGTGTGATGAGCAGCCACATCTGGGCAGCTGAGTGGGTGGAAGGCGACCCTGCCAGGAAGCTGTGCACCCTGGCCAAGGGTGGATGCAGGCAGGAGAATGATGTGGCCTGCCCTGGGTAAGAGTGGGTGGGGCTCAGCCCCAGGCAGAGCACCATGGGGCCAACCGCAGGCCAGATATGGGGTGAGGAGGACTGACCTGCACCACACTGCCCAGCTGAGCTCTGCTGCACATGCCCCCTGCAAGTTGTACCACCCTACAGAAAATATTAGGAAAATGTATGGCCTGAACTTTATGTAGCTGCAGCATGCTACCACACTGTTGTCACTTCCATGACATTCTTCTTGCACCACCTGCAAAATATTTGACTATTGCTCAGTGTATTGGATTCACTCTCAAATGGTCTCATGTATCTAAACCCCAATTTTCAGTAAGAAAATAGTGTTCAGCAAAATTTAAAGGTTCTGTGATGACTACGAAATTTATTTGTCAATAAGTTTGCAAAAACTGAAAGAATTCAGTAATGTTAATGATTTCCTAATAAATTACTGTATTTCCTTTAGGGGGGGAAAAACAATTTTGACAAAAAGTGTGAAAATTTAGGTAATAGCTAGATTGTCAGAAGGATGTGTTCAGAACCAAGACAGCAAAACAAGTAAAGCTGATGGAAAACCTTGTTTTAAAAAAGCTTGTGCTGCTTTTATTTATTATTCCTTTACTAATGAAGAAGTTAGACATTAGTCACTCAGATTCTTAAAGAAGTCCTAAAAGCACTGCAAGGCTCATTGCAAATGTAAGTGACCTGTCTATTTCTGTATCTGCTTAATTAATACAAGTAAAAGTGTCAAGTATGCTTGGTGCTAATGGACTAGGAAATTATTAGCATACAGTGTTGAAGATTCCTGAAAACAGCACCTCAGAATTTCTCAGTACTATTGTAACAGTGTTCTGCCTTACATCAAGATACAGTTTTAAAAGTTAATGTGAAATGTATGGGTTATAAAAATGGAGTTCTTGCATATATTTTTTAATTTTCTTAGAGCAGACAAAGGTGGTTGTCTATCCTCCTCCTTGAAGGGAGAGAGAGGCTGCAACTAGATTTAGACAGACTACAAAAGTGGGCAGATGAGAATAGGATGGGGTTCAACATAGACAAATGCAGGGTGCTGCACCTTGGGAGAAGGAATCCACAACATACATACAGGCTGGGGAGTTCCCTTCTTGAAAACACAGAGGTAGAAAGGGATCTTGAAGTCATTATTGACTCCAAGATGAACATGAGCCGCCAATGCCAGACCACAGCCAGCAAGGCCAGCCATATCTTGTCATGCATCCAAAGGTGCATCTCAAGCCGGTCCAGAGAGGCAATAGTCTATGTGACTTTGGTCAGGCCATAGTTGGAGTACTGCATCCAGTACTGGGCACCACACTTCAAAAGGGATGTGGCCAGCCTGGAGAGGGTTCAGAGGAGGGCCACCTGCTTGGTGAGAGGGCAGCAGGACAGGCCCTAGGAGGAGAGACTGAAGGACCTGAACCTGTTCAGCCTCAGCAAGAGGAGGCTGAGGGGGGACCTGATGGCTGCCTACAAGCTCATCAGGGGTGATCAACAGCAAATAGGTAGAGAGCCCTTTTCTCCCCAGCACCACCTGGGGTGACAAGGAACAGTGGTCATAAGCTGATGGAGAATAGGTTTAGGTTGGAGATCAGAAGGCAATATTTTACAGTTAGAGTGGCCAAAATCTGGAACCAACTTCCCAGGGAAGTGGTCCTCACCCCTACCTTGGGCATATTCAAGAGGAGGTTGGATGATCACCTGTCTGAGGTCTTGTGAACCCAGCATTCATTCCTGCCTGTGGCAGGAGGTCAGGCTAGATGATCTGTTCAGGTCCCTCCTGACCCTAGCTACTATGAAACTATGAAACTATCATATTAATCCAGCTCCCCTCTTTCCCAGTGATTTCAGCCTTGAACAGGCATTTTTCAACTTCTTCAAAATATGTGGTAGTCAGAGGATGTGTTTAGAGTGATTGCTGGTTCTGTGCAGATATGTATGTTGGTCCATGGGTTTCTTGCATATTGTGGTTTGTATTTTACCATTGTGAGAACTTTCTTCTTCACTGACCCTTACACACAAACTCCCTGACTTAAATCAGTTCCCCCCTCCTCTATTACCCTCCTTAGCACCCATTCTTGTGATCCCTATTAGAAGTCAGCATCTAATGCTGGCTGATCAAGAGTTGATGTTTTATTTATTTGAAAAAATGCTTTCAAACAATATGGAACCAGGATTTAATGTTTAGTTAATATAAATATGTGATTATGCTACTTCTGCTCCATCCTTTTCTTCATCCTTTTCTTTCCAGATCCCTCACTTGATGAGTTTCATTTTAATAAAAAAGAGTAAGTGTGCCTACTGAGACATATGTGAGAAGCTGGGAAGGCAAAGGAGACAATGAGATGAACTGTGATATATAAACTGGCTGACTGCAGTGAATTAGGCCAAAATAAGTACTGCACTCTAGGAAATCCATTCCTTAGTGATTAGAGATAGATTATTTGTATTTTTTTCCAGAATATCATTTATTCACCAAAAATGTGGTTTTATGGGAGCCAAAAATATTTATGAAACAGTGGTAAAAAAAAATCCAGAATGATTGATGGAATAACAGTTTCTTTCACCATTTCCAAAATGAAACACATCAGCCTGTCAAGGTGGATTCACAAGCAGACTGAAGTGATATTCACATGTAGGATGAGGCTGGGCCCTTATACCCTTGCTCAATGATTACAGCAGTATTCTGGAAGATGGAGACCTATATCTGCATCTGTGTGCGACCTAACTTGGATTAGGGACTTCATCACTGGAATTCAATTTCCCATGTGGGGCCAGCGGTTACTGCCCTAAATTGTATGCCCCTTTACAGGTACATAATTAAACACACATATTCAAAGATTCATATTCAATTTGGAATTGCATTAATAGAATCATTGTACATATAATGCGGGAGGTGATAGTGCCACTCCATTTGGCACTACTTAGGCCTCAGCTGGAGCCCTGT
The DNA here is from genome assembly GCF_030867095.1 of Alligator mississippiensis. NCBI lineage: Eukaryota > Metazoa > Chordata > Crocodylia > Alligatoridae > Alligator > Alligator mississippiensis. Next base: position 165,121,092 of record NC_081824.1, read on the forward strand.
GGAGTCCTGTGTCCAGAAAGGTGTGAAGAAATGAGAGGATTGAAAGGTAGGCAACGAATGTGATATAAAGGTGTTGGAATGAGAGCCATATGAGGAAAGTTTGAAGGAACTAGATATATTTTGTCTGGAAAGAGAGACATAAAATGAGCTTGTGATGGTAATTTTCAAATATAAAGAAGGTGCAATAAAATTGTTCCTCTTGCTACATAAGGCAGGATGCAAGACAGTGGGTTTAAACTAGAGCAAAATAGAGTCAGATAAAACATAAAGAAAAATTCCTAGGAAACCAATGAAACAAGAAGCAAATTATATTTCCCTTTGTGCATGAAACTGGCAGTTTTCTAGCTGTTAACATGACTATTTTTGGCACTGGCATTACTCTGTGAATGCTTGAGGGTGTGCATGTAGACTGAAGATACACACTAGGGTTACACTCTGACCGGTGACATACAGAGCTGCATGTGGGCACATCTTACTGTAAAGTCTGGAAAAGTGACTAGTGGGGAGAGTCCTGCCCCAAGAACTGAGTAGTTTGAGTACTCACTAGGAAGCCCAAAACATTATTGTTAGCTACCTTTCACCCAGCAATGATTTGAACTTGCATGTTTCTGACTTTCCAGCACAGTGCTTTAGCAACTACACTACATGCCAGGCACCTTTTCTAGATCTCCTTTTGAGACTGATCAGTTGCCTCTTATTTACTAGACATTAAATTAAACAGATGGAGGGAAGTCCAGTGAGGATGTTTCTATACCAGTGGTAGGAAGGGCCGCAGTTCAGTAGCATAGCAAAGGAGAGGCCCGGCTGCCACCACCCAGAACACTCAAGCACTCAGTGGGGTCATCTACACAAGACACTTTACTGCAGAGCAGACTAATTAGCTCTGCAGTAAAGTGTCACCATCTACAAGTATGGCACTATTAGGCCAGAATAAATTAATCAACTCTGCCATAGGGTAGTACCACCTGACACAAGTATTATCCTATGGCAAAGTTTTTTACTCTGATACAACACACATGCAGATGGTGACCAGGGCTGGCTGGAGCCCAAGAGTGCTACAGTGCAGGGGCTGCCTGCCAGCTAGCCACACACTGTAGCAACCTTGCGCCCCAGCCAGCTCTTCTGCAGCACAATGAGCCAGGACGGAGCAGCTTCAGGCTGGCAGGTTGACTTCCCAGGCACCCTGCCAGCCAGGGCTGCGCCACAACATGTCAATGTACTGTGGTTCCAGGTTCACATGTAAATGCCGCTCCCAGAAGCAATAAACTTCGATTTCAATGGTGCCGGAATATATTCAGGCATACTAATTTCACATGTAGACGTACCCAGTTATGCTTCAGTCCCAGATAGAACCCAGAACCTATATTTTTCTGGGACACTGGCAATCTCTGTGGGCCACATATGTTCCAACTTGTTTTCTTACTCTTGACCCCAGCATCGCCCTTTCTTAGCTACTCAGGACACCTGCTTCAAAATGAGCTCTGGAAAAATGCTTGAACTGTGCCTGAACTATGGCATGGTAGTTGGAGCAATGTATTAGGCAGTCAGAGACAAAGGTTTCAATTATCTCTAAACCAAGGGAGCCCACTCTGCTATGAGTGTTAAAACATGGTAGGGTCCTCCTCCCTCTCACATTTACTAGTCCTGGGTTTCTGACTTAGAATTCTATATTTGGAGCAGGGATTGGAAGTTGTATGTATCCCCTCCCAAGCTTTCTCCATCAGATTCAAAGTAGGCAGTTAAATAGGAGAAAGTGAATATCATTAAATATTAGAGGCTGAAAGCGATTCCCTGGGTCATCAGTTCCTATCCCCTGCTGTTACAGGTTACCATCTGATAGACTATTTCTCTTAAAGTTATCATCACCCATCCTAAAACGACTAGCACTCTTGTTCCCTATACCCATATTGGAAGTGCCATGGCAACTAAGTTTGGCACCCGGGGCAAGGCACATAGTGGCAGCCCATCCTCACCCTGCACACATTCACGGGTACATGCCCCACTATGCTTGCCTGGGAATGCACACAGTGGTGGGAGCCGCACTTCCCCTGTCCCCACACCTCCCCAAACAAGCCACTCATGGCTCTGTCCTGCACCCCACCCCAGCTGGGCTACACTTGCTGGCACCCCTTTGCTTTGGCACCCAGGACAGTCTCCCCATTCTCCTCCCCGCTTGCTATGGCACTGCATATTGGAACACTGTTCTGATGGTTAAAAACCATCCTATATTTATTAATGGCCATATTTTTTCTTGTGCCGGTATTCTTCAGTTTAAGTAGTTCTTTTGCAGCCGTGGCATTTACCTAGGGAGCAATAAGTCTTTTCAACCTTTATTATTTGAGGCTAAACAAGGCAAGCTCCTCCCACCACCTCTGATATAACAGTCTCCTGATCATCCTAGTAGCCCATCTCTGTACCTGTTCATAACTGAACTGAATGACTAAGTACAGACTTTCAAGAAGCCCAAGCCTGAATTGATTCAATCTTTGCATGTTAGTCTAACATGCGTAGACTGAACCAATTTGCAAGTGAATAAACATTCACTTTTGATTTCAGAAACGCAGCCACATCCTGCAGTGGCTCAGGCTAGAAAAGGGGCAGGGGGGCACTAGAGCAAGCCACCCATTCCCTTTGGCAGCAGCCACAAAGCTAGAGGGAAGCTGAGCTGTGGTGGGGTGGGACATGGCCAGGCCCTGGCATACCACTGAGTATGATTGAGAAGGGGTTTAAACCCCTACCTTAGCCTACGGAGACTCCAGCCAGGGTGTGCCTAGAGGGGGAGGGGGGAAACAGCCCTTGCCAGGTTTGGCCCCGGAGCAGGGGAGCACACCGTAGCCAGACGCTGCTCACCATCAAACCCATCCTATACCTAAGATGTATTGATGACATCTTCATCATTTAGACTGAAAAACTGAAGTCTCTGATTGATTTCCATCACAAATTCAATAGTCATCACCCCTCCATCAGACTATTTCTTGAATAATCCAGCACCAACATCTCCTTTTTAGATACTATGATCACTATCCATAATGGTAAAATACAAACCACATGAAACCCATGCATCTACACAGAACCAGCAATCACCCTAAACATACCAAGAAGCTATAATTTACAGCCAAGCCCTCCAATACCATTGAATTTGCACTGAGGAGAATACCCGCAATCTCCAGCTCATAAATCTCAGAAGGGCTTTCACTCAATAAGGACACTCTTCCAGAGAGAGAGATTTTTCTTTTGAAAGAGCCACCCTGGTACCATGAGAAGAATTGCTGCAATACAAAAAGAAAATCCCCACGAATCACACACCATATTATGACATACCATCCTACCCTGTAACCTATATGGAAAATCCTCAAACATTTGCAACCCCTATACTAGAAGAAGACCCGATTCTCAAAAAGATATTTCCAGAACCACCCATCCTAGCCTTTAAAAAAGCACTGAACCTTGCTAACCTCATAACAAGAATCAAACTTCCTATGGCCCAAAGCACACTGAATGGATCCAGACTATTCCAGGACAAGAAATGTAGAACCTGCCAACATATCTCCACCACTGCCACAATAACTTCCTCCCACAACAGAACCATCAGCGTTCCTGGATCTTACACTTGCACCTCCAGAAACATAATATATCTCATCCAGTGCACTAAATACCCTGATAGAAAATATGTAGGAGAAACCAAATAACAACTGAGTACCAGACTGAACTTACACCAGAAATCGATCAAAGACAAAAATATCCGATTACCTGTGCACGCACACTTCTCACAAGATAACCACTCTCTCGCCAATCTCTCAGTTCTATTTCTCAAATGGAATTTACAAAACACCTTTCATAGATGAGCCTATGAACTTCACTTTATAGATCTCCTGGATACAAAAAATCATGGCCTAAATATAGACAATGAGTTTATGGCACATTACAACCTTCCTGATATCTGAGAACCCCACGTAACCTCAATAAAGTTTACTAGCCGCATCCTTTTACCAGGTCAACATCTCCCTTTCCCACACACCCCTATTGTCTACTACACAAATTGGTGACATGTAGGGGGTGTGCACAGGTGCACATGCACCCCCTGAGAGTGGCTATGCACCATCTGAGATTGGCCTCCGATGCTGCTGGTGGCATCTGGTGGCATCTGCAGACGGTTGCCACTCACACCCCACCCCTTGCATCTGATCATCACCACCTCCTCGCATCTGCAGGCGGTCACTGATTGCCACTCAGCACTCCCCTAGCTCCCCCCCGCCACTGCCAACATCACTGCAGCCACCTATGGGCAGTCCCCACTCACTGCCACCACACCCCCACTTACCACCGCCACCACCTGCTGGTGGTCGCCGTGCCTCCCCAGCCTCAGGAAGCACGAGGCATTCATGACCACACATTTACATTTTCACAGGCCTACATTTTTGCATATTGGCTTTTAATCTTCCCAAGAGAACACCCAAACCAACAGCAGACTTTCTCCAACGCCTGAAGAAGGGTGTTTGTGCCCGAGAGCTTTCAAAGAACAATTTTTCCAACTATTTAGTTGGTCTAATAAAAGATATCACATTTACCCAAAAAACCTTGTCTGTCTTTCTAGACAGAACATTTCAAATGCTCATTCTTTTGGTATTATCTCATCCCTTTGATTCGAGCATCTTAAGGTCTGTGAGGTTTTTTTCTGTTGTACGTGGAAATTTGTACTTCTATACCCTCATTCCCTTTAGCCATCCTACTTTGTTTCCCCATGTTCAAGATATTTGTCCATAACGAAAATCAATGAAAACTATTCATTTAATTAAGGGCTATACTTCGATTATTTTTTATCTTTACTCCATCCTCCCTCTTCTCTCCTTGTTCTCTGTTTATTTATATTGCTAGAATACTTCTACTGTTTGTTTTAATATCCTGTGGAGGTTTGACATTTGGCAGTTTTCACTTTATGCCTATACTTTCTGACTTTTTAGGCAGTGCATTCTTTGTTGATTTGTCCCTTTTTCCATTCCTTTCAGGCTCCCTTATTACTCCTAACAGCCTTTTTGAGATGATTATTCATCCAGTTAGGTCTGGATCCCTTCCCTACAAGCTTTTCCCCTTGCATGCTTTGCAATTTCCAGATAATTTTTATTCTTTGACTTAAAAGATTCCAAGCCTCCTCCACAGTCAAATCCCTGAGCTATTCTGTCCAGTTGACTTCAATAACCAGTTCCCTTAATTTCTCATAGTTTTCCCTTCTGAAATCATAAGCCTTAGCTGGAGATCTGTTTTCGTTCATCATTCCATGTATTTTAAATGTATATGATTACTCAATGGAAGGTCATCCTCAAGGTGTTCACAACTTACCAAAATAAAATATAAAGACAAAAAATAAAGCTCTGCCTTGCATTTTCTGTGACCACTATTTTAGTAAGAGGGGATTAAATAATGTCCAAGGAGCCAAAAATCTGTATGATTATAATTATGTAATAAAACTAGCTGATCCTCATTACTTGTATTACTTATCTGCTCCTTTCAAAAGACCTTTATTTTGCAGAAATAATGGAATTATATATACAAAAGGAGAAATCATGCCTTATTGAAACAAATGGGAATTTTTCATTCCCTAGAGCTAATATGTTACTTTGTGGATGTGTCTACACATGCAATTAGTGCACATGAATAAACTCTAGAACTTATTGCTCAAAGTTTTTTGCTCCTGAGCACACCATTTTGATGTGCACCTGGGAGCAAATAACTCCAAAGCAATTAGCTCCATAGTTTATTCATGTGCACCATGTGGAGCCTGGTCAGAGCAGCCCCAGGTAGCAGAGGGCCATGGGGGTCAGCCTACCAGGACATGGCTGTTCCAACTGGGCTCAAAGTGCTCCAAAGCGGGTGGCTGGGGCACGAGGGTGCTTCACTGTGGGGCTAGTCAGCAGGCAGCCCCGGTACTGAAGCACATTCATGCCCCAGAGAGCCAGTCATTGTCTACACATGCACTGCTGAGCACAAAAAAAACAGCTGCCTGCAGATACTGGGCTGCACCGGGCCCTGATGTAGGCAGCTGGTGTCAGCTGCTACCAGAGCTGCTCCAGCACAGGCTGGGATGAGGGCAGACAAGCAGAACCCTGGGCACCATGGGGCACAGCACTCACCCTGGCCCCAGGAGCAACCATCACTACAAGCTGTTGGTGTTGGCTGCTCCCAGGGCCAGGGTGAGTGCCGTGCCCTGTGCTGCCTGTGACTCCCCTTGTCCACACTCACCCCAGCCCATGCTGGAGCAGCCCTGGGAGCAGCTGACACCAGCTGCCTGCACCAGGGCACAGTGCAGCAAAGCTACTACAGGCAGCTGGAGTTGGCCGCTCCCAGGGGGCACTGCAGCTGGGGCTGGGGTGAGTGCCGCTCTGTTCCCTCTGCTTTGCTGCCTTGTGCAGCCCCAGGAATGGAACCCCTCCCCCTCCCCCTTCCCTAGTCCCAGCCTCACACCCTCCCTCCCTCACCACCATGGGAACCTATCCCTATTTGTTACATTATAAAGTGGGCTTGCTTTATGCAAATTCAATTTATGCGCCATTGTTTGGGAACTCACGTACCGCATAAGTCAAGGGAAACCTGTACTACCCTGCTGCAGAGTTTATTAGTTTCCCTGACCTAATAGGATCACATGTGTAGACACAGGGCATGTCTACATGTAATGCTTAATGTGCAGTAACCTAATAACACTGCACAGTAGCTTACACAATGCCAGGTAAAATCCTTGTTAATATACTACTGTGCAGTAAGCAGCACTAAAAAACCATGCACCGGTGCTTTAATGAGGATGTCAATGCACCCACTGAGATATTTACTGCACAGTTAATTAGTCAACTACTCAGCAAATGTCTCATGTAAACATGTCCTGTGTGTAACAAAACAAACATAAGCTGGTATAATGCTTATCAGTGGGGCTGGTTGTGCTTTATTTCTTCTGTTAGTGGGAAAAATAATGTTTAAAATACATGATGTAACTATTTTTGCACTTTTTGAACCCATTCTACTCATTTTGCATACATTTTATGCAAGTCAATAATCCAACATGGTGAGAAATCTAAACATGAAAATGATCAATATCATGTGCAAGGAACCTTATTTAAGCTTTCATACATTTTAGTTGATATAAATGGAAAGCATAACCAGCCTCAAAAGCAGAGCTGCTTGAACACTGTAGAAAAATGCAACTTTAACATTTATTTCTTAACTAAAAGGAAAGGCCTCAGTTACCATGACTTATGGTCCCTTAATCAATATTAACACACATCCAGGTGACTGCATGTATTCATGAATATACTTATGTAAAGCCATAGAGTCATAAAGAAGTAAGGCTGAAAGGGACCTCTGGAGGTTATCCAGTCCAACCCCCCTGCCTGAGGCAAAACAAAACATCCCACAGCACCATAATCTAAACTCTACATAACACTACCATTAAACCTGACATAACATAGACCTAACATCCTAACCTGCTACAGGTAAAGCATGGGAACCAGGGCAGCCAATGTCCTGCTTCTATAAAATGTTGTCAATATATGCTCAAGAAGTCCCAGGTACAGGGCCATGCCCCCCACTACAGCAGAGAACAAAACGCCACACAGTCCGTACCATTCTTAACATGGCGTAAAATTCCTTCCTGACCCCAAATACGGTGATTGGTCTGACCCTGAGCAGAGGGGCAAGACCCTCAAACCAGGGACCTGGCTTTGCTCCTAGAAGGAGCATTAGCGCACAACCTTCACTATAGCCAACACCCAGTGCATCTTAGGAAGACTTAAAAACACCACGACAGATGTAGTAGGAAAGGGCAAGGGGGAAAGCAACCTGAAAAGCCCAGATGCACTGGTAATACTCACGGTAGAAAATAGGTATAGCTTCACCTAGATCATCTCCAACCAGTGACTGTCCAGTAAGGGTGTGCAAAGCAGGCCCTATTCAATTTGGATTCAGATTCAGACCAAATCAGGAACAGTGTTTCAATTCGTTGATTTCTGAACACTGTCCCTGATTCAATTCGGCTGAATCTGAAGATTCGATGCTGATTCAGAGAATCAGCAATTTGGACACAGACACAGCTTTAAACATTTTTGAGGTACCAGCGTAGCTTGTAAATGCTGTGATGCTGGGGTGGATGGAGCATCCCATAGGAGTGTGGGAGGCCCCTCCACGTGTTCAGCAGCAAACCCGGAAGTGGGCCAGAAGTACTTCCAGGTCCACCAGGGAGGCACAGGGGAGCCCCCAGTGCGCTCTCCGACAGACCCAGAAGTGGACCAGAAGTGCTTCTGGTCCACTTCTGGGTCTGCTGCTGAGCGCGGTGGGGAGCCCCCCACACTTCTGTGGGACACTCTATGCACCGGGTCTCGAGTAATCGGTCACGTGCTACCTTGGCTCATGCACGGAGGGGTGTACACCCTGCAGCCTCCCGAAAAGTTCCGTGCTGGTGTTCCCTCCTCAGGAAGCTATCCCCTATCTTGTCTGCCACGACTTGAATGTTTCTCAGTGGGGGAAGTGGCTATCCCAAGGGTCTTCCATGGCACGGATGTCCCAGTGGTCACTAGCGGGGCTTTGCCACCCCTACAACCCATCCTTACACCACCTCGATGAGTTGTCCTGAGCTCATAACCAGGTACTTCTTCCTCTGCTACCACTGAGCCTCATTATTTAACGACTCTTCAGGATACCAACTTCTGAGGCCGATTGGCTTATTCCGTCCTGCGTTATGTTTGCCAGTCTTACTTGTGGGGTCCGTACTATCCTGGGAGTAGCTTCCCCCTGACCTTAGCTCGACAGGCTGTCTTATGAATTTTGCACCATCTCACCCACTCCTCGACCCCTTCTCCTATTCCTCAATCCCTTCACTTGGGGAAACTCAAAGAAACATACCAAAAAGAAAGAACAAAAAGCAACTCCCTTCCCAGGCCTCTTACCTCAGAGACCCTGGGTACTGAGCTCCCTACAGCTTGGCTATGAGCTAACCCCTGCTCGGGTCCTCTCTTTTCCTCCTTCCCTTGACTTTATAAGCCCTGGGCTATCTTGTTCCTTTGCTCTCTGGAGCGTTCCTATCTGGATCCTTCCCTGTTCCCCGATGAGTGGCTGGTTCTCCCTCACACTCAGGATTGACCCCTGAGTGCTGTGCAGTCCCTCTGGCTGCTTCCGCTGGTGTTCTCTCTCTGGGTAGAGCTCCTCCTCCTCCCTCTGGCCCTCACTACTCCCACCTGTGGTGATGATTCCCATGCATCCTCCGCTGTCTCCCCTGCCGCTGGAACTCTTGCTGGCTGGCAGAGCCGCTTCCCCCTCGCCTCCGGCACTGGCAACCTGATCCCGGCCGTTGTTGCCACAGTGGGTGTCAGGAGCCTCCTTTGGTTCCCTGTTCACTGCTCTTTCTTCCCGGTGATAACCCCAGAAGGGGCCTGACGTCCCCACACTCCCTGGGTCCTTCCTCTCCTCCCCTTCTCCTCGTCCGTCCAGCCCTTTTATTCCTGCTGTACGGGGATTCCTCATGATGTCACTGGCCAGCCTCAGCTGAATAAAGGCGCGGCTAATGAGCCGCTCGGGCTTCTCCCTTTGTTTCTGTTGTGTTGCGGCTCCTGTTGAAGGTAAGTAGTTTTTCCTTGTTTTATCCTCCCTGTGGGTTTGTTTTTCTCTCCCAGGACATAGAAAAAACATTGAAAGCTGTATCTATGTCTGGATCGCTGAATCTCTCCGAATCAATTTAGAGGGTTCCAATTCAATTTGGAGAGATTAAAGGGTCCTCTGATTTGATTCAGATTCGGATATTTGGCCACCAAATCAGCCGAATCTCTGCCAAATTGAATCAGGAACCAAAGCTTTGCACAGCCGTAGTGTCCAGCCTCTTTTTGAACACCTCCATTGATGGAGAGTCCACAACTTCCCTAGGCAGTCTATTTCACTGCCTCACTATTCTAACAGCAAAGAAGTTTTTCCAGATATCCAATCTAAACTTACTTTGCTACAACTCCAAGCAATTGGTCCATATCCTCTTCTCTACACCAAGGTGCTTTCCCTTTTCTTGAAGAGAGCCCCCCAAATATTTGAAGACTATTATCATGTCCCCTCCTAAGCACCTTGTTCTGCAAGCTGAACATGCCTAGCTCCTCATACAACTTGCTTTCCAAGCCCTTGATTATCTTTGTTGCCTGCCTCTGGACCCTCTCTAAATTCTCCATGTCCTTTTAAAAATGTTCAGCCCAGAACTGCACACAGTACTCCAGATCAGTTCAAACCAGTGCCAAGTAGAGATGCCTCTACTACTCTACTACTATCACCTCCCATGTCTTGCACCTAATGCTTCTACTGATGCATAGCAAAACCGCATTTGCCTTTTGTGCAGCTGCATCAGACTGCAGATTCACATTTGTCCACATTGAACGTCAACCTGTTATCTCTAACCCGATTTTCCAATTTGTCAAGATCGTTTTGAATTGCACTTGTATCCAGCTTGTTTACAATCCAGTCTCATGTCACCCACAAACTTGCTCAAGAAGTTTTATATGCCAAAATCCAATGCCAGCTGTTCAATGCGTTAATAAACGCATTGAACAGCACTGCGTTAAGTACAGACCCCTGTGGGACTCTACTCAAAACCTTCTGCCATTCTGACATGGACTTGTTAATAATTACTCTTTGCTTGCAGCTATTAAGCTAGTTATCTATCCACCTTTGAGTAGTTTTATGCAGCCCACAGTTCTCCAATTTGTTTATAAGAAGGTTGTGCAGGACTTTGTCAAAAGACTTACTGAAGTCCAGATATGCTGTATCTACAGCATTCCCTTCATCCACCTAAGTAGTTACTTTGTCAAAGGAGATCAGGTTTGTTTATCAATAATCACATATATCCAGATGATTGCCATGTATTTATGAATGGTCCTGTGTACTTGTATATCTTAGAAATTTAGTATAAATGTTTACTGAACCAAAAATGCCTACCAGTTCATTACTGGTTTTTGCCCTGTTTTGAAGAGCTTCAGTTATACATTTAGGATGGAGGAGCAATATTTTGTGCCATAGGTGACTAATGGCACAATATAAATAACAAGTAGGTAAAGGGGAAGATTTTTAGAAGTGACTGAATGTAACTAGACATTGCAATAACAGTACTGGCCTAAACTTTGAACTAGCAGACTTGGGTAGATGTCAGAGTTTAGGCAACTGAGGAAGAAGGTAAATTAGGCCATGTTAATTGACTTCAGTGTGGACATACCCTTAGAAACTTAAAATCCTAAATCCAGTTTTCAGTGAGCTCAGAGTATATAATAATAATGATATTATATACCAATTCTTTGGATCTACCCTGACAGTCACCCGCTTTCATTCCCATAATTACCCTTCCTGTCTCTGTCTTAACTTGTGGCCATCACCAACGGTATCTACACTCTGTTTCTGTTTCCCAAGCAGAGTCCTTCTAGGAATCAGTCTTTGAATTATTAATGTCTTCTCTTCTGGGTTTTAATTATTGGCAATAAGGACAGGCAGTGGGAAACAGAGGGCCAGAGATCAGGGATTACTGTTAGCTTACTTCCTGTGCTGCAGTGTGCAGTCCTTGGGTTCTGAGCACATTGCTAGGAGGGGTAGATTAAGAGGTATAGCAGAGATACCTAGTTTGATCTCAAACCTGAATTCAGCACCCCATGATGACAGATAGGTTTGGATGCAAGCATGGTTCTGAGTGCAGCCTTAAGATAATTCCTCTTCAGGAGGATAGACGTGTCAGTACTATAGACATACATAGGCATGTATTTATTGAATTTCCTCCTGGAAATGTTACTTAGGTGTTTTTGAAAATTTTATTCCTTGGTACAGCAAATCTCAAGTCACATGGACAATCATAATTAAAAATAGAATTTGAGTTCCCAACTCACTTAGGCACTTCTGAATTGTTTAACCTAAGCCAGCAGTTCCCAAACTGTGGGTGGCAAACCCAAATGGGGTCACAACATCAATGAGTGGAGTAATGAGGGTGGGAAGCTGTGGGTTTAGCGTGAGGGGCCATGATGAGGAAATGGGGTTATGCTGAGGAAATGGGGCCATAAATGGGGTCACGCCTAGGAAAACTTTGGGAAGCACTGCCCTAAGCTAATGTTTTGCAAACAACCCATCCTTTAAAAATATTTTTTACAAATACTGAGAAATAAGAGAGATATTTGCAGAACTCATAACTGATCTGCCTTGAACATGAGTTCATAAAATGTTGATCAGTTTTTTGAAAAATTGGCTCATGAAATATTTTTTCTTAATTTTAAAAATTCCTATAAAAAGATGGGCACTGAGCCCTAGCCACCTAAAATAACAAGTAGAGCTCAGCTAAGCTGTTTTCAAATTCTGGCCATTCTTCTTTGCCTATCTGCTATGTAAAATGCAGGCCATTCTTCCTTGCAACATACTTTATATGTGAGATTAGCATACATACAAGGAAGGGGAACAAAAGCAGAAAGGAAATGAGTTTGAACCACATGGTGCATTAAAACATACGGCTCTATATTTTCTTGTTCCTGAGTATTTACTGAAGAACAAATATCAGGTTTCAAGATTGCCTTGGACCAACTACAGCAGGCATAGTAAATGAATTAAGTTTCAAAAGGCAGTTTTCAAACCAGGTTTCTTATGATTCCTCCTGGCAAAGAATTAATCAATTCAACATGTGAGAGGGTGGGATGGTCATTGCTAATTCCATGACTGAACCCCAAATATAAAAATAATAGTGTTTGTTTTTCTTTCAAAGAACAAAACTTTGTTGTCTCCTTAAAGGCTTCAACTCATAATTCTTCCCAAAAGGGAAAAAAGAAAATCTTTGTTCTTAGCATGTATTTCTTTGACTTGGGTGGTAAACTATGAACAACAAAGCATATAATACATTGTGATCTTTCTAAAATTGGTTCTTGAAAATGTGAAGCTGAAGCCAACTATCAGTGTTGTCAATAATTACATTTAATACTTTCATGGTTGTGCTATAAGAATTCCAGTTAAGCCAAAAACTAGAATGACTAATTGTTATGGCAAAGCGTTATGGCCATTAATGAACAATTTGTCACTGTAATGAATTGTACCCTAATTATTAATGCTTGTTCAATTTTGGGAGGTCATTTTGATTACCAATTATAATTTTCTAATTATTGTTGGTGGTCAAATATTGTTTTTCCATTTCCTAAATGGAATAAGCTAAATTTTTTGAGCTAACAGGCTCGAAATGGTTCTGGGCAAATTTCCTATATGCTTTTACACAGTTCTGTGAATACAGTTCAAGACATTACAAAAGCAATGGCCTTTGTATGGAAGAATCTGCCCACTTTTATACTACAAACATTTTTTTTTTCATGATTATGCACAATTTGCTTGTGTGTGACTATGGACACCAGGGACAACTCAGGCAAAAATGAGTTCCTGGAGAAAGAACATAACTATCTCAGAGACAGAGAATTGTTTCCTCAGATTTACACAGCCCAAAGAAACACCTCTAGACAGAAGAGGGAATGTCCCAAATCTCTTTCTCACTCAATAGTGTGTGTCCAGAACCCAGAAGCTGTTGTTTGATTAGAGGCAGCTTTGCAAAGGTGCATTGTTTGGAGGTGCATTGCTTGTTATTTGCATCCAGAAGTGGATTTAAGTGAGGATAAAGGTGTGTTGATATCATTGCACATTAGCTGGCAGATCAGTAGTAAAAACACAGAGCCCCTCACTACTCATTTCAAATTCCACCACTTAACCACTGCTAGAATATCAACAGAATCAATCTGTTTTCTAGGCATAATGTAATGTAAACATTTTCCCACTGATTCTCTTTTTTATATGTACACCTCAATATTTGCTTGCCTTACTATGTTCCCATCTAATTGCACTTCATTGTAAGATTCATCACTACTTTTCACTTCTGTCTGCTCACATTTTGACCTCTGCCTTACAGAATATGGTAGGCTTTTTTGCTGCAGTAGTCACATGCAGCTACCACAATTTTTAGTTTTATGCACTACAATTTCCATGGGTCAGGAAGGAAGACAAAAGATTTGTTCTAATGCTACAGCAAGCAGGGTATTTTTTTCCATTAGTAACAGAAATAGATGGGAACGTGGAAAAATATAACTTAAATTGGAATCTTAATTGGATACTTCCAATTTTATGGCCTTTTTTTCTAATTTTCTTGCTTTAAAATCTCCCTTTTAAACTTGTCTCAGCAGAACTTCCTGACTTTCAGCTGTTTGGGATTTTAAATTAAAAAAAAAACATGTTCTAACAATGTGGTTTAAACAAACAAATCTCTGCATACAGCTGTACTTCTGTATTAAAGCAGATAAGCCAAATTTCTTCAAGGTTTTGTTTGAGAATGTTTACCAGAGGAAAATCTGTTCTTTTTAGGTTACTTATTGATGATGATATCCCACTTTTTGTAATACCTAAGAGCATCAAACCTTGAGAGGAGGATGGTTTCTGAAAATTATGGGAGCCCATTATGGGAGCCCTTTTGTGTTTCCATTTAACAGATGCAAAATATACCTGATCAGCTTTCCTTGAGTGACTTATCATTGAGGTATTAATTGTCCCAACACTTTGGGGGGCTAGACCTGATGATCTACAAGGTCCCTTCCAGCCCCTAACGATCTATGAATCTATCACTTATGGATATAAGTGACTTTAAACATGCAAACTCCCACAAAGTCCCATAAAGCTAAATGTACATGAAAATGTTTGGACAATAGGGCCTCAGTTGAGTTGCTGCAAAAATATTAACTCAGTTGTTAAGAGTAGGTGCTGTAAAATATGACTCCGCTCCACTCTGACATCCTTCTGACTAGTGATAACAAGGTGGCAGGAAGCATGCTGTCACCCAGGTGCCCTTGGATATTCTCTCATCTGCCGTAACTTTAATTTTACATCTACTGGAGAGCTAGTTCCACTAAGTGATTGATACTTTTGGACTGTCGAAGGAGTCTTTTCACAGGGCTCCACCTCACCTACACCCTACCCTTACCACATCCTCAGTGTTTTGTGGTATTCTGATCCTGGAAGGAGGAAAGGTTGGGGAGGACAAAACCCTCACCTCCACTGACATGTAGCATATGAACTGAAATCAATTCCTGTTTTTCCTTTTAATCACAGACCAGCCTTAATCCAACAAGGCAAGCTTTGTGTTCAGGGTCAAAACCCCATGCCCAGTGCCCATTTATAACAGCCCTGCCCAAGGCCAAGTACAACAAAAGTAAGAATAAAAACATGGAACAAAAAACTCAGGCCTCAATAGGTCATAACAACCAAAAATCACACTTTTATCACTTCATCCCAACTCCATGGGCCAAGATTTGTTACCCAATCCAAACCAAAAGAAAAAGGAGGCCCTCAAGTGACTCTTCTTACCAATTAATTTCCAGTCTAATGGGAAAAGAGCCAGCCTGCCAGGGGACTCCCATGCCAGTCAGCCGCAACCTGGCTCCCAGCTCACCCATACCACTCCTGACCTGT
The DNA here is from genome assembly GCF_030867095.1 of Alligator mississippiensis. Classification (NCBI taxonomy): domain Eukaryota; kingdom Metazoa; phylum Chordata; order Crocodylia; family Alligatoridae; genus Alligator; species Alligator mississippiensis. The sequence continues at coordinate 165,136,560 of NC_081824.1, forward strand.
CCTCTCTTCAATTGAAGTCATCCGTTGTAGTCAGGACAGCAGCTATGGCTCAGTATCTATCTTAACTAGCAATCCTCTGATTGCCCATGCTCTCAGTCCACGCTCTTCAACTGTCACAAGCTATGCACTGGAACAGGTGGGAGAGTTCTCTAGAGTCTTCTGCCCCATGACACTGCAGTCTCTCCCCAGCAGTCCCTCACCAGAGCCAGAAGTACCTCCTCAGGCTTGCCCGCCACCAATACGCAGGGAGCAATGGCTCCAGAAGTGCCACATAGAGCTCCATTCCCCACCAGCGTCCTTCATTCCATCTGGGGTAAGTGGCATGGAGGAATCACTCTCAGGCTTTCCTGCCTTCCCCGGGTCTCTCCTTCCAAATCAGTTTTTAGATATTAGAATAATTATACTTCTCCTTACTGTCCAATGACTTGATCATAACTCACAAATCTTAATAAGCATTTCTTTGTCCACTTTATAGGTAAGGAACCAAGGCTAAGAGAAGCAACCTACTTGCCATATTTTTCAGAATAGAATTCAGTAGCAGAGCCTAGAATAAGTTTCAGATCTGCTGAGGTCTAGAGACTGAAATCATTCCACTGGATCACTTGGTCCTCTCTGTTTAGTTTTATCTGTCCTTTTACTACTTTTGATAACTGTATTCACTCTTTCATATTTAAAGAACTTTTGTTAGCATAGAGATGTTTGGAGGTGGGCAGCTGATTGACTTGGCAAAACAAGAGTTAATTTCATGTTGGTTATTAATCCAAGGATTAGCTCTTATCCCTAGATGTACCTGAAGGACAGAACCCCTAGGAAGTACATTTTAATAAAAAAGTGCTTAGTTCTGAATAAATGTCACAAACTTTGAACAGAACCAGGAGGAAAGGCAAAATAAAAAGTGTGAATTAATCATAGCCAGAGAGAAGCTTGAGAACTCTAAGACAGAGCCTGAAGTCTCTCCCTAGCCAGGTTCATCAGAAAGCAGTAAGCCACCAATGAGTCAATATGAGCCTGTGCGAATGTGAATCAAAATACTGGGTATCCAAGAGCATTAGAAAGCTGTATCTGAACTTGGAAAGGGATTGAGAATTAGTGAAGAATCCAACAGAAACTAGTATATGTGACTGGACCTAGATAGAGACTCACACAACTCACCACACATGTTTTCCTCTTCATGCCTCCCTATACCATTTATCTAGAGATTATAAGCTAAGTACAGATGTTTTAAAAGTCCCTGGTGGAAGCACTCTAGCTATTGTGCTTTACTTAAAGTATTATAAGTTAGAACACAAGCAAACCAAACAGATGCTTGGAGCCTGCCTGCAGTGGCCACTGGGGCCTCTCCCACATGCCTCCTATGAGGCTACCAGAGTGGCTCCTCTACCTAGCCCCACCCCTCTCTACCAGCTAGCAACTGTCAGCAGTGGCTGTGATGTGGCATGGCCCAGCAGGGACTGCTGTGGGGGTAGAAATCCCAGAGCCCTTTCCCTCTCCACGGCTCTCCAAGCCAGTGCCTGTTGAGTCTGCTGTGTGAGGGAGAGATCCTGGACTCCTCTCCCTGGAGCCTGCCTGCCCAGGCTGCACCACAGTATCTCCTAGCAGGGGCAGTTGAAGGAAGAGAGATCCTACAGCCATCTCCCCAGCAAGGTAGCAGTGAGGAGGAGAGACCCCAGAGCCATTCTCCCTCAGGCCCCATTGAGCTGCTGCCTGGCCGGGGGGGTCCTCTCTCCACAGCCCCACTCTCTCCACCCAGGCTATGCTACAACACAGTGCTTCTGTGATTCTCTGTGAGAAGAGAGGTGCTGGAGCCCTTCCCCTCAGTCCCCCAGAGCTTGGCTGTGGCTCGCCATGGGGCCAGGGCAGCTATGCAGGCAGAACCCTCTCTCCCCCTTGGCTTCTACCCCACCAGGCTGCACACCAGGCTGGGATCAGAGGCTGACTGGGATTAATGACAGCCAAGGAAATAGAACCAGCCTGGTACTTGGGCAGAGCAGAGTGTTCTACCGAAGACTAGAGTGCAGCTCTGTGCAATGCCACCTGGGATGGTAGCAATTGTACTCCAAGTTAGCCCTTGATGGGATCTGGCACTGGTTGTCAATAAAGTGCTGTAACAGAAAGCACTGTACATTAGTACACATCCATCAAGAGTTAACTTAGAGCATGATGTGCCATTTTGAAAGCACTCTAAAGGCTGTGTACATCTGTTCAGTTATGGCTTTAGAGCACTTTCTGCCTGCTTAATACATGATATGTGTAATGTCTGTACATAACAATAGTGACCCTCATACACCAGGTTTTCACACTGAACATATGCTTACATGCTGAAAACTTACTACGGTAAGTTTTAAGCTCAACTAGCATCTATTCAAAACAGCTAATGCTGAAGTGCAATATGGCCTTTGAAAGCATGTAGAAATTAAAGCTTCCATAGAAACACATATGCACCGTGTGGGTTTGTTGGCATTTGCATACATCTTACTTGATCATGATGAAGGTCTAACTACCAACTTCTAGAAACACGCAAAAGGGATAGAAACCTGTGAGAAAACATTTTAAAATTCCTAGGGCAACACTTTTGAGCTACCATAATACAAAATCATTAAGAAACTATTTGGGAAGTGAAAACCACTTCTATTTTTTTTTAACTTTTATCTCTTTAGAATGTTTTGAAAATGCCTTGTCAATATTTTCACTCCCAAAAAATGTACCCTGTCATCAGATCACAGAGGTCAAACATCAGGTTTGGTTGAACTATTTCTGTTGACATTAAGTGGTGTGAATAATATTCATCCTGTAATGGAAAGCCAACGACATCCCTAATTCTGAAGATACTGGGCCTGATCTTCCATTTTCTGGAAAAGTCATTGAATATGTGTAAAGTGAGTGTAAAATGCCAGCACTCTGATTTGATTCCTTAGAACACTGAATGAAGTCCTTCAAAGAGGGTGTGAGACCCAGATGTTTGGCTTCTAAAGAAGTTAATTTGGGCATCTGTATAGTCTGTTTATTTTGAGTCAGGCAGAGAGTACTGATTGGTCAGAACCTAGTTGGAGTGAAGCCAAGGTATTATAATGTCTCCTCTATGCCTGAGAGATACACTCTACTCTACGTAGGAGCTTACTGTAGCCCAAATCTAAGATCAGTTTAGGAAGAACCCAGCTACAACATGAATATCTTGCTCCAACTGGGAGTTTTAGGTTAGTTCAGGAATTTGCTTGAGTGTTCAGAAACTTATTCTAGTCCAGTCCAGCTGGGGGGATTACCCTGCTGTTAGATGTCTTTCTACCCTTGGAATATTTGGGGCTACTAAGCCATCTGGACTAATCTGGGTTCATGAGCCACTTGGACTGTTTAGATGAGTGAACTGTTGGAAATATCTGGCAGGCAGACCAGAGTTCCACAAAGAGATGGGACACTGGGAAATCATGGGAAAGAGACACCATGATGTAAAACGGGGGATGTACTGGGTGTGTTTCCCTACATCTGGACTCAGAGCCTATGCCCAGTTCCTAGCATGTTACTAAAGTGTAGCCAGCAAGTGAACTAAGCATCTGGGCAGTTGTTTGGGCTGACAGTTGGAAAGTGACCCCTAGGTGGCAGCAGGGATCCTTAGGGTCAAGCTTCACTCTATCACACGGGATATTTCTTAGTAAACTTTTATGGGCATTTTTGTAATTTGAATTTTCTACACACCTATTACTTAAATTCATGTATTCTTCTATAGATTAGCAAAATTATATTTTTCTTGTTGTTCGTATTACCCCTTTCTTGACAATGGAAAAGAAAAAGGGGTGGCATATATTCAGATTTTCATTTCAGTTTTTGTATTGAAAAATAAACAAAAAATAGTTCATGGGAAATGTTAATTGTGAACTGAGAGCTTGGATAAAGCAAACTGACTTTATTTCTATTTAAGCGTAGGCTAGACTGCCATTTCACATTTTTTATTTGCATTATCTTTACCCCGAAGGGGTCTAACTGTTACTGTCTGTACAGTGTTATTGCCTGTCAGCAATGCTAGTCAACCTTTCCACACAAGTTACCATAACTGACTTGTACATTCTCTATAAATGAATTATTCCAACACCGCATCTCTGTGTAGTGTTTAAATAATCTGAAATGGCAGAAATAAACAAGGAAACTGAAATAACTCTGATATAACTAAAAATATCGCCACTTACTCTCTCTTCCTGACAACCTGCATCTCTTTATGGCTACTTATTCCATTAAATAATTAGAGTCAGAAAAATAACAAATGTGAGTCATTTTGAATTATAGCTCTTAGCATAACAATGAGACATAACTTCCTAAATTAAGCTACCTGTTAAACTTTTATAAACATATGCCACTTTAAGGAACTGTTATGATAAATCAAATAAATAGTGTTTTCAACATACAAAATAACTTATTCATTAGTTAATACTGCTAGTACTGCATATCAACAGAAACATTTGACAGGAATTAGCAACTGTGACTTTAATCTCTGGTCAGTTTTCCATGCATTACATCTAAAAGTTTCTTTAGAGAACTATGGGCAATGCAAATTTTTTTTAAATAAAGGACATTCCATCCACTAAGGATGGAATTTGCAGCAATGGGACATAGACAGTGCTCTTGTCTCCTTGCCTCACCCTGTAGCAAGGTAGAGCATTTTTAGTGTTTGGGGAGTAATATGCATGTGCTTAGGCAACAGGGCTGTTTGTAGCTTCACAAATAGGTTCAACAAGCACTTTGCTTGGGTAATGATGAACCTAGTAAGTCACACAGTTGAACCTAGGGATTTACCTTATTGAGCATAGCATCTCAACCTGCTCTGCCACCTCCTCAGCAGTACACCAGGATAGACGCAAGTGGCCAGAATACTCTATCTGGGCCTAGGCACATGCCCACTCCCTGTCACCAGAGGGGCCAGCCAAGATTAGCTGCCCTCTTACACCTTCCTATATAAGCCTCTGACCTGGAAGGCAAAGTGTCAGGGCAACAGGATATAATCTTGTATGTAGGTTATTGTGGCCTTGGATTGTGCTGCTATGGACTATGTTGGGCTCTTTGGATATCCAACCTGGCTAGCCAAGGCTGGATGGAGGGCAGGGGGTTGCAGATCAGGAGTGAGGGGCATGGGGGATGGGACAGGTGACTGTAGGTTGGGTGTGCAGGGCACTGGCAGAACCAGGGGGCTGCAGGTTGCAAGTGAGGGGTGCCAGCAAGGGGTGGGGGGCAGGGTACTGCTGTTTGGGAGTAAGGGGCACTGGCAGTCCTGGGGTCAGGGACAGCAGCAGGGCTGGGAGGTGTGTGGCTTGTCAGTGAGGGGCAACAGACTGAGCAGGGGAAGGGCACCAGCATGTCACGGCCCCTCCCCCCCCATCATATACCACCCCCACCCCCTGCTCCAGGTGTCCTCTTTTTTGGACCTGGAAATATGATAACCCTACTCAGACCTGGCTGACCATGGCCCATTGTGACAGATTCTGCCTAGAGCAAGGTGCTGGACTAGTGAACCTTCGCCTAAGGTCCCTTTCATCCCCACTTTTCTATGATTCTGCAGAGGGGATCCTGAGTGCTAACTCAGCGGGGGCTCCAGAAAAGGCAGTGTGGCTCAAGGCTGGCAGCTATGCCCTCCAGCAGTGCAGAGGAAGTGGCAAGGAGCCACCAAGCACAGGATGGAAGCAGGGAGGCTTAAGGGTTTAGGGTATGGAAGGAGAGGGAGAAAGAGACCCTGAAGTCATGAGGTTAATCCTGCCACTGAATTTGGGGTTTTATATCATTGCTTGGCATGACCTTTGGTAGCACCCTTAAGCCCCCCTGCCTGTTCCTGCTGGCTGCTGGGTCCCACCCATTTTTTCCTCCTCCATACTGACAAAACCCATAACAGCTGGAGCCTAGCGCTCCCCTGTTTCTGCTACAACACCCCACTGCCAGGTATACCTCTACTTCCTGAGGCACTGAAAATATTAGTTATGCCTCTGGAATTTGACCGATGAATCTTGAATCATTTGTGTTGATTTTAATAGAATCATAATACAATGCTAAGCAAGGATTTGAATTCTGTGCTCACCCTCCCTCTCACCTGGCTTTGTCTCACCATTTTCCACATATAGGTCAGTACACTTGAGCCATATAGATGGTATCAGAACTTACTGTTACTTTAGGAGGTAACTATAGGACAAGGAGGAAGTGTAAGGAGAAAGACTAGAAATAACGGTCACAAACTGGCAGAGGGTAGATTCAGACTAGACATCAGGAGGCGCTACTTCACTGTCAGGGCAGCTAGGATCTGGAACCAACTTCCAAGAGAAGTGGTGCTGGCTCCTACCCTGGGGGTCTTTAAGAGGAGGCTGGATGAACACCTTGCTGGGGTCGTTTGACCCCAGTACTCTTTCCTGCCATGGCAGGGGGTCAGACTTGATGATCTGTCAAGGTCCCTTCCGACCCTACAAACTATGAAACTATAAGAGAAATTGTGCTTTTTGGGTGGGTCCCTATGAGCACGTATGTACAGTTTGCGGCGGTGCAAACAAAAGGTGCTACACGTACATGCATTTGCCACACTGCTAATTTGCAGTGTGGTGGGGATTTTAGACACCAGGAGATCCTGATGTTAAAAAAAAAATGCACCAAAAAGGTAGGGCAGTGCATGTAGCTGCAGCATGCGCCATCTGAAACTGGAGCCTGGCCAGCCAGAGCCATGCTTCAACTGCCGGCCAAGCTCAGCACCCCTGGATCACTGCCACTACAGCCCTGGGAGGCCCCCCCAAGGCCCCAAGTAAGGCTGCTGGAGCTAGCCCAAGAGTTGGCCACAGCCTCCTCTACCCAAACCCAGGCAATTTGCTGCATGCCAGAGTTCACGTGCAGAAGCATGCCTGGGGACAACTAGCAGCAGCATAAATACATGCCACTACTAGTCATCCCCAGAAAAATGCATATTTCCTGCTCATGGGGATGTGCCCTATATGCGGATGTCTGCCTTAAGTGTCTCCAAGGACTTGACTTGGATGATGCAAATTATTCCTAGCCTGTCTTAGGCAGTGTGATGCCTGTTATGAATTTAACTTTCTAGACACTAGAGTATATAATAGAAGCAGTACTAAGGAATACTATAATCTTAACTGTAATGTTCATAGGAACATAGACGTTTCTCTGCCAGATCAGACCTGTGATCCATCTTCTCCAGTTTTACAGAAGCACATCTCTTACTGAATTGAGCAATTATAGCATAAACTCCCTAGAGAGAGATTTTCTTCCTCACCCCCATCAAAAGGAAGCTGAGGAACTTGAGGGTTTATATTCCTTCCAAACCTTTTATTAATGGTAGCTAATGTAACTGGCTGATCTCATTTTCCATATAAAACCCTACTTCTGAATGTGAGCACTAATGTGACCTAATGAAAGGGCCAAATAAATTCAAAGAGATTACCCTTTTCAGCCTCCTTTGGGAAACTGAAAACTCTTTCTGTTATTTATTCTTGGCCTGTTTCCGAGGCCAATAACTTTTTTCATTTATTGGACCTTCTGAGAGGTTTTTGTCAAGCCTTGTGAAAGTTAACTGAACCTTCCCTTCCCATATGAATATCCTATCTTCTGCTTCAGTCACCCACACATTACATTTTTGTAAACCATTATCGATTGCCACTGTGGCCTTCAACAGCTTTTAAAGCACTACTAGAATTTTATCTTGTTGTTCATCTGTTGGCATGAAGCGGACACTTGTGTCCTTTAATGCATCCTGCTCTCTGGAGACAGCAAAGATAATTTACTTCCTCCCTTCTTGACAAAGCCAAAGGGCAGCAGTCAAGGTAAGGAATTCCTTATCCATGCACATATATAGAAGCATCACAGCTCAACAAGGTACATCCCCTACATAGGCTCAGTTTGGGCTGTCTTTAGACACACACAAGGTAATTATATCTTGCCCCCTGACCAGTCTCTCTGATTTGTAATGGGACTGTTCAAGGGGTTTGCAGGAACAGTATAAAGCAATGGTACTGCACTCTAGCCTATTCCATTTTTTGCTCGGTTAATTTTTTAGGAAGGCATCTATAGGTGCATCTACACAGCTATTAGCATGAAGCAATAAACTCTGGTACTAATCACACCAGAGTTTATTGCTCCTGTAAGCCAGTTTTGCACATACACCTGGGACCACAGAACCCTGAGCCAGGTCAGAGCAGCCCTGGCTGGCAGAGGGCTTGGGCCGCTCCAACCTGACTCAACATGTTGTGGAGGGGCTGGTTGGGGCACAAAGGTGCTCCAGTGCTGAGGTACCCTCATGCCCCAGGCAGCCCCATCAGCATCTATAAGTGCATTGGTGTGCACTAGAGAACATTGCTGCAGGATAGCACTTGTATTTATAAGTACTAGGGCTGTACAAAGCTTTGGATAGTGATTAGATTTGGAGGTGATTTGGCCCAATTCAGTGACCGAATCTCCAAATCCGAATCGAATCAGGGGACCAGTTTAAAGGTCCGAATTGATTCAAAGCTCTCCAAATCTTCGGCAAAGATTTGGAGAGCTTTGATGATTTGGGCAGTCCCCGGTGGCTGCAACAGGGAGCTGCAGCCACTCCAAGCTGGTAAGTACTAGGCAGGGAAGAGGGAGCTGGGGGAGTGGGGAGGAGACCATGGGGGGACCGGATCGAATCACTGTCCCCTGAATTAGCCAAATCCAAATCTGAAGCAAATACTAGCCGTTTTGCACAGCCGTTTTGCACAGGCCTAATAAGTACTAACCTGTGGCAGAGTTAGCTTCCTAAAGCCAAATAAGGTTGAATATGCTAACATTGAGACTTTACAGCAACTCTAATTAGGCAGCTCGGCGGTACACATCTCATGTAGATGCACCCTGTAAGGATGAGACAAACAGCGCCACAACTGGAAATTAAGAGGAGGAGAAAGAAACAACATCACAGTTCTATAACAGTCACAACTAGCATTCCCTCACTTTTGTCCAGATTCAGTCAGAGTCTACTGAATCTCAGCAAAATCTGAAGAACACAAATACAGTTTCATCCTTTAGAGATGCAGAGTTCTGTGTCACAAGTATACAGATGACATCAAAATCCAAGCCATTTCACTACCTCCCCTAGCAGACCCAGGCACACATTAAACACAAAGGGGACAGAAGAAATCCCTACAGTTTCACACAAAAAAATTCTTAGCACCAGTGAGCAATTCTACCTTATGAGTCCTTTCTCAGAGGAATCACTTTTTGATAAACCATTCCACACTCTCAGCATGCCGTTGAGTCAAGCAAGCCTTGAGGTATCAAAGGCTGTTGAGAGATCAAAGCAGGGGAAAAGCTTGCTTGATCTTTTTTTTCTCTCAGTGGAGAACAATTCCTGTGGACCCTCTCTAGGGTTCAGAGCCCTATACTCTGAGAAATTAAAACTGAGTATGTAACCTGCTGCTCAAATATTTAAATAATCATGCAATCAAATGGTGATTAAGCCCCAGGAGGCTGGAATAAGGAGTGGGAGTATCTAGATTAAAGCAGTATTTGGCAAAACTCTCTTGCTCTTTAACCCATCTGAAAGTACTGGCATATAGGCATGATGCCTTCCTGGGCCTAAATGCTATTCAGCCCAGGATATGGAGATGAGGATATAAGATTTCTGATTAACAGGATTTAGACTTCTAGGCGGGAATGGGATCACAAGGCCTAGACACGATACAAATGTACCTACAGGGAATCCCACAAGCCAAAGGGATTCCAGGCTGAACATCTTCAGCATCTTTAAATCATCTGTTGAGGCTATATAGCCATAACCCATATTCAGAATAATAGAAAAGTAAGACTGAAAGGGACTTATGTAAGTGATGTAGTCCATCTCCATGCTCAAACCAGGATCACCCCTGTTTAAACTATTCAAGTGTTTGTCTGCCCTGATCTTCAAAGCGACCAAGAATGGAGACTCTACAATTTCTCTAGGTAATCTGTTAAAATGCTTGATCACCCTAATAGTTAGCAGGTTCTACCTAATACACAACCTGAATTCCCCTTGTTGTGGTTTAAGAGAATTATTTCTCGTTGTGTTCTCTGTGGATAGAGAAAATAGTGTATTATCATCCTCTTTATAACCACCCTTCAAGTATTTGAAGATTATTATCAAAACCCCTGCTAACCATTCCCCCTCCCCCACCAAAGTCTTATCTTCTCCAGCCTAAATAATCCCAGTTCTTCCAACTGTTTTCTCATAAATCATGCTTCCTAGATCTTTGATTATTTTTGGTGTTCTCTGCTGGCCTCATTCTCCAGGGGCATCACTGCTCTCATCTTTCTTGAAGTGTGGTGGCCTCACAAATGTCAAATAGAGCAGAAGATCCTTGGCTTGCAAGTCTAACCCTGCTTATGTCCTGCACATTGGCTGTGGCTTTGTTCAATAATGGTAACTTTTGTCATCTTTCTCTGCATGCCCTCATTAGTTATGAATGTTTGGGGACTACTTTTGCCTAGTTTTACTGTTCATGGAATTGGATTTTATTGTTTGGGGTTAAAGTGTTCAGTTGTAAATGGCTGGCAGATTGGATTGTGTGTCCACCCTCCCTCCCTTCCATAATGGTGAAGTTTGTAGGCACACCAATCTCACTAATTACACAAAGGTCACACAAAGGTTATTCAAAGGTCAGCACTCACTGTAGGAGTAGGAACCGTGTCTCAGTTTTGGCACAGAATGTAATGTAAGAAGCAGGAGGGAGTCTAGGCAGGATTCACTTACTGGATGGCTTTGTGGTTCATCAGCTGCTCAGAAGAAAAGTTCTTGTAAGCACAAGTCCCAAGAGGGGGTTCAGGGAGAAGCTTGCTATTCACTGGAGCTAAAAGAGTTGAAAATCTCTGAATCTGCTGTTGAAGTAGAGTAGGGTCTAAAAGAGCTGAAGTTGCATAAGCAGCATGAAGAGAACTAGCAGGAGAGGGATGGCAGTCTTCCCTGGGGGTGGTGGCCAGGGTACCAATCCCCAAAAACAATCCCCAGCAGCATTGGCAGCAACTTGGGTGATGGCCTCCCTATCTAGCCCTTGCTACATTGGCCAATATAGGTGGTACCACCCCTAAAGAAGAGCAACAACCCCTGGCAGCAAGGAGCAACAGGGACCTCCAGGACCGACCTCCCAGCCCAGCCTGTGGCACTGTTGGCGGAGGCCGGTGGTAGAGCCCTTGGACAGGAGCCTCGGGTGAGTCTCCCTTCCCAGTGAACTGGGGTAGGTGGTAGTTCACCTTGGCTGGTTTGCCCATGACTAAAACTGCTAACTGTTTTGGGTTTCAGTGTTTTGGGTTTCCCCTGTAATAAACCCTACGTAGTTTTGTTAGGCCCCAGCCCAAGTCTGGGTTCGTGCCCGGTATGCAAAGGCCAATAAAGATACCAGGGGTGAAAGTATAGAAATGATTTATTGCTAGCAATAAAAGGTGCAAGCGGAATAATCTCCCAAGACAAGCACGCGCACATTCAATACTGAGCCCCTTATATACCAGAGGTTGAATCTTCATAAGCATCCTTGTTTGCTAATTGGTTATAAAGGAGTGACGCAAGGAGTTCTTTACTGAGCATGTCTCTATACCTGTGTTTTAGCTATGTATCTCATTAACGTACATATATGTTCCATTAGCATATATCTTCCCCGCCTCGGGGTGTGATTTTTAGTATTTTAATGAGCTCTTTGCTCCAGTACCTCTGATTCTGTTTTTTGTTTTCAAGCTTCCTCTATCTAAGACTGTCTGCCCCTTATCACTGCAGATGGGCATTCGACACACAACATTCACTTTTGCTTAGGCTTTGCATAGTAGTTTCTAGGTCAAACCTTACAGTTTCACATTGCTTGCAAGCAGGGGAGTAAGTTCATTTTACAGCACCCAGTTAAAATTTGTTTTCCCAGGTGTCTGGGTGGGTATTTGAGCCAGAATTGGATAAGGTGTTAAACCCCTTAATTTTAACCTGCCTCTTGTTACTACTAGAGGGTGCCTGGCAGAAGGGTTGCATAAGCAACAATTCTGTTAATATAATCCAGTAAACTATTGACTTTTTCTGCAACAAGAGAATGATCTATCTAATAGTCCATTACAGCCCCAGCTCCTCTTCTGCAGTACTTCCTCTTTACGCTAATACTCTCCAAGTTCACCACATGCATTAGAAATAACAATACATTAGTTAAATCAAAAACACCATTTTTCCAAACATGGCAAATAACCATGTTAAGACCAAGTTTCAGGTTTGGTGTGGCTAATTAGCCAAACACAAAAAAACCTGGGTTTTTTTCAATAGGGAAGATGCAATTTAAAAACAGATTCAGAAAGTTTTCTCATGCTTTCAAAAAATATCACATTTGTACAGAGGCCAAATAAGGCAAATACAATCTAAATGGATAAATTAGTTTAATAATTTACCACTATGTGAAAAGAGGGGCATATAATTGAGGTGATTATATGCAGCCTTAGCATTTTCTGCTAAGTGTGCTCTGTAATTAACTAGTACTAACCATACTTAACATTACCAGAGTAAATGATTATAGGAGTAATAATATACACATAAATCTACTTTATGCAAGCATTAATCTAGTGGAAGTCCATCATTTGAAAAATACATATTTTTAAATAAAGTTGAAATACTTTTGTTTCGGATACTCCAATAAATCTTCATGTTTTAATTTGGTGTTCTGGGTAAATTGATTGAACATTCATATTTGCATTTATGTTAAAAAATGTGGCTGTCACTGATCGGGGAGGTAATGCATTAATCTTGATTTTAATTACCACAGTAAAACAAAGCAACCTTTTATTTCAATTGTAATTACTCTACATTGAAAGCTGCAGCTGCCTGATATCTTACTACACTGCCCCATCGGAAGCTGAACAGCTTCCACAGTAACACACAATGGAGTTTACTTTACTTTCCCTGAAAGTCACAGGCAGTTCAAGTACATAATCTATGTCTCAGTATAATAGTTCTGCTGTTTATTTTAACCCCTGGAGAGTTCTTTTCAGTTCCATCTTCAGGTGCCTTTCTTTGAATCTTTGAAAAGGAAAAATAAACATGACTTTGTGTGTTCCAAAAGCTCTTGGGTTACATCATGTGTTTTGGCAATTAACATTTTCTATAAAGATGCTTTTGCTGATTTTCTAAAGGCCTGTTTTATCTCACTTTTAATAGAGTAGTACCCAGCAGGGCAGTTATAGTTAAGGGTCATATAGTCTTTCAGCATTCCCATTAAGGATTGCCTTTCTGAGAGTTTTATAAAGCTGCCATTTTTATTCACATCAGGCTAAAACTTGGCAAGTGAGTTTCCAGCTTAGAAGTGAATTGGTTGTACAGAACTAAATTGATCTAGCTGTTCCTTAGTTAGACTACAGCCAAGAAAAAAAGGTTCCAGTGTTCCATTGCCACCCTATTAAAATAGCCATCTAGTAGTTAAAGAATGGCTTATAGTTTATTTAAACCTTTGATACATAAACCATAAACTCCTCTAATACCATTTGGTTATCTGTCTTCTTCAAAAGAGATATTAACTGAGATCACTCTCATTTAATCTCAGTGTCTCTTCAGGATGATACCCCTAAAAAACCCAAGGTCCAATCTGTTCTGAGTAGAAATCAAAGGCCTTGTTCTCATTTGTATAGATGTATATTTATGACCACTTGAGGTCTCCTTAACACTGCCAGACCACCTTTCAGAGTCTTTACGGTAAAAGGATATCAGACCCCAAAGAGTCTATAGAAGATTTGATTAGATTGGTCTTTCTGTTGTGTCTTCAATCAAAACTCTCCTCTGCCTCACCACACTATTGCCTGTGTCCCTCCTTACACAGGAGGTGTAAACAATCTGTTAAGTACTTTATGATACTTCAGGATGAATAACATGCAAACAAATTCTCTAAACCCTACCCCCACTTTAAACATGTACAAAAAGCTATTTTGTATCCCTCTCCCTCTCAGACTTCTTACTGCCCCCTCCTTGCTGAAGAAACTCCAGTTCACACAGCCCTTAAATTTTCAAGGCCTGGAAATGCAGGAGGTTATCGGCCTGCAGCTCCCTGAAAAATAGCCAATAGAATTGCACTCCTTTCAATCATTTTCCCTCTCAAATGGAACCAAGAGGGAGTAGAGTCAGTGGGCACATTTACACAAGACGTTTACTGTGGAGTAGACCAGCAGTGAAAGGACAAAATATTATTTGGGGGGGGGAGGGAGGCTGGAGGCTCAGGGGGTGGTGCAAGGTGGTGTGCAAGGTGGTATGGGGCTGCCCTTCTCTGCCACAGGGCTGTTAAGAAATTTTAACCAAAAATATAGTTAAAGTAAATTGATAAGGGATGAGAATACCACAATACTGGTTGTTAATGCTTATAGATTTCCCTTACAGTGTCTACTTTTGTTTAAATAATAACACTCTGCTTCCTATTCCCTTAGTATAGTCCCTAATTTAGCTTAACAATGACTAAGGAATTCCTTAAAATAATAGATAAGTGCTGGCAGTAGGCATGCTGTGTGGCAGAAGGCCACCTCTGTTTCTCCCCAAAAACTGCTCTGTGACAGTTTGGTTAAGATGGGCCCTGCAGAGGGTACACACCTTGCCCTATCTCTTTAGGTAACCTGAGCTGGATACATTCCTGAGGGAGGGGGAAAACCTGCTCCCTCTGCCTATGTAACTGGCATCACATACCTGGGTGAGGGGCTTGGGCTCCCTGGGGAGCTAGGAACTGCCAGTCTGCCCAGCAACTAGTGATGCATTTCAAATTGGTTGGCTGACAGCCAACAGGTGCTGGCCTCCATTGGACCAGGTAAATGAAGTCATAAGGGCTATACAGGAACTCCTCACTTAACGACCGAGTTCCATTCCTGCGACTAGGTCGTGAAGCGAATTGGTCGATAAACGAGGAGCCGCCCCTTGATACTGCGTGCCTTGGCTTGAGATGCCGTGCTGCCGTTTCCACAATACGTTTCATACAATACTGACTGCTCGGAGAGCTGGTCGTAAGTCCACACAGTCGTTAAACAGGTAGGTCGTTAAGTGAGGAGTACCTGTATAAGTTAAGGACTGCCCAGAAGGATGGAGCAGCAGCCATGAGGAAGACTCAGAGAGAGAGAAGAGCTGGAGCATCTGAAACTTGTTCTGTCTCTCAAAACTCATGATCAAGGAACTGCCTGCCTCCAGAGGGAATCTCCACCTGCCTCTGGATGCTTGTGAGTAAGCTACCTGAGATCTAACTAGATATGTAGCTTGCAGTAACTCAGATGCGTGATCAAAGGCTACCCAGCCATGCCAGTTTGCTCTGTGGGATTTCTCTGATATTGCTGTACGCTGTACCCTATTCCAACCCTACCCCTTATAACCAATAAAGTTCTCCTTTGCATCTAGCGTGGGAGACTTCTTTGGAGTGGGTCTAGTTTATGTCTTGGGGTCCCCTTGGTTCGGCTAACTAAGGGAGACCACTACTTGTGCTTCTGACTGAGGGAAGCACCCCAAGTTCTTGAAGTGAATCAAGTACCCCCAAGGGCTACTAGGCCTGTGTTTCCCAGGGTATGCAGAGCCAGAATCAAGCCCACCCCTGGGTAGTGGCAGTGTTACCCCCAGGCTAGTGGGTGTGCTCCAGGAAGGGAGTCAGCCAGACATGAGGCACCCCTAAGGAGGCACTCAGAGCCTGGAAGGTGGTTGGGCGCAGTGAGGTGGGTGGCTCAATACTGGCCCACCACATGCTGCATAGTGTCTTAGTCCATAAAGCCATAGGAATGTAAAAGTAGAAGGGACTTTGTGAGCGACTGCATCTGGTTCCTCTCCCACCACAGGCAACCTCCTATGAACTCGTCTGTCATTTACCAGCCTAGGTAACAACAGTCAGTTAATGTCCAGATGTATACTCAGTCTGTTTGGTCAGATTTACTCTTAGACATAAGCAGCTTGTAGATGTTAAAAAAAAAATTGTGCTTTACCAAAAGAAACAGCATGTTACATCGACACGGCTCTGCAGCATTTGTATACATCTGGTGCTTCAGCGGGGCTTTTTTAGTATTTTTATCTAAAGCTGAGTCAATCAACTATTAGATAAAAGCACCAAAAAAGCCCCACTAAAACGCTTGACCTATTGGACATTGGGCAAGCCAGGTCCAACTAACATGCTGCCTCTTCTGGGCATGTGCTGACTT
This sequence comes from Alligator mississippiensis, assembly GCF_030867095.1. Taxonomy (NCBI): domain Eukaryota; kingdom Metazoa; phylum Chordata; order Crocodylia; family Alligatoridae; genus Alligator; species Alligator mississippiensis. Next base: position 165,152,679 of record NC_081824.1, read on the forward strand.
TAACATTTGCAAGCAGGCTTTAATTAATCCCACTACTGCACATTAAGTATCCTTTAAAAACTGTGTGCATCAATTACTGTGCATTAAGGCAGCCTAATGCAAATTGCTTTAATACCTCACATTGGAGGTACTAAATTTAATGCATATTATAAAAAGAACCTTCATGCACGTGTAGATGCACCCATTGAGGGGCAGAAAACAAAAGCCCCCTAAGGCTGCTGTCACCCTTGTGATCTTCAGAAGCTGTACTCTCCTTTCACAGCCTGCCTGCTCTCCCATCTTAAGTACTTTCTTAACCTTTCTGGCTGGAATGGTACTCTTATCAGACAATGCCTCTGACCTGCCAGTCCAGCTTGCTCAGAATAGGTCTGGCTGCATCTCAGGTCTCCTCAGCATGCCCCGTTATATACTTTCCGACCCCTGCAAGAAGTGGAGTTGGACACATTCTTCTTTATCTAAGCTCACACCTCTGTGAGAAGCCCACAGTTGGGAAATCCCAGACCAGTAGCACATAGTAAACATCTGGAGCTCCTTGCTGATGGGGAGGGGTACTTTGTCCCCACCTGAGTTCAGGTGGTGGAGCCTACCCTGGCAGCAGGCAGCTAATGCATATTGGCCTCATACATTATCTGTGACCAAGTCAGCAGAATATCGTGGAGGTTAAGGACACAGAGGGTGAGTCTACACAAGCTATGTCAAGTTAATTACTATGCAGGGGGTGTGTCTACACATGATGCTATGTCGCCATGACATAGTGTCCATGGGCAACTACACTGACCAGCAGCTACTTCTCCATAGCAACATGCTCCCCCAGTATAGCATGCCACTACAGCAAAGTAGCTGCTAAAATTAACCATGCACTACATGTACAGTGTAGTATGGGCTGTTACAGTGCCATGATTTGGTAACTCCAAAGGAGTACTAAACAGAGTACTAACAATGTACCCATAGCAACACTTCTAGATGTACCCAGTAAGCATCACTTTCTACACATGCAGACACTAACTGCTCTGTAATCTGCTGTACTCATGATTAAATTTGCTACCTGTAAATACAAGTAGCAAAATTACTCTGGATGACTTACTGCACAGTATGGCACTTGTAGACAGCTGGGAACACTTACTTCCCAGTAGCAGGGGGCGGGAGATTGCTCCCTGCCCTGGGAGCTGCCTGCTGCCAGTACAGTCTCCACCACCTGAACTCAGGCAGGGACAAAGTACCTCTGCCCCATCAGCAAGGAGCTGCCAGCCCCCACTTCATGATCATGATCTGGGAGCGGTGACTAGGAGATTCTTATCTCCCAGCCCCAGCCGTACAGTCACAGTGTGGGAGCTGAGAGCTCCCTGCTGCCAAGGTAGGGGGACACTATGCTCACCCAGGTTCAAGTGGTGAAGCCTGCCCCAGCAGCAGGCAGCTCCCATGAGCAAGGAGCAATGTCCCAGCCCCCACCAGGAGACATCTATCTCCTGGCCCTATGCTCCCTGCCAGCTTCTGGGCTAGCACCCAGGGGGAGCCTAGAGCTCTCCCTGGCTGCTGCAGAGAGTTGGTTCAGGGCCAGCAGTAGGAGGAGGAGACTTCTGCCATGAGCAGCAAATCTGCTTCTGATTGATGTTAAAGAGATGCCTGTTCATGTGATACTGGATGCTGATTCCAGATAGAAGTGTATCAGCAACAAGATGCAGAACAGCTGAGATATAGATGGAAAAGAGTATTGGTACAATCATGCATCCTTCAAAGTGTTTGTACTACTATGTATTGATGGAGGAGCTATCTTTAAAGTAGACCTCAGAGAGACAGCTCCTTGTATGCCTGACCCACAGATTGTTTTGGTTGGACTGGAGAAACTATGGATGTCATCGTTGGTTCCTTACTGAGAAACTCTCTAACCTCCCAGATGATATTGCCACTGGCAATCAAGAAAGACATCCAGGAGGTGTGAAAAGATCTCCACACACATCACACATGCAGGCATTCACTGCACCGCTAATTGGCAGCACAGTGGGCTTTTTTGACACCAGGAGATCCCAGTGTCAAAAAAACCTATGCCAAAAAAAAGTGTGGCAGCGCACGTGGCGGCAGTGTGCACCACCCAAAACTGCCTGGCCAGCCAGAGCCACACTCCATCTGTTGGCCAGGCTCCACACACCAGGATCACCACCACTGCAGCCCTGGGAGTCCCCCAAGATCCCAGGTGAGGCTGCTGTGGCTAGCCCAGGTACTGGACCCAGCCTCCCTTACCCTACCTGAAGTATTTATGCCTGGTGGTAACCCCACATGTAGGGCATGCACTAGGGCAAAAAGCAGTGGGAGGAATTTGTGCTGCAGCTTTTTTCCTCATGACAACCACACACCCATAGGGACATGGCCAGGTAGTTTATGGTTTGACATTTAAAATTGGAATTAAAGCTATCTTAATTGATGGACTACATATTGTTTGCAAAATCCTTTTAAGGACGAATGTGATGGCCCCTAGATCTCACTGTTCGAGTACATATTCCCGTTGTACTATAAAATGTTCAAAATTATATAGGTTCATGATGTAAAGGGCAACATGAGCTAAACTTCTGTTTTGGCTGAAACACTCAGAGTGTCTTGAATAACAAATGAATATTGAAGCAGTGTTGAATCCTATTAGCAGAGTCATCTTTTTTATTAACTGTTCTTTATCAGTGAAGTTGCAGGTACTCTCTGGTGTCCTGTTACCTGTCCACAAATGGAAACAGCCCCAGAAGTACACATCTAATGATAAATTGTTTGAGCAATCAAACTTGTATGTTGCTCTGTGTTCGATTAAGTTGTCCTTTTGTTACCTTAGTTGTAAGTGACTTTGACAGTTTTATTTTCCCAGTTCAACAGTGTTAGCAGCAAGATAAAGTTTGTAAATCCCTTATGTATCCAAGTATATCAAGTCAAATGTCTTCAGTAAATTGGTATATAAAATCATTTTTTAATGCAATCAATAACTTAAAATTAGTCCCTCTATCTTAATGGTTTTAACCTTTTCCTCTTTACAGTTGGGACATTCTTTTCTTCAATGTTATGATGTCATATTTATAACTGCATTAAGTAAAGGGAATTACCTCTCATTTTATTCTAGTTTTGTCTGCATTTACATTGTACCTTATCGAATTCAATGAGCACAGGAAGCTTAAGAAAAATCCCACTAGTATAAATCTATATCAACAAGACCACAAAAAAGAAATCTTACACTTCATATTTCCAATTTGCTGCACAATAGGAAAAATATTTTTTGATGGCCTTGTTTGTTCATGACTGCTTCTGAGACATTTATGTATAGAAATGTACATCACTGCCCGAGTAGGAAATAAGAATAGGAGTGTTAGAATCAAGTTCCAATACCATGTTATGCATTGTAATTAAATATGTTGAATGAGGGATATCTTAAATCACTCTTCACTCAGAGATAAAATATTGGGAGGGGTGGGGGGGAGTGGCTTGCATAACAGGTCGGTCACAACTGTAGCATCATTCATGGGTATAGAGATTACCACAAGAGGTAATCTCAGTACCACAAGGAGGAGGAGGGTCTTGAGAGAGTGGGCCAGCCACACCACAGGGAACTAACTGCATCCTATTGAAGAATGGTGCAACCTGAAGAGAATACTTACTTAAAGAGATGCTTGGGGAGCAAATGCCCCTCCCCAAGCAACGTAGGTCAGATACTATCACTTCCCAAGCTTCTAATAATGTACTGCATTGCTTCATCTGCTTTCATTTGGAGCAGTGCCTAAATTATGCAGTTTGACCCTATGTAACCTGTATGCTTCATTAACAAAGAGTTCCTAAATACCAAACTGTTGGCATAGCGTGTCTCATTTGATTTTTTTTTAACTCGTATTTCCACAGTCACAATGATCCTAGCTTTCAGCTGCCATTCGTTACCAAAAAATATGTCCTTTCTCATTACAAGAAGTTAATAATGTTGACAATGATGATGCCTGGAGCCTTCAGAACCTAATGCCTCCAGTTTTGTGATATACTTGAGTTATGTATTGAAAACTACAGGACAGCTTATTACATTTTTTAATCCAGAATTGATTTGTTGCTGGACAGCTTTCACACTTCCACTCTAAATTATTAAAATAATTTGCACCACATCTTTACTAGCTGAGAGGAACCGGATAAAATTAGAAATAGATAAAACCATCTCACAAAACAATTGCCATATATCACGTATAAAATAAAGATAGGAATATTATTTACATAGTTGTAGATATGGACTGGAATGCCTTCTGGCCAGGAAAAATAAAAAGACTTCATCATTTTTTCATATGCTTGGGTGACATTGGGTTAGAGATTATTACTTAATACATTGTGGAGATAATAGGTTTGATTATCCCTTTACTGTGAGTCAACTTTAATTGTTTTGGAAAGACTAACTCAGGCAGTGCTATAGGAAATACTTCCAAAAGAAAGTTAAGCTTCTTCAAGAGTATTTTTTTAAATGTTAACATTAGTTATTTGTGATAAGATTTTATCAGTCCTTATCTTGCTGAATATTTTGCAGAGGCATGCATAGTTTAATTGCTATATACTCACTTCAAGGTGGCTTACAGAAAAGTTTTCCTGTTTAAATGAAAATGGTAATTCTAAGTAATTCTAAAGAGACTATGAAATAAAAATTCTTAGTTCTTCAGGTTTGCTAGAGTTCACAGAGAGCTATCCAAACAAACCCCACACATGAATTAAATTTTGGGAAAAGATAATTGGATTTGTTGAAAATATAATTATATAATCTGTGCATTGGGTTAATTTATGTTCTCTGACATTTGTTTTTAATCTTCAGTATTTTCATTTCCTTTAATTGCTTATGTGAAAGGTTCCATTAGGATAGCAAATAATAAAGATGAGAGTTAACGACCATGTCTTCCTTGCTTAAAGACAATCCCACTGAAGCAAATCCATTTGTAAATTATATTAAATCTTGAGCATTTTACAGACCTTTTGTCCAGTCAAAGTAATGGTTACTAGGATCCATATTTTCAAAATAGTTTGTAAATACTTCCACTCCACCCAATCAAAGGCTATCTCTGCTGCCCAAGATGGAGCTATTAATGATGTTCTCTTTCCTGACTAAATAGAAAAGATTCATCATCGTATCAACTTTTTAAATATACAAGTCCCATTTTATCCTTCCTTAAATCTGCTTTTCCAGTCCTTATTACTAGTATATTTGTGTGGAGCCTGTGCCTCGCTCTGCCTGGCCTATCGGGGTGTGGCCCCTCCCCTCAACTCGCCTGCCACGACTTGGATGTACTCGCTTACATTCAGAGGGGTCTCCAGTGGAGAGCTTTATCCCGGGTGGGACCTCCCGATAGACGGTGTTACTCACGGTTACCGGACGCGGTGATCCACGGGGCTCTGCCTCCCCTACACCCCGTCCACACGCCAACTGCTGGGCGATGTTGTCCAGATGTTGCCAGGCCCAGTATGATGGCCCCTGACCGGTTCCGGTCGTCCTCCCTCCTGCTGAGAGGGGTTTCTCCTTCCTCCTTCCTTAAAGATAATACTCCTCCAAACCAGGGGGAGCTGGTGGGTGCTTCCCCTGGTGCCAGCCCCTCCCGGGACCTCCGCTGTCTCCCCTCTCCTCCCGTCCGCAGGGCACTCCCCTGCCTCCTGTGCGTTTGCCGCTTCAGAACGCTGAGAGAGTGCCTCGGCGTGCACTCTCTGACTGCCTCTCGCTTGGCTGCCGGCGGCAGGCTTCCCGCTCCTGCCTACGCTGCCTGTTTGAGACCCGCAGACGGGGTCCTCGCTGCCCTGTGCGACAGCCTGCGGCACAGGCAGCACACCCATACTCTCTCTCCCTGGCTCCCGCGCGTTCCCTGTTCTGCCGGCGTTCTTAAATCCTCCCGCCGCGGCCACTCCGGCCGCTGGGATTGGCTCAGCTGTTCGCCGCGCGGGGAACAGCTGTTGCCAGAGCTGGCGTAATGGCGGCTCGCGCGGCTGCGACCACGGATGCGGCTCTTCCTCCCGCTGCCCCTCTGACGGTGCGTATGCCCTTCTGGGGGCTTGCTCTCGGGGTCTGGGGTCTGTGGGTCCCCTTTGCTCCCCCTCGCTCACCTGTGGGGGCTCTTCGCCACCACAATTTGCAACAGTTTTTATATGGAACCCAATTCAGGAAAACCTTAGTTTTAAATATAGGAGACTCCTTGGAAATCAATGCAGGTAGTGACGTATTTCACTGGATTGGGCAATAATGATTATTATTTACTCTTTCCACTGGAATTTCTTTAAAAAATAGATAGTGACAGCACAGAAAGCAGTAGCTTCCTAGTATCTTAAGCTTTGTTTCTGCAAAACACAAGTGTACATGCTCTTAAATTGAAATGCATGTTTAGCTGTAAGACCAAAACTCCATTAAAAAAGTATTTTTCACATGCATAATTAAGTCCTTTGCTACAATTTATCTGAATGGATTTATTTGAGTTCTTAACATTAAACATAAGGGTAAGTGCTTTCCTTAATTGTGGCTTTGGACATTATTAAATATATCTTATGTATTTAATTTTTTACATTAATTCTATTAAAACAGGTTAATAGGATCATTTTTGAAGGAGGAAGTCATCATAACTTTAAAGACCATATGGGGTTAAGCAGATGTTCCAAGGTAGGATGTCTGAGTTTATGAAAATTAATATTTAGAAATTCTTTAAATTTCTTATATTACTAGGGAGCATTCATGCAGTTGCCCCCTTCGCTGCCCCCACATACAAGCCACTAATAGAAGTTTCTATAACTATGGACATCAGTCAAAGAAATAAATATTTGTCTTCACTATTTATGGCTGGCTCTAGGATTTTTTAAAGGTGGGTATGGGATAGAGGCCATCACTGGAGGTGCCCCACTCTCAGCTTTCCCCTCCCAATCAGGATGGACAGACTCCCTCATGGTAGCAGAAGCCAAGGACTTTAAGTCCATAAATCTGCTAAGACCCTTCCCCACCCTTAACTATCGGCTCTCCCTCCCTTCCTCTCTGTGCCCCGGGTCCCTTCCTGTTACATTCCCATTATTCTAAACTGAGTCTGGCTCCCCACAGAGCCCTGCACACCCAGGCTGGAGCCAGGGCAGGGGCGGCTCTGGACCTTCTCCCCCCTGCCTCCAGGGTCAGCCACAGACAGTGGAGACAGTAGAACCAGCAGATGGGGAAAGCAAGGAATGGAAGGGGAGGGGAGGTGTTGCTGAGAATGGATGGCAAGGTGGGGGACAGCAATTCCTACCTGATTGGGACTTACAATTAGTCCCCAGCCACTGCTTCTATTGCAACATTTGAAAGGGGGTGCCACTGCAACACTGCATCCCCGTTTGACCTGCTCCTGCCACCACTCACCTAAAATTCAGAAAAGAGCTTGCCAGTTAATGTGTCTGATAGACTATTCCAGGTCAGCAAGTACAGATAGGACAGTCAGCAAACACAATCAAAAGATAACCTATTCAAAATAATAAAGAAAAACTTTTAAGTATTGTGTATTTTACAATGTTTCCTGTTATATATTATTCCATACAAATTAGTTATCAAAGAAAACAGCCTATCATTGTACTGTTAGTGGCATGTTATTAATAGTTTCCTTGTTTACAAATCATTGGTCATACTCAACACTAACTCAGTGCTATATATAGAGTTACCAAATATTAAATATTATACAAATTCACTTTAGGTTAATTTCTGACCTTTGTATGTCACAAGAAATACAATCTTTGTCACCTAAAATGTCAACTCAGCTCAAGGAGAATTTCCTAAAATAGATTTAGGAAACATTGAGCGCAACAAGGAGGTTATCTTGAATCAGAATCTGCATATTCATTCCTATATCTAAGCAACTCTGTTTTCCTGTATAACACAGTAAGTTCAAGGATGATCATTTCTTTTTCCAAGGATAATCACTGTTCACTAGGGCTAAGTACAAATAGTCAAAAAGCTCACAACTGAATCAATCCGATTCAAATCTCCACAGGTTAGTCTAAGATGTGTAGATTAAACTGATAAGCAAGTGAACAGACATTCACTTTTGATTCTGGAAATGCAGCTACATGCCTGCAGTGGCTCAGGCCAGAAGCTGGAGGGCACTAGAGCATAGGTCTCTGCTCAGCTGTAGCAGGCAGCTTGGGCCAAGGCTAGCTCACTCTCTGAGGTGTGGGAGGTGCAAAGCATCCTGGAATGCTTGGGGACTATGAGTTAATTTGAATCCAGAGGGGATCTAAGACAGAAGTTCATTAAGTCTGTCTGCCATTGGCCTGCACACCTGTTCTGGGCCAACCACCAGCCTCCTCACCTGCCATGACTTTTTGTTTTTTAATTCATTTTAATAAGGCAGGAGGCTGCCCATTCTTGCCCCGATGCCAGGGGGCACTATCTGAAGCTCCGTTCCTCCCCTACGTCAGAGCCCAAGCCTCACAGATAACATCCAGCTGACACACTGCTCCCAGCCTATAGCTGGACTGAGCTTAGCCCTCATTGTCAGGTAGGGCTGTGTGAGTCTTTGGATCCCAAGCCGCTTCAGATGCTTCAGCGTCCAAAGCAGCAGTTCTGGATTGAAGCGGGGTCCCAGAAATGGTATCCGGAGTGGGTGAGGGGCATCAGAAGTGCTTTGGATCCACTTCGGATGCTTTGGACCTGCTTCGGCCATTTTGAGGCAATTAAAAGAGGGAGGGGGAGTGGGGGAGGGATGGAGAGTGGGTGGGGAGGGAGGGGGAAGACTGATGATTTCTCCCTGGCTACCTTTCAAATGGCAGTGTCTGTGGGGTGGGACTTAAAAAAAAAAAAAAAAAGCATAAAAGCCCCTGTTTCCAACCCTTCTGTGCCTTTTGCAGCTCGTTCCCTGTCAGCAACTGTGTGAGAGAAGAATACTGAGACTGAGACCTGCCTTCTCCTTTTTCTTGTTATGAAGGAGGGGCTAGGATTTAGCTTAGCTATTCTATTCAATTATTATTAGTATTACAATTCAATTTATTTCTTTGAATTTATATTTGCTATTTTTTTTGGAAACTTTGCAAAAAAGAAAGTTGTGTTTTCCCAGCCAGTATTATCTAACACTGTTCAGGGAGGCACAGATTGCTTGCACACAAGCACACACATACACAGAGACCCAGTATATAGAAAAAAAAAGTCACAGCAGAACAAGACACACAGATAATATATACACACGAAGACACACAGATAATATTATTCACAGCAGAAGACAGACAATATATTGAGACATGAAGACACACAGAAAATATTATTCACAGAAGAACAAGACACAGATATTCATAGGATACCAAAGCAGACAGATATACAAAAGGATTCTCACACACCTTTTGCAGCACAGGAAAGATCAATATGAAGCGTGCTGGAAAGGCAGGTGTAAGGTCTTTTGGCAGGGGAGGGAGAGAGGGTAAGGAGAGAACTAGAGCTGCATTGTGGACCAGGCCAGCCTCTGGCTTCTTTACTATTCCTTCCATCCAGGACCAACCGCAGGTACTTCCTCAGCCTGACAAAGGGATTTTCAACCCTAAAGCTTCCAAAGATACATTTTTTTAAGTACTCCTTTTTTTCATAATACACATATAGACATAAAAACACAAGATAAGCCATCACACAGCATGAATAACATCGTATGTCCAACACAACACAACATCTTTACTTCTTGCTGTCAATTACTTCATAAAAAGAAAGGCTCTGTGACAGTTCTGTTTGGATACCTTTGATGCTGCTGATGATGCTACTGGTGATAAGCCAGCTAAGTTATTTTACCTGTTGTCACGTAAAGTGGAGGACTGGGCGTGAGGCTGTAGGGGAGGAGGAGGCCTCACTGGGGCACACTGCCATGTTGTGCAGAGGCCCCAGTGCCAGAAAGGGCACACCTTAACACACAGACAATGTCACCCACCCACATGATGAGTTTTGCCTGTCAGCAGCTTGGGGTGCAGGGCCCCGGATGACAGACTCCCCCAGCAAGACGCACACAGCTGGCAGGCTTCATGGACTGTCAGGACCCAGCACTCAGGCCTGCACTAGGACACACACAGCTGGCAGGATTTGTGGCTTCACCAGGGGATAGCATCCCTGCAGTTTTCAGCCCGCTGCGCCTTAACACACACAGGGTCACGCGTCACAAATTTTGCCTGTCAGAAGCTTGGGGTACAGTTTCCCCCAAACTCCTGCACTGAACTTCTTGAAACTTGGCAGGCTTTGTGGCCTCACCAGGGGCTAGCAACCCTGCAAGTTGCACCCAAATCAGAGCTAAAATAATAAAGTTATAGATATTTCATTCATGCCCCATTATAACCTATATCCGGATCTCCGAGGCGGCTCCGAAGCTTCAGCGCCGCTTCGGCCAGATTGAAGCAGCAAACCAATCCAGAGCTCCGGATCGGATCACAGCCATCCGAAGCGGCCGGATCCAAAGCCAGATCAGATTGCTGCCGGCTTGCACAGGCCTATTGTCAGGCTTCAAATACATACACATTCATACCACCCTCCTTTCACTAGGGCCTCACACTCCATCCCCCTCATGCATAAACAACTTGTACCGCCTTGCTCCCTCTTGAAGTGGGCCCCTTCAGCCATAGGCTTTACCTAGCGCACACCTTGGGTGGCAGACATACCATCTTTTAGGCCTCTCTCATGACCCTCACTGGGGTAGTGGCCAGCCAGTTACCCAACCAGGGCCAAGCTTGCCCTGGCCCCTACCAGGGCAACTCAATACACACTCTCACACATACTGGGCTCCCAGACCTTTGGTTTCCCCCTCACTGGGGCTCCACATCCACCACTTCACTGGGGCTGCTCATCTCCACCCCCTCCCTGGGGCCACGGCTTCCCTCCCCAGTGGGGGCTCAAGTGGTCATAGCCATGCCTGACCCCATCTGGTTCTTTACACTCTCCTTGGGCTCAGGTGGCCATAGCCATGCCTGGCCCCCTTGTACCCACAGTATTGTTGAGGCTAGAGGTTAAGGTGCCCCGACCCACCTTTCACCAGGGTGGTAACTGGCCTGGTATTTCCTGGGGGCTACCCGCACCACTGGGAGCCCCACCAGGCTACCCACTCTCAGCAGGGTGCACTTTTAGGTCATGCCCAGGACCAGGAGCCTCCAAACCATCCCCTTTTGCTCCTCCCCTTACTTCCAAGATGTCTCATACAGCCTTTCAGCAAAGCAATATTTCTTCCTGGCCTACCAGCAGCAAACTGCTCTGTTTATATAGGTGGCCGGACTTCTAAAATGGCCAGCATAATCAAGTACCTTCTGGATGTTTGGCTCAGCCCTTAAAATGGCAGGCACCAGCAGTGCCCTGCCACAAAACCAATATAACCTAAATCAGTTAAGTCTGTTACTGCATCCACCCAGGTTTATCTTAAACCTGTTTGGGCCATTTTGAAAGCAGTTTGTGTGCACTGAACTTCTGTTGTGCTACAAATTTGAACCAGTTTCCAATCGTTTTTGCCATTTATGTGTAACTTCTGTCCCTAGCCTCTATGCTTAAAGTTAAATTCTGATCTCACATGTGCCAGATGTGACTCTAATGAAATCAGTTATACTATAATGGATTTTCACCAGTTTTGGAACTGAAGAGAGTCTTATTATTTTGGGACAGCTTCCTAGGTAGTATGGGCTATATTTTAATTGCATCTTCTTCGTGGCTATTTTTTGGCTTTCAAGCCTTAAGTATTCTACCAGATCTGATGTTTTATTCATGTTAAAGCTGACTGTTTTAATTTAACTGTTAAAATTAATTTAACTGTTAAAAGCAGAGAAGCAGCTATCCCCAGGTAAACCACAAAACACATTTGTTGCTGGCAATTGTAATAGCATCCTTACATTAAAATACTAGATTTTCTTACCGTTCTATAAAATAGCTTTTACATGAGGCACTCCATTGAACACTAGGCCTAAGTGTTTTAATGAAGTAACCCCTTCTGCACATTTTCAGGAGATCATTGACACTGGGAGAGCCATTAGTCATTCAAATTTGGCAATAAATCTGCCTGTATATCTGCTATTTTTGTTCTCTTTCCTGTGCTTTCATATTTCATTGAGTTTGTCAGAAAACATAGCTATGCACATTCATTTCATAGTATAATCTCTTGTGGGATCTCTTTAAACAGCCCTGCAGCAGGCCACCTCCAGATTTCACTGGCAAACTAAGAGAAATTAAATAACCACATGAGAATTATCAGTGAGGGTGTTTGGAGCTCAGACAGGTGAGCCCAGAGCCGGCGCAGGGCCCAGGCTCACAGCAGGGGTGGGTTACAAGCTGGTGCTGTGGGGGGGGAAAATTGGCCCCTCCCCCACCCTGTGGCCAGTGTCCCACACTGCAGCCATTTGCAGCCCATGTGGGGCTGCCTGTGCCTGCTCAGGAGAGCCCCACATGGGCTGCAAGCGGCTGCAGCACGAAGCGTGGGCCATGGAGCAAGGGAGGGGCTGCTTTTCCCTATGCTCAGCACCAGCTTATTCCCTGCCAGTGAGCAGGGGTTCAGGGCTGCATGCTGCCCCCCGCCTGTAACACAGGACTGGGAGGGCACTGGGAGGCAGTGGCTGTGGGAGCCAGTAGGAACACAGGGCCCACACCAGTGTCCTGGGGCCAGAGCCAGCAGGGCCCAGAGCAGGGCAGCAGGAGTACTGGGGTCCCAGCCAGCAGGGGCTCTATGGAGCTGGGCCAGCTCCCCCCTCTCCCTGCTGGTGAAGCCCAGTCCAGCTCCACAGGCACCTCCCAGCCTGCACCCTACTTTGGGCCCCACCGGTACTGGCCCAAGACATTGGTTCCAAGACATTGGGACATTGGTCCCAAGGTGGTGACCAGGGGGTAGGGCACCTGTCAAGGGGCAGGGCTACCCATGCGGCCCTTGACAGCTTGCCAAAACTAAGTAAGCAGCCCTGTGCCCAAAATAACTGTCCGCCCCTGCTGTAGCCAGTAGGGCAAATAATACTCCGGCATGCATCAATCGATGCATCTCCAGCAAAACCAAGGAGGTGATTCTTCCACTCTTCTCAGAACTGGTGAGATCGCAGCTGGAGTACTGTATCCAGTTCTGGGCAACAAGGACATGGACACGTTTGAGAGAGTCCAAAGAAGAGCCACCCATATGATCAGAGCGTTACACGACAAGCCATACGAGGAAAGGCTGAGGGATCTGGGACTCTTCATCCTGAATAAAAGAAGGCTGAGAGAGAACCTGGTAGCAGCTTACCACTGCACTAGGGGAGTACATCAAGGGCTCAGTGAGCAACTGGTCACCAGGGCACCTGAGGGGATAACCAGGAGTAACGGTCACAAACTCCTGGAAGACCGATTCAGACTCAACATTAGGAAAAACTTTTTCACAGCGTGTCCAAACTGTGGAATAAGCTCCCTCCAGAGGTGCTGCAATCACCTACCCTGGAAATCTTGAAAAGGAGATTAGACAGTCACCTTGCTGGGGTCACCTGACCCCCAGTTGCCTTTCCTGCCTAGTGCAGGGGGCTGGACCTGATGATCTTCCAAGATCACTTCTAGCCTTACAATCTATGAATCTATGAATTTGTGTCTGAGTTAATGTTCAGCATTGGCAATGACAAAGCAAAAGACTGGCTGGTAGAAAACAAGAGAGCTGAGTGGGAGGTAGTCATGCCTTTCTGGCACTGCTTTACTTTTCCCCAGGCAACAGTGAGGATGGCAAATACAACTGAATGATCATTTAAGGATTTTCCAAACATTTTATTATGCTGAAGATGATGCGTTTCACAATTATTTGAATTAATCAGTTTAATCTGTTTAACTGCTCACAAAAAGCACACAATGTAACAGTTTTAAACATGGTGATACCTTTTATGAAAATATGGCCTCAATCTTCTATAGCCTTTTAATAATTATATAATTGAATTAAATGACACAGACTCTTCACAGACAACATCATGAAGTGTGAAGTTTTTAGATGATGTGACATAAAATGAGCCCTGGTGCATTTATAGCCCTTTAAATGGCAGACATACAGTTGTGTATGTAGCCTAAGTAACTCAGATATATATACTCCCTTTCTCCAACTGAAAAGAATTGTTAGCTGGCAGGTGTGCTGTGGGGGAACTGTAGACCGCTCAGTTTCCCTCCATCCCTATAGAACCAGGCCAGGACAGTCAGGGGACTTAACTATATACAAATTCATTTACATTAACTTATCACAAGGAAATAAACATGTATATAAACATATGTACAATATATATATTTATAGGATATCTAAACAAATAACATAATACCCTCTGGGTAAATGCTATAAAACCTTACACCAGTGCTCCAGATACTGGTAAGTATCTGATCTGAAACAGATAAACCCCAAAATAAACATAAGTAGCCAACAGATAAACTATTGCTAAGTATGGGTGAATAATAAATAAGCCACAGATAGATACAAATAAACAACAGGTGAAATAATAGCAACAGGGGGTCCCAGCAGAGCCCTAGGACTCTACTCATCTACTCATTTACAAACATGAGAGTTTACAAAATATAAGGCATGATATCACACCACTTATGGTGCAAGAGCCCCAAAGATAAACTTAATCCCAAGGGGAAATCCCAATGCCCTTGGGCTTTTCCCAAGATCTACAAGGAAGCTGGTAACTTTAGGGGGGCCCTCCCAGTGGGACCTCCACTTTCAGGATCCCTTAACTAACCAGGGGGGGACTCCCCTCCCCTGTGGAAATCCTCTTTTCCCTGCAACTCATGACTCCCAGGCCTGGAAGGTCATCCTCGTCCTCTGCACCAAGCTGCTCTCTCGCCTGCAGTGGACTTCAGGGGGGCTGGGCGTTGCTGTCCCCTGGAATAGGGCTCCTCTATGCAGGGCTTCTGGGGCCTCTGGCTCAGCCCTGTCTGCTGGCTCAGTAGCCCGAGCACCGTCTGGTTCCCTGGACTCAACCTTTTGCTATGGGTTGGAGGCCAGGGCAGCCTCATGCAGCACCAGACTCAGTCCGCTCCTGGACCCTCTGTGCAGTGCCTTGTGCACTGAGCCCCCAGCCTCATTCTGGGGGTTGAGGACCTGAGCCACCCAAGCGCTCCAAAGGTCCTACTCCATGCACCGGCCTGTGTACCGTGTCTCTGGCCACATGCCAGAGGTTGCAGACCTGAGCTGCCTCACGCAGCTCCCAGGGTCTGAACATCATGTTCCCCTCATGCTGGGCATGCAGCTCCTTATATGCTCTCTAGGGCTGTGCCCCTGAAGTCTTCTGGACCTGAGTGTTGCAGTCTTCAATCAGGTCTGAGGGGGCGGGGGCAGCTCCTCTCCCCCTTCCCTCAGAAAAGGGGTGTGACTTAACCCCTCTTGCTGCCTCTTGATTGGTGGATGGGCTCCACCAATCAAAACAGCAAGATTTCAAGCCTGGGACTCAACCCAAGCTCCAAAAGGCTAGCCTGCTACATGTATATTAAGCAGCTACCCATTCCCTTGGGCCTGGCACTCCAGCAATAAAATGAGCTTAAAAGATCTGACTGGAACCATCACACACATAACTGCATCACATAATATACTTCCAATTATTTTCTGGGATAGGGACAAGAGAAAACAGAATATAAAGTCAGCAAGGAAGACAATAAATCTGGCTCTGCAATCCCACCTTTTAGGAAGGAAGTCAGCTTTTTAAGTACACACAGTAACATTTTCAAAATACTTAAATGACTAAATAGCTTAAGCAATTTTCAGAAGCATCTCAGCATCACTAATTGTCAAAGTGCTTTTGAAAATGTTACCTTCATTCACACACATATACAAGCTGTAAAGTGCATTGAAGAAGAGCCATTTTGGTTAGGGAATGGAAACTACTTTATGTGATTTAAATAACTATTCAGATAAACAACTAGTGAATTCCAAACATACAGTGCCGGAAAGGATATTTCTGTTTCTCCAAAGGTTCAACAAGGCTCATTAAAAATGTTCAGTGAACAACTGTGAACAATGAACAATTCTGGGAAAATCCTTACTGGTTCATGGACAGTTCACAAACAGGAAAAGAAACCAAATGTATAATAGATGGTTCTCCAGCTTTTTATTCAGATGTTTATGTTGACTTGGGTAACGTAGAAAATTCAAAAGGGATTTTGTAAGAGGCATAAGGGCAATCTCAAAACATAATGACAATTTACTGCCTCCCATAAGGATGGATTGATCAAGAAAAGTGAGCTGGAGTAAGGGATGTTCATGATTTATTTGTAACACTCCTGCTTTTTCCAGTGTTCAGTGCGTTGGAGTTTTCATTGAGATAAAAAATGTCAACAACAATCTGTATAAAGTCTCTTTCAGTTGGTTGGGATGGCCAGCCAGGAAAGGAAAAAGTATTCCCATGATTATTCCCCCATTTATGACATCCGGTAAATTCGGATTGTAAATTTATAGTGTTTCATCCAGCAAAGAATGTCAATTTTCTTGAATGTTCACATCCTATTTACAGTTCCTGCTTTGTCAGTGACATCATTTGCATAGTTTATCCAAAGAGCTCCTGCTTAGATTCAAAGTAGAGCTTATCCAGCATTTTTGATAGAAAAATTTTCCATGTGAAAATGCTTGTTTTATTAAAATCAAGATTTTCACAGGAGCATATCATTTTCCATTAATTTTTCAGTGCAGGTCTTCTCCACACCTAAGGGTGTTCAGTTGGCTCTCAGCAGCTTTTGCTGAGGTTATCTTTGTTCATATACTTTACCTATGTCTTTTCATGGTGTTTCCTGTTTTAGTATATGATATTCATGTGATTGAAATGGGAGTGAAATTGCCCAGTGCACCCATAAAGCACAGTTTTATAAACAGGAAGGCTTCTTGAACAGAATAAATGAGAAGCAGACAAAGAGAGGAGTCTAGAGAAAGAAACAATTGGGCTGAGAAGCTTCAGAGTGTATGTGTAGATATATATGTGGGTGTGGGTGTGTATATGTATACACACAAACATGCACACACACACAGAGCTAGGGACAGAAATTACACATAAACCAGTATAAGTGATCTGAAACCAGTTCAGATCTGTAACACAACAGAAGTTCAGTGCACATAACTGCTTTCAAAATGGCCAAAACCAGTTTAAGAGAAACATGTATGAATGTAGTATCAGATTTAACTAATTTAAGTTAAATCAGTTTATTGAACTTCCGTCCCAAATCCCCTCCAAATTCAAGTTAACTCACAGTTCCCCAGCATCCAGCATCCCAGGATACTTTGCACCTTCCCCACAAATCTCCCTCCCTCAGAGGGTGGGTGGAATAGCTTTGGCCCAAGCTGTCTACTCCAGCCCAGCAGACAGCCATGTTCTAGTGCCCCCCAGCTTCTGGCCTGGGCCACTGCTGGCATGTGGCTACATTTCCATAATCAAAAATTAATGTCTGTTCACTCACTTATCAGTTCAATCTACACAGCTTAGACTAAACTGTGAAGACTGAATCAATTCAGTCATGGGCTTTTTGACTCTCTGTACTTAGCCTAGAAGCCTATATGTATATATAGAGAGAGAGAGAGAGAGAGAGAGAGATAGGCACTGGCCTCAGCTCCTCCACCCCCTGTTTGGTCCTCGGCACATCCTTGTCTGAACTTGGGTGTTCGCTGACTTGGGAATCCAGGCACTCTGAAGAGAAATATGTTAGAATTCTATTGTCAGGAATCTTGAAGTGCCTTGCTCAGGTTCTTGGCCTGAAGATGCTGTTGTGCCTATCAAAAAATCTAGAACAGGCACTCAGATCTATGTAAGTCACCATTATACATATGCAATGAATATGATGCTGGTATGCAATCCATGCATGGGATTCATGGATGTTGTGGTGAAATACTACAATGCTTATGTCTGGTTCCAGTGTGGTTTCTATAGCCAGTTAAATACTTAATAAATAAGGTTCCTCCATGTTGCTGTCCATTCCCCACAGGGTTAGGTCAGTGTTCTCTAGATGGTACATTTGCCATACACATAGCATAATCTGTAGAGGGTTTTACATATATGCTCAAAGAATTTAAACATCTCTAGGACATAGAACAAAGGCTCTGCCCTGGAAATGACATTGTAAAGTGTTTTTGGATGTCCTCAGGGATGGAGCTAAGACATCTGAAAGAATGTCTTGTGGCTGGGGTCTGACATTGTGTTGAGTCTGTAAAAAGGGGAAATACTCATATCTAGTGAGTATGCCACTGACTACAGAGATCTCATATACCTATATGGGTCAGTCTGAATTGCCTCCTGGGCCTGGGTGTGAATGGTTAGGCAAGGCAATACCTAAGATGAAACACCACTTGAACCAGTTTAAAACTAGCCCTTGGGTACTTAGGAAAGGGAATCCATTTGCCTTACAGTGAGACTTAAGATCCTAAGAGGCCAAATTCTATCTTACATTAACTTGAGATTTCCAGCCCCTTCACACAGAGGCTTTTCTGCCTTTTGCATTTAATATTATTTGGAAAAAATTAATAAACAGCAGTGAAATAATTTTTGCCTGTAGGCAGTAGGAGCAGGGAGTAGGAGTTCTGGTATTCCCTCCCACCTAGGACATTGTCCCTTGCACTGCACTGCATTTTCAGGAACTTAAGCTGTTACACACCTGCCTGGGTGATCCTGTTCTCCACAAAGCATACACAGCATAGTGGAGCCTTTAGAGCATGCTAGGAAGGGAAGCATGGAGTGAGCATTGCTAAGCAGGTAATTATAGAACCTGAAATCTGTGTAAAGTGCCAAAAATGAAGCTACATTTGAACTAATAAATAGTACTCATGTGCATGAAGGTAAAAAAAGATTTGGCTTTAACTATCTAATGGCGTGTCTACGCATCGCCGTATGGCAATGTTGCTACAGCACCATGCTTGAGTACTACCTCCTTTAGGAAGTACTCAAGCATGGCGCAGTACAAGTGGTTACTGCATCATGCACATGGTGCACGGGTAGATTTCACAGCTACGTCGCCATAGCAGCGTGCTATATCGGGGCAGCATGCCATTACAGTGACATAGCCGGGGATCACATGTATACCCGCATGTAGCTATGTTGCCATAGGACAATGTGTAGCTGTGCCCTAAATCACTTTTGAAAAGGGATTTAAGTTTATAAGTTACATAAGTACTTTAGAAAGTCTATCTATTGCAATTCTATCTATTGCAAAGGTAGGCTAGAAAAGCTTCTTTCCAATGTCTTCTTTCCTGGCTTTAAACTAATAATTGTGTTGGAACGTTCACACTATGTTAACCGGACTTAAACTGAAAGATTATGAAGTTTGGAAAATAGCCATTGTCCCAGCTGCCTGCAGAGGGTTCAGGATTGAGAGTATGGTCGGGGGTAGAAAGGTAAGAAAGATTTATTGACTTAACAAAAACACAACTACACGTAGTAACAAAACAAACAATGACAGACAAAAGCAATTCACGTCGGCAACTTATCGACAGTCCCCTCTGATGCCTGATACACAACAAGCTTCTCTTTCCACAAAGTTCAGCGAAGTCAGGCGTCCCTGAATGACACTGTCTGAAGGAGTACCGGGAAGGACCTTGGAATGCAGTCCTTGGGCTCCTCGAGGTCCACGGGCCCACTGATCCAGGCAACAGCTAACTAATCCTTTTTACAGTGCTGTATCTTTCTTCTGAATGGTTTCCAGATATTCCAGCCAATTTAAAGCTTCTGAATGATACTGATAACGAATGACCACTCAGATTCCTTTTACTTCAACTGTCCTTAGACTGACCAATTAGCAGTACAAGCCTTGCATTCCTTTGATAAGGTAATTTTAACTATGCCACAGGGCCTTATGACTTCAAGGCTTTGCTAAGTTTACTAGGCTTTACTTTATACAAGGCCTCACTACATCTTAGACTTTAATTAGGCTTTTAGCAACAACATATAGCTTAATATCTAAACAAATATAGAAAAACACTTGGTCTAATCTCCATAGGGCCTTCAGCAAGCACCTGTATCACACAGACATAATTTCAGCTGCCACAGCCATAATTCCTAAAGAACTACATCAATTGGGTGTAGCTGTCAGTGAGACGAGACTTTCATAAACTGGATCACTAGATGAAGTAAACTACCACTTCTGCTGGTCTGGGAAACCTGACAAAGAACCAAGGATACACAATGTCAGGTTTGCTGTTAAGAAGTCTGTCCTCAGTGCATGTACCCCTCCAGTATCTATCAATGAGAGGATCATGTGGCTGGATGTGAACATGAACTCAGGAACCCTGACTCCTCTGTCCATCTACGAACCAATGCTTAACTACTCCAAACAGCAAAAAGATGAGTTCTATTCCCAACGGGAACAAATAATCAAGAATGTCCCCACAAATAACACTCACTATTCTTGGTGATTTCAGTGCCCATGTGGGTAAGGACTAGGTGCACTGGGGACACATCATTGGCCAACACGGCACAGGTAACCTCAACAAAAAATGGCCAGCCTGTCCATAAGCTTTGTCTCTTATGAGCTGATAGTCTCAAACACCTATTTGCTGACAGCAGCCGCAGCAAGGTCACATGGAAGCACCCGCACTCAGGACACTGTCATCATCTTGACCTCATCCTGATATCTCACAGAAACATTCATGATATAATGCATGCTTGATCAGTGCATAGCACTGATTCCAACACTGACCATGTCCTTGTCAGGACCAAGCTCCAATTACACCCTAAAAAGATCCATCATGTGAAGCCAAAAGGTAAACCTCACCTCAATATCACTAACGTGAAGGACTCTGACACTTGTGTAAAGTTTCAATGTGTGCTTGAACATGTTTCTGAAAATGATAGATTTGATTCCCCTGATTCTGACACCTCGTGAGAAAATTTAAAGAACAAGACACTGGCAACTGCCAAGAATGTCTTTGGAACAACCAAGTAAAAACGACCTGACTGGTTTGCAGTATCTGAATATCTGCTGCTCTCACTCATAAAAAAGAAAAGGCAAGCTTACCTAACTCTACTTCAACAACCAACTAAGTCCAGAATCTCAAGTTCAAAGAAGCTAAGGCTGTGGTCCAGAAAGCCACTAGAGAATGTGCCCAGCAGTATTAGCAAGACCTGTGCAAATGATTCAGATCATCTTTGAAAGAGGGGGTCTTTATAGTACCAATGATGGAATTAAAAAGGCACTTGATCCAACACGTTAAAAAAATGAAAACCTGAAAGCATAAGATGGTACCATCCTGACTGAGAGGCAAGAACAACTTGACCATTGGACTGAGCATTACAAAAAACTCTAGTCAAAAGATGCCATTGTCTACGATACTGCCTTAGCTGCCATTCCCCAGCTTTCAAGAAAGCAGGAGCTGGACCATATACCAACTCTTGAAGATGTAGAGAAAGCTATCAAAGAGATTGTGCCTGGAAAAGCAGCAGGCAATGATGAGATACCTCCAGAGCTCATAAAGGCAGCGGGGAGAAAGCTTGCAAGCAACATCCACACACTTATCTGCACCTGCTGAAAAGAACGCCATATACCCCAGGATCTGAAAAATGGAAAGATAATTCCTGTATACAAAAATAAAGGGGACAGAGCAGACTGCAACAACTACCAAGGGATATCTCTTCTCAGCATGGTCAGCAAGATGCTTGCAAGAGTCCTGCTGAAAAGACTCCAAGTCCTTGCTGAGAGCCAGTGTGATTTCAGAGCTGGATGCTCCATAACTGATATGTCCTTCACACTGCATTTGCTGCAGGAAAAAAAAAGCCATGAACAACAAGCACCTCTCTATGTAGCATTCACTGACCTACAAAAGGCCTTCGACATGGTTAGTAGAAATGGCATCTACAAGATCCTGTCAAAAATTGGCTATACATGAAAGGTGGTTTCCCTATTCAAGAACTTCCTTAAAGAAATCAGAGCAACCATCCAGTATGAAAATGAAAATTAGTGGCATGAAGCAAAGCTGCATTTCAGTGCCTATTGGCTTTGGCATCTTCTTCTCTATCCCTCTTAAGCACACTTTTGGAAATGATCAACTTGGCATGCGGATTTAATCAAGGATGGATGGTAGCTTGTTCAACATCAGAGGATTTGAGAGCAAAAGACATCTCACCCTACTCACTGTTTGGGATCTGCTCTTCGCAGATGATGCTGCATTCGTCTATAACTCACCTGATGAATTGCAGATCATGATGAACAAGTTCTCTGATGCATGCATCAAATTTGGCATGGCATTCAGTATCAAGAAAACAGTTGTCATGTCACAGGGCACCAACATCCCACCCAAAATCT
Source organism: Alligator mississippiensis (assembly GCF_030867095.1). Lineage (NCBI taxonomy): Eukaryota > Metazoa > Chordata > Crocodylia > Alligatoridae > Alligator > Alligator mississippiensis. The sequence continues at coordinate 165,174,853 of NC_081824.1, forward strand.
ATAATGAAGCTCTGGACAGCATAGACCACTTCTACTATCTTGGCTCAACTTTTACCAGCTCACTTAGCCTTGATAGAGAACTTGATGTGAAAATCAGCAAAGCCTTTGTCACCTGTGGCAAACTTGTCTCAAATGTCTGGAACAGCAAGCTCCTAACCCTGAACACAAAGGTGTCCTTCTATCAGGCTTGCATCCTCAGTACACTCCTTTATGGCTGTGAAACCTGGATTACATACTCTAAACAGGAGTAGAGATTGAGGAGGTCAACCTTTGCTGCCTCAGAAAAATCCTTGGAGTCACTTGGGACCAACGGATCACCAACAATAAGATCCTTGAGAGGACTGTCCTACAGTCTGTGCAGGTAGGTCTCATTCCACTGGCATCCCAGGGGCCCCTCACTGGACAGCCTGCAAGCTGCAACCAGTGCTCATCTGCTCTGGGCAAGCACTGGCCCAGCCCTACCCTTCTCAGGGAGAGGAGACAGAAAAGGCTCTGTCTCCTCCCTGTGCAGCTGAGTGTAAAGGGCTTGCTGGCTTGAGTTTTGCAGGGGGACAGGCTGGGTCCATGTTGCAGGGGGGCTCCATCCCTCTTCCCCCCCACCCTTCACCCCAGCCTCCTGATGGCTGCAGTTTGGAGCCATATGCATTTTTTGCTGCACTGAGAACTGGGGACAAGCGAGTGGAAGAGGGAACAGAGCCCCCCTGCTACGTGGGCCCAGCCTGGCCCCTCTCAAGACCTGAGCCAGCAAGCTGGGGGCAGGCCACATGGCAGCGAGGTTCCATTCCCCCCACCCATCCCAGCCTCCTGATGGCAGGACTGGGAAGAGGGGCCACCCTGGCCAATCAGGGGTGACTGGCTGTTCAACTGGGTTTGGCATTCTCCAGCAACCTCCTGGGAGGCATGTGGGAGTGCCCCTAGCCTGCTAGCCTCAGCCAGTGCAGGCAAGCTCTGAACCTTCCCCCCACACTGAACAGTGAACATCTGTTCTGTTTGCTCCTGACCTAATCTAGAACTCATTGAGTTAAACATGATACTTAAAGCACTTCCATCTTGGGCTTTTTGAATATCTATACTTAGCCTAGATCTTCTTTCCAATTAAATGTGTTATCTTTCAGATAAATCAGACTTAATTCGCACAATACATAAAGGAGAGACATATTGATGCAGTGAGCATGTAGCTGATTTTCAATTTGGACTTGCTTAGACGAAGCTTCTATAAAACCTTTTTCTTCAAATACAAACATGAACCATCTCCTTTCATACAATGATGCCCCTGACGAGAACTTCCTCTGGATGTTTTGCTAGAGTTTTCATGTGTTGATTCGTCTGTTTTTGACAGCTCACGTTGCACTGCTGCCAAAGCTTATTGGTGATTTCATCCCACATTGTGGAACAGATCTCCATTTTCCATCTAAGTATTTACCCATAACACATGTTTCTCCCTGCTTGTGTTATGAGTCATAGAATTATATCTGTTAGGTATAGTCATACTGATCTGTTAGTGAGGGAGCTACTGTACCAGAAATGTACTAATTTTTTTAAGTGACTGACAGATATTTCTGTTCAACTGGGAAAATACTTTAAAATTCATAAGCAGGAAGATATATTTTAGATACCAATATAATACCAGAGTAAATCCTTTAACTTCGGTAGAGTGACTGAGTTATAAATGGATCCTACAGAATTATAATGGCTGCTGATACCAAGTGCAGGGTTTACCCCATCGATGGGCAATTATTTCAGTTGGAGGGTGGCTTAACAAGTTATAGTAGCTATTGAGGGCCACATGGGTAACCCCACCCCTTGACTGTTGCCCTGCCCCCTGGTCACTATATTGGGACAAGAAGTTCTGCCCCCTAATCCCTGACATTTGCCACTGGACATCCCTCCCCTTCTCCTCCCCCCACCCCCCCCCCAAAAAAAATACTCCTTTTGGGAGAAGGTTGACATCTTGGAACCAGAAAAAAACAAATCATACACTAAAAGTCAAACACCTACTATAACATATTTTAATATTATTACAAAAAATATTTGTCATGATTTGTATTTGCATACTGTATATATAGGGGATTGCATAAATAAAGTCTTATATTGTATATTGTAAAGTCTTATTATTGTATATTGTGGGGGGATATGGTTGAGGTGTGGGTGTGTGTATGGTGTGGTATGGGGTGGGGGTGTGTATGGTAGGATGTGGGGTGTATGTATGGTGAGGTGTGGGGAGGTCTGTGTGTGTATGGTGATGTGTGGGTGTGTATGTATGGTGGGGTGTGGGGGTTGTATATTTGGATGTAGTGGGGTGTATGGTGGGGTGTGGGAGGTGTGTATGATGGGGTTGGGGTGTGTGTGTATGGGGGTTTGTGAGGGGGTGTGGCTGTGTTGGGGGCATAGGGTATATTGTGGAGAGTGTATATGTGGAGGGTTTGTGGGGGATGGGTGTGTGCGTGAGGTGTGAGGGAGGGTGGGGGAAATGTGGGGACCCTCCACACACTCCCCCACATGGTGTGCAGCTCCAGCTGCCCCCATGCAGGTGCTTGTGTCCAGGGGTGTGTGTCTTCAGCCAGTGCTGTGCATGGGGGCAAGGAGCACAGCCTGGCCAGCCCACCTCTAGTGCAGGGCCTCCTCACAGTGCACTTGCTGCTCCTGCACTCTCATGGCACCAGGGGAAGCCCACACTGGAGCTGGCTGCCTTCCCTGCCCCCTGCCACACAGGTTCTGAGACTCCGTGGGGAAGTAAGGGCTGGGGCTCCCCTCCACTTCCTATGGAGTCCTGGGGCAGGAAATGCAGCCAGCTACAGGGCTGTATAGAGGCGAGCTGAGCAGGCTGCGTTCCTTGCCTCGATATGCATCCAACCTGGCCCATCTGTATGTGGGGGAGTGTATGGGCAGTGCCCACACCCTCCCCAACCCTCCCTCATACCCACACCCTGACCAGCCAAGTTCCATACTCCTACTCTCCCCATGGGCATGGGCTCCACAATGCCTCCAGCTCCAGTCCCATGCTCCATGCCCCACCCAGCTGCATCTCCCCCCACCCCCACCACTTCCCTACCTGCTGCCCAGAAGCTGCTCCTGGCTGGGCTGGGCCCTTTTGCCCACAAGGGTAGGAGTGAAGTGCAATAGGTTATGTTGGAGGGGTGCATATCTTGGCACCTTACTCCCACCCTCATGGGTGGAAGGGCTGAGCAGGATTCAGGTTGTTGGTGGGTGCCCACAGGCTGGATGAAAGTGCCTGGCAGGCCAGATCCAGCCCATGACCTTAATTTTGCCCACCCTTGGTTTACCCCCTTTGATTTTAACAAAGCCTTATCTCTGACTCTTCTAGCTTGCCAACAAATGTTTGTCTTTTCTGCTGCTGGTACAGGTCATCCTAACAGCAGGGTAAATTACCTGTGGCAGAGCTCCATGCTAATGCAGCTTTCCTGTATCCCAAACTAGTTTGAGAATCTCTGGACAATAGTACATTGAGCCATGTAGACATCACCTTCTTCTGTCAGAATCGCTAAGTAGATTAATAGATTTTAAGGCTAAAAGAAACTATTATGATCATCCAGTAGCTTTCATATATTTGGAAAAGAAAATCTAAACAGAATTGTATGAAACTGGAACAGAACTGTGTTACAGCAGCTGTGTTACATTCTCATTCCTCAGAAAGGCAGTATTGAACAGAAATGTCAAATCAGTGGTTTGTTTTCCTGAGATAACAAGAGACAACTATGAGGAGTCTGTCTCCCCACATAACCTCCACACAGCCTTTATCAGTTGCCTATGGTACAGTGCCGGTACAAAGTTCTGCTCACCTGAGCCATTCACGAACCTCAGGAATAGGTTCCAAGTCCCTGAAAGTTCTGAAATTTCCATGGGACCGTGGAGAATAGAGAACACCAACTCCTGACCTTCAGAAATGATCAAGTAGCAAATCTGTTGTGGAAACACACTGTATACCTTCTCTCTGTTCTCTCTCCCTTTTTTTTTCTTTTTTTTCAGTTAGCTCAGGAATAGGGTCTACAATAGCTAACAAAAACATCTTCAAAATATACCGTGTGCCATATTCTAAACTCTTGTTGAAGCTGTTGCCTTTTGTGGAACAAGAGTTCAATGAAACCAGGCTCACAGAGCCAACTGGAAGACTAATGTTCCCACTTGCTGGTCTTAGCACGACATTCCTAGCATCCAGATATCTAACCATTTCTATGGATATAATTACAATCCAATCCCAAAGAACTGGTAGTTCCTTTTTTTCCCCCTGAGAAGTTTGAAATGTATAATATAGTATATGGCAAAAGGCCACAACTAAAGTCTAGTGCCAAGGCTCTTTCACTGTGAATGGCCTGTCACAAGCCAACAGCCATATCAGACTAAAGACTATCAGCTTAGGTGTCACAATTGATCTCTGAAAGAAAAACACTCTCTCAGATACAATGGTTTACATCTTCAAATGTGACCACTAATTCATGACATCTCCACCCTGAAGTGTACAGAAGTAAAACAACTTAAAGAGCTTAAGAGAATGAGTGCTCAAAATCGTCTTTAAAAATCAAACACTTTTAAGGTGTCACGTTGGGCATCCAAAAATGGAGGCATTCATACTCATTAGCCTTTTTCTTTTTTTGAAAACTTAGGCTACAGAATCCACAGAGGGTCATGTAGTTTAAAACAAACCCCTTTTTACATTGCACTGGGAGGGGACCTGGAATCCACTGAAGACCATGGACCACTGCAGTAATGTTCTTTATGTTAGAAACAGCACAGATGCAGAGCAGCACCAGGTCTGGAAATCAAGCAGCTTCTCAGTAGAAATAGGAGAAAATATCAGCAGGTCAAAGTCAGCAGCAAACTCTTTTTTTGTACTAGGTGCTCACTTAAAATATCTGCTGCCATGCCACAGTGTCTGTGGGAAGCTGTGAAAATGGATTAATCTTTCTATGCAAACTCATCAGAATACTACTGAAAATCAGGTATCATCTCACGCTTTACCCTACATCACAGTTCCTAGCAGAGATCTATGCTAATTAATTAGTTTAATTTTGAGTGCTTAGATGAAGTTCAAAACTGCCATTCACACCCAGTCCTTTTTTACTGAATTTCTTTAAAGATTGGCTTTTGCAGGTGAAAAAGCATGTGGATGTTTGTTCCCATGGAGACAAGGAGGTGTCAATAGACAGTATGATGTGTGAACTACAGTACATGACACTTCCTCATCTCCCTGGTAACAGATGAGGATCCATGACAGCCCTCACCTCCAGTGTTTGTGGACAAAGGACTTGAGTGTTCAGAATTATTTGTCTATTTGTGAGCAGAGCTGAATGCAGGCAAACACCTAAATCAATACTCATCTGCTACCGGTTCTTCTCAGGGAAAACCAGAAACTGCTCTCGGCCATAGGGATATAAGGTATAATACACACTTGCAGCATAATGATAACATTTCCATGTACTAAAATGAAATTATCTAACTATAAAATGTAAATGTACTATCTTCTGTAAGAGAGAAAAGAAAAAACAGATACAAAACATAAGCAAATCCTGTTATATAGAACTTTGTAAAATTAACACTTTGTAAATCATATATACCATACTTTTGTATTTATCTTGGCAACACACTGTACCATGTACTGTTCTGGTAAATATAAATTAGAATGTACACATTTTTAGCTATAAAATATACCATTGTCATTCAAGTTCTTTCATTTGTTGTAAAAAATATTCTTTTGAAATTTAAACCCTGATCCTGCAAATATTTAAGTACATAAAAACTTTTCAATGTCAGTCAACTTAAATTGTCTTTGTCCCCTGAGTGAAATTATTATCATGCTTTCAGGATCAAGAGTTTATTCTTGCTTTCTGTTCCTAAATAGTGTCCAAAATGATCCCAATTTCTGCAGATGTACTGGCTATTCAGAAATATTCCCTGAATTGTTTGTACACAGCATTTCTCCTCTGGGTTGTTGTTCTTAATCCACTTGGACTTCATTAATGGAAATGTCAGTGACCTATCTAAATTATATTGTTTTTGCTCTTTCCTCACTAGCTACCTGTTAGGTTTGTTTTAAACTACAGAATGCCAAACCTGAGGAAGGGTATCTTGTGCCCAAGAGCTTGTCTAAAATCTCTCCCAACTGCAGCTGCTCCAATAAAAAAAGATAATCCCCCCCCAAAATCCTTGCCTCTTCGAACCCTTCTATTATGAACTGATGGACAAAATAATTATGCATGTTAAAATCTTTTAAAATTCAAGCTTCACCAAAAATGTCACAAATACCTAAAAACTGTTCATATATTCACCAACAAGGAATAATATGGCCCCCACATATGACAGTGAACAGGACTTGGTATTTTTACAGATTGGCAATGTTTTGAATGAGAATCAATCAGCTCTAATTACCATTATTTGTACCTGATGTCCTGCAAATTTAAAAAAAAATCTTTAATACTAAAATATCTGCATCGTGTAAAAATATATTTTGAATGCCTTCTTCTTCAGCAAAAATATATGTTAGGAAAGTGTGACAGGCGCTGGGCATGCCTGCCACTTTCACAAGAGAGAAGGATCTGGAAGGAGCTGAGTCAGCAGGCAGAGGGACACCGGACCAGAAAGGGGCAGGGCTTAACACTGAGATAAACCCAGGGCCAGAGCTGGAATGAGCAGTCCCACCCAGACAGCTAAAGAGACAGATGCCTGAGGCACAGAGTGGCCAGGTGACAGATTTAATGGATGTGACATAAAGACATGACCTGACATGACATGACATGACCTGAGCTATAGTGATGCCCCTGGGGAAAGACACTTATTGGATGGGACATAGAGCAGTAGCGGTAACATCTATGAGGCGTGGTGTGGCAGGGCACTGTTGGTGCCTGCTACTTTAAGGGCTGAGCCAAAAGCCAGCAGGTGCTTGATCGCAGCGGCCATTTTAGATCTCTGACTGCTTATAAAAACAGAGCAGTTCGCTGCCTGGCAGGCCAGGCAGAAACATTGCCTGGCTGAAAGGCTGTATGAGACATCTTGGAGATAAGGGCAGGAGCAAAAGGGGATGGTTTGGAGGCTCCTGGTCCTGGGAATGACCTAAAATTGCACCCTGCCAGGAGCGGGTGGCCTGGTGGGGCTCTCAGTGGTGCGGGAGCCCCCAGGAAATACCAGGCCAGTTACCACCCTGGTGAAAGGTGGGTCAGGGTGCTTTAACCCCTAGCCCTCACATCACTGTGGGTGCTAGGGGGCAAGGGACAGGTATAGCCACCTGAGCCTAGGGAGGGTAAGACCCAGAAGAGGCCAGGCATGGCTATGGCCACCTGAGCCCCATTAGGGAGATAAGCCCCATATCCCAGTGAGGGGGTGGAGATAAGGAGCCCCAGTTTGGGGAAAACCAGGGGGCTGGGAGGGATGCGTGTGCACACGCTGTGAGGTATAGAGCAGAATTAGCTGGACCACACAGAGTAGGGGAACACAAGGGAACCAAAGGGACTATGTGGCAAGGCCGGCATGTGAGTGGCAAGGCCTGATGACTCAGAGGGGTCACTCAAGGAGAAGCAGGGTGGTGGAGTGCTGCCTGGGAATAAGCAGTATGCCAGCAGCCCAGATGAGAGAGGGGCAGAGGGGAAGAGGCCTCGTGTGAGAGGGGAGGTGGTATGAGAGTGTGTGGAGCCCAATTTTGGACTCAGTTTGCTTCGGTTTCAGGCTGGGAGTAATTATATCATCTGGATGCCATCTGCGAGGCATGGGCTGTGGTGTAGGGGAGGTACACAGTCGCAGATAGCACCCCCTGGCATTGTGGCAAGAATGGGCAGCCTCCTGCCTTAATAAGAACCAGTTAAGAAACAACAAGGTGTGGCAGATGAGGAGGAAGGCGTTTGGCCCAGAAACAGGTGGGCAGGCCAATGATAGACCGGCCTCAAGAGAGCCCCCTGTTACACATGGTCATAGTGTAAGGGATGGTTGGAGTCATAGGCAACTGGTAGAGAGGCACAGGGGGACACGTGCCCCCCCTGACAGGGCCATCCCCACCAACGTCAACACCAGTGGCTTCTGCAGGTGCTTGCCAGCCGCATCCCCACTGCCAACACTGCTGGTGGCTTCTGCGGGTGCTCGCCAGCCCTGTCCCTGCCACTGATGCCAACACTGGCTTCTGCAGGTGCCCCCCCCAGACTCAAGAGGCATGAGTCACCCCTGGTTGGAGTCATGTAATAAGCCCTTAAGTCCCTGAGTAGTGTCATCTGAACAGCAGCATGAGATCAGGGATGCCTGGGGCAGCCACTGTTTCCAATGATCTAATAACAACAAGGCATAGCAGGAAAGGTAAGGGGAAGCAAACCTAAGAAGCAAGGGCAGAGCAGGGGCCAAGTGGCCTCCAGTGGGTGTTGTAGGCAGACCTGGGACCAGCACCTGCTACAAAAAGCATATTATTAACCACAGTTTTGTTTTCCTAAACATTTTCTTTTTAAAGGACCTTCTGCAGTTCCTTCTAAGTTTAGTCAAATAAAAAGAGTTTGTTTGGAAAACACAAGCAAAATAATTGTATCATTTCATTTTTAAAAGGGTAGGAAAACTATACGTTATGCATTATAAGAAGTATGTTTTCTTAAAACTTCTCTTGCCTTAAAAAAGGGAGAGGACTAAAAAATTGAAAACTGATATAGAAAAGGGCAACTGAGTTGGATACATACTGTTCAGTGATTTAAATAACATTCTTTCAATTGGGTCAAATTATAAACACATTCTCACTCCTCAGCATTGGCCTTATCTAAATCTCACCCACATGCCTGCTTCTGGCCTTTGGCTCCCATTAGGTGTTGACTTTTATCCTCCCAGCATAGTATCAGAATGGCATGTGTGCCAACCTTGCAGCCCCAGAAACTAGCATAAGAAATAAGGAGGAGTTCCCACTTTTACATAGAAATCATAAGGGTTAGGGTCACAAGCCAACAGGCCAAAGGGAAGGAACAGATAAAAGATAAAGGACCATCAACAACTGTGGTAATACACACTCAGCACCTTAATTCCCACCAACACGCATCTCTGGATGGGTCCCCAAACAAGCCTTTGTTCCCAGCGTGCTCAAACAACAGTAGCCTGCAAGTGCCCCCCAATCTGAGTTCTGCTTCTTTAATCCACACAGTTCTGGCTGACAAGGTCTCCATGTGTAGGCATTGCAAACATTTCTCCTTCTTATTCTGGCTGAAAATTTCCTGGCCTGTTTGCTTCCAAAAACCTGTGCAAAAAAACAAACAAACATGGAGCGACATGAGGAGACAGCATGCACCACTCAAAACCAGAGCAACAGGATAGCTGCTGCTGCAACCCCAGGAGGACCCCAGGTAAGGCTGCTTGGGCCAGCCCAGTGCTGGCCCCAGCCTCACCTAACCCACCCAGGGTAACCTGCTGTGTGCCAGAGGTGTCCCCCAGGCACAGATGTCCCACTGCTAGTTGTCCCCAGGGAACCAAACACCCATGCTCATATGGATGCAGAGTTTCTGGATGTTGTAGTCCAAATTAGTAGAGTCATCCCAGCTCTGCAGACTACACCCTGGTTCCATCTGCTGTTATACACATTACTCATTACACACGATCATGAGGAGGAGAGCTGCACATAAAATGAGGCAAAATTCTGAATTTATAAAATGAGGGATCTCTTGACACAGTGAGTGGGAAGCCTATTATATTAGCTCTGAGTGCCTACATGAAGCCAACCAGCTGTAACCACAGTACAATTTCCCTGTGCTCATTGCACTGTGGTCTGGAGCCATTATTATAGTTAATGGGCGACAGAGAGGATGTTGTAGCAAATGAAAACTGAAGAGAAATATGTGCATATAATAACCATTCAAGGGCACTAAATGATTTTTGTAAGTTCATAAAAATATAACCATTATGGTAATCTGTATGGATTTGGCTCTTTTGTTTAAATTATTTTCATAGACCGGTTTGATTCCTGTTTTCCTGCTTGATATATTTCCTATACACTTATAAGACATCAAAAATGGACTTCAAGGATGACTCTGGCTGGCCAGGCTCCAGTTTTAAGTGGCATGCACTGCCACCATGTGCATCAACCCTCTCTTTTTCGGTGTGGGTTTTTTTGACCCTGATATCTCCCAGGGTCAAAAAAAAAAAAACCCCAGGCTGCAAGGTAGCAGTACAGGAACCACCTGTATGTGCAGTGTATGGTGCCAGAGATGGGTCTGTGGTACCACATGCTGCACATTCACACTTATCTGGACATGGCCACTGGGTGCATTTACACATTCACTTTACTACGGAGTTGACTAATTAGCTCTGCAGTAAAGTGCTACCATCTACATGTGTGCCAGTATTAAAGTACAGTAAATTAATTAACTCTGCCAAAGGACAGTACTGTTGGCAAGCCCAGGGCTGCTCTGCCTTGGCTCAAACTGCTGTGGTCCCAGGCACACATGCAGATGCTGCACCTGGGAGCAGCTGACTCTGGCACAAACTGGAGGAATTACAGTAAGAAACAACAATTTGCCTCCTAATATTTATTTTTCCCTTTGGATTTTCTTTAACATCAAAGGCGTGGCTGGTGAGAACCAAAAAGGATAAGCAAGTCCTGGATAGATTGACTGTGTTTTTCTCTACAAGAGGCTTGGACTTTCACATGCACCCACTGGGCACTTGGACTTTCACATGCACCCAGACATGCATTGATGTTTGGTTCTCCAGGGACAAGTAGCAGCAATGTACCTTGTGCTGCCATTTCTTGTCCCCAGGGAATACCCATGCCACGTGTGCTTTGGTGTATGGCAAGTTACCCCGGGTGGGGTAAGGGAGGCTAGGACCTGCACTGTGCTGGCCCCAGCAGCCTTACCTGGGGTACTGGAGGGCTCCCAGGGCTGCAGTCACAGCGATTCTGCAACATGGAGACTGGATGGCAGTGGAGCGCAGCTCTGGGCAGCCTGACTCCACTTTTCAGCAGCTTGCATTGGCCAAGCATGCATTGCTCTGAGGGGTTTTCTGCATTTTTGTTTATGCCTGGAAGACCCTCAAAAAAAGAAATCTGACACAGCGCATGCTCAGGCAGCGCACCCTTGCAGCGCAGAGAGCACCGGACTGTGCTAAATGTGGCAAACATGTTAGCAGTGCCAGATAACACATGACCATGTTTCTCTAGACATGCCCACTGAGTACAGAATTAGATCCAGTCTACCTCTGTCATTTTTATGGATTGCAGTAAGGTGCTTAACACTAACTTGGTGTTGTATTTTGATGCATTCTTTTCACCTGAATTAGAAGTTAAGGTTTCTAACTTCAGACTTGCTAACTTTGATTTTCTGAATGTCAATGTGCATATGCTTTTGGGTTTGGATTTTCCTTCTAGTTTTTTTTGTGTTTGTTGTCTCTGAATGTCTGAAACTTACTTAGCAAGAAACCTGGGAAGCAAAATACAAAGGCTATGTTGGAGTTATGGCTTAGAAAAGACTCAGTAGGGGCAGCAAGTTTGGGCATTCAATGAATGATCTTTGTAAATGAAGAATTAGATTGCTTTCATCACAAACATACGTATGTACCAAAACACTTTTTAAAGTGGAAACAGCAAAAACTCTCAAGTTTCCAGCAGTGTACTTTCAAGTGTTTGCATAAATACTTAAAGCTTCCAGCTCTGTACTCCCAAGAATCCATAAACAAGATAACTAGTGTCTCTATGAAAGAATAAGGTGGATCTAAAAGACTACATAATGAGTTGCAGCTTCCTTTGCAGAAACTGAAAAAACCTTAATTGCTAACATAGTATCTGCCCTTAAGGCAGGCACACAGTTAAATGCATTAATTATCATGCATTGATTCATTTAGCTAAGAAAGGGGTTTTTCCTCAAAAGATGCTAATCAGCTGCTATGGCAGATTTGTCTGAGAGTGCAGGTCCCAAGCTTTTACACTTTAATTTAAAACAAATTATGAGGAGTAAATTTCATCCTCCTCATTATTATTTTTTCCCTGCTGAACTCCCCAAGCCATTCCTGAGATGAACCTCCCATTTTTCTTAGCCCTGTTTAGAGATTTTATGCATAAAATCCTCTCTAAGAAGACACACTGGCAAACTTTACATTAATTAATTTTGTGTGGGTAAGATTCTCAATTAATTACTTGAGTATGCTGGTGAACAGGCATGAATTTTAATATTGATAATATGAATACATTCTCTTATTATGGTTGGGTAAATGGTCTGTTGCCCAGATGTTTCACACACACACAAACACATACACTACATTTTAAATGAAGTATTTGTATGGCTTTCTGAAAATAAAGTTTACACTGCAACAGGTATTCAATGGATTTGGACATGCAATACATTATGCCGCTGCAATTAGGTGTTACTCGGTGTAAACCAGAAATGATGGAGAAGCCCAGACCAATTTAGCTTTCTTGAATCTGGTGCAGAATAACCCTGGGAAAAATTTGAGATAAAATTCCACCAGTGTAAATTGTACTAATATGTTCACAGCTGTCTAAGGGTAGGTATTTAGTATAGATAGACAGATTATTATTTGCTCCTCTGCCAGCTAGTGATGAGATATAAAGCTGTTAGTCTGTCCACTCCAGATCCCAGTGTGATTTACATCAGTGTATATAATTGATTATATAAGTTATGCTTAGGTAAATGTGTCATGGTAAGGCCCAATAATCACCCTACAAATGTGTTTGCAATTTCCTCTATGTTTAAATTACAAAAGTATAATTTACACAAAATATAACTACAATATCAAGTTATTTATTGACTGTAGGCAGGGTCTGGTATTCTACAGTATCTTCTGCAGCCTGTAAGACTCCATGATTTCTGTGTCACATCCATTCTGAATTATATACCATCTTGGAACAACTTGAAATAAGTGAAATATTATTTAATTATGTTTTATTATTTTAAAAATAATAATATTTTATTATTTAATGAAAAACAATTATTACTTTTACTAGCTCAGCAAAAAACTCTTGTCTGAATGCTTTTCTACTTCTTTAATACCATTGCACACTTTTCAGCTAGTCATCTAGAGACCTGAGTTCTAAGCCCCGCTCAGCCTAAGCAGATCCAGCCCCACAGCTCCCAGGAGCATATCCAAGCCACTTGGCTTTTTTTCTCATTCCCTACTGAGCACACTGTAAGCACGTAACAAATAATGAACCATTATGAGAATAATTTCTGAGTGCTGGATGTATTCCCATAATGTATTTTTGGATGGCATGTGCACTCAAGTTACTGTGTCTGCGTCCTTGACAATCATTAGTTCTATGCTGCTGTACTGTTCATCCTGCTTAGGAGATTTGCTATCTGAGTTTGGGTGTTTTCTCTTTGCCTGAGTGTTAACACCCTTCCACTTCTATTCCACCCTGTTGTGACTCATTCCTGGCCTTATTCCAAGTTCTACTTACATTCTGCCTTCTGACAAGCCACAGATCTGATAAGAATTTCTTTTCTCCCTCTCTTTGTCAATCCCTCTGCTTTGATAATCAATTGATGGCACTTTTGTGTTTTTAACATTTATTTTCTACATAAAAAGTCTTCCCTATGCCACACTTGGAATTTTCCCAATGAAACTAAGGACTCTGTTTGGGCCTTATTTATTTTATTTTTCATCATATTTTAAATAAAGATCCATTTACTCTTTCCCTAGCCTACAGGCAACTACACTAACAAAAAATCATTGTGCTATGATTGGTTTCACATGCTGCCGCCTTGCACCTCCTTTAGAACATCATATCTCAAGGGCATATGCTCTTTGAGGTCAATTCTATTAGACTTCACAAAAGTCACAAAGGTATTTATTTATTGTTGCTGATAACACAGACAAAAGACTCCTATCAAAAGCTCTGGGCACCTTTAACAGCTGTTTAGAAACAGCATTAAACATTAACACAAAACCAGCAGCAACCAATATTCAAACAAAAGTAAGCTAAGGAAATATACCTATTTTTTCCTGAAACAAAATTACCAATCAAACTACAGCCCACTCCCCAAGAGCATCTCCCAAGAGGTTATTACAGGACCTAATAAATAAATCAATTATGGAGCAACCACATCTTAAGGAGAAAAGCCATCTCTGTTCTTCACCTGAATAGCTGTGACTTACCACTAGAGGCTTGGTGAGCAGGGGCAAGACTAGGAACATTTTTACACATGTTCCCTCCAGGGGTTCAAGGGGTCATGTTACTTAAAGTGGTTCAGAGAGCCGCTCTAATTGACCCACAGCATCTCATGTACCAGCTAAAGTTTAGTTAAAGCATCCCTACCATCATTTTGAAGCATGGGGACACTGATACATGAGAAGCAGAGGCTGTTGAAGCATACTAATTAACACACTCCGGCAGACTCGATTAATTGAGTCTGCTCCGATGCACTGTAGTTACAGCATATCAGAGCAGCCTCCCTGCACATCTACAGGCACCCTAGGAACCTATGTAAAATGGGGCTTGATCCTTTTTTCTCTGGAGCTCACCTTCCTGCACTGCTGCTGGCTAGGCTACCAACCAGTCGAGCACCACCTCATCTCTAAGAGGCCCAGGCATGGGGTGAGGGGTGGACCATGCTCTGTGCCCAGAGCAATCCAATATGGGGGTGTTCAGGAGCTTTAGGTGCCTTCCAACCGCAGTCACTGCCAGATGAGCCAGGCTGGGAGAGCTGATGGCCAGACCCTGCACAGCCTAGTGGAGAGCAGGGTCAGCAGAAACTAACCTCGCTGCACCCTAGCATCCCTGCTTGCCCTGACTCAGGAGGGGGCCACTATATCCTAGGATGGTAGAAGACTTCAATTTAGCTTGAATAGCCATGGGTAGTGGCCACACCTTAATGGAAAAGGAGCAAAATTAGGTGGACTAGATACAGATAATTCTGCCCTGGAGTGGTATAACTTCAAGATGAGTAACAGTGCTTTAAACAACTTAAAGGTGTTAATGTGAAGCCAATCCAGGGTTTAGGAGCTCCAGGAATCATCTAAAATTACCATGTAACAAGTCCCTGAGTCAATGATATCTTCAGGGACCCCCCCAGAGTGAAGTACAAAGCTATTTGAATTCAAACCCATTTACTCTCTATAGAGTTTGCAGGTGAGGCATTGATACCTTTGATATTAAAGGCAGGATTTGAATAGCATTTACTCACCCAACCAAGATATACGGCTCCTCCAAAACTTAGCAGGATGCATTTATGTCCTAGCACAATCCTGCTTCCCAAAACAAGTTTTTCTCCCTGAGAATGCTCCTTCAGCACCATCTATTACATGCTCTATTGGTGTTCTCCATCAGATCTCTTTGAAAAATGTTCTGGTTTATCAGTTTCCTAGGTAAAGATTGTCACAAAAGGTACACCAGCCTAATGGGAACCATGCCTCCTACTGTTCATGGCATGAGGTAATGATTAGTCTATGATTTGAGGAAAATATGACCTACCTGCAATCCCCTCCCATGCTCTAGATCCAGCAAGCAGACAGCCACTGGAATGGAGACTAAGCTGACTCAGATGAATCAACATCTGTCTATATAAATAATGTTATCACCTTCAAAACAGCAGTGCCACAGCAGCATCAGGTAGGACAGGGGCCTTGTAGTCCACTGGGAAAATTTGTGCACCAAAACTATGCTCAGTATCACTTTTTCATATGACTTGCATAAAACACAGACACAAAGCAGTCAATCTAGATTTGAGGGTGAGTAATCTCCTGCACTTTTGCTCAGATAACACCGCTACTTTGCCTCCCTAACAAGCCCCCTTTGATTGATTCTACAGTACGTAGCCAGATAGCACTAACTGCAGCAAAACAAGTTCCACAATTTTAGCTAATCAGGTTTTTTGGATATATGAAAATTTAGGGCCTTAGCTACAGTTAAATGAGATGTTATAAGAACCTTGTTGACCACTAATCTTCCACTATCTAATATGAATGAAAAATAAGGAGCTTTATCAATAATGTGCCAGTCTCCTAAAATATAGTCACAGTCAAAACCAATAGAGCTGGTTATGGCTTATAGCTCTTCCTTAACCTTTTCTTGCCTTGCCTCCCTCTGTTCACTAGCACACAAATCAAAGGATTCAACCCTTTGAAAAGTGTCCCTTTCTCAGGAGCCAGGAGCATTGACCTACC
The DNA here is from genome assembly GCF_030867095.1 of Alligator mississippiensis. Classification (NCBI taxonomy): domain Eukaryota; kingdom Metazoa; phylum Chordata; order Crocodylia; family Alligatoridae; genus Alligator; species Alligator mississippiensis. The sequence continues at coordinate 165,190,933 of NC_081824.1, forward strand.
ACCCATCCCCCTTGAACAAGGTGAGTATTAAAGAGCCCAAGCTGCTGCATCTTTTGATGGACACTTTTATATGGACTTCCAGAGCAGGTCTTAAAGTTTTTCACAACCCAAAGCAGGTCTTAAATGTTTTCACAATCAGTATTTAATGTAAGCCCTTAAATGTCATTAATGACAACACTACCCAGTAGATCTATCTAAAGGTTTCTGTAAACTGGAATTTCAACATAGCGCACTGTTCAGAGAGAGTTGGTGATCTGACAGATCTTCCCATTTAAATCACAGAAATATCCCTGATTTGGATAAATATTTCCCTACCTTCTATATTTTTACTGGTATCTCTATAAATATTTATACTGCTTCATACCCCCTTTCATAGGTTTTAAGATAACACATTTTCTCAAATTAGGACTCAGGATGAATGTACAACAGTGGTTGTCAACCAGAGGTATGCGTACCCCTAGGGGTACTTAAAAGGGTTGTAGGGGATATGCAGAGCTGATGTCGCTGATGTGACCGATAAAAGCCCTGTGCATGTATGCAGTGCAGCATGCAGGTGGCCAGGAGCGGAGCCTGGCAGAGTGGAGAGCAACCAGGTCTGGCTGGTAAGTCTGTTGTGAGGGAAGGGGCATGGGTGGCAGATCAAGGCCCCAGTGGTGGGGGAGGGAGTGGGGCTGGGGGTGGGGCAGGGGATACCCAACGAGGGTGGGGTGCAGATGGTTCCGCTGCTATTCACAACTCTGGGAGGGCATGGGGGGGGGGGCATGTGCCCCTGGATCTGTGCATGGGGCGGGGTGGGCTGCCATTGCAGGCTGGAGCAGCACTAGGCTGTTCCCAGCAGGTGGCTGGGCCAGGCTGCACTCGGGGTGGGCAGCAGCAGTGCTGAGAGGGAGAATTGGGGGGGCTACAGCAAGTTCTGGAGTGGCTACAGCCCCTCCCATAGCCCCTTCCCAGCAACACCACCATGCAACCCGAGCGCAGCCTGGCCCACCCCAGCCAGGAAGAGCCTGGAGCTCCCCCGGCCCCAGCTTGCAGTGGCAACCTGCCCTTACCCCATACACAGATCTGGAGGCACACATCCCCCATACCCTCTTGAGGGGGTGAGCAGCAATGGGAGCTGCCCCCCCTATATCTATCAAAGAAGCTTCTGACAGCTCCATCCCACGCTCTGCCCCAGCAGTGCAGCACCTGCCCCAGCCCCAGTCCCAGCCCCACTCCCTTCCTCACCGCAGGGGCCTCAATCTTCCCTCCCCCTCCACATACCTTAAAAACAATAAAAATATATAAAGGAGTATATGAGCTGAAACTTTGAGACAGAAGGGACTTCTTTCAACTTGTTAATAAAGGTTGAAAACCCCTGATGTACAACACAAATCACCATGATTTGGTCTGGAGAGGATTCAGCAGGTAAAATCTGAAGTAATCTTTATCTTTTTTCATTTGAAATTATGCCCTCAAGAGTAGAACATGCTTTCTTCCAAGCTGGATTGAGATAAATATCTCCCTTTACATAATTAGTGAGAGATCCAATTGCACAGCTTGTTTATCTTTCCATTCATTGTCAAGTTCCCTGACAACACTACTTCTCTGATCTGATCTCCAGTCTTACCAAGCAGTATGGGGCATCATGGGAGATGCAATCCAGCCAGGAAACCTAGCCCTTTGGGAAGAATGGAAACAGCAGCAATATAACTCGTATCATATAAAAGCAAGTGTATTTTACAGCAGAAGTGACTGGACATGAAGCCTATTGAGTTAATTCAACAAAATGAAATGAAACATTTCAGTTTGAGACTACTGAAATGTTTAATGTCAATCATGAATACTGAAACAAGAAGTTTTACTCTTTCTGAGTTGAGACTTGTCAGAACTATTTATTCTGTGAGAAATTTGAATATTTTAATTTTCCATCCTGGAACAAAAGCAACTGTTGAAATATATGATTTAAAAAATCATTGAATAGCAATTAGATGCACTTGTTAACATTAGTATCAAATTATTTTTAAAAGGGATCCCAGGAAAATAGCCACCCTTGGACAGTATTGCTGGTTTACAGAAATACACTCGTAGGAGGCACAGGCAGCAGTCCATTAAAACTTTTCATATCATTTTGCAAATATATTCAACATATTGCAGACATAAATATCTGAAGGCAGCAGTAGTGGGAAAGACTTACAGAGCAAGTTAAACATCAGCAGCAACAAATTACTATTATGAGGGTGTGTCTACACAAGATGTTTAGTGCGTGTGTCTATATGTGTGCCTGACTGCACAGTTGTTACTGTGCAGTCCCGACAGTGCACAGGTCATTTCCGACCCTACTGCACAGTAGTGTCAGCATCACAATGTAAATACAAGTACTGTCTTGCTGCAGAGTAAAAAACTCCACAGTAGCACACATGTAGATGTTGCCCCAGTTGGCTGTGGTACAAGGGTGCTTCAGTGTGGGAGCGGCCTGCCAGCTAGCCACGATCCTGAATCGCCCTCATACCCCAACCAGGCCCTCTGCAGCAAGCTGAACTGAGGGGGAGCAGTCCTGGGCTGGCAGGCTGATCCTTGGGGCACCCTGCCAACCAGGGCTGCTCCGCCTCAGCTCAATCTGCTGTGATCCTGGGCGCACATGCAGAGACGTGCCTGGCAGCAATAAACTCCAGATCAATAAGCCTTCGAATGTTCGAAAAAATTATTAAGGATCACATCTGAAAGAGACCTAGGAGAAAGGGACCTAGGAGAAATAATAGATCATAGTATGAACATGAGCTGTCAGTGTGAAGCTGTAGCCAGTGGGGCAAACAATACTCTGGAATCAACTGATGCATCACAAGCAAAACCAAGGAAGTGATTCTTCTGCTTTACTCAGCATTGGTGAGACCGCAGCTGGAGTACTGCATCCAGTTCTTGGCACCACACTTCAACAAAGACATGGAAAAGCTTGAGAGAGTCCAGAGAAAAGCCACCCATATGATCAGAGACTTGCAAGGTAAGCCATACAAGAAACAGCTGAGGCAGTTGGGCCTCTTCAGCCTAAAAAAGAGAAGGCTGAGAGGGGACTCAGTAGCAGCTTACCACTATATTAGGGAAAAACATCAAGGATTTGGCAAACAACTGCTCACCAGAGCACCCTTGGGTAAAAACAGGAGTAATGGCCAAAACTCCTGGAAGACTGTTTCTGGATTAACACTAGGAAAAACTTCTTCAGTGAGGGTGTCCAGACTGTGGAATAACCTCCCTCCAGAGGTGGTGCAGTCACCTACCCAGGAAATCTTCAAGAGGAGACTGGACAGACACTTTGCTAGGGTCACCTGACCCCAGTTGTCTTTCCTGCATAGTGCAGGGGGGCTGGACCTGATGATCTTGCGAGGTCCCTTCCAGTCCCTTACAATCTATGAATCTGTGGGAGTCCAGCAGGAAAAATAATGCTGAAGGGCAACCAGCACAGGTTCATAGCAGATACAGCCTGCCTGACTAACCTTGTTTCTTTTTATGACCAGGTCACAAAATGTTTAGATGCAGGGGATGAGGTAGATGTCATCTACCTAGATTTTAAGAAAGCCTTCAATACGGTATTTCATCCTATTCTCATAAAGACACTGAGCAGTTGTGATGTAGATGATTACACAGTCAGGTGGGTGGCAAATTGGCTAATAGGACACACCCAGAGAGTTGTGGTGGATGGGTCAGTATCAACCTAGAAAGATGTGGGCAGTGGAGTTCCCCAGGTTTGGTCCTTGGACCAGTGCTGTTCAATGTCTTCATCAGTGACTTGGATGAGAGCATGGAGAGCACTCTGTCCAAATTTGTGGATGATACCAAATTATGGGGTAAAGTAAATACACTAGTGGACAGGGAATGAATCCAGGTGGATCTGGACAGGTTGGAGAAGTGGGCAGAACAGAATAAGATGCAATTCAACAAGGACAAATGCAAAGTACTGCACCTAGGGAGAAGGAATCACCAACACCTACAGGCTGGGGGGTGACCCTCTCAGCAGCACTGTACCAGAAAGGGATCTCAGAGTCATAGTTGACTCCAAGATGAACATGAGTCGTCAATGTGATGAAGTGATCAGTAAAGCTAACTGCACTTTTCCTTGCATTAGCATGTGCATCACAAACAGGTCCAAGATGTGATACTTCCCTTCTATGCAGCACTGGTGAGGCGGCAACTGGAGTACTGTATCCAATTTTGGGTGCTGTGCTTCAAGAGGGATGTGGAAAACCTTAAGAGGGTCCACTCGTATGGAAAAAAGTATTCTGGACTTGGCATGGAGCATACATTCAGGACACAACCAGAACCTAACAGTCAGAAGGTGGAAGGGAGTGACACATAAATAAAAAGTAAAACCAAGGTCATACATGGTAGAAATATAAAGACAACTCTATAATTGCCATTGTTATTTCCTGAGCATGATCAAGGAATAGTTATCCTCAAAGAATGACACAAGTGAGTTCTCTCCACACCTACTCCACGTGAGAATAAGGATGCATGGGGACAGGAAATCACTCTGAGGGCAGTTCATCTACTGGTGACCTTCAGGAGATGACAAACTTGATGCCAAACAATCTGTCAGCATGAAATTTGAAAGCTAACAGCAAGCACCTTAGGAAAAGGAATCCAAAAAAAAATGATAGGATGTGGAAGAACAATAAAGTTGTTTAGTACCTTCAAATACTATATAATCAATGGAAATGTCTCAGTTTCTATTACAGGGACAGAGATGTTGCAAGAGAACTCTTTGTCTATTTATATAGGAATAGTTTTTTCATTGATGAAGTGCCAATAAGTGATGTTCACAAAGATATTGCACAGTCCATGGGTTACATAAGACATACAAAACCTGCTGTTGTGCACTGTAAATGGCTTTGCCATGTGGCTTTCCATGTGCAGCTTCTTACATAAGCTCTTAACAACATTTTATTTCTTCAGGCCCATATATACTCCTCAGGCCTATATGTCACAAAGTGTTCCAGAGTTATGCTAAAAATGTCATATTGAAAAACACCTGCTGTGACTCTCAGTATAGGAATGTTTAAATGTATATTGCAGATGCCTCTTGATAGTGTATGGAAGCTAAAGTAGCTTCCCCTGCTGTGCCACTTGGTTGAAGCTGACTGGAGAACAGCCACTAGAAAAAAATGTTTAATAGTGTTATAAGCCTTAAATATTACTGCAGTTGTCTTTCTTACTGTTCTGTTTTAAATAGTTCTAAATGCAGCTCTCTTTGGTATGAAAACCTCCAATTTTCTGTAGGAAATAAAACTATAAGGACTCCCTAGAGAGATACAGACATATTTGTTTTTCATGTTTTCTTCCCTCTCACCTTATGTTTGCTGTTAATAGTTACTGTCTATTAGCAAATAATATACAGTATGAGATAAGTTGCCTCTGAGCCATTGGATAGGATATATTTATGGATTAGCAAATGAGCCTAAAATCCTTTCCACATAACCAAACCCAAATAGCATGTGAGTCTGGGAGGTAGTGAGTCCTCCTCCCATTCAGGCAGTATTGGCAGACAAGAGATTCCATGGCTGCAGTTCCAGCCTAACTGAATGCACATGTGTACTTGATAATACTGCAGAACAAGATCCATGCCTTAGTGGATTTTTCTATCCCATTTCATTTCACCTATCATGCTTGTTGTCATTCACCCACTAAAAAACATGGAGGAAACCCTATACAGCTTGTGTGCAATCAGCACATGTGGATACCTGCATGAATCTCCTAGATTCTGCTGCTCTTCCTTCCTTAGTAGACCACACAATTCCCCTGCAAGAGGGCAGTCTCCTATATCCAGAGAAGCTGGACTCTGGATTTGCTTTAAATGAACAATGACGCTGCATCATAGGTTGTCCCCTTTTCACTCATTTTACCAGCTATAAGTTTGTGTTAATTCTCTATGATCCTATCTCTTCACATAATATTAAACATTAAATAATATTAAAGATCCTATCTGTTCACATAATATTAAACATAATGTATAAATAATGCAGAGTTAGTTGTATCTTCTCATAGGTGGAAACAGAGCTTTAGATGTTTGAATTAATTTAAAGCATATGGTTTAGCAAAGGGGTTGTTGGTTTTAGGCGTGTTGGTCTAAGGACATAGGCAGAAAAACATCTTTGGGTAAATATGATATCTTTTATTAGACCAACTAAATAGTTGGAAAATTGTTCTTTGTAAGCTTTCAGGCACAAACACCCTTCTTCAGGCATAGGAAGTCTGCTGGTGTTATGTGTTCTCCTAGGTGGAATAGAAGCCAACATACAAAATGCAGGTCTGTGAAAATGCAAATGCATGGCAATGAGGATCAGAGACAATAGGAAACAATAGATGTGAGCCAGGTAGGTGGGGGGTACTTCTTCTAATATGGGTTGCAACCACCATGGAGAGCACATAACACCAGCAGACTTTCCCTATGCCTGAAGGAGGGTGTTTGTGTCTGAAAGCTTGCAAAGAATAATTTTTCCAACTACTTAGCTAGTCTAATAAAAGATACTGACGTTACCCAAAGAACTTTGTCTGGTTTAGCAAAGTGCATTTGCTATTCACTATTGCATTCACATTATACAGAGAGTTATTTGTTTGACTGACAAGCTAAACAGTTTTAGAAAATAATTTTTCAATAATTTTCATAGAGAAACTCCACAATGCCCTAGCTAAGAACGATTTCCCATAAAGAAAAAGGCTAATGCCTCTAAAGTATGTGGCTACTGTCATTGCAATCTGTAGATAAACAAAAAATCGGAGTATTTCATTATTTGCACTTGTCTATATGGGATATTAACATAATGTAGAATGAATGAGAATAGACAGTCAATTTGTTTTATACATAAAACACTATTTGAAAATATAGCTGCATTACCGACAAACCTCAGTTTATGATTCTAAATGGATTTTGTAAATTGCTGTCCTTAATATACTAGCACAATTTTTATAAATTGCTCTATTAGTACAATTTATGGAAATTGTGCAACGCAAATTGTTAGTAAATTGAGTCCTCTTTTTTCATTCTTCTCTGCCAGAGTACAGCAAACTTAAAATACCAGGACCAGATTCTTCTTTCAGTTACACCAGGATAATTCTAAAATAACTCTAGTGGTTTTAATGGACTTACTCCACATTTACATAGCTGTGCCTGAGATCAGATTCTGTTTCCTGGTTTCCTATATCTTATAGATTATAGAGAAAAAACAGTAACTCTGGAGTGTTCATATGCAACAAAGCTGATTTCAATTCCAATTTGTTATATGAATGGGATACTAAAATATTTCTTCTTTTCTCTAACCAGCGTATTAGGCTAGACAGCAAAAGCTCAGTTTCATTTCAAGTAATGCAGTTAAATGGCCCATGCAATTATTTTCAATTGGCCAAGTTTCCAACAAAGTCTTTTGTTTATATAAAAAAAAAAGTGCATAAACGTTCAGCAAACTGCATGCAAAGGACAAAGATGATAAATGAAAATGGAAATAATTCCCCATGTCAGGCCAGTTTCCAAAGGGTTTAGTAACAATTCTTGATCGTGCATCTAATTAACACTCCTGATCACCAGTGAAAACTTCTTTAACTTTTAACATTTCAGCCATTGTAAATTATATAGGCCAAATTTGTAAAGATGTGAATGCCAAGGGACACAATACATCATCTTTCATAAGTACATTTAAGCCCAGGGAGTTGGAAAATGCGAGCCTCTATTTTGAATGTTTTAGGTCAACCAACCAATAGCAATCCAATAAACTCATTAACAAGTATTGTGTAAACCTCTATTGCTTTCAGTTTCAAGCCAGTACCCTGGGAATTCTCCAAGAAAATTGAGAACTGCTATAGCATTTGGGTTATCTAGATATGGTGTTGTGTTGTGAGTTCAGTTCACTGAGGCAGAAGCCACTTTTACGAAGAGATTTCTTTATTCATGCTAACCACACACACACTGCCATCAGGCACTCTCTCTCTCTCTCTCTCTCTCGCTCTCTCTCTCTCAGTACTGTTCAACTCTGTCTAGCACTTAAAGGCATACAATCCTCACATCTCCCCTTTCCAAGTAAATGCACAGTCCATTTAAATAAATAACAATATAAATAATTTAATTTTTTTTTATAAACTAACAATTTTCAGTCAGTTTTTGCAGTGCCCTTTGCAGTCTTTCAGATCTGCAAGGCATCACATTGCCTGCATTGTCTTAATCTGTCTGTGCTGTAGTCTCTGTGTTGTCCCATTTGGTCTGTGCTTCTCCATGTCTTTCTCCAGTTTGGACACTTTTTGTTCCTTCTCCTATCCTTCCTACATGTGTTCCAGGTGTTTCTTACTCATTCTATAGACATTTTCTTCACTTATCTCCACTTCATAAGAGCTACCTCATGAGTGACAACTGCCTCCTGCATCCAAGTTTTATCATCATGCATGCGTACCATGTCTTGGGGTAACAAAGGTTCAAGTTCCCATGACCCCTTGTCATTAGAAAGCTTTTGTTCATATTTATTACAATCTTATAAGGATTTAAGTCACTTTGTTTCTTATCAGTGGTTACCAAATTAGTCATTCTTGTTCTAAATTTCCTGTTAAATCAGAGTTCAACTGGTGAAAGCCCATGTTTCAAAGTAGATACTCTATAATTCACTAATACCAGATAAGAATCTGTGTGGGAATCCTCTGATGTTTTTACTATTTTATCTTTTTACTATTGTGATGGGCTCATGACCACTGTGTCAATCAATGGGCATGTTTCCTCACCTTGGCTACGTACCAGCAGGGCTATTTGCCCCCCACAGCTTGTTGTTCAGTGGAGTTTACCTCCAGAGGTGATGTTCAGTAGTTCTTTTGTGCCCCAGGAAGTCATCTGTGGGGCTTCTCCTCCCCTACACCTTACCCCTTTCTACTCAGGTGTTCAGATCAGTTTGGGTGATGTGGCTCATATGGCAATGGGGTCCTCCCCTCCTGCACTGAGGCCTGGAAACAGGGATGGCTGGAGGAGGTCTTACTGTGACCCTGTAGATTTGGTAAACATGTAGATTCTTCAAAACAAGAATTCAACCCAAAGTAGCTTAGATGTAGAGGTGGGCAGAGTAGCAATGCCTCCGCACTGGGCATCTGCTTTCAACAGTGCCCCGTGCACCCATCTCCCACAGATGATCCACTTGACGATGACTCTCTTCTGAGCCTGTTTCCAGGATTGTGTTCCACCCAGCCAGGTACTATAGTGCTGTGAGGTGCATCCTTCTCTGCCCACGGTCTGCTCACATGCACTTTCCCTGGGAGTATGTACAGCCAGCAGTGTCCCCTGCTGGTTTCTCCCTTTCAGAGGCTCTGGCCATGCCCACTGTGAACCCCCTCCAAGCCCCAGCTGACCTGTGTGCTCCATTGATGACTCCCACAGATGTGTTGTGGGGTTATGAGGTCACCACTGCCTGACTCACCAGCTGCAGCAATCCAGATGGTGTCAAAGGCAATGTCCAGACCCACCTGGGTGACCTTCACCTACTTTTCCAGGGATTTTGGCCCTGGGGAGAATAATTGCCTCCCTGTGGGCTGAGGAATCTGCATCCATGTGCTCCCTTGGTGCCCTGTCAGTGCCTTTAGCCCATGCCATACCTCCCAGGTTGTTGGACTGGGCTGGTCACACTGGGCCACTTCTGGCCTTGAGGAGAGGTTCCAGCTTTGTTGCCAGTGTTTCCCTTTCTCTCTCCTAGGACTCCACTTCTGGGTTTATTTTAAGCCTGGAGCCTTTTGGCACTGGATACACCTTCTGGCCACATGGTGCCAGCTAGCTCACTCCCCACCCAGTCATGAGGATCCCCATGCAAAGTGGGAATCAGAGATAATAGGAGACAATAGGTGTGAGCCAGGTAGGGGGCCTGTCACAACTATTTTGACACTATTTTCTACAAGCCCACTGGACTGTAGATACCCTGGGCTAGAGGTAATGTGTGTAAAGTGATATTCCTTTGCAAAGTGCTTAAACTCATATACATCACCTTGTGGTCCACTGTCAGGCCTGACCACAACTGGCATGCCATGTCTGAAAAAGATTGATTTTGTTTATGCTGCTATATGCTTTCCAGTAGTGTTCTCAAGTCTTGCCATTTCCAAATAGTGAAATAGTCTTAAACCAGGGGTTGATAAATATTTCAGCTGGAGGGTTGCTTAATGAGTTTTGGTGAGCTGTTAAAAACTGCAAGGAAACACCCCTTGTCAAACTGCTAAGCCCTTTCCCTTGACAGGTGCCTTGCCCAGTTGCCATCTTGAGACTGAAAATCCCCCTCTCCCCAACCCCTGACCTTTGCCACCAGAAGTTCCACCCCTTGCCTTGAAAGTACTCCGGGGGGGGGGGGCAGGTTGCCATCTTGGAAACAGAAGTCCCACCCTATCAAATAGCCCATGACATAAGAAGGCCCACCCACCTGACATCAAACCTATCAGATAGCAGGGGTAGTGACCCCTCTAATAACCTGCCCTATCACCCTCAACTAACTAGCAGGGGTTTCAGGGGCATCCAAACCAATAGAGTTGAAGGCTGCACATATAAAATCTTTCAGAAGAAATAATTTTAACAAAGTATGAATAAAAACCAAATTATATACTATAAATAAAAAACCTACTATAACATATTTTATTTCAAAAAATATTTTTGTCCTAATTCGTGTGTGCATGAGTAGTGTATATAGAGGCCATTCCATAATAGCTCAAACTCAAGTCTTATCCTTGTATATTGAGTGCAGGGGTAGAGGGGTGTATGTGGGGGAATGTGTGTGAGGGAGTGTGTGGTGAGTGGTTGCGGGGTGGCTGTGTGTGTGAGGTGGGTTGTGGGGGATGTGTGTATGGGGAGTGAGGGAGTGGGGTATGGGATATCCTGGGAGATCCTGGGTGGGTAGAGGAAGAAAAGTGCAGGAAGCACATGCATCAGAGCTCACCTGGGCAGCGCAGGTGCAGATACAGTCTGCGCCCCCCCCCCCAGCCGTCTAGCCTACAGCTGCTCCCAGGCATTCCTCATGGGCCTAAGCCCCATCTGCTTCCACCCAGGGCAGCCTGCCCCTTGGTCCCACATGCACCCACCCTGTGCTTCTGCCTGCACCCACCTTGGCTCCAGCCCAAGCTGCAGCCAGTGCACACAGCTTCCTGGCATGCCTTCCACCCACTTAGCAGCCCACAGGTGGCTACTGATTGCACTGGGTAGGCAGTGGGTGGAAGGCAGCTGGGAACTGGAACTGGAACCCTGTGCAGTGAGGCAGGAGGCCCCAGCTGCAGCTGTCCCCCTTGCCTGCTGCAGTTTCCCCTCTGTCTGCCACCACTTCCCCTCCATACCTGCTGCCCAAAGCACTGCAGCAGGAACAGGAGAAGGAGCCACTGGAGGTATGGGGAGCCAAATGATTCCCTGGGTGGCTGCAGCAGCAACAGTCACAGCCAGGAAGTAATGGGCACTGGCTAGGAAAGTTATGGGCACTGGCCGGGGTTTGGACCAGGGCCCTCCCATGGCTGAGGATGGAAGCATAGTGCATGCTGCCCTAGGTGAAGGTGAATGTGATTCAGCCCCATGTTGAGCACAACAGGGGCAGCCATGGGCCAGATACAATTAATTGGTGGGTGCCTACCCATGGACTGGATCCAATCAGCTGTTGGGTCAGATCTGGCTCATGGGCCATATTTTGCCCATCCCTTACAGTCTTAAACAGTGGTGCTCAACCTTTTTGGTTGTCAGGCCAAATGAGCAGTGCCCAGGCAGCAGGACTCCATTCAGCCCATTCGGCCATGTGGAGGGGGACAGGGGGCATCCCAGCTCCAACCTGGACCCACGGTTGGGGGTTGAGGGGAGGAGAGGGGGCATGGCCCAGTCTTTCAGGGGGAAAGGAGCATGAACAAGCCCCAATCTGGTCCCACAAGGGGAGAGGATGTGGCCCAGCTCCATGAGGGAAAGGGGGCATGGCCCAGCCCCAATCCAGCCCCATGAAGAGGAGGGGTCTTAACCTGACCCCAACCCAGGCCCACAAGGGAAAGGGATCATGGTCCAGCCCCATGCAGCATAGAGGGAGGGACGTGGCCTGACCTCAGCCAGCCATGGGGATGGTGGAATGAGGCATGACCTGGCCCCAACCTTCTGCACAGGGCTCAGGATTTGGGGATTTGACAGCAGGGGAAGGTGGCTATATTTATTACCACCTCTCCCCTACCAACAAATTTCCTGATCTATGGATAGCCCTGTGGACCATACACCAATGGCTCTGAGGGCTACATTTGGCCTGCAGGCCAAAGGTTGAAAAACCCTGGTCAAAAACCAGTACATAGTTTTTTTTTCCAGCATGAGTCAACAGATCTATAACAACTTTGGACCATGGGGCCAATTCTTCCTCATTCACTGTAATGGGCTATTTTGCTTGACTATCTTTGTCTCTTTGATAGATTGAACACATTTTAATATACTTTTCTATGTCCACATTCATTTGTGGCCAGTACAGTTTTCCTAGCCCTTTTTTTTTTTGCATTTCTCTATAACCAAATGCTCTTTGTGTATCTTCTGTAATATATCCTGATGTAATTCTTGGGAACAACAAGTCTGGCATTTCTAAACAAGAGTCCATCAATTACTGACAGCTTTGCATCAAACTAGTGATAAGGACTGAGTATGTACCTTGCAGACCATCCTGCATGTGTTTGTGTTTGCGTTATTCTTTTTAAAGTCCAATATTGTGCCATGGCACCTGCAAGTACAGTCCACATTTTATCAGAAACTGGGCACATTTTCTTTAACAGATTGACACGCACAGCATCTAACTCTACATTTGGTTCTATTTCTGTTCTGTCAAAAGCTCTAGACAGACTATCTGCCACCACTAAATTTTTTCCCTGGTTTATATTCTATTCTTAAATCATATAACTGCAATTGAAAGAAGTCTCTGTAATCTCAGAGGTGTGTCAGTGAACCCCTTTTTTGCTATTGCCACCAGTGGCTTGTGATCTGTTTCACTGTATTTACTCAAATATAAGATGACCCCGAGTATAAGATGACCCCCAAATAATGAGATGCTATATATATTTGTTATCATTTTCCAGATATAGAATCTAATTATTGGAGGTTTGCCTTGAATTTGTCCCCCTCCCACTGCTACAGCAGGGCAAATAGATCTGGGGAGTCAGGTGGCCCCCTTGTCCCCTGCATCCTCATCTTCTTTCCCTTGCAGCCCTTTCCATCTTCTACTTACAGTCAGACCCTGCTCTCCCTGAGCACATAGAAGTGAGGGGCAAATTTGAAAACAATGACCTTGAAATAAACATGTCTGTAGTCATTTGCATATAGGCAAAATATTACAGGTATCCATAGACTTAGTTCATCCACAATTTTACTGTGCCCCTTTACAATATATATTCTTTGAATAAAACCTAGTGCCTGACAGGTCTTTACCTCTAATATAGGTACACATTTTTCCTGGCACACTGACAAACTGATTTTTTTTCATTACCATTTATTGTCTTTATCTCCAGATTACATGTGCAAGCAGCAGGACTCAACTCCCCACTTCCCCGTGAATCCTTTTCTAAGTAACCATTCAATACCTAATAGCCAGTCACTCTGGGTTCACCTCACATATACATATACATGTACATACACATATACATATACATTAAACAAACAGCACCTACTGTGGGATACCTGGTATAAAATAAATCCAAACATCTTTTTACTATAATAGTAAATACAATAACAAATGAACAAGTTACAAATGAAAATCTTATAAAGAAAAACAAACATTAGGGGTGTGCAAAGTGAGCCATATTTAATTCGGATTTGGCCCAATTTGGGGGACAGTGATTCAATTAGCTGATTCAGATCACTGGCCCAATTCGATTTGGCCAAATCCAAATCTGAAGATTCGATTCTGATTTGGAGAATCAGCAACTTGGCCATAGACACAGCTTTATATGTTTTTTCTACATACCTTGAGGTACCAGGTGCAGCTCATGAATGCTGAGATGGTGGGGGCGGAAGAAGCATCACACAGGAGCATGGAGGGGTCCCCCACATGCTCGGTGGCAGACCCAGAAGTGGATCAGAAATATTTCTGGTCCTCTTCTGGGTCTGCCACCAAGCACATATGGGGTCCCACCCCCATGCCCCCCTGGCTTGGCAATTGGCCATGGGGGGACCCTGGGTGCCCCCCCCCAGACACAGGAGGCACCAGTCACTGAGCCAGGGGGCAGGGGAGTCCCCTGTGCACTCCACGGCAGACTCAGAAGTGGACTGGAAGTGCTTCTGGTCCACTTCTGAGTCCACCACCGAGCACACTGGGATCCCCCCTGCACTCGCATGGAATGCTTCATCTAAAATATATACACATATAAATTCACTCCTTGGTAGTGAATAAGCTGCTAAGCAGTGTCACTGTCCCTGATAGTCTTTTTATTATGAATCAAGTTCACAGCAGATTAAATCCACCTTATCAGGAGTCTCTAGATGTACCCAACCTATTTGTCCCACTCTTTCACCCAAGCAGCACTCAGTCTCATTCTCTTTTGGAGTGCAAAACTCCTTAAAGTTTTTGAGCACTGTCTCATAATCACCCTACTCTGCTTGGCTCCGTTGCACACTGTTATATACATTCAGTGCCTCAGTACCTACTATAGTCAGAAAAATAGCTACCTTTTGGTCACTTGGCTTCTCAGTAGCTCCACTTTCCCTCATGTACAGGTTAAATTATTGCTCAAACCTCTTCCAGTTCTCTGCTGCATGCATGGCTGCAGTTTCAACTCTGTTAGAGCCTATAGTTGCTCCATTTCTTTCCTTTTCTTTTCAAAATTCATTCCAAGCAATACAGTCACCTGTTTACAACCACTCCTGGTACCATGCCATTTTGTGGGTTCAGTTCACTGAGGCAGAAGTCACTTTTACAAAAAGGTTTCTTTATTCATGCTAATTGCGTGCACACACCATTGCATTGCATTATTACTAGTAAGTATACTCCTTTTAGTGCTGTATGAGCTACCCCACAGGATTTTGAGCTAGAACACCTAGATATTGCTTTTGCCTCTGCCACTGACCTACTCTGATTTTAGAAAAAAATCATGTCATCTCTTTATTTTTCTGTTTCCACTTCAATCTTGTGTCTGACTTTGCCTCTCTTAGTAGCCTACCTAGCTGAAATATGGAGCTGTGAGACCTCCAATTAAATAAATCATTTTAAGATGAGGCAAAGTTAATAATATAAATAAATTAAAATTTGAAAAAGGAGTAAGAATTAAAATAAGATGAGGTTGGTATTTGTTTCAAGCAGAGGCAGTGCTAAGGGGGAATTTGTGGAGGCTATAGCCACCCCAAAATTCTCCTTAGCCCCCCCCCATAGCCACCCCTCCCAATGCCACCCCTCTCCAAGCCCCTCACCATCTCCCCAGGGTGCTGCCACCCACATTGCTCAGCTGAGCCCACCCTGCTCCTGCCTTCAGCCCACAGAGGCATGGCACCTTAAGTGGGTATTGTTAAAAAAATGAATAAGTATGTTTGGCCAGAAGATGTATAGTGGGGCCCCCGCCAGTTTTCTGTCTAGCCCACATCAGCCCCCCCCAACATGAAGAGGCTGGTGCCACCCCTGGTACAAGATGTGAATTGATTTGTAAGATTTCTGTTATTATATATTAAATCTCATTTGCTGTTGTTCTGTTGTAATGCTTGGAAAGTTTTTCATTCAGCAGGATTCAGTAGAGCATTTGAACTATTTCAGAGTATATAAAAGTAAATGACGAAATTACAGCATGAGAACATGTGTCCAGGGTTCTTTAAGCAGCTGGAGATTATTAGCATGTCATGTTCCCATAATCATACTTAGGTCATACTTATAAAATATTAACTATTTGGTATTTTTGACCTAGCTGTGAATTGTGTCTTTATTTCTTCCAAAAAGACCTAGCAGTGGAAAAGAACTATGTGATAGTCTCCTAAGAAGCCTTTTTTTTGCATCTGTTTGCTTTTCTATTATTAATGCTTCCCAAATAATATCTAAGCAGTTCTTTATGCTGGAGTCCAGTTTTGTTTCCATTTTATTGCAGCTTTCACAGTATGCAGCCACTAACCAGTGAAAATATCAACTCCATGTTTTTCCTTTCATCTCCTGATTACAGTGAATAGGATCACTAATGGATCATCAGGACATTCCAGTTCTGTCATTTCGTTTTTCTAGATATTTTATATTTGGAGAAGATTCATCATAACTACATAAATGAAACAAAAGCTCCATAAGCTGTCCATGTTTTATTTACATAGGCATACGCACAAATGTATGCACAGCCTTCTAGGCTGCTGAGAAGTTTAAAAGAACAGTTTGAGTGTTTTGTCTTGTGGGGAGGAGGGGGAAGAGAGTTTAGCATAGATTTAGCACAGATAGCATAAGATGTGGTGGCTCTGTGGTTGCCTCTTCAGTAAATCTGATCTATGCTTAAGCATTTTACTTGCCAACAGGTGACATGCAATTATGGAATATGTAAGTTATTTGACCTTTACTTCCAGTGAGATACAGAGACCCTAACACTGAAAAAATTGAGTCAACTGTCATTATAATGTTCAAATAGCGTTGCCTTTTTTATGATCCTGCTGGTACAATAAAAATAAAAATTAAAGACAAGACAAGCACCCTGATTGTGCTTCAGGTTTACTTAGGTCTATGTGTGTGTATATTTACTTTATTTTTAATGCTGGCATTCTACCAAGGAATTCTATTAACATGCAATTTTATACAGGTATACAAAAAAGAATTAAGATTGTTTTGAACTATGGTTTTTCCTCTCATCAAAGCTGAAACTTGGTGCTTTGGTAATGGAGGTCCTGAAATATCATTAGTGAGTTGGGGTTGGGGCGGTTGCTGGCTGTAATAGGAGTGCCTCTTCTGGTGTCTGTCTATTGGTGACCCTG
Organism: Alligator mississippiensis; assembly: GCF_030867095.1. Lineage (NCBI taxonomy): Eukaryota > Metazoa > Chordata > Crocodylia > Alligatoridae > Alligator > Alligator mississippiensis. The sequence goes on from NC_081824.1 coordinate 165,207,815, forward strand.
GCCTCCTGTTATGGGCAATCCACCTGCCTTCTCTCCTACCATGCCTTGTTGTTAAATTATTTTGTAGATGGTAATTAGCGGGAAGCTGCCCATGTATTGCCTCGATGCCAGGGGGTGCTATCTACGGGTCCTTTTCCTCCACTACACTGCAGCCAAAGCCTCGCAGATGACACTGACGTGGTTTGATCTGGGTCTTGTTGTAATTTGGCCCCACCTTGTCCTTCCCTGGGCTTTCCACAGCCCTATCTCGCACCACACCTTCACTGGCATTTGGGCTCTCCGCAGCCCTGTCTCACACTGCACCCTCACTGGTGCCCCCCTCTCTGGGCTCCTCTCACTGCCCCCTCTCTGGGGCTGGGGTCCCCATGCTACCGTGAGTCCCCTATGAGGCTTCCTCCATCCCCTTATAGCCTCACTGAAGCCACTGGTCTTAAACAGCAAACACAAAACACAAAGCCCTGGGCTATAACATAAACTTGAGCCACCGGGCTATAACAACATCATTCAAGCCACCCCAGGAGTGTTCCATCCCTCACCAGTCAGAGGCTGTACCTGCACTCAGGCTTGCTCTGGGAGAGCTCCTTCCCCCTTAGCTGCTGGCAGGGGACTGCCCTCCTGGCCTCAGGCCTGGGACTCATGTAGGAGCCAGGCCCTGCCCCTTCCAGTCAGCTGACCAGGTGCAGGTGTGGCCAATTCCCTTCTTAACCAGTTGTCCTGGCAACCAGCACCTGGGTTCTTACCTCTGCTCTGACAGTAGCAGGCACCTTAGTGTCTTGTTACACTGGCATATTAACTTCAATGGGATTTAAATAAGTGCTTTGAAGTTCAGCGGTGCTGAAGCCCTTTGCTGAATAGGGATGGATTTAAGGAATGAGCTAAAGTGCTTCCCTAAATTAGGATTTAAAAGGTCTGGTTATGATTTTACATGCTGTCATACGAAAGGCTTTAAGAAGCATAATTCCTATCCTTATAACACATGCACTTGCACTAGGGCCACTCACCTGCTGAGTTCAAGGTAGTTCTCTACATTCACTTGTACTATTGCAGGCTCACTCCCCAAAATACTCTGTAGTAAAAACACAAAAGGAAATTGCCAACCTGGATAAAGAGAAAGCAAAATCATTAGATGACAAGATAAAGATGAGACAATTGTAGTCAGGATGGAGGACCAAGGAAGAAGGGGAGTGAAATTATACAAAGTAGGAATAATTCAGAAAGAGATGGGGTAGGGCAGAAAAGGCAGACAGATATAATGAAGGTAGCAGTCCGGCAAAAGGAAAGGAAATGAAAAGAGAAAAAAGACTACATGCAATAATAGAAAATTGGGATGAGCATAAAACTGAAGCAGCAGAGAGACATCAGAGCAGCAGAGACAGGACAGTGAATCCCAGGAGATGCACAGGCTCAGGGACTTTGATTTCCAAAAAGGTTAAGCTGACTCTCTGCATTAAAAGCCAGTGTGATTTAGATGATGGGGCCTGATGGTCAGACCTATTTGTGGCAGGGATAAGAATCCATAAAGCTGGCTCTTTCTCCTTAAAGTGTTCACTCCAATTTGGCAGCTCAGCTGAAGTAGGAGTTTATGCAGCCCCCAAGATACTTGTTGCACTTGGGATTTCCGCCTAGTTGAGGCATATCAGCCTGAGGGTTTTCTGCCAGTTGGGAAGTCTAGTTTAACTCGGGAGATTTTTTGCGTTTAAGGAGCTTATTTCAGTCTGGGGAGCAAGAGACCTTTTCATACAGAGTGTAATAAAAGTTTTCCCTCCTTCTTGGGACAGTTCATAAAAAGGATTGTTTTTGTTGCTGTTTCTGGAATCTACCATCTTAGGGGACACACCTACATGTGCTATTAATGCACATTAAAGTTACTGCACATTAAAAAAGAAATGGGTCTACACGGGCCCCAGATTGGGAGCAAATTTGCTCCCAACCAGAGCAGGTGAGACCTGGGATGTTCCTACCTCCCTGTCCCATTACAGCACCCAGGAGGAGTTCCAGGCTCCACCAGGTGCCAGTCCAGGACTGGCAAGGGGCAGGGGGCTGGTGGACTGCTGCTTCCCAGCCACCTGGGAATTGGACCCAACCCCCACATGGCTGGGAAAGGCAGCCACATGGGGATCAGGAATCTTGATCAGGCATGGCTGCTGAACTCAGACTGATGGGGCAGGTGGAGTGTGACACGGGAGCTGTGGGGGAGGGTTGCAGCTGGCCAGAAGCAGGGGGCAGGGTTTGCAGCCAGCCAGGCACTCCAACTGGGAGTGGGAAGGCTGCAAACCTCACCCCACTCCCGGCTGGCTGCAAATCCACCCCCCCTCAACTCCCAAGTGCTGCTCCACCTGCCCCCACCAGTCTGTGTTCACCAGCCGTGCCTGGTCTTGATACTCCTATGTGGTGGGGAGAGGAGTCCCCACCAGAGGGGGCACAGCCATGTGGGGATCAGGAGGGTCCTGATCTGCAAGTGGCTGAAAGATTATTCTACTGCACAGTAAAGCTTCTCATGTAGACACACCCAGGGTGAAATGATACAGTACACATAAACCATACTAAACGCATTTAAGATGCAAGAATCCACATGTTAAAGGTTGTTAATTCATCCTAAGTGCCCTCTGAGCATTTCAAAGTTACACCATTTCAGGTGAGGGTTAATTTTGGGCTATACTACCTAGTTTGTATTTGGGTAACTTCAGTCTGCTCCAGGGAAATAAAATGAACATTTTGCAGTACTCCAGCATCCCAGGATGCACCACATCCAGCACCCCACTCCACCCAGTCAAAGCATGGATAAAACCCACATGTCCTGAATCCTAGTCATGCCCCTGATCACAAGCCCTCTAGTGGCAAGTCAGACCTGTGCAGGCAAGAAATGGTTTTAACTCGAAGGGAGTCTTTACATGTGCTCTGGGGTGGAGGGGGGTGCTTTAATTAGAGCAGCTCTGAGAGCCACTCTTATTAAAGTGCCTGTAACATGACATGTATGCAGTGTCCCACACTTCAAAATGGCAGCAGGAGCACTTTATCTTGTTTAATAAGCTGTAGTCAAAGCACCCCTGCCGCCATTTTGAAGTGCGGGGACACTGAAAACATATGACATGGAGGATGTTATAGCATTCTAATTAGCACACTCCAGCAGGCTCAATTAATCAAGTCTGCTCTGACACAGGCTAATTAGTATGCATCAAAGAAAACATCCAGCACATGTATAGGTGCTCTTAGCATGTGATTTCTCATAGCACATGGTAATTTTAATGCTGCTTAACATTCCAGAGATTTAGTATGGTCTAAGTGTAATTTGTAACTTTACCCTTACCTTTCATGAGTGCTTCAATTAAAAATGAAATTATTTTCTATATTTTATCAGGTTCTGATTTCTTTTTTTCTTTCATTTGTATTGTTTTGAGGAGTCTTATGATCCATTGCTCACATTTAGCTGGTAGAAGACAATAAGTACTCTGAAATAGCAACAACAATAGGTTGCCCTGAAAAACTGGAAAACAGAGAAACCTATGGGAATAAAAAATAAATATAATAATGATGTCAGAGCAGAAAGAAAAAAAGAAAGGAGACATGGTAGGGCAGGGGCAGGCAATTATTTTGGGCAGAGGGCCACTTACTGAGTTTTGGCAAGCCATCAAGGGCCACACGACAGGCAGCCCAGGACAGATTAATATTAATTTTATAAATTTTTAGAGGCCCCACGGGCCAGATAGAATGGCTTGGCAGGCTGTATCGGGCTTCTGGACCGCATTTTGCCCATCCCTGTGGTAGGGCAACTTATGATATCTCCTTTCCTCTTGCTTATTTTATTATGTAAGCATCCCTTTTTATTTCCAACATAAATTTCCTTCTCTTCTACAGTGGCCCCTATAGTCCAGCTTTTCTTAGTGACTGAACTGCATAGATGTGGCATTTTGCCTGAAAGAAAGTCTTTTGTCCCAGGATCCTACAGATGTTCCTACCCTTTGTCTCACTTCAAGTACCTGTGAAGTATGGCAGATAAATTGTGCTAACACTTTTTTTCCCAGGACATCATTGTGTGCATCATTGTGTACAGTTAAATGAACCATACATTAATTATGGTTCATTTAACTTAATTGTGGTTCATTCCAGGGACAAGCCAGTCAGGCTTTCGGCTCTCTCTCTGGCCACCTATTGGCAAGGCAATGGCAACGCAGCTCAGAAGGGCTACATGTGTACATGTGTAAAGGGCTGTGCTGCTCCTGTTTTGATCTGAGTCAAAACATAGGACAATCAGGACCACCTCAAATCAAACATCTGTATACAGCCTTGGAGATAGATAGCACTTAGAGATTTCCCCAGTATTGTTAAACCCCATGAGTTTAGTAGAAGTGACACTTCAAATGTAATTAATCTTTCCTACCCCAAATTATAGAAAGAATAAGTTCATGTTAATAATTACCTATACTTCATATTTCCTGCTGCACCTGTAAACTTCTTGTTTGTGTGTTTCTGAACACAGGCTTTTGGTAACGCACATTAGTGGGAGAAAATTCTTCCCTTCTCTTCAGCACCACTCCTTAGTTTCTAAGGGGTTCCTATCTCTGTAAGACTGCCAGTAAGAAAATATTTAATGCAACTTGTCCTATTATAAAGAGTAAACATGGTAGTAAACCAAAAGAGACTACCATATTTACTTGAATATAAGTCCACCCTGAATATAAGATGATCCCCCCCACTAATTAGATTCTACATATGGAAAATGTATAGGTTTTTTATATTTTTCCAGGTATAGAATCTAATTGTTTGAAACTCACCTTAAATTTGTCCTCCTCCCACTGCTACAGCAGGAAAAATAAATCTGAGGTGGTCATGTGGCTCCTTTGCCTTCTCCCGTACCCCTCAACTTCTTCTGTACTAACCTATCCTTGTAGGTTCAAATCAGTTGGTTTCCACTAATGAGCACATGATGCTTTTGGCACCAGTTTAATGATAGACAACATATTTAATGAGGTTTCTTTCTTGGCAAATGTAACATGAGGAACATTTTTTCCCCATACTGACTGGGGGGAAAACCTCAACTTATATTTGAGTAAGTATGGTATTTTCATAATGTACCTCATCTAGTTCCTTTGCAAAGCCCAGGGAAACAGACTTTCCTTTGTTTAGTTTTAGAGAAAAGAAAAGATTACATATTTTTTTTAATCAGTCCTTTCTGATCAGCCTGCCACAGCATCTCCTTGCTGTGTTATTGAGACCTCTCATCCTGTAGTCTAGATTTCATTTTTTTTAGTTCTCAGTGTCCTTATCAAATTCTTTGATGCTTAGAGGTTTTTCCTAGAGTTCGTTATCATCACTGATACCTCCCACTCCTTCATTCTTCAAATAATCTTCTAAAGATAAATACACAGAGGGTATATTAGTGAATATTTGTCTCCCTCCCCTCTCCCCCCGCCCTCCCCCACCACCCTTTTCTCCTACATACCTGACCTTCCAGGAAACTGGTCCTTCAGTGTTGCTAACTAGCCCTCTCTCAAATTCTATAACACAAATACTCTTGGAACTAGAAAGTGTATGTTAGAAGTTCAAGTATGCTTAGCATCCAGCAACTCCTACACATAACCAATCCATTTAGGCACCAAAAATATAGCTGTGCTCTTCTGAAAATGTGATCTTATAAATTCTTACATAAGGAAACAGGGTAGATGAAAAGAAAGAAAAGTGTGTTAGAGGAAAAAGCAGCACACTGGTGAGACAGCATTTAATACTTTAATGTTTAAAAATTTTACTGTAATATCATGTACTGACACATGAATCACAGGAAACTGCTGAGGGCCTCCAAATGTACAAAGAGCAGATGACACCATGTAAGACATGATCACAGAGGAAGACTGTATATGCCTATAATATATTCAGGTGCAAACTGCTTTTCAATATTTTTAAAAGGCCAAAGCATCATGAAAAAGCAAAGGAATTACTAGGTGTTACAAAAACCAGGAAGGCCCTTCTTCAATACCCATGTCTCCACTGGTTTCCTAGGCTTGGTTAGATGTCCTCTGTATGCTTTACTAAGTCTGGTTGGCAGCTACTTTACTCTCAAGCTGAAGAACCTTGGGGACAGAGCTAAAGTTTGTAACCACTGATCTCATAATTATGTGTCAAATCAGTGCATGAGGTTGGCAGGTGACATTATAGATTGGAAAGACTATTGGCCTTTAAGAAATGTCAATAGAAATGTCCAATATGAAACATGCTAGAATCCACTTGCAAATTACTAAGATTGTATTTAAACAAATGGACACAGAAAACATAAAATGTAAAAATGGTATCTTGGACTGAAAAGAAAGAGTTGTGCTCAGCCCAGGACTGAGAGCCAGGAGTCCTGGGCTAGCACAGGTTTTACTTGTAACCTTTAGGAAGTTAATGGACATTTAAATACTCAGTTTATTCACCTGTAAATAAGTATTATCAATTTGTATTACGATATTGGTGTGGAGCCCTAGTCAAGGACTCAGGCGCCATACTGTTCAGAACTACATAGATACTTTTCAAAGAGGATAGTCCCTACAAGAAAGCTAACAGTCTGTTAAACAAGCAGACAAAACAGACACCTAAGGTGAACTGCAAGGAGAATATACACAACAAATTAATAGTTTAGCCAAAGTCAAAATAAGAGATAGTGATGATTATCTATATTTTTAAGTGTTTTCAAATAGGCAGATGGAATGTGCTACAAAATAGAAATCTTTCCTTGATTTACATCTCCTGAAATAAATGTAATTAGTTGCTGGAGATTATAAAATGTATAGGAATTGGCTACTTGCCAGTCTATTCATCTGGGAGCAGTTTGAGGAGCACTTTTTCAGCCCTACAGACATACAAGATAAAAGAATAGACAGATCATTAGCCAACAATGAAATTAACAATAAGACGACAGTAACTGGAAAAAGCAATTATCACGTCCATTAAATTTTATCCAATTTACTATCAAGTGGGGTTGAATAAAAAAAAATAGGAGTCACTGTCCTGATACTTTCCCATTGGGCAGAGCTGCTCCATGAAGGACAATGGAGATGAGAGGGAGACATCTGCACCAAGTACTAGATAGGACTCACATATATCAGATCCCCACCTTCAAGAGCTAACTAATGAGAAAACAGGAGAAGAAAAAAATAGAGCTAATGAATTTTTCAAAAATTAGGACCAAGTTGTCCCTCTTTGTTGAGAATTAAAGTTAATGTGCATTTGGCTAAGTGAGGACAGCAAGACCCCTGAATGTCAGATTTTTAAACAAAATATGTGAAACATTGCAGGTTCTAGAATCAGAAAAACAAACTGTTCTTTAGGCTATCAGTTCCTTTTCATTCTTTAAGCCAAGTTGTCCATATCCAAGCCAAGAGTCATAACCAATAAATGGTGGGAAAGAGTCCTCACTCCACCCTGTCCACTAATTGCTTCTGTTTCAGAATCCATCATTATGCTGAGAAAGACCATCTCAAAGAATTCAGTCCTGCAAGTTACAGACTGCCTACAATAAGAGGCTGAAAGCCCATAACTGTCATTGAATTAATAATATTCAATATACCTCTCAGTTCAACTTAAAGATTCAAATCAGGATTGGTCCCAGCCAGTTTCTAGTGGTCAAGCCATTAAACCATTAATTAATGGGTAGCCATTAAACCAAGCCATTAATGGGCAGCCATTTAAACATGGAAATATTTCCTAGTAAAAGTTTAATAAGTTTACAGGGTCATTACCCAGTACATACCCACCAGTGAGAAGCAGCACCAAGCATAGCATGCTCTTCTTTCCTGGCCATTTTTTGTTCATCTAAAAGGCATTTGGGGTACTTGCATGCCCAAAGAAATTCCATTCCTACATGCATAGCACTTGCACACATGGATGACTAGTCATGACTATATAGACAAGCAAACTGAGCATAGCACAAACATAGTAGATTTAGACACCTGAAAACTCAGTTGGCTTGAACACATGACTACAAAATTTAGCCTCAGGATTTTAAAAATGGGTGGCAACCATCTTTTGCCCCTAATGCTCTGTGGCTAGGCATTCACCTGAGAAGATGAAGGTCCTGGGGTATGGGCTTCCCTCACCTAGGGAGAGCATGAACTCTTCCACTTCCTCTCTCACTTCCTAATACCTTTACCCACTTTTCAGGTGTTTCTTTTGTAGCAGAGCTACTAATGCCCTTATTGGAATATAATGGATGGAGGGCAGTGCAGGGGGAAGTTAAGAAGTTAAGTTCAGAGAATGTAAAAATGAAGATTTATAGAAGAAAAAAAAATAGCTGAACAGAGTCACACTTCAACACAAGCTGGATTCAAGATTTTAATGAATGCCAATTCTTACAGACCATGCAAACTGATTTGCCTCACTCTGCTTTTTAATTGCTCATTCCTTCACATCTTTAATATGATAAGCAAAAGTACAGTAAAATTAGAAAACTAGGACTAATGGGCTATAATTGAGCAAAGGTAAATCTAAGTTAAATACCAGGAAACATTTCCTAATAGCTTGCTCTGTGAGCTAACATCCCTAGGAAAATGGTGAAATTCCCATTACTTGAGTCATTTGAAAGTGAACTGCAGAAAAATTATGCGCTGTAGAGAATACATTTGCATTAGAAGAGGGGTGATCTGAATGACCCAGCAGGCCATTTCCATTTCTAATTATTTGCTTCTGTGATTCAATGACAAGAAGTGGCTCTGGTATTTTGAAAATGTGCCTGTATGTTGCACATAATAGGCAAAAAGTCATCCAAAAGTTTTTAAGTATCCCTTTATAAAAATAGCAAATTAACTAAAAGCAATTCCTTAAGACACAAAACCCCAAACAAGCTATTCTGGCAAAAGACCCGTACTCAGCTGCATGATCATGTTAAAATGTGTATGATTCTGCACAAAATAAACCCTCCAAATGTTCTTGCATGAGGATATAGGTTAGTGATACTGCATGGCTTAACAAGCAGGGTTTGTGCCCTGGGCAAATCCTGTGGGAAAGTGGGTTGGGGGATGGAGGTCAGAAGTCTTACCTAAAGGAGTCCCCAGCTGATGCTGCTACTGCCACCTTTACCACTGCCAACAAATGCTCTGCCTGCCCCAGCCCTTAATCTAAAAGAACCAGCATCAGTGTCTGTGCACCATCTGCTACTGCAAAACTATGCTGTGGGGCTGCCCTTATGCAGGGGCATAAATTCTGTGGAGGTGGGGAATGATTTTGGCACCCCTCCTAAATCAGCCCCCCTGGCTGGTACTCCTCTCAGCCATCCCTATTTCCATTATTGGTGTTGCTCAGAACTTCCTTGAGAAAATAATGTGATCTCCATTGTTGGTTTAAATAAGTCATTTTTTAAGCACTGGAAATTGTCTGCTACTTAAGACTTTTTATGAATTTTTACACACTTGATGCTACATGACTGATGTAGTTGATTATGGCTCCATACATCAGTTACTTATTGGCTTGTGACCTGATGAAGAATTCATTGCATTTGAAGGAGATCCTAATCATGCAATTGGTCCAATAAAAGATATCATCTACAACAATCCTTGTACTTGTTATTATTAGAATTATTGTTAATTTTTTGCTTGGTGTGCAAGCACAGACTGTCCTTTTGTTATGTGTTTGTAGAGCATCTGTCATAAGGAGGTCCTGCTGAAAGACTGGGGTGGCCTGGTGCTACCACAATGCAAACAATAAATATAAATAACAGGATATGTTTTAATTCTATAATCATTTAATAAAATATAACATATAATCTTTTCTTTGTACATAAGCAATATCTGACTTCTCATTTTTTCCCCATGAAAACAATTCAGTAATTATTTTTTAATGCTGTGACTTGTCCCTTTCTTTAATTAAAATGTGAAATTCTGCATTTTTTTGTCTCTAATAAAGCCAAAACTTCTTCATTATTTGTCATATTGAAGCTAGCTTTGTTAAACATAGAGATGATTTTTCTCTCTCAAGTAAAATATTTTATTCTGAGCTGTCAAATATATATAGGAGGGTCTCTCAGTTTGCTGGCTTTTGGGCTCCTCAGTAGTTCTCCAAAGACCAGTTTAGTTTTTAAAGTAAGCAAACAAAACAAAATCCTTCTGTCCTGTCCTGGACACTAGAAGGCATTCCCATTCTGCTCTGGCCCCAGCACAAAAGCTTGGCCACTCCCTGCAGCAAACTGTTTCCATTACAGTTTGCTTACTTTCTTCTCTCTTGCTTGCTCTTTGGGGAGCTTGTAAAGATCCCAGTGGAACACTCCTTGCTTACCCAGATGCTCCACAGCTGGTTTTCCTAAACAGGGCTGACTGTTCCTCCTTAAAGGGACACACCACCCTGTTATAGTATGTAATACCATATTTCTAGATTATTGCAAGTATTTGAAGGTGGGGGGGAATTATCAATGACACTTGTGGGAATAAAACTGAACAAATACATCCAATTTTTGGTGGCAGCTTGATCAAAACTAAAGTGATTTTAACATTATTTCATTCCTATTTCCACTTTAAGAAATAATTAATTCATTTATGAAAAACCCAGTCCTTGTTATATATCTCTGTATCATGGAAGATCCCATAATTCCATGGTGATTCCAGAAGATGAGTCTTACCTATAATTGTAGCTTGATAGTTTTATTTTTAATAGCTTTTTGCATCCCAAAAGCCTACTTGCTGCAAGTTTTAATTTTTATTTTGACTGAGAAAAGAGCAACTCAAACAAGCATTAAAAAAACTATTTGTCCTTCTTGTCTGCCAAACTAACAAGTCCATCATGTCTGATAAAAACAAACCATGAATATTACAATACTTTGCTGCATCTTAATTTCATACAAATATGCCAGTTCCATTGCTTTCAGAAACACTGGCTTCCCTGACATGAGAAAACATTTTCTGAGCTAGAAGGACAGGAAGGAGAATGGCATTCAAGATGACTGGTTTTAGGCTTAGCTATGTAAAGCAAGCATTGGGTAGGCAGCAGTAGAATATTTAAGGGTCTGTTCAGTTACGTTTAATTTTTTTCTGTAGAAACAGAGTCAATTATGCATTGTTAAAATGGTAAGGAACCATTGTCCACTCACTTGGAATAATCCAGTTCAACAACAGCTAAAAGGGGAGAACAGGGAAAGCAGTATTTGGCATTCATTGTTAGAAACTGCCAAAAATTCTAGTGCAGACACTGCTTTTAATTTCATTGGGACTAGCATTATACCAGTCTCAGCTGAAGATATTTCAACACAGATTTACAGAATTTCAGGATAAGATTATTGCAAGATATGACCAAACCTCAGAACTATTCAGACTTTAGAAAGACAAAAGTATAGGCCTGTCTATGATCAGGACCTAGTTTGCAAAGTTAGATACAGAATTAAGATACAGCTACAATTCTTATCCTTTAGACATAAATTAAAGGTGAGTTACACTTGTCTAGTAGGGCTGTGCAAAATTTCTCTGGCTGTTTCATTCTGTCACTGTTTCAACCTTTTTCAAGGTCGAAACAACAAAATCGGAACAAAACAAAGGCCCTCGAAATAGCCTCAAAACAAAACGAGGCTGGTTGAAATGTTTTGAAAGTCAAAACATTTCAACCATAGGCTGGGGATGGGAAGTCAGTCCAGCTGGGCTGACTTCCCATCCCCAGCGCAAGATTTGGCAGGGGACGGTAAGGCAGACCAGCTGAGTTTCTTTCCCGTCTCCCACACAACATCGTTCTGGGGGCAGGTGTGGCGGTGCATCGCTGCCACAGCCATGAGAAGAGGCAAGTGAGGGCTGTGGGGCATACAAAACCCCAGAACAGAACCCTGGAGGGGGCAACTTACCTCCGGGAAAGCCGGTGGTGCCGGAGCTGGGACCGCGGCGGCAGCCACAGCCACAGCTGCAGCCGCGCGAGCCGGCGTTATGACGTTTATTTAAGCAGCTGTTCCCAGTGAGGGAGGCAGCCGGGCCAATCACAGCAGCCGACATGGCCACTGTGGGACAGTTTAAAAACCCCAACAGCACCCGCGGCAGGGGGGGAGCCAGAGAGAGGGAGAGACAGCAGGCAGCACGTTTGGCGTGCTGAGGCTCCTGCCGGAGAGAGGCACGATGTAGATCGTGCAGTACCGGCGTGGGAGTCAGGGGAAGCCTTGGAGCCTCAGGCAGAGGCAAGAAAGGGGAAAACCCCTGGCTCTCAACCAAGAGTGAACAGGGAGAGACCAGTACTCCCTTCAGGAGACGGGGAGCAAGGGGAAGGTCGAAACTCCCTGAGGACACCAGGACGTCCCCTAGGAGAAGTAGAGCAGTGGACGGGCATTGAATCCCCTGGAAGTCGCTGGGGAAGGAAAGGCAGCTCCGTGACCCACTCTGCCCCAGGGGAATACTATTTCTATAGAAGCTAGGGAGGAAAGACACAAAGAAATACAGGGAGAGCCGAAAGATAGAGAGAGCAAAGAGGACGGGCTGGCGGAGCGGTGCAGCTGAGTCCATGTTCCTGCATTTATGAGTCTGACAGTGGGCAAGCCCATAGAGGACCAAAGATCATCATCAGACCGGCACAGGATCGGTTGGCGAGTGGACAGGGTGTAGGGGTGGCGGAGCCCCGTGGAACAATGCACATAGCAACTCTGAGTATACCCGTGTCGGGGGACCCCTCTGAGAAGAACTCCACTAGAACCCTCTCGTAAGAATTTACCAGCAAAGTTGTGGCGGGCGAGATGAGGGGAGGGGCTACCTTAATGACAGGTGACAGCAGATGTAAGACCTCCATCATCACACAGGGCAGGCCAGCTGGGCTGTTTTCCCACCCCCTGCATGACAGCAATGTAGCAAGTGGGTCAGTAAAGCAGCCTGGCTGGGCTGCCACCCAACCTCAGCGTGATTAAGTGTGGGGGATGGGGAAAGCAGCCCAGCTGGGCTGCCTTCCACCCCTGGTATGATCTAGCGCTGGGGATGGGAAGTCAGCCCAGCTGGGCTGACTTCCCATCCCCAGTGAAACTTGAAACAGCATCAAAACAGCCTTTCTGTTTTGGCAGAATGGAACGGAACAGCTGTTTTGACTCGAAATGAAATTCGGTACGAAACACTGTACCGTCGAACCATTGAAACTCAAGGTGAAATGGAAGTGTGCCATTTCTCACAGCCCTATTGTCTAGCTCCTTACAACAGTATAATACAGACAGTCACATATACCAACTAGGGAGACTCATAAGGGAGGGAGCATACAGACTGACAGCAGGTCTTGTTGAATTTTCAGTTCTCCAATTTTCTTTCCTGTCTATACCCCATATTAATAGGTGGCTTCTTCTAACATTCTAATAAAAGTTCTCTGGTTGGTTTTATTCAAATGTCTTTGTTCCACCAAAACTTTTGAAACTGAAAGAAGGAGGTCTCATAGAAAATGGGAAGATGCCAATTAGATGGGATTTATGTCCCTGTGAAAGTTGCACTTCAGAAAAGGAGGATTTCTTATCTCCTTCCTTCAAGATCATGAAATGCTGCTTGCAACTGTTCTGTTTGCTTTTCACCTTGTTTTTCACTGACAAGGTTGTTTTGTTTCCGCATCTTTTCTAACAAACTTACCACAAATATGTCTGTAATAACAAATCTACATCTAATATGTTTGGTTACATTTATCACAACTACTAATATTTTTAAGCTTTAGATATGAACATTCGTAGTCATCTGGCCAGGTGCCGGGGGATTGGAAATTGGCTAAAGTGGTCCCTATTTTTAAGAAGGGGAGGAAGGAAATTATAGGCCTGTAAGCCTCACCTCGGTGCTCGGGAAGCTTTTGGAGAGGATCATCAAGGAGCACATCTGTGGGGGGCCTACAGGGGAGATCATGCTCAGGGGCAATCAGCATGGCTTCACCAAAGGCAGGTCCTGCCAGACCAAACTGATTGCCTTTTATGACCAAGTAACTAAATCCTTGGATGATGGTGTTGCTGTGGACATAGTCTTCCTAGACTTTAAGAAGGACTTTGACACTGTCTCTCACCCCATCCTCATCAATAAATTAAGTGACTGTGGCATTGGTGCCTGCACAGTTGGATGGGTAAAAAATTGGCTGATGGGGCGCACCCAGAGAGTAGTGGTGGACAGGTTGTACTCAACCTGGTGAGATGTGAGCAGTGGGGTACCCCAGAGCTTGGTCCTCGGGCCCGCACTGTTTAACATCTTCATCAGCGACTTGGATGAGGGGGTGGAAAGCACGCTGTCCAAGTTTGCTGATGACACTAAGATGTGGGGCCAGCTGGACACATTTGAAGGGAGAGAGAGGCTGCAACTAGATTTAGACAGACTACAAAAGTGGGCAAACGAAAATAGGATGGGGTTCAACGTAGACAAATGCAGGGTGCTGTACCTTGGGAGAAGAAATCCACAGTATACATACAGGATGGGGAGTTCCCCTCTTGAAAGCATAGAGGCAGAAAGGGATCTCGGAGTCATTACTGACTCCAAGATGAACATGAGCCGCCAATGCCAGACCACAGCCAGCAAGGCCAGCCATACCTTGTCATGCATGCAAAGGTGCATCTCAAGCTGGTCCAGAGAGGTGATACTCCCCCACTGTGTGACTTTGGTCAGGCCACAGTTGGAGTACTGCATCCAGTACTGGGCGCCACACTTCAAAAGAGATGTGGCCAGCCTGGAGAGGGTTCAGAGGAGGGCCACCCACTTGGTGAGAGGGCAGCAGGACAGGCCCTATGAGGAGAGACTGAAGAACCTGAACCTGTTCAGCCTCAGCAAGAGGAGTCTGAGGGGGGACCTGGTGGCTGCCTACAAGCTCATCAAGGGGGAAGAAACAGTAAATAGGCAGAGCTCTTTTCTCCCCAGCACCACCTGGGGTGACGAGGAACAATGGTAATAAGCTGATGGAGAATAGGTTTAGGTTGGAGATCAGAAGGCAATATTTTACAGTTAGGGTGGCCAAAATCTGGAACCAGCTTCCCAGGGAAGTGGTCCTCGCCTCTACCTTGGGCATATTCAAGAGGAGGTTGGACGATCACCTGTCTGGGTCTTATGAACCAAGCATTCATTCCTGCCTGTGGCCGGGGGTCAGGCTAGATGATCTGTTCAGGTCCCTCTTAACCCTAGCTACTATGAAACTATGAAGCTATGAAACTATATGATATAATTGTAGCAGGACCAGGCTCTGGAATGGCCACGATGCCCCCAGTGGCCAAGTAACACTTGCCCCACTCCAATTCCTTGGGGTACCCTTTCTTTTTTTATTCCACCTTCCATGCCTTGGTATATCTTATAATACTTAGGGAGATGGTCCCAGAGTGAGCCTCAGTCCTACCTCTGTCTATTGTTTCACATGCCTGGCTGGCACCAATCTCACTTCTCTGTCTCTAAGCTTTGGCCCTCCTGGCCCTATCTGGGCCTTAGGTTAAAAGTTGCTTTGGGGGCAATAATTGTGGCCTCCATCCTCCCCTGTAGCCATGTCCATGCCTCATAGATGTTACTCAGTATCACTTTGGAGGGGCCACCCTGGCCCCACCACAACCCTTGCCTCTCTCAGGCCTCAAACCTTATTGGGGCTTCAGCCTTCCCAGTTTTGGCCCTCTTTATCTGTCTGTGCCCCCTCAGCCCAGGTGCACAGCCTGGGACCTCAGCTTCTAGGCCTCAGTCCTAGTCTTCCAATCTCAGGGCACAGATTCTGGCCCTTTTGGCACTTGCTTGCCCCCTGTATCTCACTCTTGGGGTGCAGGCTCTGCAATCTTCCCCTACAGTCACAATCTGGTCTTCTGGTGGTAAACTTAACCATAATGCAAATATAAGTCAATCACTTCCAAACTAAATTTATTCCTATTCAGGGTCAGTGCCCCCCTCTCCAAGCCATACTTCAAGCCACTCCAAGCTGTCTCCATCCAGTTCCCCTGAGTAGCTTGGGTGCACTCTATCCCTCTCTCCCAGGAGCTCCTTCCCCTGTAGCCTGCAGTGCCCGACTGCCCTCTGTGCTCAAGGCACTGGTCTTATATGCCTTTAAGCACTGTCCCTTCCTATCCGGTGGCTCCTGAGGAAGGAGCCTCTGGTTTAGGGTGGCCATCATAGAGGACATTCTGGTTTTCTGCTACTCTGTCCTCTATTGATATGAAACCCAATGCCTTTATGTCCTCTGTTTTTCTCTTCAAGAAAAACATAAAGGGACATAAAGGCACCCGGTTTCATATCAATAGAGGACAGAGGCCAACCGAGCTGTCCTCTATGATAGCCACTGTGCTCTGGTTCCCTGTTACAATAGTAGATTGGAATATCTAATTTAAGGCCTTCTTTCATACCAGGCCCTTTGCTTTGCTTAATTTGATCTGGTTTAGCCAAACATGTTAAATGCTTTCTTTCTGTTGCTGACCCAGCTAATTATCATGTCTGCAAAGGTTTTCTCTGTGGTCACTCAGAAACAGGCTTTTGGGATATCCTGCTTTAGCCATATTTCTGTAAATTGGCATAGGTCTTTTGAAAATGCCAAAGACTGACTACAAGTGATTATATGTTTACAGTTTACTAGATTCAGTGAACACAGACACACTACCTTTTAACAGGATTATAACTAGCTATACATAATTCTTCTCATCAAAAGATAAAACATTCAGATACTACAGCTGTTACCTGTAACTAATAATGTTTTCTAAAACACAGTTATCTTCACCTAGCCTGGCCCAATCCCAGTAGACTTGATCAACAGGCTTTATTCTACTGTTCCTTACTACTGCTAATTGATTATACGATGAGTATTTCCATCTATACAAGGTTAAGCACATATTATCTATAACTTAGGCTTATAATAAATAAAAAATCTGCACTTGTCATTGTCACTGTTTCAGTTACTGATACATCTGAGGTCTACAAAGATGCTCTCAACTGACCAATTTGCAGAGAGTCCAGTGGTGTTAGAAATACTTTTAAAAATACAAATCATTATGTGTACACAGATTAAGTCAGACCATGCTGTTCATATTAGGATAGGTGTCCAATAGGAGATCCCAGGATTGAAGTAAAAGTAATTAGAAACTTTGTAATAGAATAATAGAAAATTAGGGTTGGAAGAGACCTTAGGAGATCATCTAGTCCAACCCCCTCCTCAAAATAAGACCATCCTCAACTAGGTCATCCCAGCCAAGGCTTTGTCTAGTCAGGTCTTAAAAACCTTCAAGGATGGAGATTCCACAGCCTCTCTAGGTAACTTGTTCCAGTGTTTTAATACCCTCCTAGTGAAAAAGTTCTTCCTAATATTTAACCCAAACCTCCTTTGTGCAACTTGAAACCATTGCTCTTTGTTCTGTTATCTGCCACCACTGAGAACAGTCTAGCTCCATCCTCTTTGGAACCACCCTTCAGGTTGTTGAAGGTTGCTAAGTCCTCTTTAAGTCTTCTCTTCTCTAGACTAAATATTCCAAGTTCACTCAACCTCTCCTCATAAGTCATGTGCCCTAGCCCCCTAACCATTTAACCATTTTCATTGCCCTCTGCTAGATTCTCTACAATTTGTCCACAACCTTTCTGTACTGGGGGGGGTCCAAAACTGGACACAGTACTCCATATGTGGCCTCACCAGTGCTGAATAGAGGGGAATAATAATTTCCCTTGATCTGCTGGCAATGGTCCTACTGATGCAGCCCAGCATGCAGTTAGACTTCTTCACAAAAAGGACACACTGTTGGCTCATATTCAGCTTATTGTCCACTGAAACCCCCATGTCCTTTTCTGCAAAGCTGCTGCTTAACTAGTTAGCCCCCAGCCTGTACCAGTGCATGGGATTGTTCTGTCATAAGTGCAGGACTTTGCACTTCTCATTGAACCTCATGAGATTTTTTTGGTCCAATCCTCCAATCTGTTGAGATCTCTCTAAATCGTAGCCTTATCCTCATGCATATGTACTACTTCCCCCAGTTTGCTGTCATCTACAAACTTGCTGAGGGTGCACTCTATCCAAGTAATTGATGAAGTAATTGATAAAGATATTGAACAAAACTGGCCCCAGGACTGACCCCTCGTGCACGCCACTTGATACCAGCTGCCGACTAGATATTGAGCCATTTACTACTACCCTCTCAGCCTGATGCTTCAACCAGTTTTCTATCCACTTTACAGTCCATTCATCCAACCCAGACTTTCTTAGCTTATTTGCAAATAGTTGATCCCACCTTGATCTGCTAATCTGTGTGAAGATGAAGAACAATGCCACAGCTTCTGTTCACCCCCTGCTTCTTTCCAATTCTCTTTATGAAATCTAGAACATCTGAGCTCACTAAGTTTGCATAGTCCTTGAGCTACCTGAATGTACTGTATTTTTTTCCAGCATCTGGGCATGAATATGAATAAATGAACAGGGAGATTTTAATATCCCTCTCCTCTTTGCACACTTGTATCTGTGAAACACCAGCTACTATTTAGCCCATGATGTATATTTGTATCTTCACATTATTGGATTAGCCATGTTGTTAAAGAAAAAAATACAACATATCTATGATCCTTAAAGATGCCTTACAGTAAACTGGAACAGGTCTGGTCAATACTCAAAAGGGATGCTTAGTGGAACATCATACTTGTAGTGAGTACTATATTGGGTATTTCACAGGATAATACTCAAAATCAGTACAGCGTCAATGTCCCTGACACCTTTCAATGAAAGACATCTTGACCTCTGGTGGTCATTAAAGATTCTTCTAGCACCTTCGGAATGAGAAGAGATGAGCACTGTGTCTCAGCCAAATTCCAAATCAGGTAATTAAATTCTAACCTAAAGTATCAGATGGATTATATCTTCTTCCCTTCCCTTAACTAACTGTTGTGAAAGATTTCAGTATGTAACATTAAACAGCTGGTGTGTTTCATCCAGCACTGGCTATACTATACCAACGAGAAAAATAATCCTTGCATATAAAGCCTTACTTTTTCTGACCATTAGGCAGTTTATCAAGTTGGGGAGAAAAGGGAAGTTGAGGTGTTGCACAAACAGAAAAGTCAAGCAGATATATGTATATACTGAAATATGGCTCAGATCCAACCCCATCTTTTGACAGGAAAATAGCATTTACTCAGAAAAAAACAGCTCCTAAAGTAGCTTTTCAGGACACCTTATGCTAATTTAACATTGCAGTAAGGTACATAATTCCATGTTCATCAAAGAGTCTAACAATGAAGTCTACCTTTTATCTCAGTAGCCTAGTCACCAAAGGCTTGAAAGGTAGGAGATCTGGATTCCAGGGCCTCCTTACACAAAAAGGGTTTGAGCTTGCATCTTCCAACCCTCCCCATCCAGAAAAGTGTACAATAGGTCAGGCTCTAGGCTAAGAATGGCTAAAGGCACTTCCTAGACCTTCAGTTGAAGCAGACAAAAGTGGAAGATACGTGGGGCCGATATAAAAGCAAACCAGAGAGACCACCATGGCTCACTGAGATTGGCATCACCTTGGAAGGGAGAGACCTACAGATATTGCTCCTGCCTTCACTGCTGTCTGTCCTTGAATAGTAAATGCAAAATGCAAAAACAGCTTGGGATGGGGGAAGTAGGAGTAAGAGCCACATAAGTGCTACTTACATAGTGAAAGTTATCCATGTAAGTGCTACTAACAACCTAAAGAGTGATGGGAGCTGGGGGGAGGATTTGAGTCTATTTATCTAATTAGGTGATGAATTGCATACTTAGTTGTAGCTTATTTCTACAGTAGTTAATGTTTTTCAATGAGTTATCCAAGGGTCTCTGTTTTTAGAGTTATACTAAGTGATCCTCAGAGTTATTTAATGATTTCCTTTTTGTTGTTGTTGCTTAGGAATAAAATGTAATGTTGCTACTGGATTACTTGCCTTCTGAAAATAAAAGTCTTTCTTGCTTACTGTTGTCTGATTACTTCATGGACTTTCTATACCAGTATTTTTTTTCAAAGTTGACCTCATTTGTAAACAAGCTAGTTTGCAGGAATACTGTTTTAGGAAAGATGCTTTTTTAATGACCATATTTTTGCAAAGGACATCAGTAGTATGAATAACACTAATGAACATCTCTATAAACTTGGGGATGACAAGCAGAAATCTTTATACAAGCTGAACTCTGGCATTGATTTTCCAATACTTTGGCTTTTTGTACAAAAGCATTTTCCCTATACATTTTCCACTGTGTTCCATTGTCATTGTTCTTGTGTAATAACTGTAAGTATTAAGTCCGAATAGAAATAAGGGTGGAGAAATTCTCCTTCTGACAGCATGCACAGAGTACTGTTGTTTCTCTCGACACTTCATCAAAAGTGATCGTTTTAATACCAATCAGAATGCCTTCCATTGGAGGGTATTCATGTTTTCTATGTCTAATTATTTGTTCACCATCTACAGGCTGGGATGATTTGAAACAGTTATTTACAAGTTTAAAATATTACATTTTGTTTATGTCTCTAGATTTTACAAAGTATAAGATGTCTACTTATCTTTGTACAGTTCCCAGTTAACATAACAAATTACCATTTCTATTTTTCTTGATGAATTTGGTAACTTTAAGTGATAAAATAAAATATAGCAGACATGGGCCTTAGCTACACTAAAAAAAAATGGTATGTCTTTTGTTTCAAGGTAACTGGTATGCAATAACAAGCATGATGAAAAACATAGTGAAGACCAGGTATTTACCTATTTAATATAAATTAGACAATGTCAGGGCTACAATAGTGCTAATCTCATCTAGTTTACCTTATGATAAAATTAAAGTGTTCTGCATCAGAATAGGTCAAGTGTTTTAATTACTATGAAGTAAAACAATATATAATTCTTATCAGCGAATACAAACCAGAAAAATGACTTGGTTGACATTGCAATTTAACTTTGCACTGCAATGACCCTGCTGTTCTAATACCCACACTCATCTCAGGCAATGAAGTTCTTAAAAGACCAATGCGCAGATCCATAATTTATAAAAGGACCTAGGTACCATGGCACTCAGTATCATGGCATGTATCTTTTAGGAACCTGGCCCTCCCAGCAGAACCCATGGTCCTGAAATGGGTTACTGGACTCTTCAACACTCTCAAACACCAAAAACACCAAAAACAAATAATTTCAGCATGCTTAGCAAGAAGTAAAATGAGCTAACCAGTAAGAAATACTGAGAAGCTTGTTGCATCTTAAGTCCTGTCCCTCGTTAAGCCTTAGGCACTCTATTCATCTCTTCTGCAATCAGGATTCAAAGGTCAGAATTCTCCCCTGGAGGTAGGGACCTAAAACCTTACTTTGAAAAGAAGCAGTACAATTCACTGGCTTCCTCTTCTTCTTCTTTTAGGTTTGGGATGGGGATGATATAGGAAGAAGTGATGTTCCAGTTCTATCCAGTAGTTCCCACCCAGGAAGGTTCAACTTCCATTCCAGACAAACCCTTCTTTCATCCACTAGGACAGTGCCCTTCATACCAAGCTGAGAACTCTTCCAGAAAGAGAGGAACACTCTTCTTTTCTTTTTAATCCTATCCCATTTTCCCTAAAGGAATTAAATACTCACAGAAGCAGAGAAATGAAAAAGGAAAAAATATAAATGATTGTCTAGCCTAGTGTCTAAGGCACAGTTCTGGAAGGTGAGAAATGTGGGTTTTAAACCGTTAATCTGTACATTGGTTTCCCCTATCCTGGATGAATGCTTTAACCACTTAAGACTTGGATAAAGGAAAGGGGGGGGGGGTTTCTTCTCATCACATTTGGAAAGCAAGCTGCTACCATGTTTTATGTGAAAACCAGTCTGGCAGGAATGCCCTGAGAATGACTACTGGATTGAGTCATTCAGGTGAGATAGATCAGAAGGTATGCCAACTTTGTTGGTCCTGGCAGGCCTTTGACATGATATATAGATGGTGAGCTGTTCAGTTTTGTCAAGGCAGAGAAACTCAGATGTTGAAAACATAGTCACCTAAAGGCCTTGGGCTGCAGCACAGTGGGGATTTCAAGGATATCAAATTTGGACCGATATACCCTAATCTGATGAATTTTCTAAAACCCTTTCCCAATGACGTTGTGGTAAATAGCTTTGCCTGCACTCTTTGAAGAATGGATGTTCCACTTGAAAGCCAGTATTTTAAAAAAAGATATATTTGGCACATGAGACTTACATGGGCATGCATTTTGAATCATGTCCCTCCATGCTATGCAGCAGCAAAGTGGCTACATGGGTTTAAAAATTGCCTTAGACATGCATACTGAAATATCTATTGTAGTAATCAGCTTTACTTTACCCCCAGCTTGAAAATTATCTAGAATCTTCTTATGCCTGTTTGGTTTTGATTATTACAGCCCAGAAATGCACATTAGTTTGAGGAGACAAGTAAGATTATTACACTTTTATTTATGATATTCAAATTGTATCTCAAGGTCTAAATAGATTTTTTTTTCCCCCAAGAGAACAAACTTGTGTAAAATGGGCAACAGAAAATGTCAGTTTTGAAGTGCGATCCCTGCAATGTGCCAAAATATACCATAGGAATAAACAGAAAGCATAGGCTTTTCAAAAATATTGATTTTTAAATACTGGGTTAGATTTTTGGTCCATCCAAGTTCTGTTCAATCCAGGACTTCAAGGATGGAGTAAACACTATATGATACATATACTGGAGGAGCCTCAGGATTATTTTAATTTGCTGAGGCTATGCTGGCTCCAATAGCCTATTTCAGCAAAGATTCATCAAAACGTAGCAAAATTTATTCATGTCCCTTTTTCCCCTAACAATCCTGTCCTGGCTTACAGACAGCCCCCATAACCTCAAACAACCTCTCTCCAACAACAGACTACCTAACTTCAGTTTTCACCAAGCCACTAGGCTTTGTTACAGACCCAGATGCCATTTTTTCTTCCTCATCAACACAGACCACTATCACTGAACCAAGCTACATGAATTGCAATTTGTAGCAGGGCACTAAGGTGCCTGCTACTTGGAGAGCCGGAATAACCCCTCAGGTGCCGGTTGCTAAGGCAACTAGAGGGAACTAATGACCCTCACAGTAGAGTGGGGACCCGAGCGTGAGGGTGCAGCATTTGGGGTGCACAGACCCCACCCCCAGAGAGGGGCAGTTGAGAAGCCCTAGAAAAGGGGGCGTTGTTGAGATGCCCCAGTGCAGGCATGGAGAGCCCTGGAGAAGGGAGGAGCATTGTGATGAACCTCAGGAAAGGGGGGCAGCACGTGAGAAGGCCCCGGAGAGAGGGCGGCATTACTGAGAAGGCCCCGGAGAGAGGGCGGCATTACTGAGAAGGCCCCGGAGAGAGGGCAGAGAGCCCGAGCGCCAGAGAGGGCGCGGAGAGAGAGACACTGGGCTGCGGAGAGCCCAAGTGCCAGAGAGGGCATGGAGAGAGAGAGACCGAACAACGTCAGTCACATCTGCGAGGCTTAGGGCGTGGTATAGGGGTGGTTGGAGCCACGCATAGCCCATAAGGCTGAGGTGTACAGAACACCCAAGATAGGAGGACCGTGGCCAAGAACATGAAAGGCAGCCTCCCTGTAAAATATATAAGATCAAAGTCATGGCGGGTGAGAATTGGAGGGTGCTAGTTGGCAGCTTGGCATGGTAAAGGAGGCAGCAGGGGAGAGCACGGCGACCCTGACCGCCCTCCTGTTACACAATTATCCAGGGTTCTTCCACCTGCTCATCCACCAATGACAGGTATGCCATCATCTGCTTATAGTGACCCTCAGCTGTATACATTGGACAGATGGGGTAATCTCTACATAAAAGAAAGAATCAACTCCAATTCAACAGCATTTCCAGAAACACACAAATGCCTGTGGCAGAGAACACTTTAACCTCCCTGGACATTTCATCACTGACCTCAGAGTAGCTGTTCTTAAGCAAACTACTTTAAAAACAAACTTGAATGTAAAATTGAAGAACAAATCATCCACAGACTGGTTTGTGTTAACCCTGGTCTCAGCAGGTACTATGAATTCTTACTCTATTACCTGGACTAGCTGCTTAATCTGGTGTTCCTCTGGGTGTTAAATGCCTTATTCATCTCAATTGATCTATTCAACCTAGTTGTTATCTGTTTTAGCAGCATTCCAATCTCCCCCTGTCCTTTTCCCTTCTGTATAAAATCTTTTCTTTCTGCCAGTCCATTCCTGACTTCAAGCTAACCTGCATAACCACCTCTTCATAATTTTTGTTCAGTCTACAGATAAAGTCATTATCTAAGAGCTAGGTGGTATTACTATTATGAAGGTATGTCAAACACATGAAGGTCATATGAAATGCATTAAACTTGGCAAATCTGTTAATCTTGACCCAATGGACCATGACTGTCGAATGCAATTTTAAACACAACAGTCATTATTTACACTGAGTGCTAGAACATGTTTAACGTTGCATTAGCTAACACTTTATAACATGATGTCATTTCCTAGCACAGGCAAGTCCCAAGAGTCAACGGGGTCATTTGGCTGACAAATCCAAATACATGTGGAGAAAAATGTGATGGAGCCAGAGCAGGGCAATCACAAGCTGTGAGGGAGGCTAACATAACATGAACTTATTCCTGGAGAATTTGTTTCTCTAGTAGACATGTATAATGTATTCCTTGCTTTGCAGATGATTAGTTTTCAGGGATATCAGAAGTGTTTGGCTGGATATTAACCTGTAATTATTAGAGTGAAACATGTCAGCACCTTCTATAGTCATTATGCATGTCATCCTCACATCTGTACAGATGACCTCATTTGCTGGTGACATCTCATGACCTGCCCCCTACCCCCACCCCTCACTGCAGCTGGCTTGACCACACTACTCCTGATTGCAACAGTTCAGAGTTAAGAGCAGATTAAGTGGCATATTTTTCCTTCTCTCTTGTCCCTTTGACATTTCAGCATCTATATGAACAGTAACATTAGCAGTCAAACCTCTTGATGGAGCTGTGTTAATACACACAGGTATTGCTGATGCCAAGGGAGAAAAGCTTTTGGCCTGGGCTTCAGGAGAAATGCAGCATTCCCTTTTAAATATTCATAGCCAATTTAAAAAGGGAAATGCTGCACTTGCTTCAGGACTGCCTTTGGCTCTGATTAGAAACAGCTGAGCAAAGCCAAATGCTCAGCTGTTTCTGAAAAGAGATTAACACCTGTTGAAGATGGAATAAAAATATGTAACAGTGTAATAGTAAATATCAAAAGAATGTTACTAGTAAAACTAATAGCCACACACCAGTCACTGATCACATCCCACCTTGCTGCTCCTGGAAGAAGCAAAAATATTACCAATATTACAGTGCATAAACAATATATTCACATTTACTCCACTAATTCTTTATCCACAGCTGGGGAAACCTTTCCTCTACTCCCCAATCTCTATTGAAAATTCACAAGCACAAATGAGTTCAGTGTGAAATAGTAGTTATCCAAGCACATGGTGTATACTTGATGTGGACAGCTTCACTATAGCACTTGCTTATATTTTGTTTGTTTGATGAGAAATGTCTTTAACTCGTGATATCTAAAACTATATATTCTGTGTATGGCAAGGGACATGAGAGCATTTCATTTCCCCATCTGCTGACTGGAGGTAGCTCAGGGATATGGTGCTCTAAACTGATTCATATTTTCCTCAGGAACCATTTTTGTCTTTTTTGCACCAGTATTATACCTTCACACCAAAACAAATAATGATGGTGACTGCAGAGGATGATGGCACTCCACTTTAACAAAAAAAAAAAGGATCTATTAGACCAATGGTTTGTCTACATGGAGAAGGTGAATGCAAAGTAAACTAAAGGAAGAATTTACAAAACGGTAGCTCTTCTGGAGCACCAAAATATGAGCAAGTCACCTTGAAGTAAAACTAGAGTGCTTTGGCTATTCCATGGTAACTGCCAACTTGCATTTTCTTATTACATACACAATAGGATCCTAGGAAAGTAGGACTGGAAGGAACCTCATGACATCATCTAGTCCAGCCCTCTGCTCAAGGCAGGATCATCCCTGACTTAAACCATTCTGGCCAAGCATCCTGTCTGTCTAACCTGCTCTTGAAAACTTCCAAGAATAGAGATTACACAGTTTCTCTAGGTAGCCTGTCCCAACACTACCCCTTTAACCACTCTCAAATTCAGAAAGTTCATTCTAATATACAACATAAATTTCCCCTGCTGAAGCTTGAGGCCACTGCTCCTGTCCCCTACAGCCCCAGAGAAAAGCCCATTTCCATTGTCTCTATAATCACCCTTCAGGTCACCCCTCACCAAAAGTGGAGTAATATACCTCACATTTCCTGTGGAAAAAGAGCAAGCACAGTAGCTGATGCACTATAGGTTCATGTGCTTCATGCCCCAGTAGCTGACCTCATAGTACATTCATGTACCCATACCCTAAGAGTGCTTTTGTATGAAACAGCTGACTTGAGAAGTGAGCCCTTTTGAACTCATGCATGGTTATGGGGAGGTAGTATAGAATACCAAGTCCATTGTACAGTCATACAGTATCATCTTGCCTGCTTAAATAAGCTGAAAGGGAGGAAACAGTAGTGGTAGAAAAGGGAAGTGACTGGCTGGCAATGGCAAGAAAGAGAAAACTTTTCTACATGCTCTTTTAGAGCCTGGTTCAACATTGTATTTAAGTGTGTGCTTAACTTTAAGTATGTGAGTTGTCCTGTTTACTTCACTTGCCACTGATCTCTTAAATAGCATATATTGTATATGTATTTGATTAACTGATTCTACGTACTTTTTCACATACATATTTTCTGAAATATTGAGAACCATTAGGCACATCTACATGTGAAAATAAGCATGACTAAATTTAATGTGCATTAAGCTAATGCACATTAAGAGATTTTTTTCGCAGGTGTCTACACATGCAGGGACTTGGGACTAACGTTAGTGCATTTGGCACTAAAGTTAGTGCCAAGTCCCTGAAGCCCTGCCATGTTCCCCTGTGGCCACCAGGGAAAGCTCTAGCCTTTGGCCACATGGCTGCTAGCACTTGGTAACTATGCTGAAGCCAGAGTCAGCTTCCAGCACTTGGAAACCATCTTGGAAGTTCTGATCCCTAGCCGCATGCCTAGCACAGGGGCAGCATGTACCAGCTCCCTCTCTGCCCACCCTACCTCCCTGTGGCACCCAGCACTCTGCTGCTCCTGTCCAGTCCCTGCCAGTGACAACCAGCCCTTTGTGCTGCTGCCGGCCATGGTGCTAGCACTGCTGGCCCCAGCGGGGCCCCCCCCATGCAGGCTCCAAGAAAGCCACACACCCACCAGCACTACTCTGAGGACATGCACATGTTTAAAACAAAAAGCATTATTTACCTCACAACCCCCCCCCTTCCTCCCCCCTCAGCAAACAGAGCCCCTCCACCAGCCTTCCCATCCACCAGCAATAAAAAACAGACTTACAAGAGGAAAACTATATACATGAGACAAACTATTATACAGGAGACAAATTATATACATTTTGAAAACTATTTACAATATTTTGGCTGTTCAAGCCCAGACTGAGGAGCCATGGGAGTAGAAACTAGGGAACAGGTGCCCAGCACCACAGCTCCTGGATGTTCCCCATTGGTCCAGTGGCCATGGTGACCCCAGCGCATGGCAGCCTCATGTGGGGCTGGGTCTTTGGCTGTATAGTACAGAAGAGAGTGGCAGGGCTGGACCCAGATGGGTAGCAGTAGATCTGGGGTGGGGGTCAGGCCAGGTTGTCTGGCAGGTAGGAGGCACCCTAGGACCTCCTCCCAGGGCCAGGTGGGGGATCTCTGTGGGATGGCAGATGGGACCAAGGAGCCCTGCGGGGCCATGGGAGAAGGCTGGACAGTGAGGGACTGTATGTGGCCACCAGGGCCAGGAGAGTCTCCATGACCCGGTGGTCAGCATCCCCCTGCTGATGGAGCTTCTCCAGGCACTCACACTCCAGGGCTCCCATGTGGGCCCAGGGGTCCCGCTGTCCCTGGTCCTGCACCTCCACCCAGGTGACATGCTCCACCCACCAGGCCTGCTCCTGCACCTGCTCCTACACCTCCTACACCTGCTGCTGTGCTTCCCACTCATCCACCACCACCACCAGCTGCTGAAGCAGCAGGATCTTGTCCCTGGTGCACCACTGGCACAGCCAGTGCATCCAGACAGCTCCAGCGGTGGGTGGCAGTGACATAGCATTCCCACTGGGTCTGGTGGGATTTCCCCCACATCCAGATGTTGGCCCTGCAGAGGCATGAGATAGAAGCCTTTTGTGAGAGTTTGCAACATTTCAGAGATGAGATGCTCTACATCAGGGCCATCTGCTGCCCGGCCTCAGATCAGGGGTCAGCCATGCACAGGTGCCAGGGACCATGGTAAGTCAGCTGGGAAGGCCTGGGCCCTGGTAACTGATAACTGATCCCCCACCCCTCCTTGCTCCCCTGGAGCCAGCAGCCCTCTGGGTGCTGGCCATAGGCAGCCTGCCTCCCCCACCCCTTTCCCAAGGCAAGCCAGACCAAGCTACTGGCAGCACCTGCTGCTGCAACTCCAAAACCCACTCCCCTCCCCCCTCCCTGCAGGCCAGACACTCTTCTGCACTGCTGCCCAGCCCGTGGCACCTGGGGTCAGGGCATGCAGGGCTCCTGGACAACTGAGGCAAGGAGTTCTCAATATTGATTCTCAATATTTCACCCACCCCACAGGAGGCCTCTCCAGAAAGTTGTCCTGAGACCAGCCCCTTGCCATGCTGCTGCTGTGCTCTGAGTGTTCCCCTGATGCACATGCCCCAAGTAGTGCATGATGAGCTGTTTGCGCAGGTGGAGGGGTGCCTGAGCCTCTAAGCCCTGCTGCTTCTGGTCCCTCTGGTGCCATGGGTACACCTGTGCTCCTACTTCATGACTCTGAGCTACAACAGTACAGGGGGACAAGCTCGGGCTGCCCCACAACCTCCACCACTGCTGGAAGGCTACCTGTAGCAGTGCTACATGTCCAGCAGCACCCAGTGCAGGGCCATGTCCAGGGACTCAGAACTGCATGACAGAGAGACTTCACCACAGGACCTGCAAGCACAGGAGACAGCTAGGGGTGAACAGCAGCAGAGAACAGGTGCTGGCCCTGCTGACAAGGGCAGCAAGCTGCAGCCCTTTGCAGCACTCAGCTGTGGCCAAGAAGAAGCTCTGGAGGGAGATAGGCTTGGCATAGCTGGCCTGTGGCCTACCGAAGCGGGGCACACAGGGCCTGCTAGGCTCCTGCACAGATCAGCCTTGTCCAGGCTCCTGGTGTGTGTGCCTCAGGGCACAAAATGGCTGCTGACTTTTATAGCCTGCATCTAGGGGCTGCCAGAAAGCAGCCCTACCCTGGGGGAGGAAGGGCAGCTAGTAAACAGCCCTGGGGCTGAGCTCAAGCCAACCCCCTAGTGGTTGGGCAGACCCAGCACTAGAGTTAGTGCTGGGTTGTGTCTACACATGCATTAATGTGCTTTAAGTAATCGTGCCTAAATTTGATACCTGCATTTGCAGTTTTCAAATTTAGGTGAGATTAGCCTAAATTCACAATTTTTAATGTGTATTAAGGGTGCACACATCTAGACGTGCACCTTTAATGCTCACTAAATTAGACTGATGTGCATTAACACATCTTAATGTAGATGTGCCCATTATCAATTATATCCAAGAACCCTTGTGCAAGGACAGATCTCTCCAAACAGCTTCACTGCCTATTATGTAACAGCTTTCCACAGACAGTTGCTTACAGCTTATTCACTACCAAGTCACATAAGAGTTACATAGGTAAGCATTCTATTTCTCAGTCACTATATTCTATGTAGTTTTTTAATTATTGTAGACTAATGAAATATGTTTCATTTTCCTTGTACATATCTTTTCCCCTCCAAACTGTGTCTGGATGAACAGAGAAGCAAGTGGCTACTTCCAGTGAACCTTATTGTACAGCTCCTCAATCAGTGATTTCAGCTGTGCCACAAAGATTTATACCAACTGAAGATTTGGTCTATGTTCCTCCAAACCAATTTATTTTTATTTCAGAAGCCATGAATTTTAGAAAAGTCTTTCTTGTTGAGTAGTTTTCAGTGTTCTCTCATAAATTAAGGTACCTCTGTTTTATTTTCCCCTTTGATTTTAATTTCTGGACCTAGCTATAAATTTCCTGATACTCAGATGTTGGAAGATCAAATTAACTGTGACTATTCCGGAAAGGATCTATATACCATTGTACATTGTTAAATGAAAATCTTTGCCTAATGCACAGTAGTAGTCATAAAATCAAACAAAATGTAGAATGTATAAAAATGAGAAAGAAAATACAGCTGACAATATTATAATGTCATTATATTAATCAGTGTTACATCTGGAATGCTGTACTTTTCCAAGAAAGACAAAGAAGAAATGTCATTCAAAAACGATGACTATGAAAAGTATTACAAACCAGATAATATACCCATAGGGAAATCGTATTTTGAAGATTGTCACCATGCAGAATGAATATGAACTGACATGCAAGACGTACATAAAAGAGTTAATAGCCTGAAGAAGGTAAATCAGGTACTTTCTCATAATAGGAAAGGAAATACTGAGACAAGATACCATGGAGGACAAGAACTTAATAAAAGATTTGATAGAGGGTTATATATTAGTGAGAACATCCACAATGACATTAGATAGGATTTAAAATAATTAAGAATATAAGCCAACATGCGTCATTGCATATAAGGCAATCACTAAACTGACTAAATTAGTTAAATTATAATTGTTCATGGTTGAACTGTGGCACTTCTTTCTCTGAAGAAATCAGTATTATACACTTCCACATACAAGGAACTAGATGGACTACTGTGGGGTATGGAAATTATTTCATTCTTATGAGTGCAATGTAATCCTTAGGCCCAGGTGAGGAGAACTAAGGTCATATATCTAAACCTTAGGATAACACTTCCTTCTTCTAAGTGCCTCATTTAAAAATATATATCACATTTAATATACTCTTTGTATGGAATGTAATATTCTAATGCTAATAAAGTAATAGAAAGAAACAGGATGACACAGGTGACAAAAAATTACAGTTCTTTTCTTTTGCAAGAATAGCTAACATACAAGAGCATATAAGGGCAAACTTGATTGACTAACCATATCCAAAAAAAAGATAGTTCATAGTTCATGTCTTTTCCTGAAAGTACAGTTCTACGTGTTCTATATATATATAGTGCTTTACTTAGAATCACAAATGATTCCACCCTCTGTTATATTTTAAAAACCCTTGTTAAGGACTGTCAATATTAGCTAGTAACCATCTCAATGGGCAGTCATCTACAGGTAAATTATCCACTGTACATTCAGGGCTATCTCTTGCAGGTTCTTCAGATGTGGCTACTGAGTACAGAACGTATGAGAAGACTTTTCTGGTTCTGAATTATTCATTCACTTTTAATAAATGCTTTTCAAATAACTAAATGAATACATATTTTTACCATTAGCACTGTTAACACCTGAAAGTAACAATAAAAAAATTATATTTTGATGTCATTAAATATGATTGCTGTAAGAACAAGCCTCAACATTGCCCTAACCATGCCATGGATAGAAATCACCATTTGCACCGGGGAAAAACCCTTTACCTCTCCTGTTCCAAACCTTAACAAAAGCTATCAGAATTCAAAAGCTCTTAATTCTATAATTTATTACATTATAATGTTAAGTGCAACTACCTATTCCTTTACTAAAAAGACAGACTTTTCACTCATATTTGGGTGCTTTAGTAGACATGGACACCTCCAATGAGTTGCTTTTTAAAATATCTATAAGTATGGCTATAATGTTACTGTGGTTCATATAGGCATACCTGAGCTAGCTTTAAACTACCTAGCTCAGGTACTACTGGCAGTGTAGCCAGACTGCAGGCTGCAAAACCTGTTTAAGAAACTGAGTACTTATGTGGTTAGACCATTGTCAGCTGTATGCTGCTGAAAAACTACACTGTTGGTTTAAAGCTATCTTGGGTATGCTAACATCTGCAATAACTCCAGTGAATACAAGTTAGACATGCCCTATGTAAATTCAGTTATCAAAATAAATGGTTAAAAAGTAGCTCTGTTTGAAAAAAGCAACAGTGAAAAGTGTTGATCATATCTGTACCTCCTGTGAAAGACTTATCAAAAGCAAGAGAGGTGTTGATTTCATAACTAAAACAGGGGGAGATACAGTTGTTTGTCAACTGCTTTTGCAAAAATAGCTTGCAACTTGGAACTCACTTGTCATTTCTGCTACTATAAAATAAAGGCTAGAGCTCCGAGAATCCAGTGGGCCTGAGCCTAAGGGCATTCAGAGATGGACTTAAGTTTCTCCTCTGCCACACAGAATTAAGATAGACAGACCACCTCGTACTCTTTGCCTCACACAGCCAAGACTTAAAATGTAAGCGATTAAACACCTCACTTCATATTGAAAGCCAGCAGAGGCAGTTACAGCTATTTTCCTTTTGGGGTTATTTAGATAATTTCTTAAAGAATGTTTAAATTCATGAAAATGTAAATCAAGCTAAAACCTTTTAGCGAAAAAAAAAAAGAGAGAATAATTGTCATCCACAAAATGAAGAGAGGGTATTAAAGGTAAAGTCATCCATCTCGTTTTGACATTAGAAGAAAAAGAAAGTGTTAGGGCTTACGTTTGGGGGAAAAAGGTTGCATGTTTTTTCTTACTGGCATTCCAGCTAGCAACCTTATAATAAGGGACCAGTTATTTCACTTTCCTAAACTTAAAAGTGTATTCATTTACTTAAAACCTAAAAATGGTTTCAGATTCAGGGGTAAATTCTGCTACGAGGAGACTCGGGAAAAAGATTTGTTCTCAACATTACTGGTTAGAGAGATAAACACCTTGTCACATGGAATAACCCATTCTCTGACAGATATCCATAACCTGAGAACTGAAAATTTTTAGTTCTGAAGGGTTTTTTTTTCCCTTTCAATTTGTTCAAAGTAGAAAACAAACTGACAGGTTTGATAATTCTAGGTTGTGTGCTGTAGCAAATACAGTATCTCTCCCTGAATAGTGACAGTTGATTAGCTGAATAGTGACAGTACCAGCCCTGGTAAAATCTGTGGGCAAGGAAGGAGCCCCCCAGGGGGCACTTGCCTGCCTGTACACAAATGCCAGGAGCTTGGGGAATAAGCAGGAAGAGCTCATCCTCCTGCTCAGTGCAAACAATTACGATGTCATAGGGATCACGGAGACCTGGTGGGACTCCACCCATGACTGGACCACGGGGTTAGATGGCTATACCCTGTACAGGAGGGATCGTGTAGAGAAAAGGGGCGGGGGTGTAGCTCTCTATGTTAAGGAAAGCTACGCGTCCCTGCAAGCCGATATTGGAGACCAGGGTGGACGGCTGGAGACCCTCTGGGTTAAAATCCATGGGGAACACGGCACAGGGGACACAATGGTGGGAGTCTATTACAGACCTCCCACCCAAAGTCCTGAGCTAGACCAGGAGTTTGCCCAGGAACTGGCTGAGGCAGCTTGCTTCAGGACCATGGTTGTCATGGGTGACTTCAATTACCCAGACATCTCGTGGGAGGATCGCTCAGCAAAATCTGAGCGGTCGCAGAGCTTCCTCTTGTGCGTGGATGACCTCTACCTGACTCAAGAAGTCTATGGGCCAACGAGAGGCAAAGCGCTGCTCGACCTGGTGCTGGCTACTGGGGAGGACCTAGTCGGCGACCTAGTGATCGATGGGAAGCTGGGTGACA
This sequence comes from Alligator mississippiensis, assembly GCF_030867095.1. Lineage (NCBI taxonomy): Eukaryota > Metazoa > Chordata > Crocodylia > Alligatoridae > Alligator > Alligator mississippiensis. The sequence goes on from NC_081824.1 coordinate 165,241,420, forward strand.
GCGACCACGAGCTGATCACCTTCACCATCCGCCGAAAAGCTGGCAAGTCAGTCAGCAACACGCAAGTCCTTGACTTCAGGAAAGCCAACTTTGACAAGCTCAGGAGGCTTGTCAGTGAGGCCCTAAGGGACTGTGACCACAGGGAGAGGGGAGTTCAAGAAGAGTGGTTGCTCCTCAAGGGAGCGATCCTCAATGCACAAACTAAGTCTATTCCATCTCGGAGGAAAGGCAGCAAGAGGGCACAGCAGCCCCCCTGGCTCTCCAGGGACCTAGCAGACCTCCTGAGGCTAAAAAGAAAGGCCTACAAAGGATGGAGGATGGGAGTCACCTCCAAGGAGGATTATTCTGCACTGGTCCGGTCCTGTAGGGAGCAGACCAGGAAAGCCAAGGCTGCAACTGAACTCCAGCTAGCTTTGAGCATCAAGGACAATAAAAAGTCCTTTTTCAGATATGTGGGGAGCCGGAGCAAAAGCAGGGGCAACGTTGGACCCCTGCGGAACCAGATGGGGCAACTGACAACTGACGCCCAGGAAAAAGCCAACCTATTAAATAGGTACTTTGCATCGGTCTTTCATCAGCCCCATGGGACGCCCGTGCCCGCTACAGGGCCGGGAAGTCCAGGTGAGGGTGATCCCCTGCCCTCCATTAATGCTGACTTTGTGAAGGAACATCTTGAGAAGCTGGATACCTTCAAGTCAGCCGGCCCTGACAATCTTCACCCCAGGGTACTCAAGGAGCTGGTAAGCATCATAGCCCAGCCTCTAGTGCGGATCTTTGAAAACTCTTGGCGCTCTGGTGTAGTGCCCGAAGACTGGAAGAAGGCCAACGTGGTGCCTATCTTCAAGAAAGGGAGGAAAGTGGATCCGGCTAACTATAGGCCCATCAGCCTGACTTCTATCCCGGGGAAGATCTTAGAAAAGTTTATTAAGGAGGCCATCCTTAATGGACTGGCCGACGCCAACATCTTAAGGGATAACCAGCACGGGTTTGTTGCGGGTAGGTCTTGCTTGACCAATCTCATTTCCTTCTACGACCAGGTGACCTATCACCTGGACAAGGGAGATGAGATTGATGTCATATATCTTGACTTCAAAAAAGCCTTCGATCTGGTGTCCCATGATCGTCTCTTGGAGAAACTGGCCAATTGTCGCCTTGGGTCCCCCACGATCCACTGGCTGGAAAATTGGCTCCGGGGTCGGACCCAGAGGGTAGTAATTGATGGAAGTCACTCATCGTGGTGTCCTGTGACCAGTGGGGTCCCCCAGGGCTCTGTCCTTGGACTCATACTGTTCAACATCTTCATTAATGATGTGGACACTGGAGTCAGAAGCGGACTGGCCAAGTTCGCCGATGACACCAAACTTTGGGGCAAAGCATCCGCACCAGAAGACAGGCGGATGATCCAGGCTGACCTGGACAGGCTCAGCAAGTGGGCGGATGAGAATCTGATGGTGTTCAACGCCGATAAATGCAAGGTTCTCCACCTTGGGAAAAAAAACCCGCAGCATCCTTATAGGCTCGGCAGTGGTTGCACTATGGAAGAAAGAGACTTGGGGGTCATCATTGACCACAAGATGAACATGAGCCTGCAATGCGATGCTGCGGCTAGTAAAGCGACCAAAACGCTGGCTTGCATCCATAGATGCTTCTCAAGCAAATCCCGGGACGTCATTCTCTCCCTGTACTCGGCCTTAGTGAGGCCTCAGCTGGAGTACTGCGTCCAGTTTTGGGCTCCACAATTCAAAAAGGATGTGGAGAAGCTTGAGAGAGTCCAGAGAAGAGCCACGCGCATGATCAGAGGTCAGGGAAGCAGACCCTACGATGAGAGGCTGAGAGCCCTGGGGCTCTTTAGCCTGGAAAAGCCAGGCTCAGGGGTGACCTGATGGTCCACCTACAAGTTTATCAGGGGTGACCACCAGTATCTAGGGGAACGTTTGTTCACCAGAGTGCCCCAAGGGATGACGAGGACGAATGGTCACAAACTACTACAAGATCGTTTCAGGCTGGACATAAGGAAGAATTTCTTTACTGTCTGAGCCCCCAAGGTCTGGAACAGCCTGCCACCGGAGGTTGTTCAAGCGCCTTCATTGAACACCTTCAAGATGAAACTGGATGCTTATCTTGCTGGGATCCTATGACCCCAGCTGACGTCCTGCCCTTTGGGCGGGGGGCTGGACTCGATGATCTTCCGAGGTCCCTTCCAGCCCTAATGTCTATGAAATCTATGAAATCTATGAATAAAATATGCATCATATAAGGAAAATTCCCATCCCCCTGGCAGAGTGGGTAATTACCAGCCTCTTCAGATGTTGCATGCTATCCTAGTTTTCAAATATCAAATGAATATATGAAAATAGTTTTTTTAAAAGCATTGTCCAGAACATTGGGCATGCCCAGATGAACACACAAGTGTGGTTTGTGGCACCACAAACGACATACAATGAATGTACAACTATGCACCACACTGCAAATTTGCAGCACAGTGCCAAAATTTGATATTGGGATGTTCTGACATCAAAAAAAAAAGCTGCAAAAAGATGTGCAGCACATGGAGCAGTAGCGTGCACTGCCAGAAACGGAGACTGGCTGTCCAGAGCCATTCTCTGGCTGCCAGCCAGGCTTCATGCAGCCTGTTGGTGCCACTGTCCTGGAAAGTTCCCAGAGCCTCGGGTAGGGCTGCTGGGGCCAGCACAGGTTCTGGTCCCAGCCTCCCCTACCCTACCCAGGACAATTTGGCACATGCTGGAGCCCGCATGCAGGGGTGTGCCCTGAGGCACAAATATGCGCCACTGCTATTTATGGCACAGCAAATGCATGCCCCTGCATGTAGGGATGAGACCATTAAGTCTTGATTTAGGTTTTCTATAAAGCCACTTATATAAATATTAAAGCCAAAAGAAATGTTTTCTTATTTTTTGAAAGTTGAGAAATAGTATTAATGAATAATAATCCATTTGCAATATTAATAATGCCAACAGTGCAGCTTTGCATTGGTGTATGAGATATGAAATTGAGACTGATTAGACAAAAGGCAGGGAATGGTCTACTGTTACTGTTCAAGCTGTAAGAAATGTAGCATGCAATGAAAAAGGCAACTGTATTTTAAAAACAAAATCCTGTGTTTTAATGATCTAACACAGGGGTCAACAACATTTTCTGGTAGCAGGCTGGAATGACCCAGTTCAGGTTTTAGAATAGTCATCACCTCTGCTTCTTGTCTCTGCTTCTCTGCACACCCTCACCTCTACTGAAGCCCCTGACATCTGACTATGGTGTGACAACAGCAAAGTTCCCTTCCACCAAACACCACCAAAACCATGGCTCCATGGGCCATAGGTCACTGACCTGATATGATGATGATGGGCGAGTAAGATCATGAACGAGTAAGATTGTTTTCCAAGGATCTTAATAATGTGGTGGCTCCATAGCCCAATTCTAGATCCTCATGTCTTGTCACAATGAGGACAGATGTTTCTAGGAGGGACGGGCACTGTGTGGCTGGGTTGGATGTTCTGATGTTCTTTTTACCTGCTCCTCTTTTCCTCTTCTGCCCATCGATGAGCTGTTTCAAAGTGTTGAGGTCCATCCCAAAAAGTCTTCCTCCATTTTGGTTGGTCCTGAGCACGGGTCTCCCAAGTGTTGATATCAATGTTACACCTCTTCATGTTTGCCTTCAGGGTGTCTTTGAAGTGCTTTCTTTGCCCTCTGCTGCTTCACTGACCTTCTTTCAGCTGTGAGAAAAAGATTCTCTTTGAAGGGCAGGAGTCAAGCGTGTGAACAACATGACCTGTCCAGCGAAGTTGGTTTTGGATGATCATATCCCCAATGCTGTTGGAATTTGCTTTAGTCAAGACGCTGATGTTTGTGCGTCTATCCGAGAATACATTAAGAATGGTTTGGAGGTCTGTTTCAGATTGAGCAATGACAGCATTGTCATCCACATACTGGAGCTCCATTATGGATGTTGTCGTGATCTTCGTTTTGAACTTGAGTCTGTTGAGGTTGAAGAGACTTCTGTCCATCCTATACACAATTTCAGTTCCAGGTGGGAGCTTTCTGTCAATGAGGTACGTTATGGTGGAGATGAACATAGAAAAAAAAGTTAGAGTGATGATGCAACATTGCTTCACTCCAGTTTTCACCTCAAATGGTTCTGTTTCATTCCCATTGCTGAGAACCCTTGCTGAGACGTTGTTGTGGAGAAGTCTCAGAGCACTGATGAACTTGTTTGGGCAGTCAATTTTGGACAGGATTTTCCATAGGGCTTTGTGGTTTACAGAATCAAAGGCTTTAGAGGGGTCGATGAAAGCCAAATAGAAAAGTCAATTTTGCAGATGTAACATGTTATATGTAATGAACTAAGTCTTCCAGAAGTGAGTGCTCCACGTGACATGGTCTTTTCTAGTTCTGGGCAAATCATTTGCAAAAGAATGCCATATGTATGTAGACTCATATGCCTCTTCAAAGTATAACTACGCAGATTCATAGATTCATAGATGCTAGGCTCAGAAAGGACCTCAACAGATCATCAAGTCTGACCCCCTGCCTAGGCAGGAAAGAGTGCTGGGGTCAGATGACTCCGGCCAGATGCCTATCCAGCCTTCTCTTAAAAATCTCCAAGGTAGGAGAGAGAACCACCTCCCTTGGAAGCCCATTCCAAATTTTGGCCACCCTTACCATGAAGAAGTTTTTTTTCTTGATATCTAGTCTAAATCTGCTCTCTGTCAGTTTGTGACCATTGTTCCTTGTTACCCCAAGAGGAGCCCTGGTGAACAGAGCATCTCCAATTCCTTGCTGCATCCCCCTAATGAATTTGTAGGTGGTCACAAGATCACCTCACCTCTCAGCCTTCTCTTGCAGAGGCTGAAGAGGTCCAGGTCCCTCAGTCTCTCCTCATAGGGCTTGTCCTGTAAGCCCCTAACCATATAACTGGCCCTCCTCTGGACCTTCTCGTGTCTATACACATCCTTCTTGAAGTACAGCACCCAAAACTGGATGTAGTACTCCAACTGCAGTCTGATTGATGCCACATAAAGGGGAAGTATCACCTCCTTGGTTCTATTTGTCTATTTTTATGATAAAGTGCAGTTAGCTTTGCTGATGATTTCATCATACTGATGACTCATGTTCATCTTGGAGTCCACTATGACTCCGAGATCCCTTTCCACTTCTGTGCTGCTGAGAGGATCACTTCCCAGCCAGTAGGTATGCTGGATATTTTAGCACCCTAGGTACAGTGTACTGCCCACTTTTCTAACCTGTCCAGGTCTGCCTGCACTAGTTCCCTACCCTCTGGAGTGTGCACTTCACCCCACAATTTAGTATCATCCACAAACTTGGCCAGGGTACACTTCACACCCACATTCAAGTCACTGATGAAGATACTGAAGAATACAGGTCCAAGGACCGAACCCTGCAGGACCCCACTACCCACATCCTTCCAGGTTGATACCAACCCATCTATTACCATTCTCTGGGTGCAACTGCTAAGCCAATTTGCCACCCACCAGACTGTATAATCATCTAAGTCACAGCCTCTTAATTTATTTATGAGAATAGGATGAATTCCATATCGAAGGCCTTGCTAAAGTCCAAGAAAACAATATCCACATCTACTCCTGTGTCTAAGCATCTTGTGACCCTGTCATAAAATGAAACCAGATTGGTCAGTTATGATCTACCTGCTACAGATCCATGCTGGTTTCCCTGGTGCATTTTTTTTCCCTTCTGGACTCCCACAAATATGATCCTTCATAATCTTTTCAAAGACCTTTCCAAGGATGGAGGTGAAATTGACTGGCCTATAATTACTCAGATCCTCCTTCCACCCCTTCTTGAAAATAGGGACTACATTGACCCTTTTCCAGTCCTCTGAGACCTGACCCGAGTGCCATGAGCACTCATACAACCATGCCAGTGGTTCTGCTATTACACTGACCAATTCCTTCAGTACTCTCGGATGCAGCTCATCTGGGTGTGCCGACTTGAACACATCCAGTCCTTCCAAGTGACTCTGCACCAAGCTAGTGTGGACAGTTTGTGGGCTGGTGTCCCTCTGATGCACATCTAAGAATCCATTAGGAGACTTATCTTGAGACCTGTTCAGGAACACTGAGGCAAAAAACTCATTGAATAGCTCAGCCTTGTCCCCCCTCTCTGTCACTAATTGCGCCTTCTTGTTCAGTAGGGGTCCTATGCTGCCTTGTGCCTTCCTTTTACTCCCTACATACCTAAAAAAGACATTTTGTTGTCTTTAATTTGTGTTGCCAGCCTCAGCTCTGTAGTTGCTTTGGCTTTTCTAACTGCCTCCCTGCAAGTGCGGGCCAAGCAGCTACCAAGGCCAAGCTCCTTGGTAGCTTTCCCCTGCTTCCACCACCTATATGCCTTCTTTTTTGTCCTTAGGCTCCCCTTGATTTCCTTGTTTAGCCAAGGAAGTTTTTTGGCTCCTTTCCCCCTTCTCTTTCATACTGGGATAGTGTCCCTCTGTGCCCGAAGGATTGCTTCCTTTAGAAACGACCACCCTTCCTGGACTCCCATCTCACCAATACTCTTATCCTGCAGTGCGTTATTGACTAGACTCCTAAGAACACTGAAGTTAGCCTTCCTAAAGTCAAGCACTTCCACCCTACTAGTTATCTTACCCACCCTACGCCATATGGTGAATTCAATTGATTGGTGGTCACTGTCCCCAAGGTGACCACAAATCTGCAGCTCCCCTACCAGGTCCTCCCCCATAGCCAACTCCAAGACTAGTAAGGCATTCCCCCTAGTGGGACCATATACCCCCTGTGTTAGGTGAAGGTCCTGCACGCAGGTTAAGAACCTACATGAACAGTTGGATTTGGCTGACTGCTCCTCCCAGCAGATGTCAGGGTAGTTTAGGTCCCCCATTACAACCACATCCCTAGATGGTAAGGCCTCTGAGAGCTGCCTCAATAATTCCAAGTCTAGCTTTTCCTCTTGGTGTGGTGGTCTGTAGCAGACCCCCACCACCAAGTCCCTTTCTCCTTGACCTCCATCCTAACCCACAATGCCTCAACTTTCTCCTCCTCTGATCCCAATTGGATTAGCATAGATGTATAATGCTCCTTTACACAGAGATTCTACCAGGCTTGTTGAACCCGTTCCAACATGAAGAGAGAGTCAGAAATTTTCCCAGCCACCAGCAAAACTGGCATTAGAGCTGTGTGAAGCTTCAGTCCATGATTTGATTCAGAAAAGATTTGGCCCAATTCAGAGGCTGAATCTCTGAATCCATATTGAATTGGGAGAAGACAAAAAACTTCTGAATCAATTTGGAGGCTCTGATTTGGAAAAGATTTGAAGATTCAGAAAGCAGTCTTTCAAGGCATATAAGCCTCTGTCTGCAGGCTTTCTGTGCCTTTTGTGAGCTGTTTCTGCCTGAGCAACAGTGTCTGAAAGGTCCTGGATTGGCTTGGCTTCCTACCTAGTCAGTCTCCTGCTCCTTTTTGCTCTTGGAAAGGATTGGATATATCTTACTAACTAGAATCTCTCTACTCATCCGTGTCCAATCCATTTCTTTTAATTTATATTTGTTGGGGGGGGGGGGGGCTCCAACACTTTTAAAAAGAAAACTCTTTTCCCTGGCAGTGTGATCCATCACTGTGCAGGGAAACACATACATTACACACACTCACACACATACATCATAGAAGAACAAGTCAGATATTATTACAACACAGAAGTCAGACATTCATAGAAGAAGAAGAAGAGATTATATATAGTTATTAATATTATTAGTTATAGGTACATACAGACTAAAGACAACACAGACAAAAAGTCAGATAGAGATTCAAATTAACACAACACAGAAGTCAGAGAGTCATAGAAGAAGAAGAAGAAGAAGAAGAAGAAGAAGAGATTATTTTGAGGAGGCAGCACCCCCTTGCCCTTCTTCCTCCTCAGCCTAGCACCAGTGGGAGCATGCCCAAAGGGAAGTCCCCTGTTCAGTCCAAAGCCCCCATCCCCCAAAGCAGAGGCAGGCCACCCTGGAGTGGTGGGGGAAAGCTGTAGACAAAGGGGGACGTGTTCTGAAGGCAAGCAAGGTCACCCAGAGCATTGGGGAGATGCTTGCTCATGGGCTTGCCAGCCCTTTTCCTTATTTGAGTGAGCAGGGTTCAGGAGGCTCATGGTGCTTTTGGCCCCATCCTACTAAGTTCCCACATGAACCACCTTTAGCAAGACAGTAGTGCCCTCCCTGTATGAGGCATGCAGGGAGTACTTGAGGGAGGAACTGCACAAGGCAGGGCCATAGGTAGCCTTGCACTTCACCTCCAACATCTGGAGCAGCCAGGGTGGAAATCATACCTAGCTTTCGCTCACAGGGCACTGGTGTGATCAGTCAGGCTGTTGTTGTCCTTAAAGCCATGGTTATGGATGAGTCCCACATGGCAAAAGAGATCATGGGGGGCCACGAACTTCTTGGTGCAAAGGTGGCTCATTGGGCAGGGTGAGCTCACCTGTGGGTTCATGGTCAGCAGCAACGAGGCCAATATGGCAAGGCCATCTGTGATGCCAACTTTGTTGGCATCTGCTGTGTGGCACGCAAGCTGAACCTCATAGTCACGGACACCTTGGAGGGGAACAGGGCTCCTGGTGATGGCACCGTCACTACCACTACCAGCCAGCTCATTTCAAAATGCAGGAAAGTGGTGGGCTACATCCACCACAGCATCAAGAGGGGCAGGATGCTGCAGGATAAACAGGCAGAGCTGAGCATCCTGCAGCACAAAACCATGCAGGATGTGGAGACTCAGTGGAACTCCACATACCTGAGGCTGGGAAGGCTGGTGGAGCAACAGAAGGCTGTCAGTGAGATGGCTTTACTCAGGGAGATTGAGATCAGCAGCCCCCTTAACAGAGCTGAGTGAGATACCATCTCCCAGATCTTGGTGGTCCTCAAGCCCTTCCTTGAAGCCAACAAGACCCTCAGTGCTGGTGATACCCTCCTTAGCCAGGTGATCCCCATAGTGAGGGAACTTGAGAACCAAATGGAGAAGTTCCAGGGAATCAGTGTTCCTGGCTGGGCAAACCACTGTCACCAGACATGCAGGCACTGGTGAGGTGGCTGAAGGAGGGCATCTGGATCCCTTGCAGTCCAGTATGGTCCACAGAACCTGAGGGTGAAGGGGAGCATGTGCACTGGTAGCACTAAACCACTCAATCACTGGATGCAGGTGCTGGTCAACAGAGTCAGGGAGGCAGAAGGGTAGAGGTGAGGGGATGTGGAAGACAGGGATCCACTTTCCTGTGCCAACACTCCCAGCACCAGCACTAGCCAGTCTCCTCCATGACAGCCACTGCCAATGTGGGCCAAGGGCATGGCTTAAATGCTGAGGTCCAGAGGCACCAGACCCCAGCCTCGGACAGGTAATACTGATGCTTCAGTGGCTACCTATCTCACTGAAGATGTGGAGCCACTGCTGTGCAACCCCTTGGCCTACTGGGCAAACCACAGCCAGATGTGGCAAGATCTGGCCATGGTTGCCTGGGAACACCTGCCCTCTCCACCAACCAGTGTTCCAAGTGAGAGGGTGTTCAGCATTGCTGGGGATGTGACATCCCATGGCACCTGCTTGGATCCCAGTTTGGTGGAGAAGCTGATGTTCCTGAAGGTGAACCTCCTACTGCTGGGGTTCCCCAAGCTCCACCTGCAGACAGAGTGAATGCCTCACTTCTCACTCCATCTGCACCTATTTCCATTTTATTTTTTTAAACCAGTTAATGCCCCACTCTCAGAGCTCAAGGGGGCACTCACGGCATTACCAGTCAGCAGGGGAAGAACATCTCTCAGATGAACTCCCATCCCATAATGAACTTGGAGGTATGAGCTGGGGTATGGGGAAGGAGGAGGTCCCAGGTCCTGGGCATGACCACTAAAACTGCATTCTGCCAGAGTTGGGGTGGCCTGATGGGAATGCTGGCAGCATAGCAGCCCCAGGAAATGCCAGGAACAAGGATCCCCCTGGTGAAAGGTGGGTAAGAGGTACCATAACTCCCAGCTACCACATGCATACACACAGTCCAGGGTGGGGAAAGCCCAGACCCGTCTCATCTGTGGCTGAGGCTGAGGCTGACGCCTGAGGCCTTCTGGTTGCAGTGGAGTTGTGAGGCTCCAGGTAAGGTCAGCTTAGCTGCCTGGGATGCCAGATTTTGGGTTGAAAAACCCTTTGTCAAGCTGAGAAACCACCTGCAGCTGGTGTGTGTGCTGTTCCTGGATGGAAGGAATAGTAAAGAATCCAGAGACTGGCATGCAATTCAGGCAAGAAAGCTAGTCAGTGAAAATGGAAATAGTGGTGTCAGGGGGTGAGGGACAGGCTGATGGGGTGGGGGGAAGGAGGATATAGTAGCACAGGTAAAAGTGCAGAGCCGGGCCTATGAACTTCACTTCATCAGCCTCCTAGGTACAGAAATTCATGGACTCAATATAGACACTGGAATTCTGACACACTACAACCTGCCAGACATCTGACGCCCCAGGTACCTCTCCACTTTTACCTGTGTTGCTACATCCCCCCCCCCACCCACCCACCCACACCCCAGCCTGTCCCTCACCCCCTGATGCCTCCATTTCCATTTTCACTGATTGGCTTTCTTGCCTGCATTGCATGTCAGCCTCTGGCTTCTTTACTATTCCGTCCATCCAGGAACAGAACACTCACACCAACTGCAGGTGCTTACTCAGCCTGATGAAGGATTTTTAGACCTGAAAGCTTGCTAAGATATATTTCTCTAATTATTCAGTTGGTCTACTAAAAGATACCAGATTGACCCAAAGGACCTTGTCTGCCAGTGCCATGTCTGTAGACCAACACCCCTAGCACCTGTCCCCAGTCAGATGACTGGAAGGACGCAGGGCCCTGGTCACATCTAAGCCCCAGGGCTGGGGCTAGCAGGGAGAGTTTGCTGGCAGCTGCTGGAGAAGGACCTCCTGCAGGAGAGGAAAGAAAGGCTATGTGACAGTTTGGTTGCCTGAGATGCTGCTGGTGCTACTGTGCTGCTTACTAAGTTATTACCTGTTGTCATTTAAAGTAGTGGACCAGGCTGAGGCTATAGGGCAGGAGAAGGCCTCATTGGGTCACACTACCATATTGTGTAGAGGCCCCAGCACCAGTGAGGGCACACCTTAACACACACACACACACACACAGTGACACAGTAAGGGTGCACTTTAACACATACATAGTCACACAGTAAGGGCGCACCTTAATACACATGCTGTAGAAGAAGCTCCTGCAGGAGAGGAAAGAAAGGCTCTGTCACAGTTTGGCTGTCTGAGATGCTGCCGGTGCTACTGTGCTGCTCACTAAGTTATTAATTTACCTATTGATATTTAAAGTGATGGACTGGACTGAGGCTGTAGGGGAGAAGAAGACCTCATTGGGGCACACTACTGTGTCATGTAGAGGCCCCAGCACCAGTGAGAGCGCACTTTAACACACACACGGTATCACCCCTGTCATGAGTTTTGCTTGCTAGCAGCCTGCAATGCAGTTTCTCAGAAAACCCTGCATCTAGCTCCTTGAAAGCTGGAAGGCTCCATGACCTCAGCAGGGCCTAGGATGTCTGCAGTTTTCACCCTGCTGCACCGTAACACACATGTGACATGAATTTTGCTTGTCAGCAGCTTGAGGTACAGTTTCCCAGAAACCCCTGTACCTATCTTCTTGAAGCTTGGCAAGATCTATGCCCTCAGAATGGGCTACCATTCCTACAATTTTTATTAAAATCAGCCAAAAAATGACAAAGTTATAGGTATTTCAGTGACTCCCCATTATGGTCTATGGCTGAATCTCTCCGAATCAGCACCGAATCTTCCAAAGCTGTTTCAAACTAATCAATTCAGGACAGTGATCTGAATCCTCCAAATCGGCCAAATCCAAATCCTAATCAAATACTTCCCTATTCCAACAGGCCTAGTTGGCATATACTTATTACCAGCACATTCTTCACAGTTCAAATATTCCAACACACAAACTATTGCAACATACAACAACTCAGCCTTGTTGGTGAAAAGAACCACAAACCTTTTGTAGATGCTTTCATATTTTCTCAGTAATAACAAAATATTAAAGCACACACAATATAGCAATGGGCACTGAGTCTAGCACTAAGCAGAAGGATCCTACAAGAGCAAAGGGAAGCATTAATAAGAGAGCGCAGACATCAGGTAGAGTGACATATTCATCGGAGCCCTGACCCAGCTTGTTTTTATGGACATCACCAGTGAAACAAACTTGACTATTATATGTAGCTTTGATAATACATAATTAGTCAGTGATTTAACAACCAGTGAAAAAAATGACAGTAATCATGGGAGGATGAGAATAAAATGCCACAGAAAGCAGATGAATTAGCTGAGACGCCCAGCAATTTTTGAACAGTCTCTTTGGGTAGTTTGTCAGCCTAACAATGGAAGTAATTTTACAAATAGAAGCAGTACATAAATTGACAATAGCACTGATTGACATCTTTGATCCAAACTACAGAAAAATGTTCATGAATTTGATGTATAGAACTTTCTTAAATAAATATTTCAAAACTTAAATTACTACTCTGAGCACTCTTTAAAATACAATCAGAAAGATTTGAACACCATCTACACAGCCTGGGATTCAATGAACTGTGAGATGGCCAAGCTTACTTCACTTGTGATATCAGGGGAGAGTCAAACCTATTTCTCCAAGGGAAGCTTCTCCTTAAACGCTCCACAAGCTGGATGGGGTAAAAAATATCTTAACAATAGTGAAAATCTATCCAATCCTATTGAAATCTATAGGAGCTTTGCCAACCACTTCAGTTGAATACATACCTGAAATAAATATCTTTTGAATAATTAAAATGAGTAGAATTAATTTTCTGGTGGAATGAAACCTTTAAAATTGATTTTAAGAGGTAGTTGCTATTGTGATTACTTAGTAATTACTAAAACAGGTTATATAAATATAGCCACAGGCAGAAGAAAGTAAAATCAGTAATAAATGGAAAATGAAAATTTTTTGGAGCATTTTATTGTTGTTGTATTATGAAAAATGTTAAAAATCTTTACTTTCCAGTACGATTCCTTTCCATATATTTCATACTGGGAAAGGGTATTGCTATGATAGTAATTTATACAGTGGTCAAAGATGATTTTAATATGACATCTATGCCTGTCTGTCCATACCATCATCTGGCAATCATACACAGTCAACAGAAATAGCAAGGTCCTTCGTGGATTTCATGAAATCACTAACACTTCTCCCTGTTTGGTATAAAAAAATTCTGGTTGGGGTAGGATTTAGGGTTTATATTATTTAGTATAAAAAAAACTGAAGGAAAAGCAAAGATATTGATGTATGTAAATATGTTGTATATTGTTGGTATTTTTGCTGATTCATGTAATATAATCCATTATTAGTTACAGTCATTAATGTTTACATGCATTTTGACATCCATTCCCACCAATAATCTTGAAAACTTTCTCCCTATGTGAGTTTTCCCATGCCCTTTTATCATTCTCATCACTTTTCTCTGAACCACCTCTAGTTCTGCAAAAAGGAAAAGCAACCAAGAAGTGTTGACTGAAAGCTCGGATTGAACTGACCCTGTTGCACACATACTTAAACATGTTTCCTAATATAATTCTAATATTTTTAAATAAATAATATATAATACACATCTATTTTGAATCTTCAAAAGTAAAGAAGATAAACAAAAATATAGTTTGTTTTTCTCAATGATATCTACTAAAGAATTCAAGTATGGAGAAACTCAGTTCATTCATAAAGGAATGAAAGTTTCAAAGAAGGTAAAGCAGTGCAGGGTAATAGTTTCAGGGTTTTCAAAGAGTATATAGTATTAATCATAGGGTTTTTAAGGTCTCCAGTTTCAGATGTTTCCCTACTAGAGAAATGATCCAGCATGTGAAACAATCCTGAGTTTGACACAGTTTAAGGTTTGCAGTTGCCCAATGTTCAGCTGCTCACAGTTTTGATTCAGTCTTAAAATTAATATTTTTTTCATTTTGTTGAACATAAATGTTTGCAAAAATAATATTACTTATTTGGTTTTCTTCCAGGTATGCTTGCTTTTAACTGGTTTGATCTTAACTCTGAGGTGGTAAAGTTTGAAAATAATAAAGCAATATAAAAACCATCACTTTCTTTTAGCACAGAAGAATAAATATTAATAGAACAAGAAAAAGAATATCATCCTGAAAATTACACTGTCTCCTTCTCTCTGTGAGTCACTTACCCATTTTTTCAATCAATTCCTTTTTTCTAGCTTCCTGCTAGTTTTAAAGAAAACTTACACACATACACATTTACTGAAAAAAATATAATCTAAATATTAATTGGAACAAAAGTTTTGGAGGATCTCAAATATTAAAGAAGCAAGCCAAAAATTACCACATCAGGTAAATAAATACTGTTGTGCTCGTTATATAGAAAGAGAGAACTGAATCAGAGATGTTAAATCATTTTCTTGTGTTAAAACAAAAGGTCTCTGGCCAAAGGTAAGGATGTAAGTGGCATCATCACATGCTTCTACCCTAAAGTGAGTTGCTTCAACAATATGTTGACATAGAATGGAATCCTCCAGCTACAGGCAAATATAATTTTTTAAATTAACAGTTTTATACATTTCATAATTTCATGTAGAGCAACATTTGATGCAGTTTGTAGAATCAGTGCTGCGGGGACACGGCTGTGCTGGCGGTGGTGGGAGCCCGGCAGTGGGCAGTGGGGAGCTCCCATAGACACCCCTGGCACTGTCAGCAGCAGGGGAGGTGGGAGTTGGCAAGCGCTGACCACAGGTCGGCAACCACCCACAGGTGCTGCCAACAGTGTCAACAGTGCCTTTTTGCAGGGGTGCTCTGCCATGTGTTGCGGGTGCATGTGCACCCGCATGCACTCCCTACGCATCATCCTTGGCTTTAAAGTTACTTTTTTGTACCAAGATGAAGATTTCAAATTTTAGAGAGCCCAATTCCAAAACAGAAAGAGAATGCCTCATTTCTGAGAAGAAACTGTAGTGATTAAATGGATTCTAAGTTTACATTTATGTTACACTTTTCCTGACTGATACGTTAAACCTGATTTAACTAAGATTCATTGCTTCAAAGTACACCTGACTCCCACTAGGTGTGTCTACACAAGACGCTGACTGCACAGTAGCTCAATACTACTGTGCAGTAGTGTCACATGGCAAAAACCATGATGCGATGCTGCTGCACAATAGTATTAGGTTACTATGCAGGAGCATCACAAAAAAGGTGTTTGCCAGCACTACTGCACAGTAACTTAGGTTACTGAGCATTTATTCAGTTCTTGCTTAAACAAGTACTAAATAAATGTGCAGGAACAGTGACTGCAGCCACTGTATCTGATAACCTTGGAGCAAGCCACTACAAAGCTGAGTATGTGAAACTCGTAAACTATAACAAACATGGGTAAAGCCAAAAAGTTTCATATTGCAGAAAGAGCTGGTGTTTCAGATATGCCAAGAGCTTGGGGACAGGAAATCACAACTTCAGCAAACAAACAACATTAACCTTTCACCAGTCACTCCCTGTATTCTAAAAATGGTCCACTTCTAAGAAACATTGTGTCAGCAGAACATCACTGTCTGGCTCCTTGACCCCAGTTCCAACCTGATGCTCTACAGGAATACAAAAAACAGCAAAACCTCAGGAGTTCATTACCTCTCTGATACCTTAAGGATCTTCGTTCTTGTCTCTAATTTGTTATCTGGAAGACATCTTAGGCTTTTTATAGTCTTTAATTTTAGGGTCTGAAAATGTGGCCAGATACACACTTCATATATGTGTTTGAACACCCAATAAATCCATGCAGGAAAGGCAGTAAGAAAGTTCTCCAAGTCTAGTAGCTATCTATATTGTCTTACAGATTTCTTCATTACAGGTTGTTCTGTGTTTAAGCCTTCAAAGAGATGAGATTGTCATCTGCAATGTCTAGTAATAATAGTTGTCAAAGTTCTAGATGCCAAGAGTGTTCTCTTTCAAGGCTGTACTATAATACTTCTTTGCGCCGGGGGGGGGGCGAGAGGAGGAAACAAGCATTAGTCACCTTTCAAGAATAGAATTCTAAGAAGGAAGTGTTATAATTGGGTCTGAGGTTGGAGTTTAGACATGACACAGCTTGGTTTTAGTATTAGATCCATGTCCACCTTTGTGCAAACAAAAAATAAATACAGAAAATTCTGTATTCAGCATTTATAACTAAGTGAACAGACACCATCTTAGAATCCCCTTTAAAATGTAAAAATATTTATTATAATCAGTATTCATTTGATCATTTTAACTTTTCAGATTATTGCATGTCAATCCAATATTATTATTTTCATTTTTATTAGACTCTGGCAGTGCTTCTGTTTTACTTTAGTTTAATATTATTAATAAACTAGATTAGCTTTGGTGATAAGTTTTCTTGTTTTAAGTGTTCCAGTGAAATGTTTTCATGTGATCAATTCAGTGGGGCTTTTCAAAAGTTCCCAGCACCCACTGGGATGTCATTTCTTTCAATAAGCAACATGGGTTCAGGCCTTTGTGGTATGTAGGCGCATACCAGCTAATCAGCCTAAAATCTTGACTGGTTCCCCCATTAGCTTTTGGTTCTTGTGTAGTACAGGATTAAGTATCATTAAAATAGCATTATGTATATTTGAAAGACAATATCTGTTTATGTTTTTTTCCCCTAAGTGGAACACTGTTTCCCTTCTAGTGTGAGAGAGAGAGACACATGCAACCACAATGTGGGTTATATGACTTCCCTACAGGGGCTGTCTGACTTTTTTTACTATCATCCTAGTGCAGTCTTCTAGTCTTCTCTAATGGGTGTGAAGGACCAAGAGCCTACAATCACATCCTGGGCCGCAGCTTTTCCTGCTGTTGTTTCAAGACAATAACCAAGAATTTCTTCCAACCTTCCAGCCTGAAGCTCCTACAGCCAGCCTCGAGCCTCAACCAAAATTGTACTGTCTCGAGATTTAACCACTTGCTTTACCCTTCCACAGGATCCCTTCTTGTTCCTTGCCTACATCGAGACCTCCTCACGAACCCCATCTCAGGAATTTTTACAGCACACACTGTCATACAAAGGCCTGCCTGCCTTTCCCTATTTGGGGAGAATCTTTTTCCTTGCTTTGCCTTAACCATGGTGTGTCAACACAGTGCTGCCACTTCTTATGATTTTATTTTTTTAGCTCATGGAGTCAAATAAATAAATGAGAATCTTGGCTTCTATTTTTTCAGGTAAATCTCTTGTCCTCATGGTATCAGAGAAAAGGCTTTAAAAGTTAATTATATGTACCCTGAAGTCTCAGAGGGTACATGTGCAGTTTACTGCAAAGTAGACTAATTAGCTCAGCAATAAAGTGTCACCATCTACATGTGCTATGGTATTAGGGTGCAATAAACTAATTAACTCCACCATAAGATAGTACTATCAGAGACAGTACTATCTTACAGCAGAAAAATGAACTGCAATTAAATGCTTGTGTAGACTGTGACCGTGGATGGAAATTTCAGCCGTTCAGCCCAGGCAGCAGGGGACCAGACCCACACCTGCCACCTAGCCACACATCTCTGCACATTCAGCACTCTCATGCCCCAACCAGTTAACCAACGCCACCACCCAGAGCCCGGGGCTGATTCCCTGAGCCTGCTATCAACCTGGGCCTTCTCCACCCCATGTCAAAGTGCTACTATCTCAGGCACATGTGTAGATGCTGTGCCCAGGAGCAGTGCACTCAAAGTGCTCCAGAGTTTATTGCACCCAAAAACAAGAAAGCAAATAAAATGCAACCTGACATACTATTTTCTAAATTCCATCTGTATCCAGACTTACAGTCTTCAGAAGCTTCGCTCATTATTTTGAATGCTTGGAACTGGCACTAAAGACAACTGACCAGACTGGTTGTATTAGAGAGTCCTGCAATCACCTGATCTCCATCACATGCTCCCTCAGCTACAAATCCCATTAGTCCCTCCAGAATACATCCTCCCTAAAAGCCCCTATTGTGATCTAGTTTTTTAAAAGCCAGTGTACTGCTTTGTTTCATCATTTTTGTCTTTGGAAAAGTGAATTGGCTTGTTCCAATTATTCCACTAAGAGAGTGATTCATCCAGCACAGGAGGCTATCTGGAAGTAGAAGAAATATGTGGAAGCAAATGTATGTAAGAACTTTTTTTTTAGTTTCTATTTTTCTCTTGAGGATCACACATACTTTGAGCTTTTTTTCTAGCAAAATCCTCTTTATGGCCACGTCCAGAAAAGCGTGGCCATCTGGTATATAGAGCTGCAGATGCATACCGCACATTCAGCTGTTCTGCATGCTACAAAGGGGCAGCAGAGGGAGAGGAGGGGCCTGAATGTAGGTAGTTGAAAAAAAGCCCAGGCTTGAAGAAAAGCCCATGCAAAATAAAGTGTAGCAGCACACACGGGGGCAGCATGCACCACTCAAAACCAGAGCCTGGCCAGCTGGAGCTGTGCTGCAACTGCCGGCCAGGCTCCAAACGGCAGGATTGCTTCTGCTGCAGCCCCAGAAGGCCCCCAGGACCCCAGATAAGGCTGCTGGGGCCAACCCAGCTCTGGCCCCAGCCTCATCTACCCCACCCCGAGTAACCTGCCATGCACCAGAGCACATGTGGCACAGGTGTTCTCCAGTGACAACTAGCGGTAGCACAAGGTGCACCACCTCTAGCTGTCCCTAGAGAACCAAATCTACAGGCTCATCTGAACGCAACCTACTTGCTTTTCTTCTGCAAAATAATTATTCCAGGCACTTCTTAAACTTAATAGCTGAGTATAACCTGAAGTTGGATTTCTCTTTTTAAGTAACTGTCTTTTGTTTCTTTCATTGTAATTTCCATACATAACAGGGCCATAATAAAGGCTTGGATAAAAGACTCACACATCAGAAAGCTTTTGATTTCCCACTGAACATGCCAGTCCTCTCCAGTTGCTTATACCACCTTCCCTTCGTGCCTTATTCCACTGTCAGATTCCACCGTCATGGTAGAAGAGAAGTGACTGCTTCCATTATTTCCTCTCTCGGTACCATACAACCTCCTCTTTTAAAAACTTAGATTTTTTTCCCCTGATATTCAGTAAGAAGACCACTAACAGAATTATGAGTACTCCTGCTCCCTGGGGTTCCTCTTAGATTAATATATATACATAGAATGCTGGATTCTAATTAATAATAAGGATGCGATAAATGATAACAGAATATAGTGCTTGTATTAAGAACTACATCAGTGCTATCAATAGCCTTGCTGTTATGAGACCTTCAAGAGTTATTCAATGTACATCTTCATTCTTAATAGGTCAACTGACAGTTTCAGTTGTGATTCATAACTTTCTGCCAGGTGTTAGACAAAAATAGCTAAATATTGTACTGTGACAAAAGTGCTGATCAATGTGGATCATCTTCTGAAAAGGTTCCAAAGCTTTGGTCTGCTTAGTGTGAGTTGATTTGTGTTCCGCCTTCTCAGTCAAGGTGTTGATAGAATAACCTGTAATTACTTAACCATGTTCTTTTATCTGCAAGGATCTCGTTGGTCATGATTCAGTATTATGGGAGAAATGATCTGTGTTCACTATTTATTCAGTATTTCTATATATTAGTTTCATAGTTGGTAAGGTCAGAAAGGACCTAAGCAGATCATCAAGTCTGACCCCCTGCCATGGGCAGGAAAGGATGCTGGGTCAAATGACCCTGGCTAGGTGATTGTCTAGCCTCCTTCTGAAGACCCCCAGGACAGGGACAAGCACCACTTCCCTTCGAAGTTGGTTCCAGTTCCTAGCCACCCTGACTGTGAAGTAATACCTCCTAATATCTAGCCTGAATCTACTCTCAGTCAACTTAAGGCCATTTTTCCTTGTTACTCCCGGTAGTGCTTGGGGGAACAGGGTCTTTCCCATTGCCTGCTGGTCCCCCTTGGCAAGTTTATAGGCAGCCACCAGATCCCCTCTCAGCCTTCTTTTGTGGAGGCTGAACAGGTTCAGGTCCCTTAGCCTCTCCTCATAGGTCCTGCCCTGCTGCCCCTTAATCATGCGAGTGGCCCTCCTCTGGACCCTCTCTATGCTGTCCACATCCCTCCTGAAGTGCAGCACCCAGAACTGGTTGTAGTGCTCCAACTGCGGCCTGACCAATGTTGCATAGAGGGGAAGGATCATCTCCTTCGACCTGCTTATGTTACACCTATGGATTCATGACAAGGTGTGGTTAGCCTTACTGACCACGTCCCCACATTGGCAGCCCATGTTCATCTTGGAATCAATAGTGGCTCCAAGATCCTTTTCTGCCTCTGTGCTGACAATAAGGGAGTTCCCCAGCCTGTAGGTATGCTGCTGGTTCTTCGTCCCCAGGTGCAACACCTTGCACTCATCCATATTGAAACCCATCCTATTTTCATCTGCCCACCTTTGTAACCTGTCCAGATCTAGTTGTAGCCTGTCCCTCTCTTCTAGCATCCTCACTGCTCCCCTCATCTTGGTGTCATCTGCAAATTTGAACAAGGTGCTTTTCACCCTGTGGCGGAGCACAGGGTGCTCCTGCCACTTTAAGGGCCTGGAGCTGGCAGCCTCCAGGTGCCTGATGGCGGCAGCCATTTTGGGGCTTATATAAACCAGGCAGTTTGGCTGCAGGAGGTCAGGCAGCAACATTGCCTGGCTGTAGGGCTGCTGTGAATACCTGGAGGTAAGGGGGAGCTGCAAGGGGTTGGCAGGAGGCTCCTGGTCCTGGGCATGACCTGAAACTGCACCCTGCCGGGAGTGGGTGGTCTGGTGGGGCTCTCAGTGGCGCGGGAGCCCCCAGGAAATGCCAGGCCAGTTATCACCCAGGTGAAAGGTGAGTTGGGGCACCTTAACCCCTAGCTCCCACCACCACCGGGTGGGTGACCCCTGAGTTGAATGAGGGCCGAGAGGGCCAGTGTTTGTGAGGGTTGCCCAGAGACAGGTGGGTGGGCCATGAAGAGCTCGGCCCTGAGTAGGCCTGCTGTCATGGTGACAGGCGGGCGAGCCACAGAGTTTGGCCCCGGGAGGTCCCCCCTGTCACACACCCCCTTGTCCAAATTGCTGATGAAGATATTGAACAGTGGAGGCCTGAGGACCAAGCCCTGAGGAACTCCACTGCCCATATCCCTCCAGGTCAAAAATGACCCATCTACCACCACTCTCTGGGTGTGGCCCTCCAGCCAATTTGTGACCCATCTGACTGTGTAGGCATCGACACTACAGTCGCCTAATTTTTTAATGAGGATGGGGTGAGAGACAGTGTCGAATGCCTTCCTAAAGTCCAGAAAGACTACGTCCACTGCAACACCTGCATCCAAGGCTTTTATGACCTGGTTATAAAAGGCAACCAGGTTGGTCTGACAGGACCTGCCTCTAATGAACCCATGTTGATTCCCCCTAAGCATAATCTCCCCTGCTGGCCCCTTGCAGACGTGCTCCTGGATAATTTTCTCAAAGAACTTCCCCAGGACCAGGGCAATATTAACAGGCCTATAGTTTCCCTTTTTCATCCCTTTTTTGAAGATGGGGACCACATTGGCCCTTTTCCAGTCATCTGGCACCTCACCAGAGCACCACGAGTGCTTGTAAAGCTGTGCCAGGGGTCCTGCAATGACCTCTGCCAATTCCCTAAGCACTCTTGGGTGGAGATCATCAGGACCTGCTTATTTGAACATGTCTAGTCCCTCCAGGAGTTCCCTGACTAGGTCCTCACTGACCCTGGGCCTGGCTGCGCCTCCCCTGGGTCTGTCTAGAATTCCAGTGAGGGGGATGTCCCTGTCCCTACTCAGAAAAATGGAAGCAAAGAATCTGTTAAAGAGATTAGCTTTGTCATCTGGTGCTACCATCAGATTACCAAGCAAGACCTGCAGAGCCCCACATTACTTGGTACCTTCTTTTTACCCCCTATTTATTTAAAAAAGGACTTCTTGTTATCTTTGATCCAGGTCACTAGTTCCATTTCCATCTCTGCCTTAGCCTTCCTAACAGCCACCCTAAAGTCTCAAGCCAAGGAGGTATAGTCCTCCTTGGTGATGGCCCCTCCCTTCCATTAAGTGTATGCCTCCTTTTTGGCTTTGAGATGTTCGTGGATGCTTTTGGTGAGCCATGGGGGCTTTTGAGGACTCTTGCCCCCTTTGATCCGTGTGGGGATTGTCACCCTTTGGGTTTGGAGGATCATCTCTTTAAGGAACAACCACTCTTCTTGGATTCCCAACTCCCCTCCCCTCCCCTCCAGGACCTCAGTGCCTCCCCAACTAGTCTCCTTACCTCATTGAAATCCACCCTCCTGAAGTCCAGGGCTGCTGCCTTGCTGCAGGTCTTTGATACCCTGCACTGGATGGTAAATTCCAGTAGGTGATGATCGCTATCGCCCAGGTGGTTGTGCACCTGCAGTCCCCTCACCAGGTCGTTGCCTGTGGCCAAGACCGGGTGTAACAAGGCATTTCCCCTGGTGGGACTGCGTACCTCCTGAGTTAGATGGAGGTCCTGTAACTCAGCTAGGAACCTACCTGAGTGGTCAGACCTGGCTGACTGCTCTTCCCAGCAGATGTCCAGGTAGTTTAGGTCACCCATGATGACCATGTCCCTTGACTTAACTGCCTCCACAAGCTGACCTGAGAATTCCCAGTCCAGATCTTCTCCCTAGTTAGGTGGCCTGTAGTAGACCCCCCACCATTGGGTCCCTTTCCCCCTGATCCCCTTGTATTCTGATCCAGAGCACCTCAGTCTACCCTACCTCAGACCCAGTGCTGTTTGCTGAGGATGAGTATTGCTCTTTGATGGAGAGTGCCACACCTCCACCTTTCCTCCCTGTTCTATCCCACCTATACAGCCTATAGCCCTTGATGCTTACCACCCAGTCATGTGTTTTCATCCCACCAAGTTTTAGCGAGCCCCACTATGTCTGGGTTTGTGTTAGCTACCAGAAAGGCAAGTTCCTCCTGCTTGTTCCCCATACTATGACCCTTAGTGTAGAGATATTTAAGACCTCCTGAAGGTGTATGCACCTCCCCACCCCCAGCATAGACAGTAAAGTCTCTCTATCCCAAATTGGAAATAGGGAAGTCATATCATTGAGGTCTGTGGTTACTCCATGAGCTGCTTTTTGTTGTTAGGTAAATAAACAAGTTATTTTAAAACCTGCTGCAGTCATCAGTGGAATGAAGAGGTAGAACAGTAGCTCCTGGGCTCAAGTTCCTAGTACTGCAGAAGAAGGTGTCAGTAGTGATCCTTTTAAAGGAACACCAACCTCCTACTCTGACCTTTTGGCAATAAACTCTCACTAGAGAGCCAACATCTCACAGGTCTCTTGATCAAGCCTCGGATATTGCATGGGACTGCTTGATTTTGCACATCCCAAACAAGACTATGTAATAAACACTAGTAACAAAAGATCCAGGGATGTTAGTAACAATTGTGAACAGTATTCCAAGTTTGCAGTCATTGAGTCAGTTGAGAAGATGTAAAGATGAGCTTTTACTTTCCTCTAAATATAAACAGCAATGACTGTCTCCTCGGATCTAAGCTTCTTCGGTGTTTGCCTTCCTGATATGAATGCAGGAACAAAAAAGAAATCTTCTTGCAAACTGTATGTAATGTAGACCTCTACTCAGTAAAGAGTAAGAATATGAATACGTTTCATTGTTAGGTACACACTTAAGTGCTTTGCTGAATTGAGATGGACTACTGAATTAGAGCCAGACCCATAAAAAGTATAGAGAGAAATGAGAATGCAGTGTGCTCTTGCTGCTGCTTGATCTGTGAAGATATTAGTGCTTTTCCTTAATACATGTTTTTAGGCTAGAACTGAAACTCTTACTCAATAAAAATATACCTGGAGCTAACAGACAATTAGCTTTTATTGCTACTGCTTTTTGTCTGTCAGTACTCCTTAGATTAACTGCTTATTTTTATTTCGGTATTTGAACAAATGGTGCTATTACAAGCCTTTCCTTAGAACCACTGAAGTGGTTTGTTTTGGTAGATAAGAGTACATTATACCCCACAGACTATACAATAAGTCCTGAAAAGAATAAAACCCTTTATACTCTGTTAGATATTATATTAAATGGAAAGTGAGTTTTTATAAACAAAACACAACTTCTGGAAGTGGCATTGTCCAAGTTCACTCAAAACAAGGTTTCTTGTGAAGTAATATTCCCCATTAAATAAAATTCAACTTGAAATTTCTCTCCTTGGGCTTTTACAGAATTCACAACAAAATACAGAGCTAGGTGCATGCTTTGCATGAACATGCAGTTCCAATGGTTGGGCTCTGCCCCAGGCCTGGCCGTTGTAAAGTTAAAACCAGTAAATTCCTCTCCCAGCCACCTTCATCCAGTATGCTTCTCTGCAGAACTAAGATAAGCTTTTTTGCCTGTTGCTGAGTCTTGACTGAATAATACCTTCTCTTTACTCTTCCAACCATTATGTTTAAAACCAACAAAGTCTGCATGGTTTCTCTAGGTATTGCTCTGAGGCACAAACTCATAGGCTAGGGATAGAAATTACACATAACCTTCTAGAAGTCATCAGAAACCAGTTCAAATCTGTAACACAACAGAAGTTTAGTGCACATAACTTCTTTCAAAATGGCCAAAATCGGTTTAAAATAAACCTGGATGGATGTAGTATCAGAATTAACTGATTTAGGTTAAATCAGTTTATTGAACTTCTGTCCCAGACCCCCTTCAGATTCAAGTTAACTTGTAGACACCCAGCATCCCAGGATGCTTTGCACCTCCCTTCCAAACCTTCCCTCAGAGTGTGGGCGGGATAGCGTTAGCCCAAGCTATCTGCTCCAGCCAAACGGGGAGGCATGCTCGAGTGCCCTTGCTTCTGGCCTGAGCCACTGCAGACATCAACTTCCAGGAGTCTGGCTCTTCCAGAATCAAAAATGATTGTCTGTCCACTGGCTTATCAGTTCAATCTATGCACCTTCAACTAACCTGCACAAACTGAATCAATTCAGCCTCAGGCTTTTTGACTGCCTCTACTTAGCCACAGTCCCTCTTTGCCAAGTGATACTTATCCTTTATGCAAACATGTCAGATATATGAAACCCCAAGCAAGGGCCAGAGAAGGAAAGATGGCTCATCGCAAGCATGCTCAAGTTTAGATACACTAATCCTATTACTCACCAAAAGTGGCTAGTAGTAATGATATTTCTTCCTATCTTTTGCTTGGTTTTGTTTGTTTCTGTTTGCACGCTTCATTTTTTGTAAAAGTTGTGAATTGTACTCAAAACATACCTTTTATTTCTGTTGTCCCAATCATTCAATCAATTCAGAGTCCACTAAGATCCTGACTCTGCAAAAACTAATCTATATATTTAATGTGGGCAAGGATTAAGTCCTAAAGTTATAACAAGTTAAGTTTTTCTCAGTGAATAGTCATAGGAGCATTCAGAATGCTGTCATTTCTAGCATTAAATTAATTTTCCCAAATGCTCCTTTGTCTGGATGAAAAGTTTGTATTTTTCACTTAGAATAGTGTTTGTATAACTGGACCTGAAGATCAGTGAGCAACTACAATGTGATATGGATACTTAGCAAAGGTATGATTAATCCTATATCTAGCCTGGGGTAAAAAGCTGTTTTAAAAAACAATTTAACATAGTTTCCACTGTTTGCTTTTAAACTGCAATAATGATAGTGACAGCTACCAAATTTCTATATTTATAGACAACACTTCCTAAATATCAAACTATATCATTATTTATAAATATGCCAGCTCTATAGAACCATAGAAATATGGTAAATGCCACTAAAACTATTCATTAAAGTTCAAAACAGCTAAATAATGACTACCAATGTCAACCTGTCACCAAATCTGAGTGACAGATTAATGAAACCATCCAAACGTCTCCAAATATTCATAATGCATCTTCACTGAACATCTACATTTGTGACATGGTTGCGTAGGATTCATTTTTAAGATGTTTAGTCTCACAGAGAATTTTTTGTGCCAAGGAATAGGCTCTTGGGATCAGACTAGTGGTCTAGCATGTCCATTATTCTGTCTCTTACTATGTTTAAGACACAAAAAAATCTAAAGTGGACAATTATGTTTAAAGAGAGCCATCATAAAAGTTTCTGCCTAACACCCACCAGTTAAATGTTGTTTTATACTCTGAAGCAAGAGGGTTTATACCTCTTTTTTAATGCAGTTATGGAAGCTTTCATTATCTATATGTTTTATTTATGTATTGATATATTTATTTAGATTTAAGATGATAACAACAATGGGTATTCAAAGCTTTAGATATATTCAGTAATTAATAATGCAATAGACTAAAATCCCTACAGCATCAAAAATAATTATTTCAACAGGAAGAAAGGCAGTCAGACATCTACAGAATCTTTTTTATTTCATCAGCACTGTAGGATAACATATATTCTTCTAACAGTCTTCTCTGAATCCTGTTAAAACCTTTGGCCTCGTACTGTCTGGCAGAAATGAGTTTATGGTTTACTGGTGCAGTGTGTAAAAAAGCATTTCCTCTGATTAAATCATCCCCTTACAACTCTATTCAATGCAGTTTATTCTTCTATTATTAAGGAACACAAAAGTACCCAATCTGTCTTCTCTAATTCATTACTTTTATGCCCCATCATATCCCCTCTTACTAACATACACTAATTTTCAATAATTTCCATCCATTCCTGTGGAAGTTTTTCTAAGCCTCTAATTAAATATATTTCCCCTCTTTGAAGCCCACCTTTCTTTCTAACATCTTAAGGAAATAAACATAACTGAAACCCTGGCAGCATTATAGTCATTGGGACTTTTTCCATTGACTTCTGTAAGATTAGTTTCACCTGTTACTAAAAATGGAGTGCACTGTTAGTTTGTAGATGAGAATTATACCATTTTCTTAACTGTTGTCCTTACAAAGTCTAGGGACTATTGTTTACTGTTCAGGCAGCTACTGCACATAGAGAAGAGGTTTTCATTCTGTTGCCTATGAAAACACCTTGGTCTTTCTCCAAAATGCTTAATAGTTAATATATAACCTAATACATTCTCAAATTATTCTTTTCAATATTCATTGACATTCATTTGTCAGTGCTGATTGTAAGCTGTCATTGTTTTGTTCTTTAACTTGTTTGGTCCCTCTGAATCTTCTCACAATCTTTTCCAGTCTTCAATAGCAAGAATATTTTTTTTATCAACAAGTTTTCGTCTCACTTCTCCCTATTTTGTTCAGATCATTTATAAATATATTAAGCCCCATTTCTCATACAGAAGAATGAGGCATCCCACAGTTAACCTTTGGCCATACTGAAAACTAACCATTTAATCTAACTCTCTTTTTTGTCTTTCAGTCAGTTTCTACTCTAAGACAGTGCTTCACCTCTCACACTTTTCACTGCTTATTTTCCTCAGCAGCCTCTCATGAGGGATGAAGTATTTTGTCAAATGAAGGTCCAAATAAAATGTCATCCCATTCTTCTTTACTAGATATTTTGTTGACGTGCTCAAAGAATTTTTATAGATGAGTCACAATTTTTCTTTATAGAAGATAGTTATTACAGAAGTCCCTTCTGGCTTTAAAATCTCTGAATATTTTTAGCATCTCCTATGTTAGCACCTCAAACTTGACAATACCATATCTTTATTATCTTAAAAGAATGGGTGTGGGGAAGGAATTTTCTCCGGCATCCCATGTGGTGAAGATCATAGCAAACATTTTAGCTTCCCTGAAATGCTTTTATTGCCCTTAATTTAGATAGTTCATCAAATTCCCTAGTTTTCCTGCAGATTTTCTGTTTCCAAGATACTGAAAAGAGTGATTTGGTTTTTTTCTGTTTTGTCAGCTTGCCCCCAAAACCTCCACATTCTCATCTTTATGCCACATCCTTTTTTATTAGCCTCATTTGCAGGAATGCTGCTTGACTAGAGCGGCCACAAGCATTCTGTTGGGAGGTTAGGGCAGTCCTGCATGCCAGTCCCTCCTTTCTCCTTATTCATTTTGTATTAAAAGTTATTTGATTTTTAAAAAACTCACAGAAATAAGCATGGGAGCAAGGACAGGAACCCAAAATTTCCCTTCCCAGATATGAGGCTTTGCATGGGCAACTGGTGCCACCTTAGTCGGGGGTGGAGGTCATGAGCCCCCGCAAAGTGACAAGGCAGCAACCAGGGAGGTCCCCTCACGCCAATCTTGCAAATCAGGGGGAGTCCCCCCACAGCTGATCATGCCAACCAGGAAGCAGCCGCATCACTCCTGGAAGTGGCCGCATCACTCCTGGAAGTGGCCGTGGTGCTTCATCCAAGTGCTCCCATTCCCTGGCTGGCACTCGCAGGGGGACACCGATGCTCCCACTTGCCCCAGCTTCACCTTGCCTAAGCGGGGAAAGCAACCTGTCAGGGGGTGCACCAGCTCTCTCAGGGGGTGCACGTGCAACCCCGTGCACATCCTATGCATCACCACTGAGGCTTTGGTAATGTACTATTAGGCTGCAGTGTCATGCTACTTGTGTTTGCTTGAAGAGGGAATGTGACTCTATTGCTTAGTAGTTAGGGAATTATCCTGGATGGGGGGAGCCCAGGGTACTAGTCCCTGCTTCTAGAGTAATTTCTGTTTCCTAACCTATGCCTATTTAATGGAAAATATATAAAGTGTCCTGGCAGTAGGGCCAAAACCTACTGTGCCACACTCAGCCACTGTGTCAGGCTCCCTCTTCTTTGTTCTCCTTCTGACTCCATGACTCGTTCAGAGTATGTACTGGACTGACATTTAGATAGACCTAACTAAGGTTAAGTCGATCTAAATGCCTAATCATATACAAGCATTCAAACAGGTTAAACCAGGCAAAAAATGGTAGGCCCAATCTAAGTTAGTTCACCTGAAGAGGTGAACTAATTTAGATTGGGAACAGGTTAGCCTGATATATTGAACATACACATTCAGAGCATAGACCCAGGGCTGGGAAAGTCCAGCCTTTTGCCCCAGTCCTGGGACTACATGCTTCCTACATCTCCCCACTCTGACCAGGCTATTTGTAGCCCCGCAACCTCCCAACCCACAGATGGATACCCCCCAACCTGTGAACCCTGCAAATTTGCCAACCCCCCCCAAATCCTACCAAACTCCCACAGACGTATTAAACACCCCTCTGATCCTGCCTACCCCTCTGCCTATCCCATGTTGCTTACTCATTTCCCCATTCAGCTCCTGGGATCAGCGAACTCATGTATCTGCTGCTTCTGGTCTATGTTCACACACAGCTTAAAGCCAGCCATGTAACTGTAGCCTGGGTGCTGTGAATGACTATATGCACCCTTAGTCTTGGTTTCCCAGCTACAGCAGAAGGGGTGGAGAAATTCTCTCTATCTTCTAGTCTCTTGATTAGATAACTCTCTGAAGTTCAATCCAAATCTCCAGGGTTTGAATCCCTGAAGGACAAGGCAGGCCTCAAGCCCAGATCTCCTACTTCCTGAGTGCTCTTGCCACTATGCTATTAGGGAAAACATCCTGTATCACACTTATAGGCTTGGCTATGCTACACTTGCTAGCACTATGACCAAAAGAGACTTGTGGGTCATGATTGATCACAACATGAATATGAGACACCAATGTGATACCACAGCTGGCAAAGCAAACAAAACTCTGGCTTGCAGCTACCAATGCATCTTGAGCAAGACCCAAGATGTCATCCTCCTGCTGTACTAGGCCTTGGTGAAGCCGCAGCTGGAGTACTGCATCCAATTCTGGGATCCACAATTTAGGAAGGACGCGGAGAAGCTTGAAAGAGTTCAGAGGAGAGCCGTGCACATGATCAGAGGGCAAGAGAACAGGCCTTATGGAGAGAGGCTGCGAACTATGGGACTTTTCAGCCTGGAGAAGCACAGGATCAGAGGTGACTTGGTAGCAGCCTATAAGTACATAAGGGCTGTGCATCAGGATCTGGGGGGGGGGCACCTGTTCACCAGAGCACCCCAAGGGATGACAAGGTCCAACAGTCACAAACTCCTGAAAGACTGTTTTAGAGTGGACCTAAGGAAAACTTCTTTACTGTCCAAGCCCCCAAGGCCTGGAACAAACTTTGCACAGAGGTGGTGCAAACACCTACTCTGGACACTTTCAAGAAACATTTGGATGCTTATCTTGCTGGGATCCTTTGACCCTATCTGACTTCCTGACCCTTGGGCAGGGGGTTGGACCCAATGATCTTATGATGTCCCTTCCAGCCCTAATGTCTATGACTCTATGAATCACTGTTTTCATCATCATCTCATCATTATCTGTTGAGCTCCATTTAATACACTCTATATCAAACAGTTGCTAGGCATGCTGTGTCTCCAGATAAAGAATCAGAGCCTGGGGTAGAGTTTATGCACCACACAGATATTGATTGAATCACAACAGAGCTTCTGCAGCACTGTGGCAACTAGGTGATCAGTCTGGGTTGCTTCTGAGTGTGCATTAAAACCCAAGTCTAGACATTGAGAGTTCTTTCAAGGCCCATATGGAGGTGCCTAATGAATCGGGGCACCAAAGAAGTTTTTTAGCAGCTGAGCAGGGTCATTTAGATTCATTTTTTGTAACTTAGGTGACTTAATTTGACTCAAGTCCTTAGTAGGTACCTTAGATGTCAATCAAGAAGTGGCTTTTAGTCATCGTTTTGCCAAATTTCTGGAACTGAATTTGGCATAAGCAGTAGCTAGATGCGTAGCTGCTCAGGCCAGAATACTTTTACATGTCCCAAGATCCCACAGAAATTTACAAGTCAAAAAAAGGGGTGCCAATGAGTTTTAGGTGCTTTTAGGTTTAGACTGTGACTGAGTGGAGGGAATGCCTGTATTGCAATTTTGACCTTAAATGCCTAACATCCACACTAGTTGTCTAACTGTCTAATTCCTTATTTGGATCCAGTTTTTTTTTTTTACTTGCTTCCTCCATGTTTGAAATATTCCATTTTAAATTTAGTGATAGCTTTTTCCAGTAAGTTTTTGGTTTCTTGTGGTTTATAATAATTTACAGTTTAGAAATTCACATTAAGATTTTCAAACAGTGCCTAAATTTAGGCCTCAGAATAAGTAGCTTGATTTTCTAAAGCAATGAAAACCCAGTAATTTCCTCAATGATAAAAGGTAGGTACTTAGCATTTTCAAAAATCAGTACACTTAAAAGTATAATTCAGATACCAATTTTTTTAAAGTCCTGACCTCCAATGTGTCAATGACAGAATAAAATCGTATTAAATAAAATGCTAGAGTAATATGTGACACAGCAGGGAACAAAAATAGTTAACTATGAGGGTTTATAGCTGTATAAAGAAATGAAATTAATATAAAATACTTGAACTTTATATACAGTCTGTAAACATTTGATCATAATAGATGGTTTCACACACAAGTACTTTATTCAAGCTAGCACTTTAATTTAAAGTCTATTTCAAGTACAGGTAAGTAATATTTTTCAACATAAATATAAAAATCAAGTAATTTAGTTTAAAACTGTGGGCCTTATTTGAGCCAAGTCAACCAAAAAACTCCAAAGATGTTTAGGCCTCGGTTCAGCAATCTGGCTTATGTGGACAGACATGTGCCCAAGTGAGTTTAGTGGGGCTCCCCATGGGCTGTGGGGTCCACCCAAAAATAATACGTGGAAGATTTGAGGTCTTCATTTAATAACTGAAGATGCCAGTTCAATGCAAATTGGCCTATCCCAGAGAACAGTCTTCAGTGCCAGCATTTTCATTGAGCACTCGTAGCAATACATCCCAAGCTAACTCCACCAAAATGGTTTAAGTGACTCATATCTATCCTTCCTATTGATATGTACAGATTTACATACTTTCTGGGAAGCACTTATCTTCAATTAATTGAGCCATCATCTAAAAAAATAAATGCACGAGCAAATTTTCTGGTATTTATCATGGAGCTAGACCTCACATTGATAATTAACAGGTGACTAGTTCTCAAGATAAGAAAGTTCACTTGAGGTTTATTCTACAACAGTATTTTTAGCTCTGTACTGCTCCCTTGTTGTTTCTGTACCTTGACACAGGTTCCTTTCAAGCAGAGCATTAAAAGATGGAATCTTAGTAATTCTTCACAATTCACAATTTGTTTTTCCTTAGGAAATTTGCCAGCCTCTTCATGTTTAAGTCCCATCTTTCTTTCACATGCATGCAAACAAATTCAGATGTTGGTTGTCTCAGAAGTGGAGCTGAGTTTCTGGTTGGGTGGTTTAAATGGCCAAATGGGGTGGAGCCAGGAAGAAATTGTTTCAGTCAACTTAGAACAAAGTATTTTTTGTGACATTATAATGAAAGAATTGGTTCAAATGAAATGTTTTTTTTCCAGCTAAAAGTGAAATTTCTTTTTGCTGATGTTTATTAAACTCCAAACAAAATGTCATTTTGAAACTAAAAGTCTAAATAATGTTTCATTTAAGACCAACTTTTTGAATTTTTTTTTTTACTTAAACTATCCATTAAACAGAGTTAGCCTCAGATTCCATATCCAATATTCAGTAAATAAATTATTTGCACTAAAAAACCCTCTGTCTAGCATTATTGCTCTAAGCACATTCTGGTGGTGTTTTTTAATATCAAGGATCATTATCATAACTTCTCCAGGATCGGCTCAATTTTGAGTCATTTGCCAAATATATATGTATGTATGTATGTATATTAACATCTCCTGGACTGCTCCAACTTCCATTGGAGCAGCCTCAATACCAATCCATCAGATATCATCATAAGAAGTCAATGTTAGTACTGCCAGTTCTATAATCCAAATCATTTAACTAGAGGCCCTAAGTCTAATTAATGCTAAAGCAGTGGATTAATGCTTGCTCTGTGTTTTGGTTCAATACAATGAAAGTGCCTGAATATGTCTTTGGATCAAAGTAAATATATCCATTCCACCTCCCTATTTAAAATATTAACTTCTTATATGTTAGTTGCTCTTAGCTCTGGATGAATGATTATGCGCTTTAATTCAGTGTTTTAATGTGATTACATATCATAGAATCAATCATAAAGAAGGGCAGGAAGGGACCTCCAGAGATCATCTAGTCCAACCCCCAACTAGAGACAGGATCATCCCTGTCCAAAACTTCCTATGCAAACCACAGTCTAAACTCTACAAAAGACTACCATCAACCCTGACACACCTAGCACCCTAACATTCCACAAATAAATCAGGGGAACCACAGCAGCAGACGTCCTGCTTCTATGAAATGTTGTCAATATAAATTCAAGAGATCCCAGGTAAAGGTCCATGCCCCACTCTACAGAGGAAGGCCAAAAACCCCCACAGACCATAGCAATTTGACAATGACTTTCACATTGGTCCATACCAATCTGACAAGGAAATTACCCAAATATGGTGATTGGTCTAACCCTGAGTGGAGGGGCAAGACCCTCTAACCAGAAACCTCCAGCTTTGTTCCAGCAGGAGCACTGGAATACCCCAGTCTTGGCTATAGCCAACATCCAATGCCACTCAGGAAGACTTAAAAACACCCTGACAGATGTAGCAGGAAGTGGAGCAGCCAACAAATCCCAGAAGCCAACACATCCCGTGGGAAATACCTGTAACAGAACATAGGCATAGCTACACCTAGATCATCCCTGACCAGTGGCTGTCCAACCTCTTCTTGAACACCTCCAATGATGGAGACTCCACAACTTCCCTAGGTAGCTCTAGGCCTCACTGTTCTGATAGTGAAGATTTTTTTTCCAGATATCCAATCTAAATTTACTTTGCTGCAACTTCAAGGCATTGATCCACATCCTCCTCAATGCAGCAAGAGAGAAAAGGTGTTTTCTGTCTTCTTTCTAGCAGCATTTCAGGTATTTGAAGACTGCTATCATGTCCCCTCTTAAGCACCTTTTCCACAAGCTGAACATGCCTAAGTCCTTTGGCCTCTCCTCGTATGACTTGCCTTCCAAGCCCTTGATCATCTTTGTTTCCCACCTCTGGACCCTCGCTAACTTCTTCATGTCCGTTTTAAAATATAGAGCCCAGGACTTCATGAAGCACTCCAAATGAGGCCTAATCAGTGTCAAATAGTGAGGCATTATCAGCTCCTGTGTCTTGCACCTAATGCTTCTATTGATGCATCCCAGCAGTCTTTTGTGCAGCTGTATCACACTGCAGACTCATACAGAGTCTGTGGTTGACCAAGATTCCCAAGACCTTTT
Source organism: Alligator mississippiensis (assembly GCF_030867095.1). Classification (NCBI taxonomy): domain Eukaryota; kingdom Metazoa; phylum Chordata; order Crocodylia; family Alligatoridae; genus Alligator; species Alligator mississippiensis. The sequence goes on from NC_081824.1 coordinate 165,275,627, forward strand.
CCTTAATCCTGCTATCTAGCCAGGTGTCCCCATTTTGTATTTGTGTTTTTCATTATTCCTCCCACGGTGTAGCACCTTGCATTTGTCCACATTGAACTTCATCCTGTGAGCTCTAGTCCAACTTTCCAATCTGTTGACATCCTTCTGAATTGCACTCATGTCCACCAATGTGTTTTCAGTCCTTCCCAGTCTCATGTCACCTGCAAACTTGCTCAAGAAGCTTTCTATGCCAGCATCCAAATCATCAATAAACATGTTGAAGAGCACCAGGCCCAGGACAGACTTCTGTGGAACTCTGCTCAAAACCTCCTGCCATTCTGACATGGATCCATTAATAATTATTCTTTACTTGCAGCTATTGAGCCACTTATCTATCCATCTTTAATAGCTTTATCTAGTCCATGTTTTTCCAGTTTGTTTAAGAGAAGGTCTTGTGGGAGCTTGTGAAAAGCATGGCTGACGTCCAAATACACTATATCCACAGCATTCCCTTCATCCATCCAGGTGCTTACTTTGTCAGACAATCAAGTTTGTCTGACACAATTTGTTTTTCATAAATCCATGCTGGCTGCTTGTGATAAGGCTTTCCTCATCCAGATGCTTGCAAATGGCCTTCCTTAAGATATGCTCCAGTAACTCCCCAGGTACCAAGGTGAGGCTAACTAGTCTGTAGTTCCCTGGGTCCTTGTTTTTGCATCTTTTCAAGAGCGGAACTATGTTGATCCTTTTCCAGTCCTCTGGTACCTGACCCATCTCTCATAGCTTCATGAAGATCATTGCCAAGGGCTCTGATATTTCATTTACCTGTTCTTTCAGGACTCCGAGATGAAGTTCTGGACCTGCTGACTTGAATTCATTCTGACCATCACTTTTTGTTATCTCCTCCCTTGGCTTTCCCCCTTCCTTATCCAGATAATCCTTATTAGGTGCCTGGCTGCAGCTTAATTTTTTTGTGAAGACTGAGGCAAAGTCATTTTTGAGCTCTGCCTTCTTTGCATCTTCAATTAAGAGTTACCTTTGGCTTGTTAACAGAGGACCCACAGCTTCCTTGGTCCTTCTTTTCTGGTCAACATACTTATAGAACCTCTTCTTCTTGTCCTTGGCCTCCTTTGCCGTGTGCAGCTCATTGTCCATTTTTGCCTTCCTGATTTTGTCCCTGCAGGCTTTTGCTATTTCCTGGTACGCTTCCTTGGTGGCCTGCCTATTCTTCCATTGCCTGTATGCTTTCCTTTTGTATTTGAGGTATTTTAGAAGCTCCTTATGAAGCCACATTTATTTCTTACCATTCTTCTTGTGCTTCCACCATGTTGGGAAAGTTTCTTGTTGGGCTTCCAATACCATGCCCTTTAGAATCTCCCAGCCCTCCTGGGTGCCTTTATCCATCTGTCTATCCTCCCATAAAACCATGCCTTTTAACCCCTTTATTAACTCCAAGGAATTCACTCTCTTGAAATCTAGTATCCTAATTTTGCTGACCTCATGCTTTCCCTGTCTCAGGATCTGGAATTCTATCATATCGTGATCACTTCCTTCCAAGTTACCCATCACCTTCACATCCTCTACCAGTTCTTCCTTCTTGGTCAGGACAAGATCCAAGGTAGAAAATCTTCTATTTGTATCTTCCACTTTCAAGAATAGAAGGTTGTCCTCCACACAAGTTAAGAATAGGCTTGACACTTTGTTTGGCTGCATTGTTCTTCCAGCAGATGTCTAGGAAATTGAAGTTTCTTTTCAGTACCACCCCATAACTTTTGGATAGATTTGTCCCCTGCATGAAAAGTACCTTATCCATTTCTTCTTTATTATATGGTGGCCTATAATAAATCCCTACCATTATATTTGTGCTGCATCTTTCAGCTTTCATCTTGTATGCAATTTCAATAATATTGCCAATTTGTGGTGACCCCCAGTTGTTCTTACTTTTTTCAAGGACTCTGCCCCATAGTGTTAGAAATATGTAACAAGGATTAAAACTGCATTTTAATGGAATTGACTTCATCAAAATAAATCCTGGCATATATGTAGTTTAAAAGCCAGAAAATGCTTCCTGACAAGCACACATGAATCTCAGAAATATATTTCACTATAAATTAAATAGCTGGGGGCATGTTCTCAACTGAAGTGAATGTCCTCACTCCATTGACTTCAAAACTATTTACTCCAGATGAGGACCTGCTCCTCACAGTATCCTTATTATTAATAAATTGTGACTCCTACAGTCACAATATTCAGGCAAAAAGGGAGACATGTGTGAGATAGCTGTAACATCTAATGTGTTAGAATAATGTTGAAGATAATTAGGTAAAATGCAGGTTCTCACCAGAGAAGAATTTAATACAATTTGTCAATATCTCTCTCAATCATCTATATAGCATTGTTCTGAATACAGGTAAATACCATTTAGCATGAAGTATTTATGTACATATGATAAACCTCAGTGGATAGACGGACCAATGCATCCATTTCTTTGTGTGGCTTGAGTTTAATTGATATTTCCCTACTGCATATTCCATGTATGAAAGCATGAAACTGAAAATCACGTATAAGGGAACTATGTACCAATGAGGACTTTGCTGAGGCTACAGATGGAGCAATAGTAGGTGCCTGTTTTTTAACTCAAATTTGAAGATGGTGACAGAACAGGAGAAGAAGAAGATGAAGACAATGATGATGACTTGATAATTATAGGCATAAATGGCTTGAATTCAGAGATGGTTTAGGAATCTCACCTTTTCAAGTATTTAAAATAAGAAAGGTAGGAAAGATGGGGTTTGGCCCAGAAGCCAGCTGGCAATGAAGAATGGTATAATAGTTGGCTGACACTATAGCATTTTCAGAGGGAAAATCCTGTCATCCAGGAGGTCATTGATGGTAGAAGAGAAGGAAGGCAGGAAAGAAATAAAAAAGTCCTAATATTTCAATTTTTTAAAATTATTCAACATAAACTAAGAGATCTTGTCTTCTCAGTGATGTGTTACCAGCCATGTGCAGTTAGTGAAAGGACCTAATAGGCTCATCTGTGTTCTTCAAATAGATTTTATAAATTTCTGTTTGCATCCCCTCAGAAGTAAAGAACAGTTCAGAAGTCTTTTTAATTTATTTGTTGGTTGGTTGGTTGGTTGGTTGGTTGGTTGGTTGGTTGGTTGGATGGTTGGTTTGAAATCAGTCAATGAGCAAAAATTAAGGATGTGATTCTCTGCTTCTTTGCTTCCCTCTGTAATCAATCATTCCTGTTCAAAGTAAATACAAAATAGGTGTACAGTGCCAAAAAATCAAAATGGTGTTGATTCACAAACAATTTGGACTCACTTTGCAGAGGCATAAATGACTAAAGAAAGTCTGTGTAATGGGAAATCAGACCCTCCCTTTTTACATTTATTCAAATAAATAGTTCAGCCCTTCCATTACATGTTATACTCCAGAGGCAGCCATGTTAGGACCTCCTATATTAGGCTGCCCTTGAATTACATAACATTGCCACCACTAGAGGGCACTCTTGGACTAAAATATTGTAACACTATTTTATGCTGCTTATTGTTATGCTGCTGCTATAGCTGCAGACCTGGGTAGAAATTCTAACTAAACTTCAGTTATTTCTAGAGCCCATGTACCACTTCATTATGAAAATGTTATTCCTTATTCATCCCCTGTAAAAAAAAAAAAAAAAAAAAAAAAAAGTCAAGACAGAAAGAGAGAGAGAGAGAAATGATATCTGTCTGCTGAGGTGGCATACAAAGCTTTACTGGTATAGTTAAGGGATGCCACCCCATTCAGAAGCAGGGAAGCTATGAGCAAGTTTTACAGTTCATCACAAACGCATTGTTCAGTGCAGCATGCTGCAATCCTTTTGTACAATGGGGCATTTTCCCTTGTGCAGTTAGAAGCTGATCACTGCAGTCTTCCAGCACTGCAGTGCTGGACATGCTGTTAATTATCCTCTGGCTTGACTTCAGAAAACTCTCCTACACAAAACCACGATTGAAACCAATGGTCCTTAAGCTAGATATTCCCACCCGCCCTTCAGAAGATTCCTTGCCTTTCTTAAATGACCACCTCCTTCTCTACAAATAAGGTTGAATTTTAAGAATCCCAAAACTTGATTCTCTGCTTATGCTGGTGAATCAAATAAATGGAAAAAAATGGTTTAGAAGTATAAATGTAATGGGCTAAAGCACTGGGTTTTTTTTACCATTTGTTTCTCACTTTTCCTTTTTTTTCATTTAATTGACTCAGGATGTAGGTAGAACAATGTAATAATCTGGGTTCAAAGGTCTTCTACCACCTGACTGTGAAAGGATCCAGCTTTTAGCAAGTTATGCAGCTGGTATACCATTGCTATGGTAGGAACAATTCATTTAAACCTAAAACATCCCCAGTAAATGTTGTGAAGAATGGCTTTGCATAGTCATAGGAATGTTGATTCTGCAATATACTCTGCATGACGAATATTTATCCTTTTTGTTCCCTTGATATTTAACCCAATTTGATACAGACTAAGCCCTTTACTTTTTGGTGTGTTGACAAATGAAAATGCCTTGTCCCTGTAGCCTTCATAGCTCTCCATGGATCTATAGATAATTATTATGTCTTTCCTTGATCTTTTTTTCCATTTCTTCAATAACTACTATTGCACAAACACATCTGTTACTCTTCTCCTTTTTAGTGAAGAGAGAAGCAAATTCCAGGTGCTCAGCTATTACAGTGATAAACACTGTAAGCATAGCTTTAAATAAATGCCACATTCTTTACAAGTCTCTCCGGCCCAGAGTCTCAAATGCATTTATATGCCTAAACTCCTTTAATTAACAGCTATGGACTCCTGTTGGAATAAAGATCTCAGACATATTTTCTGCTTCCCTGAGTTTGTTTTTTTTTTTTTCTTCTTCTCTCATTCACTTAATTAATATATGGGGGGTATTTACCATTTCTTCTGTTGGCTTCAGTCTAACAGCCTAAATCTTTAATTACTAGTTGTAAAGTAGTAGAAATAAGTATGCCACATGCTTAACATGCCATTTTCAAATGCTTATCACTCGAAGCCTGATTCTGAACCACAATGTTCTCTGGGTATTTTAAATGAACTCCTTGTTGCAACTGATAGGCAATGATGGGTAAAAATCAATGGCAGAATATGGCCCCCTGAGAAGAACTTTAACACATGTAATGCTAAAAGAAGTTATAATCATTGATGCTCAAAGAAATCTTTTTTTCTTTTTAACTTGGAAAGTATCTCATAAGAATCCTATGGAAATCCATGCTACAAACATGGCTCTTTGGGTACACAAGGATGGTCTAGCAGCTAGCATGCTGGAGTGGGTCTCAGATCCCAGTGTTGCAGAGCACTTAGGTGCCCTGCTCCTTTAAAGAGTGGAAACTGCTAGGGAAAGAGCCCTAGCAGTGAGTGGGGAGCCCCAGCTGCTGGTTACCAAGACAACCAGAGTGAGCTAGTGGCCCATACCTGCCAGCGGTCAGCTGACCAGAAGGGGCAGGGCCTGGCTCACATAAAAACCCCATGGCTGATGCCAGGACAGTAGTTCCCTGCCAGCAGCTGAGGGGGAAGGAGCTCTCCCAGAGCAACCAAAGGGGGAGAGGCCTGACTGCAGGTACAGCCTCTGATACTGGTGAGGGATGGAGCACCTCTGGTATGGCTTGAATTTATATTATAGCCCAGGGGCTTGTGTTTTGTTTGCTGTTTAGGACCAGTGACTTGGGTGAGGCTGTTAGGGGCTGGAGAAAGCCTTATAGGGGACCTATGGCAGCATGGGGACCCCAGTGCCAGAGAGGGTGCAGCATTTGGGCTGCACTGACCCAAGCGCCAGAGAGGGCGCAGCACTTTCCAGGCTGTGGACAGCTCTGGTGCCAGAGAGGGTGCAGCATTTGGGGTGCACTGACCCCAGTGCTAGAGAGGGCACAGCCCTTTGCAGAGCTGTGCAGAGCCCGAGCGCCAGTGGAGGTGCAGAGCGAGACAGAGCCGCAGAAAGCCCAGGGAGGACCAGGGGGCCAAATTATAACACAGCCCAGTTCCATCTGCAAGGTTTGGGGTGCGATAAAGGGATGTGTGGAGCCACACATCGCCCATAAGGCGAGGGTGCCCCAAAACATCCATTGTGACATCCGTCCTGGAGCGGGACCCACCAGAGGACTAGAGACCCACGGGGTCCTGGGAATCAATCTCAGCCGTCTCCAAGAGGACTTAGAGGCAGCCTCCCTATCAATCATTCAATCAAAGATGTGGCAGGTGAGAACTGAGGGTGCCCATTGGGCCATCTTGGCACAGTCAGGGGGCCTGGGGAAGACCATGGACATCCTATAGGACCCTGTGCCGTGACACCCAGCTCAGTCAGAGATTTCCTCTGTGACCCTGGGAAAACTAATTTCACCTCCTCTGTGCTTCTGTCCCCCTTTCTGTAAAATGGAGATAATCTACCACTTAATACAGTATATTAATGATTATAAGATGCTAGGATATGATGGGAGAAGGACCATATCAATACACAGACAGATTTGTATGTAACCTAAGCAAACCTTGTCCAAAAATGTCAGGCAACCTGAGCAGCTGCAGAATCTTATCTTCTCTACTTTTTGTTCTACCTACCTGCCATCCTAGCCACCTCTTGTATTTGCCATATCTCCCCTGACTGTCGTCATAACAGACCCTGCAAACACTTAAACATATTCATAACTTTTCTCACTTTAGCAGCCTCCCAAAGTCAATGTTTACACAGTCACAAAGTGTTTGCAGGACTAGGATACTGGCTTGTAATATCTCAGGTCCTTGATGTCATCCTGATTTGTTTCATAAAGGACCACGAATCTTTGTTGCTATGTAAGGAACATATAATCAGTATATCAAAACCTTTCTTTTTTTTTTTTTAAATTACTGTGTCTTAAACTTTCAAATAATAATAATAAATTCTGGGCTGAAACTCAGCATGAGATTTCAGCCCAAACAGCAGATATTTTTAGCCAGTTGTCAGTATCTCATACAAAGAATTTGAAATGTGACGCCTTTCTCAATCACAACTATAGAATCACTGTTTAGGGGCATTACTGAGAGAGTCTATGAAAGTTAATAGAGAAGAAACACACAGTATAACCAGACCCTCATTAGTGAGTGTTTTCTCATCTATTATAGGGCCATCCAACTTCAGAGTGGCTGAGGTCCTCAAGTCACCCAGCCACATACCATGTCAAATGAATGTACCCCAGGTTGTATACCATGGCACATGGTCCCCCAACACACAAACGCAACCCCCCACCACCATGTGCAACCAGACTGTATTATACCAGCACTTTTGTGCTGTGCAGGGTCCCACAAAACCCACCAGCTACAGGCCTCCTTCTCCCTATGGGAAGCCCCAACCTCCACCCGGGTGGGGGGGGGGGGGGCAAGCAGCAGCACAAGCTGGAGGAAGAAGAAGGACCTTGGAGACTCCAGCAGCAGCAGGAGAGCAATAGGGGCAGTAGTGCCCAGACCATGAGCCTGGGTGCCGCAGGGTAGTCCCTCAGGGGCTGCATATGGCCCATAGGCCACCAGCTGGACAGCCCTGATCTATTGCATTCTGTCCTTCTTAGCCCCAATGCAACAGTCACTTTTCACTGTGAGTAGCCCCATTGAAATCAATGGAGTTATTCATATGAATAATATAGTCATGTATGTAAGTGTCTGCAGTATCAGCTTCTTAATGCTTTCAAATTAAATGTTAGTGCCAGTGGCACAAGCTGTAATTAGCAGAATTGTAATAATGGCATCATCTTTTTCCCTTTTTCTAATCAGCAATAGAAATAGAAAATGTAATGATGTCATTCTGCATGAGAAGAGTTCCAGAACGGTATACATTTTAAGAACATTGCAGACATCCTCCAAGAGCAGTTTAGCATAAAATTAAGAAACAAATACTAGCATATTACAAGCTTCACTCTATGGTGCAGAAACACAATTTTGTTCTTTACTATATATTTAAAAGCAGCAGATTTACTCTATCATAAATTAATAATTCAGGAGGTGCTAGAAGACACAGCCAATTAGCTGCAGTAATTTGCATTTTTATGCTTCTTCATTAGTTTTCTAAGTTCTTCTCTGCTATTATAGCAATACAAATGCCAGCTTTCTAAGGTGAATAGCCAACCTGTTTTTTGTTTGCATGGTAATGAGTCCTCTTTAATTATTGAAAGACCAAACAATTTAATAAATTTCAAAGGAAAAGCTTTATTGGTGCAATATCATTGTTTTATGTAATTTAGTCATGAAGCACCCCTTTATTATGTATCTTGTTTCCACTTGGTGCCTAATAGAGCTGTGCAAAATTTCACCAGCTGTTTCATTTCAACACCGTTTCAACTCATTTTGAGCTCGAAACAGTGAAATCAAAATGAAACGAAAGGCTTCGAAACAGCCTCAAAATGAAACGAGGGCAGTTGAAATGTTTTGAAACTTTCAAAATGTTTTGAGTTTCAAAGCAGCCCAGCTGAGTTCCCCTCCCCAGTGTTACAATTTGGCTGGGGAAGGGAACTCAGCCTGATCATAGCACTGGGGAGGGGAACTCAGCTGGGCTGAGTTCCCTTCCCCAGACCCATTGAAACGTCAAAACAGCATTGAAACAGTGAAACCGTTTCGACAAATCAGAATGGAACAGTGTTTTCTAATTGAAACAAAACTTGAAACAAAACACTGTTCCATCAAAACATTGAAACTGATGTTGAAGTGGAATGCTGCTGTTTCGCACAGCCCTAGTGCCTAAAGCAGGGCCTATCCTCTACTGTTTACTGGGGCCCAGATTCAGCAAAGTTCTTAAACTCAGGCCTAACTTCAATCACAAGAGCATTTCCATTGAGGCACATGTCTCGGTACCTTCTTCAATCAGGGTCAAGGGTAAGAGAAATAGTTCCATACAAGATGTGATTTATTTTAAATAAAATACAGGTGACCCTCGCCCTTTGCAGGGGATACATTTCTGTGATCCCTGTGAATGGCAAAATCTGCAAATAGCACACTGTGTTCATGAACACAGTCTGCATTCATGAACTCAGTGCCCCCAGCAGCTGGGGGGGAGGGGGCACGGCTCTGGCGGTGACAGAAGGAGCCTGGCAGTGGCGGTGGGAGCCTGGCGGTGGCAGCGGGAGCCCGGTAGCAGCAAATGCAGAGCTTCCAAGGACCTCTGGTAAGTGTTTAAAGTGTATTCAAAATGCGGGTTCGGAATTCGCGAATATTTGAAACCGCAAATGCTGAACCTGCGAATACCGAAGGTTTCCTGTACTCATACTTCTGTTTTGGATAATGTCAAAGTTGTTTCCCTATTAATTTTTCCCTCTTTGAACAGAGAGTCGAACTGGGTTTTTCCTAGGATTTTCCACTCCCGGGAATTGGAACCCCTGCTGGATCTGTGACTTCTAGTGGTCCAGGACACTTCCTCCCCAAATAAGATCCAAACCATTGAGGGCAAAAAATCCGAACTCTGGCCCTAATCAAATATAAACATGCTTCACTTAAGGCATGTGAGTCATTGTATAGAAGTCAATGAGCTTCCTCATTAGCATAAAGTCTAGTATATACATGACTGTTTGCAAAATCAGGACATTTGTCACTGAACTGCTGTGTATAGATTGGATCTTCCAGTCCTTGTTCTCACTGTGGAGGGTAAAAGTAAATCCCATTGGGTACAGTGGGAGTGACGTGTATCCTGCAGCTGGCCCATGACAGGTATTTTTCCATTTTTACTCTGGTATTTTACTTTCCCAATATTTTTTTCCATCTAGGGCCATTTAGCTTTATTTTTATAATTTACCATTTTATTTTTAATACCATCCATCATTCCAGATGGAGACAGTGTTTTAGAGTTGGTAAAATATTTTTTAACAACCTAAAATAACGTTACGGCTATTGTCCCCTCCTGAAAACATTCACGGAATTTAACAGGGTGAAACCATTATGGTACTAAAGAAATGTAATAGGGTTCTGAAAGAAATACTCTATGACTTTCTGTAGCAGGAATATGGTTTTCTTTTAACTTTTACATGTTCAACAATTTGGAGAAAGCTTGTCCCATGCTATTTAGCTCTTCAGGTGGTTTCCATGTGGATAAATTGCAGACATACATTCCCATGTTGCCTTTAACATTTCTTACCAATCCACCGCACCCTATTCTTATTCCTTTTCCTATTCCTCAGTATCACTCTGTCATCTTTTTCCCCACCATTAAACAGAAGTATACAGAATACACAGAACAACCTTTATTATCTGGCAACAGAATGAGAGTTCAAGAGAGAATAATTTCTGTGAGCTTACTGAAGCAACTCAAGACACTGTACCTGGAGTGTAAAATGACTGACAGAACATAAGAGCTGTTTGGCATGTGGCTGTGGTTTTAATGCCATGTGTTTAAGGTTTTTCCCTTTTTCAAGCATTTCTTGGAGGCTGGGTGAGGAGAGAGGGATTTGAGTCATTCTGAACAATGAGGGGGGGGCAAGTTGAATCAGATATAAGAGCTGTGACTCAGCAGCAACCCCTGAGAGTGGCAAACAGAATTTTTCCAGCAGCCTATTTGAAGCAGAGAAGAGAAATAGAAACAGCCAAAAAGTAGAGACATCATCATAGATCAAAAATCCCAAGAGGAACAAGAAAAGGCTACTAAAACCACTCCCTTATGCAAAAAAAACAGCAACATGTGTACTTCAAAAGGGAGAGTAAGGATGAGATCCTCTGCGATGTAGTCATCCATGGCATGGCTGCCCCTTAGATTTGGGTCTCCAAAGTAAGTCCTAGACAAAAATCCAAGGTTGACTTCTTTGTTTCCTGTACCCAGACAATCCTTTCACAGATGTAACCAAAGCTTCTGGAGCCATTTATGCCACTGTAGCCCCTTGTACACAAGCAACAATAGGGTGGAAGATCTCAATGCAAGATTATTACCCCACACTATACACACAGTGGTCAAGACTCCGAAGTTCAGGCTGAGTTCTGCTTCATACTTGAATCAAGAAGTTAAGTCTTCTTGTGAGGTATAAGAAAAACTGCTGACCATCTCCTACATCAGCGTTTCTCAACCAATGGGTTGCAATCCAAAAGTGGGTTGCAAAAACATATGAAAGGGTCACAAACAAACTAAAAATGGATTCTCCTTTAAAGGAGAGAAACGTGGGGAACTGTGGCTTTTCCCTGGTAGGCTGGCAGAGTTTGTGGTCCTATATCACTTACCTATAACCCTTAGTATTCAATGAATAATAAGTATTTTGAGAATCTACAACTCTGCCAATTAGCTCATAGTTTAATATTATGGTGATTACAGACTGGGTCCTTTAAGGAATTTTGCATTCATTTCAGTCTCTGGTGATATTGTGGAATAGTCTGTGTCTTATTTTCAAATATTGTGACAACATCAAAATAATACAGTCACTTCATATTTTCAATTTAGTTAAAATTAATTCACAGATTCAAGTATTTTAAGACCAGAAGGGACCATTGTAATTGTGTAGCCTGACCTCCTCTGTAACACACTCCATAGCACGCCCTTAAATTAGTTCCCATTTCAAATCCAATAATTCTGATTGAACTAGAGTATATCTTTTGGAAAGACAGCCAATCTTAATTTCAAAATTGCCAATAATACAGAATCCACCACAATCCTCTGTAAAATGTTCTAATGGTTAATTGGCCTCACTGTTAAAAGATCTGTGTGTCTTACTTCAAGTCTCTATTTGTCTAACTTTAAATTCCTACCAATGGATCAGGCCAGCCTTTGTCTCAAAGACTGAATAGCCCTTTATTGTTGAATTTCTATTCCCCAAGTAGATACTTGTAATATGACCAAGTCACCCATTAAATCTTCTCTTTAATAAACACTGTAGATTGAGCTTCTCTTAGTATGGGCATGCTAATACTGCAGTAGCCTAACTAGGGTGGGGTAAGCAGGGCACCTGCCCCAGATGCCAACTATGAGGGGACACCAGAACTCCCTCTACCCGGAGTCTTTGCCGAGTCAGGGGAAGATCTGCACTGCCCCTCCTAGTCACTGAACCTGGGCAGTGAAGCACCGCACCAATCAGTGTATCTGAGGGTTGGGAAGGGGGCAAATGGGGTAAGCAGAATGGTGTTCCCCAACCAGGAAGTTTTTTCCAGAGCAGGCACAGCCCTGTTCCCAAAATGTATGTACTGGGTGGGAAGGACTGGGAGGGCAAATGGGGCACCAGTATCCTCTCAGAGGAAGCCCAGACACCAGAAACCTGACAAGTTCTCCTGAGAGGTAGAGCTTATTGGCCCATGGCCATCACTGTACTATGTCAACTACTCTATTTTTAGTTCAGGAAGTAGCATGGATGGAACATATCTCAGTACAGCACTGACTTTCATCCTATTCGGTCTGTATAGACATGCCCTGTGAAGCTTATTTTCCAAACCTGTAATTGACGTCTTTTGCCTTCTCTGAACCTTCTCCAATTATTTCTACATCATTCTTGAAGAACAGATGCCATGGATGGACACAGTATTCCATTAGTAATCATCAAATACAGAGGTAATATAACCTGCCTACTCCTACTCAATATTCCTGTTAAACAAATAAGACAAAGGTTACTTTAAACCTTCTCCCATCCTATGAGAGCTCCATGGGACACCTGACTGTCAATCATAATTCAACTTTTTTTCTAAACTGTCTCCCAGGCTGAAGTCCCCAGCCCTTCGCCTTCAACCCTGTTCAATATTTAGCAGTCACCCAAATTTTGCCTCTTCTACAAATTTTACCAGTAACAGTTCTATTTTACCAGTAATAGTTCTATTTTCTTCCAGATCATTGACAAAAATATTAAATTAAGAAATGATCCATGTGAGCCCCATTGAAAATAAACCTGCTCAATTATGATTGCCTATTTACAGTCAAGATCTATTAATTAAATAGTATTTAGTTTATTTTGTGTGTTGAGTGGATATTACATTGCTCTGATTTGTTAATAAAAAGCATGAGGTATCAAGTCAAATTCACTCTAAAATATATTGGTATACATGATATAAATAACATATTACATGATGTATTATATTATAATATGGATACTGTAAGAGAAAGAGAGAGCTATTACATCAGCAATATTACCTTTATCAACCCAGTCTGTAATCCCATCAACAATTATATTAAGTAGTTTCACAATATCTGTTTCCCATTATCTCATGTTGGGTAGCATTAATTATATGTCCATTAATTTTTTTATTAATCCAGTTGTGTATCAACTAATTCTTTAGCCTGCCAGGGAATAATGCCAGGTTGATAGACCTATAATATTGCTGAATATCCTATTTCTTATTTTCAAATATTGTCACATCAGATTTCTTACTGTCCATTTGATTTCCTCAGTATTTCAAACCATATTTAAATCAGCACAGAAGGTCCAGGGGTCTCTCTGGTCAGTTCTTTGAAGACTCTTGGATGTAAATTATTCAGACCTTCTTATTTAAAAATATATCTTTCGTAACTGCTATTCAACATTCTCCTGATAAGTGTTGGAGTGGAAAGTATCTCTTTATCATGATATATCTGAAATACAGAAAAGAAAATATTACTGACTTTCCGCCATTTCAGTATTATTATTGATAGTTACACCGTGTAGAGGTAGTAATGGATCAACATATGTATCTGATATATTTTTTTAAAATTCTTCCACTTGTTCTTAATTCTACTAACCATTGATTTCCCCTGCATCCTTTTGCTTCCCTTATCAATATTCTGAAAATCCTAATTCTAATTTATATTCATTGTTCTTTTTTTGATTTTATATATACCTTATATAGTGCATGTGTGTGTGTGATATACCATATATACGGTATTCCTCTCAAAGCTAAGCTACTTTTATAACTAATATAGCACTTTTCTTAATTATGTGAGTGTTATGTTTGGACATATAATGGAATATTCTTAAAGTCTGCAGTTATTCACATTTTTATGTTTAAATTGTCTCCCAAATAATCTGGCTCAAAATTGCTTTCAGCTTTGTGAAACAAAGCTTTTAAAATACCAAGAATATAAACTGCTGGTTGTAACTTTATTTTCTTTGTAATATTAAATGTAATCAAGTTATGATCACTTGCATCTAAGCAACCAGTAATTTTCTCAGTTCTATAATTATTCTTCTTTATCTGTCAAGGCAAGGTCTAACATAGAATTCCCCATGTTGAATGAAATTTTTTTGAGTTAGAAAATTGTTTTCTATATTTTTGAGGAATTCCAACAATTTTTTAATTTTGACAGCATGAGACCTCTAACATTTATCACTCAAACTGAAATTGCTCATGAAAATGCAGCTTTTTTTTTGTTACATATTTCTCGGTATATAATTTCTAGGTGGTCTCTAGCATGATTTGATAGTCTGCTAGAGACACCCATTAATATCCCATCTTGTGTTTTATTTAGAACATTGTTGCCTAATCATTCAGGATCATTTCAGAATAAGTTAAAACCAATTTTTTAGCATTCCAGTCATATGAATCTTCCGACAAGCCTTCCCACTAGCCCATAAAGAAACTATTCCAATTCTAAATATAGCCTATGAGAAAGCGAAATACTGCTACATGTGGGCTATATTTGAAGAGTTCGATTTTCAGTAATCTAAGTTTATAATTATCCTCGCATCTAGTTATAGGCTACTGATAGGTTCAGAGGAGCAGCAGAGGCAACTTAATTCAGGCCAGTGTGACACCAGCATTAATTCAGTCAGTCACTATCATGTTTCCATGTAATAATTCTATTGGTTCTGATGAGTCGGCTGTGTAAGTGAGTCTAACACATGTATCAAGGGTTTCCCTGGACTATTTACCTGCTACAACAGTCATTTCTCTTTAAAGCTTCTGTGCTATCTTCCTAAGTTCCGGTGTTAGCACTTGAATGGTGCCCCATGCTACCTTGGGTTTACATGCAGCCAATAAAGTGAATTTAAAATCAGTTTATTGTATTCAGACATCCTCTAGTTTCCACACAATTGCATAGAATGTGAGAAGTAAGCACTGGGTGCATCGATACGTGCACTGTACTATGGAGTTAACTCATTGGCTCCTCAGTAAAGTCTTACCATCTACACGTGCACCTGTATTAGGGCACAGCAAATTAATTAACTCCACAATAGGATAGTACTGTCCCAGACAAGTACTATCCTACAGTGGAGTAATTTACACCACCGCAAGACATATGTAGACAGTAATCAGGGCTGGCTGGGGCACAAGGGTGCAACAGAGCAGGGGCTGCCTACCAGCTAGCCCCACACTATAGCACCCATGGACATTTGTAGACATGCCAAGCCGGGCTAGGGGGAGGGCTCCAACAGCAGAGGGCCTTGAGTGCCCAGCAGCCACTGCTGCTATGGGGAAGGGGGAAGGGGAGAGAGCTGTACACCCTGTGGGGGACCCATACCCCTCGACCAGCCCCACCCACCCCCACACAACCCTCCCAGTCTCCCCACACATGCACAGCCCCCCCACACAGCCACAATCCCCACCCCCCAGTCCTTACTTACCCATGACAGCACCTGGGTCCCAGTCATGCTGGATCCTTGCCCTGCTTTTGCTTACCAGCATGCTACGGGTGTGTGCCCCACGTGCTGGGGCAGCAGAAGCACATAGAGATGCTCTGGCCAGAAACAGGGATCTCTCTCTAGAGGACCAGCTTCCAGATCAACTCAGGGCATGGTTCAGGACTGTGCCCTGCTCTGTTTTTCCCCCAACTCCTCACTCCCCTCCCCCACCCCATGGGGGTTTTTTTGTTTGTTTGTTTGTTCTTTAATACCTGGATTTCCAGGTATCAAATTTTGAGCCTGCAATGTATATTCTTCATTCACAGCATGCCTCTTGCAGCATCTCAAACTAACTTGGGACACTGCAAGAAGCACATGTGCACTCATATGGACATGCCCAGAGATTCCAAATATATATGAATATGTGTTTTTGCTCAGCAGTTAAAAGCTATATTTTGTATGGGAAATTTTTAATAACTTACATGGCTCAGAATTTATACCAGGAAGTCTGAAGCAGGTGTGAAAAGCTCTTTTTTACAGAACTGATCTGAGGATAAAAATTATTGTGCCCTAGTTGGCCCTAAAGGATTGATCTCTATAGTAATGGTTGTATCAGCCATTAGGATGTATAGATTAGGGGTATGCAAAGCGGGCCCTATTTGATTTGGATTCAGATTCGGCCCAAATCAAGGATGGTGACTGGATTCATTGATTTCAATCACTGCCACTGATCAATTCAGCCAAATCTGAATCTGAAGATTTGATGCTGATTCAGACATATACTCAGCTTTAAATGTTGTTTCTACATAACTCAAGGTACCAGCACAGCTTGTGAACACTGTGATGCTGGGGTGGATGGACTGTCCCACAGGAGTGCGGGGGGACCCTCCACATGCTCAGCAGTGAACCCAGAAATGGACTGGAAGTCCACTGAAGCATGCACTGAAAGTTATGAATGTCAGTACTGAAATTATCTTTATCTTAATTAATACTTCACTGCAGTGAATGGAGCAGTTCAAAACTCTTAATAAAACCAATCAGAAAAGGATGTTTTTCTTATGAAAAATTTTGTCAGCATTTTTCTTCATGGGGTGGGGGAGTGGGGGCAGCTGTTGCATACCCTAAAAATAAAAACTGAAGTTTAAAAAAAAAAGTCAAATAGAAAAGTTAGCAGCCTCCCAAAGTCTATAAAGTGACTTATATATATATATATATATATATATATATATATATATATATATACTTATATATTAATATACTCTATAATGCCAGGTTGATACAGTATATTAATATATAAGTATATGTAAATATTATATTTATATATACTACATTCCAAAAAACGTCCACTTTCCCTGGAAAAAAAAATTCTGGTAAAAACTTTCAAGCAATTTTACCAGTCAGCTTGTATTCCAGTATATTTACAAATTCCTCTAGAGAACTTTGCATTGGTTACACTCAATTTGGCTTTTTGAGGCTTCTCTCTCACGCCCATAACATAACAGTCTAGAAAACTACTTTTATTTTCAATTAAAGTTGAGCTTAGTGGAACAAGATAGCAATTTCATAGATGTACTGTTATTTCGTACTGTTACACACCAGCATATTTAAACAACAGAGGCCTGTGTTTGACTGTTAAAAGTCTCAGATCTAGTCTCTACTGTTTGGCTAAGTACAGACAGTCAAAAAGCCTGAGGCTGAATCAATTCAGTCTTTGCAGATTAGTCAAAACTTCAGAGATTAAACTGAAAAACACCTGGACAGACATTTACCTTTGATTCAGGAAATGCAGCCATATGCCTGCAGTGGCTCAAACCAGAAGCCAGGGGGTGCTAAAGCACACCTCTCTGGCATGTAACCAGTATGGGCTGTGTGTTCACTTCTGTGACAAGGGCGACTTCCAGGCCCAAAGTTAGCTCAGACTCACCTCTGTCTTTGAGCAAACTGCCCGCCTTGCTCTCCTGCCACACCTTGTTGTTAAATCATTAGGGTGTTAAATAGGCAAGAGGCTTCCCTTCAAGTGTCCCAGTTGTAAGAGGGCAATTTTTACATGCTCCAACTACCCTTATGTGTCCCATACCTCACAAATGTTATGCTGTTATAATAAACTGCACCGGCTCACAGCCAGGTCAAATCCAGAACTTCGTATAGTCTCTAGCATACCACCCCTCCCTCTCACAAGGGCCTCTTTCACTCAGAACTCTAGGCCGCATACACACTGCCGTACGTCCATGAAGATCATTAGGCTTGTCCACTCACACTTCAAGCAGCCCTAGCCCAGCCAGTTAGGCCTCTCCCACAGCCCTCATCTGAGTGGTGACTGCCTGATTCCCCTAACTTTTGGCTAACTCTGCCCTGGCCCTTCACCCAGCCTCTATGCCCCTTCCCAGGCCAACACTCTGCCCCTGCTTTTGGGGCTTGGGGCCAAATACCAGCTTGAACTCAACCACTTCCTAATAAGCTTAGCTGGCCCTACAACTCCGCCCTTTCCCTCACAGGGCTTGGGGTTCCTCTCCTTATATGCTTAGGTGCTTCCTAAAGTGTACCTGGTCCAATTCACCAGGGTCATCCACCCCTACAGACTTAGGCGCCTCAAGAAGCTTACCTGGTCTAACTGCCACCACACACTCTCTCAACCCACTGGATGGTGGGGGCTGGGGTTTAGGTGCCCCAACCCGCTTTACACCGGGGAGGTTCTCAATCCTAGTATTTATGTGCCAGCTGCCACACAACCAGCAGTCCCACCAGGCTGCCCTATCCTGGCATGGTGCAGTTTTAGGTCTTGCCCAGGACCAGGAGCCTCCAAGCTTTCCTCATAGGTCTTGCCCTTGCCTCCAGGTGTTCCAGGAGCAACTCAGCCTGATGTTGCCTCCTTGGCTATTCAATCCAGAGTGCTGCCTTTCTGGTCTATGTTTGAAAATGGCCACCACAATCAACCACCTGGTGACTGCCTACTCCAGCCCTTAAAGTGACAGAACACTAAAGCTGCTCCATCACAACTTCCTCTTCCTGCTACCTCCGAGGTCTCTGGGATTTGCAGTCCACAATCACAGTACCAGGACTCTGCAGGGTTGCTCATCACTTCCTCTTCCTGCTTCCAGATGCCTCTGAGATTTGTAGTCCACAGTCGCAGCCAGCAAGAGAAGGTGTGTTTAACCCCCCTCCCTGGCCCCAGATCCTAGCCTAGTGAGCCGGCCAATGAGCCAGCTAGGAAGCAGAGGGGAGGGGCTAGCCCTGCTCTCTGGAGCAGACAGCACAGCCCAGCCCAGCCCAGGGATGCAAAGCATGCTGGGGCACTCTGAGTTAATGTGAACCAGGAAGGGGTCTTGGATAAAAGTTTCATAAACTGGTTTGACCTATATCAGTTATGTCTGATACAACATTCAACCAGGTTTATCTTAAACCAGTTTTAGCCGTTTTGAAACTGGTCTATGTGCACTGAACTTCTGTTACAGGTTTAAAACAGTTTCTGATAACTTAAACCAGTTTATGTGTAACTTCTGTCCCTAGCCCATGTGTGTGTGAATGGCCATGGGCACCAGCAACTGGTATGGGGGGCACATGCCCCCCCCCTGAAATTGACCCCCAACTCGGCACTGTCATGAGATCACCAAGTACGGGCATGGGCCTCTACACCCTGTTGACATTCACTGGCCTTCCTTCTTCACAGGCCAGCACCAGTCAGCATGATTGGGTCAGTTTCCTCTCTCTCGTATCTCACCTGCTATGACTTTGATGATTTAATTAAAGGGGGAGGGGTAGTGACTCCCCAACCCAATGACGACTGGCACCTATTTCACTGTCAGATCCAATTTAGGCGCCCCAAAAAAAAAAATCCTACCTGCCTGTGTCATCCTCTACATCTGCTCTTCTCTCCCGGGTCCCACTCCCTGCCTCTGGAAATAGTCCTGGCTGCTTAATTAGGCAAAGCTGCTTCAACTGTCGAGGCAATAAAGCCAAGCCGGGATGGACCAGGAGTTCCCATTGCAGCGTAGTCATGCTGTTCCAGCCGGGCAAGTGCTCCTGGGCAGGGGACCACCCTGGGTAAGTAGTCTTAGGTTCTTCACAGGGACCACTTAGGATGGGGCAGTTTTTTTGCCGCACAGGCTGGCAGCGTATTCTAGGGGCACTAAGCCACAGCACAGAAGTATAGGAGTGGTTATGGGGCTCTTGGCCCACCCCTAGGCCCACCCACAAATTGTAACCCCCCCCCGACCCAGGAGGCACCAGTCACATCTGGACATGGATCAATATTGATATTGTCTAGCAAATTTGGTTACGTCTCAATTTGAGTTTGGTTTAGGGTTTTGGTTATCATATTAAAATAAAGATCTGCTGTAAAATCCATAGAGGGATTGCAAAGATACATTTAGATTTTTGTGCACCTATAGACACAACCTTTAGAAAAGCATGTTAGTATCTTATTCCTATGGTTAGGAAAAGAAACCTCATCCTTCTCCTGTATGCTATGTCAAAATAACCTCTAGCCATGAAGATGGTACAGTAGGCATACATCCAGAGCTCAGAAGTCTTTTCAGTTATTCTACTGACTTGTATTAATAATTCCATGTTCTTTACAGCACTTATTATTGAGGAAAGCCTAATGATAAGAATGTCATTGCCATCCTTTTGAGATGGAGTAATTAGGAGGGTATACACTGGCACTACTAATGTAAAATTGTCAACTTTTATGAATTCTTAAGACTCTTTGCAGGACTGGATATACAACTAATTTATCCATTACAGAAGACTTTTCTCAACCTCTTAGTTACATTGCCTCTGAAAAGGAATCTGCCAAATGCATGAACTAGCTATTCTTAAGTATATAACTTGCTATTTAGATGTCCATGCTGCAAAGCTGGATTCAACCATTGCTGATGAGCCATTTGGAAGACTGTTAGTCACCCATAATAGCACTTGTATTTTTTTAATATAGGGACAAGATTCTATTCTGCCTATTAAGCATTTAAGTGCAATCCTATTCCATGCTTCTCAAGTCCCTGAGAAGCTGTTAATACAAAAGGTGGGTGGGTCCTCCTCCTTGCTGCTTTTTTGTAAGTCTTAATCCTGACATGACTGCAAGTTACAGAAATAGATGTATTAATGGATTTTCAGGGTCTTGAACAGGATCATACTAAAGTACTTAAGTCTACTTAAGAAGTATATGAGCTTAGGAATTTACCTACAAACATCTGTCAGTTACAGAGCTCTACATACATATTTTGTCTTCCATACTCAGTGCATTTTACATCTATACATATTATGGATGAAAGAATAATAAATAATCATTGCATTTGCCTGAGAGATCATTTTGACTTCCTACAAAACAATAGCCCTGTGTAAAGTGGCTAGTATTTGCTTTGGATTCAGATGATTTGGAGGACAATGCTTTGATTTGGTGATTCAAATTACTGTCCCAAATTGATTCGGCCAAATCTGATTCAGAGATTCAGCTGCTGCTGAATCAGCTGAATCTCTGACTCCAACAGGCCCCATCCCCCACTGGCTCTTCCAGCCCCATCAATGGCTGCCCCACCTGGCCCCAGCATCCAGGCTCTTTAAAGAAAAAAAAAGCCATGCACGCACCAGCTCCTGCCAGGTAGGGGGACAATCCCTGCTGCCCCTCAGTACCCCGCACTGCATGAGGGTCTCTGCCATGAGCACCCAACCCTTGCCTGATCTCCCAGCCTCAGCATCCGGGCTCTTTAAAAAACAAATAGCCCTGCACACATCGGCTCCTGCCAGGTGGGGGGGGCAATCCCCATAATCCCCCACTGCCCTGGACTGCATGGGGGGCTCTGCCACAAGCTCCCAGAAGCCCCAGTAGCCACTGCTGCAGCAGGTGAATGCAGGGCTTTTTTTTTTTTTTTTTATAGAACTGGGACTTGGGCCCGGGCAGGGCAGCCATTGATGGGGCTGGGAAAGTGAATGGCAGAGCCCCACCCGCCCTGCAGCGTGGGGCAGTGGAGCTCACCCTCCCCAACCTGGCAAGAGCTGGTGAGTGAGAGGCTTTTGTTTTTCCAAGAGCCTGGACACTACAGCCAAGTGGGGCAGTCATTGATGGGGCTGGGAGAGCAGACAGGGGGTCAGGGGGTGCTCAGGAGGGCTGCGTGAGCAGGCAGGAAATGGGGCCTGGTGGGGGTCCCCCCATGGTCCTTCTCCCTTCCTCTAGCCTCCCTTCCCCATCCGCCCCCTATTTACCAGCACAAAGTCTGGGTCCAGCTCCCTGTGGCGGTGAGTGGGGACTGCCTGAATCTCCAAAGCTCTCCAAATCTTTTCTGAATCAATTCAGAGAGCTTCAAATTGATTCTGACCTTTTAATTTGTGGGTTAGGCTACATGGGGGGCAAGGAGAAAGGGATTTGGTGGTAGCGGTCTGCTACAGACCCCCACATCAAGGGGAAGAAAGAGATTCGGGGCTCCTGAGGCAGCTCTCGGAGACCATAAAAGCTAAAGAGGTGGTAGTCATGGGGGACCTAAACTACCCGGACATCTGCTGGGAGTCACAGACAGCAAAGTCCCACCGCTCACGCAGGTTTCTAACCTGTGTACAGGACCTCCACCTGACACAGGAGGTACACAGTCCCACTAGGGGGAATGCCATACTGGATCTGGTATTGGCAACAGGAGATGACATGGTAGCGGACCTCCAGATCGGTAGCCATCTGGGGGACAGTGATCACCTAATAATAGAATACACCATAAGACATCGAGTGGGTAAGGTAAGTAGCAGGGTGAAAGTGCTAGACTTTAGGAAAGTTGATTTCAATGAACTCAGGGGATTAGTCAAGGACACACTGCAGAGTAGGAGATTTGAAGAAATGGAAGCCCAAGAAGGGTGGCTGTGCCTTAAGGAATCGATCCTTCGGGCACAAAGCAAGACGATCCCCGAGCGAGGCAAAAGAGGGAAAGGGGCCAGGAGGCTTCCCTGGCTGACCAGAGAAATCCAGGGCAGCCTAAGGGACAAAAGAGGAGCACATAAAAAGTGGAAACAGGGAGAGATCACCAAAGATGAATATACCTCCTCTGCTCGTGCTTGTAGGGAGGCAGTTAGACAGGCCAAAGCTACCATGGAGCTGAGGATGGCAACCCAAGTAAAAGACAACAAGAAATTGTTTTTTAGATATATAGGGAGTAAAAGGAAGGCCCAGGGAGGAATAGGACCCCTGCTAAATGGGCAGAAACAATTGGTGACAGACAGGGGGGACAAGGCTGAACTCCTCAACGAGTTCTTTCCCTCAGTGTTCCTAAGTGAGGGGCACGACAAGTCTCTCACTGGGGTTGTAGAGAGGCAGCAGCAAGGCGCCAGACTTCCATACGTAGATCCTGAGGTGGTGCAGAGTCATTTGGAAGAACTGGATGCCTTTAAATTGGCAGGCCCGGATGGGCTCCATCCGAGGGTGCTGAAGGCACTGGCCGACGTCATTGCAGAGCCACTGGCGGGAATATTTGAAAGCTCGTGGAGCATGGGCCAAGTCCCGGAGGACTGGAAAAGGGCCAACGTGGTCCCCATTTTCAAAAAGGGGAGGAAGGAGGACCCGGGCAACTATAGGCCAGTCAGTCTCACCTCCATCCTTGGCAAAGTCTTTGAAAAAATTATCAAGGCTCACATTTATGACAGCCCGGCAGGACAAATTATGCTGAGGGGAAATCAGCACGGGTTCGTGGCAGGCAGATCGTGCCTGACCAATCTAGTTTCTTTTTATGACCAGGTTACGAAACGCCTGGACACAGGAGGAGGGGTGGATGTCGTATACTTAGACTTCAGGAAGGCCTTCGATACGGTATCCCACCCCATACTGGTGAACAAGTTAAAAGGCTGTGACTTGGATGACTACACAGTCCGGTGGGTGGCGAATTGGCTAGAGGGTCGCACCCAGAGAGTCGTGGTGGATGGGTCGGTTTCAACCTGGAAGGGTGTGGGCAGTGGGGTCCCGCAGGGTTCGGTCCTTGGACCAATACTCTTTAATGTCTTCATCAGTGACTTGGACAAGGGAGTGAAATGTACTCTGTCCAAGTTTGCAGATGACACAAAGCTATGGGGAGATGTAGACACGCTGGAGGGCAGGGAACAGCTGCAAGCAGACCTGGACAGGTTGGACAAGTGGGCAGAAAACAACAGAATGCAGTTCAACAAGGAGAAATGCAAAGTGCTGCACCTAGGGAGGAAAAATGTCCAGCACACCTACAGCCTAGGGAATGACCTGCTGGGTGGTACGGAAGTGGAAAGGGATCTTGGAGTCCTAGTGGACTCCAAGATGAACATGAGTCAGCAGCGTGACGAAGCCATCAAAAAAGCCAATGGCACTTTATCGTGCATCAGCAGATGCATGACGAATAGGTCCAAGGAGGTGATACTTCCCCTCTATCGGGCGCTGGTCAGACCGCAGTTGGAGTACTGCATGCAATTCTGGGCGCCGCAATTCAAGAGGGATGCGGATAACCTGGAGAGGGTCCAGAGAAGGGCCACTCGTATGGTTAAGGGCCTGCAGACCAAGCCCCATGAGGAGAGACTAGAGAAACTGGATCTTTTCAGCCTCCGCAAGAGAAGGTTGAGAGGCGACCTTGTGGCCGCCTATAAGTTCATCACGGGGGCACAGAAGGGAATTGGTGAGTATTTATTCACCAAGGCGCCCCCGGGGGTTACAAGAAATAATGGCCACAAGCTAGCAGAGAGCAGATTTAGATTGGACATTAGGAGGAACTTCTTCACAGTTCGAGTGGCCAGGGTCTGGAACGGGCTCCCAAGGGAGGTGGTGCTCTCCCCTACCCTGGGGGTCTTCAAGAGGAGGTTAGATGAGCATCTAGCTGGGGTCATCTAGACCCAGCACTCTTTCCTGCTTATGCAGGGGGTCGGACTCAATGATCTATTGAGGTCCCTTCCGACCCTAGCATCTATGAAGCTATGAATTGGTCTCCTGATTCTATTTGGATTCGGAGATTCAGCCACCTAACTGGGCAGAATCTCCTCCGAATCGAATCAGCATCTGAAGCTTCACAGAGCCCAACAAAACGTTTATGTTATACATTTTATGGGATATGTCTAATTTGTCTGTATTTTACTCATATTTATGTAAATCTGCCACCTAATTAACATCTGGTTTGGCCTGAAAAATCCTGATTAGGACTTGCTGAAAAAAAATCAAGATAGTTCAAATTAGGAAGATTTTGCATGAACCAAGAATATTTCAATGCACAGCAAACCTGGCCTGCAAAGTGCTTTGTAATATAGGACATTTGTAGACATGCTCACCATTTTCTAAACCATGTTAACTGATTTGCATCACACAGTTCAAATCAAATTTCAATTCAAAATAAATGTTAATAGATGCCCCCTTCTTGACAGACCAGTAGCCCATGTGGATACCAATCAGCATACTGATACTTAGCGAGGTGTTGTTGGAACATTTGACTTTGTAAGGGTACTATTTTGTGCCTGATAGCTTCTGTTATGCAGCAAAAACTCCACTGAGTTTCCCTTAAGGGGACTGATATTTGCAATGCTTATCTGCATTCCTTAGGAATGCTTATCTGAGTTCTTAAGACTGTTTTTCCTAAAAGCAATGCCTATATATATGTTAATTAATACAGTTTAAATTGCCTAATTTGGACTGCCCTGGTCTGTAGTAACTTTAATCCTCATTCAGTAAGGATTATTTCATTTGGACTGAAGCCAATTTTAATTCAGACTACAGGTGTCCACATGTATATGGCTATAGTCCAGACTAAACCTAAAAAAACATAGCCTCTATAAACAGCTATATAGACTTCTGCTTTTCCTATTATTTAAACTGCAAGGATAAGGTTTTCTCCTACTCTGTATAACTTTCTGATAAAATGTCAGAGTGAATTTCAGTACAATGTATTCGTATGTTACTGAGTCTCTTTTTATAATTGTTGATTTGGTTGTTTATAAAACAAGAATAAATGACTGGAAAATTGAAAAGTTAGCATTGTCCTTTAAAGATGAAGTCTCAAGAGAATTAGTCAATATTTAATCTTGCTAACCAAGTTCCTTTCAGGGTCTTGTTTTTATTTTATAAATATGAAGATTTTTTTTTTTTAGTTTGCTTTACCAAAAAACAAAATGCATTTTTTGTTTTTCTTCATAATAGAAGTCAAAGTTGAGAATTGCTAAAATATAGAAATTCTGTTCATAGTATGTTTCCTATATTCTGTGTTGCTATAAAACACATTTGAAATTCTGAATTTATACCAAATGGTAAAAAAAGCAGCCATGAACTACAGAAATTGCAGCTTTCATATTAATACTATATGGAAGATAATTGTTCTTGTGATTACATACAAAACCCAGGAAATGAGAGGTATATTAGCATCTTTGCTTATGACTTGAAGTATACTTGATGATGAATGAACGTTCAGGAAATCTTTCCCATTTGTTTGCTTTAGAACACTTGTTTGTGTTATCTTTGCAGCATGGCTGAATAGCAATACTATGAAAGCAGATAAATTAATTATTCAAAGATAGCACATTTCCGCACGTGACACAGAAAACAGGCCACTTTTCAGTTTTGAGAGGTTGAGTTTATGAAAGCTGTCTTTTAGTTATAACAAGTAAGATCCAGAGCTGCAAGGATATGACACAGAGGCAAAGAAGGCCATTATGCACACTTACCAGTGTTTCTGATGTCATATAATAACTTCAAATGATGGGCCTAACTTTCTACTGCTTTGCCCTCTGTGTAGCTCATTATGCTTGTGGAAAATAGATATTACCAAATCAAACCTAAGCTTGAAATCACAGATATTAACAGTTAAGGAAATTATAAATCTAAAACTGTCCAAATAAAAAAATTAAAACAATTATTCACAGCAAGGACAAAGTATTGCAGACCACAGCAGCCTTAATTCTCACTCATAATTAGAACCATTTTCTCCATTAATTTAAGAATATCTATACAACATAAAATTTCCAATAAAAGGAAACATGGAATTACACATGTCCAAAGTATTTTACCGAACCCTGAAACTTTACAGGAGACAACAGGAGGGTTCTGAAATTTATATAGGGGATTCTGGGGCGATAGGGTCACAGACCAATGGGTTATGGAGACTAGGAAAAAACATGCATGAGCAAACATTAAGGTACATAAGATACATGCTTAGAATATACATAACAGACAATAACAATAACTCGGTGACAAAACCCTTCAGGGACAGATAGCAAGATAACAAATAGGGAACATTAACAACATGATGCAATACACTGAAGAAATTTTAAACCCTCCCTTAACTCCAGGGGGGCTCTCAACCCAGTCTCTAGTCTCATAGAACAATTACGATGTACCCGGGCTCTTGTCTGAGCCCCACTGCAGTGACTTGCAGAATCAGCCCTGATGCAGCTCCTCTATCTCAGTATGCATCTTGCTGGCTGCTGCTTCTCTCCTTCTCCCTTTTTCTCTCTACACCTGGCTCCCCTGCCTCTTCCTTCCTCTTTCCCCAGCAGCCTGCTGGGAATGGTAGTTCCTGCCACAATGTTACAGTCCATTACAGTATGAATTTATTGGTCTGTGTGTTGTTAATTTGAACACTTATAGTCTAAATTTTGAAAGTAAATAGAGATTTTTGATGTCCAAATCAGGACACCTTAAAGGGGCCTAATTTTCAGAAGTGCTAAGCACTCAATTCACTTTGAAAAATCTAAGCTATAGCCATTTATGGGGGGAGGGGTTAAGGTATCATGTTATGGTTATATTTGGAGATTGTTAATGTAAAAATAGAAACAGATCTTTAGATATTCTGAGTTAGGCAAACATAACCAGCACATGTAATGTTTCATGCTTATTTAATACAAACTTCAAAATAAATATTTAAATTTCAAATATTTACAAAGATCTTCAACTATAATGTCAATAGTCAGAACACATCTCTTATTTAAGTATAGTTACAACAAAGGAGTCTCTTAGATAACAAAAGTTGCTTAGAAGCCAGCTGTGTATTAGTTTATACCCTAAAACAGCTGCTGCACTTGACCGTGCTGCTGAGAGAGAGATAGAGTCTCCTCCTTTCCCACTGGTCACTATATTAAGTAGCTTGCTGTAACTGCTGCATAACATTTGGCAGTTGGATGCATGGTAACAGTTAGCATTAATAAAAGTAGAAAGTGTTCTCACAGTTGCATGTCTCACAATTCCATGTGTAAAACCTATCACATTTAATGTGGACAAACTGGATGTCTACATTAAGCATTATATGTCACTGTGATATGACCAAACTGTTCAGCTAAGTGTGAATTCTAGATCCATGTGGCCAAATACAGGACATGAACTTAAGTGCTAATGTAGTAAGAAAATCCAGTGACATAAAGATGACCTAATACAATGGCACATTTTTTTCCTATTCTTTCAGTGCATGCTGCTTTCAGTGGAAAAAAAATGCATGCCTCTGTGCAAACCTGTGTTAATTTAAATATGATTTACTTGTATACAAAACAAGGGTAGCCATAATCACGTTTAGATGTATTTTTCCTACTATATTCTTCTGTAGCTAGAGAATAAATCACAGTAACCAGCATATCTTTCTATCTGTACCTGTCTATTTCCAAAATATCAGAACAAATATTTAAGGATCTTTTGGAGTGACAGAATTAAAGGTCAGGGTCATAGCAAAGGGCAGTTTGTGGAGGAGGGGATTTGCATTTCTCTAAGTGATTTCTCTTTCCATCTATTTTTTATAACCTCCAGATAAACATACATCTCTAATTTCAAACACATTTTTTGAATTCTGCAGACAAGTCAGTTCTAAAAAGGTACCATACAAAATAAATATTTGTCTTGGCTCATATGTCAGCTATCATATCTTTTTTCTTCTAGTATCTAGTATCGTTCTCTTCTAGCATATAGGTATGTGTGTTTGTATACACACACATGAATATCAGAAAAGTGCCTCCTGACCATGCCTTACTTATGTATTACTTAGGCAAAAGTGTTTTTTCCCAAGAATTTTGCCTGATTAAAATGCTGCATAAGGAAATAGGTGTGTAAATTCCACCTACAAATAAAAAAATCAAAAGTCCGCATCCATCCATTAAAACAAGCAGCTAAAAGATTGCTAATGCTAATATGGATCTATTTTACCTTATCAGTTGGGCATGAAAAACTAATCCTGTCAGGAACTGATCCCCCTCACCCTTCATTACTTCCAAAAGAACCTCCAAGTGCTTCATACTTCAGAAAAACCCTTATTTTTATGTGCAAGGGGACACAATTCTCCTACCTAACCCCAAAGTCTTTTATTGGGAATGCTCTAATATATTTTTTTAACATTAGCTTATAAACCAGTGGATTGCTTTAGGGAGAGGAATTAAATATAACCAATAAATTGTCCATTCCTAATGACAATGTGGAATTCATGTTTACAATATGATTGCATATTGTAATATAATATAAAATGTTAAGTGATCCTATTTGTGTTTTGCTACACAATCTCTTCCTAGTTTCAAATGAAATGTCACAAAAAGCTGCATTCTCCCTCCCATTACCAGCCAAGAACACAAGGTATCTGACTCTCCATTGCTTTGCACTCTGGCTTAGTAAACTCCCACTATGACTAGAGATTTACTTCAGTTGCACTTGGACTTACTAATTTTCTCCGGTTGGTCATGGCATAACGAGCAAATTCCCTGGACATTGTATGGATGTGCTGCGGCAGACCCGCCCCTCAGTGCTGATTGGCAGAGGCCCCAGAGAGGAGTAGATACAAGGGAGAGGCCACCATCTTGACTGCTGGCTGCCCTTTGTGTGGTCTTGCCCCTTGGCATTGATTGGCAGGGAGGCCCCAGGGAGGGGAAGAGAAGTAAGGGGTGACAGCTGTCTTTTCTGCTGTCCTTTGTGCCACCCCACCAGCTTGCATCTTCCCCTCCCAGGCAGCCTGCAAGGCTGGGCCACAATGGAAGTAAGGACTGCTGGCTCCCACTGGGGAGCCAGAATTTTATTTTTATTAAGTTTTTAGTTGTTGTTGATTTCACAAACACTCCTGAATTTCAGTTTCCGCAAAATCCACAAAACCACAACCTAAGTAAACCCCTACCTTTGACACACAAGCTAAGTATAGACATTCAGAAAGCCTAAGGCAGAAGTGCTCTAAGTATCGTGCTTTACTCAAAGCACTCTAGATTAGGTCAGAACCGAACAAAGCAGATGTGCACTGTTCAATGGGGATAGCCCGCCTGTACTGGCTGAAGCCAGCAGCCTGGGGGCACTCTTGCATGCCTACCAGCATGCCCCATGGGCAACGCAGGGCACTGGAGACTCCTGAGCACAGCTGAATAGGCAAGCCATCCTTCATTGGCTGCCCTGCATGGGAGAGAAGTCATCTCCTCCTCCCCTCCATCCACCCCTCTCCACCCTCCCACCCTGCTTTGTCAGCTACAGGAATCACAGAGAATAAGAGGGAAGAAGGGCTGGAAGGGACTTCTAGACTTGACTGAGGATGCCTGGGGGCCAGGACCCAGGTGGGGGGAGCCCATGTATGGAGTGCTGGTGAGGGCAGACTGGCATCTCCCCAAAGCTGTAATGGGGGTTGGGGTGCCTGTCCCACCTGGATCTGCCACAGATCAGGGGTGGAGAAGGAAGGGTGAAGGGCAGTATTGCTCAGGGCCAGGCTGAGCACACACACACACATGCACACACACACACACGCACACAGATGTCTCTCACACACACACTCACTCATTCACTTGCATACATCACATGTGCAATCCCACACCCTCTAAGCCCTGCTTTCAGCAAACAGCCAGTGGCAGTGGCAGCCGCAGTGACAGTGGCAGTGGTGGCATCAGCTCTGCCTCCTGCCCTCCCCGCCATGCCACAACCCCACTTGGGGCCAGGCTGGAGACACACATACACATGCACTAAGCTTCACTCACCGCAGAGAGCCAGTGGCAACAGCAGCAGCAGTGCCACGCCATGGCCCCACTAAGCCTCGTGCACACAGGGCACAGCAGATTGCAGCCACTGCTTGATCACTCACTTATTCTGCCTGCCCTTCCCTCCCTGCCTTTCTGCTGCCACTTGACAAGGGACTCACTCCTTCCATCTGTGGAGTGCCCCTACCCTGCCTAGAGATATTATATAATGCTAGAAAAATACAGAGATACAGCTACTCCCTCCCCCACTCCCTCCCCCTGCACCTTGCTTGTGGCTGACAGCTTGGGGCAGCCAAGTGAGCTGAGTTCCAGTGCACCTCCATGCCAGGGCATTGAATGGGGGAGCCCACTAAGTCACCTCGGATGTGTAGAATGTGACCTACCTTGACCTGTGACAGGATATGGTACAGAAGTTCAATAAAGTGCTGTATCCTAAAGCGCTTTAGTTTGATACCACACCAATCCAAGGTTAATTTAGAGTGGGATACAGCATTTTTAAGTGCTTTATGTATCATTAATATCTATTTAGTTATGGCTTTAGAGTGTTTTCTGCAGGGTTAACATGCCGTAAGTGTAACTTCTGTGCAGGCCCCTAAAGACACATTGGGTGTAAACACTGCCATTCTGAACTGGTAATTCTTCATGGCTACCTTGCATTGATGTGAAGGACTGCTATGCAGGCAGCAACTGAACTCCTCTCTCTCTGTGTATATTACTGGGCTCAGGAGTGGAACCCGACTCCCCCTGTGGGAAGTGAAGGGGGAGGGGGGAAAAGAGAGGGAGTGCTGACAGTGAGTGAGAGAAAAACAGAGAGAAACAGGCTTCTCATGTTTTCCAGCTGACCAAATATACTGAGACTGAGTGAGTGTGGATGTTAGATGAGAAAGAAGATGAAGGAGTGAGCTATACATCATTTTCTCTAGGGATCAAAGGGATGCACTTGGATCATACTGGGAGCCTCATTTGTTTACTGTCCCTACCTCAGTCACCTGTTTGTCTGAAAGGAGACTGCCTCTCTCCCAGTCAGTCGCACTTACCTTGGGAATCATCCTATAAAGAGTATTTTAAAACAAGAACTTAATAGTAAAGAATCTAATTAAACATGCAACTGAAATAAAAGAAGAATGCAATGTCAGCAAACACATGAAGATGGAAATTCTATGTTCATGTGAGTGCATGAGCATATGTGTGTGCATACGTGTGTGTCTTTCATGAATAAAAGAACTGAAGAGGACCTCACGTTTACCCTTCTGGATTCCATTAACCATGACATGTGGCCCTACACATTAAATAGTATATTGTGGACAGTACAGTTAGTTAATGTCTTTGTAAATTCAGATGGGCTCTCCATTTCATAGAGCTACTTCCCATTCACTGATTTTCTGCCAGATATTAAAATTGGTAAGCCTATAGCTCATGCCTTCTTGTTTGCTTTTTTATTATTTTACTGGAACATACAGATTTCTACTTCAGATTACCAGATTTTATGGGCCTTAGTTGTATGCTCTGACCTCAGAGGAACTGCATGGAAATCAGATGAGTCACAGTAGACTGAAGCTGCTGCAAAAGCAAAATCAGGCTCAAGCAATTGAAATTATTTTGGAACAGATTGTCCCTTAACTTTGAAAGGCTGTGCAAGCCATGGGTAGAGTACAAAGTCACTTCCCCTCACCTACACCCACACCCAGGTACCTCATGCAGCATTCAGAGACAGTCACATTCTCCTGCATTCCTGGGTGACCTGAGATTGCTCATCCTGTGTACATGGTGTAAAGAAAGAGAACATTCCTTTTGAGTTTCCAAATGCGCTAGTGAAGTTAGTACTGATAAAATGTGCTGGGTGGGTGCTATGGAGAATAGAGTCACCTTGTAGTCTGCTGGACACCCCAAAAGTGTCTGGACAAATCCTTTCCTAATGACTGAGAGAAGGCAGGGTAGAGGTGCAGAGGGCAACTGCCTTCAAGCCTACTGAGTCACCAGTTTCTCTCCTGATAGTATCAATAAGAATGGCAGCTGTAGTGGTATTTTCATGCCATTTCCCCCTTAAGAACTGAACTAACACCTTAAAGTCTATATTGCTCTAAGTAGCCAGGACCAGTCTACCTGAGGGACATCATCTCTTTCCATGCCAACTTGCCACAACAGCAAGAAGATAACTCCAAGAATAGTTGGAGAGGGTTGTCTGGGCATATAAATATGACACAGGTTTCCTTAGGTGCAGAAATACTGGATAAGCAGCCACACTTTCCAATTTCCCCATCACTAGACTCTGACTGATTTTGACACTACTGAAGCTCTCTTATCATTTGGCCATTATTGGTCAAACTCTCAAAAATCCTGAAGCAAATTAGCTGTGTGCTTAAACATGCCGTCTGCCTGAGGTCTGAAGGTTCTAATCTAGTCCAGTTTTGTCTGCTCACCTGAGAATCATAGGGGCTGATCCTCAGTTGAAGTAAACTTACACTGCTTCATTAGAATGCAGGCCATAAGAAAGCACCTGGAGGCAGCATTCCCTAGTGGTTAGCACATGAGGTTTCTGCTCAGGATACCTATGTTCTATTTTCTCCTGCTGGCCTGCTTGGTGATACGGAACAAGTTTTCTTTTCACTGCCCTGTGCCTTGATTTTCCACATCTGTAAAGTGGAGCTAATACTAATTCCTTTAGAAAATTCTTTGACAGACATAGATGGAAAGTGCTATAGAAGAGCTGGGTGTGATTATTACCTTATGCAGAAACTGGCTGGCAGTATCCACAGCCACACCACAATGCCAACGACAAACAGGATGCTCTTGGCATCAAAAGCATTTCCCTTGCAGTGGCTGTCCAAAATTCTTATCTAAACTCCTACTTCTCTTCAGTGGATATGCAGATCCCCACCCTTATGCTGCCTGAATCTTGACTACTGTGGTTACCAGCCAGCTGTGGTCTGGACTGTTGCCTTCCCAAGTCCTATACATGAAGGAAGCTTAATGTGTGAGGATCTCCCCTCTCCTGCCTTCTAGCTCAGAAGGTCAGCAGCCTCCATTACACCTGCCCTCTGCCAGGATGAGCAGAGACCACTATGCAGGTGCAGAGGGGACAGAATGTACTGGCCAGAAGTGCAGCCATAAGGAGAATAAATTGCCTCTGCTCTCGCTTCATAGAGGTTCCCCATGAAGACATGGTTTCTTCTAAGAATCCCCAAACTTTTGTTTGATGCAGCTTCCTTGTTAGAAAACCAGGGTAGATGCGCTGCCAGAACCATAAGCTTGGGCAGTTACCGCTGACTTCAGTCTGTAGATCCTTTATGGTTCACTCCAATTCCCAGGGATCTGACATTTTTTGTTGTAGTCCCTAGAGTCTTACACACTGTGGGAGTATCTCCAAGAGAAAAGAGCACCCTCCCCTGGGAATATTTTTCATTCACATGTGTATAACTGTAGTCCTACCTGACACTGAATCCCTCCCTATTATCTCTCTACCCATTACCCAAGATGATCATTTATGAGAAATTGTAGTCATTACAATATATGCCAGCCAAACTGTAACACTTTTAATAAGAGGTATTTGGGGACCTTCCAGCTTTCATGGGAAATTCATAGATTCATAGATTTATAGATGTTAGGGTCGGAAGGGACCTCAATAGATCATCGAGTCCGACCCCCTGCATAAGCAGGAAAGAGTGCTGGGTCTAGATGACCCCAGCTAGATGCCTATCTAACCTCCTCTTGAAGACCCCCAGGGTAGGGAAGAGCACCACCTCCCTTGGGAGCCTGTTCCAGACCCTGGCCACTCGAACTGTGAAGAAGTTCATGTAAATGAAATTTAGAAGACTCCAAAACCACATAGAATGGTGAAATTCTTCATTAAATTTTGACCAAAAAAAGTGTGATCATTGTTTT
Source organism: Alligator mississippiensis (assembly GCF_030867095.1). Classification (NCBI taxonomy): domain Eukaryota; kingdom Metazoa; phylum Chordata; order Crocodylia; family Alligatoridae; genus Alligator; species Alligator mississippiensis. The sequence continues at coordinate 165,309,878 of NC_081824.1, forward strand.
ATAAGCTGACTTGTTTCATATGATAATCACCTACTGGCAACAGCTTCATGTCAGTACTGATCTGCTAACTAAACAGAGAAAATATTTGAAGCTGATACCTAAATCTGAATTTTATCCCCTCTCTTTAATAATGCCTGTATTCATCGAGTTGTTGGGTTTTTTTTAAATTTGCATCATTATAGAGCATTAGGAGGACAATTTCAGAGTTGTGACCTCATTCTCCCGATTTTTTTAATATTTTCATTCACAAAATATCCTAATGTTCATTACAGCAGAATTATTCTTGGTGGTAGGTCTGTCCTTAAAAAAAAATCAAAACAACTCTTTACCATAGCAACTTTTCTTGGCTACTTGTCCATTCCAGTAACTTGTGAGCAGTGAACACTTGAACACTTGACAACTTTGATCAGACTGTACTGTGCTGGTGCCAAATTGAAAGGCAACTCCTCTTTGGCACAATAAATTCAATTTCAGAGTTGCAGAATGAAGCTGTTTCAGGTCTCTCAGAAAGCTCATATTCCTTACAAAGCTATTGAACACTAGCTAGGTGGCTGCGCCAAAAACTTGGAAACTTCAGAAGTGACTCTAGGGAGTAACTCCTCCCTGTGCCTTGTAATTTATGATCGGAAGGGAAGAGCTATAAAAATTAACCTTTTTCTTTTCAAAACTGGTGAAGGAAAAAAAAGTGTTCGCAAATACCAGATATGGAGCAAAAGGTGCCAAAAGTCATGCTGAACTGTCTTGTTTCTAATAACACGTAAATCACTGCCAGTTTGGCACTGTTGACAACAAGTATTAAAAAAAGTGAGAATAACTTCAGATAGTTTAGAGAAGGTTATTGTTTTAGCTATGTGATCATAACTGTGCAAGTTTATGTGCCTTTTCTTTTTAAGTGTTGTAATACTATATTTTCCCTCAAGTGTTTGTTCAAGAATTTCTTGCAATCTTTTAAGTTTTCATGCCTTCCACCACACTAATGAAGGAAATACTTGTTTTAAAACTTTGGTTCATGAGTTCTCATGGAGATAGGCTTCCTCAGAGTTAACCTAGACAAGGAAGAAGTGTTATCTGTTGTTTAGTTATTAGGAAATGGCTGAATGAATACTTATCCATTAAAGAGTAGTATTAGGAGTTGCAATAAGGAGCTGCTATACTTTAAAATGAGCATGTGCAAAATAGTTTTCAATCAGATCTGTAATAGAAAACTCACATTTTCCTAAGCATTAGGTATTCTGTGCTCACAAACTTGCAGCTTAAGAAATTCCACTTTTTTAGCTTGCTTTTTTACAATGTAGACTGCACATAAGCAACAATTTATCTGCACAGGATTATTTTTATTTGGCAGCACTGGGCGATGCAACAAATATTCCAAGAACCCAACATCCTATAAAAGCCTAGAATTTGCAGTAGTTAAACACAGAGAATTTGTGAAAAACAAGTAGCTACACTAAACTAAAATAAAAAGTACTGCCATATAAACCTCAAGTAACCATCAAAATTAAGTAGCAACAAAATTTTCTTTGTAGGCATATTCATAACAGCGCCACTGATCCACTAATTTTGCTAAAGGTTAACATGCCACTGACATTCTTTTAAAGCTAAATTCTAGATTTTGTTATCAGTGGTTCACTTGCAGGTCTTAAACGGAAGCACTGCAATGGTGGCATTGTCAAAACCCTGGGGTGGGTGGAGTTAGTGAGCTCCCCTGTCTATCTGAATCATAATTCCCCTTCAGTTCGTCAAGTGTACCTTGACTGTTGCCACCTCATGCAGCCAGAAAGTCACATCTGAGCACAAAGCACACAACAAGTTAGTATCTACCCTCAAAGAATTAAGAAGTTGAACCTAGTTTCCCATTATAATATACCTACCACAACCTCTTAATTTAGAGGACCTTGTCAGGACAGCTAGGAAATAATTCCCTTAACTTGGGAGGGAAGTAACTAATGATGGGGAGGTGTCATATGATGAGGTAGGTGCTGGTAAGACAATGCACACCTAAACCATGTTTCTCCAGCCTGGCAGTTACACACATGTCTTTGTGGGATGCCTGAGGACCTCAGGGTGATCAGTGGGAACAGGCTGAAATTAATTCAGTATCATAGCAAAGGCAGCCAGTGCCAGGACAAGGAGCACAGTAAGTACAGGCACCTCCTCTGCTGGAATCATCGTTTGTCTGAGAGTGGGTGAGTGAGCCCTTTTGGAGGGGAAAGGGGATTATATACCTGCTCTTACCCCCACTTTCTGATTAGGGGGAGACAAGCATGATGGAAGCAGGGAGCGCAACCTAGAAATGGCTTGAGCAGGAGCCAGTGGAGGAAAACACTCCCTTCACTTTGCACATGATAGGCATGTAGCTCCTAAAACAGTGGTTTTCCACTTGTGGTCCACAGACCCCTAGAATTCCATACAGTATGTCTCAGGGGTCCACGAAAGATGACTATGGTCAATCAAAAGTATGTGAATACCCACACTTACAACTCAAAGGGCTCTGCACCCCCATTCAACATTTCTAAAGGGGTCTACACCTTCAATCAAAATTTTGTAGGGGTGTGCAAATTAAAAAAGGTTGAAAACACTGTCCTAGAGAGATAGGGTCACTGGCTAGGTCCTCCCACCACCACAAGAACTAAGCCATACAAGGCACAGAGACAGTCCAGTAGTGACAGCAGCCAGGGGAAGGGGAGTGCAATCTGTACAATTGGACACAGCTCCAGGCTGGTCAGGAGTCCCCCTTTGCTTTGGCAGCTATGAAACTTGACTAGCAACCATTAATATCATGGTTGCTGCTAGCACAGTTGTCTAGTAGAAGTTTAAGGGCTTGGCACTGAACTTTTGCATAGAACTCCCCAAAATTAATCCCCATCTTTGGCAGGAGCAACACAAGAAACATGGTAAACAGTTAGCTGCTTTCTAACCTGTGAAGAGGCTGAACAATGGGAAAATGGCTCTGAGGTAGGGAAGCAGTGTCTTATTTAGTGCCAGGATAGGTCGGAGACTCCCAAGGTTTAGCATCTCTAACCAGGTTCATAAAAGGAGCCAAACAACCCCAATGGCACCCTGCAAGCCATGCCTAGGTACAAGCTTAGGGTTTGAGAAGCAGTCAGCTATGTGTGGCTAGGAACAGAATTGTAATTGTCCTGAGGCAAATTGTAACTGTGTTTGTGCCAGAACAGAAAAGTACTGGGGTTGGCATGTACATACATTGTTTTTTAGTCAGGATCTAATAAACAAGTTAATGCACTGCCATTTTTCTACCATTGATTCAGATGCAAGCTTGGGACAATCATTCAGACACACTTTGCAATGTCCCAAGATACAGTGATCGCTTCTTATCCCATGAACCTTTTTAGGGATAGTCCCAAGATAGGAGACATGGATATCTGTCTAATTTATCTTTATCCTAAAATAAAATGGTTTCTCCTGAGACAAATACAATCTGTTTGTAGCTTGTGGGTATCCCTCACAGGCAGAACATTACAGATCAAATAACTTTGATCCAGCTCAGAGTGAGAGTGTGAGGACATGGACCAAAAGCTATTGAGGGAGTTTTCCCCTGCATAAAGAAGCACATCATGGGGTGATTATTCCCACAGTTAACAATCTCAGCCTCCACATGCTTCATAAAGATGACTGTATAGAAGGGAGGTGAGAGGAAACCCCATAGCGATAAGTTAAACTATCCCCATAGGGATGAGCCAACTGCCTTCCTTTACAGTGGAAACAGGTCCATCTCAGAGTTGCTATGACTGAGACAGCTTAATATTCTTCTAAGATTCTTGCCAAAACTTGGAACCCAAGCTGGGAAAAATTAGGCACAAAATATTTTATTGTTTCTGGAATATAGGAATCTTGAAGGGGGAGTGGGAGGAGAAGGAGGAAAGAGAGGGATCTTACATCCTATCAGAAAGCCTAGGTCTGTGATACTTAAGTGCCACTCTCTGGTGCTCTATTTGGGACTAACAGTGCATGGCTTATTTTCGTAGTGGGGTTGCCAGGAAAACTAGATAAATATAGCCCTAGAATTCCAGCCTCTGGACTCCCTCTCTGCTGAACCTCTCCTCCAGGTTTCCACTTCCTCTCACTTTACCTAGGCATCTTTAATTCATCCATCTTAACAGGTGGATTGCTCCTCTAGGCTCCTCTTCTATGAGTTTCTAAAGTCCACATCTCTATTCCTTCTCAGCTTCCTCTGTTCAGTCTAATACTAGCCTCCCTTCTGATTCCTCATGCAAAACCTGCTATGATAAAGGCACTAGCTGACATGACATACCACTAAGAAAGAAATAGATGTTAAGGCTTATAGACTACTATTGTGAAACAGGGTAAGGGCCCCAAACCATTTAACAAGAGTCATCCTAGGAACAACTTAGCATGTTTTGGAATTTTCTTGAACCCAGTTCCAAAAAACAAACTTTGGCTGATATTTTGGACTGTTTTAAGACTGACCGAGATTGCTAAGTTAAAACGGTTTAGTCCAAAAGACTACTGAAAAAATCTGGAAGGAAAACCTGTAAACAGCCTGATAGTTTTCATAGGCTAAGAAATATAAAACCTAGAGTAATCCAAAGGGAGGCTCATTTTTGCTTTTAGTCCATTTTGTTTTGTTTGCTCTGTCTGTTCTTTCCTTTGCTTTTCTTTCTTTTCGACTCGAAGCCCTAGGTCCAATAGATATAAAGCCTATTGAATCTCAGGCCATGGTGTTTCTCAGGTTTTATCAGTCTCCACTAACCAGATCAGGATTTGGTGTCCTGCCTGGTTATCTGAAAGTGGAAGAAAATAAAACTTTGATATTTGGACCTCACCTCCATTCCAATATTTTACTCAGCTGTTCTACCTTCTCAAGTAAAGAGCTACAGTTCTAGAAGGAAGCTGACAACAATAATTACAAAAACAGTAATGAGAGAGAGAGAGAGAAGACTTTTAATAAATGTTTATTAAGGGAAAAAGGGGCTGAAGTTAGGGGCCCAGAAACTAAAGCTAGGGTCTCAGGTACAACAGACAGAGCTTGGGGCTATGGCTCGCAAGGCCTGCCCTCACAGTCTACAAAAAAAAGCATCCAGTACAACAACAACCTGCTAAGACCCCTGCTGGTACCCCAGGAAGAGGTGGCCAGTATCACAGCACAAGGACCAAACAGCTGCCCTCAGTGCTGTAGAGCTACCCCTGCATGGCCCAATGCACCTGGAAAGCGGATGCCATCTGCTAGAGGACTGCATGTTCAAATTCCAATGACAGATGCGCCTGGACCAAGAACTGAAAAAACCACAGGGCACCATCAGACCTGGCCCCAGCAAGCCGGTTCCTGCAGCTCTGAAGGATGGCCAACTTGGCCTGGCCAATTAGAAAGTTGGCCTGGCCAATGACACCCCCCTCAGCTGCCAGGCCAATGACACCCCCCTCAGCCCAGTATGGAAAGGAAACAAATAAGTAGCCTCCGAGAGGTCCAAGTCCAGCACCTTGCACAAAGAGCCGAGGGTAGCAAAGAGTGGTGGCAGCTGAGGGCACCCAAGGAAGGTGTGGAACAGATCCTCTTCTACCTCCCCCAGACAAAAGGGGCAGGCCGCCATTGCAGCCAGATCCATGTGGCGGACAAGAGTGGTGCTATGACCCAGGAAGAGACAGACCTGCCAAGCGGCATATCAGTTGACTTGATCAGCTGATGCAACAGCATGCATTTCATGCAGAAAGGTGGCATCTAGTTGGCTCTGGTTCAGGAAATCAAAGAAAGCCATCTGCATCACAGGGGCTCTGCAGCCAGTGGCACTGAGAGAGCCAAAGCCCATACAGGCATGCATGACAGGTGTAGAAAGGGGGACAAGCAAGCCAAAACAGCAGATATGAACCAGAGATGAGTGAGCATGCAGGACAAGGAAAAAATGGGCCTACAACCTGCCAGCCTGTGCATCATGCAGCAAGTGCCCAACATCACCCGCAAGCTTGCTCAGGTGAAAACTATAATGCTGCTTCTCTGGAGTGGAGTGCAGCACCACTGCTGCAGCTTTGTCAGAAAGCACAAATATCTCGGGTTCCGAGAAGCATTTGCAAATGCTCTGTGCAACCTTCTGGTGGTGCTTGGTTTGATCAAGAAACTCAATAAGATGCTCAACAGAGTAACCAGCACAGGGAGGTTCCAGAGAAGCAGGAACAGGTTCCGCCTCTGAGGTGGGGAACTTCCCTATGGAAGGGGGCACTGTAACCACATTGGGGGACACCACCTCCCAAGGCAGGACTTCTATCAACTCAACCTCACAGACAGAATCAAAATCTGACCCTGAGAAGGAGGAGCTGTATATGGTCTGCACCAAGAGCCAATGAGACCTGGTGGGGGACAACTTGCCCCTTCGCCACGAGTCTCAGCATGGGACCCTGTGGGAGCAGCATCCTCTGAGGGGTCCTGGAGTGGGGGGACAACAGTCCTGGATTTCTTCGGAGGGGCACACTCCTGGGCCAGGTGCTCTTCCTTTCAGAGCCACTTATGGGTCCCAGAGGGCCCAACCTCCATGTCGACTTCATCAGGCTTAGGGAGCCGAGAGGTGGGGAGAGGGCTGGTGGACCCCCCCACCACCACCTCTGCCCCCAGGTCACTCCAAACCACTACAGGGCCAGGGGGTGGGGCCAAGGAGGCGGGCAGAGGCACAGGTTCCCACTCACTAAACTCATTTCCCCTTGAAGTGGTGAGGAGGTCTTGAGGCAGATGATGAGGCCTTTTTGGAAGACCCCTTCTGTTTCTGGGACTTGCCCTTCCAAGCAGGAGGAGTCAAAACCTCCCCAAAAAAGGGGAAAAAAGGCGGGGCCCAGGTCCACCACCACAGAGCAAACTAACTCCGATGAAACAGGGAGCAGCTGGGAGGAAGACCCATCCCCACCACCGGACGGGGATGCCACAACAGAGGTTGATGAGCCACCATCAGACATAGCCTCAGGTGGCTCCACTGCTGTCAACTTTTTCTTTGGGCACTGGGTAGCCAGATGGGACCTGCTACCACAGCAAAAGCATGAGGTTTCCCCAATGGTGAAGTAAACCTCATACTGCTGCCTGTCAATCAGGAAAGACATGGAAATAGCAAACCCCGACCCTCCCTGTCAAGAAGAATGAGCATCTGCCATTTAAAGGACAGGACATGCCAGAGCTCAGGGATCTTGCTGCCAAGCAGCAGTCTACAGACAGGGCCTGTCACCATGCCACAAGGGCTAATGCGGTTGGTGAGCTCATCATCCGAGAAAAAAAGGGGGAACATTGGAGGCAGCCACCTGAATGACCAGTGTATCTAAGGGCATCACAAGGCAAAAAACACACCTGACAGACACACCTGCTACCACAACCTCAAGCACCAAAGCAGGGGATCTGAGGAAAATGATAGGGACCGAACTCACCTGGGCAGCATAAAGGACATTTTTACAGCCTACCAGCACCCCCACAGCAGCTGTACATTCCTCCATTCCAATAGAGGGAGGGGCATGAAATTGGAAACCAAACCTCTGGTCCAGAGGGGCAAAAGCCCCAGTAGTGAATTGCTGGGAGCTACCTTCAGCCATTCCAGCAAAAAAAAAAAGGGTTAACCCTGCAAGGAACCAGAGGGATGGGGGATGGGAAGTCTTCTGCCTGCAGGGAACAAAGAAGCTGGAAAGCAAACAACCAAACACCAGAGGAGGGGGAAAAGGTGAGCAATATGCCTGGGAGGAGAAGGGAAAAGAATAAGCAGCAGAACAACTGCAGTGAGAGAGGGGGGGAAACAAAATAAACCCAGAGGGAGGGGAAGAGTGTTACTGCAGGAGAAAGGGTTTTTAAATGTGAAAGAAGGCAGGAAAAAGTAATGAAAAGTGGGGGGCTATGGTGGGAAAGGGGTCAAACTGTTTGGGGGAGGGCAAACAAAGCAAGAGAAGGAGAAGGGTTCACCAAACAGGGAGAAGGTCTCAGAGCTCTAAGCAAACACACCTGTCAATAGCCATTTTGAAAGAAAGACAGACAGACCAACTGACCCATATTTTACCTTTTTCCTTGTCTTGTTGTCTTATCTCTGGTGTGGGTGGCTTTTTTTGGCTGTGTTAGGGGGAATGACTTTATAAAATTAACAGATTTGTATGTAAGAAGGCAATGTTCTAAATGCAATGCTTAGCATTTCTTTCAGAAACTGAAGCTAGTTTGGTAATTTACATTTTCTTGAACACTGCCTTTAGTAAAGTAAGAGTTCTCTACCTTGCTTGTGGTTATTGAAAATTATACCTGAAACCTTGTGAGACATTCTAAAGGTTAGGTACCAGCCATCAGGTACAAAAACAACTATCTAAATAATCTAAATAATTTCAACAGGGACTTTCTTCAGCTCTGCTGTCTAAAACAGTCTCCCCTATATTGCTCCACCTCACTGATTTTTCCATCTCATTTCAAATCTCAGCTGAAAGCAGCTTTTCTCCCTTGCATCACAATTTTGTTTCCTGCTACCCCAATACAGTTCAAGCCTCTTTTGAAAGCATGTTGGGGAGACAGGTTTAAAAAAGATTATAATGCAGTTTCTCTCCCTTCTCACACTTGCTATTTGTAATTCTTCAAGCATTCTTCATCCTTCCAGTATCTCCTCTACATCCTGGGGAACTGGGGACTCATCTCTGAATCATAAGCACTAAGTAGGCAACGTATCCTGTCAAAACTGTCCAATCCTTCCATAAAGCCTAGGATGAGTGTTCCACATAAGCCATCTCTCAGGAAGATGGAGAACAGAGTCCAAGAGTCCTTGCGATTAGTTACTACATAGTAACACACATGTAAATGTGGCCCAGGAACAAATTTGCTCCCAGGTGAGCCTTGCCACTAGGGGGCTGGCCTGAGGCTAGCCCCAGGGCTCCTGGCAACAGACCAGAGAGCCAGAATGGGATACCCAATAGCAACATCCTCTTCCATGTCTGCACCCATGCCCATGGCCACCACCTGGGGTCCTAACTGGTCATAGGAGGAAACTGGCAACCTTGCGGTGCTGTGGGGTGACGCAGCAGTGCAGCACCAGTTCAAGTGGGGTGGGCACTCCAATGCCCACATTTGAGGGGCTGTCAGGCCAGATGTGGGAGCATGGGTACAACTGATCAGCATGGCAGTGTCACATAAAGGCCTTGTGGGCACAGTAGGTTGCCATCAATCATCAGTCTGGGAGTGCCCATAAGCCCATGCCTTTTATGCAGAAACTGACAGACATCCTCACACCCCAGGATCCAGGCCACAGCTGTGGTTTCTACAGCAATGCAGGCAGCCTACTCAAGCCCCTGCCCCAGCCTGGAACCCACAATGACACATCACCAGAGGAGGGCCCCTTAGGCCTCCAGCTGCCTGTCCCAATGAACTCCCCAGCTGGACCCTCCACCAGCAGTTCAGGGAGCCCAGACCAGCACCTGCTGCAACAGCCTTGCAGCCCCAGCCCCTGCCATGAAGTATGGCTAGCTATGACACCACCAGACACCAACAGCACCAGCTCCTCCCTGGAGGGGGCTCCCAGCCAGGTGCCTGCCCACTACACCCCACCATCTGAGGACACTGCATGGAGCTGCATGCAGTCACTGACAGCTGTGATCATGCAGAGCCACCAGCCACACCAGCCCTGGCCCTCCCTGGCCCAGCCCTTGCCCCTGCCCCCCACCTCTGCCCCAACCCCCCCTGTCCAGCCTGCCCACATTCCCCAGGTCCTGGATTCCCGCCTCCCCCACAGCATGCTGGGAGGCGGGAGACAGTGAAAAAAATTATTGAGCAACCCATACCCTTATAAATAGGCAGGCACAGGCTGAGGAGTGTGTTGATGTCAGTGGCAATGCCCTCCTTAGCAGCAGGGGACAGAAACATGTAGCATAACAACTGGTTGTCCTCCAAGTGGTGGCAGAGGTTGTGGGATAGCCTGGGCTTGCCCACCCCAAACACGTAGCTCAAGGTCCCATGCCAGGTGTGCAGCTTTGCCTGGGGCACCATAGCCAGCAGCAGCAGGGCATAGTGGGTCAGGCACTCCTAGGTCCATGCAAACAGCTCCTCACACACTGCCCAGGGCATGCGCAGCAGAGGCATGTGTGGGGCACAGTGGCAGTGAAGGGGGAAAGGGCTGGCCCCAGCACACCTCCCTGGAGAAGATCCCTGCAGAGAGGGTGGGGGCATAGGCAGCTCCTCATCCAAATTGTCCAGGAGCCCCATGCCCCCTGAGTCCAGGTGCAATGGGCTGGTTGGCAGTGGAGCTGTGGCAACAGGTGCTGCCAGAAGCCTGGCTTGTCCCACCCTGGGAATGGGGCAGAGGAGACAGACTGCTTATGGCCATCACCCAGCAGCCAGCCAGCCCCAGGGAAGTGAGCACTGACAGGCAGCCACCTGGGCCTGGGCCTGCCCACCCCACTTACCATGGTCCCTGGGCACATGGGCATGCCTGACCCCTGATCTGAGGCCAGGCAGCATATAGCCCCTGATCTTCTTCTTTTGTATGACATTTTAGGATTACAACATTCATAGATTAATATCTAAATTTGATAACCATTCAACTGCTTCAGGGGCTGCACAGATTAGTTTTAGATCACCATTAAATGATGTGATTGGGCAATCATTCACAATGTGTTGAGCCATCTGAAAAATCGCACCACAGTTACAACCTGGACTCTCTTTAATTCTCCATTTATGGAGTAGATGTCCACATTTTCCATGAACTGTCTAGATGCGATTCAGGGAGGACCAAATCTTTCTTGGTAGATCAAATCCTGCCTGGAGGATTGTAGGGTTCCTGGTGATGTATTTCTGGAAAAGGTTGTCATTTTCCCAGTCTTCCCTCCATTGTTCTTCGGTGTTCTTATTATAATCATAGAGCTTCTTGTGTATTTCCAGAAGGGCTTTCTAGATTTGAGCGTATCCAGTGGTAGCGTGGTGATATTCTTGTTAAATGGAAGGTTTGGGTTACCAGTGGCCTTACGAACCTTATGGTATTCCCTCACACATGCGGCCTCATGATAGAGCTGTGGGGGAACAATGTTCACTAGGCCTGGGAGCCATGGCAGTGGCATATTTTTTAGCATTCCTGATATAATCCACACAGACACATTTAATTATATATCAACAATTTTTGTGTGCACACTTTTGTTCTAGACTGGAGAGCAATATTCTGCTGCAGAGAAAACAAGTGCTAGGGTGGCCATTTGAAGCTTGGTTGCATGGTTCCTCATACAGAACATCTTATTTCTGAAATGTTGCAAACTCACACAAACAGCTTCTTTCTCATGGCTCTACAGGGTTTGTAGCTGCACGCATGGGAGAAGCTGCACTTGAGATCCAGGATGCAGCCTCAGGGTCACCAATGCCCACAGCTGGGGCCTTGAGAATGTACTAGCTCCACCAGAGGAGGACCCTGGACAGGACCCTTCACCTGGACTGCCTGGTCATGCTGTTGGAGGACTGTCTGGAAGATGCTTAGGCCTGGTGGGCAGAAGATGTGGCCCACCAGGACAGGTGGTGGGCAAAGGACATGGCCCACCAGGATAGGTGGAGGGTGGAGGACATAGCCCACAAAGACATGCAGGACTGGGCACACAGGGAGTTCTGGGTGCAGCTCCTGGCCCTGGAGTGCAAGCAGGTAGAGGTGCTGCAGGAGCAGACCATGGTCCTGGGCAGGGCAGTGCAAGCCATGGACAATGATCAGTGGGTGCTGGACATCATTCTGGCTCTGGTGACTGCCTTCATGCCAGCTGCTGCCCAGCCCCTGACCCTAGCCCCACATGGCCTCTGGCAGCTGCCCACTGCCCAGCAGCAGGCCCCCACCTGGGCCTAGGAGGAGGTCCTGTACTGCCTCCAGCAGCCAGAAGCCCCTGTCCCAACCCCCACCCCAGGTCCGGCACCATCTAGACCCCAATCCTGGGGCCTGGCCTACCGCTTATCCTGGCTTCATCTGGGCATAGAGCCAGAGCTGCCTGCAGCAGGGCCAAGACTGCACACCAGCCCTGCTGATCCTGGACACCAGCTGCCAGAGGGGGAGTAACCCACGCTAGGGACATGGGAAGGCACAGGCAGCAAGGAGATCACTGTCACATCCTGTCCCTGCACTGCACATGCTGCTCCTGGCCAGAGAAGTGGCTGGCCAGAGAGCAGCAAATGGGGCTGGTTTTTGAAGAGGGATGCCAGCTGCTAACAGTGGCAGACAGAGCCTGGATCTCCCCCCGGTGGCATCAGGGGCCATAGCAGGGCCCCAGAAAGTGGGAACAAATTTGCTGCCATTGTCAGCAAATCTTCTCCTACTTCCCTGCATGTGTAGGTACCTGCCTGGCACCATTTACTCACAAGTAATTTACTCATGAGTAAATTGACACCACAGCAAATGATGTGTAGATGTGACCATTGAAAATGAACAAGGAGGTACCAGTGCTGAACTGAGTGTATTAACTTGCTTCAGCCCTTCCCACTGAAGCTCTCTCCTGGGTTTTACCCTTCCTTTGGGTCTTCCTTATGTTACACCTCCAAAGGAACCTCTGTCTTGGGTTTTCAACCACTCTTCTCTCCCCAACCCCCTCCCCCCCACCCCAAATCTGCCTGGGTATCCATGTTCCACTCCCTGAAAACAGGACCTTGTTACTATCATAGATGGAACATTCCATGGCCAATTCACTGCTTTACCCCTACCAATCACTACCCTTCAGGTAGTGCTCACCTCTACTCACCCTACTGCTCACCTCTGAGTGGTTAGTATTCTTTCTGGTCCCATGTCTTATTTATTTTTAGAAGCAGCATTGCCAACCATCTTTTAATTTACAGAAACTCTTTTTTAAAAACACCCGTCTGTAAAAAAATCTGGAAAACCTTTTGCCCTCTGTAAAAACACAGAGCAATTGCAGCTTTAAGCTCTGTCCCAGGAAAAAGGCCGGAATAATGCTGAAAGACAGACTAAGCACAGTAGTGACACCTGCTGTCTGAGTGGTAGTGCAATACTCTGCATGTATGGAGCTCTTACTGGGGCTTTGCATTCAAGTAAGTTTGCTAAATCCCTCACCCCTTTCTAGTAATGTACTGCAGCTGGGTCCCTATGCCTATCCCCTGCCTCTAACAGCTGCTCACATGAAAAGTACAGGGAGGGGGCTCGGTGTATCCAGGACAGAGCTGGGGGGGGGAGGTGCAACATGATGCAGGGTTAAGGGTGGGGTGTCAGAGTGTGAGGTGAGTAGGGGATCCCTGTGGTGGGTGTAGCATGAAGTAGAACTACTGCTGTGGTCAAACAGGTTCTGTCAAACCAAGAATTTTCTTTTTTTTTACTGAAAGAAAAATATCTGACAGTAAAAAATTTCCTGTGTCAGTAAAAAATAATTTTTGGGTTGACAACCCTGGTGGGGAAGTGTTGTGGCTCTTTGAACTAAAAGGATTCCCGGCTTAGACAGCATCTATGATGATTTCACTGTGTGAGGCACAAAATGCTGTAGTGCTCTCTGCTCTCATTGGTCCCAGCATTCTGTTGGCAAAAAATGTCACTGATACTCTTCCAAGTTCCACCTACTTGATAACCTAAGCTTATGTTTACAGTAGATATGCAAATGTGATCGTAAGTACTCTGGACTCTGCTTATGGTCTCCTTATTTCAGTGCAAAGAAAAATAGCCAACAAAATAATTGAATAGAGGCCTGCAATGAACCTAGATAAGTATAATATGATGAGGAGTAAACAATTCACCTTTGTAATCATAAAAATACCTCCCTATCCCATTATATTTTTTTTTAAGATTTAGTACAGAAGCAGATAAAAGTGAACTCGTGGACATAATTAATTTATACTTTCAGCTGGCTTTTTTTTTTAAATTCACTAGAAAAGACTGTTAAGAAAATTTGCAATAAAAATTATTAAAGATAGAAAAACCCTATAGGATAAATTGATAAACAATTCCACTTGTCACAAGGCAGGATGTCCCTTTAAAGTATTGAGTTTAGCTGTACATGCGACTAATCAGCTGCTTCCCAGACAGCAAAATAAATGCAACCAAAAACTCTTAAATAAGATTTCAAGAAGCTGGAAGATTCTCACAGGAGAATCTGTACCAGGGAATGGCTTTACGAAGATAGTTTGACTCACTATTTAAGATCTGGCTGTGGATACCTTGTCTGTAGGCAATAGCAGAAGCCCCCTGAGGAAGTGCCAATTGTCAGGATGTGACTGAACCTGTGAGCCTTTCTTGATTAATATTGACCAATAGATGGAATGCTACTTGTGGTGGCAGATTCACTGAAACACTAGGTGATGAATTGGCTTGGTGGCTTCATTGATCAAGGCAGGCTCTGATGCTGCATTTGGGGAGACCCCATTAGAAGTCACATAAAATGCAGAAGTGTTTGGCCAAAGCATTAAAAAATGTACTATATAGGTCCAGTTCCAAATATCCCAAGTCATGGAGCTTCTGTTTTAAGATTCTTTCTCACAGTGAAACAGAGAACATTGTCAAGTCATTGCTGCTAGTCAGAAGCCAGTTCTTCATCTGACCCGAATTAAGTTAGCTCTGTCAAAATCAGTGAAGGGGCGGATCTGGCTTTCCTTTGTTACTGTCAATTAAACAACCTTGTACCAGTCTCTGCTTCCTTGGAGTTTATACCTTGACCCTTGAAATACTTGTTCCCTTCTAAATAGTTTCCTGGTTATGCATTCTCAATTCTTTGCAATGCATTCTTTCTGGTCCCCTGATTACTTTTTATTATTCTGTGAGTGCCCATCTAGTTGACAGTATATGAGAAGTATATTTAGCATTCAAGGTGCTGTTTGCACCAGAACTGCATAAGGAGGAACAACTACCTCCCTCCTCCATGACATAATGCCTCTGTGTACACAGCATCACATTATACTGGCCTTTTTCCAGTACCATATTGATTAGTATTAGGCCTTTTCAGCATTTCCACAAGAGTATTAATATTAGTATAATAATACTAATTATTGTCTACACCTTCATGATTATTTCTCTTTAATGGCTGAACCAACCCCCTGCATGAATACTGATTCTGGTTTTATGAGTTGGGACACATTTACACCATATGCTTTGCATAACATCAGCAGATCTACTAAGGATGAATTCAGGTTAGGGAAGAGATCCTGCCTTTGACAGGAGCAGGCCTACAGGATTAAAAACAACAGTACTACCAAATAGCCTATCCTGAGATATTAGAAAGCAAGAGACAGAAGGACCTGGTGACACAGGTTTGTATTGCTTAGGACAGTAGGGAATATGCCTGAGTGTCAGGGACTCTGATCAGGCAAGCCAGCCTGGGCCAAGTAACTGAACAGCCATACCTGCACTAAGCCTCAGCTAATGAACTCTGCCCCAGTTTAGGAACACTGAGCAACTTGATTGGCTGCTGGGAGCCATCATTGCTGGCAGTCCTTCAATTTGAGGATGATCTCTACTGTAGCAGGGCACTAAGATGCCTCCTACTTGGAGAGCTGGAATAACCATGCAGGTGCTGGTTGCTGGGGTAACCAGAGTGAACTAGTGACCCACACCTGCCTAGTCAGCTGAGCAGAAGGGGCAGGGCCTGGCTCCTATATAAATCACAGGCTGTAGGCCAGGAGAGGTTCCCTGCTGGCAGCTAAGGGAGAAGGAGCTCTGCTGGAGAGAGTAATGAGAAGCTTGAATACACGAGCGGCTTGAGATGGTGAGAGATGGAGCAACCCTGGTGTGGCGGGAAGAATGTTGGAGCCAGAGGGCTGAGATTTATGTTATAGCCTAGGGGCTTATGCTTTGTGTTTGCTGTTTGTGACCAGAGGTTTGGGTGAGGCTATAAGGGGATGGAGGAGACCTCATAAGTGGACTCACGGTAGTCCGTGAGCGGTGGCAGCATGGTGAGAGGCCCCAGAGCAGGGGGCAATGACCAATGTAGGCCCGAAAGGACAGCAGCGCGAGCATGCCAACCCCGAGCGCCAAAAAAAGCACAGTAGCAGGAGTGTGCTGACCCCGAGTGCCCGGTAAGGCAAAACGAGAAAAGGTCATGTGGAACCCAAACACCCAGCACGGCGCTGTTGAGAGACAGGGCTGTGGAGAGCCCGAACGCCCAGTGGGGCGCTGTTGAGAGACAGGGCTGTGGAGAGCCTGAGTGTCCAGTGGGGCACTGTTGAGAGACAGACAGGGCTGCGGAGAGCCTAAGCACCCAGTGGGGTGTTGTTGAGAGACAGACAAGGCTGTGGAGAGCCCGAGTGCCCAGTGGGGCACTGTTGAGAGACAGACAGGGCTGCAGAAAGCCCAGTGGGGTGCCATTGAGAGACAGGGGTGCGGAGAGCCTGAACGCCCAGTGGGGTGCTGTTGAGAGACAGAGCTGTGGAAGCCTGAGCACCCAGTGGGGTGCCGTTGAGAGACAGACGGGGCTGTGGAAAGCCTGAGTGCCCAGTGGGGCACCGTTGAGAGACAGACAGGGCTACAGAGAGCCTGAGTGCCCAGTGGGGCACCGTTGAGAGACAGACAGGGCTACAGAGAGCCTGAGTGCCCAGTGGGGCACCTTTGAGAGACAAGGCTGCGGAGAGCCCAAGAGATAGTACGAGACCAGAGACCGAAGACTGTCCGTCTGTGAGGCTTGGGGCATGGTACAGGGATGGTTGGAGCCATGCATAGCCCATAAGGTCAGGGTGCTTGGAACACCCATTATAGAAACGGGACTAGTGACAGCAGGGCGAGAATAGAGGGTGCCCTGTAGGCAGCTTGGCATGGTACAGAGGGCAACTAGGGGAGAACACGGCGACCCGAGGATGCCCCTCCTGTTACATCTGCCATGGCTCATTAATGGTCAGATCCTACCTGGCTAACCTGGTTTCTGCCTGATTAACCTGGTTTCTTTTTATGACCAGGTCAGAAAATGCTTGGATGAAGGAATAGAGGTAGATATTATTTACTTAGATTTTTAAAAAGCTTTTGACACAGTGTCACACCCAATTCTTATAAATAAACTAAACAGTTGCAGCATAGATTATTACACAGCTGGTAGGTGGAAAATTAGCTTATGGGATGCACCCGGAGAGTAGTGGTGGATGGGTCGGTTTCTACCTGGAGAAATGTGAGCAGTGGAGTCTCTGTCCTGGTACTGTTCAGCATCTTCATTAGTGATGTGGATGAGGGAGTAGAAAGCACTCTGTCCAAGTTTGCAGATGACACCAAACTATGGGGTGAGGTAAACAAACTAGAGGGCAGGGAGCGAATCCAGGTAGATTTGGAAAGGCTGGGGAAGTGGGCAAAACAGAATAGGATGCAGTTTAACAAAGGTAGGTGCCATGTGTTGCACCTAGGGAGGAAGAATCATCAACACACCTATAGCCTGTGAGGTACTATTCTAAGTGGCACAACTGCGGAAAGGAATCTCAGAGTCATAGTCAACTCCAAAATGAACATAAGTCACCAATGTGATGAAGTAATAAGTAAAGCTAACCGCACTCTTTCTTGCATAAGTAGGTGCATCACAAACAGGTCTAAGGAGATGATACTTCCCCTCTATGCAGTATTGGTCAGGCCACAGCTGAAGTACTGTGTCCAGTTTTGGGCACTGCACTTCAAGAGGGATGTGGATAACCTGGAAAGGGTTCAGAGGAGGGCCACACATCTGGTTAAAGACCTACAGAAAAACCCTACAAGGACCAACTGAGGGACCTGAATCTCTTTAGCCTCCATAAGAGAAGGCTGAGAGGTGATCTTGTGACTGTCTACAAACTCATCGGGGGGGACAGCAGGAAATAGATGATACAATGTTTACCAGGGCATCCATCGGGGTAACTAGAAACAATGGCCACAAACTGAAGGAGAGCAAAATTAAATTGGACATCAGGAAAAAATTCTTTACAGTGAGGGTTCCCAAAATATGGAATATGCATCCAGAAGAGATGGTGGTATCCCCTTGCTTGGAGGTATTTAAGAGGAGATTGGACAAGCACCTGGCTGGAGTCATCTGACCCCAGCACTCTTTCCTGCCCAGGGCAGGGAGTCATACTCGATGATCTAATAAGTCCCTTCCAACCCTAACATCTATTAAATCTATGGGTCTCAAGGTGACTTAAGAGTCCAATCCTTGAGCTGCAAATCCATCCAATCCTTGAGCTGCAAATCCATCCACAGAAGTCTGCAGTGTAGAGTAGGCTGCAAGTTGTGATTTCTCTCAGTTTCCTTCTTCTGCTGCTTCATCTCTGTTTCAAGGGCAAAACACTTTCCCACAAAATGGGCTGCTGCTTGGTTGAGATTGCAGTGCCATTGGAGTCAGTTGGCAGCCACCTCCTCCAAGCTCATGATGTCAGCATCTGTTTTCTTGAGGTAAGGCTTCAGCTTGTCCTTGTAGCATTTCCTCTAGCCATCACAAGATCTCAGGCTGTTACTGAGCTGGGATTAGAGCACTTTTGGGAGTCAAGAGTCAGGCATCTATACACAATGTCTGATCCAGTGAAGCTGGTGCTTCAGGATCATCAACTCAATGCAAGCAACATTGGCTTCAGCATGGATGCTCTTGTTTGTGTAGCAATCTTCCCATTTGATGTGGAGGATTTTCCAGAGGCATCATTGGTGATCTCTCCAGGCTCTTGAGATGACAACAGTAGACCTCCCATGTTTCACATCCATAGAGGAGGGCAGGGATAATGATTGCATTGGAACTAGAGCTTGGTGTCTTTCCAGAGATCACAATGATAAAATACATGCCAAAGCAAAGGAAGCACTTGAGCATGGGATCCTGTGTTGGATTTCCTCATCAATATTCACTCTCTAAGAGAGAAGGCTACCAAAGTAGGGGAAATGCTCAACTACATTCTGAGTCTTTCTGTCAATGGTAATTTGAGGACAGCGGTCACATTCATGCCCTAGGGCAGACTAATAGAGCACCTTCATCTCCTCAATCTTGAGAGAGAGGCCCAAAGTGTGGTAAGCTTCTCCAAAAAGATCCATCATGGTCTGGAGGTTTTCCTCAGTGTGTACAAGGATAGCACATCCATCAGCATATTGAAGGTAAAGGATTGGTGTTTGGAGTACTTTGGTCTTCAAATTAAAATGATCCAGATGGAAGAGCCCTCCTTCCATTCAGCATTCAATGTCAATTCCAGAATGAAGGTGGTCCTAAATGAGAACCAGGATGACTGTAAAAAAAGTGGATAAAAGAGTTGGGGCAATCATACATCCTTGCTTGGCCCCAGTTTGGATGACAAATTGGGGTCTGTCTCCAGTCTACTACATAGAAAAGTCATAGCCGTCTGGTCATGGAGAATCCCCAGGACCTTGATGTACTTTTCAGGACATCCAAATCTAGCCGGTACTTTCCAAAAGGCTTCATGACTGATGGAATCAAAGGCCTTAGTAAGGTCAATGAAGGCCATATACAGGTCCTGATGTAGTTCCCAACCCTTTTTTTAGACCTAGCAGGCAACGAAGATCATATCAATTGCCCCATAGGGTGGTCTGAAACCACACTGAGTTTCCAAGAGGACTTCCTAAGCAATAAGTAGAAGATGGTTCAGGAGGATGCAAGTGAGGATTTTCCCTGCTGTAGAAAGGAGGGCTATAGCTTGATAGTTCCCGCATACAGATTTATCTCCTTTCTTGAAGATAGTCATGACGTTGGCATTCCTCAAGTCCCCAGGGATCTCTTCACTGTTCCAAATTCAAAGAATAAACTTGTGGAATCTCAATACCAGTTCCTTGCCATGAGCCTTGTAGCTTTCAACAGGTATGCCATTTGATCCAGTAGCCTTATTGTTCTTGGTTTCCTTAATAGCATGCCAGACTTCTAGGATAGGAGAATTGGTGAGGGATCCCCTTTCAGGGCGGACTCATTGGTGGTATCTGCCACAGTTGACTCACAGTTCAGGAGTGCATCAAAGTGCTCTTTTCATGTAGCTTGGAAAGATTCATTGTCTTTGAGGAGCATCGAGTTGGGCCTAGATGCCAAAGAAGGTACACGTGTGTGCCAGCACACATGAGCCCTTGGCTCCCCTTGACCACACTAAGCAGAGCAGCAAGCAAGGAGCTGACAGCTGAATCAAGGTAAGCTGGGCAGGGCAGGGGGGAAGAGGGCGGAGAAGGTGGGCCAGCCAGGCCAGCTGTAGGGAATCAGGAAGAAGTTTTCTTCCCCTCCTGCCCCTATTTAGCTGCCCCGAGTGGGAGCCACGCTCCTGAGTCATGCAAACAGCCCCAAAAACAGGCGCAGTCTTCAGGGGTGTGCTGGAGTTTCTGCAGGAATTCATGCAGGAGGAAGAGCAGGAGGGGCCTGAGACTCTACACGTTGGACTCGGCAGCTTCAGACAGAGTCTCCAAAGTCTTTAGGTGAGTGCACACAAGGGAGTGTTAATGGGGGTGGTAACTCAGAGTGCAGCCAAGGACCCTGTCCTGATGCTGCCTCCCACCCAGGGCTCCTCTGAGGCCTCCACCCAGACAGAGCCTTTGGGTGGGTCAGCGGCACCTGAGCCCCCTGCCTGCAGGGGTTGCCTGGCGAGTCCTCAGGGGCCTGGTACCAGCAGGATAGCTGGGGGTCCCCTCACCTGTCCCACATGTGCCCAGATTGAAGCCCTGGAGGGGCAGGTGAAGGAACTCCAGGCAGAGGTTAGCAGGCTGCATCAGATCAGAGCCATTGAGGATGAGATTGATGGGTACTTCCACTCTTTGCAGGATTGCTCAAATGGTGGGATGGCAGCACAAGAGGGACCTGACATGGATGAATGGAACACAGTCACCTCTAGTTCTAGATGATGCAGAATTAGACCCTGCATTTCTGGAACAACTCCTCCAGTGCAGCTGGGGAACCAATTTGGGGCTCTGGCATCACTGGGAAGAATGGAGGGAGACATCTGCCACCTGGATCCCACAGCATGGGAGGCCTTCTGTCTCCCTGAGGCATGGATCCATGATATCACAGATGCCCAGGCTTGTCCAGCCCACAGATTACTACCCCATGCTCCTGATCCATGTGGGAACAAATGAGATGGCCAAGAGCAATCCAGACTACATCATGAGTGACTACAAGGCTCTGGGAGCTGGGCTTAAAGGATCAGGAGCTCAGGTAGTTTTTTCCTCTGTGCTCCCTGTTGCAGGCCATGGTCCAAGAAGGCAAGAATGCATCAATGAGGTGAACCAGCATCTCCAATGGTGGTGCCACCAAGAAGGCTTCAGCTTCTATGACCACAGCACCCATTTCAAGGACAGAGGACTCCTGGGGAGAGACAGCATCCACCTCACGCGGAAAGGTAAGTCCCTTTTTTCAGGTAGGATAGCCAATCTCTAAGATAGGGCTTTAAACTAAGATCACAGGGGAATGGGGAAATGCTAACTGGAGCTGGAGCCTACCTGGGGACCAATATACAGGAAAGCTCCATTGACAATGAAACCAAGCAAGCTACTCTTACAGGAGCTGAAAAAACAGCTCCCCTTCAACACATCAGGCAGCCACTGACCTCAGTAGAAGGACTTAGGTGCCTGTACACCAATGCCAGAAGCATGGGGAACAAGCAGGAGGAACTAGTCCTCCTGCTTTCCACGGGGCACTACAATCTAGTAGGGACCACGGAAACCTGGTGGGACTCCTCTCATGACTGGAGCATAGCCATAAAGGGCTACGTCCTTCACAGAAGGGATTGGGTAGGGAACAGAGGTGGGGGTGTTGCCCTCTATTTGAAGGAGCAGTACACCTCCCTACAGGTCAATGTCGGCCCCAAAGAAGACCAGCTTGAAATCCTCTGGGTCAAGCTCTGGGGCAAGAAACACCTGACTGTAGGTCACTTAACTAACTATACTACAGGTCACTTAACCAAGGGGAGGAACTTGATCTAGTGTTCACCCGTGAACTAATGGAAGCCATCCATGCACAGGACCTGGTTGTGATGGGTGACTTCAACTACCCAGACATCTCCTGGAAGGAGTGCTCGGCCCTCGTGGATCAATCACAATCCTTCCTGACCAGCACTGAAGAGCTTTTTTTGACTCAGGAGGTGCAAAGGTCAACTAGAGGCAATGCAGTTCTTGACTTGGTCCTGGCCAAAGGGGATGACCTGGTGACCAACTTAAACATAGAGGGCAGCCTAGGCAATAGTGACCATGAAATCATTACGTTCACAGTCCATCACAAGGCTGAGAAAACAGATACCAAGTTCAAAGTCTTAGACTTCAAAAATGCAAATTTTAATAAGCTCAGGTCACTAGTAGAGAATGCCTTGAGAGACCAAGGACCACAGGTAAAGGGAGCATGAGAAGAATGGTCATTCCTTAAGGATACAATCCTTAAGGCACAGAGAAAATCCATTCCCTTACAGAGAAAAAGTAGCAGAAGAGTCAAAAAAACTTCTTAGCTAAGCAGGGAAGTTGCAGCCCTCTTACAGAAAAAGAAAGAGGCGTACAAACAATGGAAGCTTGGGATAGCCTCTAAGGAACACTACTTAATAATGGCCCGCACTTGTAGAAAACAGATTAGGTAAGCTAAGGCAGAAACCAAACTAAAACTAGCTACAAGAATCAATGACAACAAGAAGTCCTTCTTTAGCTACACAGGGAGTAAATGGAAAACTAATAGCAGTGTGGTCCACTGCTCAATACAGGATACCTGGTCACTACCACTCAGGAAAAAATGGAAGTCCTAAATGACTACTTTGCCTCGGTCTTTCACAAGACCCAGGAGAACAACATGCCACGTAGGGCACAGAATGAGCAGGGCAAGATTGGCACCATTCCCACCATTGCCATAGAACTGGTGTACAATCAATTAAAGAAATTAGATGTATATAAATCAGCAGGACCGGATGAATTCCACCCAAGAGTGCTGCAAGAGTTGGCCAAAGTAATCACAGAGCCCCTGGAAAAGGTCTTTCAAAAATCATGGGCTGTGGAAAAATCCCAGAGGACTGGAAGAGGGCCAGTGTTGTGCCCATCTTCAAGAAGGGGAAGCGTGAAGACCTGGGAAAATACAGGCCAATTAGCTTAACTTCTATTCCAGGGAAAATCCTAGAAATATTCATCAAAGAGGCTATATGTGACAAACTTGCAGAAGGCATGATACTGAATGACAGCCAGCATAGCTTCATTGCATGCAGGTCTTGTCTGACCAACCTCATTTCTTTCTATGATCAGGTGACTCATCACCTGGATGAGAGATAGGTGATTGACATCATATACCTCCCTCAACTTCCAGAAAGCCTTTGACCTGGTATTCCAAGAGGTACTGATCAGAAAACTGGGAGATATCAGGCTCAACTGTGGGACCATCAAGTGGGTGTGAAACTGGTTGTGGGGCAGAGTCTGGTTGCAGAGTCCAAATGAATGGATCAGTGTTGTCCTGGTGAGATGTGGGCAGTGGTGTACCCCAGGGGTTGGTACTTGGCCCAGTGCTGTTCAATATCTTCATCAATGACCTGGATGAGGGGGTGAACAGCCCATTGGCCAAGTTCATAGATGACACCAAAATATGGGGTTGCACGGACACACCCGCAGATAGGCTGCAGATACAAGCAGACCTAGACAGGATGGCATGTTGGGCAGAACAAAACCAGATGAGGTTCAAAATAGAGAAATGTAAAGTGCTGCATCTGGGAAGGAAGAACCCCCAGCACACCCAGAGGCTGGGCTTCGCTAACCTGAGCAGCACTACAAATGAAAGGGATCTGGGGTTAACAATAGACCCCAGCATGAATATGAGCTGGCAATGGGACGCAGTAGCTGCTAGGGCCAATAAAACTCTGGCATGCATCTCAATGCATCTCTGGTAAATCCAAAGAAGTGATTCTTCCACTTTACTCAAAATTGGTGCAGCCACAGCTGGAATATTGAGTCTGCACTTCAACAAGGTCATGCTAGAGCTCGAGAGGGTCCAGAGAAGGGCCACCCGCATGATCAGGGACTTGCATGGCAAGCCATATGAGGAGAGGCTGAGAGATCTCAGATTCTTCAGCCTAAAGGAAAGAAGGCTGAGAGGGGACCTGATTATGGCTTACCGCTATATCAGAGACATACACCAGGGGCTCAGTGAACAACTGTTCACCAGGGCACCCTGGGGGAAAACTAGAAACAACAGCCACAAACTCCTGGAAGATAGTTTCAGGCTGAACGTTAGGAAAAACTTCTTTACAACTAGGGTGTCCAGACTATGGAACAAGCTCCCCGCCAGAGGTGGTGCAATCATCTACCCTACAGGTCTTCAAGAAAAGACTGGATGGTCACCTGGCTGGGGCCATCTGACCCCAGATGTCTTTCCTGCTCATGCAGGGGGCTGGACTCAATGGTCCTTTGAGGTCCCTTCCAGCCCTATGATTCTATGAGTCATCCTGTAATTGTACAAAAATAAGACTGTGGGAAGTTGGACTGTAATGGCTTTCATTGCCTGGAAAAAAACTATGCATGTCATGTTTGCCAGCATAGTGCTATATCTTCTTGGTTTTATTTTTCCACCACTGATGTTTGATTTCCCAGATCCTCCTTTGAGTTTTGCTTTTTAAGATCTGATATATCTCCTTCTTTTGCTGACATGACATGTCATCTTGCCAAGCAGAATGAGCCCTTCTCTTCCAGTGGAGGAGGGCTTGGATCCCAGCCTCATTCTCATTGAACCAGTCTTGGTATTGATAGGTGGTATAACCAATGGATTCAGCACAGGCCATGTCGACAGTGGTTTAAAAACCCTTCCAGAGTTCCTCAATATTGCCTACATTTGTGGACAGGACAGAAAGCTTCTCATGGAGACACTGTTGGAGATCCTAACAGAACTTTAGGCCTTCAAGAAATTCAGCGTTGAGAGTCCTTTGCATTGCTTTTGGCTATTTTTGGTCTTTGGAGAAAGCTGGATGTTCATAATGAATCTGACAAGATGATGATCCATCCCTCAGTCATCAGTTCCTCACATGGCTCACATGATATGGACATCCATTTGATCATGGGCTCTAACAATAACATAGTTGAGGAGGTACCAGTGAGGGTGTCTCCAGACACAAACACAAGTTGGGGATGGTCCTGCTTTGAGCAGGGGGTTGAATTCGATGATCTCCTGAGGTCACTTCCAACCCTAATTTTCTAAGATTCTATGATTCTGTGATTTTATAAGAATCACTTCTCTCAATCTGCTGTCAACACTCCTATTAATGCAGCCCAATATGTTGTTAGGGCACACTGTTGGCTCATATTCAGCTTATTGTCTACTGTAACCCCCAGGTCCTTTTCTGCAAAGCTGCTGTTTGGTCAGTTGGTCCCCAGCCTGTAACAGTGCATTGGTTATTCTGACCTAAGTGCAGGGATTTGCACCTGTCCTTATTGAACCTTAATGAGACTTCTTTTGGTCCAGTCTGCCAATAGTCAAGGTCTGTCTGAATCCTAGCCCTACCCTCCAGCATATCCACTACTCCCCACAGCTTGGTGTCATCTACAAATTTGTTGAGGGTGCACTCCATCCCATTCCCGGTCATTGATGGAGATATTGAACAAAACCAGCCCCAGGGCTGACCCCTAGGGCAGTCCACTTGTTACTGGGTGCCAGCTAGACATTGAGTCATTGATTACTACCCCTTGAGCCCAACAATCCAGCCAGTTTTCTATCCACCTTACAGTCCATCCATCCAATCCATACTTCCTTAGCTTGTTTGCAAGAATGTTGTGGGAGACCATATCAAAAGCCTTGCTAAAGGCAATGTACTCCAAGAAGGAACATAGTGCAATAGATAGAGCAACTACTCTTTGCTCAAGTCTCACCTACCCAGAGAGAAAGATGGCTCTGTGTTTCCATCAAGTGTCATCTCATAATTAAACATCCCAAGGTGCTGTGCTCACTCAGTGTGCCAAAATTCTATTACAACCAGATGTAATGCAAAGTAGCTTTGAACAACCTCAGATTTGTAGCTGGGCTAAATTACAACTGAGCTCAGCCCAGAACCGTAAAGGCCTAAAGGTGTCAGAAAAATTACCTTTGCCTACTTCAGTCCTGTGGTAAGCAGAGCTCAGCTCCCCCCGAGGAAAGTTCCTTTTGGATTTGTCCTATATTAGTTTTTATACAGAAAGGGATAATGCTTTTTGGAAATAATGTTTCTCTAGAACTATTCCATTAGTGTGAGAGGAGATTTTGAACATTCTTATTTATGTTAAATCAAGCATAGTTATACATTAAATAGCTCTGTAAAGTAACAGGAGTAAATACTATATCCTACTATGGGACTAAAAAAGATAATAATCGCTATAATTTCTTCTTTCTGAATTTTTTTCAGCCAAATCCATCAAAACAATAACTGAAATCCAGTGTTTATCCTGATGAACTCTCAGTAGCTGCAATTATAGAACTCAGCCTTGGCAGAAGGAGACATAATTCTCATTAACTGCAATAACAGCTGCCCCATAGATGCCAGGCTGACTTTAGGTCAAGGAATTTAATTTTTTCTGTCCTACTTTCTATCACAGGTCCAACACTTACAGACAGTGAGAGATCATCAGGAAAGGGTTTGAGAAATCAATTGTACAAACTGGTTGTGATGTAAAGGCAGTTTCAGGTGAGAAGCCTGTCTGCAGCTCTTGACTATTTCTTTTGGACTGAGGGACCATGACATCAATTACCTTTTGTCCATTGAATTTCTTGAATATCAAAGCTCAGTTCTGACCTAAATGACCTCAGAGGGTTGCTTGGGTGTTACTGAGGGCAGATTTTGCCCCTTGTGCGCCATGTTAGGTCAAGACTTGCTCTTTCTCTTTTTTTATGTCTGATCCTGCCCCTTTTTTATTGAAGAACAGTGTAGCAGAGTGCAAGGACCCTGCTTTCATCTTAAAACATACACCTGGCTGCTGTCCAAGATTTCACATTTTAACTCACCTGGAACATCTTTAAAAAAGCAACCACATACATTTGATGTTAGGAGACCTGGTGATTTTGCTCTCCACAGGACTCCATGGATGCACACACTAATGGAATAAGTGAGGATAAAAAGAATACTTTAGTCTGAAAGGGGAAGTCTGGAGTTTGAAAAAGCAGTTTTCAGCACTGCTGTGAATAAAATAGTCCATTAGAGTTGGAAGAGATGCTGGAGCACTGTAAACGCTGAATATAACACACTTAAAAAAAGAAACTATATGACTGTGGCAAAAACCATGTAGAGTGGAATTTGGTTTCATTGTCCAACATTTGTAATGATAGCTAGATACCATTTCATGATCAAAGAGTGGTTCCCTGTTTTGTTTTCAACACACAAAAAGCTGTAGGCTGCAATTTCAGTATGAGTTACTTTTATTCTAAATTAAGAAGGGGAAAATAATTTACACTGATACGGCACCATGCCCGGTCCAGAAAGTTCCTGAACATATCCTGCCCAGCCACTCCCATGAGCACATTCTAAGCCCAGAAACATACTTGTGAAACCACATTAGGATATGTATTAAATATGATGGTTATGGGAGCAGCCTAAAAATTTAGGATTGCTTAGACCTCTAAGTACTAGAACATGTAAAGGGATGAATATGGATAAATCCTGCAAACTTCCTCTTAGCAGATCTTCTGCCACTGTATATACAAAATACTGGGATAGATGAACCTATGGTCTGACCCAGTGTAGCATTTCTTTTGCTTCCCAGTGACCAATCTCAAGTGCACCAGGGCCTGATGCCTCACTTGTGTATTTCCAGAATGGGACCATTCCACGTGGAACAGTTTGGTGGGGTGTCTTCAGGAACAGCCCAGACAGGATACGCTGCAACAGTGAAGTTTCCATGACAGAATACATGTGCATCTCTTCTGCCTTACAAAATGGCAGATGTCCCTACAGAAAGATAATGCCTAGAAATGTAAACATGTACAAAAATATCTAAGTCTCCAAATTAGGAAAGCACATAAGCTTGGGCTTAACTTTCAGTTGAAGTCATGGGAATTAAACACTTGCTTAATTTAAGCACAGTGTATGCTTTTCCAAAGCAGGGGACAGGTTCTTGCAGTATGTGCACATCACTGTACTATTATGATAGGCTCATAAATGAAACAGATACAAACATTGTTCTCCTCCCCATAAGTAGTTTTTAATTAAGTTTAATTTTGTGGGAAGCTTGCATTTGTATTGTGATTGAAGGTGCTTGACAGGAAAGGGCAATTGGTACTGTTCTTTCTCAAGTCTTCATTTGTATTAAGAGGTTCACATTCTATAGTAACATTTTCATTTACATCCCCTTCAGGCCAATAAAAAGCATAATCTTTTTCCTTTCCAGTAACTACATGGCCATCAGTTTTAATCTCAGTGCACTTTTCTCTTTCTAAGGTTTTGTCTGGCAACAGCTGGCCAATATATTTTTTCATTATCTCCCTTTTTCCTCGACCAGCTCTGCCACTGCTCCCAAAAGTATACATTCTTGACAACACCTTTTTCCTATTCTTCTCATCCCCTATAATTTCATATCAAAACCCACCGATGTAGGCAAAATGCTCTGGAAGGCATATATTATAGATTCTTTATTCTGTACTGTGTTCATCCAGTTCCTTTCTAAAACTGATCTAAGTAAATCAAATCTACAAAAAAATCATAATTCACATTTAAGAAACAACTCAGTTGGAGGTTTCAGGATGGCAGACTATGATGAAGACTTCCAGCATCAAGTTATATTTTCATTTGTTTCTAATTCTCTTTCAAGAGTGTGCACAAAATCTTCTGCTAGTCCATTTGATGCTGGATGATAGGCTGCAGTATTAGTGGGCTCTACTGATTTTGTTCCTGAGGAATATCTGAAATTGTTCCAAAACAAGGTCTGGACTTTTATCAAAAAATTTGTTTTCAGGTAACACATAAGCAACAAATACATCCTGTGATATTTTGATGTTTTTGGCAGTTAAAATAGTTGTCATGTCCTTCTTCTGGTCCCCTGAAATCAGTATCAAATACAGAAGCTGCTTCCTGAACTGGAAACAAAATAGCCATGTTCACACAGCATGGCCGGTGGGGCTAATTAATATGGAGGTTATTCTGCAGTGCCAATTAACATACCCAGTATATTGTATGGATTTGTCTAGGTGCTTCCAGTTTAGGAGGTAGCTGACTTAGGCCAGTATGTTATGCTTGAGGATGCCTCTCTAGAGCACATTAATTTTATCATGTAGACATGGTCTTTGACTGCTTAGAAATTGGAAGACTTTCTCCATCTCATTGGTATCTTAGGGGAAAAAAAAAGATAAAGGTTTAATTTAGCAAATTTGTTTTGGTTGCTTAATGTTTCTTACAGGGGTGTAGGTTGTAGCCGTGTTGGTCTAAGGACATAGACAGACAAGGTTCTTTGGGTGAATCTGATATCTTTTATTAGACCAACTTAAATAGTTGGGGAAAAAAAATTTTAAGCAAGCTGTCTGGTTCAAAAACCTTTCATCAGGCTGAGGAAGTTTCAGCAGTTGGTGTGTCTCTTACTGGATGGAATGAAAAGTAAAGAGGCCAGAGGCTGGGCTGGTATGCATGCAAGATAGGCAGTCAGTGAAGATGTAGATTGAGGAGTCAATGAGTGAGAGACAGGCTGGGTGGTGGGGAGAGAAAGTCTTTTTAAGACTTTTTAAGATTGGTGAGGTGGCAATCCCGGGTGTTCTCCTCAGTGCAAATTTGGTGGTATCTAGAGGTCCCTTCCAGCCCTATTTCTCTATGATGGTATGATTCTATGATCACAAATGTTACTTTTCATACCAGTACTGGAAACACTGCTTTTCCTCTACTCTTTTCAATATTGTCTTCATAAGTGAATATGTGTAATGTCTCTGAAAAGTTCTTTTTAATCAAACTGCAGATCTTCTACGTATGCATAAATTGTCTTTTTAAATTTTCTATTATTATCTACACTACTTCACTGTCGCAGAATTCTTTAGAGCTTTTCAACATACCAAACTTTGCACTGTTTTTTCCTTGTTTTCCTTACACAAAGAGCAAAGCATGTATTTTCCCTCTAGATTAAGGCAAACAACAAACAAAGAGAGATCAAATATAAAATCTCCATGAAAGTGATAAAAGATTTTCTCTTAGGCTAATCCTATAGTTTGAGTTTCCCTCATAGATCGATGCTCTAGTAGATACCCAGGCAGATTTCATTCATTTAAAGACATAGGTAACAGGGGGAAAAATCTTACCTGCAAAGAGCATACCAAAAATCATTCATGTATTTAGGCAAAGCATTTCAAGAAATGCTTATTTTTAAGCTCCCAAATGGAATACTTGCTTACTTAAAGAAATGTAAATGCTTAATTGGCATGATCTTAATCCCTGCTGCTACTTAGTTATTTGATTTGGTCTCCTTAAATATTTCCATAACCAATTGCTGCAGTACTTCACCTACAGTCTAAGAAATGAAGTGACATAATAGAGTTGGGAGAAAAGAAACAAGTCACACACATGTATTTACCTATATATGTTCACACACATATATATATTTGCATTTTGAAAATATTTTAATACAGCAATTAAATGTAAATTATCCAGAACTGCCTCAAAACGGATCCATTATTAATAGAATGGGCCAATTTCCTGGAGGCACCCTAGCAAAGATGAGTCTTGAGCAGATATTTGGAGAAAGAGAGCAGTATGCAACTTTCTGAATCAGTCACAAGATGGCAGTCTTTGGGCCAGCATAAAATAAAGCACATAGGCCATGTTTACACAAGACACTGAATGTACAGTAACTCATTACTACTGTGCAGTAGTGTCATGTGGCACTAAGCATGACGCAACACTACTGTACAGCTACTGCACAAGCTACTGTTCAGTCAGTCTCACCTAAAAGCCATTCAGGGATGCTACTGAGCAGTAACAACTGCACAATCGATGTTTTGTGTAGATGCAGCCATTGAGTCATAAACTGATGAATGATGATATACTGTTGCCATTACTGGTGGAGGGCAGAAGCAGGATTGCCAACCCAAAATAAATCTTTTTTACTGTAAATCTGCAAACTTTTTACTGATGACCAAACTTTTTTACTGACATACGTCTTACATAATGTGCATGTAACCCTTCTGCCAGGCCCTGGGCAAGGATCTGGTTCAAACAACACTAACCATAGTAAAATTATGTGGTTGTCACTTAAAAATTTGCATATTATAATTTAGAAAATATCTTGGGTTGACAACCCTGCTTGACTGCAGCAATGGTTTTATACCTTGCTGCCCCTACACCAGGGATCCCCTACTCACCCTTATATTCTGATCCCCTCACCACACCTCACACCATACACAGCCCACCTCCCAGCACTGCCCCACTGGCCTGTCTCCCCCATCCTAGCATGGATCCCCAAAGAAGGACTACTCTCTGCCTGCCTGCTTGGCAAGCAGTGTTACAAGCAGCAACAGGATACAGATGAGTTACTTCTGGGAAACTGAATGTATGCACCTTTTCCCCTGCCTTAAGTTCTCCTGGGGACATGCCTTCCTGAGACAGAGGTTATCTGAAGCTGAAGAAAATACTAGGAGCAGCTGGTCCCTGCCTCCCATAGACAGGAGGGGAGGGGATTCCCAGCTGCTCCCCTCCTGCTTCTCACATGAGAGTTCACAGTGTGAGAAGCAGGCAGGGGCTTTGCTGTATGTTGTCCATTGCCTGTTCTCCTTTGCCCCCTCCTTCCCCCACCCCAACCCACTACAGCTCAGTTAAGTGGCAGAAGTGGCAATCTGAGTTTGAAAGCCCACCTCTTGGCCCTGCCAACTTCTCCTTGCATCTATCCCCCTGCTGCACAGCTGAACAGCAGACCTGACAATGTAAAAGCCGGATGGGCTGGCAGCCAGTCTTAGAGAAAGCCTCCCAAGCCTGGATACCAGGCCCTTCAACTTCCCCTTGCTCCCTCCACTGCTCAGATGAGTGGTGGGGGTGGTGATTTAAAAGCCAGAAGGCCCAGGAGCCTGGCATGCAGAGGCTTTCCCCAAGCCTGGCTCCCAACCCCATCAGCTTCCCCTTGCCACCCAGGTGACCCAGAGATGAGTGGGGTGAGGCAAACTGCTCTGAGCAGTGCAGAACAAGCCAGGCTGCCATGCCCCTGTGGCAAAGCTCCTGGAGCCCTGCTGCAGCAAGTGAGTGCTTGCCCACCTCCTCCCTGCACTCTTCTGGGTCAGACTGGGGGAGTACAAGGACCAGGGCTATTGTCCCCACAGGAAGGTTCCCACCACGAGAGAAGCCCCGGCTTCCACCAATCAGTGGACTGGTGGGATGAGAGGGCATTCTCTCAGGGCTGGAACCCTCCCAGGGCTGTTTGTGGTGGCTGCAGCTTTTCAGCAACTGGAAACTGCCACTTGACAGCCTGTCCCCTTCCCAAAAAGGGAAGAGGACACACTAGCCACATCAACACAAGACACTGACGAAACAGTCATTACTGCGCAGTAGCCCAAGACTGCTGTGCAATAGCACAATAGTGTTGTCTCATGGTTGCTACCACATGACGCTACTGCACAGTAGTCTCAGGCTACTGTACAGACAGCGTCTCATGTAGATGTGACAACTGTCAATTGATGGGCTTCCCTAAGGATGGGGATGGCCCAGGGAGTAGCCCTCTAGTGCCTTCTGGCTAGAGAGCTTCACACGGGCTTCACAAGCAAGCTTTCCAGCCCTGGGACTGGAGGAACATCTGTACAGTCCAGTTTCTGGGCTATTTTTCTATCAGAAGAAATGTCCTCTGGAAGAAATGAACATCTGTACAGAGCCTCAGTCTCTGAAGTAAAGTCTGGGAATTGCAGAGGACAAGAGAAATCACTTACAGAAAAAGAGGATGAGGATAGGAAGGGGCTCTTGAGCAAAGGTATATAATTGTGTCCAGTGAATTGTCTTTGACCCTCCCTTTGGTCCACAGCCCTGGAAACAACATTGAATTAAATGCATAGGAGCATGGGAATTAAACCAAACATATTGAACTGGTTGAGCACATTTGTTTAAAGGACTGAATGTTTTACTGAGGAAAAAAGGAAAGCTTAGAGATGGATAAGAATGTTCAGTACAGAAATGACAGAGCATGTGATTCTGTCTAGCACCATTCAAATGGTTAAGTTCTGCCAATGCACTGTACTGTATGAGGCACTGGTCAGTTCTACAGCATACTGGTTCTTGTTGCCACCACTCTCCGCAAAACTCCTTCAAGGTTGAAGGCAAAAAATAACATAGTGAAGTAGAATTCTGCCACTGATTTAAATCATAGCTCATCACAGGTAGTGCTCACTGTCTAAGCAGCAGGTAAACCAAGGCTTAGTTCATTTTTGGAGTCTTATAGGGTGTGTCTACACAAGACACTAAATGCGCAGCAGACTAATTCTACTGAGCATTAGCACATCATGGCAAAAGCCATGCTATTATGCTAATACACAGCAGAATTAGTCTACTGAGCATTAGCATCACTAAAAAGGCATGCATCAGCATTACTGCACAGTAGCATTGATTATGGCACATACAGTCAGTACCTGTTATTACAGTTACTAAACTTAATGCACAGCACCTACAATGCATTAATGCATATGTATATATGCCCATAGGTGAGCAAAGGAAAGAGTTCACTGTGACTTTGATTTTTTTTTTGTTAGCTTCAGCTAATTCTAGCATCAGTGCCCTCAAAAGTTCCCTCTCATCTACGCTGGTGTTTCAGAAACTGATTTACAACAAACCCCTAGCGTAGACATATCACATCAATGAACTTTACCTTATCAAATAAATCATGCTATTCTGGTGTGAACCATTGCTACCCTTGGGATTTGCATGGGGCAGCTACATCAGGGTGCATCCACACATGCCGGCGCATGTGCTTGCAGCAGTTCAAATAGGAGAGGCACAAATT
Source organism: Alligator mississippiensis (assembly GCF_030867095.1). Classification (NCBI taxonomy): domain Eukaryota; kingdom Metazoa; phylum Chordata; order Crocodylia; family Alligatoridae; genus Alligator; species Alligator mississippiensis. The sequence goes on from NC_081824.1 coordinate 165,343,564, forward strand.
TATGCCAGAGATTTTTGCCTCAGTACATGTGCCTGACCGTGCACTTTGATGTGGGACAAATTGTGCCACTTGGGACAAACTGACCCTGCTGAGCTCCTCCCGGATCTTCAGCCACAGGGAGCTAGAGCCTGGGGCCAGCACCTGTGCTGGCCTCAGCAATATAGAAACCTGCCCTGTGCTGGCCTCAGCAGTATAAAAACCTCTCCTGGTGAGCAGCTCAGGGCTACTTGCCCTCAGGAGCTTCTGAGGCCTGTTGTTATCTGGGTACACTAAACCTTGTGCAGCTGGACCACTGAAGCAGCCATAACCTAGAGTGGCCCCTGCACCCTCTACCTATTGCAGCAGTCTGCCAGTGGGGACTGCTTCCTGGCTGTGACCTGCTGCCCCCTGTGACAGCATCCCCACTCTTGGACCTGTGGCTCCATGGCTGCGTGGCTGCCAGGCCTGAATGGGGACTGCCTAGTCTGTAGTATGGGCACTGTAGCAGAGCCTCCTGCACCTCTGGGCCAGCTGCCAGTGGGCCATGGCTGTACAGTTGACCATCAGGTGGCACTACTGTCATGTCTTCTCATGCTTCTGCTCAGCCATCTGGCCAGCTATCACTCAGAAGATGTGCTCCTTGCAGTGGCCCACTTTGAACTGTCAAAACATGTCCTCTTGACCCAAAATGGCGAAGAGGTCAGCCACCTCATCTGCCTTCCAGCTGGGTCCCCAGTGCTGGCCTAGCCAAGTCTCACCACTTGTCTCACCAGGTGAGATCCTGGTGTTCCCTGTTTAAAAATTGCAAGTTCTCTGATAAGAAACCCAAATTCTCTCATTAAAATACCCAAAATCTGGGCCCGTGTGATGTGGTGCAGGTGGGGCTGGGTGTCAGTTGGCTGGGGCTGCACCATAGTGCCCCGTGCCACAGTGGGGCTCTGCCAGGAGAGCCCCAACAGCCCCGACAGCCGTTGCTGCTGCAGGGGGGGTGTGCACTCTGTAAGGGATGCGCAGGGGACCCACCCCTCCCAAGCAGCCTACCACCTACCCACAGCTTCCCACACCCTCACAGCCCCCCCACCTCCAGTCCCCCCACCCCAGTCCCTACTTACCTGGGACAGAGCCTTGTCTGGCTCATGCTGCAGCCTGCACTGCTCCACTTTGCCCCACATGCTGAGGCAGCATGCTGAAGCAGCAGGGCAAGGGGAAGCCATAGAGATGCTCTAGTCACCTGCCAGAACGCCTCTTTAAAGGACCCTGCCTCCAGTTGCTTCAGAGTACGTTACAGGAGCATGCCTTGCCCTGCTTTTTTTCCACAGGGTTTGTTGGGGTTTTTTTATACCTGGATTTCTAGGTATCAAATTTAAAGCCCACACTGCAAATATGCAGTGCAGGGAACTTTTTTTTTTGTTCCCAGCATGCTTCTTCCAGCATCTCAAACTGTTAACTGCAAAAGGCATATGCATGCTCGTCTGGACACGCCCTCAGTGGCCAAAATCCTAATGCAAACAGGGCTTTAGATAAGCTTATTTATTAACATTCCTAGTCAAGCCATATTTATTCCTAATCCTATCACGGAATTAACCCAGGAGCTACAGGTTTCAGTTGAAATAAATAATTTTACTAGCAAGTAAAACATACCTGAGAAGCTTTTCACCAGATTCTCAAAATATCTTGTTCTCCTGAACCAAATCCATGCTCTGCATACTAATAGCAGGCTACGGCCTAGCTGGAGTGATTCAAGTAGATTCAAGACATAGGCCTCAGATTTTCATACTAATAGTCACATTGTGTATTCAGAATTCTAATTTTCTAATAGCTTTAAGAAGATCAAGGTCTATGTAGGAGCCAGTCCTGATGCATCTAACAACAGCACCTGTGCTATGTAAAAGAATACAGAAGAGTAGAAACCACAGCCTACTCGGTGCTTTTGCTACAATAAAATGCACAAACTTGACTACATTAGTTTGTGGGGAGGAGGGGCAGGGGGAAACACATTTGGCAGGGACTGTAGCCATGATTTTCTTCTTCTTGGTCCAGAAAAACAAAAAGCTGGTAACATTTCTGCAGACTGTTTATGAGAGACATTGTTCAGATCAGTATTGTGTATTTCCCAAGGTCATCTATGAGGTACAATAAACAGGAAAATATGGTAATAGCTGACTCCTCCCCAGTAATCAGAGTCACCATGGTAACGTTGAGTTTGAACCCAAGGTCACATGTTTGGACTAGAGGAGCTAGAACTCAGCATTACATAGGGTGCTCCATCGCCACCTAGTGGCTCCCAATAAATATATGACAATGATATATTTGCTTCAGTAATAAAGACAGAATCTGATGAATGTGACAGGCTGCCACAAATGACACGATGAGCCCAAAACCTTAGCTGATGTAAATCAGAATAGCTTTAGTAAGTTAAATGAGGCAACCAGCTTAGCACTAGCATGCAGTCTGTCTTACCAGGTTTTCAACAGCAGTCCTTAATTTTTAGAAAATCCTTAGGATATGCATGAAAAGAGATAGAAATCTCTCCATCTCACTGGTGGTGAAACTGATAAACAAACTGTTACATTTGTTTGCCAAAGACTACTGAGTGAATCAGTGAAAGAGCCAAGATGAGAATCCAAGAGAACTTGGACACCAGTCCTACACTGTAGAGCCTGTTATGTATGCTGCGTGTCTTTTCCATATAATGAAAGGAGTTTTAGGTGAATGTCCCACAGCTTACTAATAGACATGTTTCAGACAGAGTGACTGTTAAATGGCCTAGTTAGATCTCTTAATTTAACAGCATTCTTATTCTGATGGAAGTATTGTGGCAAAGTTCTAGACTTTACCACAATCTTTATATGTTATAAAATGGATTTCCTGATATTATAGCACATTTAGAGCACCTCATTAACCATAAGGTACATAGTAATTATTCTTGCTGGAGTCCAGTATGGTCTACGAAATAGCTAGACTTCTATGGCCTGTGACTTCAGTCATGGAGACTTTCTAACTATTGTGAATTACAATCCATTATGACTGGGAAAATCCATGTGTGATATTTATGCCCTGATGTGTTTAAATCCATATATGAGTTATTCTGTTCAATGTATGCATACTAAATAGGGAATGGTTAGTCAGATCTAACAGCCATGCTCTGTTTCCATGAGAGTGGAATATGGACCTTATTTACTTGTGTTTTTTTTCTCTCCTTCAAAGACTCCTCCTTCATATTCTAAATAAAGCATTTCAGCAGCTAGAAAACATTGTTGACCTATTAATTTTAGCAGCAAAATGCCAAGGATATATTTAAAAACAATTATTCTACCTCTCAAGGGGCAGCCTGCCTTTCTCCTTTAAAAATACTATTTTTGTAATCCCTGAAAGCCTGGATTCAGGACAAAGTAATGCTTTTCTCCATGACGCAGGACATAGAACATGCTGAAATTTCATGAACCCAGAAATGTATTATCCACAATAAACAAAAACAAACTAAAAAATAATCTCTAAAGACAGCCTTTACCATCTGGCACACAGTCCTTAAACACTAAATCTTCCTAAGTGGTATCTCCTTTATGGACACTAATACATAAAACCCATATGCCAGGGCCTCTTGGAGCCAAACTTTTTAAGGTATGGAAAGTGTTTTGCATTACAATGGTGCAAGATTTATATGAAGACAAAATATTCATGATATTTGAGAAGTGAAAATTACATTACCTCCAAAAATGCAATGATATAGATGCCTGTCACTTTAGATAGCTTTTAGTGATGGTCATTTTCATGCTCAAGGAAATCATGCTCAACACAAACAAAGGCTTGGGAGGGTAGTGAAGGCAATATGGGAAAGGGATTTGAATGTTGAATTCTTTAAAGGTAATTCCAGGATTCTCTCTAAACAAATAAAGATAACATTTATCAAGATACAGACATTCATCTTTAGTGATACAGTCTATAGGTTACTGGCAAGGTTACATCTGATAAACTCCCACTTTGATGACAAATGTATGAAAAATAAATCTGAGTACCATTATTTTTGTCATAGATATTCTCAGGCAGTTCAGAAGTCCTGGTGTAGAATATTAACATGCCTATAACTTTCTCCAGCCACAAATATATTTGTTAAATTATTTATCTATGCTTCCCTTTGGTAAGTATAAAAAATAATATGTGTGTCATGCTTTTCATCGCAAGGCTGTGTGTTATATGCTACAGTATTAGAATCTTTCTCTACCCAGAAAAAAATGATTTAAGAATTTGTATCCCTGCTAAATTAAAATGAAAAAGTTAGAAAATCTTCTGAAATATTTGAAAACATATGACAGTCTATATGAATAATCTTGATATGAATACAGAGATTAAGTACTAGTAGGATGCTACTGTAGCCCTTCTGCCCCTTATGTATTTATAGGCTGCAACCAAGTCACCCCCAAGCCTGTGCTTCTCCAGGCTGTCCCATGGCTTGCAGCCTTTCTTCATAAGGCCCGTTCCCCTGCCCTCTGATCATGCATGTGGCTCTCCTTTGGACTCTTTCAAGTTTCTCCATGCCCTTCCTGAATTGTGGAGCCCAGAATTGGATACAGTACTCCAACTGCATCCTCACCAAGGCTGAGTACAGTGAAGGATGACATCCTGGGTCTTGCTTGAGATGCATCAGTAGATGCAAGCCAGAGTTTTTTTCACTTTGCCAGTATCGCATTGGTAGCTCAGTCATGACCCCCAAGTCTATTTTGGTCATGGTGCTAGTGAGCGTAGCATTGCTGAGCCTGTAAGTATGATGTGGGGTTTTTTCCTGAAGTGGAGAACCTTGCATTTCTCCGTATTGAATACCATCAGGTTTTCACCTGCCCACCTTGCAAGCCTATCGAGGTCGGCCTGGATCACCAGTGTATCCTCAAGTGTGGAAACTCTTCCTCAAAGTTTGGTGTCATCAGCGAACTTAGCCAGTCCGTTTCTGACACCAGAGCCCAAATCATTTATAAATACATTAAAGAGTATGGGTCTGAGAATGGAGCCCTGGGGGACACCGCTGGTCAGTGAGTGCCATGTTGATTTGGTTCCATCAACTACCATTCTCTGGGTCCAAAGCCAGTTTCCCAGACATTGGACTGCAAGGTTGTTGAGGCCACAGTTCCCCTAATTTTGCCATGAGGAAAGGGACACCAGGTCAAAGGCTTTTTTATTCATCAGGATCTGGGAGAATGCCTGTTCACCAGAGCATCCCAAGGGATGGCAAGGTTCAACGGTCACAAATTCCTGCAAGACTGTTTTAGACTGGACATAAGAAAAAGCTTCTTTACTGTCTGAGCCCCCAAGGCCTGGAACAGGCTCCCCCCAGAGGTGATGCAACCACCTACTCTGGACACTTTTAAGAAACATTTGGATGCTTATCTTGCTGGGATCCTGTGACCCTAGCTGACTTCCTGCCCTTTGGGCAGGGGGCTGGACCCAATAATCTTACAAGGTTCCTTCCAGCCCTAATGTCTATGAAATCTATTAAATCTATGAGTAAATTTAAACTGGAAAACAAAGGAAAGTTTCTAATCATCAGCGCAGTGCAATTCTGGTACAGCCTTTCACCAAGGGCACATCTACATGTGATGCTACGTCACTGTAGTGATATGTTTTGGCACCATAGCAACCATGTACCTCTACATGTGACCAGCAGCTACTTCACAGTAGTGGTGCACTCCCTTATTATGGCACCTGGGTACGGCAAAGTAGTGACTAAAAATAACCACACGCCTGGTGTACAGCACAGTATGAGCTGCTAAGGGAAGTACTAAAGCACGGTGCAGTAGCAACATCATCACACAGGTACATGTAGATGTGCTGCTAAGAGTAATGGGGACAAGAAAACTATCTACATGGTAACTTTGCAAATTGAATTGCCATAAACCTCATGTGATAGCACAGAACTGGACCCAGTAACCAGTTATCAGCCCAAGAGGTCCCAGTTAAGTGTCCTAGGCCAGGTATAGACATTACACTTGTATGGATATAAGTGATCAGAAACTGGTCTATACCCAAAGCAGAACAGAAGTTCTGCACACACAGACTGGTTTAAAAATGGCAGAACCCAGTCTAAGATTTGGTCCCACCACCAAAATGTCTTGTGTGTCTTGTTGCAACCAATGTAAACTATGCTGCTTACAGCAAACCATGTAATTTAGATAAATTCTGCCTTGGGCTTTTTAACTGTCTGTACTAAGCCCAAGAGATGTTACCATAGACTTTAATGTCAGAAGGAAACACTAGAACCTCTAGCCTATCCTCCTGTATAACATATGCCATAGATATTTGTCCACTTAGTGGTATAGCAATCTGTAATCTGTTCTCTGAAGGCCTTTGACCTGTTTCTGAAAGACCAGGAAATGTCAACATGTTGTATGTATCTCCTACTCTTCTCCTGCCCCTCTGTGAGAACTTATAACTAGCCCCTGCCTGATCTGAAGAAGCAGCAGTCCAAGGACTAAGTAGGAGACAGCATCAATGTTTCCCTTAAATCAGGGGGGAAAGGGTGGGTATGAAAAATACTACCATTAGGACACTGGGAAAGACATTTGGAGTGAGAAATATGTGGCAAGTCAGAGAGCAGAAAATAAAATTATAGGTATACAAAAATAAGACCGAGCTATGGGGATGGAAAAGCTGCATGTAGGAGGGGTATTATTGAGGAGTTCAGTGGACAGGATGTAAGGAAGATGACCTAAATGCTTAGCTCCTTGTTCTTCCCACTACCATCAGAAATGTTGCCAGGTACCTATAATAAGCAACCTGCCTACACGGAAAGCAGCTGCCCTGTTTTTGTAGAACAAGAAGGACTCACTGACACACCCAAGTTTCTTTCTGCCCAGAGTTCTATTCTTCAACAAAACTGAGACAGGCCTGTTACAAACTAGTCAGAGGGGACCAACAGACATTGGGGGAGTCCCTGTTCCCCTGAGCGCTACCAGGAGTGACTAGAAATAACAGTCACAAGCTGGCAGAGGGTAGATTCAATCTAGACATCAGGAGGTGCTACCTCACTGTCAGGGCGGCTAGGATCTGGAACCAACTTCCAAGTGAAGTGGTGCTGGCTCCTACCCTGGGGGTCTTTAGGAGGAGGTTAGATGAACACCTTGCTGGGGTTGTTTTACCCCAGTACTTTTTCCTGCCGTGGCAGGGGGCTGGACTTGATGATCTGCTCGTGTCCCTTCCGACCCTACCAACTATGAAACTATGAAACAAATAAAAATATTAGCTATCACACTTTATCTTGAACACTCTGCCTCAGAGGATACTGCAGGGACCTAACTTCCTCCTGCAACCTCTTTCTCAGCCCTATATGGGGAACATTTGATCATTTTCCAGCTGGATATGACAAGTGTACTGGCCCCAGACTAATGACCCTTAAAAAGACAAGCTACTTATTTTAGATCCCATTTTGATAAATTCATAGTTTTTATGGCCAGAAGGCACTCCTAGATCCTCTACTCTCTTCTCCTGTATAATAAATACTATAGCTATTTGTTCAATAGCAGTATTGGTATCTGTAATCCTTTCTCAGAAGCCCTTCGACCTGTGCCTGAAAGGACACAAAATGTCCAAAGGTTGTACGCATCTCCCCACTCCTCTCCTGCCCCTCTGTAAAGAGGATTAATGAGCCCTTGACTGATTTAGAAAAAAGGGATAGCACAAACACACTTTTTGCTTTAGATCAAAGATCCTTCCACAAGCTCTTCTGTGAACAGCAGTAAAAAGGCGTACCCCCAAATGGCTGCCCCAAACGCTTTGGAGACACATAGGTGTTCCTTTGTTTCCTCTCTGATGGCCTCACGTAGACAGAGAAACCCCTGCTGTTGGTGCCCTGGTATCAAGGGTGCCAAACATACAGCCCATGGGCCGATTTCACCCCACAGAGTCCCTGCTTTTGTTATGTGTTGAGAGTAGGTGCAGTAGTACCTTGGTCCCTTCCAGGCTGACGTCCTTCTACCAAGTGATGACAGGGTGGAAGGAACCATTCGATCACTCAGGTGTGTATGGATGTTCTTCTCTCACCTGCCACGACTTTGGTTTTTACATCTACTGCAGAACTAGTTCCACTGAGTGATACCTGTCACCTGTTGAAGGAATTTCTTAATGGAGGTCTGCCTCCCCTAAGCCCCATCCTTACTATGTCCTCAGTGTTATATGATATTCTGATCTTGGAAGGAAGAGAGGAAACAGCAAAAACCTACCTCTGCTGACATGCATCATGAAGAAACAGGAATCTATTCCTAATATCCTTTTTAATCAACTCCCACCAACCTGCCTTATTCTACCCAAGCAAACTTTGTCTTCAAGGTCAAGAACCCAGGCCAAGAGCTACTTTGTGCCAGCCCCACCAAGGGCTGCACACAACAAACATACAAACCAAGAGTCCAAACACTCAAAACAAAAGGAAAAAGAAGAATGCCCTGGGTGGTTCTCCTTATAAATCAAACCTCAGTCTTAGATCAATAAACAAACCCCTCTGGGTTGCTTCTCTGATGAATAAATTTTTCAGTCTTTAGGGTGAAGGCAAACCCCTCTGGGATGCTTCCCCTATGGATCAATTCCCAGTCTTAGGGGCAATAAACCCCTCTGGGTTGCTTCTCATATCGGACAGTCACTACCCTATTCCCAGCTCACCCCTGCCACTCCTGGCCTAATTCTTCCTCAAATGTGTCTGCACATTTGAGTTAGGCCAGCTGCTGCAGCATCCTTGCCCTCAGCGCCAGTCTTGACCAGCAATCCTCCAAATACCCATGCTCTCAGTCTGCATCCTTCAGCTGTCACAAGCTACATGCTCAAACTGATAGTTGCCTGGCATCCTCTCTTCCATGACGCTGCAGACTCTCCCCAGTGGCTCCTCCCCAGAGCTGGAAGACCTTTCTCAGGTCTGCCTGCCACAAATTCGAAGGGAGCAATGGCTCCAGAAGTGCTGTGTGAAGCTCTGTTCCCCACCAGTGTCCTCCATTTTATCTAAGGTAAGTGATGGGGTGGGGGAGGGGGAGTCACTCCCAGGTTTTTCTCTCTCTCCCAGCTCTCTCCTTCCACACAGAACTAGACTATCCCCATGCACATTACCTGAGATGTGTGCTGCCTACAGGGCTTGCTGGGGCTGAGTCTTGGTCTGTGCCAACCATGGCAGTTAGCGGGGCTGAGTCCTGGGCTATGCTGCCTACAAATCTTGCTCAGGCCAGTCCTGGGCTACACTGCACATGGTGCCCACTCAGGCCAGCATGCCAGATGAGCCAGGTTGGTGCGTCCTGTGCTGGATTAGTTATGAAAGTGGCAGGGGCAGGGAGGTGGGAAGGGTGGGAGTCTGTGGGCCTGATCCAGTCTGTGGACCAGCCCCATGCCACTCGTCTTGTCCTCAGCACCAGATGAGCTTGACACCCCTTCTATATATCTAGTTACTCCCATAATAATAAGATGATTACGCCTACATAAGCACTGGGGCAGGGTTCCTACATGTAAGAACAAAGGAAAGGGTCACAGTCAGTTAAATAACCCAAATTAACACATACAAATATACATACACATAACAGATACATGCACTGCCATCCTCACTCTCTGTGTGTATGTGAGACAAAAAGAAAAAGAGAAATAAACCTGATCTGAAAAATATAGTAGCCATTTTTCTTTGTTTCTCCTCCATTCACCCCTTCACCTGAAAGCTGTGGTTGATCCCCATGCCCTTGATGATAAAGGATGAGGCCTTAATTGAAATCTCTCCCTGGCACAAATCCAGGTTAGAACAGCAGATTTAGCTTGACTCAAAGCTACAATAATTGCAGCAATGACCTCTCTAACTCGTGGTGACCCTCGTACGTGAAATCAAAGACTGTACAAAGAGAAGGACAAGCAAGAGAAAGCCTTTTCCTGAACTGCAAGGAGCACCATCTTGTGGCTATACTAGACGACATTTCCCAATACTGTATGTTTTCAACATTCATTTATAGGACTTTTGTTAGGTCTCTGGGGTTGTTGTAATATTTTCATTAGAAGAATTAGTAAAAGTATTTTTAAATTGAAAAACCATCAGATTTGTATGGTCCCAGTTTGTCACTGAAGGCTGACAGAGTTCATTTCTTGTAACACAGTTATTATACTAACACCATGTTACTTATTTTATTGTGTGATTGTTCATTTGTATTCAGTGAATGCTTAGGTGCTCTAGACATTGACAGTCCACACCTGAAAGAGCTTAAAATCTATGCATAAAAAAAGTGTCAAAAGAAGAAAACAGAGAGAAAATTTCAAGGAAAAAATTAAACCAAATGGGTTGACACAATAAGCAGTGTTCTCAACACAACACTAGCCATAATGTTACCAAGTTATTTGAGTGCATCATGCAAAGGGAGACTTCTAAGGAGGTGTTTCATACAAGATAATGACAGAACTTTTTTAGACATTTAAAGATTTCCCAAGCACAAGCGACAAAATATGAAGGTGCTTGTTTGAAAATTTAGCAAGTGGGTGATCACCTCTGGCATCCTAAGGTCACTGGTTATGAGTCCACCTCTCTATATTTGATGACATTTGCAAGGTTGTGAAGGGTTTTGAAAATGAAAACAAGTGTCTTACTGTATGTTGGGACAGAGAAAAGAGATCCAATGAAGGGACCAAAGGAGAGGGATGGCATTGTTAAAGTGAGAGGGAAGGAAAATAATCTTTGCAGCAGACTTTTGAATGGATATGATTCCATTTCTCAAGGCCAGAGACAAGAATGCTGCAGTAACTAAGAAGCAAAGTGATCAAGGCCTGAATAAGGCCATATTCTGGAGATGTTATGTAGAAAGAATCTATGAGATGTAAACAAAGCCTGAATGTAGGATCTAGAAAAAGGTCTGAATTGAACATGACACCTAAATAAAAGGCCAGAATGAAAGGAATGACGGTGGTCCACAGTTATCAAGCAATCCAAGGCTTTGTGGGAAAGGTTAAAAACTCAGATTTTTCCTGAACTGATGACAAAATATCCATGAGATGGCAAAGAAATGGGCTGAGATTTTTCATTTAGACAGGAGTACAGAGAGATATTTTTGAGTCATCAGCATAAAGATTGCAGTTGCATCTGAATTTGTCTATGTGTTTGCCCAGAGATAAAGCATAGCAGGAACAAAGAATAAGGATGGATCCCTATAGCACTCCCATAGAAAGACAAAGCAGGGCAGAGAAAACATTGACAGAAGAATAAAATAAAAACCAACAGAGGATGCAGTTTCAAGAAAAAGGGTATGGTCAACTATGTTGAATGTAGCAGAAGACTGAGGATGGGATATTGGTTCTGAAATCTGGCTCAGAAAAAGTCATTAAAGATTTTATAGATTCTTATTCCAAAGGAGTCCCTTTGAACTAAACCATGGTCTGCAATGCAAAAAAGGAAAAAGATATTACAAGCAAAATGTTGAAAGGCAACTTGTTAGTAGTTTCACTTTGTGATATCTACCAATGACATGAAATATGGAAGTGTAGAGATACAGGAAACAGGATGTAACATAGAAAATAACAGGTAAATATGACCCCTAAAACTTAGGTTTAATATATTGTTTGGCATAAAATTAAGAGGTCAATATTCTACAATGCTGTATATCAGTAATTCAGAATATTTATTTTCAACAAATTAGAGTTGGTTAAAACATTTCAAAATTTCCATTAGTTTTATTGCAAAAAATATTGGAAATTTTTTTTCATTTTTTCCACCAAGTTATAGAGTAGGTCATCCTTTTTTTTTTAAATGATGTCAATTCCACATTAAAAATTTGAAAATGTCAACAACTTTTGTGTATTTTCTACCATGTACAGTTTTCACTTCAGTGTGTCTACTCATATGCTTGAAGTTAATTGCATGGTTCAGTACCTTGTTGAATTAGAGACTACTTTTCTTCTCAGTTTCCTTTAATCAAAGCTCATTTGGAACATTCTGGTACCACAGATTATTGATACTATGTTTTCCCTTTTTTTTTAATTATAGGAGTAGGGAAACTGTGGCAGTACACCTTTGGTGCCTGCAACTTTAAGGGCAGGAGCAGGTAACCACAAGGTGCCTCATGAGGGAGGCCATTTTCAAACATAGGCCAAACAGGCCGCAGTCTGTGTTGAGCAGCCAAGAAAGCAACATCAGGTGGACCTGTTCCTGGAATGCGGATGGAAGAGGCCTCATTGGTCCTGGGCATGACCTGAAACTGCACCCTGCCAGGGATGGGTGGCCTGGTGGGGCTGTCTGTAGCAGGACAGCCCTCAAGAACTGCCAAGCCAGTTACCTCCCCAGTGAAAGGCAAGGAGGGGTACCTCATAACCCCAGCCCCAGCATCTCGGAGGGCATCCAGAGTGGGGCAAGGAGCCCAGAGTTTGGGAAAGGGCATGGAGCCTACCAAGGGGTGTGAAGTCTAGTGAAGAGCCAAGGAGCCCAGAGGCTAGGAGCCCTGACTGTGTGTGTAGGGCAAGGAGCCCAGTATGAGTGAGGGGCATGGAGCCCAATGAGAGAGGCCAGAGTTAGGGGCCGGGATATGATTACATCTTTGATGCCATCTGTGAGGCCCAGGCCATGGTGTAGGGGAGGTATGAAGCCATGGATAGCACCCTCTGGCATTGGGGCCTATAATGGGCAGCCTCCTGCATTTACCACCAGTTAATTATAATAGCAAAGTCATGGCAGATGAGACTGGGTGGACTGTCCCATAGACAGGTGGGTGGGCCGGCTGGAGACCCGATCCTGAGCATGCCCCCTATCACAGAAACAATATTGGTTAGAATAGTTTCCTAAAAATTTTGCAAAATTTGTCAACGTACTTGACTTTTATATTAGTTCTTCATTTTTTTTTCTTCTTCTTCTTTTCTCCAGTACTGATTTGGAGCACTCACACAAATGTAGGGCTGGAAGGGACCTTGCAAAGTCACCTAGACCTGCTAAAGGCAGGATCATCCCAGCCAAGTGTCTGTTTAACCTGCTATTGAAAACATCCAAGGATGAAGATTCCACAGTTTTTATAAGTATCCTATTCCAGTGCTTGACCACCCTCATAGAAAGTTTCTCCTAATCTCCAGCCTAAATTTTCTCTGATGAAGCTTGAGGCTATTGCTTTTAGTCATGTAGCAGAAAGAAAAAGAGAGATATTATATAGATACACACACCATCACACATACAATGTTGATCATGACAATCATTGTCTACATTCTGGCAAAAGACTTTTTCTGGCACTAACAGCTTTGGAAAGTGATTTTGAATGCTGCATGCGTGATGGCTCATAAACATTGAATTATAATTTTGAACTCTTGAATATTTGCTTAAGAGCTGCTAGAATGGTTATCAAGTCAGAGAACAAGAAATAATACTATGTGATTTAAGTCGCCTATCATAGCTAAGCAAAGCAGCTCCTATTTTGATTATCAAATACTGAATATTTGTAGCAAAGTGTGACATCTGTTGGATAAGAAAACCCGACATATTTTAAATATGTTGATTTTATTCCATTAGTTAATAGATTTGGAGGAAATTGATCTCTTGGAGATAGATCTCATGAAAAGATCATCTTTATTTGTCAGATGCATTATTGAAAGAATAGCTCACCTCCAATGTAAATGCTAGAGAGGAAAGTGTGTACTAAGTATATGTTAGGCTTGAGCCATGGGGTAAGCCAAAAAAAGGATTCTCCTTTGAAACTAGCTGTATTAACTTTGATTTTTCCTTTTACTACATCTGTAGATTTTGTTCATGTTTCTTCCACCTGTTTTCAATTATTTGTACATTTTATTTTTATTTTTTCCCTAAGACTTGAAACTTGTTGCTCACAGTTTGCATTTTCCCTTTCATGTGAACAGAACTTAAACCTGAAGAGGCAGTCTGGTGTCATAAAAAACACTATCCAAGGAAAACAATAAATCAGATGAACAAAGAAGAGTTGACAAAAGCCATGAAGCACAACTAGGGCACTGTTTTGACTCAAAGGTAGGTAACGAGTTCATAGCCTCCTGTTACAAAGCACTGACAGATGTCAGTGAGGATAAACTGCAGTGATGTAAAGATACAAAATATATTTCTCCATTATAGGAATCCAAACACTGCAGTAATTTAGACAAAGATACTTGTTTAGATTATTAAAAAGACATAGGAAATTAAACCATTAGAAACCATTAGAAAATAAGTATTCAGCAATGAAATAAATGTTCTATAAGGCAACAAAATTAATACTAAGCAATAAAGGAAATGATACAATACAGAAATGTTGAAACTAAACATTCAAATTTATAGCAACATGAAATGTAAAACCAGATCACATCTGGCCAAGATTCATAAATAATAAATAGATAACAAAACAACCCAACAATTTACAACCCTTTACAAAGACTAGGTATAATCACCATGTCTGTATTCCATTCCTTAATGCTAGCTTTGTCAGTGGTACTGGTCTTCCCAAAGACAATTGGTGTGGGTGACCCAGCCCCATTGTCACTGCACCTTATGGCAGTGTCTACTGCATTTGTTATTATTCCATTTTAATTTTTAATAGTTCAAATTCAAGGATATTATAGTTCAAATTCAGGGACATTAATTATATGTTGACATGTAATTGTTTTGCTGAATTAGGGTCTATAGCAACTCAGTACAAAAATCCATCTTATATTTTGTGTAATGTAGGAATCTTATCAAAATGAGAAAATCATCTCAGTTCTTATCCTATCTCCTTTTAAAGAGATGATAGCTTAATCCAGGTCTTTTTCCAAGCCTAAATAAACTCTGACATTTTCTTATTAAAATGTGCTATATTTCGGAAGGAAAATAGGGGAATGATATACAAATTAAGGCATTTATGGACATTTTTTAAAATATTACAGTTCTACTCCACCAGTCCCAGAGATAGTAGGAGACATGATCATCTATCTATCCCTTTACCAGTTTTTTATAACTTAGGTCACATAGCTTTTCTTGTGCCTAATTATCTGAAATGTTTTATGTCCAGTATAGAATGTGGTTTTGATCTAGAAAAACCAGGAGGGTTCCTTTCAATATTCAGGCTATTATTTTAGATTCACCAGTCTTCATAGCTGGATCTGGACATTACCTGGACAGCAATCTTGACAGAGTTTAATATTCCTTAGAACCTGCAGGCTAGAAAGTTATGACTACCTTAAATGAAGCAAAAATAATCTCTAAATGAAGTGTGAAAATTAGCTCCCCAGTATAATGGCCAAAGATTTCATTATCTTATAGTGCTTGCTCTTTCAAAATTATTGGAAGATCTAGGCCTTTCAAGAGTCCTTGTCAAAACTGTTTACCTCTCTCGTAAACAATGGTTCCCTTTCTGGTCCTATCCCCTCTCATTCCCCACTTCACCAATCATCACTACTGTTGTCCCCAGCTGAGCCAGAGCTGGGGGAGCTCCAGAACTGCTCCTGGCCCATGCCAACCAGACTGCACAAAGAGGGAGGCTCAGCTTGGGACAGAATCAGCAGCAGTACCTGGCAGGTTCCTTCTTCCTGCCTTGTTCCCTTAAATATTCCCTGCTACCCAGCAAGCAGATTCATGGAGAGGAAACCTGCCCACCCCTGCTGCCACTGTCACTGTCCAGCCAAGCCCAGCTCCCCACAGAGCCCAGTTGGAAAGTGGCAGGATGGACTCTGGACCTCTCCCTGCCCCCAGGTCAGCTGGTGACAGTGGGGATGGTGGCAGGGGTGGGCAGGAGAAGAGAGAAATTGGAGCAGATAGACGAGCTGGAATGTGTCACTTAGCCCAGAGGGGAAGAGTGGGGGAAGGTCAGATTCTTATCTGATTCAGGGACTTAACAAGGTTCCCAGCTACTGCTTCTTCCCCAACTAGGGAGGAGAAGCTTGGATAAGATTATTCATCCAGCCCCAATTACTATTCCTGTACCCAACTTTACAAAATCCTGGATCAACCCACATGGCATCTTGAAATAATTAGATTTGACTCTTTTCTATTAACTCAAATGTAAGAAATCTACCTAGAAGCCTGCTTTTATTTGAAGAGATGAGATGCCAAAAGTCTGCTGGCCACATTTTCATCTTTAATAGCTTTGTTTGCTATTTAGTTGTCCAAAAGATTACCCATCATTAAATTCAATTAGTTAAGTTTCATTTTTAATAAAAACAATAGATTTAAAGAAATAATAGGTTTGCGGTAAAGGCACTGAATTGGGATTTAAGAGAGAGGATATCAAATTCTGGCCCTGCCATTCATTTACTTTCTGGCCTTTCTGGCCTAGCAAGTAATTCGATCTTTCTGTGCTAAATGTTCTTACCTGTAAAAAAGAGATGATAACCCTTCTTTTGCCTTACCCTTTACCTGTTTTGCTTATTTGCATTCTAAGTGCTGGGGAAATAACTGTCACTTACAATGAATATATCTTGTTGTTAGCACAATAATAATAAAGGCCATGATTCAATAAGATGCTCAAACATGTGCCTGACTTCAAGAATGTGACCAGTCTACTAAGTTGTCCCAGACAGGCCTGGAAAGAGTACAGTCCTAATTACAGCACATAAAGTTAATCATGTACATAAGTGTTTGCATGATCTCCATGACATCCCATTGAGAGCTTTGTATTAAATCCCTTCTAAATTAAAGAAAAACACAGGTTATGCCTAAATGACAAGTGTATTTTCCATCAGACACCAGTTATATCTCATTCTGTTCTTATATGATTTAACAGTTTGGAACTGGCATGGCTACCCTGGGAAGTTTTGCATTTTACTGATATATAATAATATTAAAAAGCCATATTCTCCAGTTCATAAGAATTCTCTAGTGTCATGTTTCAGAAAAATGAACCATGATTTTCATTAAAAGAATACAAAATATAGCCATCAGTGCTCTCATCATCATGATTGATGTATTTTATTTATTTACTAAGATTTATGTAAACATTGAAAAGAAACCCTACAGTAAAATCTATGCACTTTTGCCATCAATTAAAAATACACTATAAAATCAATACAAAAAAGAAAATAAAACTAGCACCACACACATAAGTACACATACCCACACACATACCCACACACACACTAGGCAATGAAAATTTAGAAAGGTTCATATCAAAATCTTCCCAACTCTCAAAATCCTAAATAAAGCACGACCCAGCCACTTCAGCCCTTCTCAGATTCCTGGAGCATGCGCTGAAGTACTGCATAACAAATAAATTTAGGCTATTTTGGACTGGAGGGAAGAGTGAATTCTAGAGTGGGTAGCCCTCAGATAAAAAACCTGACAGCAGTTTGCTGTCTTCTATACAAAGCGATTTCCAGTTTGAATGTCCTTTCTAATCTATTACTGATCTGTTATACTGCTAATATCATTGTTGGTATTTTTACTCTTTTGAGCTTCTCATTTTCACTGAGTGACTATTTCCTCAAATAAATTTATATTACAACACCCCTGTGGAATTCCATCCAAAATTCCATACATCCCCCCTTTTGAAGATGATACATGCATTTTCTAGAAAATAGAAAAGCTACTTGACAAATTAATTCTTGAGAAAATTAAGCCACTTCCCTTTTAAATTAGTTTTCATCTGCTATGTTGAAAATGTACGTTCAAACTTGAAAAATATAAACTGTTTACAATTTCGTAACAAACAAGACTTGATCTTCTCCCATTTAAGTCAGTTTAAAAAAAGCTCTTCTTTATTTCAATAAGAAGAGAAGTGAGCCTTTAATCCAAATACATTAGATACTAAATAGAGACAAAATATGCTAAAGAGCTTATTTTAAGCCCATTGCCTCCTGATATGTTATATGCTTGGTAGGTGGTGAGATTTCTCAGGCTTTGAATATTTAAGGTGAGTAATAGTATCTGTCACCATCAAGTATGAACCCAACACCAGATATGAATATAACCCTCCAGCTGGGCAGTCAATAAAAAGTTGCCCTCTCTGGTTCCTGTCTGAGTATGTAGGTTAGATTCTTAATAAAAATTCCATGAACTTCAGTTGAAATAAAAATAACAAAACTATATTCAGTTAGTTACAGTTGCTTCTAAATCCAGTTGACCTTGTCCCATTTTTAGCTGTTTCCTTGTTCTGTGAAGCTTCCAATTTGAGCTTATGTCAAAAAGAATTCTCTCTAAGGGTCAAATCCTGCATTTCTTACTCAGCCATTGAGTTTTGCCTGAAAAAGAGTTAAAGACAGCTATGTTTCCATTCTCCACTTTCCTTAGATCTTGAATGGTTTCCAGTCAATAAAGCAATGCAAAATAGTGACAAATTAGGCTACAGCAAACATGATCAGAGTAAACTGATAATCTTAGACTCACATTAGTAAAGTGATCAACATTGCATTTAGGGAATTATTTACAGAAGTAGAGAAAATATTTGTAAATTAAAATATATGAAATAACTGTCATCAATTAATAACTAAGAAGTTATCCAGTTGAAGATTCACTTTCCCTACTTCCTAGTCAATACTTAATTCGCATTTGGGCCATGCCTGCAGTTCTAAACACCCTATTAGAATCATAGGAGAGGTCCAGGAACAACCACCAGCCAAACTCTGATTTGTTATTTCCACCACAGGCAAGTAAACTCAACCAAAGATAGCAAGTGTAAACCAGGAAATGATCTTTCTGTGACGTCCGTCACCCCTACAAATTTTTCTAAAGGAAATGTAATCAGCTAACATGTAGTTAATTTCACCAAAAAAAAGTATTATGATGCACTGCTTCTGCTTCACTGCTTGTACTTCAAGCGTACAAAAATGTTAATAATAAATAATAACAAACAACAAAAAATATAATATACAGTGTAATCAAGGATTTTTCTCAAAGAAATGGACAAAATGAAAAGTAGACTGACCTCCAGCCACAAAAAAAAAGGAAAACCATTATGTAATAGCATATGTCCAATTTATAATATAGATGAAGTGCTGGACTCTGAATGTAAGGCAGCCCCTATAGAAATGGAGTACAGAACAGTATCATGTTGGGGGGACACCAGGAGGTATTATTTCACAAACAGTCAAATATAAAGAATGCCTGCAAGGTGTACATATCTTACTGCATCCCTTTGTGGGTTTAGTACACATTGTTCACCCCAGAGGCTTAACAGCCAGGGACTGGATCCTGGGTGTCAGCAACAGCAGGGATCAGGCCAGCTGCAGTGGTTGTGGAAGCTGGGTCAGCAACAGTTGTTGGCTGTCATCCATAGGCCCCCTCTAAGTGGACACTGGGGGCTGGTGCCCTGGCCACCTACCACTCATTATGCTACTTTTCCACTCTTTAGCAATGGCTCTACTCTACAGACCAGAGTCCTCCCTGCCCCTTCCTTCCGCCTTCTATTTCCTGCTGGGTGTAATGGGGCCTCTACTCCTTTGCTGAAGAGGAGAGAGTCAGAGAGCAGCAGGCTGACTCCAGGACTCTGCAAGGACTGCTGGGAGGTGAGAGGCTCTGAGAAAAGCAGCTGCCCACCCCATTCAGAGCCTCAGAAACAGAAGCTGCAGGGCCCAAGGCCATGATTCATAGGGAAGAAGATGATGGTTGGATGACATAAGGGGGTGTGGCTAAGGGCCTTATGAAGCCAGAACCAATCATGAGACCTTAGTCTGGCCTTTGCTAGCCTCAGGGAAGGATGCCCAGGCTGCAGAAGCTGAAGAAAGACCAGCAGTAACCCTGCACTGAAGTTAAGTAGTTTTTGTTGTACATTTATTTATATTGCTGGGTAACACTGAAGGATTGGACTGTGGCTGTGGGGAAGGATGGAGACCACAGGGAGCCTTTGGGGAGACACTGCCACTGTATGGGGAAGTGAGATCAGTAAACACTGCAAAGTGAGAGCAGGGCCTGCAGTCAAAGCACTGAGGGAGGACCTGGGACTCAGGAGGACAGAAAGAGAGGGCCCAGAACCCAGGAAAGCACAAGCCCAAAAGACTTCATGAAAGGTCCTGGAGCCAAGAAAGACAAAGCAAGAGATTCCAGAGCCCAAAAGACTGCATGAGATGGCCCAAAACCCCAGAGGGCAAAGAGTGAGAGCCTGGTACCCCTTTTAAGTGATCAGGGCAGACCAATAGCTTGATGATGATCAGGGGAGAGGGGCAGCCTGATTCACATTTCTTGCAGAGTAAAAGTGTGTCAACACTCACTGCTGGAGTGTTTAAAAAAAAACTAGTGTGAGTAGGCAAAATTTGTATTTGCAATTACTGTGATTGCTCACATCACTGTGATAGGTGAATGTACAAACAGGCACAGAGGTATGTATTTCCACATACACAACTAGCAAGACTACTCAAGCAGTCTCAATAATTCAGTATGCAAGTTTCAGCAGGGTGGTTCTAACTATTTCCAAATACTTTTGCAGCATTTTATTGGCCCCATTAATCTCTAAAGGCAAAATCCTAGAACTGAGTATATTGGCAATGTCAGACTCTTCATTGCTTGTCTCATTGAGGCCTGGTGAGGAATAAATTCTCTGTTTTCAGCCTAACAGCCAGATAGGCACTTCATACTTATGACTACAGCTTCAGCATGAAAACTTCAGTGGCCTCCACAGTGGGAAAGCTGGAATACACACTGATTTACCAGTTAGTCCCTGACCTTTATTATGTCAGCTGTATGCTCAAAAAATATAGGGAGTCAATACCGAGTTAGACCCATACAGTATGAGGTGTGAGAATCCTATCTCCATTTATCCCAAATTAAAATTACACTGGTTTGACCGGACAGATCTCAAAGACCACAGAGAAGAAAGTACAAATTTGTCCCCTGCTCCCCTTACTCACGCTAGTAATCTCATTTTGTGGGACGGAAATAATCACATGATTAAAACAAACAGGATTTAAGTCCTGTACATATTGTCCTTGTATTTTGATGAAGAAAGTACATGCTGTTCTTCTGGTAAGATAGTTGTTCAAACTGTTTCAGAATGTCAACAAATAAAGGACCGGATCTTGGTCCGCTGAAATAAATGTTAATACTCCCATCAGGAGAACAGGTGCTGAGGACTAAGGAAACAGGTGCTGTTGAAAGTATAGCCAGATTTGGAAGACACTTTCTGGATACCACCTACATGACATTGCATAGAGGATCGATTTCAAGCTGTTTAGACATTCATGTTGTGGAAACAAAATGCAACAAATTAATTTGAGAGAATAGTCCACAAAAGGATGGATGTTCAGTCACAGGGCTATGTGAGCAGTTTCTTAACAGAATACACTCCTTAGATGGATAGCAAATTATTGTTTTCCTTCTATGCAATTTCTGATTGCTTCATTATCTGCCCTGCAAGAGATAATGAAGAAAAACCCAGTTCTCCTTTCTTTTCCTGTACCTTTTGCCTCACTGTCCATCTTCTGCATTGAATGAGGAAGAGGTGACAGAGAAAAGTGACAATGATTAGTTAAGTAAAAGCTGTACCACAACATACACAAGGTGGTCAAATAAGAATTTTATGGACTGTGAAATGCACAGCATTAACACCAGTCAGAAGAACACCTAAGTTTGGAAGTGACGTTCACAGCATAGCTTTCAACCCAGAACACCTTCCTCTATGCCCTCAAGAGCTGCTGTTCCTGCCCCCTATCCAGAACTATAGCTTTGGCAAATCACGGGGCTCAAGGAGTGGTGAAGAATGCTAACAGCACATAGGATGGTTAGAGATGTTATCAGCAAGCCTTTAACAGACTTTACAGAGCGTGTCTACATCGAGATTTTCAGAGGTGTATAAATCTTCCAGATCCTGGTGTACACCCCTTATATACTTATAAGCTGTCACTAAGTCACCCCCGAGCCTGCGTTTTTCCAGGCTGAAGAGTCCCATGGCTCTCAGCCTCTCATCATAAGGCCTGTTCTCCTGCCCTCTGATCATGCACATGGCTCTCCTCTGGACTCTCTCAAGCTTTTCCACGTGCTTTTTAAATTGTGGAGCCCAAACTGAATGTTCTTGGGAACAATATAATTCACTTGTCTTACTCCAGGACAGTCCTCTTCCTCATTATAGCTCCTGCAAACATGAAGAACTTAAAAAATAGATAGTTCTAATCAAACTTTCCAAGTTCCCATTTGGTATTCTTATAATTCTATTGTTATTATCTTTTAAATGTTCACAAAAACTATGGGCCAGTAGTTTTTTTTTCTCCCTGAAGTAACTCCGCTGAACCAAAAAGAAATATGAGTTTGGCCTAGTATTGTTATAATTTCCTTGGCAGAAAGCACCCTTGTCTTTTTACATCTTGAACACAGGGAAGCAGCCTCAAAAATATGTAGTTCTGGGCATTCTTAGGATGATGGGAGGGAAGAAATTGTTAGTAACTGTATCCTCAGAACTTGCAAGAATTGTTTGACCGCTCCACCTGGAGAGATTGGGTTGCCTCGGAGGGTACAACTGCACAAACAGTTACATATCATGTTTGTAACAGCGGCATTAAATTAGACTCCAGAGTACAAGAGGTGAATGTAGAATGTCTGTGATGCACAGCCACCAAAAAGTTGTGGAACTGAAGTCCACTCCATGATAGGATAGACTGTTCTTTAACGCTGGTCAGCAGCCAGTCTATCAGGGCTTCACTTCTAAGCAGACAAATGTATGATCTCCGTCACTCTGGCAGGTCCTGCAGCCAAGTTGGTTCCAAACATATTGGCACCAGGACTGGCCTTTCTTTTGGATTAAACCAGTAAAGTTGAAGGGGGACCCTGGTGCTAAGGCTTTTACACCCTGGAGAGATCACTCCAGTTTCACTTCATTTTCAAGCAAGGATTATATTCAGTGAGCTGATGTCTCACTTGGTGTAATTCTGTTGTCTTGCAAGCCAGACAGATAGCTACTATTAGTTCTGGGGGCAGAAGAAAGGAGGCAAGATTAGCCTCCTGGGGCGCATCTGGATGTACACAGTCATGCAGTATCTGGCACCGCAAATATGTTTGCAGCATCACATACCACAGTCTGGTGTTGTCCACACTGCAAGGGCACGTTGCCTGAGTGTGTGCTACGCCATTTTTTCTGCATGTTGGATTTTGTTGTTTGGTGGTTTGTTTGGGGTTTTTTGACCCCTGGATATCCAGGGGTGTTTCATTTTAATCACTGATTTGGGGATTTTTTTATTTGAAAATTTGCTATTTTTAAACAAAGAAAACCAGAATCCTTGAGTTATAATGGAGCTTTTAGTCATTCTTTTTTTTAAATCAAGTTATTACTTCCTTTTAAACTTACATGTGTGGTTTCTTATTAACTGCTCTTTTGGTATGTTATCAAAGTCTGAAGATAAGTCTTTTATGTACAGTCATTTATTTTTCAGATAATATAACACCTTGGGAATTCTAAATTTATTCCATCCTTGATAATTTCTGGAACCTAACATTTTAAGGAAAGAGACACTACCACCTTTGAATATATGTAAACAACTAGATGTATTTTTGGCCTGATAATGTCAAAATAAGTCTTTCCATTGATTTGGGCCTGGGAATTGGAGCATGCCAAATATAGCATTATAAACAAATGTTTTACAATTACAACATTGAATGTATTAAAGTTGTGTTGATGAAATAGCCAAAAACAGCAATGAAAATAAATGTCTTTATCTTAGTGTTGGAATGATTGTATAGCCAGGATAGTCCAGGAAATACGAGAAACAAGGATTTTTGTGGGTGATATCTTTCATTTAACCAACTGCTCAGTTAGAAGAGACTCAGACAAGCTGTTGAATGTAGTGCATTTTTGTTTTTAAAGTGCATGGTAGATCTTGTTTGTACAAATAAAAGCATAATGAGAGCACAAATGACTATTGTAAGTCTAAAGAATGTTCACTATTCCTGAAACTTTATTACATTTTGTAAATTAAACTTTCCATTATGCTACTCTTTGCTCAGCTGCACTTTGCTTACAGAGGTGGTTTGCACAGAAGTACATGATGGAGAAATTTACTCTGTTGGATGGAAACATTTATCTATATGAAGGACAGAATTCTATGAATTATCTTCATAAGAGTCATATAAATTAGCACGAAAAATGTTGGTAGGCCAAGCTTTCATAGATTCTTGAAAGTTCTGCAAAGGTTTTGGTAAATGTCTCTACTGAGAAAATAATTCATATCTGCCAGTAGTTTGCTATTCTGAATCACACACAAGATTATTTATATGCTTTGAACCTACATTAAAAGCAGTTAAGAAATCACTGCTGCCCAAATCATTCCTTCTACGAGATATGAGTGAAATGGAAATGCTGTAAGATTCCCCTAGCAATTTCCTCTGTATTCCTTTTGAGAGCAAAGGGGCTTATACCCCCACAGAGTTGAGGGAGGCTTCAGATTATATGAATATTCTGGGATTAATCAGATTCTGGGGTCATTTGTGCAGAAAAGTTCCTACCCCTTTGGATCACGGCCAATGGAATCCTACTGACAGACTCTCCTACTAGCTGCTGCTCTTGAAGCCATTCTTGGGAAATTAAATGAGTTTATATAATGCAAGCGTGCACATGTCAAAGTGAATACCAATTCAGTTATTAATTTTGTTATAGGATCTGAGATGAAAGTCTGTGTTTCTAGTCTTGTCCCATCCCAAAGACACATTATTAATGTCATGAAGAAACTTCCAGATGAGGTGAAGGATATTGCTCAAAGGCTGTTCACTTTCATAGAACCCCTCTGGATTTTGTCCCTTCCAGGTGAAACAATTTAATCTTTCATAAACCTAGCAGTCATTATATCAGTATGTAGACTGAGCCAAGTTCTAGCCTGGTCCCCCTTCAGCTGTGGTTCCTCAGCAATTTTAGAAATTGTCACAGTTTCAAAAGTGACTTAGAGGAATATTCCAAATGGTTCACTGTAGAATTTCAATGCTTAAAGGTTAGGCTGCTTTTCCTGGAGGGAGATTCAGTGGGGGCATCTACATGAGGCGCTACATTGGTACACAAGAGGCAACATAGCACGGGCAGGCACTAACTGTGATGCCGCTGCTACTGCACAGTAGCAATGAGCTACTGCGTAGTAGCTTGTTGTTACTGTGAAATAGGATTGGAAAAGACCCGTGCATCGCCAGAACTGTGCAGTACCAACTGCACAGTGGGGTGCATGTGTAGGCATGCCCAGTTTGTCCTAGTTTGTCACCAATTATTAATATGCAGTCAGTGGAGAGACTTTAGAGGCATCTAAGACAGTTCATGTTTAGGTACCTAGGTGCTTTTCACAGGGAATGTAGATGTCACCAAAACCTGGAAGTACCTAAAATTAGCCACTAGGAAACCCTGGGTGCAAGTGTTTGTTTGAACCTCTCATCCTCTCAGGACCATAGGTACCTGACTCATGCTGCCTATTAGTCATTGCCCATTACTTGCAGTTTACAACACCTAGACTCACTTTTGAGGATATGTATATTGTGAGGTTGCCCACCCTTGCCCATCAGTTTAGAGTGCAGAGCACTCGCCTGGTGAGTAAGAAACATGGGTTCTCTCTTCTGCCTGGTAAGGAGATGGGAAGAGATTAAACGCATATCCCTCACTTCCAAAGAAAGTGCTTTGATCACTATTTATAAAATAGGCAAGGTGAGCACAGTAGCATAACTTGTGTTGCGTCCCTATGACACTATAATGGGTCTTATGCCAGGCAAGGAGACTGACACAGTTGTCCTAAACTAAAAGCAAGTTTATTGAACCCTAACAGATACAATTCTAATTAAAGCGGAAGTAGCAGTTTAAAAATTTTAGGTTTGTAGCTAGGCAAATCAGATGCTAAGCACCCCGAAATGTTGTGAATG
The DNA here is from genome assembly GCF_030867095.1 of Alligator mississippiensis. Lineage (NCBI taxonomy): Eukaryota > Metazoa > Chordata > Crocodylia > Alligatoridae > Alligator > Alligator mississippiensis. Next base: position 165,369,230 of record NC_081824.1, read on the forward strand.
CAACTTCACTGGTTGATTAGGCCGTGAACTCTTGTCCGGGACTCCTGGCTCCCACATCTGATGTCAAGACAGGATCTTGGATCAGTGACAGGACTTCTTTGGGCTTTCTTCAGGAGTATTGCGAAGGGTACACTTTCTCACCTCTCTTTTTATACCATATAGCTTGCATTTCTTAATACATAAAATGAATTTAAGCCTTCCTCCTAATGCATATTAATAATCTTCCTTCTGTTTGCCAAATATGATTACCTTTAACTGGAATTTTCTTTTCTGAGGTAATCTTTTCATTCTTAGGTGGGGGTAAATTTTGCTCTGACCGTTCCTCTTTTGCCCAGGTTATATTTATTCAATTTAGTTACCCAACTTCCTGATTCATTTTAAGTCAGAGATGGTATGTTTTCCCTCTGCTCCTTTCATTGGGTGCAGGTCTTGACCACAATTCATGCTAAGCATGCAGCTTGAGCTGAGTACAAAGGTCAAACCCAGGCCTGAAGGCCTCTGGGTCCCAACTCTTGGCAAGCAGGGCACTAGTCCTGGGCACCAACTTAGTAGGGGCATCAGAATGGCAGTATCCCCTGGCACTATGAAGAGCCCTCCCCACAACATTGCTGTTGCAGCAGCAGCCAGGTGCACCGACACTGTGCTTCTGCTATAACAACAACTGGGGCAGGCAGATCAGGCTGGGGCAGCAACAGCTGGGGACTTCTTCAAGTCCCAGGAGCAGGCAAGACTCCCTGGGTATCCCTCCCTTCCACTGATCAATGACACCTCCCACTCCCCTATACCCCAGCCACTCTCCAGCAGGGTTTGCCCAGTGTGCTAGTTATACCTGCTAGTTATGTTTTTGGGTAAGAATGCTCTCCAGACTTTTTGCTGAAGCTGGCCTAGTGAACAGCTAAGACTAGAACAGTCATGGGGCCAGAAGGAGAATAAGCTAGTAGAAGTGTGACTCAGTTACCCAGTGGTTATGGCACTCCCACTGGGGAGGACTGTGGGAGGGAGGGTTCCTGGGTTTCATTCTCTCTACCAGGGATATTTCTCTTTTTCAACCAGTAACTGTCTAATGTAAAATGTGCAAACAGTCATAGCAGCAATAGCATAATTGAAGAAGGGCAACTGGGACAGCAGCCCTAGCTGCTGCCTTCAGGGAGGACACGGAAATAGCTAGCAGCACAGGTGGCAGATGTCCAGCAGCTCCAGCACAGTAGATGGAGCTATGCTGTGGGCTGCCACTGCCCCAGATGCCACTGCCCAGGGGGCCAAGCTACTCTTTTATGCCTTTTATGCCTCTGCATGGTAGCTAGACCAAAACCCAGGACCCTTTCCAACCTTCCCCCTCCCCCTCCCCCGCCCACTTCCCACAGGAAAAACAGAAAGACTGTGTTACAGGGGCAAGCTCACTCTTGCTTGTTCCCTGGACTAGTCATTTTTTTTTAGTTAGCTTGTCAATGGGATAGCCTTGCATGATTCAATTTTAGTTTTGAGGGTTCTCACAACACAGGTTCCATAAGTTTAGGATATGAATCTGCTCTACTGAAGACAATGAGTTTTTTCCATTAACTTAAATGTGAACAAAGTAGACCTTACAAGATGAAAATGAACAATCTTCAGTATAAAACAGAAGACAACACTAAAAGATCACTATTTCAATTCTTCTTCCAATGATAAAGAATCTCTTGATTAAAAGATCTGCTTTTCCTCAAAGCACTGGTACCTGTTTTAACAGAACACAGTTTATTCCGGCTATTTAGGGTGTGCATCCCATAATAGATTTTTACTATATGCACTTTAAAATGATAAACTGAGAGCAATGAACAACATATTTGCAGCTTGAATAAAGCATCTGAAGTTTGTCACATATCGTACTACAGCTGAGAATTTGACTTTTCTCTTACCTGTTTTTTCACTTGTCCATGACAATCGGTATTACTTTAAATGATGATTGTCCAGGAAGACTTGAAGTATCTTCCAGTTTCATCAAATATAATCTTTAACTTACTTATCCTTAAAACTATAACATTAAAATATTTTCCCATATATTTCTACCTTTTACATGAGCCATTTTTAGGAATGAAAGCATCAGAAATGCCATATTTTGTATCTTGTAGTAAAATCAAAACAGATTTGTCAGATTACATAGACAAGCTCATTTTTGCAGAATTTGTTCACTCCTGCTCCCATAAAGTGTGGCTTCCATATTTTCCTAAAAGTCCATCTATTAGAGTTAAAATTTTTCATCATCTAGGAAAAGCATATGAAAAGAGGAAATAAATTAACTAGTTGCTAGTTCACATAATATGCCTACTGGAGCAATCAACTGGCTTTTTAGTTATTGTTTATTGTCGTTCTTTGGGGTTTTTTGTTCTTGCTTTTGTTTGGCAATGATTCCCAAGAAATCATTTGGGACAATCTCTGTCTAAAGAGAAGGAGCAAATGGACTATGTATCAAAGATATGGCCTGCAGGCTGGGTCTGGCCCATGGAGCCCTGCAATCTGGCCTATGGGTCTTGGACAGACACTGCAAGCATCATGCAGTGCACGTGGGATCCAGAGCCACAAGTGCTCCATATAGCACTGGGGGCTTGCCCGGGGAGTGTGCTGCATGGGGCGTCTCACCAGACCCATCCTGTGGACTGGCTCCAAGGTCATTCCAGGTCAGGCCTACAGACTGGATCCTTTCCTGGCTCTGCATGTGAGCCCTGGACTGGGGCTGGTATGCACTACATGCAGTACACAGGCCTGGTCTGGGGTGTGAGCAGCATGAGTTGCCTCAGCCAGACTAGCCCTGTGAGCTGGCTCTGGTGTGTGGGGCCAGTCTGTGGGTCCACTCTGGCTTGCAAACCAGTCCCCATATGGCCCATAGAGCCAAGAGAGTTTGATACTGTGGGATTATGCCATGCAAATACTATCTACTTTTGAGGTCTAGAACTTTGTGGGTTCCATGTGCATTCTACTTCCCACCAATATCTAGGAGTAATGCAAGGGATATCAGCAGACAGCAACACAACATAGGTGTAATGATTTTACAGTTGTTCTGAAATTGACAGGCTTTTAAAAAAATGTCTGTTTGTTGGGAATGTATCTATATAACTTTGAGTGGCTTCAGAGTAATGCGTTTTGTTCTGAGTAGGCTATAAGGAGGACATCAGTAGAACTAACTAGACTTTTTTGAACCATGTATTTACAAAAACATAATTTTGGAGTTACTGAAAGTATTAGTCAATTTGAAATGAATTTGTCAAATTATTTTGGCTGAAATATTTTGAAAATATCTATGGAGTTTATTTGGGGATTGTTTAAACCATAGTTTCTCAACCTGTGGTACTGGGTACGCGAGACACAGGCAGGGGGTACGTGGGTACCCCCACACTCTTTTACCCTCTTTCCCCCCCCCCCTTCACCCTTTTTTCCCCTCAAAACTATGGCAAAAAAATTTGATGTGCCACATATTGCGTGGCGCTTTAAATTCCCCAGTAATAATTTGGCATCAGCTCCAGTAATAATTTGGTTCAGCTCTCCTAGCTTTGGCCTACATCACCTCTAGCCCAGGTACATACTTAAGTGGTGCACCCCTGGTGTGAAAAGTGGCAACCCTATCCACACCAGATCAGACATCTGTCATATCATGGCCTTATATACACAGCCCTTCTTCCAACATATGGCACACATTAGTCTGCAAATATAAAATCCCCTGGAAAATTGAGTGTTGGGGTACTTAAAATTTTCAGAAGTTAGGGAGTACTTGCTACTTAAAATGTTGAGAAACACTGGTTTAAACAACTGGTTTAAATATTTTCAGTACAGTATTTGCCTACCTTTGACAAAAGCTAAAAAATGAAGGACTGAATTGATTCATGTTGGTGGTGGCCTGCTTCCATTTATTAGCCTAATGCTTAAGTCACTCAGAGAGGATGGGGAAGACACAGGTTCAAACTCTTCTTCTGCTTGAGGGGATCTGAACCCACATCACCAACCTCCCTGGATGCTAAAGGACATTCTGAAGTGGGACTTCTTCATCTCATCTAGTGACAATATTCTACTTTATGTAGATCAGTGGTTCTCAACCTTTTGAGTACTGAGACCCATTTGCAGAGATTGATGGCTTGGCTCAGCCCCCTCTGCCCTGCTGCAACCTCTGCACCAGGCCACCTTCCCCCAGTGCTGGCAGGCACCTGCCCTCCTTCCTCCACACGTGCACACACATGTACATGCACACGCACACACCACCCCAACAGTCCCTGAGCTCTGGCCCTCCATCCCCTGCTCCCCACTACACTTACCTCCATCTGGCTGCCGGGGCTGCTCCCATGACCCTGCCTGGCTGCGTGGTGGCCATGCCCCAAGCAGCCTCTTGCAGGCTGGAATGCTGCCAGCCTGCAAGAGGAAACCTGTGCTTTTGTGTGTTTTTTCTGGCACTTGCTCACAACCGTTTGAAATATTCTTGCAATCCACTTTTGGGTTATGAACCATGGGTTAAGAAATGCTGATGCAGATTAGCTAAATATTCACTGAGCTGAAAGAGAGACCAGGAGAAAATGTTTTTTATTGCCTGGTGGCATCAACTGCTGAGATGGAGAGAGGCCCAAACCAGAATATCTTATCATATGATGGTACAGATACTCACTTGGAGGGAGGGAGTTTTAGGTACTGCACCCTTCAGAGAGAGGAAGGACTTCAGAATGTGGAAAACTACAATTTGATGATTTCTCTGACCACTAGGCTACTGACTAAAAAAAGTACTACCATAGCTGTTACATTATTGCTAGTCCATGACAGTGAAGTATTTTTGAACTGTCAAAAAGATTCCTTTCAATATTTCCAGAAAAAGATGTTTCATTTTTGAGAAATTATATATTTACTGGGACGGTTTTGGAATTGTGGAATTTATTTATTTTTTTTTTTTTGGTTTTTATTTTGATGAGGAAAAATATTTTTAATTTGGTTTGATCCAGTATGAACTTATTTTTGATTTTTCAGTTCAGCAGCTGAACTGGCTTCCTGGAATTTACCCAGTGATATTTGCCTGAGTAGGTGAATGGTCACTAAGGCATCATGTTTTCATTATCATACTTCATTATTATCATATTTTAGGGACATATTACTGAATTTTGTGCTTCTTAAGATTAGTTTCTATAATGCAGACACAAAACTAACAATGTAATCTGAGCACAAATGCTTTTATTTCCAAGACTTAATTACATTGTCAGCTACGGCACATTTCATAGGAAAAACAACATTTAAAATTAGTGATAATTATGATAATTTATGTAAGAGAAGCCCTATAATATATTTTTCTTCCAAATGTAATATACCATCTCTCTCTGGTGCAACTTGAATACATTTAACATAAAGAGATAATTTGTTACATTTTCTGCTATTTTTCATCACTTGCCAGTACCTATTCTGGATCTTTTCTGTCACCTCTGCATTTGGTATCAGAGGATGTTGAGCTCTAAATTTTATCTTCAGTTTCTATAACCTAAGGTATTGGTATGCTCCTCCTCACAACCATGTTATGCTGTGTGTCCTTTCGCAATCATTTCGTGTTCTTTAATAAGTTTGACACTGAATACTTTCTGAAAATATTAATTTTGTGTACTTTGCATAGATCACAATTACTGCTTGTGCCTGGGTTTTATTCATAGTTCAAACTTATTATAAGTTTACCCAAATCTTTCATTGAATTTTGGAGCTCCAAAAATTTGTGCTGTGGCAAATGACTAAGGAAAATTAATTTAAAAAAAATTGGGTATGGAGGAGGAACTCAACTTGAGAGTTCTGCTACTGACTGTGAAGGATTTTATCCTGAAAGCTATTAGAGCCTCCAAGAAAACCATAACTAGTATCACTAGTACATGGGATTGTTCTGTCCTAAGTGCAGGACTTTGCACTTGTCCATATTGAACCTCATGAGATTTATTTTGGTTCGATCCTCCAGTTTGTCTAGGTCTATCTGAATCCTAGTCCTGCTATCCAGTGTATCTACTAGGCCTATGTGAAGTGGCTAGCATTCGCTTCAGTCTGATTCGGTGATTTGAATCACTGTTCCGAATCTATTTGGCCGAATCTGGTTTGGAGATTTGTCCACTGTCAAATTGGCCAGATCTGCAAATCAAACAGGTGTGTCTCCTCCCCCCACCGCCCCCCCCACCGCTCTCCCAGTCACGTCAATGGCTGCCTCGCCCGGCCCCAGCGTCCCAGCTCTTTAAAAAAAAAAAAAAAAGCCGCACACTCATAGGGTCCTGCCAAGTGGGAGGGGCAATCCCTGCTGCCCCCCACAGCTCCATGCTGCATGGGAAGGCTCTGCCATGAGCCCCAGAAGCCCCGATGGCCACTGCAGCATCGAGTGAGTGTAGGGCTTTTTTTCTTTTTTTTAAAGAGCTGGGACACTGGGGCAGGGGGGCAGCCAGTAACGGAACTGGGAGAGTGGGCAGGGGTTGGGGGCACTTAGGGGAGCTGGGGGAGCAGGCAAGGGATGGGGCCTGGCAGGAGTCCCCCTATAGTCCCCTCCCCCTCCTCTAGCCCCCCACCGCCCCCTACTTACTGGCATGGAGTCTGGGTCCAGCTCTCTGCAGTGGCGATTGGGGGACTGCCCAAATCTCCAAAGCTCTCTGAAGCTCTCTGAATCTCTTCTGAATCAATTCGGAGAGCTTTGAATCGATTCAGACCTTTTTATTGGTCTCTCGATTCAGTTCAAATTTGGAGAATCGGCCGCCAAATTAGGCCGAATCTCCTCTGAATTGAATCAGCACCCGAAGCTTCACATGGCCCTAGTATCTACTATTTCCCCACAGTCTGGTGTCTGTAAACTTGCCCATCTTCCAAGTTGTTAATGAAGATATTGAACAAAAGCAGCCCCAGGACCAACCCCTGGGGCACTCCACTTGATACCGGCTGCCAGCTAGACATTGAGCTATTAATTACTACTCTTTGAGCCCCAAAGCTAGCCAGTTTTCTATCCACTTTACAGTCAGTTTCTCCAACCTGTGCTTCCTTAGCTTGATAGTGAGAATGTTGTGGGAGACTGTTTTAAATACAGTGCTCTCTCAAAGTGGGAGGATTTTTTTAATCCAGGGTTTTAATTAGTACATCTAACCTTCCATATGTCCTTATGTCAGAGATTGCATAAAAGTAGCATGCCAACTGTTGCTTATCTACACATATTTCTCCAGTGGCTGGCCTTAACAATCTTATCCTCAGGGTTGTGATAGTAAAGAAAACTCTTAGCTTCTTGGTTGTATCGAGTTGGCCATATGAGGAAGTCATATTATAAAGCAGAGGTCCAGCAAAAAATGCAAATCTACCTTTGATTTCAAAGTGGATTATTTCACTATATGTCATGTATCCAGTTGAATATTCTTCTATACAAATGATGTTTAGGACTGTGGGCTGTGATAAATCCTTCAATGATTTTGGATACATATGAAAAGCATCTAAGCAGTCTGTGACATAGTACTGGTAGGGCTGCCATGTTCACCCATAATCAAGTGATTTCTCCAGGATCATTTGGTCTTGACATGCAGATTCAAAGGTGATAACTAAGTTATCTGTTAATTCAATGGTTTTGTTCCAGGAGAGGGTAATGTTAATATGGAGAGGCTTGCTGAGAATGAATTTCAGTGCTAGTTGTTTTTTGTGTTGTGGGTACACGAATGGGCTGCAGTTTTTGTTGTGATTAGGACAGTAACAACCGGAGGACCAGGAGCAGCTGTGAGAGAAGGCTTGGAGACCACATCACAGGCTCTTTAAAAGTGCTCCATGAGGTTTTAATGCCCTGTGGAGCTTGTAACAGAGACCTGGAGGGTCCTGTTACTTTAAGAGGGAAAATGGCAGCTAGAGAGGCCAGGCAGTGGCAAAACCAGGCTGCCCAGGTAGGGGAGAGGCCCACTGGGGTAAAGGGTTGCACCTGCTGTCAAGCAGGAGCTCGCTGCCTAAAGCAACCTCGCTGCAAGAGAATGACAGCTGGAGACCTGAGGCCATGACTGCTTGCTGTAGGCATGGCAGCCCACAACAAGCCCACAGAGCAATGCCTGACTTGGGCAGTAGGAGCCTGCTAGAGGAGGAGCTCTAAGTTGCCACGGCGGCCAATCAGGCCCTGAGGAGGAACCCCTGTAGGTGGTTAGGGAGTCATCTGACCAGAGGGGGACTGGTCTGAGGCATATAATTCCAGAACCTGAGCTGGTCAGCACTCTAGCCCTGAGAGCTGCTGGGAGAAGAGCTCCAAGCCAGAGAGCCTACTGGGAGAACACCAGGCTTAGAACTGCCAGCCAAATGTGCTTCTCTGCCTTACAAAGGACACAACCCCGAGCAAGGGGAAGTCTGGATACAAGATAGCTAGCTACCATTGTTGTTGGCTATACCTAGAGCAGGTTAAGTTTTTATGACAGCTTACATTGGCTGGTTTGAGGACAGGACTGAGGGACAGTCTGCAGGTCCCATTAGTGCGCTAAGGGCATATGATCACCTTGAGCCTTGCTGGCGCAGGTTCAAGGCATACTGATGGAGCAGCAAGTCCGGAGCAGGGCAGAGTGTGGGGCCAGGGAGCCTGGAGCAGGATAGTTTAGAGCCACAGAGCCCAAAGCAGAGCAAGAGTGCAGGGCCAGGAGCCCGGAGCCCAGAGCCCAGAACAAGGCAGCATTTGGGGCTGGAGAACCTAGAGCAGGGCACTGTTTGGGGCCAGAGAGCTCAGAGCCTAGAGCAGGGCAGAGTTTAGGGCTGTATAGCCTAGAGCCCAAAAGAGGGCAGAGACAGGGCCATAGGCCTAGACAGAATGAGAGCCCAGGAAGGCTCAGTGTCCAGAACTGGGCAAAAATGGGGCCAGGAGCCCAGACCAACTTGATCAAAATAAGGGCTGGTGCCTAGAAGCTGGCTGGGCTAATACAGTGGACTAAAAGGCCCAACTAGAGCTGAGAAGGCTGAAGCAATAAGGGAAGGCTGGTGCAGCAACACCTGCAAGCCATAGGTATTGTGTGAAGAGTGGATGAAGCCACATAATAAACCATTAAGGCACTGACCATGGACTTATGTGGTCATAAGAGTAAGATCAGGCTTGGGAAGGCCTGCGGCAGCCCCCCTCTCCCTAAAAAGACAATAGCATCAAGGTGTGGTGAACAAGTGAAGAAGAGAGTTCCCAAGAAAGACAGACTAGACGAAGGCTGAGCTGCCACCGGGGGGAGATCACCAGGGGGAGATCACAGCTACCCCCTGGGATAAGGGCTTGCTACAGAGCTATAAAGCCAAGGTGTGAGGGGATTGAGGTGTGGGGGGACAGGGACCAAGGATTTTTTTTTAAGGGCCAGGAAAGCTCATTTGGGAGGGGTAGGTGCTACATAGCAGGTATATCTTCCTTCTGCTGGTCAGGGGTCCTCTAGCCCTTTGGCATCACTATCTTAGCTAGAAGGGGCCACAGATCTGACCCCTAAAGGGTAAGGTCAGCAAGTGATGAAAATTGATACAGTTAAAAATAACATTTTGGAGTGAATATTAAGTTTTGCAAAAGACTGGTTGCCTGATTCCAGGTTGTCTTGCACTCTGTGCAATCATTACACTTGACACAGGTGCACTGCAAATGTGGTATAAAATGCTTCCAAATCAGACAGGAAGGGCTTTACATCTACTTTAAATCAGTAAATGACAAAATAAATCCAAAATCACAGGGAATCAGTCCCAGCTTCTTTAAATGATGAAGTATCTCTATGAGATTAAATACAAATTTTCAAAACTGGAATCAAGTCCACATAATTCCCAAGGAAGCCTAATGTCTCCCCCACCAGGAGGATTAGATAAAGAGACACATTTGAGAGTTTAAGAAAAAAAGAATGTAAATGCTGATAGCTGATTTAGTTTCCTATACATGGTATAATCGTTATTGGCCAGAGGGTCATGTATATAGTTGACACACAAATTTATAAAAAAGCAAAATAAAAGAATTTGGTGAAAGAAAAATTAATCTCTTTTTAGTTCACTAGAATAAATTTGAATTGCAATACAGGCAAATTGAAGGTGTTTAAATTATACTCTATTCCTAGAGTCTTTTTATGTTAAGCAACAATCACCCAGTTTTTAACTATTTGTATTAGAGTAGCACCTAGAGGCCCCAAGAGAGATCAAGACTCCAGTATGAAGGCACTATGCCTATATGAAGCATAAGATGAGAGTTTACATATATAAGAAAAAGTCTAATCATACCAAAGGACAAAGGAGATCCTGGATTTTATAGAGAAGCAGAAGCAGCAACCAGCATTGCAGGAATGGCTACACACCCTACTCCTAGTCTTCTCCTTTCCTTCCTCCTCACCAGGGTGGGAAAACTGCACCCTGGGAGAGGCAGCCGGGGACTTTTAAGTCCTGAAGAAGGTAAGCATTCCTCCATTCCCTTCCCCTCCATGCTCAGAGGCACATTCCCTCCCCATGTCTCCCCTCATAGTCCCTTCTCCCATGCCACTGCCAGTATCCCCAGTGTCCCAAAGGTGATGGGAGCTCCTGTCCTGCTCCAGTTAGGCTCCATGTGGGCTGGGTTCAGCCTGGAATGGTGGTGGCAAAGGGTGGGTAGGTCATTTTTCCCTGTGCCTGCTCCCAGGCAGGTGGGGAAAACTTGAGGCCAGTAGGCAGGGAGGGGGAATGTACCTACCCACTGTCACTGCTGGCATCCTCAGCTGAGCCCAGCCCCTGTGCAGCCTGGCTGCAGCAGGACAGGAGCTCCCCTCAACCTCAGTGGGGACATTGGCAGCAGCAGGCAAGGGAAAGGGCAGCAATGGAATGGAATGGGATGGGAGAGGACAGGGAAAGGACATGCCTCTGAAAATTGTGGGTAAGGTGACTTACCTTCTCCAGGACTTAAGAAAGTCCTGGGCTGCTGCCCCTTGCCACACGGTCCACAGTAGTTAGCTGTGTATAGATGTAGGCTACTGCATCATGTTCAGTCTACGCATGCACATGTATACATTCTAACTGCAAGGGAAATAGAATTGCAACTTATACATTAGTTTTCCCAGCATAGTGTTCTATCTGCTATGTCACAGATTAGGCATTTTCCAGGTCCCTCTCCAGCACTCCCTTTGAAACCAAAAAAAGGGAGACATGTGGGGCCAGGAGGAAGAAATCAAGCTAGAGGGCATATGGACATCAGTAAAATGGACATCACTCTGGATAAGAGGGGACTTTGTCTGGACCATTGTTCCTAAAGTCCCAGAAAGTTCCCCATTGCACTGCTCTTCATCCAGTTTATTCAGCAACTAAAGGCAAGGTGCAATTGCTCAACTTCAAAAGGAGTGGAGTGCTGGAGAGGTGACTGGGTTAACGTCTAACCTGAAGACTGACTACACAGTCAGAGGAAATGCAGTTTCAAACCCCTCTGGGTCTAGAAAGTAGTCTCCAGCTTCCTGGACAAGAGTGCTAACCACACAACCATTGGGGCTAAAACATGGTGAGGCCCTGTTCCCCTGCTTTTCCTGGGACCTGTATGCAGGTACGCATGCATGTGTGTAGCTACCCAGTCACAGCATAACTTATTGGACATGCTCAGTCTACACACACTTAGGTCTCCTGGGGCTCCTAACCCATGGATTGTCCACACATTAACACATGAAACTAGTTTTAAGCACACTTTAGGTGGCTTAAAATTATGCCACTCTAGGCCAGGTTTGACCTGCTTTACTGACCTTTGTCTCTGATCTGTGTTACTCAACTTGTGTTCCATGTGTGGCCACTCTGCACTCATCAGCCACCCAAATTGCAGTCCTTCAGCATCCCAGGATTCAGTGTCCCCTCTGCTCCCATCCACTCCCCTCCCTTCCTGTTCTGTATGGACAAACTTTCCATCCCCTGAACTCTACTGCCCAGACGGAGGTTGTGGCACCAAGCCAATTTCCCTTTGTAAACCTAAGGATGTGACCTTCCTCACCAGGGGTCTAACCCCATGCAAACAGCCTTCAGAGCACATGCCAGCTAGCCAAGTTGCAGGGCATAGATGGATTTGGGAGTGTGATCTAGGTGAGTTGTGAGGGTGGGGTAAGGTAGGGGGCCAGATCAGGTCCCTATGAGCTAGCGCTTCCTTCCCAGGGCGGAGGCAATAGCTTCTACAAAAGCACCTTTCCTCACCACTCCCAGCTTCCAGCCAGCCCAGAAGGCACAACCAGCACACCCCGCATCCCAATTCCAATCTATTAAAACATAATACTGTCTTTAATTTCGTTTATTTCTTTTTCATTTTAAATTTTTATTTTATTTTAGCTTTCAGTGGTTGACTTCCTTCATTACACTACTCATCTCCACTCCCCATTTCATTGATTTCATTACCTACCCTCATCCCATTAACTGTCTGCCCCCCTTTTCATGTTCCTGCCCCTCAACCCATCTCTCACACACCCCAATGTAGAGCAGGAATAAAAGCCTGTCCTGGCTCACCAGCTCTCTAGTAGCAATTCACAGCTATAGCTCCTAGTCAGGCCCCTGCTCACCAGCTCTCTAGTGAAAGTCACAGCTGTGCAGCTCAGGGACATTTAGGGAAGGGCCTTAAGGTGTGACTGTTCCAAACTTGAAATAGCACTAATACCAATCAACACATGAGGAGCTCAAAGTGCAACATGTATCAGGGCCTTTCCAGATATATAGTGTAGGGGTGAGGGGCAAAAACACCCAAGTAGGAAATTAGTAGTGTTATGGTGATGTTGTATCCATGATGTCCATACATTATGAGAAAGTCAGGTGTTTTGGGGCGGCGAAATCTTTTATTGGACTAATTGCATAGTGAGAACCAAGTTAGGCAAGGTTTTGAATGCAAGGCAATCTTCAGGTCTGAGGAGGAAAGCAAGCACAGCAATTGTTAAGAACAGTGGATAGACCTGTGAAATTAGAAGGGGAAGAAATGCCTTGAGATAGCTGACAGACAATTATTTCACAGCTTTACCCACTGTTCTTAACAATTGTTGTACTTGCTTTCCTCTTCAAACCTAAAGAAGAATGACTTGCATTCAAAAGCTTGTGTAACTTTTCCCCAACTGTGCAGTTGGTCCAATAAAAGAAATCACCCACAAAAATGTTTGCCTCTGAGGTAGAAATTGCCATTTAGATGCAAAAAGAGAAACAGAATTCTGCCCTTAGCATTTTGCAGATAGTGCTTAACACAATTCAGTTTTATGTTTAATATCTCTCTTAGTATAAGAAAGTTAAAACTAAAACATATTCCAGCTAAGTTTGTAAGCTGTAAATAGTCTGTTAACCATAGATAATATTGACTATTCCAAGTTAAATATACTAGTGTGGCTTATTTTGCTAGAAAGGCACATTAATAATGGTACAGTTAGAAGCTGGCTAGAGGATTCGTATTTGTATAGAAATCCCAACACAGATCAGAGAAATAGGCAGTTTTAGATTATAACAATATATTCAAAAGGAATGAAAAGACCAAAGTCTTAGTTTACTATAGATCTGCTTATTCCATGTAGACAATGGTACTGCACCAGCTGCCACTGAAATTCATGGGTATCCATCCACTGTCTTCAGTTTGTATTCCATAAGCTACAGTGAAGAGTTAATTGTAATGATCTTTATGAGTAAGTCAAAGGTGTTCACTGTATTATGGAGTTGTTTGTCATGGCTCTATAATTAAAATGAAAACTTCTAATTCAGCCTTACAAGAAGCTTTAAACCTTTCTTTTAGCATTGTCCAGCTTCTGAGGGGACATCTGCACTACACCATACCAGGTGTATCCAATCTTTTGCTGTGCCATGCCACACTATATGCACCCCACTGCTGCACCCTGTGCTGGTGCTGTCACATCTCACCATGTGCACCCCCTTCCCCTTCCCCACACATAATGCTTCACTACACCATACCATGTCTTTGGGCCCATCACCACACCCTGCTGTGTGAGGTCCCTGGGTTCCCCTGAGCCCTCTAGCCACAGGATCCCTCAGTTCTGGGCCACAGTACCCTGCCCCATCCCCAGGGACAGGGTGAGGCAGCAGAAGCAGGAGGAGGGAGGGAGAGCCCAGGGACTCCAGTGGTAACAGTTGGAGAGTAATGAAGGGAGCAGCACCCAGACTGGGAGCCCAAGGCCTTCAGTTTAACCCCTTGGAGGCCAGATGTGGCCTGCAATCTGCCAGTTAGACAGCCTTGCTTTATTTTTTGAAAAGCTCATTAAAATAGAAAAACATGGAATATATACTGGGCATGTCTACACATTCAGTAATGCGCCTTTGCTACTGCACATTGAGTTTAGTACCTCTAATATGAGGTACTACATAAAGGTGTATTAGCCTGCGCTAATGAGCAGTAGCAAAGGCAAATATTTTGTGGGGACGCTTAATGCACAGTAAACTAATTCTAGTGCACAGTAGTGCGTTAGCATGGTTTTTACTGTGATGTGCTAATGAGCAGTAGAGAAGGCTACTGTGCATTACAGTGTCTCATGTAGATGTACCCACTGTGAACCTATTTGAATTTATCATAGTGGCTTGATGAAAAATTAATTGAGATTCAGAATAATAAGAGTTCTAAGATAATTTCGTTTGGCAATGTTTCACTTTTGTTTGTACACCTGTTGCAAGAAATCTAAAATATTCTGAGACTGGTCCTTCCTCTACATTATTGCTTGTCATCTGCTGATGGCTCACATGTCATACACAAGTAGTGTTTTTCTACAGAGAATTTTATATTTTTTTTAGGCATAACTGAAAATGTGTGCTCTAAGCTGAACTTATTGAAATCAATGACAAATCTGCTGTGGCATGCCTGCTGTCATGAAGAAAAACTGGGGGGAGGGGGGAGAGAAGAGAGAGGGAGACTCACCAAATACTCCAAAAGCAAAAGGAAACATCCCTAACCTAGCAAAAAAGCCATTCACTTTCTTCCGCTCTTCTAAGGGCATAGGTGAACAAACAAGTTACTATAAGGAAAAAAAGGGTGAGGATTTACAGCATGTCAGTGATCCATAATTACTCTTACCCCAAGGTAAATGAAAGGTATCCCATGGTAGCTTACCCCACCTATGTGGATTAGCTCATGAGTTGTAAGCAGTATCTTGTGTATATGCCCATGCCCTAACTGCTGTTTAAATTCTCAAGCAGAACTCCTTTTCAGAACCAAGACCATTAAACATGGCCAATATAGAAACACTGCTAAACATTCTCATTATTCAGTGTACTTCAATGCCTTTTATAATAAGCAAAACAGTTTTTGTGATCCTCTCTATAGACACAATAAACCATATACCTGTCCTAGAATTAGAGACCAAAGCAAGAGTGATGATCAGTAACACTCTACTGGGAGAGTGTGTCCATTCCATTTATGGTGGCTATTTTATAAAGTGTCTAGTAATTGGTCCTCTGTCTCGCATAGGAAGGATATAAGCTAGAGATCTGAAGGCCAAGGGGTCCAAATATTGCTGCTGATTTCATTATCTATACACTGTGGTGAGGCTCACCAAAATACCCAGTTATTTCTCACACATTTTTCTTTGCTACTGCTCGCTGTGTGCCATGCACCCATCTCTGTATCTAATGCACACAAGATGTGAGTCTTGGTTTTAGCTTGCAAGCCTGGCTCTACAGCAGAAGTTGTAAAGATTCATGCTTTTAGTTCTGATGGTTATTCGTTTAATTCCTATCATTGACTAAGAAGATAGCTGTAACACCTCAACTATAATAGAATGCCTTACCGGTGGTCCCAGCAGCATTAAGTCAGAATAGCTTCCCAAAAGTTTGAAGGTTAGATGCACTAAATCAGTAATATAATGAATACATAGAATCGGCTGATAAAGTTTTGCATTGGAGAGCAAGTTTGAAATTGGGATATGAATTCCCTTTTGGTACCTGTTGGAGATGGAAGTGAAAGCCTTATGAAGGGCTGCAGTGTATTATCAAAACCACGGTAGGAATGAAGGTGGAAAGGAAAGCACACAACTTTTCTCTTAGGTTTTGGGCACATCCTGATGGAAGCTTAAGTGTCAGTAAAGGTGGGTTTTGTTTGCTAATATATGTAGATATGAGTCTGAAAGACTTTTGTTTCTTTTAAAAGTAAAATTCTAGCTCAAATATGCTGCAGAGAGTGTTGCAACGGAAGTAGAAACTTTGAGTTGAGGATGCTATACAATACAAAGTCAGGTCCATTATTTTCAGGACTAGTCAAATATATCTAAAAATGTATTTTCTGTGTTTAATTTCTTAAAATTCTAGTTCTTGTTGTTTGAGACTTTTGTACGAAGAACAAAGGCCTACTGAACTTTAGGAATGATATAAGAATATGCTTTATTTTTTCTTCTTTTATTCTGGTATTTCCTATTCAGTGCTCATAAATATATTCATATTTCTTTTTTTAAGAAGATATAAAATTAAAATTGTATTAAATGAACTGCATTAAGGCACATCCCTCACCTATTTCTCATGCTATGAGCAGAAAAAGAGTAAGCTGAAAGATAGAAGGGTTTGTTGTTGTTTTTTTAAAAGCCTCTTTATTAATGAATCCAGCTTCTGAAACAATAGATTTAGCATTTAAAGATACATCCAATCCCCTTAAATATACATAAAGACAGATATTCATCTTCTATCAGTAGTGTTCCCTTAACCCAAGTCAATGTCCACTGGAGCGTTGGGTTCTTTTCTTGTATTCCTTTCAGTCTGTGACAGTTCCTTTGTGTTTCTGTCAATGTTAACTTTTGTGTTTCTTCCTCTCTATAATAATTCATGCCCATTTTTTCTCTAGAACTCTGAATATTACACATCTCAGTATGTTCTACTCATCTTTGTTTTTAAATTTTAAATGTATTCCAAATTTGTTCTTAAGTGTCAGCTCATAGAACTTGCACTTTTCTTCAGTATTCAAAAAGGTTTCTCAAACTTCCTGGTTTGGAGGCAGGGAAAGGTTCTTTTTAAGGACAGTTTTCCTAATATAAGTAAATCATCAAATGACCAAGAGGTAGCCATCCCTGCTTGGGTGCCTAAAGAACTGAAGGTGGCACAAGGAAGGAACATTGTATTGATATAATAGCACTCCTGCTATGCAAAGAGCCTTCAAGCTAGATTCCAAACACTGGGTGGGAAGATGCAGGAAGGGGCCTGGGCCACAGCTCCCTTCTGTTTCCAAGGCTAGCAAAGCCTCATCTTTTCTCCAGGATAAACTGTTCTTTCTGCAGTATGATATGCTATATACACAACAAACCTTGTGCATATATGCTCTCACCTTGTGCATATGTTTGGTGTCTGTATTCAGGGCCATAACATGGTGTCAGGGGGAGAGCACTAGCAGTACTCCTGGTTGTCACTGCTGGGGGCCTTCTGAAAGGTGCAAAGAGGAATAGGTTTAAAGTAGTGCCATCAGGTCGATATGGGTGCTGAGAAGATCCTCTACAGAACCCTCAAAGAGCAAACAGGACTCTTGTATCAAATTCACCAGTCTGATCTGGCTGCTTTGTGCTACTCCATGAATAAAAAGCTCCTGTAGAAACTGCTTAAGTGGCCATTAAAACTGGGTTTCCTGCTAGTTTGTGTTACTAAAAAAGCAGACAAGGTTTACCAGTGAATCTGGTTCCTTATTATTAAAGAAAGAAAAACTCTTCTCTCAAAATAATGAGACCATATGGCTACGGGGTTTGTGGGACCCAAAGGCCAACTTCTGAGGACTGATTAAAGAAGATTACAGACCAAAAGAAGAAAACATAAAACCTTAATATTCTCTACAACACATTTTTCTTGATGTCATTCTTGCCTATCCAGTTTCTTCTACCTGTTCATAAGCTCCTTCCTCTAGCTGTTCATTTTCTCCTTCTATATTTCCATCATCCTGTTGCCACAACTCCATAATGAGGCTATCCCATGCTCTTTCCTACTGGCTTTTTTCTCTGTATTATATAATATGTTAAGTATGCCCAATATACCTGAAAAGCATAATTATTTTTTGTTTAAGTTACCTACGACAGATATCAAGAGGTAGTACTGTAGCAAAACCCCCAGGTTTTTTTTGTATTTATTTTAAAATGCATTCCCTCCCCTTCCCCAACCATTTCTGACCTTTTCTCTCCCTCGCTATTCTCTATAGATAAGTATAAGTAAGCTAAGATGTAGAATAAGCTTTAAACATTTTTAATTTGGTAGCAAGTTTTTGGTTTTGGATATCCACTGTTTTATATTGTATTATTATTAGTTTTGTATTGATTTTTACTGTTGTATATTGTATTTTTATCATTTTTGTATTGATTTTTATTGTTTCATATGGATATTGTATGGTTTAGGCTTGTGTTTGTAAGTGAACCAAAGTCATGTCAAGCCTCCATCTTGTGTCCTCTGCCCGGGCATCCCCTGTGTCGCAACTGTATGAGTCACGTATCCCTCCCATGTAAATTGGTTCCCGGATGAATGAGTGTGATTGGGAATGATTGAAATACAATGGTAGCAGGCCTCTACTGAACGGCCTGTAATGACTGGGCCATCACCTCACATTGATTCATCCAGGAACCACGGACATCACCCAGGAACAGAGACAAGACCAGGATTTCAAAGACAAAAGACCCTGCAGAACCAGCAACTCTCACCATTACAGATACCTGAAACTGCACATCCCTGCATGGAGCACACATGCTCAGTATGCCAGGGGCTGACCCTTGCCTGGGCATGCCTCCTGTCACTAGGGTCACACAAGGTCTGCCCCTATAAAAAGGGGCAGTAAAGACAGACCCAGTGGGAATGCCATTTCCATCTGGACCAGCACCACGCCACAACACCTATCCACCCAGAGGCCCTGCCAGCGACCCCCCTCTAGACAACATCTACTGGACAAGGACCCTTTTCCAGCTTGGATATTACCTGCACACCTCCTCTTACAATTTGGACTCTCTCTCTGTCTGTCTTTCTCTCTCCTCCTGGACTTCAGTGGACTTCAGCCCCTGCACCAAGCCTCTTTAACCCCTGCTGCCATTGTGTGTGTGCGTGTGTGTGTGTGTGGGTGCAAGGGAACGAATTTGACATTGTGTCACCATCTCCCCTGTTCAATAAAACCACTGTCATTTGCAACCCTGAGTTGGGTCATGTTTTACTGAATCTCAGTCCCTTCCTTACCTTAAATTCCAGCTTAATTCTCTCTCTCTCTCTCAGTTCCAGTCCCCACCCTCTCTGCTAGTTTCCCAATCTCCTCCCAATTCCATCTCCCCTTTTCTGCCACCTCTCAGCCTCTCCTTGCTTTCCTGCTGTCCCTGCTGCCTGCTGCTTTTCCTGTGATTTTCAGGCTTCCCCCACACCTTCTGTAATCCTCCCCCCGGTAGCTTCCCAGCTCCTCTTAGCCATCCTGCAGTTTTCTCCAGCTTCCAGCTCCTACTGCCACTCCCTGCAGCTTCTCTAGCTGCCCCAGAGCCATCCTCTGGCTCCCCACACCCAGACCCCCTCTTTAACACCCACACTTTCCCTTAGTCCCATTTTCCCTGTCCCCATCTACCTTTTCAGCTCCCCTGTAACTCTGGCTCCAGTCCCAGACTCTGTGCTGGCATGCTTCCCTGTTCTGTAGGCTTTGGGCCTTGTCTTTTAATCAGTTAAGATCAATTAACCTAAAGTTACCCCCCAGCCTCAGTTCTTCAGCCCAGGCCCCTTTAGTTTACTGGTTCTAATCCTGGTCCCAGTGACTTTCATTTCCAGTAACTTTAACTCCCTACACTTCTACTTTCTTACCTTAACCTTTCCCCAGGTATCCCAAGTACACCAAGCACATGCATACATACACATCACATCACCCAACTTAGGAACTCACCTGTGTGTATGTGTAGGTGGGCGGTATGTGTGTGAATTAGTGAATACA
Organism: Alligator mississippiensis; assembly: GCF_030867095.1. Taxonomy (NCBI): domain Eukaryota; kingdom Metazoa; phylum Chordata; order Crocodylia; family Alligatoridae; genus Alligator; species Alligator mississippiensis. Next base: position 165,389,010 of record NC_081824.1, read on the forward strand.
CATATATACATATATAGATATCATTGTATGTGTGTGTGGTATATGAATTAGTAATCCACGTATGTGTATTGGATGTGCAGGTGTTGGTAACTGGTAACCGATTCTGTCTAAATGTGGTGTGTGTAGTGTGTATGGGCTTAAACCGGTGATAGGTGTGCATGAACCTAGACTAATTATTTTGAACGTGTGTGTATCTGAGTTGCTAGTGTGTGTGTGTGTGTGGCATTGTGTGCATGATATACAAATTAATGATCTGTGTCTAAATTCTGGGGTGTATAGTGTATGTGCTTGAATTGGTGATAAGTATGCCTGTGCCTGGGCTGGTTTGGATGTGTATGTGCCTGAGCTGGTAGTGTGTGTGTGGATGCATCTAACTGATTTGTGTGTGTTTTGTATATGTGCAATTGTACACCATGCCCTCCTGTCTAACAGTGCAATATTGAGATCCTGAGCGTTGGCCTGACCCCTCAATGCAACATTTTATACTGTGTTATCTAACTCTACCACTGCCCAATTATGTGACCTCAGGCAGGTCACTTCTGCCTTTCTATCTCAGTTTCTTTGACCAGATTCTTAAGAGACCCAAGTCTATATTTGGAAGATAAGTAACCTGAAGTGTAAAACTTCTGGGTATCCAGCACTTGAAATTCACTTCCATTAGCTAGATCTGGATGTCTGATTGAGTATGCACATGTAAATAATGAAAGAAAGTAGACATTCCTGAGATGGGTTGAACGCCTCCAGTGTTTACTGAAGCCAGTTTGAACGAAGGATGTACAGTACCACTCAGTTTGCTCACCAGCTTGCAGAATGTGGCAGGCATTTCTACTTATTTCATAAACATTAAAAGCCTGCCCCAAAGTTGGTAAATTATTTTTGTTTGAAGCACTGAAAGAGATTGTCAGAAGCCAAGAAATAAATTGTACGGCACTCAAAAACAAAATATGAAGAAAAAACAAAGCAATGGTAGAAAAGGGAGTGCAAGTCCTTGGAAAACCATTATCAGATGCCCTTAAACTGAGCTTCGTTAGTACATGATGTTATAAGATTTAATGTAAGCCAAAACTGTACTAGATTTTTTTTTCAAAATGAAATCACTTCATAATATGACTTTCAAATACAGTTTTTACAAAGTGTACACAAGCTGTGTAGAGTCCTAGCCAATCTGTTAAGAAACAGGTTCTCATAAACAACTATGCTGGGTATTAAATCACCAAGAAGGAAATAATAACTAAATATAAAGTGTTTGTAAAAACTCAATAGTCCCCTTAGGAACATCTCTACTTTACTTCATGTAAGCAGGGGTAACACTGAGATGGGCAAATGTGCAAAGTAGAAGTACTTGGTTATTATAAGTAACTTAATTAATGACGGGTATAAACACAATGGCTAAGTTCAAAGTAAAAAAGCCTGAGGTTGAATTGATTCAATTGCCACAGGTTAGTCTAAGCTGTGTAGGTTTAACAGACATTCACTTTTGATTCCAGAAATGCATCCACATGCCTGCAGTGGCTCAGGTCAGGCCAGAAGCCGGCAGGGCAGAGCGATGCTAGAACATGCCTCCCTGCTCAGCTAGAGCAGACAACTTACATCAAGGCTAGACCAGCCACCCTGGAACGGGGGGGGGGGGGGGGGAGGGGTTGTGGGGAAGGTGCAAAGCATCCTGGGATACTGGGGGGCTGTGAGTTAACTTGAATCTGAAGGGGATCTGGGACAGAATTTCAGTAAACCAATTTAACTTAAAATCAGTTAAGTCTGATACTACATCTATCAGGTTCATCTTAAACCAGTTTTGACCATTTTGAAAGTGGTTTACTGAACTTCTGTTGTTTTTCAGATTTGAACCAGTTTCTGATCACGTATATCAGTTTGTGTAATTTCTGTCCCCAGTCAATCAGAAATGTGAGCTGGAGTGGTGTTGGTGCTAAGGTTCAGGGTTGACAGCCCAGAGATCACAAGTTCAAAGCCATAATAAAAGTGTTTACAGCATGGCCCTGTCAGATTTCAACACATCCATGAATTCTGCTAAATACCTTGTCATGAGGATATGAAAAAGGAAGGAAGATCAGAAATTAACTTTGCCCCAGCAGTCTTTGACAAACCATATCACTTGAGGAAATTGATTGGCCTCCTGAATGGGGGCAAGTCACTAGGGCTTGATATTTCTTTTTTAAATCAATGCCAAACCGTCATGAAAATGATTCAAAATGCATTGTGACTCCTAGAAACAAAAAGCCTCCCAAGCTTTAATAAAGAAAACTAAAATAGTTCTAAATCCTAAAAAGCAATGGCTCAAGTAGTGATTGCTTTAACAACCAGCATCCCTTTTGAATACTGATAGTAAGAATAGAGCCAACCTATAGAGAATTGTCCAAGAAAAAACCCTGTTTCTTATCACAATTCCTGATCAAGCAGAACTTTCTCTGGTATAGCAGGTATATTTTAGTGAAATTTGATAATATGTTTCTTTCAGAAACAAAGAGGTTTGTATCTAATGTCCATGTTTGTTTGTTTGTTTGTTTGTTTGTTTAAATTGTATGTATATATATATGTGTGTGTGTGTGTGTGTATGTGTATATATAATATGTAGAGAGTTTTACTAGAAGGATAAGATCATGTATATAGTCTTAGTTTGGAATCCATTTGACAACCTTTCCTTATTCTAATATAATAAAGGGCTTAGTCCATCTGTCTGTCCATAACACTCTTGGAGCATTCTGAGTGCCGATCTCTGGTTGTTACTGAAACAACCAATCAGAGTGCTCCCAGAGCATTATGGACAGGAGGCAGTGGCGCACCGCCATGACATCAGGGATGGAGGGGACAGAGTGGGGGGGGGGTGAGGCCAGTGGTGCTGATCTCGCGCCCCCCTGCTCCTGCCGGCCATGCTCCTTGAAGCCGGCAGAGGCATGGGGTGCTGGCAGAGTGGGATGGAGGGGACGGCGGGGCAAGCTTCCCCCTGCCCGCCCCCCCCCTGCTCCTGGGAGGCAGTAGCAGCATGGGGGATTGGGAGTTAGGGTTAGGATTAACAAGATTCCCCTCCCCCACCTCCCCATCATTTTTGATGGGCAATTCACTAGTCACTTGATAAAAGGGGTCAGGGAGAAAATATGCCACCACTGATTGTCATAGTCATTTAACCATCATATAGCTGATTTTCAAAAGAAGTAAGGCATATTTTAGTAGGCACTAGATTGTAAGCGTTTACTCACACTGGCAAACTTCTGCACAAAATTAGTTCTTTTAGTTTATTAATATTCTGATTAGAGAGTTCATCACCACGTCCTAGGAAAGGAATGACCGGCCTACCACTTTCTGATGGTATCTTTTTGGATTCATAATCTTAAATGGGCATATTACCATATTAGTAACTTTAGTAATGTCTCATTAACTATGATTAATTTTAGGTTGTGTCCAGCAGGTTTGTTCTCTCACCTGAACTTGTTCTACCTCAGTTCTTGAACTCTCTTGATTTTCATGGTTTGAATGCCTCTTTTCCCATCTATATTGATACACAGCACATAAAGTATCTGGGAAAAATGATCCCTGTTAAACTAAAAGTATATTCAAGTTAAATATCTCATCACTATGGAACACTACAGAAGGAAATGTAGATAAATTGTCTAAGCTGCCTGTTTTCCCATTAGGCGGGATTTCCATAATAAAGATTAATATACTTGCTTGTCTGATTTACCAATTTAAAATATGCCTATTTGTCTTTAAAAACATCTTTTTTTTCCCTGCAAAATGACAGCAAATTGTCTTTATTTGGCAACATAAAATAATTTGTTTTGTACTTAAAAGGCTGCAACAAGCACAACCAATAGAAAGACTCAAGTTTCACATTTAGACAAATATGTCTGGATTCTGGGTATTGGCATAAGCAGTGCAGAGCCTGGGTGGGGGCACACTGGTGCAGCTGCACCTCTCTCATGCTCCTCCCTCCCCCCAACCTTTGATTCCTGCTCCATCCAACATTTAAAACCAACTGCCTGGCAGTGGCAGCAGCATTTCTGTCTAGGCAGCAATGAGAGTCTCTATCAAATTCATGGCTCATTAACATCTCCTTGATTCCTTCTAAATTCTTCATTCCACAGGTCAGGCACAGCTAGTGAACTCAGACTGGTGGGGTGGGCAGAGCGGCAGGAGGGGGTTGCAGCTGGCCGGGAGTGGAGGTGGGGAGCCAGGGGGGCTTGCAGCCAGCCGGGGACTCCGGGTGGGAGCGAGAAGGCTGCAACATCCCCCACGCCTAGCTCCCGTGTGCTTCTCCACCCGCCCACCAGCCTGAGTTCACCAGCCACGCCTGCCACAGGTATTAATTACCCTGTCTCCTTTTTAATCGTCTTGATGTTCCACTAATCAAGCTAGGTTTTCTTTTGCAATTCTGCTGTCTGTGAGCTGCTTCTGGTAATATAAATCCTATTTCGCAGCCATGCAGACTGTTTTTAGCTCGTTCCACTTTGATCTTAAGCTGACTAATATAGTGCTAGGCCCCTTGCATATTAGTAAAGTTTCTTTGTACCTGGTGAAGAATATGGTGTGTTATATGGGATGATGTACTGCACCATCTGCAACCCCTGTTTCAAAATCCTAGATCGGCCCATAGCCATTAGGTTTTGTGATAGAATGGGTATGTGTCAGTAAGATAGGCAATGACTTCAGCTTTCTAGTCCCTCTACAGTTTTAGGGTCTAAACTGTTAAGTGGTTAAGTTCACAGAAGTATGCTGTATGTGTAAACACAAGCATGATGACCTGGACACTAGGTATGCATCCAGACAAACATGGCTGTGCAGAATGTGGCACCACAGACATGTCTGTGGGACCACATGCTGCACATTCAGCTGTTCTCCATGCAAAGAAGCAGCGTGAGGGGTTTTTTTGACCCCAGGATCTCCCAGGTTCAAAAAACCCCATGCAAACGAAAAAGCAGAGCAGTGCATACAGGGGCAGTGTACGCTGCCCAAAACTGGATCCTGGCCAGCGGGAGCTACGCTCAAACTGCCAGCCAAGTTCCAAGTGGAAGGATCACTGCTGCTGCAACCCCAGAAGGCCCCAGGAGCCCAGGTAAGGCTGCTGGGGCCAGCCTCCCCTATCACACACAGGGTAACGTGATATGCCAGAGGGCATGTGGCACAGGCATTCCCTAGGGACAAGTAGCAGTGACAAAAGGTGTGCTGCTGCTTCTTGTCCCTGGACAAACAAACGTCCATGCTCATGTGGATGCAGCCTAGCTGGGTAACTGCATGTGCGAATGGATAGTTCTGTTCTTTAGCAGATTATTACCTGATTTACAAATTTGTCATTGTACATGTAAGTGGAAATTAGTCATGTACTGCAGGCCCATTTTACACATAAAGTTGCATGCTGGTTTATTAAAAAAATTCAGGTGCTTAGATGATATGATATTGTAAGCAGTATAAACGTTAGTGTTATGGGCAAGCTTAATTTCCTACCAGCCACACTAGATATGAGCATTTAAATAGTTGGCTGGCCCACACTTCTGATCAGATAGGAATACAATTTTGTTTTTAAAAAACTGAAGAATAAAATACGGAATACTTGAAAAAAATATGAAATACTAGATAAAAATTTTTTTTCAATATAAGCTACCGAAGCAGTAACTTGGATATGCTCTTTACTGATTTTGTTACCAAGTTTCTCATGTAGTAATAATAATATTTTCCATTCCAACAGCATCTCCCATCAAAAGATTTCAAAGCACTTCGTGAATACTAATGAATTAAGTCTCACAATACCCTTGCAAGGGAGAGAAGAATTATTATCCCTATCTAATCTACTCCTCTTGTTCACTTGTGCTTATCTTGGTGACAGGCTTCACCTCCCACCCACTTTGGGGGGATTTAGATTGCTTACCTGATGAAACCTGTTTGCGGCTGGAGGTTTTGTATCAACAGTATATAGTGCTTCAGGGAAAACACAAACCATACTTCTTGGTATGCTAAAGCACAAATGTAGGATATAATGCATGACAAACACATGAAATGAGGGCACAACAGTAAATGCCATGGAACACCAGATTTGCATGAAAAATAGGTAACTTTAGGATTAAAATGAATAAATAGCCCTCAAAATGAAAAGCATTTGAGAGGTACAAGATGCTGTAGCATTGAGAGTTACCATGGCTATGATACATAAGCAGGGAGAGGAAAAGCTTTCAAAATAAAAGTCGGGCAATTTGACGTAGCCTTTGCTCAGATTGTCAGTAAAAATGCAATTGGAATGCAGTCTTTCATAATATAAAAAGTGTATCCTCACAAATCTGACACTGTGCTGTAAAATCAATTAAATATTTCCATTGCACTGATTTTGCAATGGAGGACCTGATGCTTTACTCTGTGTCACTGGTTTTACACCTAAGTTATGTCATTGAAATTACCCCAAGTTAAAGAGAAACAGCTCGAGAAACTTCAGCTGCTGCAGTTTATTTATCCAAAAACGTATTTCTATCTTTAAACTATGCTGAGTGACATCAATGTCTGCTAATCCAGTTCTAGAGTTTAATTAAGTGTCAGGGTTTACTTCAATAGTTGAACTAATTAGAGGCACTTGGACCAGGAGACCAGTAAGTAAAGAAGGGGAGAGAAGCAGAGAATTTTCAGTGAGGAATTTTGACAATGAAGTTCACTTTTCAAGTAAATACATCAAAATCTCTTCCAAGGCATACCTCCTCATCCCTGTTCTACCATAAGAGTTTTTTTTATTTTTATCATGATTAGCTTTGTTATTGTAACTTACTTGAAAACCATAAAAAAAACTTTATTTAAAATTACAGTTGTATTGAACTGTCTACTCCATGCCAAACATTGAAATTCACCCATTTTTGCATTTATATTTACTTTATTGGTTATTCTCTGGAGCCTGAGTTTGCTGGTCTTTGGGGCACTATTGAAAACTTGTCTTTTCAGTTAAGGGTTTATTAAACTCTGGGGCTGTGTCCAGACATGCAGGGGTGTGCGCTTACAGTGGCACAAATTGCTACAGAACATGCCCCTGTATGTGCTCTTCATTGCGGGACAAATTGTCCTGCTAAGGGCAAACTGCCCTTGCTCAGCTCCTCCCAGCTTTTCAGCCAGGGAGAGCTGGAGGCTGGGGCCAGCACTGGTGCCAACTCACCAGGTGCCTCCTTCTTTGTCTTGAAAGTCCTCTAGTGCCTGACTCATTACATATGTGCGTGCCTGGATTTGGCTCTGTCTGAGGTGCCCAGTGCTTATCTCCTACATGTGTGATTAAGATTTAGCAGTTAAGGGCATATCTGAACTGCCTCCATGGCACTTTCCTCCAGAACAATACAGTAGGCTTTGGGGTGCTGCTGCCCAGCGTGGGAAGTTACTATGTGTAAACAGGGCCTCAAGGTACCTAAAGTGGGACTTAAGCAGAATTTAAGGACACTGGAAATTGCAGAGTGCCTAGTCCTAAACCAGACCAACCCAGTGGGTGTGCCCTGGACTAAAGACCCTGAGATTCCCTGCAGTTGCTCAATAAAAATTACATTTTTGTAAATTTCACTACTGCTGTTACCAATGAAACTGACAGGAACATTAATTTCACTGAGTAACTGTAGGGTCTATGGAGCTTCTGGTTCACCAGAAACTTTGAATAATTTTTATTTTGCTTTGAGTTTGACTTAACTCAGGGCTGTGGATTTCATTCCAAGAGCCAGGTATCCAGAAGTCCTTTTGTAGATGTAACCATCAATGAATTCTTACAGCTATTTTAAATTAAGCAAATCAGAGTCACCAGTTTCAGCAAAGATTAACCTAGCATATAATAGCCATTGGATTCAGCAGGAGCCACTCCTGGGATACATTGTGGGTGGAGAGTCAAGCCTTTTCCCTTGTCCATAAATCATGAATCATACAGTGTATCTATGCGTGCATTTAAGCACTGCTAAATTTAATACACATTAAGCCAATGATCATTAAGCGATTTTTGGCAGGTGTCTACATGTGCAGAAACTTGGCACTAAAGTTAGTGCCAAGTCCCAGAAGCCCTGCCATGTGCCCCTGTAGCCAGTGTGGGGGGCTCCAGCATCTGGCCACATGGCTGCCAGAGCCAGCTGCCAGCACTTGGAAGCCATCTTGGAAACTCTGATCCCTGGCCAGCCCCTTCCCTGCCCAGGAACCACATGCGCAGCTCCCTCCTTGCTCACCCTGCCTCCCCGCACCAGGTATACCCCTGCACCTGCCAGTGATGCCCAGCGCCCTGCAGCTCCAGCCTGGCCCCAGCCAGTTATAACCAACACGCCACATTCCTGCTGGCCATGATGCTATAGGCCTCCCCCCTGCCCAGGCCCCAGGACAGATATGTATCCATCCACCAGTGGAGGCCAAGGCACTGGCTGCAGGAGACCCTGCCCGGCCCCCTCCTCCTGCATTCCCCATTCCAGCTTGCCTGCTCTGTCACCCACACACCACCTACCCCTGCCCATGCTCAGCACCACTCTCAGGACATGCACATATTCAAAACAAAAAAAGTCATTACCCTCACAACACCCAGCCCCATCACTCCCCCCTCAACAAACAGAGCCCCTCCCCACCCACCAATATTAAAAAACCCGCTTACAAGTGGAAAACTCTCTTCCTGCAGGCCAACCACTCTGTCGCACTGCCGCCCAGCCCACAGCACCTGGGCTTGGGGTGTGTAGGGCACCCAGACAACTGGGCTGAGGGACTAGCCACGCCCCTGCCCTTGCCACAGGGGGGGTCTCTCTGGGGAGGTGCCCTTTGGGCTGGCACCCCCACTGAGCCCCATGCTGCAATACAAGTGTGCCCCTGCTGCGTCTTCCCCAGGCAGTGCACAATGAGTTGTTTGTGCAAGTGGGGGAGTGTCGAAGTCACTACACCCTGTGGCTGCTGATCCTCCTGGTGCCCTGAGTACACCTGCACTCCTGGTTTTGGACTCTGAGCTATGACAGCATGGAGGGCAAGTCCAGGCTGCCCTGCCACCTCCACCACTGCCTGGAGGGCTACCTGTGGCAGCACTACATATGCCTGCCCCCTGCTGGTGAGGAGGACATTGCCACCAGCATCGATGCCTTCCTTGGTGTATGAGAGACCTGTGTCCACCCAGCTGCAGGGGCATGGGCTGCTGAATAAAGTTCTGAACTGTGTCCTGCCTGTCTGCCTGTCTGCTGTAGAGTGGGGGAACCTGGGGCCAGAGGAGTGCAGGTGGGCCAGAGGCAGGGAGCGGGAGCAGGGGCCGGGGGTAGAGGCCAGGGCCAGGTGTGTGGACTGGGAAGGCCCTCCCCAGTGCAGGACCTACACATGTTTGATGTTTGGGGCTGGTGGCTCAATGCAGACCTCCCCATCAGCAATGGCGTCCAGTTGCACCCAGGATCCATGGCCTGCGGTGTGTAGTGGGCTAGTGCCTGGCCAGGGCCCCCCCCCCCGCCCCCTGCTCCTGAGGAGGGTCTGGCACTGCTGGCGGCTGGCAGTATCATGGATGGCTGCCTTTTGTGGCGGGGTCCAGGGCTGGGCTGAGGGTGAAACAGACTCTGGTCAGGGCTCCCCAAGCTGCCAGTCAATGCAGTAGCCAGGGAGGAGGACAGGGTTGGGTGCTGAAGGTTCAAGGGCCCCTCCTCCAGTGACACATCACCAGAGGAGTCAGGGCAGGGAAAGGGCTTGCCCAGGCCACCCCTGCTGGTGACACTTGCAGAGGTGTGGCCTGGATCCTGGGGCACCAAAATACAGGTCAGCTCCTGCATAAAGGCCATGGTCTTGTGGGCACAATTGGACTGAGGATTGTAGTTGGTCACGGCCATCCACTGTGCCCACAAGGCCTTGACCTTAATGCGGTACTGCAGTGCTGACCAGGAGTGCCCTTGCTCATGTATGCCACCTGACAGGGCCTCATAAATGTGGATATTTGAGTGCCTGCCCCATGAGAACTGCTTCTGCATGTCGACATGGCCTCAGAGTGCCATGAGGTCACCACCCTCTGCCTGGGACCAGCTGGGGGCCTGGGTGGTTTGCACAGTTGTGTATGTGTGGGCGAGGCCAGGGCTAGATGCAGAGGATGACGATGATGACATTCTCATCTCACACTGGCTTTCTTGGCCCCTGCACAGCTGTATTTGTGTGGCCAACCCTGGACAGAACTCAGAAGCATTCAGCAGATGGTCATGGCCAGGGACTCAGAGCCACATGGCAGAGGCACTTCAGCACAGAACCTGAAAACAGACACTGCTAGGGGTGAGAAGCAGCAAGGATCAGGTGCTGCCCTTGCTGCCAGAGACAGCCAGCCAGCAGCGCTGGGGGGATCTCAGGGCTTGGCAATGGGTGCAGCAAGCTGCAGCCCTTTGTAACATTCACCTGTGGCCAGGCAGCAGTTCTGCAGAGGGAACAGGCCAGGCAGAAGCAACCTGTGGCCTGTCCAGGCGGGGCACACGAGACCTGCTGGGCTTCTGGCCAAAGAACAGGCTACCTGCTGTGTGTGCCCCAAGGCACAAAGTGGCTACAGGCTTTTATACCCTACAGCTAGGGGCTGCCAGAGAGTAGCCCAGCTGTGGAACAGAAGAGGTAGCCCTGGGGCTGTGCTCAGGCTGGATTCCTAATGGCTAGGCAGACCTGGCACTAAAGTTAGTGCCAGGTCACATCTACATGTGTGTTACTGCGCATTAAACTAATTAAGACTAAATTTTATACATGCATTTCCAAGTATCAAATTTAGGCACGATTAGCTTAAGTTACTGTACAATAAGGGTGTGCATATGTAGACACATGCCCGTACTATGCAGTAACTTAGGCTAAGGTGTACTAATGCATCTCATGTAGATGTGCCCACGGATTCACAAATATTAAGGTCAGAAGGTGACAACAGATCTTCCAGTCTGTCCTCCTATCCAACACAGTAGCATAATGAGGAGTTGGTGCATGAGGCACAAGCCCTGCATTCTGATTTAGAGGGTGTACTAGATGGTAGTTGTTGCTGCTGCTGACCCAACCAGTGCTGGTGCCACAGCTGCTGCTGCCACCCAGGGTACAGAAATGCTAGTTATGCCTCTGATAACATAGACAATAGAATTTAATCTGGTTTTCACTTTATAAAGTCAAATAACTTGTTTTTGGCTAAAGAATAGCTTTCAGAAAAGCACCACTTCCTGTGATAATTTGTTTAAGCCACTAGTGACCCTTGCTGTTAAAAAATTGTTCTGTATTTATTTGAATTCATCTGGTTTAAATGTCCTGATAGCTGATCTTGCTATGCCTTTCTCTACTAGAATCCTTCAGTATACAGTATTCTCCCCTCTCCCTGTGAAAGTATTTACATATTATAATAAAGATATTTCTCATCATCTTTTTGATGAGCTAAACCGATTGAGTTCTTTAAGTGTGACTGTAACAGTAGACCAACCAAGAATCCAAACAGAATTCTCTCACAACCCTAGCTTGGATTCACTGAAAGTTCATTAAACACTGGATCGGGGTCAGCAACGTTTTTGGGCAGAGTGGCAAAAACACCCACAACCTCGACTTGTAAGATGTTGATATGGCAGGGGCAGATGGTGGGGGAACCACAAGGAGCCTGATCCTTGTTGTGGCAGCGCAGCCGTGGCCCATGCCCCATCGTCCACTCCAAGGTGCGTGTGCCAAGCAAAATGGCTTTGCATGCCACGCTCTGGTACGCAGGCTGGGGTTTGCCTATCCCTACACTAGTTGCTTTGAAAGGAATGCTTTAGCCTCCATTGGCTAGCATGTTCTGATAATACAGAGTTTCAGCAGAAAATTCTAACCAGATTTACTGCAACCACTATTCTCCTGTTTATAAACCCAGATTCCAATAAGTATTTTTTGTTGTCACAGCATCACACTGGGAATTTATGTTGAGTTGCACTTCTTTATTATGACTCCAAATGCTATTCAGTCCTTGCTTTCCAGAATACAGTTCCCCATATTGCCAGTACAACCTGCAGTGTTTTTTTGATTGTGTATTCTGAGATGTATGAATTTGCAGTTGCCTGTATTAAAAGACATTTTATTTGAATAGGCATGGTTTACCAAGTGTTAATTTTTTCCAGTTTATGAATAAATTATTGCATAGCATTCTGCCTATCCAATACTTATCTCATTTGATAAGAACCCCATTGACAAGTACTTTTTTTAAATCTAAGAGCTTGCGAGGTTTAATCCATTTAAGGTGTGTTTTATGGATATCATAGAGGGTTAATTTTCAATCAGAATGTTACATGGTACCAAGTGAAAAATTAAGTTACCTTGTAAAAAAATATATATATGTGTGTGTGTGTGTAAAATCAAAAGATAACATCAGATTTGTTTGACAAGAAATCTGTTTTCTATGAATGCCATGTTGATTGGCATGGATTATAGTCTCATTCTTTAACTCTTTATTGACTGAATCCTATAACACTTTTTTCTATTATTTTGCCCAGCATTGATATTGGGTTACTATCTAGTTATCCAGGTTAACTTGCTTGCCCCTTTTGAATACTGGCACATTCACACTCCTCATCTTCTTGAATTTCAGAAGACTTATTAATAATTGTCAGTAGGTCTTAAATCTCCTCAGCCAACTCTTTTAGAGCTATTTTATGTATTACATTATCCTTTCCAAATGCAGAATAGAAAGATTTATGAAAAAAATCTTCCTTTAAGTCCATCATTATTAACAATTTTTCTGTCTCTGTTATATTGTTATGAGGATTCTTTTTGTTCCTGATAAAAAAAAAAGTCTGTCTTGTATCCTACTGGCCACGGATTCTGCCCTGATGCCTCTAGTCTTTATCTTCAAGATTGTTAATTGCCACCCTCCCCCCATGAAGTTCGCCATGTATTTGGCACTGGAGAAATCATAAAGGCCAGACATAGAGTTCTCTCCGGTAACCTATATTTAGTTTCAGGAACCTCTCTACTAAAATTCCCAACATCATTGTCACCAATATGTAAAAAGACTTTCCCACCTCAGCCTTGTGAGATGTGACACAATTGCACCTGCCAAGCAAATTTACGCTATTCTCTTTATCGCATACTCCGTTTTATCTGTTCCTGATGACAGAACGAGTTATTTTTTAAATTCAATAGAAATGGTTGGATCTGTGAGCAAGGATCCTCTCCTTTCCTGATTCTTTGTGAAGAAACCAGACCCTCCCAGCTACTCTGTGGCCTGTCAGGACATTGGCTTGCTGTCAAGAATGGAGGCAAGTGAGTGGTTTGGACAGAGACCTCCTGCACATCCTTCAAAGTGACATCACTCATTGCTTTCCTTTTGTTTGCTCAGGTATCAGCTTGGTGCACAGAGCTTTCATAAAGCTGCCCGCAGTAGGTGCCTTTGGCATTTGGCACTGAAAAGGTGGAGGTGAAGCCCGGAGGACTGCCGGTCCTCTCAGCCTGTGCGGTTTTGTGGGCTGCCAGAGGCTGGCTTTTTCCCCTACACTTTACTTGAGAGCTAAGGAAAGGAAGGAAAGACTTTTGATGTTTTAACTACTTTATTCAGGGGGTTGGGGTACAAAAAGTTGGCCCCTCCGGGGTCCAGGTCCAACATACAAAGCAAAGACAAATTACCATCAAACCAAGAGCACCATGTCATTACATTCATAACATCACACCATGACAGACACCTTTACCGTATTACATGTCCTGCCTAACATGTCATCATGCGGTTGGGACATTGCCCACATGGTTGTGCAGACCAAAGCCCTCTATAAACAAATGATTCCTACCCTGCTCTATCCTACCATACATGTGACAAAAACTTTGGTGAGGGCCTAGGGCGTGGCGTGAGTTTGCCACCAAGCCTGCCTCATTGCCCAGTCCAGGAAGGAAGGAAGGAAAAGCATTCTTTATGTGTTTATTTGCAATTCCCACTTGCATTAGCCACTCTGCCCCGCTCTGGGCAGGGCTCTGGTGCGGATGCCTAATTCAATCAGTGCCCAGCGTCCTCCCCTTCTTTATTTCACAGCCTTGTGCTTCTTCTGAGGAATGTTCTTCTGGTTCCAGGCAGGGCAGCCGTTTTGATAGGGCGATCCCCCTATCATTGGGGAGGCTTGCATATCCTTGCACCGGCGAGAGAGCCCGTGCCCGCCCGGGATCCATACGGTGGAAACTCCCGAGGTTTCCGCACAGCCCTGCCTTGGTCGGGCCGGAATGAGCAGCCCGCGGGCACCCAGCGCAGGGGGCAGGGAACGCGCCCCCTCGCCCGCACCGAACGTGGCCGTTAAAGCCGTTCGGGCCCCCCCAACCGACCACGGGGCAGTCACAACACCCGCTGTGCGTCCCTGACCCGATGAGGCTGAGGCTGCCCCTGCCCCTGCCCCTGCCTTGCGAGGCGGCGGAAAGCGCACAGCTCCTCTCCCCTCCCCCGCTCAGCGCCCGGGCTGTGGATCCGACGTACCTCACTCTGCGCCCGGAGCCTCCGGGCGGGGGAGGGGCTGAGGACGAGGCGCGGGCGGGGGGGAGGGGCAGCGGCTAGTGGGCGGGGCCAGCCGTGAGAGGGAGCCAATGAGAGAGGGGGGGTGGGGCCCGCCCGAGAGGGGCGGGAGCGCTCGGCGCTGCTCAGGCAGGCGCGAGTGCGGGTTGGGGTTGGGGTTGGGGTTGGGCAGAGCCGCTCGGGGCGCGGTGCAACTTTGTGCGGAGCCGGCAGCGCCGCCGCCGCCGAGGGGAAAGTTTTCTTGCGGACGCCCGCGCCCAGCGCCGCCGCCGGGCCGGGATGCGCCTGGCAGCGGGGAGGCAGCGCCCGGGCCCGGGCTGGGGCTGGCGGCTGTTGCTGCCCTTGCTGCCGCTGCTGGCGCTGGGCGGCCCGGGCGCGCGGGCGCTGGTGTGCCTGCCGTGCGACGAGTCCAAGTGCGAGGAGCCGCGGAGCTGCGCCGGCAGCATCGTGCTGGGCATCTGCGGCTGCTGCTTCATGTGCGCCCGGCAGCGCAACGAGACGTGCGGCGGCGTCTACGGGCTGCACGGCGCCTGCGACCGCGGGCTGCGCTGTGTCATCCGCCCGCCGCTCAACGGCGACTCCATCACCGAGTACGAAGTGGGCGTCTGCGAAGGTAACGCCGGGCCCGGGGGCGGGGGGTTCCCGCGCACCTGGAGCCTGCCCCGGGCACGGCTCTCCTCCCTGACCGTCGTGGGGACCGCGGCTGAGGTCCACCCGGCCGCCCGCCCGCCCTTGGCGCAGCCCCCGGCGGGGCCACGCGGGCTGGGAGCTGCGAGGCCCCCCTCGAGCAGCGGGATCAAGACCCCGCGCGTGATGCCGATTCCGGATTCCTTCCTCGTCAGGGAACACAAAGGGCGGGCACGGGTTGCAAACTTTTTTCCCCTTCCTCTTCCCGTCACTTCATACCTCCCTCCTCCTCCGATGTGTGTGACAAGACACGGATTTATTTATTTTTTTACAACCCCCCCCCCCCCATATGTAGCAAGACACTGATTTATTTTTTACCCCCCTCCAAGCACCCGATGTGTGACAGGACCTGGTGATCTGAAAGGTCCCTTCCAGCCCCTAACAACTATGAAACTGTGAAGACATGGATTGTTTTTTAACACCCTCCTCCGCCCCCCCCCATCAGCCGATATGGAGCAGAACGGATTTTTTTTTTACCCCCCCCCCATAACCGAGCAGCCAATATGTAGCAAGACGGATTTTTTTTTTTTATCCCCCTCCAAGCAGCCAATGTGCAACAACACCTGGTGATCTGTAAGGTCCCTTCTAGCCCCTAACAGCTATGGAACTGCAAAGACATGGGCTTATTTGTCACCTCCCACTCCAAGCAGCAGATGATCTGGAAGGTCCCTTCCAGCTCCTAACAGCTACGAAACTATGAAGACACAGATTTTTATTTTTTTTTTTAACCGCCCTCCAAGCAGCCAATATGTAGCAAGACAGATTTTCTTACCCCCCCCTTTCCAAATAGCAAATGATCTGTACCCTTTCTAGCCCCTAACAACTATGAAGACAGGATGTTTTGTTTTTATTTTATTTTACCGCCTCCCCCCCCAGTAGCTAATAAGCTAACAAGGCATGGATTTTTTTTTAATCCCCCACCCCTCCAAGCAGCTGATGTGTGACAAGACACTGATTTTTTTTTTTTTAATTATTATTTCTTTATTTTTTTAACACCCGCCCCCTCCCCCAAGTTTTCCCTCCCCTACCCCAGCTAGCAGAGGAGGGGAATCCCTGTGGCCACAGCTCTGCTCATACTTCCCGCCTCCTCCGTACGGGGTGGAGGTGGCTCCTTAGTCGAGACACGCAGGGCTGTTTTCCTCCTAGAGCTCACTTGATGACTCTGGCAGGAAAGAGTTGCTGCGTACCTTGGTCGCATACCAAAGAGCTGAGCAAGGGAAAGCTGAAAGGCAAGGGGGTGGGGTGCAGCACTGTTGAGAAATTATAAATTACTGGGAGTTTTATGTGGAAAATACATAATTGTATATGGAGGCTTTTTTTGGGGGGGGGGGGAGAGGTGGTAAGCTTGGACAATTCTGGAAAGGAATAGTAGAGAGGCTCTTATTGGGCTGAGAGGTAGAGGGCAGTACAGAGTCCAGAAATCTCTTGAGGAGGCGGCACTAGTCCAAAAAGTGTCTTGTGCGTCTTTTAAAGGAGCTCCCCCTTGCCAAAAATGAGAACCGTCTAAATATCTTTGTTTGGTAAACTTATAAACTAATACCAGATACCAAAATAACTTAATTTCAAGTAGCCACAAATGATCAGTATAAAAATAAGTAGGCAAGTTGGTCAGTCCTATGTTAAACAGCTTTCTGGTCAAGTTTCTCCCACTTACAGTTCGTTGCATGGTCATCACTGAAATCACAAGTGGATGCTCTGTGTTTTAGTAATAATAGTTTAATAAGAACAGTCCTGAGCTGACTTCTGCAAGAGCCTTGGTTCTTTTCTTTTTGTTTGTTTGTTTTGTTTTCATTTTGTTTGGGGTTTTTTGTTTGTTTGTTTTACTTCCCATTCCTCTTTTTACCCCCCTCATGTAGAGGTGGACTTAACAGGAACGTATGTATTCAGCACATTTAAAAGTATATAGTGAGTGATGATTTTAAGTTTTCTGTTGCTTGGATGATGGTTTCTGTTCTTGTTTAAAGTCTGAACATATTTTAAACTGTTCCTGTAAAAATGGAGTGGAACAGTGAAAGCATATGGCAGTTAAATGTCTTGACATTCCAGTTCTCTTACTGTATCACAATACGGACTTCTCTGGCAGTTCAGGAACATCTCATTCTTTTGCAGTGATGCAGCCTGAATGGTACTTGATTTCAACTAATAACACATCCCATAGACTATTATTGAAAATAGTACCGAAGCATCCACAGGCAAGATCATATTTCAGTTAGCGTTCTGTGGCTGGAACATAGTCATGAAGCAGCCAATTTAGCAGTCATGAAGGAGACTATTTAGGGATTTACTTCTGGGGATCTTAAATGAAAGAAGCAGTTGAGAGAGATTGCTGCATCGAGGATGTAGTATTGGGTTAAACTCTTCTTTTGTTAGGATTCTTGCTTATAATTATCTCATCCTAAGCAATTAAACTGTTGAGCGCAAGTTCCTCCTGTGTTTCTTATTGGGAGTGAGGGAGCAAGAGAACTCTTAATGTTTCATGTGTACATACGTACCAGCTAGAATTCAATTACAAACCCCACCCCCTACCCCCCTCAGATCAAAACAGTTTTATTTAGCTTGCAGATAGAAGTGTGACAGGTTTGTTTGTTTGCTTGTTTGTTTGATTTATGGCTAGCTGTTAATACTATGCCATGTTGAAGAGGAGTCTCTCTCTGCATATTATCTGTTGCAGTTCAGGGAACTGTTGGTGAATAAAACTGATAACTGAGTAAATTCAACAAGCCGAGGAAACAACATACAGACCTGTATGAATAGAAATTGATGTAGTCTTACTCTTTAGTATTTTTTCCCCTTTTGAATGGGTTTTTCACTGCAATCTTTACACTGAAATGACCCCTACTGGTCACAGTTGTAAGCGTAGATTTTTTTTCTTTTTTTTTTTCCCCCTTCTTATTTTGAGACTTCACAAATGCTTTAGTTCAAAGCCAGCTTCGACACCAACGCTTTTGGTTACAGAAAAACTCGTGATTTCAGGATTCTACAGTTACCTTTAGAGACTGATGATATTTGTGCCTGATGCAACTACACTTACTTAGGTTTATGTTTGCCCAGCCCCAAAACATGAATTTCATGTTCTTGTTTTTTTTATAGAATAAGCAATTTTGCAGGGACTTCACCAGTGGATGAATTTGTATGCAGTTTTTTTTCTTCTCCAGGCCAGAAGACAGTGCAACCACCAGTGGCACTGATAACTTGGCAAATGTATTCCTCTATCAGAATTTGTGCTAGATCAGTGATTAGAGTTAGAGTAGCATCTGCTACTTTTAGATTCCTTTTTTGCTCTTATTTTATTTTAAATGGAAATCACCACTCTGCCATTTAAAAAAAAAATCATACGCTGGAAAAGAGTAGGTGGAAAAGCTACATGATGTATGCACTGTGACATAAAGTAACTGTGTAAGATTGGAGGAAACTACATGATTAACTATTAACAATCAGGAGATTTTTAACTATTCCAGCATTGGGGTTAATTTGTGCTCAGTTTTATTCCAAATGGGACTGCTTGCTGAAGCATTCCAGTGATTCAGGTGAAAGTTCTGCAGGGATTTTAGTTTCTGGACTCTGCTAGTGCTCAGAATGTTCTTTGCTAGTCCATGGCAATGCATGACATGTAAATTTAGGTAAAATATTACTGAAGACAAAGCAGCCTGATACAGCTCGCCAATGTGTGAAACCTAAGCACTTGTCAGTTTACATTACTCTCTAGTAACAAAAAGGCCTAGTGGAGAAGATTGGGAAAATTTTTGCTAGTAACTTGTGTATTCATTTTGGTGCAGAGATTTTCCATTGTGTATAAGTGATTCAATATCAAAACAAATTATTAATTTAAAATACGTTGATAGGTGCAAGTAAAATTTTGGCTAATTTTCAGTGTAAAGCAGATCTGAATAGGGGGAAATGCTGTGACAAATGAAAAAATCGTACTATTTCCTTTTGCTGCTTTTAGATGACTAACTTACTGAGAACAGGTACTGGAAAACTTTTATAGTATCTAAAGGAATGAGCTGTTTGTATAAGCAGTTTTATAAAAACTTGACTACTGAATCTTCAATATAACATCATACTTGTGTTGCAGTTAAATAGGAAATTATACAAAATTAATCTAATATTAGAAACTTAATATCTTAAAAATATAGTATGTACATAATGTTTTAAAATTGCCTGAGTCAATTTTGGTAAACTCCTTAAAACTGCACCGTATTCTTTTTAGATTCTTATACCACTGTTGTCATCACAGTATCTGAATGTCTTGAATGATGCCTTAACTTTTATGTAAGTAACATCTATCACATGTTGTTTTACACTTCTTCTGGGAAGGGGGTGTTATATGTAATAGTATGGTTTTGTTTTTTAGGACAGTTTTTATTTATATACATTCCTATGAGTGCATTTATGGATTTTTTTTAAAGTTGTTTTAAAGCTAGCCATTAAATCTGTGTATTGTTGAGAGAGTTTTTCCTTCAGTGATGCTGGACATGTGCAACTACAACTGACCTACTTGCTCATTGAGGGTGCCCTATACTTATCTCAGACACTGGTGTTCTAGGTGCTTATTCTTCTTGGTGTGTACATTTAGAATGGGTTCACAAAATCAGTCACCTTTACAAGTTGGCCTCTTATTTTATGTCCTCGTGTTAGAAGTTCTAAAACTCTACACTTGAAAATGCTTGTGATGTAAGTGATAAGAAATAAAGTGAATCCAAGTTCCTAATAAACAGGTATTCATACTGAAAAAAGACTTAACTTCTTTGTAGTCTTGGGTCCAAGTTTCATCTTTTTATCTTTGGAGGTGAGTGGTTCCTACTGTTCAGAGTTAAAGCACACAAGCATTTTGGCAAAGCTTTCACTGCTGACCTGTTGTATGGATTCTCATTCCCTATTGCCGTCAGCCTGGCTTGCTTTAGAAGGAATATGCCTGAGTATGTGGCTGACTCAAAGATGGTCCATATGCAGAGGAATCCTCCAAATTTGGCTGGGGACTGTATTATGGTTGTTACATGTTTGCATATTAGTTTTGCCTGCTGGGTGAAGACCAGTTTGTCTGTTTTTTTTAGCCACTTAAGAGTAGCTTAAACCTTGCCATTCACCTTCATGGTAGCAGCAGCATACAAAGTAGTAATTACAATTTGGAGTTATAACTGCTTTGGTTTTTAACCCTGTAATGAGCCTTGAAGTAGGTTATTAGTTGCCTTTTGCATCTTTTGTTTTTTTCTAAGAATATGTTTGAGCTTGGTAGGTGTGGCAGTATTGCTTAGTAAGACATTGCAGCAAAAATGATGAATTGTAGTGATGTGATGTAGTGCAAAATGTAGCATTTCCTGTCAGTGTGGCATTCAAACTTCTAACTTAGAGCTTCCATTTCAGTTAATAATTTATCTTTGAATTCCATGTACTGAACACTTTAAACTGATATATTAATTTTAACCTGTGTGGGTTTTTCTTCTCTTAAACTGCAGATAGCTCTCTAGCCTTTTTTTAACTAGTCTAGAGTGCCTTGTCTGCTTTGTACCTAACTTCAGAGGAGAGGGTCCTTAATGGGATGAGGAGGAACTCCCATTTAGCTAACTGGATAATACAGAATTATGTGAATTACGATATACTTCAGGTACATCACTTAGGAAGACTGTGGAAAGTTGCTATATCGCCACCAGCACTAGTGGCCTTTGTGTGCTAAAGGATGTATTTGCATCTTTCTAATGGCACAAGTTACTGCCTAGTCACAGGTTAGTTTGGCTGTTGGGGAAACAGTGCACCTTGCCTTAGAAACCAAAATCTCCTGGGTTCATATGAAGATTTGGGCTACTTTAGGGAGGAGAAAAAATAGAAATGTACAAAATTTATGTACAGAGAAGCATAAACGCAACTAAATTCACTTTCTCAGAATAAATGGGTTGGCACCTATCTAATAATCTGAAACCTTTTAGAAAAGGAAATTTAAATTGTAAAAGCTGTTGTTACAAAATCTCATTAAGACTGAAGAAAACCTAAATTAGAACAGTGTTCTTGTCCCCTTTTTTCTCGAGAAAGCAAAGGCATTTTTGCTTCTGAGGACTGTTGTTAATATTTTTCCAGATTTATTTGCATTAATTGTCTGTAGGTTTTGATACCAAATCCTGCCTAGTGTTTGGAAAAACTTATGAAAACTTTTAGATCATTGAAGAGTTGTGTTCCTGTTTGTAAAATGATTTGGTTCAATTTGCTTTTAGCATGACCGTCTCCCAAATAGCTTTTGAAAATGTTACTCTTTATCTTACAAGTGGATGACTTTGGGGCATAAACAAAACCTGTATACTGAGATGAGCGTAGGCTGTTGTGCAATGCAATCCCTTTAGAAAGTTTTTTTTTTTCCTGTGTATGTTTTGTTGGGGCTGTCTGCTTATCTTCCTACCAAGATATGGAGAGGGGGGTTGTATTTTGTATAGAGGGGATTGTATAGCTGAAATCAGAAATGAGAGAAAAGAAGTTCTACAGGGTACTTCATGTAGCGGTCGACAATGAAACCGATTTTGTCTTTCTCTCCTGTATTATCAGCACCAAATAGTAATTCAGTGCCAATATGAAGCGAAAAAAACATGGGTAGTTTGTAGGCTCTCAGAATCTTTCTTTGAACAACATCAATTTCAAACATTCGGAGTTCTTTAACTACTTAAATGCTTTATATCTAAACTCAAATTCCTTATTGTTAACATTCTTTTTACATGGCCACTGGGAACGCTTTCACAATGCTGCTTCTTGGAATGCCGTTGAACACAGCTCTAGCTAGCTAAGGAAAATTATAACATGATTAGTTCTCTTTTGTTGTATTCCCCATATGTAAAATAGTGATTGTTGATCCCTAGGCTTGTATACCGGGTTGTGAATTTTAAACCGGTATAGATGTATATTGCGAGTTGTTATCCAGCAATGTACAGAACTTCTTACATGGTCAATTAGTCCAGAATAAGATTGTCCACCTTAGGGAGTTGCATCCATTTTAGCTGGTAAAATGTTCTCGTATACTGTAGTCCTTAGAGTTAATACTGAAATAAATAGGAGGCTTCATATCCTTCAGAGCAATTGTTCACTATATCACTTGCCCTCCAGCAAGCACTGTAGCTTTAGACTTGATGGCTAGGGACAACATTCTAAAAGCCTCAGCCTGAATTGATTCAGTCTTTGAAGGTTAGTCTGACTTGGCTAGGCTGAACCGGTTTGTGACTGGACAGATATTCTCTTTGGACTGAGAAAATCCAAGCACAAGCTTGCAGTGGCTCAGGCTAGAAGCCGGGGGCGGGGCACTAAAGCAGCTCTCCCTTCCCTCGCACAGTACTGAGCTGAGGTGGGGCATGGCCAGGCCCCTGCAGGACCTCCGATTAGGGAGGTCTGCCTGCATGCTTCCAGGCTTTTCCCTGCTGGCTGTTCAAGGGGCAGGAGTGTTGCCAGACCCCAGCCCTCTGCTGCCACTCTGAGGCAAGGGTGTGTGTGCAGTGCATGTATCTGTTGATGATATGGAGCTTTTCAGTCTCCCTCTCCCTCCTTCTTTATCCTGTCTGCAGCAAACTGACAGGCAAGCAAGGCAGCAGGGGCTGATAACAGTGATTATCACCTCATCAGCAAAACAATAGGCTCTCTCCATTACTTCAAACTTTTCTTAAACAACTTACTGGCTGACCTGTTGATTAGCTCCAAAATGCCCTCAGTGGTCACTGTGCTGTCTGCCTGTCCCAGTGAAACTGGAGAGAGAGAGAGAGAGAGAGACATGCAGACACCACTCAGCATTAGCTGGCATACCATGTGCCTAGGGTCTGTGGGGCTGGACCCTTCTGTTTCATGGTGCTGCTCTAATCTGGCTTTTCTTCCTGTCTTGCTGTCCCTGGATTTCCCAGCTCCTGGTCTCTGGCATAGCCTTGACCACAGTTTCTGGATGTCAGGCCCCCCAGCTTGCTTCCTTCTTGTAGATGCTCTGGTTCCTGATCCCTGGTTCTGGTTCTCTAGTCTTGGATTCTCCCCCAGCTTGTGTGTGGCCATCCTGAAGAATTTTCAGGCCCAGATTTGATTCCTTGAAAAAGCAAAAAGCAGCTTAGGTGCAAGCACACAGCCTTGTAGCTGCTGACAAGATTGAATCTCATCATTATTGGGCCCTTTTTTCTGAAATTCTGTTTGCCCACTTCACCAACAAAAGGACCCTATGCAGGTATACAGATGGAATACAGCCATCATTCCCCAGCGTACCCAATCTGCAAGTAAGCAAATCAACCCTTCCAGTGAATTATTGCAACTGTCTATCTGTACCAAATACATTGACCAATTATCTCATTGTCCCTACAACTGAAGGCTAGCAGCATACCCAAGTTCCTTTTAGATAAATATATTCTCTTTTGGGGCCCAAATATAAGACCCTTAGACACAACTGGAGGAAGATCTAGAATAGTGTTGGGTATTTGACCAGTCAAAAAAATACTTGGCCAGGTGACCTGTCAAATATTGTCAAATAAGAATAAAGTATTTTATTAGTTTATTTGAACAGTAAAAAGAAATTTAAGTTTGATCATTAATTATCAAAAGTCAAACAGTGAAATACAATTCTAAAAAATTGTAATGAATTATTATAACTAATACTGTTAAATAAATATAAATATGAACAATATTCAACACTGAAGAGTTTGCCTTGATTTTTATTCTGGAAACTCAGGGTCAGGCCAAACAATTACAAAATAAAAAATTAAACAAAAATAAAATGGGCATGGCAATTAAAAAACAAACAAACACAACAAAAGTTGTTGGTTTATTTTTCTTAAGTGCAGTTATGTTAAGTAGGGGGA
Source organism: Alligator mississippiensis (assembly GCF_030867095.1). Classification (NCBI taxonomy): domain Eukaryota; kingdom Metazoa; phylum Chordata; order Crocodylia; family Alligatoridae; genus Alligator; species Alligator mississippiensis. Next base: position 165,412,902 of record NC_081824.1, read on the forward strand.
CGCAAACTCCTTCAAGCATCTTTTATATTATCTTGATCAGTTTTTACTACTTTAATTACATTATCCTCATCAGTATCTCCTTCTTCATCTGAATGTTAACTCTTTCATCTTACTTTTTATTTTTTAATCTTAACTTGTGATGCACGTTCACCAGCTTCCCAGCAGTTGAAGTCTTCAGTCTATTTCCGGCAGGGGAGTGGGGATGTGTGGATGATTTTCCCTAAGCTAATCAATTGTTCTGTACACACCATAGTTCTTGGAAGTTAATGTTGCTGCTGCAGCTAGTCTGCAAGAACACAACCCTTTCCACCATGGAAAAAGTTGCTCTGGTGCAGTCCCAGCAGCTGAACTCTTCGTTGTTTTATGACCGACTGGGCTTTATAACTGCTTTATGACTGCTACTTGCTTTATAATTTGCTACCTTTGCCAAATTGTTTTGTTTTTTATATCCTTAGACATTTGCAACAGCTATTATAAAGCTCCCCCCCACCCGCTCCCTTATTATTCTCTCTCTCCTTTTTTTGTTTTGTTTTTTGTTTTGTTAGTGGGCTTTTCTCAGTATTCTTTCAAATGTTCAGAATTAGTTCCTGATTTTTTAAGAAATGCATCAGACAGTATAGAACTATCATTCTCCATATTCTGAATGAACTGAGTGACAAGCACAAACAGGGAAATAATTATGGATTTTCACAGCCAAAAGACTTTATCATCAATGTCAGTGTGGATTATTTGGAGGCAGCACCTGGCTACTCCCTTCAGCAGCAGCTGAGTGAAGTGCTCTCTTCCATCTTTGAAGATCTTTGAGAAACTGAGTGAAGAGGATAACCCTTGAGTAAGGCTTGCTCAGTGTGGATGCAGCTGAATTCTGTATGAAGTGATGTTGAAATATGGCTGTGGCTACCTTTTAAAACAAAACAAACAAACAAAAAACTTGACAATGCTTTTTAGTTTTGATGCATATGAGAAAGCCGTCATATCATCAAGATCATGAATGAAGAGTTGTCATATAAGCAGCCCATCTATGATATGGGTGTGAATACTCATCAACAAAACTGAAGCAGCTCTTTTATATTGGCAGCATTGTCAGTCGCAATGAAAAGAACTTTTAGTTCACCAGTCTCATTGATGACACTTAAATTGGTAAGCAGCATGTCAGGCTGTGTGGTGATGCTCAGTTCATTGGAATAAATAAAACTTTTTGATCTTATTTATCCTGAAGTTGATAACATCATCTTTGTGAATATATCTCCATCCATCAGACTAAGGATACGTGAGGAACTTCTGTAATAAGAGCATCAACTCATTCACATCTTCTGCATGTTGAAGCAGATTTCCTGCAAGATGCTTCCTATTCAAAACTTTGTAAATTGGACATAATGTTTGGAAAAAAAAAAAAAAAAGCACAAAATTTTTCAACTAATATAGAATGGTATATTACTGACATAAATACCTAGTCATTTTACCCAAAAACTCTTAATACTGCTTTTGAATGTCTGAAGACTTACAAAGAGTAAGAGTTCTTCATCCTGAAACAGCTGAAGCAGCAAAACTTGTTACTGGACCATGTGGAAATGAAAATAGCTTCAATTTCACTATTACACTCACTAAAATTGTGCTCTGTGAATATAATGCAATGGAAGATGAATTAGGAGAATGCGAAGGAGAAAAAACCCCAAGTTTTGCAGACCAAATTTTGCCCTTGCTGTTTCACTGCAGTAATCTATATTTGGTAGCTGAACACCTAGCTCAAGAATTCAAGAACTGTTTCTCCATTTATCTGTATGTCACTTACTTGGAAGAACAGAACCTGTAGTGAGCTTTAATAGTTTAGTGTGTGTGTGTGTGTGTGTGTGTGTGTGTGTGTGTGTGTGTGTGTGAGTGTGAGAGAGATGCTTTTCACCCATGTATTTTTTCTATTTAAGAAATCCAAACATATTGTTTTGGCTTTCTCTAACTCTTCATAATATCAGTATCTCTTGAATTTAATTCAAGCAGTTGCCTTCAGTTCTAACAGCTGCTGTATCCTAAAAGGCTCTTGAGACTAGTCTTTCTCAGGAGCTTTACAGAGCAGACTGCCAGATCACCTGAAGGGGGTGACTAGTCCCTCCTCCCCTTATCAAGTGCAAAAGACCCAAAAGCAGTCCAGGCTCCTAGGTACTTGTGATGTGTTATTTACATGTGGAATTTTACATGGGTGGCTGCTCTCTGTTGGACTGACTGTACTTGAGATGTGTACAACTGTGGCAAGTACAAGCCTTTTCTGCTTCCCACTGGCATACTTGTTGTACTTGGAGATGCCTGTAGCTTTAACAGGTGGCTAGTAGAAGCATATTTTCTATGCTGCTTGATTTAAGTCAGAAAATTAGGGTTGGAAGGGACCTCAGGAAGTCATCTAGTTCAACACCCTGCTCAAAGCAGGACCATCCCAAAACTAGATCATCCTAGCCAAGGCTTTGTCTGGCCGGCTGTTGAAAACCTCCAAAGATGGAGATTCCACCATCTTTGTGGGTAACCTGTTCCAGTGCTTTACTACCCTCCTAGGGAGAGTTTTTCCTAATATCTAACCTAAACTTCCCTTGCTGGTGAGAATGTTGTGGGAGATCATATTAAAAGCCTTGCTAAAGTGTCGTGTCTACTGCTCTCCCGTCATCCACAGAGCCAGTCATCTTGTCATAGAAGGCAACAGGTTGGTTAGGCATGACCTGCTTTTAGTGAATCTATGCTGACTGTTCTGAATCGCCTTCTTTTCTGCCAAATGTTCACAAATGGATTCCTTGAGGGCCTGCTCCATGACTTTTCCAGGGACTGAGGTGAGGCTGATGAGTGTGTGGTTTCCTAGATCTTTCTTCTTCCCTTTCTTAAAGATGGGCACTATATTTGCCCTCTTCCAATAGTCTGGGACCTCTCCCAACCACCATGAGTTTGCGAAGATAATGGCCAGTGGTTTTGCAGTCGCATTGACCACCTTTCTCCATACCGTTGGGTTCATTGCATTTGACCCTATGGACATGTACACGTCCAACTTTCCTACATAGTCCCTAACCTATTTTTTTTACCACTGTTGGCTGCTCACCTCCTCCCCAAACTGTGGTGCCTGGTGCAATAGAGCTGACCCTGCCTGCGAAGACCAAAGTAAAAAAGGCATTGAGTACTTCAGCCTTTTCCGTATAATCTCTCACTAGATTGCCTCCCCCATTCAGTAAGGGACCCACACTTTCCCTGGTCTTCCTCTTGCTGCTGATAAACTAGTGGAAACCCTTCTTGTTAGCCTCTATGTCCCTTGCTAGCAGCAACTCCAATTGCATTTTGGCTTTCCTGATTCCATCCCTGTGTGCCTGAGCAATACTTTTATATTCCTCCCTAGTCCTTTATCCAAGATTCCACTTCTTCTAAGCTTCCTTTTTGAGTTTTAGCTCACTGAAGAGTTCCCTGCTAAGCCAAGCTGATCTTCTGCCTTACTTGCTAATCCTCCTGTGCATCAGGATGGCTTGTTCCTGTGCCCTCAGTGAGGTTTCTTTAAAGCACAACCAGCACTCCAGGACTACTTCTCCCTTCAGAGTACCTTCCCTTTGAAGCTACTCTGATGGGGATACCACCCATCAGTTCCCTAAGTGAGTTGAAATTGGCTTTTCTGAAGTCCAGGGTCCTCACTCTGTTGCTCTCCTTCTTTGCTTTCTTCGTGATCTTGAACTTGATCACCTCGTGGTCATTACTGCCAATGTTGCCATCCACTTACGTTTCTCACCAATTCTTCCCTGTTTGTGAGCAGCAGGTCAAGAAGAGCCCCTAGTTGGCCTCTCCAACACTTGTACCAGGAAGTTGTCCCTAGCACTCTCCAAAAACTTCCTGGATTGTCAGTGCACTGCTGTGTTGCCCTCCCAGCTGATATCATGGTGCTTGAAGTCCCCCATGAGAACCAGGGCCTGTGACTGGGAAACTTGTGCTAGCTGTTTGAAGAAAGCCTCATCCACCACTTCTTCCTGGTCTGGTGGACTATAGCAGACATCCACCATGACATGACTCTTGTTACTTTTCCTTCTGACTCTAACCCAGACTTTAAACAGGCCTGTCTCCAAGTTTCATAGTGGAGCTTGCATCTGTTATATAAAGCCCAAGTTTTTCCTTGCCTGTCCTCCCTGAGTAGTTTAAGCCTATCCATGGCTGTACTCCAGTCATGCAAGCTATGCCACCAACTCTCTCTGTTATTCCAGTCATGTGATAGTTCTGTGTCTGTGTACAAGGACATTCCGTTCCTCCTGTTTATTTCCTGGGCTCCATGCATTCATGTGCAGACACCTGAGGTAACTAGCAGATTGCCCTGTTTTCTCAGGAAGAATGAAAAGGCCTCCTTTATTGCCCCCCCCCTGCTTGTGCTTTTTCCAGGTCACCCAATTCCCCACTTACCTAAGGGCTTTTGTCTTCATCCCCTGGTGAGCCTAGTTTAAAGCCCTTACCAAGCCTGTTTGTGAAGATGCTCTTCCCTCTCTTCATCAGGTGGATCCTTTCTCTTCTTAGCAGTCCTTTTCTTTGGATCAACATCCCATGGTTGAAGAATCCAAAGCCCTGCTGGCAACACTATTTACACATCCATGAATTAATCTGCAGGATATGTTCGGTCTTGTCCAGGACCTTTCTTTTGACTGGAGGGATTGAGGAGAAGACCACCTGAGCCTCTGTCCCTTGCACCCAGAGCTTGTAGTCATTTTTGATCTGTTCAGTCTCACCCCTGACAGTGTCATTGGTGCCTGCATGGATAAGCAACATGGTGTAGGAATCAGTGGACCAGATAAGTCTTGTTACTCCTTCTGTGACATCTCAGATCCGGGCTTTGGGCAAGCAGCAGACTTCCTGAGATGGGTCAGGCTGGCAGATAGATACCTCAGTCCCCTGCAAAGGTTAGTCTCCAACTACTACCACCTGTTGTTTTCTCTTGGGGGGGAGAGGGGGGCTTGTCTTGAACCTCCCAAACTTGTGGATGCCTGATTTGGCCTCTTCCACCAATGGAAAATGCTCCTCCTCTTCTGTTGCTAAGACTCTATATCTGTTCTTCTGCAAACCGCTGCAGGTGGAGATAAAGACTTCTGCTTGCTGCCAGAGGTCACAAGTGTCCAGCTTCCACCTTCCTGGGAGGCTAAGTCCTTTCCCTTCTCTAGTGCTTCCCTCTGGCACTCCTTCCTTTGCAGTCCTAGAGGTTTCCTTCAGCATCAAATCAGTGAAGTCCTTGTGGCAGCATCTTCTCCTGTAGCTCTCTTGCTTGCTCCCTGAGGGACACATCACTAGGAGACACTGCTCACATTGCAGGCACTCCCCCACCTGTTGATCACTGGAAGAAACCTGCAAGCTGCAGTCTCCACAGCACCAAATGAGGACCTGGGTGGAAGCCTCAGTGGTGAGCAGTCCTGTCTGGACAGACACCTCACAGGTGCAAGCAGAGGAAGAGCTGGCAGCAGTGGCTCTAGTATTGTGGCATCCTCCAGCCATTTCTCTGGGTCTCTTAATTTTCTGCCTCTCTCCCTGCCTTTTTTTCCCCCGAGTAGACCTTCCCTAGCAAACTCCTTTGTAAGCTGACCTGTTCTCTCCTCCTTGGTCCTGAAAGGTTCCTTTTTCCCTGCTAACCTGCTTCCTGTCACCAAGCTTACAGTGAAGGAAGGTGAGAGAGTGTTTCCAGGCAAACTCCCTAGAAGACTCTCTCTTACTCTGGACTCTAGTTAAATGAGGGGCTTAAGTAGTGGTCTAACTGTTTTAGCTACTTGTGCTAAATACATGTAGGTTAGTTACTCTTAATTAAAAGAGCTTACCTTAAAGGATCCCCTTCAAAGAGAAGGGTAGCAAACTGACTTGCAAATTGCTTGCAATTGCCCTGTTTGCTGCCCCTGTTCTGGCATTCCCTGGTTGCTCAGGGTCTCCTTTTATGGCTCCCTGGGCCAGGACCTACTCTGCTCCCTCTTAGGGTTTTTGTCAGACAGCAATCACCCAGTTAGCAACGCTCCCAGCTGCTCAGAGCACACGCCCAAACACACAGCCCACCAAACAAACATTTAGTAAGCCAAACAGACAGCTCTGGCTTGCTTACCTTCCTGGGGCAGGATCTGGTGCCTGGCTCCTCTTCCCCTTCCTCCTCTTGTTCCCAGCAAACTGCTTGCAAAGCGTCCTGAGAAAAAGCAGCCTCAGTATGTAAAGCAGTATCTGGGGAAAGTACTGTCTTCCTTGGCTTTCATGATGCTTTGCTCCTTGTACCCATTTGACTTGTGCTTTTGAAATGTAAAGCTTGGGGTATGGGTACTTTACAGGTAGTAATAATGCTGCTTTATTTATAAGAGTTCCACATACATATTTTAGTTGAATACAGCACATTTGGCAGACATATTTGCTTGGTCCTGATCCATACAACAACTGATACCGTTAACATTATGCTTCTGAGTACATTCCATCTTATTGGGGTGGGCAGCAGAAAGGCTGAACCTTTTGTTTCCCAACTTTGGTAATTTGTATTCAGAAAAACTGGGGTCACCCATATTGGGTACATACACAACATAACAAAAAACAAAAAAGGGGGGGGGCAATCTCTGTTTATCCTATCAGCTGCCTTCACTAGCATCCACCTTTCTTTTTTTTTTTTGTCAGTCTGGAATAAGCACTTGCCTACTGTGAAGACTAAATTTGGTTTTTGTTTTTGTTTTCTTTTAAGCCTGTAAGCCTTCATATTACTTAATCAAGATCTCCAGCATCTGAACTGTCTAGGCTGTATATGCTAAGGAACTAAAATATTGGGCTATTAGCTGGAAGCTGTAGCTTTAACACTGTAACAGCTGTAATTTGCTGTAACACTGGTATCCTTTCAGCATGGAGGGGAGTGCATTACATACCCTGATCAGTGGGTTACACGTGCATGGTAAGATTGCTACATGTGTTTTAAAAGAAACTACAGCTCATTAGTTTAATACATTTGCACAACTCCTTTTGTATTGGTTCTTTTCAAGGCAAGTTGTAATGGGGCAAAAAATAAAGGTGAAAGGAGAGTATAATAGAAAGTGATTTAAAAAACTGTTTTTTACTGCCTGGAGCAGTCATACTTATGACTTCACTCACAGTACAATATTTATTCTTTTCACAAAGTGGAACTGCTTTAGTAAGACCTTTTTTCAGCAAAGGTTTGGAACCTTACTGTATGCTAAAAACCAGGGACTAAACACAGACATTAACTTCATGGCTCATTGCAATCTACCTGCAATCCCTGCTAATTGCTCTGTACTCGGCAGGTGATCACGACCCTTTTCCCTCCTGAATGGTTTTGCTCTTCTGCTAGTTAGGTTATCCTTTCTATCTCATGTCTTTTAACTACTTCCGATGTCTCTCTGCTCCTGTTTCACAGTCCTACTCCACTCCTTTTAAGCAGGCTGCTTTTATTTACATGTGGAGTTTTATACAGGTGGCTACTCTGTTGGACTGACTTGTTCTAGCCAGGATGGTCCAAGAAATATGGGAGAAGCAAGGATTTCTGTGGGTATCTTTTTATTGGACCAACTGCTTGATTTAGTATAGTATTAGGCAAGCTTTTGAATGTAATGCTGCTGCCTTCAGAATTAGAAAGAAAGCTTTTCTAAGTCTACCAAGTGTGCATGTGAGAGAATTTTAGGACTTTGAGTTTTTCAACATAATGTCATAGATATTCATGGTATAATTTGGTAGTCCTGTATTTACTCACATACCACAATCGTCTTTCCCCAAAAAACTAGCCTTCTGAACTGGGGGTGCGCATCTTAAGCAGGGAAGCTAGAGATGGTGCTGAAGCCTGGATTCCATTTTCAGCTTTTGGCTGAGCAGCCAAGTGATGCTGACAGTTCAGCTGTGAAAGGGTTAAAATTGCAGCTTTCTTCTGAGCCTGAAAGAAGGGTGAGAGAGCTGAAGATTAGGTTCTGTTCCTGCTATGTGTAGCCATAGCTCTGGAAACTACTTCTTTTCTTCATTTTGCCTTCCCAAGAACAAAGTGTGCACCTTATTTGGGGGCATGTGCTATGCAGGAAAATATGGTATTTGATGACTTTGCAATAATAAGTCATGGATAAAAATTATCTGAAGATACAGAACAAAAGCCTTAATAGTATGACTATGTTTAACAAAAGAGAACGTTTGAAGCTGCTTGGTTGTGTGACATGCTACCATGGCTGTTATTAGGTAAAATATTAGACAGTAAAATTTTTTTGTGTTTTGGGGGGTTTTTTGGAAGCAAAGGACAGGCACATGAAACAAATGGCTAAGCATATCTCTTAGTTTGCAAGGAAATTACCATGGCTTAAGATTCTTTTTTCTTTTTTTACTTACAGGGGTGAGTATTAGAATGCCATGTGCAACATACAGATGGTTAAATTACAACAGGCTAAAATTTGGACATGTCTTGGAAAACTGGTGGAACGGTGTAACTCCCTCCCAAGGCATCCTGTCTGCTGTTTACCAGATTTCCTGATGTTTAGAACAAATAAGGTTGTTGAAATGTCATTCCATGAATGTCTACTCTAGTGGAAGTCAGCACCTCTTATAAACAGAACGCTGGCAAAGGTTTCTTAGCTGGACAGATGAATGACAGGCATAATGCAGTTGTGCCAATCCTGTAGATTCAGAAAATTCTCATGGCTTATCATATTTAATCAATTTATTTAGGAAACACAGGACTTGAGTGAGGCCTCCTGGGTCATTGAGTTCAGTTCCACTGTGTTCACAGGCTGTTGTTAACCAAAAGAATCCCCAAAATCATCACTTGCCCACTACTCCAAGGAATGATGTGCAGAATACTAAGAACACCTTTTAAAGTGCAAAGACTAGAGAGAAAAGGGCACTACTAATGACCTGTCACTGCAAGAGCAGGGAATTAGAGTGAGGGAGTTAATGCTCTAAAGATCCTAGGAGAAGGACCATACCCTAGACTATAGAAGGAGATGAACCCCCACCTCGGTTTCTGCTAATGTGATCTAAGGGAAAAATTCCTTCCCAACCCCAAATTTAGTCATAGTTGGTATAACTAAACAGAGGAGCATGGCGTGCTAACCAGGAACCTTAAAGTTTCTGGTACCAGCAGGAGCAACGTTTAACTTCAGTCAGCCAATCATCATTGTTGTTGGCAGTCCCTCAATATGGGGATAACAGTTTGTTGGGCAGGACATGTCATTAGGATGCCTGACAACCAGCTCCCAAAACAGGTCCAATTTCCCTGGAAGTAAATATACTCCCAATTTCCCAGTGATCACGGCTCTACAGGTGAGCAAAAGAATTAAAGGACACCTTGAAGGCCAATCTGAAAAATACAATATTAATTATCAATACCTGGGAGACATGAGCACTGAATCCTCTCCAGTGAAGCCATGAAGTAGGACAAGGCATCAACTATTTCAGGCAAACTCACCTCGCTATGGAGGCAAAGAAACAAGAAAAACAAAGGGAAAGAGCTGTGCTTTAACATCCAGTCCTTCCTTCTGGAACTGTATGCTATATCTGCAGTCGAAAATGCAGATCTCAGATTGGCCTCTTCAGTCTTCTCTGGACTCACTGCTAACTCTCCTATCTACTGACAGAGCTAGTGCAGTATAAACATGGCTTCAATGCTGGTGGTGTTTGCGTTAACAAATGCCAGGATACTGGCATTTGTTCTTCTGTCCTTGCAATTGATATGGAAGATTTTCCAAAGACTTTGCTGATAGTAATGTTCCAAGGCTTTCAGGTGTTTCTGATACATTGTCCAGATTTTATACCCATAACTGGGTAGGGATGACAATAGCATGATAGACAAGACGTTTGGTTTGGGTCCTGATGTCACAGTCGTCAAAGACACAATTGCAAAGACATCCAAAGGTAACACTGCCTGATTTTATTTGGTGTCGAATATTATCATTGAGGTTAATTTTTTGGGAAAGTTGCCTACCCAGGTATAGGAAATCCTGAACATTCTCCAACAATTGTGTGGAGAAGCAGGTGGTTAGTTTGGAGTGGACTGGTAAAGTATCTTTGTTTTTTGTGACAATGATGGTGAGTCCAAACATTTCTTATGCTTAACAGAAACAGTTGAGTGACTTTGAGCCCTTCAGTTGAGTTGGGCACACATGTCACAGTTGTCAGAGTACTGAAGATCAGTAGCAGAGGGGTTGGGTGTCTTGGATTTGGAACATAACCAGTTGATATTAAAGAGATTTTGGTCCATGCAGTACTGGATGCTGACTTCAGATGGAAGTCTGGCAGCAATGTGATATGATATATAGCTGCAATATAGATGGAAGAAAGCACTAGAGTGATCACACATCCTTGCTTGACTCCAGTCCTAATGGTGAAGGGGTCCATTTTTGAGCCTTTGCTTAGGACACTTGCTGTCATGTCATCATGAAGTCTGGTAACAAATTTTAGTGGGCATTCAGACCTCCTTAGATCTTCCATAGTACCACTCTGTTGATTGAATCAAAGGCCGTAGGTCAATGAAGGAGATGTAAAGAGCACTTCATAGCACTTCTGGAGCTAATTAGCAGCAAAGATCATGTCTATTTATACCTTTGAATGGTCAGAAATCACATTGGGGCTCAATCTCCAGGGAGATTAAATCTATTGAAAATGCAGGTGAGGATCTTCCCAGCTTATAGACAGGAGTGAAATGCCATGATAATTGCTGCAACTGGTCCATCTCCTCTTGAATTGTGATTCTGACCACCTCAAGTCAATGAGAATGTGTTCATATTTCCAGATTTTCAGAATAATGGCATGTAGCTGGTGAGAGAGCTTCTTCCCACCATGCTTATAAATTTCAGCTGGTGTTTTATCAGGACCACATATTTTGTTGTTCTTCATATGTTCAAGGGTTTAGGGAGGCTTCTTTATAATTTGGTGTGCCTGCAAGGTAACCTTTAATAGACTATTGTGGAGTGGCTATGATGGTATTATCTTTGGTAGAATCTCATTTCAGAAGCTCTTGAATGTTCCTTCAACCACACACTGATGGTGGAGCTGCCTTTAAAGGGCGGCATTCCATCTTTGGACCTCCAGAGGGATGGCTTCTTGTGTGCTTGGCTATAGATAGCTTTGGTTTCATTGAAGAAACTATAGGACAAGAACAACAGAATCTCAGCTTGAACCCCTGAGATGCATCATCAATGACATTCAGTCCCTTCCTGGAAAAGGATGACAGTCTCAAAGCAGCCATGGGGGATAAACCTGTCCTGGCTTCCAGGTAAGCCAACCTCTAACAACATCCCTCAAGCAACAGGCTATATACGTCTTATTCTCAGCAGGGCCTCAGACCCAAATGCCTTCTCTGCCCAAATGTCAATATAGACCACATCACTATACTGAACAACATATATGATAACATCAGAGGTTCACTTGGTTGCAGTTCTGCCAATGTCATATATGCCATCACCTGCTCACAGTCACCTATCTGTTCAATGTGGACAGCAGAGGAGCATTCCTGTGTGACGGAATAAGTGAATGTTGATCTACATCAGCTGCAGAAAGACGCTCAGGTCTGCAGCAAAATGCTTTAACTTCCCTGGACAGTCTGTCGCTGGCTGGAGCGCATGACTTTTCTTAGGCAGCAAACCTTTTAAAAACTCATTTGAATGGGAAATTGTGGAACAAGAAATCATCCAGAGACTGAATTGTGTTGAGTGTGGTTTAAATGTGGACTAGGGATTCTTAGCCCATGCCTGGATTAACTTTTGGGTTTATTGCTTGCGTGTTTGCCATTTCCTTGCACTACTCTGTCCCCGCTCTCCCACTCCCTTTCCTTCTGTTTTTGGTGTTCAGATTTCTTTCTCTTTTCTATACACAGCTTTGTGCATGTTCTTTTACAGCATCTGATAATGTGAACGCTAGCCTATTAAAGCTTGTGTTATATAATATAATATCGACTTTGGTTAGGTGCAAGTTTGTCTGCCTTCTATTTGACTAAAGACTAAAGTGGCTAGCTATGGGCCTTGTTAAACCTTATGCTGTGAGCCACACGAGTATTCACCTGTGTTAGTGCCAGCCTGGAGTTTTTAGAGCACTCACACCCTTAGTCTAGAAACCTCTGACTCTTCCCCACCTGCACAGCTGTGATTTGCCACTGGAGCAGGGGTAGGCAGCCCCCAGTATGGGTGTCAGAGAGTGGCGTGCAAAGGTATTTTGCTTGGCATGTGAGCCTCGGGGCGGATGGTGGGGAAGAGGCCAGGGCTGTACTGCCACAGCAAGGATCAGGCCCCACGCAGCTTTGCCACAGTCTGCCCCTGACACACTAACATTTTACAAGTCGAGGATGTGAGTGTTTTTGGCATTGTGCCAAAAAACATAGCTGACCCTCACACTAGTGGCCTGGTGAGTAGGGGTAGAACTAGGAGCTATAGCTGTGAGCTGCCACTAGAGGGCTGGTGAGCCAGGACAGGCTACTATCCATGCTCTGTGGGGTGCGGGTGTGAGAGATCCTGGGATACTGGAGGGCTTCAACTTGGGCAGTACATCTGTGGGGAGTGGCCACACCTTAATGGAACAGGAGCTAGGTAGTACAGTTCAGAGAAAATCCTGACCTAGAGTGGCTTAACTTTGAGCCACATAACAAGTGCTTAAAGCCACTTTAATGTGTGGACAATCTAGGGGTTAAGGCAGGGGTGGGCAAAATGTGGCCCACCAGACCATTCTGTCTGGCCTGTGGGGCCCCTAAAAAATTTAGTAAATGAATATTTATTTGTTTCTGGCTGCCTGTCAAAGGTGACAGGAGCCAGGGGCAGTAGGACCCAGGGGGGAGCTGGCAGGACCAAGCAGCCCAGCCCTGCTCCACCCCCAGTCATTTCCCTGCCTTCCTGCCCACGCACTGCTCCGGCATCACATGGCCCCTAGCTGCATTGCCAGACTGGGGAGCATGGGCTATGCCTGTACCCCAGGGCTGGAAGTGTGAGTGTAGGCAGGGGCAGAAGGGGTGTGTTCATAGGGCGAGTCACACACGCACACCCCATCAGAGAGAGATGCGCACACGCACACCCCCTCTCACTGCCATACACACAGACTCCCACACCTCCTCACGTACCCCAGCCACCCTACCCCACCCACACCCCACATATCCACACACAGCCACATGTTCCCACACCAATCCACCCCCACAGATGCACCCATGCACTCTCCCACAGCCCCCCACAAATGTATACCCACCCCCCACAACATATGACTTCATTTTAAGCTATTGTGCAATCACCTCTATGTACACTACACAAACACATGTAAATCAGGACAAAAATATTTTTTTAAATTAAATTAATGAATGTTGTAGATGTTTTCTTTTAGAATCTAATTTGGTATTTTTCTGGTTCCGAGATGGCAAAAGCCCTTGCTGAAAGGAGTAATTCTGGGGGGCAAGGGGAGAGATTTCTGGTGGTAAAGGTCAGGGGTTAGGGGGTAGGACTTCTGGTCATAAGATGGCAACCAGGGATGGGGTACTTGTCAAGGGGCAGGGCTACCCATGCAGCCATTGACAACTTGCCCAAACTCAGTTAGTGGCCCTCCACCTGAAATAATTGCCCGCCCCTGGGTTAAGAGCTCCAGGAGTTGCCCAGAATTACCATGTAACAAGGCCTTACATCTCTGAGTGCCCTTCAGTTCAGTAACAGCCTTTTCAACATAACCTAGTGAGGTCTTCCCTTGAGCCAGCTCCATATCCACTTCATGAATGTAGCACTGATCCTCTTCCTTGTCAGGCTGTCCAGTAATTTCTTATGAGCCGGGATCCTGGTTTTCTCTGTGTGAGTGAGAGTTGAACACACTTTTTTAATTGATATGTTTACAACTTTAAAGCAATTTGGAAGCCTACCAGTGGCTTAATCACTATAATAAAATACATTTTAAATACCAATACATCTTGGCATTTGATTTGGGGTATTTTATCATGGAAAATCAGAGCTGTCCCTCCCCTCTTCACTCACCAGGAAGAGAATCCAGCTGTGGCTGTTTTCCCTCCCCTTGCCCCCCCCCCCCCTTTCTTGGTGCTCCTGAGTAGCCCTGATATGCATGTGCCCTGCCCATGCCATTGCCCCTCAATCCCAGGCCACAATCCCCCAACCCTGCCAGTGCCCCTCACTCCTGGCCCACAGTCCCCTGGGCCCTGCTGGTGCCTCTCTCCTGGCCCACAGCTCCCGCCCTCCCTCCGGCCCTGCTGGTGCTCCTCACTCCTGGCTCTGTCTCCAGCCCTGCCAGAGTGGGCGGGAGGGCACCTGCCAAGGCTATAGAGCCAGGGACCTAGGTCCGCAGTCTCCTGCCCTTCTGCAGCAGCACCTGAGCCCGGACTGTCACTCATGGGAGGTGATGGCTGCTGTGGCCCAAGTGGAGTATGGAGCATAGCTACCCCTGTCCCACAGGTGGCATGGCTGGAATGGAGCCTGTGGGGGGGGAAGGGCAGATATGGGTTGCATGCTGTGGGCTTGGCTCCCCACCCTCCTGCCTTCTTCCCAGGGGTGTCTGAGGCCCAGCAGGTAGGACCTGTTGCGGTAGGGCAGAGTTGGGTAGGGAAATTCGGTGCTGTAGCTGGGAGCCCTGTGGTGCCATGGCAAGGTGTCCCTGCCTACTGGGCAGCAGTAGGGGGGCATAACAACAATGTGCCACCACACTCGCTGCTGCCAGGTGGGCAGGGGTACCTTCCCATCATGGTGTGGGCCTCCTGGGTGTGGCACTGAGCCTCCCTACCCTGCACTGTTGGGCCAAGTCAGCCTGCTGGGTCACAGAGGCCCTGGGGGGATGGTAGGAGGTTGGGGAACCCTGAGCCTGTAGCAAGCAGCTTGCATCTGCCCCTATCCAGCCCACAAATCTAGGGGGATTTGCGTACCCCCCCCCATGTCCCTCGGGGAGTGTGTGTAGTGGTGGGGAGCCAGTTTTCCCCTGGACAAGCTGCCTGTGACTCCATCCCACTCCACAGCCAGGTCCTGTGGCTGTGTGGTGCCACTCTGTCCTTGGGTCCCAAGCTCCAGGCTCCACATACTGCCTCGTCTGGGCAGCACCCCCAGTCCCAGCCCTACTCAACTCCCTCCCTCACTATGGGGGCCTCAATCCCCTGCCCTCTACCTCCAGACTTACCTGCGGGAGCTACTCTCATGCTGCGTGGCTGCTATAAGCATGTGTATATGCATGTGGCACCCCCTGCCTTATCTCTCTTCTCCTGGAACTCTGCCAACCTGCAAGGAGAAAACTGCTGTTTCCTGCATTTTCCTTTAAAGGAGAAAATCCATGTTTTACCACTTTTTTCCATGGTGAATAGAAAACCTGGATCCCTGCTTATGAGACGGAATCAAAACCTTGGCTTAGGTTTAGATCGGTGATTCTCAGCCAGAGTGCAACAGGGGCTTTGCATTTGTAGCACTGAGAAGTGTGCTGGCATCTACATGTGATTCACCAGATAGAACCAGAGATTTCAAATAGGAATCTGTAGTGTCAAAAACATTCTGATCTGTTGTGGTCTTGCATCAGACTGAGATGCCTGGAGTCTAACCACAAGTCTAGATCAGAGCTGTCCAACTGGTGGTTTGTGGGCTGCATGCGGTCTGTGAGGGGGTTAACATGTGGCCCACAATCTCCTGCCTGGCTGCCACTCCACCTGTGGCTCTTGTGGTGGTGATACTGGTAGCAAGGGTCTCCAGGCTTCCCTTTCTTCCTTTGGCCTTGGTTCCTGTTCCCTGCTCTTGGGGGCAAAGTCCCTCAGCCAGGCTGCCATTGATAGCATGGAGTGAGAGAGTGCTGGGGTGCCTACACGATGAGAGATCTGGGCTGCCTACATGGTGTATGTGGTGGTAGGAGCCAGGGGCGGGGAGGCTGGGCTGCCCAGGCTTCAGGGTAGGCTGCCTGTGCGGCTGGGGAGTTGTCTTTGTGGCGTTGGGAGCACCCCCATTGCATGTGGCCGCCAGCTGCCCAGAAGTTGGACAGCCCTGGTCTAGAGAAATAGAGTCCACTGCACCTTATCTGAGTCCTTTATCCTATCAAGAAATGATATTAAATTAGTGTCTACACCATTATTTAGGATTCTTTATCTTCATCTGACTTTTAAACAGTTATTCAAACCTCTTTTCCTTTAGTTCCTATGGTTGCAGGCTGACTTCGGGGAAAAAATGAATGAAATTCTTATGTAGTGACTCAAGAACTTCAGCTTTTTTTAAAATGTCAGATATGAAGGGGCTCTCAACAAAATTGCAAAAGAGTTGTACCAATATAGATGAAGATATGAACAATGTAGAGAAGATCTGAAAACAAATGACTTAGGAGTAATATTAAAACATGCACAAGCTGGACTAATTTAGGTGATCTTTTTGGGAACCTTCTATCACTGTCCTACTCATTTTCTTTCTTCCCTCTTCTCCCCTGTCTGCGTAAGTGGTTTGTGTGTATGCCTAGTGTGGGCAGTCCTTGCTAGAACTGGGTAGAAAACTTTTTTGTATCTCAGTTTTTACCCCATACATACTGGTATGAAACGCCTCTGAACTGTGTATATTTGAAGAGCCAATAACCTGAGCAGTTTCAACAGGACCAAGACTGCCCTACCCAGTGTGCCAAAGAGTCAGACACCAGGATATAGGTAGTAGGATCCCACTGTTAAGGCCTTGCAATGAATTGGGCATAGCAAGGACTTGAGATCTGGCTCCCATTCACATCCCAGGTAACGTGTCCTTACCCTTAGGGTATCAATTATTCTATGGTTGATTGGATTCTACTTTTGACCAGAAGTTTCATAGATTCATCAAGAACTTGAAAAACTTTTTTTTCCAATTAATATATTATCAGAACTGGCACTTCACATGATTTTGATATTTGGCAAATGGGCGATTTTTCCTAAAGAAAAACCTTTTGTAAAAGGTTTTTCTTTATCAGCACTAGCCCCTGATTCATGACTTCAGTATGGGTGTGCTGTTACCAGTATAGAAGCACAAGCTCCTTTCATGGATATCCTTTCCTCTTGTACATTCTCTAGGTTTAGAGCAGAAGTTCCCAAGCTTTTTGTTACTGCATACCCCCTTCCAGATTTACTGGCTGCCCATGTACCCCTACCAGTATGTTTTATATTTCAACCCCTTAAGTGCCAATTATTATTATAATGAAAATTAAATCTGCCATTACACAATTTCTCCCATGTACCCTGCAGGGATAGCTTGTGTACCCATAGGGATACACATACCACAGTTTGGGAACCCCTAGTTTAGAAAAAAGCCTACCTCCCTTTAAGGTAGTGGTAGTAAATTCTACTCCCTCATCCTCTCTTTCCTAAGTTTGTGGTGTTCTCTTCCTGCGGAAGCAGGAGATGCATACCCTTTCACTTTAGAAGGTCTTCCAGGATTCCTTCGGAGTCCCAGTTGTTCTTAATTCATACGATTGATTGACTGTTTCAGTGGACAGCAATACTCTATTAATGTGCAACATGTCTTTTCTTAGGACTGTGCTTCACAAGATTAGGAAAATTTTAATGCATGTTCTCAGAATTTAGCTTTGATTTGGCAGTTATGATCCTGGTATGGAGTAAGATTTCACCCAGCAAGGGTGATTTATTTGCCACTTTCAAATGTCATCCTTCAGCTCTTTCAGTTTTGATGCTCTGAGGAGTGTGAAAACTTTAAAACTGAATTAAAACAGCATTGCTGTTTAAAATTGCTGAGCCACTTTCATTCATTTTCCTTTTCCACTTGCCTTCTAATTTCTAGTTTTGTACAATTCAACCTAGCTGTCAAAATTTCACAAAATTACAAGTAGGTGAAAAGTTTAGAATGGAAATAATTACATGCATTTAACTGAAGTATGTGTTTAACCTTATAAGAATACATTAGGAAGCTCTTGTACATTTGAAAGCAGTATATGTGCACTGAAGATTAGTTGAAGATTATACATGTGGTTTCAGAGTATGTTTAAACTTTCAGTGTTCATGCTTGTTTATGGGACCCCTGGGATTGTAGTGGGTATTTTTTTTCCTTCACTATCTTGAAAAGGATATGTTATGTGAGATAAGGGATAGTGGGGGGAGAATAGTATGTTGACTTTGTCTTTGAACATGAAGTACTGCTACATGTCCAGCAGAGTGAAAATGAAGATTTGAAAAGCAATTTATTTGGATGAAGATGAACTGAAAGAGCATGCAGAAAAAAGAGGTGAATATACACAGGTTTTTGTTTTTTTTAAGGGCAAAGAAGCTGGAAGAAGAAAGTTTGCTACAAAGTAACTTAAAAATTAAAGCTTTCCCTTACAATTTCAGTGCATCACTTTCAAGTTGGTGTCTCCCTTTATACGTTGTCCTTTCAGGAGTAACGTTATACTAATTCTTTGCATGTTTACTTTCTCAGCACATGATTGGTATGTTGCAAGCCTATGTATCAAGACAAAGCTTTAGGGTAGTTGCTAACAATTGTAGTTTTTCTCTCTAGAAAAGGGCATATCCAGTTCTTTTCATAGGCTAAGTACAGACAGTCAAAAGGCTTGAGGCTATATCGATTCAGTCTTTGCAGGTTAGTCTAAGCTGCTTAGGTTGAACCAATAACCAAGTGAATGGACATTCAGTTCTGATTCTGGAAATGCAGCCACATGCCTGCAGTGGCCCAGGCTAGGAGCTAGCAGGCTTTAGAGCATGCCTCCTTGCTCAGCTAGAGCAGACAGCTTGGGCCACAGCTAGCCTGCCCAACCTTCTGAGGGAAGGTTCCTGGGGTGAGGTTCAAAGCATTCTGGGATGCTGGGGGGACAGCGAGTTCACTTGAATTTGGAGGGGATATTGGACAGAAGTGCAATAAACCAATTTAACCTCAATCATTAAATCCTGATACTACATTCATCCAGGTTTATTTTAAACTAGCTTTGGCCATTTTGAAAGCAGTGTATGTGCACTGAAATTTTGTTGTTTCAGATTTGAACTGGTTTTCAATAGCTTATACTAGTTTATGTGTAACTTCTGTCCCTAGCCATGGATACTGTATTTCTAATGATAGAGTGTTCAGTTACGAATCTTCCTAACTGCTTTTGTATTGTAAAGAAGTCAGGGAAGTAGATACTGCACCATCCTGCAGCTCTACTTATAGAATTATATAGAAAAAAGTAAAAGAGCCATTCATGAAAATGAAGCATCATTTTCCAAAAAAATGAAAGGAAAGCGTCAGAAGTGTAGTTTGAGTAAAAGTCAGAATTGCAGTGGTTTTTCAGAGGAAGGGTCTCCTTTAATCCTGAATCAGTATAGGGGAAAGGCATATGGAAAGAATTCAACAGATTTCTGTATATTCTGTATGAACTGAAATACCTTGTACTTGCATTGTGTTAAAAGAATGCACCTTTTGGTTTATGCTGGCATTCTAGTATTAGTTAACAGCATAAAAGAGTGAACATAAAGTTCCATTGTCTTGTGGAGATAAGTGTTCCAGCTAACTTAGTTGTCTCACTGTTTGACTGTTTGATTGGTGAATTCTTGAAATTATGCTTTACTGAAAAGATCATTATAAGATACCTGGGCAGATCTAAGATTTTGAAAAGGAGGTTACAGATTGTGTGGTGCATCATCACAGACAACACAACACATTTTTCTCCGGCGAAAGAGAATTTAGAAGCTTTACTAATATGCTGGGGGTCGAGTGCTGTATAATTCCATTTAAGATCAAAGCAAAAATCAATATAACTTCTTTGGAATGTTCAGTAATATATTAAATTTAAAAAAAACACAAGGAACTAGGCAAAAATGGTTAAAATTAGTTGAAAAAGATTGTCACTGGTTCTGTGGTCAGCATAGTTGAATGTACTTATTCAGATTTTTTAAATCAAATTCTGGTCTTCCTGAGTGTTGTGACAGTGCCTCCAGTGCTTCACTGGAGTTAATATTACCACATGGGAGTTAAAGTTTTTAGCTACAGTTAAAAGTAGTCTGCAAGGCTGTGAAATGAGAGAGTCATTACCAGGAATGTCTATCAGACAACATAATTGCAGAAGAAAGAATAGTTGAAGTAGTGGAACTTCAAGACCATTAAAAAGGAGACCGATTCATTAACACCTATCTAATAAAGAAACATTAGCAAGAATCAAGTGGATTATTATTAGGTATCCTGGTTTTTCTGATTAAAAAACCCTGCAAATTCTGATTAAAAAACCCCCAAATCCATGCACAGATCTGGGGGTCATGGGTCCCCCTCCCTTCATGGGAGTGTGTGCAATGGCTGAGAGCCGGCCCCACCCCCTTCCCCTTGGGTGAGCCACCTGTGGCCCTGTTCTGTTCCCTGCTGGGGCCCTGCAGCTGCTCATTCTAGCCCCAGGACCCAAGCCCCACACACTGCCCGGCTGGCAGTAGGTTCGGCCCAAGTCCTGCCCAGCTCACTCCCTCTCCTCCTATGGGTGACCTCAATCCCTCCCCCCCACTGATTTTCCTGCCAGAGCTGTGCACAAGGCTGCCTGGTGGCCATATACATGCACATGGCACCCCTTGCCTGACTGCCCACCTTCTGCTTCCCCCCAGTCCCTGGCAATCTGGAACTCTGCCAGCCTGCAGAAGGCTTTTCGCATTTTTCTTGGGTAAAAGGTGAAATCTGTGTTTTTTCCATGGGAAACCAAAAACCTGGATCCCTGGCTATTATGTGCCATGAAGTCACCTTATTCCCTTACTGCTGCTGTAATAGAAATGCCACTGCCTCTCCCAGGCAGTTTTAAAGTTTGGGTAGAGCAGGAATCAAAGTGGAGGGGGGTGTCAGGGGTGTAACTGCACCTCCCTTAATCCAACCCTGATAATCTTAGCTCTCAGAGCAAGATGCAAGAGCCTTTGGAGGGCTTTATGGCTTCCTTCTTTTTTTGCAGTTCTTTAATGGGACAAATGGTCCTAGTCTTTCCATAACTCATGTATCCCTAAAGCACTGTACAGATTATTAAAACTTCCCTTCTCATTCTAGAGCAGATTTTGGAGAGGGGTGAAAAAATCTTGGCCCACCTTTAATAGTGGATGCTTGCTGTTGGGTATAAAAGCCTAACAGAGACATCTGAAAACCAGCTTGATAATAGTATTCCTGGAGGATTTTGAGAGTGGTTGCACATTCATTGAACTCTCTCTAAACTGTATTCCCTTAGTCCACCGCTCGGAAAATGATACCTTTTTGTATTCTTTTTGCTGAATGGTGGTCTCATTGCTCAGTATTGCTATGAGAACTAGGAGGGTGGCAGTTATAATATTCGGGATCAGGATGCTCAATCTTGAGAGAGAGAGCTGCATGCCTTTCTTATCCCAAAGTGATGCTCTACTTTAAGGATACAACTTTAATGTCACAGTTGAATGCACTTATATTAAGTAGCCAAACAAAAAACAAGGAAGCAAAAACAATGGTGTTAAGACAGCCATTTCATAGATTCTAGGGTCGGAAAGGACCTCAATAGATCATCGAGTCCGACCCCTTGCATAGGCAGGAAAGAGTGCTGGGTCTAGATGACCCCAGTCAGATGCCTATCTAACCTCCTCTTGAAGACCCCCAGGGTAGGGGAGAGCACCACCTCCCTTGGGAGCCCGTTCCAGACCTTGGCCATTCTAACTGTGAAGAAGTTCTTCCTAATGTCTAGTCTAAATCTGTTCTCTGCTAGCTTGTGGCCATTATTTCTTGTAAACCCCGGGGGCGCCTTGGTGAATAAATACTCACCAATTCCCTTCTGTGCCCCCGTGATGAACTTATAGGCAGCCACAAGGTCGCCTCTCAACCTTCTCTTGTGGAGGCTGAAGAGGTCCAGGTGCCCCAGTCTCTCCTCATAGGACTTGGCCTGCAAGCCTTTAACCATACGAGTGGCCCTTCTCTGGACCCTCTCCAGGTTATCCACATCTCTCTTGAAGTGTGGCGCCCAAAATTGAACGCAGTATTCCAACTGCGGTCTGACCAGTGCCCAATAGAGGGGAAGTATCACCTCCTTGGATCTGTTCGTCATGCATCTGCTGATGCACGATAAAGTGCCATTAGCTTTTCTGATGGCTTCGTCACACTGACAACTCATGTTCATCTTGGACTCCACTAGGACTCCAAGATCCCTTTCTGCTTCCACGTCTCCAAGCAAGTCATTTCCTAGGCAGTAGGTATGCTGGACATTTTTCCTCCCTAGGTGCAGCACTTTGCATTTCTCCTTGTTGAATTGCTTTCTGTTGTTTTCTGCCCATTTGTCCAACCTGTCCAGGTCTGCTTGTAGTTGTTCCCTACCCTCTGGCGTGTCTACTTCTCCCCACAGTTTTGTGTCATCCTCAAACTTGGACAGAGGACACTTCACTCCTTCGTCCAAGTCGCTGATGAAGACATTGAGGAGTATCGGTCCTAGGACCGAGCCCTTCAGGACTCCACTGCCCACACCCTTCCAGGTTGATACTGACCCATCCACTACGACTCTCTGGGTGCAACCCTCTAGCCAATTCTCCACCCACCGGACTGTGTAGTCAAGTGTAGTTCAGTTTGTGTCTCTTTTTTCCACCTGTTCCTGGCCACAAGGATCTTTTACTGAGTGCCTGTAAGAAGTAGTTGTTTTCTTATTCCTGGATGATCAGCTTCCAAACCTCACAAGAGGATGTCTTCTTACTGATGCAGTATCTGTATAATCTTTCCCATTCACTGAAATTTTGTGTTGTCAGGAAAGTGGACAACCAGGAAAGTGTTGTCAAGTCACACAAAATTGCTTGCTGGATGAGGGGTTGATAACCTAATGATCCAGATCCAGCCTCTGGAGCCCGGGGGGCTTCTGTAGTATTTTGACAGTGAGAGACTTGGATTACGTTTTTGTGGTGGGGTACATAATCAGCTGTGGCCCAAGATGGGGCCATCAGTTATGAATATCTTCTCAGCTGAACAAAATACCAAACAGAGAGAGACCAAAACTCCCTCTTGGAAACCCTTATGCTTGAATAAGCCAGCACATCTATTTAACTTCCTTCATTTTGCCATAAATACTAAGGTCATAAGATCAGATTGGAGAGAGACATAGTTGTTGTCTAGTAATACTGGGACCCAGACAATCCTGCAGCTGACCAGTTCCTGCTGCTTCTAGCTCCAGGCATTGTGTCATCAATAAATCAGAATTCTGCTTCCCAACTGATGGTGGAGAACTCTTTAAATGTAGACTGTCTTTGCTCATACAGGGCCCAACCCATCTTACTGCTATCCAGGAAAGGCTCCATCCTGATATGTTATGAACAGAAATGGAGGCGCTAGTTGAAGTTGCTAGGAGCCCAACCATACTTTGGGCTGTGGTTCCTGCTCTTAGGCTAAGGACAGTTTAAAGTATCACTTGGAGAATCCATAGCAGATGCTTGACGTGCATCTCCGCTGGAGAAACAGAAGTGATCTGGAGTTTAGTGCACACTAGACTAGGCACTGTTCCTGGGGCTTAATGGGCTGAGAGGTAGTGAGGAAATACCGTGTAAAAGTCCATATGTAGTTAATTATTCCTTGTGCACCAGGGTGAAGTCCTGCCTCCTTTTCTCCCACAACCAGTTGTACATAGTTGAACACAGAGAGATGACCTAGTACACTGACCTTTTATAGAGACATACCTTTTGTTCTGTCTCAGTTCTTGATACTGATCCAAAAATTGCAGTCTTAATGGTAACTGAGGCAACCAAAAGGTACAGATATCTGTATAGAAGAGAGTAGTATTACAATATTATGAGAAAACATGCACACGCTCCATTATATGTTTTTAGGCAACTTTGTGTTTCTGTATCAAAGGCCACAGATGTTGCAAATGAGTACACAAAAGTGACTTACCCAAGACTTGCTTGTAAATAAATACTTTCCTCCCATAAAGAGGTTAACTGCTCTGAATTATTTTTGAAACTCCTTTGCACCTTTGCTGATTTTTATTATTGCTTTAAATTTAAATCAATTTCCCATTATCTGTACTGTCTGCAGACTTTCTTGGAAACTGCAACACCCTTTATAGAAGGATGATTTGCAGTGTATTTTGTTCTACTCTTCAGGTATATTGTATTTAACCAGATCTGTTTCAACTGTATGTAAACTTGCATTTATCGTATTTGCATTGGATTTGATTAAGAACTATATTTTCTTGTTTGAGCAATAGTATCAGCCATTGAGCAAAAAAAACCCAAACCCTCCATTAGCAGATGGTGGCAAAGGAGCCTGTGACTTTCAATCAATTCTTCTAGCATAGTGAGGAGCACATTTGGATATCAAAAAGTTTCTTGGTCATGACCATTGCTTGCAATTTATCCAGCTCTTATTTGCTAGAGTATTTGACATGACCTCTTGAAGAAGTAAATGCTTTAGATGAGCTATTATTTTATTTAGCTGGATTGAACATGCCTAGTTATCTGATTCAATAAAACTATTTTGACTTCCCTTTCATAAACATAATTATTCCAGATTGCCTTGAATGCTTGTTTTTTCTATGCTAAATCATTCTGACTTCAAGTAGCTCGCAAAAGGTATTGCAGGTAGCCAAAGTATAAGAGTGTTAAGTGCCTGTTTTCACCCATGCACGGAATTCAATTACCTGCAAACTCAAACACCGTTATTAGTATGAAGATATGGAAATAAGTCAGTAAATACAAGATTTGGACTTCACATTCTAAGCATCTTGTTTCAGAAAGGATTTTTTGGTCAAATTGGAATGGATTTGGGGAGGAGGAGGCATGCTTTCCACCATAGTATAGGGCATGACCTT
Organism: Alligator mississippiensis; assembly: GCF_030867095.1. Taxonomy (NCBI): domain Eukaryota; kingdom Metazoa; phylum Chordata; order Crocodylia; family Alligatoridae; genus Alligator; species Alligator mississippiensis. Next base: position 165,437,529 of record NC_081824.1, read on the forward strand.
CCTTGTAGGCTCCTCTGAGAATATATTAACCAAATGACTTCCCTGTTGTGTTGGTAGTGCCCTTTATCTTCCTGCTTTTACCTGTGGTCTGTTGATAGGGTATTTGGTGTTTGGGATATTGTTCCTTATAATTGGATGTGAGGGTTTGCAGTCTAATTTTAGGGATTCCTTTGATAAATTATTGCTTGCAAAAGCATGGGATTGGACATGATGGCTCTTCTAACTCTATACTCCTATGTTGCATTTGGCCCTATATTTAATATAAAATAAGTATAATCTAAAGTATTATTTAAAAAATATAGAAGTTATTCCAATAAAAAAAAAAAGGTTTGAAAAGAAATCTAATGCTTTCAATCCTGTGCCTAACTTCAGTGCATTTGAACTTGTGTATGAAAACACAGTAAACATTGATTTCCTTTTTATTTTTCAGATGAAAATTGGGATGATGACCAGCTACTTGGATTTGAACCTTGCAATGAAAACCTTATAACAGGTTGTAATATAATCAATGGGAAATGTGAATGTGACACCATTCGGACCTGTAATAATCCATTTGAGTTTCCAAGCCGGGATACTTGCCTGTCAGCTTTAAAAAGGATTGAAGGTAAGCACTTGCCTTCAATAATTTCCAGTGTGTAATTTCTCAGCATGCCTTTCATTACGGCCTAGGATCAAATATTATCAAATTACGGAGGCAGAAATGACTTCAGGCAGTCATTGCTTTTTACTTCCGGAAGACTGGTCTGGTTTTTGGTGTTAAGAGAATATTAACAATATGAGGTTTAAGGAAGATGCAGTTTTATTCAGCTTGGCGTTTGAGACCTCCTCAGTTTTTGATTTTAGATGGAACTAAACTTGACTTGTGCATTTTAAAAGTATTTAATTGTTTACAAATGTAAAACTGATATCATTTGTCCTGTTTAGATGGTCCTTTGTCTACATTGTATGTGAAGGAACACTTTAGGGAGCTGTATTTTGTACTGCTTCACATATTTTGAGAGTTGTGATAAAGTTACTTGTTGAACTAATATAATATTTAAATGATGAATCTATGAATAAATATATGTTTTAATAACACAGATAAAAAATAAGATCAGAAAAGTTTAGGATGTTTTTTGTGGACTTGACTCAAAGTTTGATGGACTCTGAACTGCTGCATCTGTCTCTGCAGAAGTACATAATGTCTCAAATTCCTTGTTGTCTCTTACATGCATATGCATACAGAATAGTTGGATCTGAAATAAGCTAGAAGAATCATGTATCTAGTTTCAGAGAACTTATTATTTTGGTACATTATACGCTGCTTGGATATGTGTGGGACAGATTTGACATCAGCTTTGTAATCATACTCTCATATTGTACTTTAAAACTGTTTTTCAACTGGCATTGAAAACATGGTGGTCTGAAGAGCTGGTAATGTGATTTGAGCTTGTGATGCTGTTTATTTTCCAACACATTCTAAGAACTTGCAAGGATATTACTTGAACTCTCTGAACAAGTGAATCCAGTTCAACTGCAATTGACAAACAAGAAATAATTGAATGCAGTGTAAAACTAGTGCCAATAAGGCTAGTCCCATTGGTTTGAGTTGCGATAGTGGTTTAAATAAATTAATAAATTTTGGTCAAGAAAGTGTATTAAGAGAACTGCCGAAGTGATTGCTTGAGAAATATGAACTATGTAATGGAATATCATAGTAACTTGAAAAACCTGTTAAAGTTTGCAAAGTCCAAATTAGAAAAACATGCAAGAATTTAGTTGAAAAACCTAAATGTGTCTATGCCAGATTTGATCTGTTAAACCCAGTCAAGAGGTATAAGGTATCTTGTGGTTCCAGTCCCAACTATAGAGGAAAGTATGCCTAATATAGCCTTTATTTACCTAATAAGGTAACAAGTAATACTCCATAATGTGTTTCTTTATTGTCTGAGCTAAAACCAATTTGTTTGTATATTGTTTTGCTTCTTTAGCTTAAAGTTTTGCTATAGTGAGATCTATGTGGGTACTGCTATAATTTTAATTGTGCTTTATCATTCTTCAAGAAAAACTGTTGTGAATGGCTTTTTCCTTTCCTTTCCTTTCCTTTCCTTTCCTTTCCTTTCCTTTCCTTTCCTTTCCTTTCCTTTCCTTTCCTGCTACTAAATTGAGAAGAAGTAAGTCTAATAGGTGAAAAAGCAGGGGTAATGTAAGTCATGCTGTGCAGTGCTATATTAGTACTTAGCTATCAACAGTTAACAACTGTTAGGAGTCTAGCAGGTACCTCTTAATAGAAACTGCATTTAAGGTTTGTTATTTTATGGCAATGCCATTTACTTTAACAAGGCTTTTGGTGTCTTGGAATGAATCTTGAATATTTCTTATGTCTTACAAACACCAAATACTTTGAACAAACAGGAGAACAAAAACCACTTAAATCATTTAACATTGCTTCAAAGAATTTTCCCTATAGTTTTGTACGTGAAGTACTTCACAAGCAGAACAAAGCACACAAGAAAAGTACATATAGGCTGAATTGGATGGAAACAAATTACTCATGATAAGCTGTCACTGGAAGCTTTATAATATATGTGCTATATTTCTTTCCTCCCAGAAATAGCAATAATCTAGCTGTAAGTACCTTTTTGTAATGGGCATTGATTTTTTTTATGCTTAAAACTGTAGTCCTCAAAATGCTTCTGTTAGGTAGTCAGTTCAGTTTTATTAGATGGCCACATTGCACCTTCAATCTATTTCCAAGACTAGTGGAAGTGTCTTGTCAGAGCCAGGACTAGGACTTAAAAGTTTTTGTTCAAGCTGCTAGTTAGTATCTCTAACACTCCAGGTTCTGAATTTTGAAAAAATTAAAGACAAATCTTGTAATGTACATCCCAGATTTCAATGATAGTTTCTTTACAGTCTTGTACTTTGGAGAAAACATACCTGTTATTCTCTCAGACTAGATCTAAATCTAGATTTTGTATTAATGTGACTTCAAATTAAGGATGTGATGATGTTATACCATTTCAAAATTTGAAGTTATATCATTATAAAGATGCTTATAACAGGAATAAGCTATACCTGTATATTTACAGTTATATTGATAACTATATATTGATTTTGTGGGGTTGTACTGATCTAACTACGTGTGTTAAGAAGCATAGTTAGAATGATACAAAAACTCTGGAGGACAAGATTTTAAAATTTCATTTAGCTAAAAATTTGAACTGAACATTTTGCCTTTCCCTAATTAAGAAACTGTCAGAATTTTTGCTTAAATTAAAGCTGCTACCTAAGGAAAAACCACTGCTTCAGACATGGTCATCTGCATGTTAACTGCTCAAATGCAATAACACATTGCTTGTGAAGACATGGCCGGGGTTATTTAAAATTTAGATCGAGTCTGAAAATTTCTTATGTAAGGAGTGTTTCTTGATAGAACTCTTCAGAGTTAAATTTGATTCCTGTAGTTGTTAAAACAGGTACTTAAGCGTGTATTTGCTGAAAATAAAAGTAACTAAGTGCACAGTAGAGATCACACTGGTGTGGCCCGTCAGAGTAGGGTTTGTATGGCGAGATTAGGATTCAAATGTGACTGCATAAGAAGATAGGTACGTGACATAAATTTCAAGAATTCTTACTTCTTAGGGACTAAACATATATTATCTCCATAATTGGTATTATGGAGGACCTACAGTGGACAGGAGACAATATTTAGCTTTATGTTGAACAAAGAAACAAAAAAACTACAGAATCCTTTGATTCAGATTTAATTAAAATTTTGTGCATGGTAGCCTTGGAAAGGAGGGGATACATATGCTCAGATATATTTCAAGTTTTTGAGGGTGGTCTTGTGGAATACTAACTGTGTGCATGTGACTCCTTTAGCTTGTTTGGTAGACACGATTGCAAAGGGCTTGGTCAGATTTGTTGCATTTACTTAGGTGACACAATGCATAATTGGCCCGTGGAATTTGCTGCTAAAATATATATATGATGGAGGCCAAGTTTGAGATTTAAATGGAAATCTACAAAACCTCAGATAAATGATTAAACACAGCTGTGTTAAAAGAGCAGTAAGGTTGCAAAATTTTGGACTCAAACTAGGAACTACTAAAATCGTGGTTGCTTGTGAAATCTTTGTCAGGGTTGTCAAACTCAAACTCATCTGGCTCTGTGGGGTGGCTGAGTGGTGTGAGGCTGGTCTGTGGGCTGGATCATGCTCATGGAAACCTCCCCCACCCCTTCCCTCAACATACCTCATTTTGTAGCTGCTCCAGCCAGTCTAGGACCTGTGCTACATGTGGCACTTGTCCCAGAGTAGGTGCCACATGTGGAGCAGACCGGCAGGGGCTGCCACCGTTTGCAGAGTGGCTGCCTCTCTGGCAGGACTGAGCACATACGGCTCCTATTCTGGCTGCTCTGGGAACTGTGCTGGATGTGGCACAGGTCCCAGACTGGCTGGAGTAGGAGAAGGGGGATAGTGAGGGAGGGGGAGGAAGGTGGGGAGGGGTCCATGGGCCAGATTCAACCTGTGGATCAGCTCTGTGCCATGGGCTCAGGTTGTGACTTGTGTGGGTCTGATTAGACCCAGAGACAGCATTTCAGGCTGGATGATGGGGCTCCACAGGCTGGTCCAGACCATAGCCATATGTTTGATATACCTGCTTTAAGCTGTTCTCTTATCTGTTTTCACTAAGATAAAGTCTCTTAACAAAATCACATGTCAGACTTCCACAGGGCCCCTACTACATCTGGTGTTCATGATGGACTGTGCTTAATGAGCTGCTTTTCGGTGTTTTGTTTTAGTCTTTTTGTACAAGATTGTGTTTCCAGGTTTTATTTACTGCATGCTATTCAGATCTTGCTGTATAGAGAGAATTATTTCCTCACCTGCTTTTCTATAATTCTCACTGTAGTATGTGAGTGCTTCACAAACATGACAAATTTTACAACACTTCGGTGAAGGAAGGCATTATTTCCTTTCCCCCCTCCCCCCCCCCTTTTTTTTTTTTTTGTTAATGAGAGCTGAGGCAAATGGCGATTAAGTCCAAAAGTTTCCTTTAAACTTGGGTGTGCCCAGGTTAGGACCTGATTTCTGCCTCCCTCCCCCCCAGTGCATAGTATTATATATAGAATTTAATGTTCAAAACACAGATCCCATTGATACTGGTTGCAGTTTTGTCAGGACTAGAGTGCAGGCAGTCTGGTCCAATAGTTAAGCTGACTAGCTAGGTCACCAGTCTAAGGGTTGAGAGACTGAGGCAGGAGCTAGTATACTAGGCAAAGGTCCATAATTTAAGTAAAATCTGTGGATGAGGAGCCTGAGGTGAACAGGAACAGGGGACATTACTGAACAGAAACCAGACAGGGACAGGAGATGGGACTGGGCAAGAACCAGGCAGGGATTTAAGATTACTGTGCTGGTCTTTAGAGAGCCAGTCAGGGACTGGGAAGGACATGTTGAGCTGCCTGTTGCTGTTTCTCTGCAAGTCATTTATATGGACCTAATAAGGGATGGGTCCAAGGGTATGACCTCCATTCAGGCCACAGATATGGATGAATGAGCATTCTCAGTGAGTGTTCAGCACTTCCATAAATTGGATTCTGGATCTCAAATTGGGAATTCAGAAAGTAAAGAACGTGGCAGCCATCTATGCAAAATCTTGTTTAAGTGACTTGACTAATACTGTAAAATAACTCTTTTGGCAGAGGTGGAGAGAGAATCTCTAGTCTTCCAGATCAGCATTCAGCTGCCGCAGCAGTGAGGTCATCCTTTCTACCCCTACATTCCTTTTCTTCAAGTACAGATCTCCAATTTTCTCAACAAGTGACTTATTTTACAGAACGCAATCTCTCTTACTTCACAACCCTAATTCATCTGTCAGATTAGTCTGTACTGGGCACTGAAATGAGGCAGACACTGGAAAAGTGTGCTCATGTAACTAAAGAATATTAAAATACATATTGATGAGGAGGAGATGAATTAAAGTTGCACAGCCAACTTGACTTTTAATAGTTCCTAGCTGCTGACTGTGTAACTTTTGCTTCCTTGGTGTTCCTTTTATGTAGGTTCTTAGAGCTTGAAAAAGTTGATGCTATGCATAATATCATTATGAATGCATTATAGGCTACGTTTTTCCATTCCAGCACAATAGGGACTTGACCCACACATTTTGCTACACAGATACCTGTTGAAAGCAGAGGAATGGCGAGACCCAAGAATTGTGAATTCCAGTGTGTGTGTGTGTGTGTGTGTGCGTGTGTGTGCGCGCGCGCACGTGCACGCGTGCTCTGTCTACCAGCTTTATCTTTTGCCGTCTGCCTTCTTTTCCACCTGGCTCTGTCTCAGTCACATTATCTTTGCTTAACTAGTCCCAGTCTCTACTTCTTAATTTTCTCCCCCAGGTTGTATTTTTTTTTAATTTGGGATCTCTGTGGAACTTCTTGATCTCCCTTACCCAAAGTCTCTGTTCCACCTTCCCAGTTCTGCAGCTGATCTTCCTTTCCCCTTCCCCCATGCACTACTTCCTAATAATAGTCTCCCCATCTACTGTCTCACTGTCTCAGGTCTTCCCTAATTTAGCTAAATTTTTTTTATAATCAAATGAAATAGCTTTCACTTTCTCTGGCCTGCCTAAGTAGCAACAGTAGTGCCATTGGGCACCTACACATGTGATGGAGCTCTGCTCCAACATGTACTAATTAGCACGTGTTGGAGCAGACTCGATTAATCAAGTCTGCTGTGAGTTTGCTGGATCATGCTAATTAGCATGCTCCAGCAGCCTCCACACCATGTGTTTTCAACATCCCCATGTTTCAAAATGGTGGCAGGGGTGTTTTAACTAAAGTTTGTCAAGCTTTAGTTAACGTGCCCCTGCTGCCATTCTGAAGCATGGGATGCTGAATATATGTGATGCTGCGGGCGCTTTAATTAAAGCACCCCCTCCACCCTGGGGCACGTGTATAGATGCCCACTGAGAGCAAGGCTGTCAGGTTTCAGTTCTAGTGCTCAGGCCCACCCTGGCCTGGAGTGTCCTTTAACTAGAGAAGTCTGACTTAGCAGTATAGCTAGCCCCTGGCTTGGTGCGTGGGAATAGCATCTTCAGTCAAGTTGTAAGGAAGAGTGTGAGGGATGAGGTATATTCTACTGGGATGGCACATTAGCTGTCTGTTCAGCATTACGGATTATGAGAATTTGAGCATGCTAAGTGAATATATAAGTTTTCAGTCTTATAACTTGGTCAAATGGGCATTTTTTTCATATTAGGAACAGGCACATTCATGAAACAAAGCCAGCGCTGAATTTCAAGTTCTTGGTGCGAAGTATGGGGTTACCAGAGCTTTTCAAACCTAACCGTTTGAAACATTCAGAATAAAATTCTCAGGCTAGGTGAAAGTATTATCAGTATACATTTACTGTCTACTGTAGGATTTCTTTCCTCCTTCCTTTAAATCATCAGGGAATGGTTTACTGTTGGGAAGGATACTGGGCTAGATGGATCACTGGTTTGATGTTCTGCAGGAATTAAGAACATAAGTGCCATACTTGGTTAAATCAGCGATCCAAGGAGCTCAGTAGTGTTCAACCTTTTTATCCAGCAGGCCAGATGGGTAGTATCCAGTCCCTCTAGAAGCTAGATCTGGCCAACGGTCCCATTCTGGTGCCTGGGGCAGGATAACGAGACCCCATCTGGCCACATGGTGGGGGGCAGTCCAGCCCTGATCTAGCTGCACAGGGGGGAAACAGGGCATGATCCTGTCCCAACCAAGCGCTGCAGGGGCTAGGGGGCATGATCCAGCCCTGATTCACCCCTAAGGGGAAAGGGCCTTGCCCAACCCTGAAGGAGGAATGGGGTGTGGGCCAGTCCTCCCAGGGTGTGGGGGAGGGAGTATGGTCCAGACTGGTGGGGGGAAGGAGAGAAGAGAGCATGAGCTGGCCCTGAACCAGCTGCACAGAGGGAAGGGGGTGTGGTCATGTGTGGAGAGGGTTGCAGGGCTTGGGGATTTTGGCAATGGGGATGGGTGGTGGTATTAACTGCCACTGGTCCTCTACTGCCAAAATTCTTGACTCATAGTGTGCCCCGTGGGCCAGATGCCAGGCTCTCTGAGTTGGAGGTTGAGCACCTCTGATCTAGCCCACTATCCTGTCTATGACATGCTTATGCTCTGCAGGCTCCACCATCCTGTCTACGTGTTCCACTGAGACACCAAATGACAGGACACCCTTGGCAAGGGTGTGGGTCTCCAGTGAGCCAGCCTGTATTCCACCTTGATCTTTTGAGCCAGTGGGGACCCAAGCTTGTGGCTTCTGCACAGAGCTCTGCAGACATATATCTGGCATGCTTTACTGATACCACTTCTGTCAGCAGAGGGAGATCCTGTCAATTGCCTACATTGTGTATGCCAGGCTACAGCATCTCTACTGCCTCCTCAGGAACATTTCTCCTGAGGTTCTGGCTGAGCTTCTCTCTGCACCTTTTTTTACACCCCACCAGGTTTCAGGATCTCCTGGTCAACCTCTTCCTGTCTCTGGATAAATTTTCTGTCTACCAGACCAGGAAGGATGCTCTGGCCAGGGGGAATCTGAGCAATTGTAGGGCCATTTTTCTGTCACTCCTGTAGGCAGGCCAGGTTCATTGGGCGGCATCCACTCGTTCCTTGGACACGTTTCATGGGCAGTGGGTACTGGCTGATGTTATCTACTCAGTGTCTCCCCTTAGAACACTTGTTATCAACCTTTGACCCACGATCCTGTGCTTGTTTGTTTATTATTATTATTATTATTTTGTCCTTGCAATCAGTGGTTGTGTTTTTTATGGCTTCCTTGATTGAGGGAGGGAAATACTTCTCTTGGTGGACCTAGATCCACTGTCCTTTGCACAACAAATAGGCCTGTCTCCAACAGGGTTTCAGAGGGAGAGCATATTATTTCTAGACTGATCCATGTTGTACCCTCCCTGATGTCCATCACGACTGGTTTGGTGATGCATCCCTGACTGTTTAATAGCTGTGTTTTTGAACGCAGGGCAGAAACTTTGGCCCTGTTCAGCTTTAGGAGGAGGGCTCTTTTGATGGCAGTTTGCTGACAGCTGTGAGACGGACAGATTCTGTCAATGGATGGAGAATGCTTTAGAATCCTAGTCTAGTAAGGAACCAAATCAAGCATACAAATTTAAGAAAAATCAGGTAGCTTTTCAGATGTCACTTTGTAAGAGATATTAAATGAAGTTCAGTGTTTTGGAAGAGAAGCTGTCCCTCCTTTCTTTTAAGCATTTAGAGGCTTAGTGGGATGTAACTGCTGAAATTATTGAAAAGCCCATCTTTCACTGACTTAAGAAATTGTTGATGTTCAGCATCTTAAAAAGTATGTCGCCTAGAGTATAATTAGGGAATTTCTCAAAGCCTGTTCACATCTGCACTGAGTACCCAGTTGAGTTGAGTGATTTGCCAAGTAGTATTTTGGTGTATCCTAGACCTTAAATGCTGGATGGAGGCTGCAAGGAAAAGAGGAACAGTGGGGGGAAAAAACCCTGGTCATACCCAGTTCACTCTCCCTTCCAGCATACACTCTCTGCCATTGTGTCAACACAGGATACTAGGTAAGATGGACTATTGATCCAAACCAGTACATGACAGTTCTTATGTTCTTATCCTCCAGCAGTTTTACTATGATCCAAAGAAAAAAAAAAACTTCCTCAAATGCGTTGCTTTAGATTGTGAGATCTTGCTGTATGTGTTGAGCATAGTGGATACTAATTCTGTTTTGTATTACGGAAGTGCCTAGAAACCCAAAGGTCTGGGAAGGATTAGTTCAGTAATATTCAGACAATAGTGTGAATGGTGCCAGGTGTAAAGTAATGTCTAGCATCCTTAAGTTAAATATGTCTGAACACTAACACTAATAATACAGTAGAACGGTGATACTTTGTAGGGTTAATTTCCTTACTCCCTGTAAAGATGGAGGTTTGTGAACAAACAGTCATAGTAAACAGCTACACAGGTCTCCCTGAGGGGTTCTGCATGATTGAAGAAGTAAGGCCCTTTGAAGTAAAAGGTACAACAAGCAGCTGAGCAGCAGCACCTTAATATAACAACCCATCACAAATTGAGCAGGTTGCAAACTACCTGTAAACAAACGAGTCAGGTTCTACTGTACAGAAAACGTCAACTATTTAAATAAATATTTAAATAATATTGAAATTTTCTCAGAATTCATGCAGATGGTCAAATAAAGTTCCCATGATGATTTTTTGGTGGGAATTGTGGTCAAATTGTCCCCAAGAGCAGATATAATCCTTTCTGCTGTTCTTGGTTTAGACACAAAACTTGCTTTTAATCCCTTTAAATTGCTTATAATCATCAAAACAAAAGGTTGTTATAAAATGAGGATTCCTCTGTGGACCTTTCTTAACCCATCCCCACCCTCCTGTCCTTCTCCCCCCCCCCCCCCCCCAATAAAAACCCCTTACTTTTGGAATTCTTGTAGTTTGTCAGTTTAAGGTGACTCGAGTTATTTTAACAATCTTTTTACATTTCATTATTTTTCACATGTACTTGAATAACATAGTATAGACAAATGTTGCATTACCTGTTAGACCAGTTTTAGAACAACAAATGTGAGAAGGCAATTTCATTCTAAATACTTGTGTTCAGTTTACTAATAACTCTCAGTGTTTTTCTTTTGAATTGCAGCGTGATTCGTATAGTCTTAAAGGTAGATATTATTTGAAGAATTTTAACAATATAAATGAAATGTGGTTTACTGAATTATATGACTATATTGGAATACTCTTTTTCACCCTGTAAAATATTGTGCTCTCTGCACCCCATTCATGTGTGTGTTGCTCAAATAACTCAAATGGTTTGACTCAAATTTAGCCTGTATTTTCAATACAGGAATGTGATTCTGTCAAAGGACCAAATTGTATCCTTGAATGTGCTTATTTTGCCTGTTAACTAAAGTGGGAGCTGCTTGAAGACAAACCTAACCTGAAATATGGAGAAAAAATGTAATAGTAGTTTTTAAACATGTATTAGTAATATGCATACACAGCTCTAGAGTCTGAGGAAGGAATAGTATAGTTCAAAAGTAGTAATGGATTTTGAATGACTATATGTATACTTTCTGCACTTTACTTGCATCAGTATTCTCAAGTAGATGTTAGGTTTTGACATTAGATTAGTAATGAAAATATGATCTTAATGTACTACTTTGCACAAGGACTCATCTGACAGTACAGCAGACTGCACAAATATTTGTAATTGTATCATTAAATTTATACAAGTTAGCTGCGTTTCCCCAGATAAATGCATTCTGTATTCCTTGGGCAGTGTAGTTCCTTGTCCTTTCTGTATTTCTAGGTAATGCCCTGTGTATATTGTGGCAAGCTGACTTGAAATTTCATGAAAAAATCTGAGACAATATGAACATACTACAGCTTTGGGATGATTAAAAAACTTTAGTTTTTAAGATAAATTCAGCAAATCACAGTGCAGTATCCAATTTTGTTTGGCTATGTAATATTTTTCTTTAGCACTAAACTTCTTGGTGTGTTGCAATTCAACTGAAGAAAATGGGGGGACATAACTGGAAATGCAAGCAATTGTCCAGTTGGACTTCTAAGCTACTTAGAATTCACTGTCTGGGTTAGGATTGCAAGATAAGCACTTTCTTTTTAAAATTAGTTGTAATTTTAATTTACAACTTAATTTAGTTGTAAAATGCTGTAGATATTCAGTACATCATTTAATTTCAGTCAACCGCCCTACTGAGACAAAAGACAGTCATACCCCCTTTCTACTGGTATTTTAGGCTCTTATTTGGAAACATCTAGCATCTGTAACTGAAGTGCTTATATAAAGATGCCATATGTTATCCCACAAAAGACCTCTTGCCTGGTGTAAACTACTGTGATAGATCACTTCCAAAGTTGTTCAAGCAATTCTTAAGTCTCCTGACCTTCCCAGTCACACCTAGCTTTCCTACCTGCATGACCATGTGTTTCCCTATCATAGGCAGTGACAAGCAGGAGGTATTTAAGCAAGGGATTCTCTCCTTGCAGCATCTAATGTACTCACTGTGCTTGACAGAAAGGAAAACCTGGCTGGTGATTGTGAAGTTAAATGGAGGTTATTGTGTGGGCTGAATATTGGCACTTTTTGGGTATAGGGTATTGCATGTGTTGCTTGGTATGCTTATCTCCTCCTCCTGTTCAGGGCCAAGGCTGACATGTTAGATCTTATTTAGATATGTAGTATACTAGATGAGGATTTCCCATTTACAAAGTGACCTTTTGGGAAAGTATAGCAGTGATGGTAGTGTGAGCAAAGATGCTTCATACTTAATCAAGTTCAGAGAAAATGGTGTGAAGTTTAATATTGATATATAGTAGGATCAATTCATTGGCCTATATTGTGACAAATACTAGTGAGGAGGCTTCACTAAGTTTGCTTAAACTAACTTGGAATGTTTAACTTGTTTTTCAACTGTTAAGCTTTTTAATACTGTGTGAGTTTAGATGTTACTGTATTTACTCTAATCCAAGATGAGGCTTTTCCCTCAATTAGCATGGGGGGGAGCCTTGTCTTGGATTTGAGTACCGGCTCTGGGCAGGTGGCTGCTCAGTTCTGGCTTTGGCTCAGAGCTGAAGCTGTAGCTAAGGTGCTGCCTGTCCCAGGGTGGAATGGCTTATTTGGTGGGCTAGGGGGCATGAGGCTGAGGGGAAGGCAAGGGGGACTGAGGGGTGTGGGATGGGTGGGAAACCTGCAGCCTGCACCCTACCCCTTGCCCTCCCATACCTGTTCCTGCCTTCCCACCCCCTGCTTGCCTACTCCCAACCTGCCCCCTTCTCTCTTACCTTCTGCATGGGCTCCCGTCCTTCTAGCTCTGCTGCTGCTACTCCCTGGCCAGACTGGGCTGGGGCTACCACTGTTGCTGACCATTCTGAAGTAGCAGATCTGTAGCAAAAGGGTATGGGTTGGCAGGCATTGGGGGAAGAGAATGGGGGGAGAAGAGGGTGGGGAAAGATAGAGAGTGGGGGGCAGGCACAGAGGAGCAGGTGTGCGGCAGGAATGGGAGGACAGGGGGCAGGGTTCTGACCCCCTGTCACTGCTTTTCCTGCCACAGCAGTGAAGGAACAAATTTAAGACGTTCTTCCAATAATTAGATTTTATACCTGGAAAATTATAACAGACTTACCTTTTTGTGTATAGAATCTAATGCTTCAGGGTTGTCTTAAATTCCAGGTTGTCTTGGATTTGGGTAAGCTGGTAATTTTTTTAATCTTTTTAGAGAATGATATGCAAACAATAAAAAAAAAAAAAAAAAAAAAAAGCTCCAATTATGTTATCACTAGCATTCAAATCTGTTTCTTATTTCAGTCACTTTAATCCAAAGTTTTGTAGAGATGGGTATTAAGTTTCACAGAAGATTTTAATTGATTCATTCAGATTTAGAATTGGGGTAGAAAAATTAAAAGTCACTATAAAAGGGGCTAGGGCATTAGGTCCTATACGGTATGCCTGGGGAAAGCCAATGTTCTGACGAAGAGTTAGTCATGAGTTGGCAGAAACCTGACCAGTCTTTTTGATGGGGTTTTCCTTGACTTCTGGAAGAGCTTTACAAGAGAGAGTTTCATTTTGACAAAACATTTTGATGTTTGCCAAATCAAAATATCTTGTGTAGCATTTTGCCAAGCAGCTCTGTTTCAGTCCAGTCTTTAATTAGTAACACGGTGTAAGCTGTATTTGTTTCAGTAGCATAAGTTTAACTGTCCAGATTTTGTCTTTGCTCATGCTCATGATGAATGTCATTCCATCAATTTTATTTCTTTTTCACTGTCCAGAAATTAATTGTTTGCTTGCTCACTAATAATCCTGATAAACTCCTGGTATAGTCTTAACAAATAGTCAGCAACTGCTGTTAAAAGAGTGAACTTAGAGGGAGAATTGTGACACATGACAGAACAAGCAGCAATGGTTACAAGTTGTAATAAGGGAGGGTTAGGTTAAATATTAAGAGAACCTTTCTCCTTATCAGGGTAGTAAAGCACTGGAACAGGTTACCCAGAGAAGTTGTGGAATCTCCATCCTTGGAGGCTTTTAAGATGGGAATGGTCCTGGTTTGAGCAGGGGGTTAGACTAGGTAACCTCCTGAGGTCCTTTCTGATGGCTAGAAACTGATATTTAGAGGTTTGCTTTTGGGAACTGGCTTACAGGTAATGTAGATATGCATTAGAATAATGGTCCAGGGCAACAGCAAGGGTTAACTAATTTCTAAAAGGCCTATTTGTGACAAAGTTTCCTCAAGGTCCACTGTATCTGATCAGGAAAGCAGCGAGCAGACAAACAGGCTGGGAAATTCAAGACATGTGCCATACTGTTCCATGACATAAGATAAGGTGGCACCAAGTCACAGTGCCCAACTGCCAGGGCCCTTGGTATTTTCGGTTTTGGGGAACAGACCAAATTAGGATGTGTGCATGTGAAACAAAGGAATATGCTGACAGGACAGAACGTGGACAGTATGACAACCACAGAGAGACCAGTTAGTGATGCCTAAGATGAAAAGTCATCATAGGAGGAGAAAAGGATATAAAAGGAGGTATTTTAGAGCAGCAAAGAGTCCCCGAGAGGGGAACCTGAGGGCACACCACCAGCCTGTCTCGCCCACCCCACTGAGGGGGTGGGCCTCGGCCTTCAACCTCCAGGCTGCTGACATCTGACATTCAAGAGAGAACCTCAGGGTGAAGTTTGCGTACTGGCCAGTTGTACCTTCCCTCTGATGATGGCTCTAGAACTGGTAGATATAGAACTGTTTGCATTATTCTGCTATCACTGTGTATCAGTAAAATTTGCCTGTTATCGAATGGGGCGGTTGTGGTCAGTCTGAGGGTTTTGGGTCTGCCTGGGTCATAAATACAGTGCCAATACCTTCTAACCCTAATTTTCTATGATTCAGAACTGCTATTTATTGGTTGTAGTACAAAAGTCTCACTTAAACTAATTAAGTAAACTAAGCAGGCATATCTTATCCATTTATGAGAACTCTCTGGGTCCTACCCTGTAGCCAGTTTCCCACCCACTGGGCTGTTGAGCAGCTGAGCCCACAATCTTCCAGGTTTCCCACAAGGATATCATGGGATACTAGATCAGAAGCCTTTTGGAAGTCTAAGTATATAATGTTTACCTTGCATAAATTAAGTTGAACCAACTGACATGGCTCAGGACACTCTCTTACCTACCTACTCTGGCTAATTGCTCAGTGCATATGAAGCAGGATCTAGGGGGTAGGACCTTGTTCTGCAGGGGTAAGTTCAAGACCCAGCAGGGAGGCAGTATAGACATAGCAAGAAGTAGCATCATGCCTTCAAACCAACTGTTTGTGGGAGAAATTCACCTACTGAATAGGGTGAACCTAGCCAGAATCTGTGTATTCACAAGGTTTTACCGTTGTTTTCTTTTGTGTTTCTGGTACAGTAATCTAGCCATAGAAAGCTGATTTAAGAAATAGAGTGCCTCAGAAAAAATGTAAAAGAATTGTAAAATGTCTGTATTGAAAGGTAGAGAAAATAGTTATATGGGCTCCCAGGACTCCAAAATTTCTGGGCATTCTCCTGAGAACTTCAGTGTTATGCACAGGAGATCTTTCCTACAGGAAAGCAGTAGACTTTTTTTTCAACAACAGTGTTCTTCCTGCTGCCCCAAACTCACTGTGTTGGTTCAACTTAATTTATGCAAGAAGTACATTTAGATTTGGAAGTATGTCTTTATCATGCACTTAAGTGGTTCATCACTTCTCACCTACTTTCTTCAGTTTTCTGTTCAGGGGGAGTAAATATTTGCAGGATCAAAAATCAAGGGATTCCAAGAATTTTCTGTCTACACAGGTACGTACACATTAGAGTAAAAGTTAACTGTATTTAAAATATTACTCTGAAATTACAGTCATTTTCCTGTGTACTTAAGTTAGGAGAAGTGCTATTTTAAATTAAGTTCAGTGAATAGTTTTACTGTATATATTACCATGTCTCTTTATTTTAAAAGTCATACTGAAAAGAAAATTCTGGCTCCCCAGAGGGAGCCAGCAGCCCTCAGGGCACTGTGGCAGCCTGCCATGTGGGAAAGTAGGGAGGGAGGTCTGTCCACTCCAAGGGCTGCCAACAAGATGGTTGCCATCCTGCCCCTTGCTGCTGATTGGCTGCAAGGGCTGCCTGTCATGTGGCTCCGCCCTTCTTCACCAATGGTGCCGAAGGGTGGGAGATGCATAATAGGCAGTCCTAGCCGCTAATCAGTGATGAGGGGCTGGGCCCCTTGGCCAGTCAGAGGTGCTGTGTAGGTGGGCTGAATTCAGTACATTCTTATTAAGATTAAGGCCTTAACTGTGTTAGGGAACATACAAATATAGCAGATCAGTTGGTCTTCTGAAAGTTTACAATCCAAATAGATAAGAAAAGACAAGTTAGTAGAAAGTAAGCATTGTTCCCATGTTGTAGCTGACGAGTCAAGGCACAGTGCCGTAAGAGGCCTGCTCAAGATCCCACAGAGAAAATCTGAGTTTGTGTTCTATTTCAGCACTGTAATAGAGCCAGCTTCTCCCATCATAAACTCCAACTTTTTGTTCTTCCAGGTACTGTCCTGAATTATCCCAGTTTTTCTGTAGTTTTGATTAATGCTGGTGGTAGTACTGAGTTCAGATATACCTCATTTAAGGGTTTCTCTTTACCTTTGCAATCCTAATGACCAAATTTTTCCTTGTTTATGAAGTGTGTCATAGTAGCACGAAAAAAACTAGTCACAGAATTATAAATGGTTTCTAACTAGATATTTGACAAGTTAGCACAGTAAAACCTGTATTTAGGTTATGCTAACTTTAACTTTCAGCCCAGAAAACTAAATACTTTTAGTGTTAAGAGCTATAAAATCTGTTTGAAAGAAAACAAATAATGATCTTTTATAGTCAAGTGGGCTTAGGGATGGATTTGTAAATGTGAGTTCTCTACACATGCGAAAGCTGTTGTCATGGTGACAGACTGATCTGCATTAATTTAAGGTGCTGGAATTTTAAATGACTTGTCAAATGAGTGCGTGCCAGTCTCCACTTCTAAAACCAAATGAATTCATCCTGTTAAATGTTAGTAAAACATACATGGCACTGGCACACGGCTCTGGGAAGGCAAAGATAATATGCACTCTAGGGTTAAAAATATTGAAGTTTTAAAATATTGACCTTTGGGAAGTGGATGTAGTTGTATACTGTAGCAAAGGAAATGCCTAACATTCTAGCCATCTGGGTTGAGTCCTCATACTACTTGGCACAGTTATACCAGTAGGTCTAGTCTTTAGTCTATTTTTTTTTTCCACGGTAGTCGTTGCAGACTTTTAAAGAAGTGAATAAGGGACAGTAGTGATGCCAAAAGCAACACGTTCCTTCTTTTTGTCAAATGGCTTGTTTCGGAGGGTGGCTTGTGGTTGGACAGAAGAGAAGAAACATACCTTCTGAGTTTTAGAAGCCAGGCTGGCGTTCTGTTTAAATATTACACCCACATTCCACAATTCAAAAACTTCAGTTGAACTTGTAGGTATATTTCTGAAAAATCTAGTCCTAAAAATTTTTAAGCTTTTCCATAGTCTTATTTTTGACATACCATAGTAAGTGCTGTATAAGAACACCAAAATTTAGCACAGCCTTTTCTTCAAAGTATATTATCCTGCCCATTCATGGTATGTCTGTTTCCAATTTACAGGCATGTTGGGTATTCCCTGTTGGATGATGATCATGTAGGGCAGGGGTATCAAATATAAGCCCATGGGTTGAATTCGTATCTGGTTTCCTGGGCTACCAGACGACACCAGAAGTTTGGCCCCATGGCCCCATTAGGCATGGCCATCAGCAACCAGTGTTGCACTCCTGCCCCCTGCCCCTGCTGGACACTCCCACCAGATCCTGCACCACCCGTGTCCCCACTAGACTGTACATTCTGGTTGCTGTTGGACCTTGAGCTAGCCCTCACTTTTACCACCCCTGCTAGACCCTGTGCCCTCACCACTGCTGGACTCTGGGGACAAAGTCAGATTTCAACACATGAGACGAGAAATAAGTGTAGTGATGAGACACTACGGCCATAAACGGGCGTTACATTTGTAGTGTTAAATATACCCATTCAAACAGTTCATGGCTGTTACACCATGTTTTTACCTTCTATAAAGTATTACCCCTTCCAATAGAAACTTCTTGGCAGCACTAGTGCCATGTGTATAGTCTGTATAGTTGTGTGATGCTACAGGGTATTGTTTGGTCCTCCAGCATCCTGGTAGGCTCTGCTCCTCATTATCCATGTGGCTCCAGGGTATCTGACTTGATGCCAAAGTCTACTGCCTCAGGAAGGCAGAGCTGAAAGCACACGTCTCCAGGCCAACTTAGTGTTCAGCACTCCTTTTGTATGTGAGCAAGATAGAATCATTCCCAGTCTTCCCAGAAGTAGATTTCAAACCATTCCCAGAAGCACTTCCCAAGTTGAGTATCTTTGCTGAGTCTCTGAACTTAAATGCATTGGCAGTTGCACTCAGACATTTCTGCACCATCACCAAAAAATACAGCATAAATCCTCCTCTCAGTCTCTTATTGTGCATTACAAATATTTATTTCTGTTCCATCCACATCTCTGGCCATATCTGTGGGCTCAGCAAGGGCTTTGAGCAAGAGCTCATGAGTGTTTGAGTTCACAAGCAGATACTCAGAGGTCAGCTGAGCACAGCTCCAGGCTGCTGCAATTGGAAAATGCCATGGCAAAGGGGATGTAAGTGCCTGTTATGAAGCTGAGACCATGTCAGAGCCCTGCAAGATGTTAATTTACGAAAGGTTGTGCTGCAATTGGCTCTGTAGGGAGGTGTGTGTGTGTTTCATACAAGGCTTTTTCATCATGCAAAACCTGGGGCTGGAAATGGTACCTCCAGGCCTGCAGTAGCATAGAAGCCCACCATGCTTATATGACGACATCTGCATGGTCAGTAGTGCCCTCCATCTGCTGCTAACCTCTTGCCATTTGGCAAGGCTAGTTGCCTGTACTGCCTATTCCCCTATGGAATTGCACATGCCAAAGAAAGATGGATGATGGACCAGAAGCTGTTGGGAGCTCCAATGATCATGTGCTTCTCTGTGGTTAGAGATGCCCTTCTGCCATTGACCTGTCACGTGAAAGTTGGAACCAGCTTAGTGGATACTTCTTTAAAGGTAGTTTGGCACATCCTGAAGTTCTGCTGCCACTACTTTTCATCCCAGGTCCTTGGAGTGATACACTCCCAGCAGTCTGTGATCTTGTTGCATGCCCCAAAGTGTCAGTACGTGTTCTGTAAGTGGTCCTGAAGCCCTCTAGTTAGCATGATGCCCAGTATGGCATTATCCTCATCAGCTGCTTCGCCATTGAGGGACAGGAAAGGGGAGCAGAGTCTGAGGACGTATGTAGTTATGTGCTAGCACCAGCCCACACAGGAGCTGAGGAAATGGTGGCAGGCCTGGACTTTATACCAGTGAATGTACAGTACACATGTTCTGCTATTTCTGGTGGGTTAGGAGCCATAGAGCATGCAGATGGCAGGGATCAATTCGAGGCTGGGAGCGTAATGGAGCATAACCGTTAAGCCTTTGGGAGTGGAAACTGACCCAGGGAACTATGACTCTGTACTCCTAGCACAAGTTGGGTGGGAGGGGGGATGTTGGGTAGCTGTGGTCACTGGGTGGACAGCCAGTTGATGATTTTCTCTGTGCTCAGCTGTCCTTGGTAACCTCTGGAGGGGAGGGGGGGGATGTCACTGGGATCTCAACCTGCTCTGGATTACTAGGCATTCAGATGGCTGTACATGTATGCCAACATGTTTTTGTGGTGCTGCAAAACTCCTGGAGATTCTTTACAGTTCAAATGAATGCCTGTCTACATCCAGCTTTTGTTTCGGGTTTTTTTTTTTTTTTTGGTTTGGTAATGTCATTTATCGGATTAATTACATACATGTGAGAGACATTAAAAAAGGATTCAGGTACAAAGTGCTGTTTGTGCACAGAAGTGTTGAGATAGTGTCCTCCAGGCTATGGTCAGAGCCTTAGTCATTCTTTCGTTTCAGGTACTGCTGTTCCAAGCTCTCAACTTAACAGGTTGTAAATGGATGTAACAGTTGTACTGATATCAAATACAAGCTGTTACAATTGTAAGGGTTTTGCCTGCATACTTTTTTCAGGGATAGAAGAGTAACAAAACTCTTGCAATTCTAATTTTATTTTACAGAGATTTAGCCAAATTGTAATGCCACAGGAGCATGCAAACACAAAAGTTGTGTAATAACAGTTGTTGCACGCTTTGCAAGGGTGGCTGTCCCTCTCTTTAAAAGTGGTTAAAAACTATGTCCATAGCCTCTGAATAACTTCCGTGTCCCTTCCACAGAACCTTCCCCTTCTACCCCCACAATGGGGAAGGGTGCCATATCCTAGTTCAGATAAATCATGAGTGATGGATCTGTTTGGGGTCTTGGCCCATTGTGCAGTCTACTTTTTATGTTAAAGTTTTCAACACAAAATTTAACAGAAAAGGTGAATTTGATCCACAAGTTACAGAAAACAAGTCAAGTGCTTACTGTAGACACTAGGAACTAGTGGCTAGCATGACAAGCCATGATCCTGATGTACTGAGCAGAATGCTATCTGATGTTCTTTAAATGAGTGCTCTTTATGAAGTAGGCTGCCCAAGGCTGGGCAGTCTTTATCAAACTGAAAGCTGGACCAGCTAAATTGAAGAGGTTCAATGTTCCTCTCCAGGAGAAAATGGAATTGAACCTGGAGATGTATCTGCAGAGAGCAAGCTATTTCTGAAAGCTGAGAATACAGGCAGTCCTCGACTTACAACGTTTTGCACCTATAACATTTATAAATTGACACCCTGTTTCAACTTTATGACGTCAGTTTCAGCTTTACAACGCTTGATCTGATATGACGCCACACCAGCAAACAAGTTCACCGTGTCACTCATCTCCCTGGAGAACATCTGTCCAAACTTCCTTGGACACTTTCTTGAAGATGTCAGAGCCCAGTAGTTGAGTGCCTGTGTCACAGTGAAAGGTTTAATTGATTTGATGCCTATAACGCAGTGGAATTTCTCGCCACAGTGGAATTTTCCACTACGGTAAGAAAACCCCGGTGCAGTGAAAAGTTCCCGCTAACTTTATGCAAACATGTACACCACTATTGGCTGGTTCTAAATTATTCATGTTTGGTGACTCGCGATTGGCTTGTTAGTCATATAAAAGTTAAAGCAGTTTCCGCCCAAGTCGGAGAACTCCGCGCACATCTCGGAGTGAACTTGGCAGACTGATCACCCACCAACGACTCCCCGTCGTCGACCGTCCTGACGTACCCCCGTGCCCTGCAGGCCCGATAAGCCGTTCGTGTCGTTTTGTCTTACTCGGAGAGCTCACGTTTGCAACTGTAACCTAAGTCAGTTCTTCTTCCTGCGCTGTGTACACCGACGGCGTAAGTAAACTATCTCTTTGTTCAACCAATACGCTTCAGTGCCTAATTCTGCTCCATCGGTCAAAAGTACCCGTCTGCCGTTTCAGGGCTACTGGCCACAGCCCGGCCTACCACTCGACCGCCACAGAAGAAAGCAGACAAGGCTCCAGAAAAACCTGCAGCCGAGACTCCTGAGAAAACTCCAGCCAAGAGCCCTTCGAGAAGTCCAACCAAGAGCCTTTCAAAAAGTCCAGCAAAGTCGCTTCAAAGAAGTCCTTCCAAATCAATATGATTGCTGTTTAAAATATAAATGCATTAACGTAGCTATATTATTCATCTATAATTGATCAAGTACAAAATTCTGGGGTATTTTTGGTGAAAATAGGGTATCGGGCCTTGGTTCAGGAACCAATCCCCCATTTATAACATTGTTTCTTGTGAGAAAATTGGTTCTGAGTTGCAACGTTTTGACTTAAGACGGGGTTTTCAGGAACCAATTGTGTCACAAGTCTGAGGACTGTCTATATAAACTTTCCAAGGATTTGCACCATACAAAAGGGAATGTGATAACTAGCATGCTTCTACACTTGAATCATAAAAAGACTTAAACCATATAACCTGTTTCTGATTTTGTTTACCTCCAGTTTGTTGACTCTGATACTTCAAACCAGCAAGGCTGTTCCCTTTGCAAGCTGTGGACCAGAACAACTGAGCTCTGGTCTGACATGGGCCGGGAGGCTTTGGCAGCTTATCAGTGGTGGGAGGCTTTGTCTACGTCTGCTCCCGGGCCAAGAAGCTGAGAGCTGCACCTTCACTGCTCCTTGCCCCCTCGCCTTGCCCCCAGTGGCGGGAGATGTTGCGTTCATGATGCAGCTGTGGAGGAAACAGGGAGAAACAGTAGTGGGACAGGTGGAGCTTGCAGCTGCCCAGTCTCAGAACATCTCCTTGCTGCTCAGAACGTCTCCTTGCTGTTATAGGCATAGGCAAAGCCATCTGGATGCAGGGGTTCCATGTTGCCAGTACCTGCTGTAAATTATTGAGCGTATTGGTAGTTTCCCTTTCATTTCCTTTCCCACCCTCCAGGTTCCAACATGCCTTAGATTCCCTCCCCCCCATTACTTTAAAGAGTCAGTTTGTGAAATGGGATTATTGATGTCAAAAGAATAACTGCTTACTGAAATTTTGGGCAATTTTTGACAAATAGAACCTAAATTGAGCAGAGAGGAATCTTTTGATGGGGTCTAGAAAGAATGGTGTTGCTGTCTGGTCGACAAAGCTCTTCCCTTTATGTGCTTTTAAATTTTTTTCTAGGCCTCTGCCCCTTAGATTTTCCTATTTGGCTTCATCCATTCAGTAGGATGGGATTTTTTGGGGTGCTTGTTCCAGGTACTATACTGGTATCTAGTTTTAGCAATACAAGACATGTTTCTTTTGTCTGGATGCTATCTTTGCCAAACCACAGTACATTATCCTGGTTTAGTATTTAACTTTAGTTTTTATATAATTTCTTTCTCTTCTTAGAGTTTGTTTTTCATCATTTCATTCATCATTGAACAAAAGCCCAAAATATGGCCTTCTCAGACCATCTTTTTGGCTGGTAGTGGGGAGAATTAACATCCTTTTAACTTTGGCTGCCCTCTCTGACATTGTAAGTGACCAAGTATCCCTTTATGTGATTTAATATTTCATTAGGCTCAGTCCTTTTAATCTGGCTTTGTCGCTGGTATTCTATCCTAAGGAATTTTTAGTTTTCATTTTAGATGCTTTCTGGACTATGAACTTTACTGGCATAGAACCCAGGGGTTTTGTAGCTCCTGGTTTTGTGCCATTCATGATGTAAAGTGTTTGGGGAAGAGGACTGTAGTTTTGGAATTTGTCAGCATGTAATTGGGAATGGCCCTTTGGATTTGGTATTCTGGACAAGTTGTGAGGTAACCTAGATTCCAGGCTGAGCTACTTTGGGGGGGGGGGGGGGGGGAGGGAGGGGGAGATCTTGGGCGTGCAGTCTGTGTTTGAACTAATTTGTAAGGTCCATCTTAGTGCCTGTAGCTGTTTTAGTGACCTGTCCTAAAGTTTTTAGTAGCTTCAGATTAAAGAAGCTTTCATGGAGTGGAAGAGAAGGACTGTGAAGAGTACCAAAAATCTAGCCAATAACTTGGGCTGCTGCAGCAGATAGCTACTTAAAATCAAAATTTGTCTTTCACAGAAAGATACTTAAGACCAAAATTTCAGTGTCTGACCATGCTTATATATTGTAGGTATCAAAAAGGGAAGATTATACTTGCTATGATGGCTTTAAAAAATTCTGTTTGGGACTTCGTGTACAGTTTTGTATACAGAGCTTGGGGGGTATACCTTCTTTCACTGCTCTCTCCTGCCCAAAAGAATGGTGTATTATACTGGAGTACTAGAGGTCATTGCATTTGTTCATATCGGGGCTGCTTAACTTCTAAAGTCGGGTGCAAGAGCATGGCACGCAAAGGCCTTTTTGTTTGGCACGCATGCCTCAGGGCAGACAGCAGGGAAGGAGCCAGGGCTTCATTGCCACAACAGGGATAGGGCCCCTGTGGCTCCCCCACTCTGGCATGCCAACATCTTCCAAGTCAAGGTTAAGGGTGTGTTTGGCACTCTGCCCGCAAATGCTGCTGACCTCTGTTCTAAGTAGTCGGGGGATGCATTTTCTGAAGGCTGCACTAGTAAGAGCCACATGTCCTGCACAGTATGCCAGGGCAAGCCAGGGTTTTTTTGGGACCCTACAGATGCCCCATCTCTGCACTGCACACCTGTGTGGCCCTGAACTCCTCCTCCATGCCACACCCTTTGTGCCCCCTGTGAGGGGTGGGGCAGGAAACAATAGCTGGAGAAGGAAGGGAGAGCCTAGGGCTCCCAGCTGCTGTTGCAGCTGGAGCAGTAGGGCAAGTGGCAGCGGCGCAGAAGCCTGGGGGCTGTAACATAACTCCTCCCAGGCTGCATGCAGTCCCTTGGACAGCTCTGGTTTACATAATGCAATCACTGCATATATACAGATTATATGGACTTGGTTTACAAAA
Organism: Alligator mississippiensis; assembly: GCF_030867095.1. NCBI lineage: Eukaryota > Metazoa > Chordata > Crocodylia > Alligatoridae > Alligator > Alligator mississippiensis. Next base: position 165,462,051 of record NC_081824.1, read on the forward strand.
CTGTGTGCTTGGAATTGCATAACTTTTTTTTTCTGCCTAAAAAATGGGGATAATAATTTGCTGTCTCACAGGGGTGTTGTGAGGATGATTTTTGTTAAAGAGTGTAAAGAACCTAGGTATAGTGCTGATGTCCATATTGATCCATACATGCAGTTATATGTGCATGAATAAAGCACCATTTGCTACAGCTTAGATATTAATTAAAAATGTAGAGATTTTATTAAGACGTGAAACTTTCACTTTCATTAAGAAATTAAACATTTTCATGCAGGAGGCACTACTTCTTTAAGAAAAAATACATTCAGTGGTAATTGAATGGTATAACATTAGGAGAAACAAAAGAAGGGATGAGTTAAGCTCTTTAAGAAGAAAAAACTGCTGACTCTTAATGAAATAACTTGACACTTGGGGCCAGTCTTGTACCGATAGTTAAACAAGTAAGTTAATAATTTTTCAGAAGCTTGAGCAATGTAGAATAGGATTCTGCCTACCTGCAATTTAAATGCCTAATAAATGGACTAGAGTTTGGTCCTTGGTGTTCAAGTTGTGTGGCTTTCACTACCAGAAACGGAAAACCACAAAAATGGTCCGTGTGTGTTACTGGTAGCAAAAGAATCACACTAAACCTAAGCATTGAGGAAAGTAGTAATGTTAGGGGAGTACCCTACCTAAATTCCAATTAGAGTGGTGAGAAGAAAATAACAGTCCTCTGATGACATTTTCCTCTGGTCAGGACTCTATGTAGGGCTTTTATGTGGTTTTAATAAATATTTATTATTAAGGGAGAAGTGCTGAAAAACTACAATGATGAAAAGATTTGCTGTGATCCTCAGGCTTTTATTGGCAGTTCTCCAATGTTTTAGAAAATGTATGCTGTCTATGTGGCTGACTTTGTGTGAAGCTGAGCATTAAAAGATACTTTGTCTTAAAGATCTATTAGATTGATGGGCTTTAATGAAAAAGGCTGTATTTGACCTCCTAACAATGACTCTGGGGCTTTAAACCAATATAAAATCATAAACTGAGACCTACACTATTGTGCCCTGCATTCCGGTCCAAGTGGTGGGTGTGTGATCCCGATAGGCTGGTAGAAGAGCTCAAAAGCATTTTTGATTACTTCATAAGGTTTAGTTCCAGCTGAGCAATCAGGTTTTTTCCCAGGTCCCAGCTGGTGGAACAAACTGACTAAGTTGTATTTTGCTATTTTAACTTTTCTTCTTGCAGTACCTTTTGTAAACTGTCACGACATATCTAGAATTTGGAATAGGAATTTCCTATTTGGAATAGGATTTTTTTTCTTTTTTCTGCTCATGCTTCCTAGTATGCTTTTACGGAGCAATGTGGTGTTGAGTGACTATTTTCAAATGTGAGCTTGGACTGGTGGTCCTTGGACTATGTGGAGGTTTCACAGTGAGTTAGTTAGTGCTTAGTGAAATAGATTTGTAGTGCGTAGTTAGTGGTTCTTACCAGCTCCAGCATGATCCTTTTTAGCAGGTGGATAAGAGTCTTTCAGCCCTGCAACCCATGACTTCCATCAGTCTTGCTGTGGATCATTGGCACTGAACAAGGTAAGTCCCTTGAAAGGGATTTTTCTTTGGAATAAAAGATACCACTTCCAAATACTATTGGAGGGATACATTATTCCAGTTTTTGGAGCTTGTATGTCATGTGTTCAGTTTTTATGAATGACAGTGAGATCTGAAATTCCTTGTCTTTTAATGGCCCACTAGTAGTTCCATGTGTCATATCTAATGAGCACAATGCCTTTTAGGATGAGAACCATTCCAAATAGCCTGGTTATTTCTAAGCAGCTATTGACTTTGGGTCTTGAAAGTGGTAGTAGATTTATTTTTCTCCCTCAGGTTTGAGTTTCCTGAAAGTTTTTTTTTTTTACCTATCCTATTTTAGCTAGCTGTCCCTTACATCTGCATTTATAGCTATCTTACTTGAGGAAAAGCCTAAAATATCTTAATCCAGACCACATGGGACAATTAGCCCTGCTTCTCTCCATTTTCCCTTTCCTCTTGTCAAAAGTCTGCAGTGAAAGTTAATTGTAGTTCTGAATTTTAAAACTGCCCATATTTAAATAGAGTGCGTTTCTGCTTTTTCTAGCCTAAAACAGGGAGCTAGATACACGTCAGCCCTTCTCGAACAGTTGGGCAGTAAAGATGACCAGTGCACCAACCCACCCATTTCTACCTTAGACCACTTTTGCTCCACTCTGTAATCTTGGAGTGCTGCTATGCCTCAGTTTTTAACTCCTCCTCACCATTTTCTCCTCTTTTACCTTGATATAGAATATGTGAAGAAAATAACTACAGGACAGAATTTGGAAGCAGGAGGTTGCTAAAATCTTTTTACTACATTGCCTGTACTTTTGTACTGTGTGGCTTTACATCCCTGCATGCCAGGAGATTGTGGACTCTTGCCTTGCATAGAGTTTTAGAGAATCATTGACTGGACTTCTAGCTTCTCACTGGCTATATTGAATCCTGCCCCACTGGAGGTGTTCAACTTAGTGTATAAAAAGGTTCTGATTACATAGCTCCTACTTGTTTTTTTCCAGCAATTCTGAGATTTTTTTTCAGGATCTGTGGCACATTGGCTTTGAAAACTGACACTTTCATTTCTGCTGTCCAACACAGAATGGGTACTTGAAACTACTTCCTTCTCCTTTCTGTTCTTACTCTACTTACATTTTCAGAGCATAATCTTTTCTTCATACCCTTCGTTTTTCTGTCTCTTCTCATAGAGGGAACAGCTAGTATTCTCCTGGTTATCTTTCATCTGGTGAGTTCAGCTCTGCTTGACTCCCACCAATTTGAGGAAGTTAACGTTTTTCACAGCAAAAAACCTGTCACTTCTTTTCTAGCTGAAATACCCATTTCATTGTGTTTTGTGCTTTATATGCTCTTGGAAGGCTTCCTTAAAGACAGTGAAATGCACCCAAATTATTTTTATGTCAGGACTGAATCAGTTCATGCTCATTTCTGTCTCTGCAGCACAATAAAAAATAAATTTTACTGTTTATAATGCTTCTGTTTTTTCTTCACTTCCCTGATCAACCAGGGCTGTTTTATTCAACCTCATAGTTTTCTTTCATGTGATAAATGTAAGAGAATAAGAACCTTGACTCTAGAAGCTGCGGTGTGGTGTTTCCCCAGTAAACTGTCTCCTTAGTCAATTTTGGCTTTTATGCATGCAAGTTTTGTTATAAACTTTTTTCCGCTGTGCTTATTCTATTTTTTCAGAAGTTTTGAATCACATCGGGTATAAGACCCACTGCACAGTTTGTATGATATTTGTATTCTTAGAAAAATATTGAAAATCTGTTGAGATGCTGTTTAGTGTGGCTGTGATGTGAGTATTTTAATAGGTGTTGTGAACCTCTGGGCCATGGATAGACGTGCATTTGTAGCAGTACAAATGCTGCCAGATTTTGTAGTGGTACAAAAATGTTGCATAACATTCACAGACGGATGCAATATCTTCCTGCCAAACTCCATGGGTAGAGTGCTACAGAATCATTTGAAAGGCACAGTAGTATAACTGGGGTGGGGGAGGCAACCATGGCAGCAGACCCAGGTGCCATGTCTGGGGGGTGGGGGAACTTGCAAAAGCAGCCATTGCCACCGTAGCAACTGATTGTGCCACTGCATTTGGCAAGGAAGGAGCTAGCATTGCCAGGGGAAGGGGATATCTGAGAGAGGTAAGCTTTCAGAGTGTACTGTTTCCCTGTCCTCTGGGGAACTTCACCTTTCCTCACCACACTGCTGCAGAGGTCAGTGGGCTGTCAGAAAACATACTGCGTACTACCTTGCTCTCCCTTCCTCTCTCTGTCCCCCATTAGGGGGTGGGGAATAGCAGGACATGGAGATGCTACAAAACATACCACCTCAGAGAAGTTCCTGTTTTATCTAGGAATGTTGTTGTTAGCTCTTCCCTCATTTTTGTAACACTGCAGAGGAGCATGCATCTCTGTATGCTCAACTTTTTTAGTACTACGAAGGCATTTCTAACATCTGTCCATGGCCCTATTTTAGAAAATACATATTGATTGTTCCTTCTTTCCTCTATTGTTCTACTAGTATTGTATCTAACCCTCCTGTGTAAGATAGCGAATTCATTCCACATGTTCTGCTCCAATGCAGTCATAGTTAATTTTTCAGTTGATGAAAACTCTGACTGCTGTCTGCTGGAGTAGCAGATTTTTATGAACAAAAACAGCATTTTTCATTTTCCTCATTATAAAGAGCTAAATAATTCAGGTTAAATAATAATCTGTAATACACAGAATCATTAGAATCAAGCAGGATATGTCTTTCTCAAATATTCCTAAACCAGCTGGTATTATGGAAGTGTTAATAGTTCTGAATCTTATAGATTCATAGACTCATAGATGTTAGGGTCGGAAGGGACCTCAATAGACCATCGAGTCCGACCCCCTGCATAGGCAGGAAAGAGTGCTGGGTCTAGATGACCCCAGCTAGATGCATATCCAACCTCCTCTTGAAGACCCCCAGGGTAGGGGAGAGCACCACCTCCCTTGGGAGCCCGTTCCAGACCTTGGCCACTCGAACTGTGAAGAAGTTCTTCCTAATGTCCAGTCTAAATCTGCTCTCTGCTAGCTTGTGGCCATTATTTCTTGTAACCCCCGGGGGCGCCTTGGTGAATAAAACCTCACCAATTCCCTTCTGTGCCCCCGTGATGCACTTATAGGCAGCCACAAGGTCGCCTCTCAACCTTCTCTTGTGGAGGCTGAAAAGGTCCAGGTTCTCTAGTCTCTCCTCGTAGGGCTTGGTCTGCAAGCCCTTAACCATACGAGTGGCCCTTCTCTGGACCCTCTCCAGGTTATCTGCATCTCTCTTGAAGTGCGGTGCCCAGAATTGCACGCAGTACTCCAACTGCGGTCTGACCAGCGCCCGATAGAGGGGAAGTATCGCCTCTTTGGATCTATTCGTCATGCATCTGCTGATGCATGATAAAGTGCCATTGGCTTTTCTGATGGCTTCGTCACACTGCCGACTCATGTGATCTCTGCACAACAGAACTCTTACTTTTGAAATTTCCCCAGCATAGCAGTACTTTTATTAAAATTAAGTAAAATAAACAGTATTCCAGATAGGTTCTTGACCAATTATTTGAGAAGTTTAGGGGTAAGTTATCTGATCTTTAAAGTTAAAACTTTAAACTATAGTAGATGCTGATATAACTGCTTGAGCAGACTAACAGCCTTCCGGGTTACTCTCAGAACAGCAAATATTTATATGATAATTGAAAGTGAGTAAATTATCCACTTCCTTTTCAAATACAGAAAATAAATAATTTAGCAAGCACATCTGCATCATAATAGAAAATTATAATATCATATCTAATAACCTTTATATAATGTGGGAATTCCTTTTGCTTCTCATGTATACTAATAACTTATCCTTATCCTTAACAACTTTGGAGTTTATTTACTAAATTATTGTGATACAGCTGTCATGCATCTCCGTATTGTATTGGTCCATGATAATGATCCTGCATTATGCATATTGGAAGTTTCCCCATTACTTACAGTATAAATAGACTGTTACATTTACTTAATCAGCCAGCAGGAACTGTTTTCCCTTTATATATACCATAGAAAGTGGCAAGGTACATTTTTATAATATATAAATAGATATTGCCAAATTCTACATTTAAAGTACTTAACTTCCAACTCCCCTGCCCCAAATTTTCATATAGGTACCCTTAAATAGTTTATTAGGAATAAATTTAAAAAAAAAGAAAAAACCTGAGGTTTGTTTCTTCCCTTACTATTTGTAGAATGGTCTTTTTGTTGCATCTAAGAGCAACATTAAACCTGCTTAGTGTCATCAATGTACCATTTGATCTCATTCCTGTCTGCAGCAGGTTGTCTGTTGCCTCTTTATTTCAGTGCTGTTGCTGGTTCAAGTAAATGCTTCAAACCAAGGAAAAAAAATGCATATAAGCTCCTTTCAAAGCAATTTAAATGGAAAGTGTAATTGATCTTCTGAGAATCAGTGAAACTATGCACAGTAAGCAGAAAAGAAAATGTTCTTTAAACTTTGTTTTAATAATTTTGAAATGATGTTCAGATTATATCTTTCTATGTATTTATTTATTTATAACATATTTTGCAATTGACAGTATTGTTTTAATCATCATGTTTAATTCTTCCATTCCCTTAACTTGCATTTTACGGTGTAATTCAGCCTTTTACAAAAAAAAAAAAGCCAAATAATTACTTTTCTCAAGCTAATGCTGCTGCCTTTCTAGCCTGACTAACTTGTAATTTTGTTAGAAATGTCTATGTATAAAATCTAGTTAGCAGGCGGTTGTCCTTTAAAATTTGTCTCATGCTTCCCTGACTGCCTCCCCTCCTCCCCCCCCCCCCCCCCCCACGGTTAGGATTAGCAAATGAACAGACATTCACTTTTGATTCAGAAAATCTAGCCACATGCCTGTAGTGACTCAGGCCAGAAGCCGGGGTGGGGGAGCTACAGCACACCTTTCTGGCACATAGCCAGCATGGGCTGTGTTCACTTCCTGCTGGCTCTGAGGTCCGTGGGATTTGCGGACTTACAGCAGCAGGATTCTGCAGGGTTGCTCATCACTACTTCCTCCTGCTTCCAGGTGCCTCTGGGATTTATAGTCCGCAGTTGCAGCCAGTACTAAGTAAACCAGCAGGGCAGGGCAGCTCTGTACTCAGGGGAAGGGGAGTTTAACTCCCCTCCCTGGGTCCAGACCCCAGCCAGCGTTTGCCTGTGGGGGGGAAAGGGGACAGTCAGGCAGCCAGTGAGCCAGCCCTCACTGCTCCAGCTAGGGAGCAGAGGGGTGGGGCCAGCCCTGCTCTCTGGAGTAGGCAGCTGAGCCCAGCCCAGCCCAGGGCTACTAAGCATGCTGGGGGACACTGATTTAACTTGAACCAGGAAGGGGTCTGGGACAGAAATTTCATAAACCTGTTTGACTCAACCAGTTAAGTCTGATGCTACATTCAAGCAAGTTTATCTTAAACCAGTTTCAGCCATTTTGAAACTGGTTTATGTGCACTGAACTTCTGTTCTGTTGCAGGTTTAAACTAGTTTCTGATCACTTAAACCAGTTTATGTGTACTTTTGTCCCTAGTCCGTATGATCTGTTTCTTTCACAGCAAAAACATCTCTTCTGATTGTTTACGTACCTGGTCTTAAAGCACAGCTTCTTTTCCATGGAGTTTCAAAAACTCTCCATAGTCATCTCTCACCTGTATCTTTAATTTTCAGGGTCATTTTGCCTGTTGGTTGCTGGCTTTGTGTTACCTTTTAATGTTATTTTGCTTATATTTAAGCTCCTTTGTAGATCAGTCTATTATCAAATGTCTTTGTTTCAGTTTTACTGGAAGCATTCATTGCAGTATTAAAATGAGATTGGTGCTATTTGTGCTGCTCTAATAAACAGAAAACTTGTGCTCTGGTCTTCCTCTTGCATATGCATGATGGCATTCTTGCATATATGGCATATATTCAAACTTCTCTGGAAAAGTATATAGTTGGAAAGCAACTTTCCATTATACTTTATGCATGCTTCATCATATGCTGGGTGTTGCTTTATGTGTTTATCTTAGCAGATTTGGAGTCTCTTATGTGTCTATGCTTACCTTTTTCAAAAAATTTTAATGTACCTTTTCATTAGTTTATCAGCTTAGTGCTAATTATGTCTTGGTGTTAACTGCAGGTATGCACGTGATATTTTTGTTGTTCATGTCATAGACAATGTGATCTTATAGAAGAATTTTTAATGGTTCTATAGTTGCAGGGTCCCAGTGAAATACAGCTCCCATTCTTCAATTTTTGAGCACTGTATACATTACCTATTTGTCATCTGTGGATCCTAAGCTGTTCTAATAGTCTCTGTTTAGCAACCTGAAATGTGTGTCTCAGTTGAATACTCCTCCTTGGCCCATGAGTGTAGGATGGCCATTAGGAAGGCCAAGGTGGGGATGGAGCTCAGGCTAGCGACCAGGATTAAGGATAACAAAAAGTCCTTCTTCAAATACATTGGGAGTAAGAAGCGGGCACCGGGTAATGTAGGACCCCTGTTAGACTCAAATGGTAATCTTGTGGCTATGCCAGACGAGAAAGCTGAAATCTTTAACAAGTTCTTTGCCTCTGTTTTCTTGGACAGGGAACAGGACAGCTCTCCCACCACAGGTAGGGGCAGTCTTGAGGATAGCACTGCCAGGCCTTGGGTCTGCACAGAAGTAGTTAGGGATCTTCTGGAAGGACTGGATGTTTTCAAATCTGTGGGTCCTGATGCCCTCCACCCACGGGTGTTGAGGGAGCTGGTGGGAGTCATTGCTTTGCCCCTAGCTCAGCTGTATCAGCGATCGTGGTTCACAGGCCAGGTGCCCAGAGATTGGAAACTAGCTAATGTGGTCCCCATCTATAAGAAAGGGAGGAAGGAGGACCTGGGAAACTATAGGCCCATAAGCCTCACATCGGTCTTGGGGAAAATCCTTGAACAAATCATTAAGGAGCACATCTGTGAGGGGCCAGCAGGGGAGATCATGCCCAGGGGAAATCAACATGGATTCATCAAAGGCAGGTCCTGCCAGACCAACCTGATGGCCTTTTATGACCAGGTAACTAAATCCCTGGATGATGGTGTCACCGTGGATGTAGTCTTTCTGGACTTTAAGAAGGCCTTTGACATTGTCTCTCACCCCATTCTCATTAACAAACTGAGCGACTATGGCATTGATACCTACACAGTTGGATGGGTCAAAAATTGGCTGATGGGGCACACCCAGAGAGTGGTGGTAGATGGGTCATACTCGACCTGGTGGGATGTGAACAGTAGGGTCCCCCAGGGCTTGGTCCTGGGGCCTACACTCTTCGACATCATCATCAGAGACTTGGACAAGGGGGTGGAAAACACGTTGTCCAAATTTGCTGATGACACCAAGATGTGGGGAGAGGTAGGCACGCTCAAAGGGAGAGAGAGGCTGCAATTAGACTTAGACTGCAGAGGTGGGCAGATGGTAATAGGATGGGATTCAATGTAGATAAATGCAGGGTGCTGCACCTGGGGAGAAGGAATCCACAGCATACATACAAGCTGGGGAGCTCCCCCCCTTGTGAGCACAGAGGCAGAAGGGGATCTTGGAATCATTATTGACTCCAAGATGAACATGAGCTGTCAATGCCAGACTGCAACCAGCAAAGCCAACCACACCTTGTCGTGCATCCAAAGATGCATCTCAAGCCGGTCCAGAGAGGTGATACTCCCTGTCTACGCGACATTGGTCCGGCCTCAGCTGGAGTACTGCATCCAGCAGCTGGAGTACTGCATCCAGTTCTGGGCAGTGCACTTTAAGAAGGATGTGGCCTGCCTTGAGAGGGTTCAGAGGAGGCCAGCCACTTGGTTGGAGGGCAAAAGGGCAGACCCTATGAGGAGAGGCTGAGGAACCTGAACCTGTTCAGCCTCCGCAAGCAGAGGCTGAGGGGGGATTTGGTGGCTGCCTACAAACTCATTAGGGGAGATCAGCAGCAAATAGGAAGAGCCCTATTCTCCCCAGCAGCACCTGGGGTGACGAGGAACAATGGCCAAAAGCTGCTAGAGAATAGGTTCAGGTTAGAGATTAGGAGGCACTATTTCACTGTCAGGGTAGCTAGGATCTGGAACCAACTTCCTAGGGAAGTGGTCCTCACTCCTACCTTGGGTAAATTCAAAAAGGTTGCCTGAATACCTGTCTGGGGTCATGTGATCACAGCATGTGCTCCAACCAGTGGCGGGGGGTTAGACTAAAGGATCTATTCAGGTCCCTTCTGACCCCTAACTACTATGAAACTATGAAGTTGCTAGAATTCCTGTAATATTAGTAAATCAACATTGGTTATACCTCTAGTTTCACTATAGAGGCTTTTAGCCATTGTAAAAATGGTTCTAAAATGTACTTTGCTTATATTTCCTGCAGCTTTCAAGGCTGTTCTCAGCGTGTTCCTTTTTATTTTTTTATTTTTTTTCAATCTTACTTTTTCTGATCTGTTGCCATTTTTGGTAGGGAATTTTCCATATTCTCATATGGTATTGTGCAGTGAGTGATTTATAATCACCCATATGCTATAACAAAGCAAGGCTTAAAAAACATGGAAGAATTTTCTTTGCTAAAATTTAATAGGCAGAAGGCAGGGTGAATGTGCACCTTGTAGACTAACTAAATGAGAGCTGCCTAAGCTTTCATAAGTAGCATCATCTGGTGAAGCAACTTGGTGATTATGAAAGTGTAGGCATCTCTGATTTAGTTATTATGTAAGGTGCAAAAGTACCCCGCTTTCTGCATGACTTCAGACTAACAAAGCTAACTACTTTTCTCTTAAATGTAATAGAAAATTTAATATGGAATTGTCATTGGTTCCAGCTTGTACTGAAGTAATGGGAAAAAAAACCCAACATATTTGGAGGGTAAACACCAAAAGGCATACTTCTGTCAATGAAGATGAGCTGACTGGCCTAATTTTTAAGTTACTTAAAGGAGGCTAAAAAAAAATCAGGATTTTGTTGCTGCAAATTGGTTCAGTCTGGCTCAAACATTGCAAGAAGAGTAAGCTGCATCTTGAATCATGTGTAAACCAATCCCAGGTTCTTACAAGTTCAACTTAATTTGCATCCTTTATTTGGAAACAATAGCAAAATGTTTTCCTGTAAAATGGTTTAAAATACCTTTACAAACAAGTCTCTCACTTATGCTAGTGTTCAGTACCTTTGTATTAAAGTTATTGGAAAGCAAAGTAGCTGAGGCAAGGAATCAAGTGTTTTCAGTTAATCGGAAATAGATTATAAATCAATGCCATGATATGGTATATTATGCCTTCTTTCAGATGCAGCCAGGACTGAGGTGAGGGAAAGGAAGATACAGAAAATATGGAATAAAGTTCACCAGCGTAGAGCCTAGAGGTTAGCATGAGGGCAGGCAGATGGAGCATAGAACAAAGAATTAGATGAAAGCATGCGAGGAAAAGTGGAAACTTGGTTTTCTGTTGGGTGGCAAAAAACAGTTTAGATAAGGATGGAAAAACTGAGCTGTCCAGCCAAGGAGGGCAAGTGGAGGATAAGTGAAGGTGGTGGTGGCTAGGAAAGATGAAGATAATTATGTTGCTAAATATAAATAAGCTTGGGAGTGAATGGAAGAGTGCAGAAAGTTTGTTGCTGTCCCAGAATGTTGAGACAGTCGATATTGGCATATATTACTATTGATGGAAAAATAGGTAGCACATTTTCTTGTGGAATGGTTGCTGTCATACTAATATGGCTAACTAAATCTCTCACTACTCCTGGATGGCACCACACTCAGCTGAATGAAATGAACCTACATAATCTATCTACAGACCAGTTAGACTCAAAGGTGCTGCCCTGCTCTGTCTTCTGCTGGACTTTGGACTAACTGCCTCTTTCTGACGTGATGGTAGATGGCTGAGAGAACACAGAAGAGGTGGGTTTAGAATAGATGTTACTACTAAGGTTCTTCATTTTGTGAACCAGGGAGCTCAGACCTGGGTTAGGAACTTAAGCTATTTTTGGTGTTACAGAAACAGATAAAAGGATCACATTCCAGAGAGTTAAGTAGTATAACCCTGCTAGGGAGGTGTTGTGGTGCAGTATTTCTGTAGAAGTACTACTGGCAGCCTAGGATTTTAGCAAGCATGTCCAGAAAACATCTGGTAAGGCAGATGCTATACAATCTAAAAACCACTCATTGTTATAGGCTAAACTACATATTTTTTGCTTATTGGGTTAGGTTGTCCTGAGACCATCCATCTGGTATGAATGAATACTTGTTCACTGTTTTAATACTGATTGCATGTAGCTGATATCAGGGTCCCTGTTGAGAGAAGGGTGGAGTGGAAGGAGGAAAGAATATGCAAGAGCAGTTGATAATAATACTTTGGTATAGTAATTGGTTGGTTGTTATCTGCAACCATTTTTTTCCCTGTACTAACATTTGAAGAACACATTCTTCCTTTCTGTTACCTGCATGCTCAATCTTTGTATGACAGTTGCTGAATTAAAATTATGAATGAACTGTGCTTTTTAGCAACTCTTTTCTGTAAGGCACTGATAAATATCCAGGCATTTGTTTCAATGCGTCTTCTCCTCCTTCATGTGAACTAGACAAATACAGCATAACCTTAAGATTTTTTTTCAGTGTTGTAGAGTCATGGAGCACCTCTCCTAGAACGTCTTTTTGTTCTCGTCACATGTGACTGGGGGGGAAGTCTTATTTCAAACTGGTCTTGATGCACTTGACTGATTTTGAACATCAGTTTGACAAATTAGTACTTTCAGCTAAGAGAGCAGAAGCATTTACTCTACAGTGGGCACATCTACATGAGATTCTTTGAGCGCAGTAGACTAATTCTACTGCACGTTAGAGTGATGGGCAAAACCTGTGCTAATGTGCAGTAGATTTCGTCTACTGCGCATTAATGTCACACAAAGACCGTTTGTTTGCATGAATGTTCAGTAGTGCCAATTATGGTGCATTAAATTAGTACTTGTCATAACAGACACTAAACTTAATGTGCTGTAATTATGGTGTGTTAATAAATGTGTAGACGCACCCACTGTGACTGCTGTACCTCTCATTGATCTTTTAAAATCCTTTTTATTTTTGTTCCTGTTTTTCTTTGCTTCCTTCCCATCAAGGGTAATTATTAAGTGGGCTGGCAGTTCTTAAAATTAGTGAACACCCTTAAGTTTGTCATACTATGCAAGGACAGGAATATGCTGTGGGGCAGCCATGGGGAGAGCTGGGGGAGCAGGCAGGGGATGGGGCCTGACAGGGGGTCCCTCCCATCACCCCTCCCCCTGCCCAGCCCCCTCTCCCTCACCCCCTTCTTACCAGCTCCGAGTCTAGCTTGAGCTCCCTGCTGCAGCCGGTGGGGACTGCCCAAATCGTAGAAGCTCTGCAAATCTTTTCCAAATTGATCAATTGAACCTTTTTATTGATCCCCTGATTCAATTTGGATTTGGAGATTCGGCCACTGAATCACCACCCGAAGCTTCGCACAGCCCTAATACGTGGTACCCTAAAACGTGTCCATATCTCTCTCAACTATATAGTTGGTCCAATAAAAATATCATCCACAGAAATCTTTCCCTTACATTTTTCCTGGACCATCACGGTTGCATCATCATCCCATTACTGCCTATAGAATCCTATTTGTTTGGATTATCATTAGGATTATGGAATATAGTTAATTTTGAAACTACAAAATCACTTCCACTACTCCAGACAGTAGTCACATTTCATATTGTGTGGTTAGCATAGGTCTTAATCTGCATGTCTCTTAAATGGATATTTTTAATGGGTCTTTCACTCAACTCTTGGAGTCTATCACAAGACAATCGTGTGTGTGTGTGTGTGTGTGTATGTGTGTGTGTGTATTGGTCTTTTGTGGGTTACACCGGATACGGATACAGATTAACCATTACCTGTTCCTTCAGAGTACTGCCTTTTGAGTCTAGAACGTCCAACAGTACGGTTGCAGAAGGAATCATGGAGATCCAAAAACCTCTTGGAAGAGACTCCTACTAATTTGACAGAATAAAAAATAATTTTGCTTAAGTTTCTGCGACTTTATGCTTTGTAACAATTGTAGCAATTTGGCAATTTTGGAGCTTCAAGAAATGTTCTGCTTATTGAAATAGAAAGTTCTTTAAGCTAAGGACTTTCAAGTGCTCAGCCTATAGCCATTGCCCTTTCTGTTCCTGAGAGTGCCCAGGGTTCTTAGGTAGTCAGCATATGTCTATGTTGGAATTAAGGATATATTCACCATTTTTATTCCGTTTAATATAAAGTAGATACTGGGTTTCTTCCATTTCAGCTTAGTATTCTGTATCACTTTCCTTTTTCAGAACATATTGATGGTGTAACTTTATCTGACAAACACCTGACTAAACCAGTTGGAAAGAAATGCTGCCAGCATGTGGATTTTCAAATCCATTTTGTGTAGGAGGACATTCCACATAATTTCTCTTCCTCCATTTGAAAACCTTTTTTCAATAATAATCTTGTATTCTCTGGTGAAAGGAATCTCCATTCCAGAAAACTTCCTAATTTGGGAATGCCTATGCCAGTGGTTCTCAATGTTTTTAGACTCAAGGTATCCCTTGTTAGGCAAAAGGCACCCCATGGAAAATGCCTGCTCTTAGTTTTTCACTTGATTTTTGACTATAGAAAAGTAAAATAGCAATTATTCTGTTCCAAAAAACTCAGAAAGACCACACAGTAACTCAGAATGTTTTTAACACTGGATTCCTATTTGAAATCTCTCAGTTCATCTTGTGAATCATGTTTTCCTGCCTAATAGTCTTAACATTGTATGGAATCTCACAACAACCTTGAAAGGATCTCAAAGCACCCCAGCATGCTGTGGCACTCTGGTTAAGAATTGCTGGCCCAAGCCATTCTCACTTCATGCATAGTGTTGTTATCAGCTGTCCTAATGTAGGGTCTTCATATATGAACATTGCTACTTTGGCAATGTCTTTTTCTTACTTGCTTCTTTGTGGCACTATAACAATTTCCTACAACTCTTGTGTATTTGGGACTTTTCCATCACCTTTCTTTAACTTACATGGTCATAGCTGCTTATCAAATATTATATGCCATATCTCATAGAACAAAAATAGCAAATAGTCATGTTCTTTTTTTTTCCTTTAGAACTTCCTTCTCTGGGAAATGACTTCTATGGATGATGGCAGTATGTGGCCAAGCTTGGGCACTTGTGCCATTTTGCGTCAATGGACTTCAAAAACTCAAATTCTCATAATAGGTTTTTGCAATGTGTCTTCACTTTAGATTAGGAGTGCGAGCACCAAAGTTTTCTTGCTCAGTTCACACAGCAAAAATATAGCTAAATATGTTTTCCAGCTATTCTGACTTCCTTTGCTTTTCTTTAATTAACCAGCTTTACTCTTTTCATCTTCAGAAACTAGGAACTGGTATATTTTCCCTTCTTCTTGAAAGATTAGATTAATCTGGCAGATCATCTCATCAGTTCTAACTGAAAGGTAGGAAAAATGTATTTGTCTTGAATTCTTGAAATTCTTTTAGGTATAATGCAACTGTACTCTTACATTACACTCACATGCAGAGGGTGAGAATAGGCCTAAATAAAGGCTTGGTGTTCATGAAACTCTTGCAGTCTTTCTTTCCACTGTTGAAAGTGGCATTTTTCAGAGACAAACAACAGCCCTTTTATATATTTAGTCTTGAAAGCATAATTGACAGCATATTTAAATTTGCAGATACCTACACAGTTAAAAATAGTTTGAGATTAGAGGCACATTTTCTTATCAAAGTAGAAGAAGCTATGTGTGTCTGCAACTTGACTTGGTCCTGTTTTTACACAGTGAAATTAGCTAAACTCCCTATGTAATTTGTGGGTGCTTTCTTTCTGGTTTGAATGCAGCTCTTCAACAGACATTTAGCTCCCTGTGGTGTATACTAAGACAACCCCTTTTTTACTGATTTTTCATTAGTATGGCCTTTAGACAAGATCAAGGGATAACAGGAAATGTATGGTATGGAGGAAAACTATGAGCATATGACATACTGATAAGTTACCCTCCCTTGGCCCTTAAAACAAATCTCTACTTTTTTTCATTATTGTCCAATAGTGAGGTTTTTTTCCTATATTTTCTGTGTGGTATTTAGGACTCAATGCAATAGACATTTTTTTTAACTGAAGTGGAAGGGGGCAGGCTGGTACCTCTGTAATGTCCTTGATTGACAATTCTTTTGCTTCCTGGTAGGTGGAGCCATAACGCTTAGTATAAGGACTCTGTTGTAGGCTGAAGGAAGAGGAAGACTACAATAGACAGAGCTGCTGGTAAGTAAAATTCCCCCCCCCCCCCCCCTTTCCACTGTACAGATCACTTAGGAAAAAACATTGAAAGAATTACTGCTTCTAGATAAAAGGTCCCAGTATCTGAGGCTTCCTGGGAGATCTCATTCCTTGTTCAAGGACAAATTTGAGAAGTTTTGTTCCTCTGGAGAGTAGGATATACAAGAGAGGTGGTTTTAGTAAGGAAATCCTCAGGGACCTTCTGGAATCTGAACATTTTTTTCCTTTGAAAAATCCTGATTTTATTGCCATTTTGTGTGTGTGTGTGTAAGATTGAATGTTTGAGGCTGATATGGTCAGGACAGCCCAAATATTCCTGTAGGAATTATAAAGGCAGAACTGTAAGTTCACATTCAAGTAAATTTCCTGACAATATCAGTGGAAAGGACTGTAGTTTCTTGGCTAGGTAGAATGATAAAGATGTTTGTAGATTATATTTCTGTTTTGCTTGTCTAGGACTTAGACAATACATTGACAGACTTACAGTTCCTATGCATTAATTGAAGTACTTTTGGCATGCCTGTCTAGAGTGCCACCTTTGTTTTACATAGATGGTACTTAAGCTGTTACATTTCATTTATATGTCTGTCCCAATGTTTCTGATATTGTTGGATTGTATGTGCAAAACAGTTTTGTCATTAGCATATTGGTAACTCCCACACAGTCTTGATCTTTTATATTCAACATGGAGTTTGTGAGAGAAGACTGGATGAAACTGTTAGTGACTTCATAGGTGGAAGTTCTTTTGCTATCATGAAACTCTGGATATAAAAAGAGTAAATGAAGCCACTTTATTTCACTTCACCCCTGTGAGGGTTGTAGAGTTAGAACCACTTCAACTTTCTGAAGATCTTTAAAGAGTTGAAACCCTCTTGTGGATGGCTGTTAAAAGCTACCAGTTCTAAAACTAGCATTAATGACAAGAGAAGTACCATGATTTCACAGGTGCACTAGTGACGTCTCTAAAGGTTGACTTGAAAGAATCTAGGTGTACAGGGGTAAGTACAGATGATCAAAAAGCCTGAGGGAGAATCAGTTCAGTCTTTGTAGGTTTCTCTAAGTTGCATACACTGGACAGTTAACAGATGGAATTTACATTCACTCTTAAGTTGGGGAAGATGGACAGATGCCTGCACTGGCCAAGGTCAGAAGGAGGGGGTGCTATAACATGCTTACCAGCATGCCAGATGTTACCGAGGGAACCCAAGCACAGCTCAGCAGGAGCCATTCTTCACTGGCTGCCTGGCAAACACCCCCAATCCCCTGCTGCCTCACCTCTTGAGGGAGGCTGGTAGGGGTGGGTGGGAAATGGAGCCCCCTGCCCTGGTCTCCCCCCACCCCATCCCATGCTGTGGGTCTGCCCAGCTGGGGGGAGCCCCTGCCATGGGAGAAGAGGGGATTCCATCTCCCCACCTGGCTGGGCTGGCTGCACAGCCCTGCCCCCTTTCAATCTCTGCCTTGGACCCACAGGGAGGAGGGGGAAGAATTGGGCCCTGCCACCTGGCGCATGCCTCCCAGGCTTCCTAGCATGTGTTGCCAGAGCCCAGTACCAGCAGCAGCCAAGAAGATGTGCTCTGCAGCCCAGGGGGTTTGTGCCAGGCAGCAGGACCTGATCCTCCCTTCTACAGAGCCAGCTTGGCCAGGTGGGATGCCCCCGAGCACCAAGTCCCCTACAGTTGGGAAGACCTTAGCCTGAGGGGGTAGAGATGAGGGTAGGGGGGCTTAGCTTGAGGGGACAGAGATGAGGGTGGGGGGCTTAGTTTTCCAATACACTAGTGGATGAAAGAAGCTATGCCTCATTTGATGAAATCTACATTTAAAAAAGTTGTTTCATAGTTGGTAGGGTTGGAAGGGACCTGAGCAGATCATCAAGTCTGACCCCCTGCCATGGCAGGAAAGAGTACTGGGGTCAAATGACCCTGGCAAGGTGTTCATCCAGCCTCCTCTTAAAGACCCCCAGGGTAGGAGCCAGCACCACTTCTCTTGGAAGTTGGTTCCAGATCCTAGCCGCCCTGACAGTGAAGTAGCGCCTCCTGATGTCTAGCCTAAATCTACCCTCTGCCAGCTTGTGACCGTTATTTCTTGTCACTCCTGGTAGTGCTCGGGGGGAACAGGGACTCCCCCAATGCCTGCTGGTTCCCCCTGACTAGTTTGTAAATGGCCACTAGATTCCCCCTCAGCCTTCTCTTGTGGAGGCTGAACAGGTTCAGGTCCCTTAGCCTCTCCTTGTAGGGCCTGCCCTGCTGCCCCCTGATCATGCGGGTGGCCCTCCTCTGGACCCTCTCCATGTTGTCCACATCCCTCCTGAAGTGCAGCGCCCAGAACTGGATGCAGTACTCCAACTGTGGCCTGACCAGTGTTGCATAAAGGGGGAGGATCACCTCCTTGGATCTCCTTGAGTTGCATCTGTGGATGCATGACAAGGTACGGTTGGCCTTCCTGACCACGTCCCCACACTGTTGGGCACTGTGTAAAGAAAGCAATGATACTAGTTTGTCATATGTATTTACCTTGTGATTTGCCAGATCAGATCTATATTTCTTTTCTATATGAGAATCAAAGATAAATAGATATGGCTATTAATTTAATCTACTTGCTTTGCTATTTACTCTTCTAGTGTCATCTGACTAAAAGTTACATTCAGAAAAATGTTGTATGTAATGAAAGGTGCAGAGATTTAAATTCACAAATACAAAATAAAAGCTGTTACCATAAATTAGATGTTTTCATGTTTTGGTTTTTACCTTGACTTGTTAACTACAATGAAGTATTTGACTGTAGCTATCATCATAAAGCCCCTTGAAATACTTCCTTCAATACAGTAAATAGATTTAATGCAGTGTTTCTTAACCCATGGGTTGTGAACATATATGAAAGTGTCATGAACAAACTTGAAAAATGGATTCTCCTGTAAAAGTAGGCTGGGAAACCATGGCATTTCACTTGTCGGCTGTCATGAGTTCTAGCCTTCAGGGCTAAGTACAGACAGTCAAAAAGTCCAAAGCTTTGATTCAGTCTTTGCAGGTTAGTCTAAGATGCACAGATTCAATTGAAAGAGAAGTGAATAGACATTTACATTTGATTCAGAAAATGCAGCCACCTGCCTGCAGTGGCTCAGGCCAGAAGCCAGTGGGTACTAGAACATGGCTCTGGTATGTAGCAGCCTGGGTTGCATGTTCACTTCCTCTTCCTGCTGCCCCTAAGGTCTCTGGGATTTGTAGTGCAGACTCACAGCAGCTGGACTCTGTGGGGTTGCTCATTACTTCCTCTTCCTGCTTCCAGGTGCTTCTGGGATTTGTAGTCCACAGTTGCAGCCAGCAGTAAGTTTGAGCGGAGAAGGGGTGTTTAACCACCCCTCTCTCTGGCCCCAGACCCCAGTCGGGGTTTGCCTGAAGGGGGCAGTCCACCCCTCCCCACTCCCAGACTGGAATGCATCCCCAGCTGGGTTTCCCCCTCCCCTTCCCCCCCCCCACTTGTCAGCCAGCCCTCACTGCTCCAGCTAGGGAGCAGAGGGGTGGGGCCAGCTCTGCTCTCTGGAGAGGACAGCCCAGCCCAGGGCTGCAGTGCATGCTGGGCTGCTGGGGGACTGTAATTTAACTTGATCCAGGAAGGGATCTGGGACAGAAGTTTCATAAACCAGTTTGACCCAAATCTTCAACCAGTTTCAGCCTTTTTGAAACTGGGTTATGTACACTGAGTTTCTGTTCCATTACAGGTTTAAACCAGTTTATGATCGCTTAAACTGGTTTGTGTGTAACTTCTGTCCCTAGCCCAGGTGGCTGCTTGGGGGCCTTCCTATGCCCCACACTTCCCCCCACCCTGCTCCACACATCCATCCCCTGTCCCACGCACTATGGGGCTGAGGGAGGGGTGGTAGTGGATCGGGAGTGAGGGACACTGGGTCGGGACTGGCCATCGATGTTTACAAATGGGCCCTGGTACAAAAAAGGTTGAGAACCACTGATTTAAAGAATGCTACTGCGGTATAGTGTTTGGTGCTTGGTTTTCCTTGCTCGAAATAATCCTGCAAAATAATGCTTATTTTTGTATTTTTGTCTTCGCATCCTGAAACAGTCATCTTTCTGGTGCTGACATTTTCCATGCTTGGTCTCGGGGTCTTCAGGAGTGCAATACAGTGGCTTGGCAGTGGAAAATGGAATGCCACTCTCCTGAGACTTGAGCAAGTTCCTTCATTTCTCTGCCTCAATTTTCTTGTCTCAGTGTGGTTTGATGAAGATTAGATAAATCTAAAGCACTTTTAGATGTGGAAAATTACAAGAAATTCTAATGCCAATTCTCCATACAGGCAAAAGGGTCAAGTCTCTTGCTGTTCAAGAAGAGTTCAGGTTTTTCTTTTTTTTTTTTCCCCACAAGTTGTGGTGGTGAGTTCTGCTTAAGCAAGGATATGAATGCTGAAAAGAGAATGAGCATTTGGACTGAGAAGTTCGTGATATAACTCTAGACTTGTTTAAAGCCACAAGTGATCATATTTATATGAATCACCGACTACCTGGATCCATGTTTTGGCTGCATGTGTCACAAGCCAGAAAGGCTCCTGGAGGTAGCTTCCATTAAAAATAAATTTGCCATGTTACCCTAGCTGCCAAATACCATGTACTCATGCCCACAACCCTCTGTTCATTCATGCCTACTTTTATTCCAGCTGGGCTGTAGTCAGGCAGCAGAGATTTCCTTGCAGTGACTCTTGCCAGAGGCTTGCTGCCTGCTTTGCACACAGCCAGTTGGCTTCTGTGCCTCCTCCTCATTGACAGCTCAGAGCAGAAGTGGTATTGGCCAGTAGGAACAAAAGGTGAACAGAAACAATAATGGGCAAAAGTTCCTCCTTTTGCAATTATGTTGCCCCACAAAGCAAGCCAGCCAGTGATCTGTGCCAAGCATCCAGTACATCCTTATTAGTCATCATCCTTCCAGCTGCTTTGGCAATCTCAATTGCCATTTCCCCTATCACCTGCTACTACTATTTCCCTTTGCCTGCTTATCAGCAGGGTGAGAAGTCCCCACCCTGTCAGCCCTATATTTCAGGTAACTTCTGTTGTTACCTGATATGTCCTAAACACAGCTGAACATAAGATGAGAAGCTATGAGAAGCACATGAAGATGTATGGAGCACTGTACTTACCAGTAGCTTGTTTTTGGAACATAGGAAAATATTTAACACTGGTTACCATTAAATGGTAGCTATTAATTAGTAATATTTAATGTTAATCACTATAAATGAAGTGGATAACCTGAAATAGGAAATCCTCCAACATGAGAAGCTTTTCTGGATTTATATTTTAAAAATATGACTTGACTGAGAGGAAAAACAGGATAGCTTCTTGTCAGTGACTATAAGCTAATTGAATTCATAGTAGTAAATAATTCAGAAAGCAGTTTAGATTTCTCAAAAGCAAATTTTCGGAAGTTAAGGGAAGGTGCAGTGGGAGGATGTACTAAAATTTGAATATTCAAAAAATTTGGCTGACAAATAGTAAAATTCTCTATAGCAAAGCAGTCAGTAGCCTGTAAAGAACTATCCTTTGTGACGTAAGGGCAAAATGCTCAAAGATTTGAGAACTGGGACGTTGATTGTCACTGCCTTGTCTCTTTTTTCAGCATTATCTAAAACATCACACAGAATTAACTGACTTAAAGGAAGCAGTTAAAACAGAAAAAAACAGATATTAGTAATAAATTAAAAGGCACTCTACAATACATCTTGCTAGTACTATGGGGCTGAAGCAGTAGCAAATCCTGGTTAAACAGTTTCATAAAATTTAGGAGTTCAGCAAAACTTTAATTTTTACTCAGACCTGCAGTAATATTCCCCAATTTAAAATAATCACATTTTATAGCAATAGATAATTTCCAAGGCTTGGATATTTATTACGATCTTTGAGAAGCCTGGCTATATGCTTGAAGCCTTGGCTGATACCAAGTTCTTTAAGTTGCCCTACTCCTTAGTTTATCCTCTCACTTCCTAGTCTTTGCTTGTAAGCTGGACTCCAGCTTTGCCTCCCCATCCTACTGTTTCTCAAAATAATGTAGGAAGGCTTTCACCATAATCCAATTAACTTCCACTTTTGGGGGGGAAAGTGGAGAACAAGAGACAGATGGGTCCTGAAACAACAAACCATAACTGTTCAATTTCATAGCCTCCTAAGATGCTAAATTTCATATAGACATGGCAACCACAGGTCCTCCCTTATGGGAAGGACCCGAAGGGATCATGAAAGAAAACTTCCAAAATTGGAGAAGAAAATTTTATCTTTGCCTTCCTTAGGAATTGGTGAAAATTATTTCCCTGTTCTTCCTAAAGACATTTTAAAAAGTTATAATAGAAAGTTCTTCATAAAAATTGCTTTTGGTAAAGGCTTTTATTTAAGTGAGTTTGTCCAGGTAATGAAAATTGCCAATTAAGCTTTATTTTTTTTTTTTTTTAAAGAAAGCCGTAGTTAGTTAACTGGAGAGACATCTGTGCAAATATGCAAGTAATGAAAAGTGACATTGATGATTAATATCTATTAAATCCCAACATCATTCCCTAATAAATTAATGATGAACACTTTGAAGCCAAATCTTCAAGCATATAGCACTGCAGTTTTCAAGCTCAAACTGAAAACTGTTTTTTGTTTATTGTAAATGAAGCATGCAAATTAGATGTTTATGTGCAAAATGCATTGATTGTATACATTAAATGTAGGAGTTGTTTACAATGCATTGTGTCAAACTGAGCCAAGTAAGTGAGCCGCTGGAAAATTTTGGAACCTTAGTCCAGTGTTTCCCATCCTTTTCCATCCCATGGCACACTTATATAAATAAAAAAAAATTGTGGCACACCACTCCCTCCCCCTGCCTCCAACAGATGATATGGACACCACTGCCACCCACTGCCCTGCACTGCCGCCGCTGCAGCACCGGCACCGTTTCATTTATTCATTTATTTGTGTGACTTTTCCAAAATTCCATGGCACACCTATTCATGTCTGATAGCACACCTGCGTGCTGCGGCACACCAGTTGGGAACCACTGCCTTAGTCACTAAGAACTCTAGGATAGATTGTCTTCCTCCCTGCATTGACTCCCACAAAAGTAGGTTTTGGCAGATGTCTCTTGAGGATTTCTTGCTGAGATTGCATATCCTATTCACGCATTTGAAGAAGAGGTATCTGCAGGATACCAGCACACATCTATGACATTCACCTCAGTGAATGGTCTTCTCATTGGTTCTTGACAACACAGTTTCATTGAATTCTTATGAAAATTAATATTTTAAAATAAGTAGATAATTATTTTTAATCACATGAATGTCTTTGTCATAGCCTTGTGATAGCAGTTCTATCATAGCAGTAGGTCATGTGATAGCAGCAGGTCACTTATGAGTTGTACAGTTTTGAATAGAAAGAGGACAGGCAGAAGTTTCATTTTATCGCTTCTACGCTTGTTCTCTTAATTTCAATGGTGGATCCCCTTGTTCTTTGACAACTTATTGCTAACCAAGTGTCTAATCCATTTTAAAGAATTTATCAGTGTCTCAGACATATGTCTAAAATTGAAAATTGGTTTGACTTGGATAGGATCATTATTGCATGGGTTGAAAATTGATCTGTCAAAAAATAAGTGATGAGAACAAACACTAATACTGATTTAGATGCTTCTTGGGATACTACGTAAGGTTAACTGGTAGATCTACTTTTTACTGTCTCCTTTTAATATTTGGGAAATAGCAATAACACATTTAATGAAACTTTCAGGTGTGTGTGAATTGGGCAGTGATGTAACTAGCCAGAAATGTAAATAGAAAATGAACAGTGAAACACACCTTGGTTACAGACATTTGCACACTTTTGTCATGAAAAAAATTTAAAATCCAAGTATTCATTGGAAAGGATTGAAGCTAAAAGGCCAGTGACCTCCAGTGAACAATATATTGAGCCCAGGTCTGTATTAAAATATAGCATCAAAGTCCAGTGTAATTTTTTTTTTTTTGTTTTTTTTGTTAGGCTGTATATATAAGCATCACATCATGGAGAAGGAAAGAGGATGCATCTATAAACAAAGTTCTCTCTTTTTTTTTCTCCCAGCGTAGCTTGTATTCATCAGTGTTACAGTTTTCACAAATGGAATACTCCAGCAAGTTTCTTGATTTCAGTAATTTGCTTGCTAATATTTTGTTTGTCTACCAGTTCTTATATCTTACAATTATTTAGCATTTGATTGCAGGTCTACATTTGCAACTTCTGCTTTGTACCGTAGGAGTTCATCAGTTTATTTTTAAGGGGAAGTTGCCACTTTTTCTTGTTCTATCAATTTAATTGGGTTCAACTTGGAGAAGAAAGCAGTGACGCTCCTCCTGTGTCTGATGTTTTGTGTTAGCAGAATGAGGCACCAGTCACAGGGATAGTGCATATACCCAAAATATGGTCGGTGCTCTGGTGGGCTGCTTGATGTCTGGCTACTGATTCCCCTTACCTACCTCTCCATCTTTAAGGCTAGATGCACAGTAAGATTATCCAGATTCTAGGCTACTTGGACTTTGTACCTTTCCTGAAGTGATATTTGAGTAAGGAGCATTCTTCTCAGGCAGTAGCTGTATCATGGAACCTAAATGAAATGTTGCTTAGGTTAAGCAGATCTTCATAGTGGTCTTTCTTAATCTTTCTTGCATGCTTTGATCATCAGTGAAATGGTTTAACTTAAATATCAACATTTCTGGCTAAGGCATCTGATTGCATACTTGATAGGGATGAACAGGAACAGTTATGCTCCTGAAAACTCAGTCTCAGGCTTCACACCACCCTTATGTTGAAATGACAATGGGTAAGATAATACAATGTGAGCTGCAGCAATTCTTCAGGAAATCTGCAATTATATTTACAAAATAGTTCTGTAATTATTGTTGTTACTTTCATAAAATTCACTTATCACTTGGCAATCCATTACATGTAATTTATGATTTCTTTACTTTCTCCTTAATGTGAATTCTTCAGGGTTCCTATGAAATTTCATTGTGTTTAGATTTATTCTCAAAGCCTTTAATTTTTGTACAGTTTTTAGTTGAGTACTTGGGAATAAAGGAGGAAATATTATGGAATAATGGCTGAGTAAATGGGGTGCTTCTGTGGTTAAACAGTCAAGAACACACTTTTAGAACAAAAGGTTATGGCCCCTCTCACTGGCACATGAATCTACTGGGAGGCCAGTGCTGTTGATGAAGGTAAAATTTAGGGCAGATAACATTAGCTAATACTGGCTAGGTCCTTCTGGCATAGAAGTTACTGTTCCCTGGTGCAGCTTTCTTAAAAGAAAGGGTTGTGTTGTATGAGGAGATTCTGAGAACTCTTTTAATTGTGAAGCAGTAGTTGCAATTCACTTCATTTTAACTTGAATCGCAAATGGTTTTATGTGCATGTGTACAGAGAGAGATATCTGTCGATATCTATATGTATTCCCCATGTAATTTGGTATAAGGCTTGACCTCCAGCTCATGTATTTTTTAAGTTAGTACCATTGTGGTCATTTAGTTTGAAAATTCTGCGTTACATATGGCATAGAAATTTGCCTAGTAATTTGCTATCAACTTCTGGCTGAGCTAATCCATATTCTTTGAAAGATAGCTAAACTAAGTTAAAGATTTATGGTGACCAAAAATCCACCGTATCCCTAGTTTAGTTGTTCTAGTTGGTTAACTACTCTCTTTATTAAAATGTGATTCAATAATTTGATTAATTTGTAGATAATAGAATCACAGGAAAATAGTGCTAGAAGGGACCTCACAAAGTCATCTAGTCCAGCCCCCTGTTCAAGGTAGGATTATTCCTGACTAAACCATTCCAGGGAAATGTCTGTCTAACCTGCTTTTGAAAGTTTCCAAGCATGGAGATTCCACAGTTTCTTTAGGTAGCCTGTTCCAGAATTTGACCATCTGCATAGCCAGAAATTTCCTCCTAATCTCCAACCTAAATTCCCTCGCTGCAGTATGAGGCCATGTACGCTGGTCAGATAAGTGTTTGAAAGGATACTTTGACCTACTCACAAAAATATTTTACAATTTTGGAAAGGTGGGGGAAGAATATTTTACTGCTAAAGAACCATGTAGTTTGTGTGCTGGTGTTCCCCTTTCTGTTCCTTCTGCTCAGTGTTGTAAGCCTTGAACATTAAGGATCTGTTTATAATGCTCAGTGAAAGTTGCTATGAAGAGGTACTTGAGCTTTGAATGAGTGAGTTTATATCATGGAAGCAGTATAGCAGTTCTTCATTTTTCCTCTTTTGTTCTGCTTTCAAATTGTGCCATATTTTCATTCTTGCTTTTGCCTCTGTCTTTGTTCCCCTTCTACAGTTCTTCTCTGTTTCCTAAGACTGCATAGGGCAGTTATGGCAAGCTACTTTATCTTTTTATTGGGTATTTGGGAAGTAATAATTTGTTTTTGCTACAAGTGAACCAAACTGTCTTAACTTCTTCCTTTGTATGGCTAGGGCAAGCAATGTCAGAGAAGGTGCAAGTTAATTAAACTTTTATGTTGATGTTATGGTGTTTGATAGCCAGTTGATGACCTTCAGGCTGGCCAAATGTATTGCTTCAGTCGCTCCATGATACGCAAATTCAGGGCAGGAGTTTACAGTGTGACTTACTGACTGCACCTCACCTCATATGGAGTTTGGCAAGTTCTTTGTGCCCCATTTATTCAATGAACAGGCACATCTTCCATGCCCTGTATGAATGCAGTTCAGTATGGTCCAATGTCTACACTGCAGTTGGAAACCCAGAAGCTCGATAGTCAGCTCTACGACCAAATTTGTAACACATTGTTGCTGCAGACCAGATATCATGCCAGCAGTTCTCTGCATCCAGACTGTATGATGGAAGTTGGAGCATGTGTAACCAGAAAGGTTTCCTTGACTTAAGTCTACATCTTGGTGGGTGGGTGATGTCTTCATACAACGGGAGTTTAGGGTCAGCCATGATCTTTTCGTACTTTCAAAGTACAGCTGACTCCCTTCTCATCGTGGAGGGAGTGCTATTCAATAACACTGGCAGCCATGAAAGTGACGTGGAGTTTTAGAGTACCACTTACTACTCTCATGGCAACATTTGCTTGTGTGTTGACATGATGGCTGTGAGGGCTTTGGCACCAGATGGGAGCACAGTATTCAGCTGTAGAGAGTACCAGGGCCTGGGTAGATCTACATGGGGTAGGAGCATCGCTTCCCCAGGATGTTCCAGCGAGCTTCTCTCTAAAGTTTACCCTTTTCTCTGTCTTTTTGCCAGTAAGCTTAAGGTGCTGGCAGTAACTATGAGTTCAATTTAAAATTATTCCAAGGTACTGTAGATGTTTTCATGTGTTATTTTAGTTTCATAAAAGTGTATGTTTAGTGTTTTAGTGGCTTGAGCATTTTTAAGGTGGAATGAGGAAATGGCCATCTTAGCTGCATTAAGTTTCAAACGCCAAATTTGGAAATAGTCCTCTAGGGTGTGCAGATTGTTTTCAAGGGTTTTTTCTGTTGCCTCAAAGGAATCACCTTGTGTGGCTAATGCGATATCAATAGCGTAAATAAATTTACGTGGTGTTGTCGGCGAGATGTTGCTGGTGTACAAGTTGAAAAGAATCAGAGAAAGAACAGACCCCTGAGGACAGTCATTTAGCACTGGCCAGCAGCTCAAATCCTCACCAAGATGTACCCGGAATCTATGGTTTGAGAGGAATGCATTTATTAGTGCAAGAGTTGGTCTGCACTTGATGACATACGCCAACTTTATCAAAAGTCCTTTTCTTCAAACAGTGTCATATGCAGAGGGAAGGTGTATAAATGCTGCACTTATTTTTAATTTGTGCTGAAATTTAACCTCATTATGACTGATCAGTGCTAATACCTAATCAGAGCAGCTTCTGTTTGACTGAAAGTTGGCTTGCTCTTTAGATATGATGGCTTCCAGGGTAGGTTTCAGACAGGTGACAATTAAATGATCCATAAATTTATAAGCTGTGGACAAAAGAGAGATTGGCTTGTAGCCTTTTAGGTCATCAGCAAGCTTTCCAGACTCAATGATTGCGATGCCTTTCACCTCATTCTACTCTTTAGGGAGCTGACCAGTGGTGTGTATATTGCTGAAAAGGTTCGCAAGCCAAGTCTGTGAGAGCAGTTTCCAGTTGCTAAGGAACTCTGGGAATATTCTGTCAGAGCCAACTGCTTTCCTAGACTTCGTGGCTGCAAGCCCTTTGTGTACTTCCTCCAGTGTGAAAGAGACAGAGAAAGGGGAGGAAGGTTGACAGGCTGAATTAATCTGCTGCAGCTGTTTGTGGATGTGCTGCCTAACTGTTTTGACCACTGTCACCTTTGAATTAGCGACAGGAACAGAGGCAATTTAATCAGGTGTCACTTGGAGTGATTGGTATGTTACCAGGGTTGTGGAGCCAAGAGATCGAAGAATCTTCCACGTGCAGCAGCTTGACTTTGTAAAGTCAAGGTTCTCGACCATTTCATACCACTGCCTTTGCTGCTCTGAGTTCAGTGACTTTGGGAGAGCTGTTGCCGTGGCCTTTTTGTCCTTTTGGTACTGTCTGAAGAAGATTTTTCAGATGTATTAACATGGCTTATAACTTTTTTGGAAGCTACAACGTACAGCTGCCTTTTCTGCTTTCATTACCAGGTTGACAAAGCAGCTATAATTTGAGGCCAAATTATGATTGATGTTTGCCTTAGTATGTGCTGTGTAAACTGTCCAATATACACTATGTAAACTGTCCAGTCTGCCTTCTGAAAGTTCCAGTGATTTTTGGCCTTGGATTTAATCATGGGAAGCTGAAGTCCTACATGTATGATAACAGGCCTATGTTGCGTGTGGGGAAATTCAGAAAGTACAGTTTTTTTTCTACTGGGAGTAGAATGCCGTTTTCATCACAGGAGATGTAGGCATCTAAATTGTGGGACCTAGAAGAAGATAACAACGTGCTCAAGGTCTTCCCTGCTAAGTGGGAAAGCACAACAAATGCCATCACTCCAGCAGCTGAAATTCAATTTTTGAACTCGTGACTACAAAAACAATGGCAGCTAGCTTAACTGAAGGCAGTATGTAGCTATAGTCCCATTGAGAGTGGCAAAATATGGCTGCTTTTTGCAGCATTTTCATGAGTTTCTCTGAAAGGAATTCTTACAAGTTGTAAGAATCCAAAGTTGTGATATTTGAGTTCTTTGCAACAGACAAAACTGCCCTGTTTGTTTTTTTTCCTGTAGTCAAAAAAAAAATAAAAATTGAAAATTAAGAGCTGACATTTTCTAAGGGGTGCCACAAGTCAATCCAGAGCTGCCTCAAGTTTAAAAGTTTGAGGACCACTACTTTCACTACTTTTACTCATAAAAAAGAATTGATTTTTCTAAATATTTTTCAAATAAATTGTGACTCATATACTGTTTAATTTTGGGGATTATGCACAGTGCATGCTTTATACAAAGCCAAGATGATGAATTCCTGTTTCCAGTGAAAAACTTTAATATGACTTTCATTGTTGAATCCTAGTCATCATCATCCCAGTTTGAATGTCTCTGAAGCACTGAAAACAGCTATAATAGTTTTTCATTATTCTTGCACTTTAGACGAAATAGCTTGATTTTCTTAAAGGGTTTTTTTTAGTTTAAAAAACTTACTGAGGGGAAAAGTTCTTAGAAGTGATGAGGTCTCCTAGGTTCCTTGTGTATGAAGGAGATGTACAGTTAGATCCAGATTCTGAGAGTTTTATTAGAACTCACAGATTCAGACGTTATTTCCTTTTGCCTGACAGTTTCATTATAGTGTTACAGTGAAATTCACTGGTATAGTGAAATTTTGGTGTTATGGTTGTGGGCAGCTGAAACCTTTCTGTATGTCTCAGTTTGGAGCATTTGTAGTAGATTTTGGATATTGGAAGAGAGATTTTTTTGTATTATTTGCTATGTATTATTTGCTCACAATGAAGAGCACAGCACTGGGATGATTGTGCCTCTAGAGATCTCCGTTGCCAATAAAATAGGCTGCTGTATTGTTTCAGCTAAAACTTTTTAAGATGTGTTGATTTCTTTCTCAATATTAATTGCAATAATCAAGTACAACAATTATAAATACTTGAATTACTGGGACTGGGCCTGCCTGTTAAAATGGGTCAGTTTCAGATATGAAATGTGGTGTGCTGCCATGGAGATTTTATTACTACTTATTTATTTGTATTACCATGGTTCATAGGATCCCTGTTCATGGACCAAAACTTCACTGCTTTGGTTGTTGTACAGGCATAAAACAAAAATGTGGTCAGTGCCCCCCCAGGAAATTACAGTCCAAATACAAGAAAGGAGGTGGAAGTTGGATACAGAATGATAATGCGAGAAGTCTTGGTCAGCATGATGGGCAATAATCATGGTACATGGAACTTTAACCATGTCAACCATATAGGCATAGCAGCAAAAGAGGGTATAAAAAAGATTTGAAGAGGAATGAGGCAGCTGACCAACCTGTATAGGTTAGATTATAATCTTGTTACTGGGAGAGAGGCTGAGAGAAGCTCTTAAGAATTCCTTTTTCTTCAGTCTTGTCTGACCTCCAGTTTTATCAACCGCTCATCAGTTCTTTTTATGTGTAACTACAGAAAGATGTCCCTGCTATTTACATCTTTATTATGTGATATGAACGATTAACAGCTGTTAATTGTAGAATAGCTTGAGGCATGAATCTTTCTTTTTTGGGACTAATCTCAGCCTAACTATGCTTTGGCTGCAAACAGACATTACATTTGTTCTGGCAGTATAGACAGGTACAGCTGTTCAGAGGCCAAGTCTGTTTTCCTGGGATACACTGTAAAAAGGATCATGGGATAAGAAATGCTAACCATTCATCCTGGGACATTGCAAACTGTGTCTGAATTGTTGTCCCAGGACATTATCATTAAACCAAAGGCAGAAAACTCTGATTGGAAGGGCAGTGTGCATACACACAATCCCAGGACATTTCTATTTTGGGACAAACATAGATACAACTTGTCCCAGTACAAATGAAATATGTGTTCTTAGTTTTCAGTATGAAGGTAACCCATACAGTATGCGAACTCCCTAGCCTCGTGCATTTCTGTTTTCCTAATAATGCACACTCTTTGCCTTGTAATAGGTATATATCCTTTATGCCTTTTCATTGTTTTCATTAGAGGAAAAGGTCCTCAATACTAGATGTGGCCTGCTGAGATCAATGGGTTATTCTGAAGGCCTACCAATTTTGTGAATGAAATATGCTGCAATCATAACACTGGTCTGTGATAATGCAGTGGCTTGAGAAGCAAAGATTTCCAAGTTCATGTAGACTGACTTACGGTGAGGAAAATAAAGCTGAAATTATTTACTTTATTAAAGAGTAAGAGGTCACTTGATCATTGTCTTTAAGTACCTATATGTAAAAAAGACTTATGAAAGTAGGACTTTAAATTAGCAAAACATGTCAGGTTGGAGAATAAAAAGCTTGATGAAATCTGATTAAAAATAAGACATCACTTTTTTAACTACAGTTAATTGGAACAACTTATTTATAGGTGTTGTATATTTTCCATCGCTTTGATTAAGGCTTCTAGAACCAAGAGTTGATTGTCTCTTTGAAAAAGATATTATAGTTCAATCAAAATGACAAGTTTGATTTTGCCAGGTGAAATATTATTGCCTGTATAGGTTTGACTGGATGCTCAGAATATTTATTTTTGTCCTTAAAATATTTCAATAAGTTACACTTATAAATAATTTGAAAATTAAGAGACATGTACACCATAAAGGAGTTGAAAAGTGAAAACCATCTAGTAGTGGTTGAGTTTATAAGGGTTTTTCTCCTAAGAACTTGTGCTGTGTTACAGCTGATTTCTAGTTGAAGTCTTCCGTTATAGTGGAGGTATGATTATCACTACATTATCTGTAAGTGTTGGCAAATAGCGTTGCATGCAAGTAATTAAGAGCTTGTCTTCTATGCTGTGGGTTTGGAATTTTTGTGTTTCTTACCAATTTATATAGTTACCACTTATTAATTGTTGAAAGGGGGTTCTGCTTTTTTGACACTCTAGCTGATATGGTTAAATATATATGTTAAACTTACTTTATGGATAAAACGAGTTTTTATAAGCAGGACCTGTTCCAATGAACATATTTATTTCTATGCTGTTGTTCACCATTACTAAAATCTGCATAAAATTTGCATGAATGATCTTAGAATCATAGAAAATGAGGATTGCAAGGGACCTCAGGTCATATTGTCCAATCTTCTGCTCAAAGTAGGATCATCCCCAATTATATCATCTCAGCCAAGGCTTTGTCTACCTAGGTCTTGAACCTCTAAGGATAGAGATTCTACAGCCTGTCTGGGTAACCTGTTCCAGTGCTTTACTACTCTCCTAGTAAGAGAAGTTTTCCTAATAGCTAACCTAAACTTCCCCTGCTGCAACTTGTTCTGTCCTCCTTGTTTTCTTATTTGCCACCACTGATAACAGTCTAGCTCCATCCTCTTTCAACCCCCCTTTCAGGTAGTTGAAGGCTGCTATTAAATACCCTGTCAGTCTTCTGTTCTCCAGACTAAATAAGCCCAGTTCCCTCAGTCTCTCCTCAGAAGTCATGTGCCCCAACCCTCTAACCATTTCCATTGCCCTCTGCTGGACTCTCCCCAGTTTGTCCACAACCTTTCTGTAGCGGGGGCCCCAAAACTGGACTCAGTACTCCAGATGTGACCTCACTGTGCTGAATAGTGGGGAAAGATGACTTTCCTTAATCTGCTGGAAATACTTTTACTAATACCGCCCAGTATGCTGTTAGCTGCCTTCACAACAAGGGCACACTCTTGGTTCATATTTAATTTATTGTCCATGGTAACCCTCAAGTCCTTTTCTGCAGAGCTGCTGCTTAGCTAGTCAGTCCCCAGCCTGTACTGGCACATGGGATTGTGCTGTCCTAAGTGCAGGACTTTGCACTTGTTCTTATTGAACCTCATGAGATTTCTTTGGTTCTAATCTCCAATTTATCTAGGTGCAGACAAATTACATAGTTACGAAGTTTATAGTATTTGATTAAAAAACAGATCTTCTGAAATACTAGTTGATGGGAACTTTTTTTCACAGAACAGTAATAGTCTTAAATAGAGTTGGAACATCTGGATTAGTTCTTCCCATGTCTTCATTAACCATAAGAGACTATCCATTTAATCACTGACAACTTTTTAAAAATAAAGCCTGAAGTATTTTTCTTGCTTGTTTAGAAATATTGTTGAGACAATAAAATATTACCAGGGCCTCTGTGCAACTGGGCAATAATAAATCATAGTTAAAGTTCAGCTCTCAATGCTGTTTATGCATGTTACATTAAATAGGCATTGGGTAAAATATGTAAAGAGAATTGGAAACAGGTGCCAAGCTGCCTCTTGCTTGCGGTCCTTCTGACCCCATAAATCCTTCTTTCTTGGCTTCCTAGCTTCAGCAGGAAAGGTGAAAGATACCTTTTTAACTTTAATGTATCCATGTCCTAGTTAGTGTCAAGAGAAGTGAGACACCTATTTTCAAATCTTCTTAGGGTTGAGGGGGGCCTGGAACCCAAATCTCCCATGTCTTGGGCAA
The DNA here is from genome assembly GCF_030867095.1 of Alligator mississippiensis. Classification (NCBI taxonomy): domain Eukaryota; kingdom Metazoa; phylum Chordata; order Crocodylia; family Alligatoridae; genus Alligator; species Alligator mississippiensis. Next base: position 165,495,547 of record NC_081824.1, read on the forward strand.
GTGAAGGTACTTACCTTCCAGTAAGGTAAGTACCTTCCACTAAGGTAAGTTAAAGTAGTAACTAATGATTGTTAAATTATTTTGGTCCCCTGGTCTAGATTGGGACCCAGAATTCAGTGGTGGGCCAGATGTTTGACACCCCTGCACTAGAATATTAGTCAAAAGGTACTGCTGTTTTTCTTTGACTAAGCATTTAGGGACTTAAAGTAGAGGTTATGTGCTTTTCTAGATGGAAATGGATCTCAGGAGACTACAAATGGAAACTGACACCAAGGTAGCTGTTTTGGATCATTTCTATGCATGTGCAGTAGTCCAAATTCATTTACCCTGAAATCCTTCCCAGCCCAAATTGTGGTACACAGAGAATCTGAAGAAAATTGTGACTTGTACAGGGTGGAATAGGACTCTGCCTAGTACTCATATATCTAAGTTCTGCACAAGTGCCATTTAGATACTTTAGGAGTGGAGTAGAGCCTAGACTTGCATTTTCTTTTAAATTTTACTTTGTCCATTGCTTTTCTTTATCCTGCAAATTAGTATCCTGCTACTATCATTCTATTTTTAAGTAGATGGACACTAGACATTAGAGGTGCACTGATATATTTGTCCAATATCGGATCGGTACCAGTATAAAGAAATTTGGCTGTATCAGAAATTGGCCTGGTGTGGCTGACAGTTTGGCCGATAAATGCTCATGCATGTGTGGAACCGCAGCGCAGTGTACTCAGGCAGCGAGGAGCAGAGCCTGGCAGTGTGGAGAGCTCTGTGCAGCTGGTAAGGTGGTTGTGGTGGAAGGGGTGAGAAGGGGAGTGGGGGGGCCAGATCAGTGCTCCCTGCAGTGAGGGAGGGGGCAGGCGCTGACGGGGTGGGGTGGAGGACAGAGACGCGGCTCATGTGGTGGGTGGCTCCCGCTGCTGTGTACGCTCTGGGAGGCACAGGCAGGGTGTGGAGGCAGGGCGTTGAGCCAGGGCTGCACCAGGCAGGTGGCTGTGGTGTTGCTGGGAGTAGGGCTGTGCTAAAATTTGGGGTGGCTACAGCCCCCTCTGTAGCCCTGGCCCCAAGCCCAGCCCCCACTGAGAAGAACTTGGTGCAGTCCTGGCCCTGGCTCCAGCCCGCCTGCCCTGCCTCATGCAGATCTGGGGACACCCCCCTCCCCCCCATGTCCTTCCGGGGTGCACACAGAAGCAGGAGCTGTCCCCTTCCCACCACAAGTCATGGCTCCCTCCTGCGCCTTGCCCCTCCCTGGCTGGGCAGTGCCTGCCTCTGCCCCCTCCTTCACTGCGGGGGGCAGACAGTGATCTGCACCCCTCCACGCCTCTTCCCTCCCTCCTCCCCTTCCACCACAATGGACTTACCAGCTGCATGCAGCTGTATCAAAAATCAGACCAGTATAGGCTGATATGACTCTTTAAAAATCAGCTGTCGGTATTGGCCCCCCAGATCTCTATCGGTGCACCCCTACTAGTCATAGTGTGCACCTAACTCCCATATATAAAATCGCTGAATAAACATTTTGGTTTATCCCAGTGAGATTTCATTTCAAAGTCCAGTTCAGATATTCTTGCACTATTTAGAAAGTGGAGGAGTATGCAAAAATCAGTATGCAGTATCACATGAACAAACCCAGTCAGATACTAATATCTTTTGAAAAAATAAAATTTGAACTTTAAACAAATTGGTGACAAATAATATTACTATACTCTGCATAGATGCTTATTCTTATGATCAAGGGTAATCTCAGTGCTCTACATTTTGAAAAGTAAAGCTAGAAAAATCCTTGGATATGACCATAATTTTGTTTTCTAGTCAGAATTAAGCTGAACTGCAAATGAAAAATGAAAATTGAGTTAAGGCAAAGTTCATGGGCTGAGTTGGTCCCTGCTGCCCTTAGTTGTCCTTTTGGTCCTTTCTCAGCACAGTGAGCATATCCCAGAATTTATCATTCTGACATTGCAAAGATCCTGGCTAGTACAGATGTACTGAATCTCAACTTTCTCTTAATAAAAAGATAGCAGTTTTGATTGAGAAAAAAGAAAAAGAAAGCTTTCAGGTTGATTCCATCTGCCCTATAAAATGCTTAATACTACATTTCTTGGTGCTTATTTTAAGTGAAAGAAACTTTGCAGAAGTATAATTTATAGTTATGTATAGGGTAGTATTTTTAGTGAATTAGGATGTTCCTAGAGCATTCAGAGGAAGTAAACAAGATTTTAGAATCTTTTTACAAATTTAATTCTACCTTGGATGTTTTCTTCTAACTTTTTTTAAACCTCAGTGCAGAGATTGAGCTACACATGGTTGTGGCTTTGAACCTTGGAAATATAGTCTTCTGTTAATAAAACTTGGAGGGAAAAAAAACATGATCTAAAGCTGAACTTTTTCATCTTTAAAAGGTTAGTTTGTCATTTGTCAGTTCTAAGCAACCAAAAAGGGTGATTTAAAAATGAATTGTTAGTCAAACTTAATTACATTTAATCAATAGAAACTGTAACCCATTCCAGAGATAATCAAATGCTAGTTAGTATTATAGCCAGATTTTATTGTGGTTTGTGTATAAGAATACCCTATAGGGTAGGTTTTCCCTTTTTAAAACAGTTTAGTAAGGTACTCAGACTTTGAGTTGAGTCTCCCAGGAAGGTACAATTTAAGTAAGTTTACACAGCTTTTAAATATAATAGGACAAATAATGATGGTGATTGTCAAGAATAGAATAAAATAAAATACTTTTATACCAGCATACACATCGGCCTTAAAGTTCCCTTTATTTGTGAGTATCTTCACAGAAATTGCGTCCAGAAAAAACCCTCTTACAGTCAATATCAGAAGTAACAACGGGCTTGTAGAATGGCTCTTAATGGTTTCAAGATGCTCCTTATTGCTGAAAAATTGTGTGCTGAAAATCTGTTTTGAATAAAGACCACATGGATTATATCTGTGTGGCCTGTATTACTGAAGAGAAAGTAGAGATACCATAACATAAGCAACTGAAGGCACTGAAAGAAATAAGGGTAGCCAAAATGGACATTATATTATAGGAGTCCTGGAATATACAGACTATATAAGATTTTTGGAAGGCTCCAGAAGGGTTGAAGGGAGCATTTTGAAGCCTCAGTGGTCTGAAGTGCCTTTGTTAAAATGTTTCCAGTGAAAAATCTGTTTAATGATCATCTTTATTATATGAAGAATCTTAAAATATTTTAGAAACTTGCAGGCAGAAGCATCTTGCTTGTTTGTATCATAGAATCATAGAAATTTAAGGCCAGACCCCTTAGTCTTTCCTCATAAGATTTGTCTTCCAGGCCCTTAATTATTCTTGTGGGCCTTCTCTGGACCCTTTCAAGATTCTTCATGTCTTTTTTGAAGTGTGGGGACCAGAACTGGACGCAGTACTCCAGCTGGGGTTTCACCCATGCTGAGTAGAGAGGTAGTATCACTTCCTTAGCCCTGCTCATGACACATTGGCTAATGCATCCCAGTATGCTATTAGTTCTGTTGACTACAGTGCTGCACTGGTGGCTCATGTTTATCTTGTGATCAACCTTAACCCTGACATCCCTTTCAGCCATTGTCCTGGCCAGGACATCTCCTCCTGACCTGTATTCATGTCATTGGTTACTTCTTCCCAGATGAAACACTCTGCATTTATCCTTATTGAACTGCGCCGGGTTCTGCTCCGCCCATCTTTCCAGCTTGTCCAGGTCCACTTGGATCTGCATCTTATCCCCTAGCCTGATTACAATTCCCTTTAACTTAATATTATCCACCAACTTGCCCAGCATGCTTTCCATATCCTCATCTAAATCTTTGATAAAGATGTTGAACAGCACGGGGCTAAGAATCAAACCCTGCGGGACACCACTAGCTACCTCCTATGAAGATGATACAGACCCATCCACTAACCCTCTCTGGGTTCAACCCCTTAGCCAGTTCCCAACTCACCTGACCATGGAGTCTGCCAGCCCACAGTCCCCCAGTTTTTTATAAGAATGTCATGGGAGACCATATCAAAGGCCATTTTAAAATCCAAGTATATAACATCAACTGCATCTCCCACTTCTAAGTGGTTCATTACTTGAATGTAGGAGATGGGGTTGGTCAGACATGACCTGCCCACAACAAAACTATGTTGGCTATCCTTTAGCATCATGCCTTCTGCCAGTCTCTCACAAATGGACTTCTTGATAATTTTTTTCCCAAAATTTTACCCGGTATCAAGGTCAAACTGATTGACTTATAGTTTCATGGATCCTCCCTCCTCCCCTTAAAGATTGGCATGGCATTGGCCCTTTTCCAGTCTTCTAGGACCTCTTCCGAGAACCACCAGTCTTCAAATACCATCGCCAACGGTCCTGCAATGACTGCAGCCAGTTCCCTCAGCGCTCTCAGGTGTTATCCATCCAGTCCTACCAGCTTGAAGACATTCAGCCACTCTAAGTGCTTTCTCACCAGTTTGACCCTGACCATTGGTTAGCATTCCCCCTGCCCCCCTCCCCCTTCCCCACATCTATCCAGGTAGGCGACCACCATTTGCATGCAGGAACACCAACGCAAAGTATTCATTAAAAAGATCAGCATCCATGTTGTTGTTTCCTCAGCCATGTAATGTTCTGTGTTGTCCTAAAGAGGAAGTAACATGTTCAAGAAGGTTTACAGGGTGAATAGTTCAGTTACAAGTAGCTCTATTTACTTCCTTCCACACTTGTTTTGCAGTTCTTGTGTATTGGATTAGTTTGATATAATGGGATTCTAATAAAAGACTAATAATTTTCATGACTAAAATTGTTTTCCAATTTTGCAAAAATTATCGATGCAAGAAATTTATTTTATTGCTAGTTTAACTGGTTACATAAATAAAGGTCATTGGATTGGATTGACTTTTGTGTCTTTATTACATTTATTTACAGAATTTACTCCATATTTTAAAAATCTGAGACTGGTTGCTCTATTCACACAGTATTTGTCTAGACTATTTTTAGTGGCTGTTAGTCAAAATGTAATGCTATCGTATAGCTGTTCCTTTCTGTGTAGATCAATTTGTACATTGGTTAGGTGGATGTTTGTGTTATCAATGCCCATTTCTAATGGGCTAATGAAGATTTATGCTTGAAATAAGCAAAAAGTTCAGTAGTTAAGGTTCTGAGATACTTATGCGTTCGCTTCAGATTATTCCAACAGATTCTAACAGTCAGTTTTAGGGCCTTATTTTGACAGGCAAGGGTACTCTGACACTACTTACCTTGTAGGGATTTCCCCATTGTCCTCTGAATAGGTCATTGAATGTCCATTGTGAAAAATAAAAGTTGTCATCTTTTGGCTTCTGTGTCAGTGTAACCTTCCCTAATTTTGGATGATACTTGAAAAATTTCTTGGGAAAGGATGTTCTTAGGTATAGAGGCTTTATCTTAACTGCATAGATATTTTAATTTGTTATTCTTTGGCAAGGTTATGGGCATGTACTTAATCGATCTTCATTGAACATACAGATGCATGCTTATATGTAAATAAGCGTCTGTGTATTATATACATATGTGTCTAAACATATATATACCCACACAACAGTGCTTCAGAAAATAATGGCTGTTTTGAAATAAAGCCATTTAGTGTGTTCAGTGGTCATTTGCTGGAGTACATCACTTCTGTACATAGTTGTAGACAATGAATTTCATAGATTTCATAGACATTAGGGTTAGAAGGGACCTTGAAGATCATCAAGTCCAGCCTCCTACCCCAGGGCAGAAAGTCAGCTAGGGTCAAAGGATCCCAGCAAGATAAGCATCCAAACGTTCCTTGAATGAGTCCAGAGTAGGTGCCTGCATCACTTCTGGAGGGAGTCTATTTCAGGCCTTGGGTGCTCGGACAGCAAAGTTTTTCCTATGTTCAGCCTAAAACAGTGTTGGAGGAGCTTGACCATTGGTCCTTGTTATTCCTCAGGGCGCTCTGGTGAACAGATGCTCCTCCAGATCCTGATGCACACCCCTTATGTACTTATAGGCAGCCACCAGGTCACCCCTGAGTTGCGCTTTTCCATCAGTAATCCCTGCAGTCATGTAGTTTCCCATTTGTTGCACACAATTATATTATTTCAAAATTGTTGTTATTTCTAAAATGCCTCTGTGCGTGTACATAGATGTACTCATGTATGTACATACTCTGAACCCTGTGGGTATATATACTGGGTTGTGAGCTAGCTATTACAACTTAAGAAAGAGACCTTGGAGTAGTTGTGAATAGTCATATAAAAACAGTTAGCATACAGCAGTGATGAGAAAGCTAATAAAATGTTGGGTATCGTTAAGACAAAAAATGAACACAAAACTGGAAATCATCATCGTATCACTATACAAATCCATGGTACATCCACATCTTGAATACTAGTGCAATTTTGTTCTCCTCATCACAAAAAGAATATAGTAAAATAGAAAAGGTACAGAGAAGTGCAACCAAAACAATTAGGCATTTGGGCTAAGGACAGACATTACACATAAACCCATTTACGAGGAGAGGCTACGGGGCCTTACCCTATTTAGCCTTCACAAGAGAAGGCTGAGAGTGGACCTGGTGACCATTTATAAACTTACTAGGGAGGACTAGCGGGGAATGGGAGAGACCTTGTTCCCCCGAGCGCCTCCCAGAGTAACAAGGAATAATGGCCATAAGTTGTTACAGGATAGGTTCAGACTAGATTAGAAGGCACTACTTCACAGTCAGGGCAGCTAAGATCTGGAACCAACTTCCAAGGGAAGTAGTGCTGGCTCCTACCTTGGGGGTCTTTAAGACGAGGCTTGACAATTACCTAGCTGGGGTCATTTGAGCCCAGTTTTCTTTCCTGCCCAGGGTAGGGGGTCAGACTAGAAGATCTGCAAGGTCCCTTCCGACCCTACATCTATGAATCTATGAAAGGGATCAGGAACTGGTTTAAACCTGTAACGGAACATACATTCAGTGCTCATAAACCAGTTTTAAAATGGCCGAAACCTGTGTGAGATAAACCTGGTTGAATGTAGTATCAGACTTAACTGATTGAGCTCAAACTGATTTATGCAATGTCTGTCCCAGACCCCTTCCTGGTTTAACTTAAACCAGAATCCCCCAGCATCCTGGCATGCTCTCTGGGCTGGGCTGGGCTGGGACCCAAGCAGGAACAGGTAGGGATAGGGTTCTGGCCAGAGAGGAGTCTAATCCCCCCCCTCCCAGTCCCACTGGGAGGGACCCGAGCTGGGTCTGCCAGGTGCTTCTCCCTTGCTGCTGCAGTCGTGGGCCAGCATGACCCCTGAGGCAGTTATTTTCCCCTCTACCTGCACTGCCTTTGGGGGACTACAGCCAGGTCTGTCCACCTTGACTGCCGCTGTTTGCTCCCTGCTTGCGGCAAGTGGTGGAATAAGCCCCCTTGGCTAAATGCAAGAGGGAGGAGGAATAAACCCTGTCCTTGCCCCTCCCCCTGCCTAAGGGGCTCTGCTGGCTGGTGTCTAGCCACACCCCTGCCTGGCTGCTGCAGTGGTGAGGGGGCAGGGCCCTTGATGGGGTCAGCAACCCCTATCATAGTGTTGGGAAGAGTCAGCCCTTTCCTGGTGTGGGGAGCCCACTGCGGGGCAGGCAGAGCTGCTGCAGAGGGGGCTTACTCCACTCCTTGTTCTGGGGACAGCACAAGTGGCGGCGGCTGGGGTGGGCAGATGCCGCTGCAGTGCACTGGGGGCAGAGGGAGGAATAAGGCCACTCCCTGCCCCCGCCTAAGGGGCCCTGCCAGCTGGCATCTGACCCCTCCCCTGCCCAGTTGCTAGACTGGCCATGAGGGAGCAATCATGACGGGGACAGCAGCCCCTGTCATCATTTCCCTGAGTGAAACCTCCTTCCTGGTGGTGGGCCACGCTGCAAGGCAAGGATAGCTACTTCAGACTGCGGCAGCAGCAGCTTGGAGGGCTCTGGCTTCCTCCAACCCTCGTTGCTGTCACTTATAGTTCACCACAACTCTGCTTGCCCCACAGCACAGCTCCCTGCTAGGAAGGGGTTTGCACACCCTGACACTGACAGAGGCTGCTGTCTCCATCAAGGGCCCTGCCTCCTCACCACTTCAGTGGGGGTGTGGCCAGATGCCAGCCAGCAGGGCCCCTTAGGTGGGGGGCAGGGACAGAGGTTATTCCCCCTCCCTCTGGCATCTGGCAGAGGGGGCTTATTCTGCCGCTTGCGCCAAGCAGAGAGCAAGCGTTGGTGGTCAGGTTGGGCAGACCCGGCTGCAGTCCGCTACTGCCTCTGGGGGCAGTGTGGGTAGAGGGGGTAATAACTCCCTGTTCTTCCCCCTCTGTCTCCAGGGCCATGCCAGTCTGCCACTGCAGCAGCAAGGGGGGATTGCCTGGCAGACCTGGCTCTGGTCCCTGCTGGTGGGATGGGGATGGGGGAATTAAACCCCTCTCTAGCCAGTTCAGCCTGTACTGGCCACACCCCTTCCCCCCAAAACAGCTTCCCTGCAGCCGAGGGTCCACTGTAGCACCTTCTGGCTTAAGCAACTACAGGCATGTGCCGGCATTTCCTCAGTCCACAAGGAATGTCTGTACTGTTACAAATTGTTTCAACATAGGCAGAGTAGATTAACCTGCAAAGCTTGAATCTATTCATTGCCACAGAAGGTTCTTGAAGAAGTATAGCTAGGTTCAGAAAAGAGCTAGTCAAATTCATGGATGATACATCTGTTAATAGCTATTAAACAGAACAGTCAGGGATGTATCCTTTGGCACCTCTAGGCCAATGATAGTGGATGCCAGTCATAATAATTTCTTCTTGTGTCCTGTCTGAGATTTGTTGATGACAGGTATTTAGCAGAATTTGCAGATTTGTTAGAATCTGACAGGGGTATGATGTGAGCATTTCTGCTGTGGCTGGTATTGCAGGGAGGGTAATGAATAGGGGGTATATCAATCTAGATACACACAGTTCACTGCTCTCCCTGTAAAGCAACCACTACTGGCACTGTCTGAAACAGGATACTGAGCTGTACCTAGGAGCTTTTTTGAGCTTGTAGTTACTTTTTTTTTAATTAAAAAATTGTAATCTGTTTCCTAATCCTGAATGATACATCAAGTCAAAAAGCAGAGAATATTAAAAGTTCTTCTAATGCCTTGGTTAGTAAGGTTGGTTGGTTTGTTCATTTGTTTAGCTTGGGATATGGAACTTGGTGTTAGCTTCAATTTTGAGCTGTATGTGCGTTCCTAAAATTAGGGAGGGTCCAGTAAAATTGCCCTTTATTAGTCCCTTTAAATTAAATTTATCTTTCACATTGTTTTTTTGTTTGTAGGTCTTCGCCCCTCCCCAACTTCCTGGTTGCAGAGTGGGGCTTCTCTCACTCTGCTGATGACGTCTGAGCTGGATCTACTGGGGGAGGAGCAGCATCAGCAGTTCTGAGGGTGAGTAGAGGCCATCAGGGATGGGGCCTGGTCATCAGTGCCCCTGCTCTTCCTCCATTTTTCTCAGGAAGTGTGCGCCTCCCTCAGCCCATTAAAAAGAGAAATATGGCCCTGTTTGCTTTTTCTTTGTTCATTTTAAGCATACTAGAGGTTACTAGCACTTCTTTCCATCAGGAAGAAAAGTAATGGTCTCCCAATTCTGAGGCCACTGAGTAATTAATACCCTTTTATAACCAGTTATTAGTCTGATAGATGCTTCATTCCCTCCTTCACTAACAAAGGAACTTCCATTATCATCCCCACTCACCCCCACATTGATCCTAATCACAAAGTTGAGAGCCCTTTGAATGTTTCAGACTGTTGCTGGAACATGTTTTCTGATACACTTGCCTCACTTCCTATTCTCAGTAGATCCAGCTCAGAAGTCATCAGCAGAATGGGCAAGGTCCTACTTTGCAACAAGGAATTAAGGGGCAGGGAGACCTTTTTCCAAACAAACAAACAAAAAGTACGGTTAAATAAACCTGCAGCTTTTTTCTTTGAATATGTTAAGACTGGTTTCTTACAGGACTTCACAGGGCTCTCCCAAATTTTAACTTTGTTTAGGGAGGAAAAATAACAGTGAAATTGATGGAATAAAATGGATTACTTTCCAAGCTAATCCATTTCCTCGCTGCCTGTAGCATTTATTCTCATATTTGAGAGAGGCCAAAATAAATTTTCTTGAGTGGTCATGCAGCTTTTTCTTTGCTGTTTGGAAGTACTACTAGTTTTTAGACTATTTTTTTCACATGAACTATCAAATGGGATTTGTTCTTGATACCTTCATACTGAGTTGTATTTGGTTCTGTAGTAATTTCCTTTGGAGTTCACATCATTGTAATTAGGCACAGGAAGGAAGTCTTTGAAATAAAACAAACCAGTATTCAATCAAATACCAATGTTTAAATATTATTACTCATTGAATGACATATGAGCATTGTTCAATTCAGATACTGCAAGTAAATCTAATACCATTGCAGCTTTAGGTATGCAAAGCTAGTCTGTGAATGTATGTGGATCCATAATGCTTGTAGAAGGCTGTAAAGATGCATCTAAAATGTGTCTACATTTTTTGTGAATGATTATTGAAATAAGACACATCTTCCCATGACCAACTTCACCAGTGACTTAAAACAGTGGTGCTCAATCTTTCCGCTCTGCAGGCCAGATGAACAGTGCCAGGTTGGTCTGCAGGGCAGATCCAGTCTATGGGCCTGATACAGCATTTGGTGCTGGTCCAACCAGGCCTTGATGCAGCTACATGGGGCTGGCAGATCCTAATCCAGCCATGCAGGGCTTAGAAGTGTAACAGGAAACAGTGGGAGAGTTAATTGCTACTGCTTCCCTGCTGTCAATTTCCTGGACCTCTGGGGAGTGCCAAGGGCCAGATGACGTGGCTCTTGGGCTGGGGTTTGCACAGTGGTGCTCAGCATGCTTGGCCTTGCAGTTTGGATGAGTGGCATGGAGTTTTTCTGTGGGTAAGGTCCATTGTTGGCATAGCATGCTGACCGGATCTTGTGTGCCAGATCTGGTCTCATGCCAGCTCGAGTCTGTGTGTCACCCTGATCTGTGCAGGGCTGCGTCATCCAGCCCATCAGACTCTCCATGCCATGGGTCTAAATTTGGCAGCAGGGGAGCAGCAGTTAACACTGCCACCAGTCCCCCCTACTGCCAAATTTGTGAGTCTGTGGGGAGAACAGGGGCTAGATGACAGAGCTCTACAGGCCAGGTCTGGCTCTCAGGCTGGAGGATAAGCACTACTGACTTAACATAGCACCTTGGAAGTTGACGGTAAAGCAGTGAGAGTCAGGACTTTCACAGGAATGGGATTACTTGGACCATGTCAAAATATTTGAAAACTTTGGTATGTGTGAAAACAGTGTTGAAATAAGGGAAGACTTGAAAGTTTTCATCATTTTAGATGAGGGAAGGATTTTGTCTATTGTTTTGATAGGTGTCTTGCATAAGTGGATGCCAGTTTTGTTTTTGGTTTCTATAGGGGTTTATATTTTACTATTTTGTTAAATTAAAGCCAGCTGTCTCATTAAAGACTGTTTCTTAGTCAAATATGGCTATGGTCAAAAACACTCATTTACATAAATTATTTTGAAAGGGTACTTCTAAATAAATGTGTTGTCCGAGTCTAATAAACTACTGTGTTTACCAAGAAAAAGATCTTTCAGTTCACATTCAATTTGAAGTTTTTCTTACTTAACACCTGTAATTTGTTCTGAATGAATTTGGGGTCCACAGATTCATATACATAAATACACCTGTACATTTTTCTCTCCAGTTGTATCCTGAATTTGAGTTTGGCTGTTCTTTACTTTGTTATAATTAGGTACAGACCATAGATACAGGCTTAAGGAAGGAATGTGGAAAGGCCTGCAGGACAAAAAAATGTGTTCTATTTAGCTTGCTATCTATACTGCTTTCCGCTGATGTTAGGTGCATTTTATAGTCTGTCATTGTCTCTGAATATATATTCTTTTGCTGTCCCTCTAATAAATTTATTGAGGTTTCATAATGCGAGCTTAGTAGATGAGAGGGCCTAGGCCACCAGTGTGGGATCTGAATAGCATGACTTCCTTAAAGAATCACCATCTTGTATGTTTTCCTTGTTTTTGTTTTGAATTGTTTGGCAGTGTGGGGACTTGTTTACCATATTCAGCATTTCGCTTTCAGTAAATAACATTAAGATTTACCTGTTTCCTTAAAATACTAGCGATGTAAACATTATTTAAAAAAGATTTGTTTAACCTCCTCTAAGTTTATTGGTTAAAGGATTGTCCAATAACACAGCTTGAGCTGCCCCCAGAACCCTTCCACTGGGGAGTGAGGGGGAAGGAGGCAAAACCATCCAGGTAACACAGCCTGGGTGAAGCCCTGCACTGGGAAGGAGGGAGCACCTGTAAAGGAGCAGCTTATTGCTTAATTGATGAGTCATTAATCTGCTGGCTGTTTTCCTCCTAGGTTATGAGTACCTCCCCTCCACGGAGAGTAAAGTAGATTTTTACATTTTTTAACTGATGGTTAGCAAGCTTAAAATGTAAGGGCAGTTCTACTTTTCCCTTTAATAGACTTTTTTTTTTTTGTTTCATTGTCTTTTTCATTGTAGAACAATTTTGAGTTAGACTTCTTTGTGTACAATTATGTTAACACTTTTGGGTAAGGTTATTATCAATTTATGTTATAGAACTTGGGCCCTATTCTCCACTATCCTGTTTGTTTAACTGCTTCCTGTATTTGTTTGGTGCAGCAGTAAACGACTGTGTAAAGTGCAAAACAGTGCACATGCTATAATTATTTCTTCTCCTTTGTCACTCATCTTTGAACCAGTTAGGCTTTGCAAGGTTAATTCAAATCTCTCATGTAGTCTACTGCAAAAGAAGAACTTTTTGTATACTGCAAGATAGGTGGATGGTAGCCAGGAAGTAAATATACCGTTTACAACTCTCACTATGTATAAAGATGTTGCTGTTAATTGTAGCTGTGAAGCTGTATTTTAGCTTCATATTTTTATTTTTCTGTTGCTTGTGTAAACATGAACAGATGAATCTTGGTCTTTCTAGTCAAAGTAGTAATTTTATCATTTTTGTAGAAATGATAGGACAATTAACCATTTGGATTAATTTTACTAAGTAATAAGAAATAGATTTACTCATGACAGTTGACTCAAATCAAAGCCCAAAGAATTTGTGGTGGTTTAGGAATAGCAGCTTGGGTTAAATGACTACTGGAGTCCCTTCCAACCCTATCAATCTAGTTATCATTAAATTAGGCTTATTTTGAATAACTGTTTAGAAATACTGACACCATGTTGTTTGTTTCCTGGTGATAAGCTTAAAGTTACCTTTCATAGGTTTAAAATACTGATTTTTCTGAGCTAATTTGAACATCTGATGATAATACTCAGTTAACAGGTTTAATTGTTGACAGTAGACTTTACTTCAAAGTTTGATTCTACTTGGATATACAAAGAAAGTCCAATGAGCTATATATGAATGGGATATACTGTCTACCTACTCTTCCATTACTGGATGTGTAACAAATCTAGAAGAAGGAATAGCATATACAGAGTCTGTTAAGTTGCAGACTTGAACATTTTCTTGGATGGAAACTTTCTAAGAGGAATTTGCCTTAGGCTGTGCGGATAGCCTCTGGCCACCTTGTTTATTGCCCCAGGTGTAGCACCATGCTAATTCTGTTTTGAGAGAGCATGCAGAGCAAGTATGGCAAATCTCAGTATGGCATGGCACTGTAACTGAATGGCATAAACATGCTCATTGTTATCACAGGTAGCTTCTTTTTTCTTGTGTTTAGTTATATGTATGGTAGCATGTTAATTTTAATATCATACTTTTGTGAAGTCTTATTTTCATTACATTCTGAGAAAAACCTTATGTTAAACTGTTTTGCTAGGATCACGTTTACAAATGTAAAGCCTATATAATAAGCCTTGGCAGTTTTGAATCCAGAATGCAGGTTCTCTGCCAAAGTGAACCATCTACTCTGTATAGTTGCCTCCTGATATGAACGGCTTACCAATGTTCCCAATGTTCTGTGACCACCTTCCCGTTGGTGCCATCCATAACTCAATTTTTAATACTAGCCCTTTGTTTCCGGCACTTGTGCTTGGAGCCAAAAGAATCACTGTAATAACTTGAATTGCTTCAGTTTTAATATATTTCCCAGGCCCCTGTAGTAAACATTAACTGATTTTCTTGCATGTAATCTCAGACTCTGATTTGAAGTGCTTCCATTCTGTGTAATGTTCTTTAAATGTACAGTGGAAAAGAGAAGACTTCCTCCCTCCCCCCCCTCCCCCCCCCATTCCTCATCTCCCAAAATAGTGCGCCCTAATCCTGGGTTGTAGTTTCTTATTCTCCTGAATATTTACTTCTGCAAAGTGGAGCAGGTTCAACAGAAGAGACTGAGCATCACCATAGAATTTTCCATTGTTGAGCGATCAGTGTAGCCTTCTGGAATGTGGGTTAGTCTCCTCGGCTGAGGAAGGATTTGGTTCTGGGTATCCTTTATCCCCAGTAAGCTCTCTGGCATGGTAAAAAGAGGCTGTCCCTTGTGTTTTGGGAGTAATAAATGACTGCTTAGTTACCTAACTTCAGGATAAGGTTTATACCTATGAATTCAAATAGGAAATGGGCATCTCCTGTTACCTCAGAATTAAGTACTTTTTGTTGGCATTTTCCTCTCATTTTCTTGGCTCTTTTGTGAATCTTATTCTTGGACAGCTAATCATCATGTGCAGTTTTTATGAACAAAGTGAAGTTACTTAGTTACTTTCACTAGCTAGCAGGGTACCTAAAAGTTAAATATTGCAATACTGACTTTGTCCTCCTTGTACATCTAATTTGACAAAATGGTTTTCTTAATAATACTTCTCTTCAAAGAAGAATAAAACATAAAACTTTGTTTTTATATTTACTAGCTTGAACATTATTGAGATACATTATTGGTGTGAAACTGGTGTGGTTTTTAAAATTAGTGAATATAAATATATAAATGCATGCAATCTACTTGGTTTCTGGTGCATGGTTTATGTGTAAAATGTCAGTTTTGGCAATGATTTTACCTACATCCGAATATGCAGTATATTTTTCAGTTGTAGCTTTTACATATTACTGCATCCCTGTTCCTTTCCTGATACCTTTGCTTACTTCATTGTTACTTTATTTGCACTAACTTGATTTGGCAATGAAATTACATGCAGAACTTGTGGTATGCTATGTCTGTTTTAAGCCACTGACCCAACTAGGTTTTTATCCTTCTCCATGAAACTTTTGAATAGCAAGCTTCTTTGGCATTTCTGAAAACATTCTGTTACTATAATGAATTGCATGCTTCCAAGGCAGGTTCTTATAGCTGATTATGTTCCTAACAATAATAGTGTCCATTATATTCTGATTATAAAGGAAACTGGTGGAATTATTTATATAAAATAATGCAACTAGTTTTCTATGTTAACAGCAATGATGTAAGCGCTTCCAATTCCAAATTTCAGGGGTGTTCTTGGTAGCCATGTTGGTCTGAGACAAAAAGACATACAAAAAACTAGAACTCTTGGTTCCAAAATGATATCTTTTATTAGACCAACAGAAAAGGACAGTTTTCTTGTCATTTTCCAGTTGGTTTAATAAAAGGTATCTTTTTGGAACCAAGAGTTCTAGTTTTTTATATGTCCGATTTCGAATGGTATTTTCATAACTTATCCATTCTAACAACTATTGTCATTTTACTTTAAAAGAAAAGCACTAGCTTTAGAAGTCTGTCAAAATTGCACAGTAAATTTTTAAGCTTTGCAGTGTATACATGATGTTTCTTTTTGGGTCCGCCCCTCTTAATTCATGTCTATGTATTTTTCTTACATCATGCACCTTAACTGAATCAATCCTTAGGCATAGGAGGATATGATGTTTTTGTTCTGGAGTTTCATATTCTTTGAAATGTCTGTCTTGCCTAAGGATCCAGATTTCATAATTGCATTACTTAACATGTTAAGTATTCTTATTTGAATTTGGAGGTTGGAAAAGGTTTTTTTTTATTAAGCCAAAAAGTGATGTCAGCCTATATGTATAACAGCCCCATATTTCTATTGTAATATTCTGTAAATATTACATAGCTTCTGTATCCAGCATTGTTTTGTACTAAACAGATTTGTACTAAAACATTTTTTGGGAAAAGTGTTAGTCATAAACCCATTATCTATTGACCAGTGTAATAGTTTGTACAAGTATCTAATTTATTCCAATAACAAATTAATGGTTTTTTCACAGTGTTTGTGTTGTACAGTATGTATGGTCATGGGAGAAAACAGTTTTTATCACATACTCATGTATTTTTCAGTTGTTAAAACCCCTAATAATTTTCCTGATGTGTTCCTGTCATATAGATATTTTGTTACCAAATTCATATTGTTCTGTGTTGTTTTCCTTTTTATATATAATGAAACCTCTTACAAAATTGTAACACAGGCGTATTTTGAAACTATTACCTCATGATTTTCATATCCCTTAGCATGCCTCAAGCAGTTTTAATTGCATGATTTAGTTTCTTACAACAGACATCCTGCATAAAAGATATTTGTACTAGTAATACAGAGCAATAGACCCTTTTCCCTCTGGGAGTCTCTAACTGCATTCTAGTATAAGACCCAATTTTCAGTTATTTAACCAAATTTCAACAATGCAGGATGAAATTTCGCCTTCCTGCATGTCTACTTTTGATGGAATTATTTTTGAGAAGCAAGGGTTTTTGTGGGTGATATCTTTTATTGGGCCAACAACATCCTTGGGATAGACTTAAGGTGAAAATAGACATCTGTTTTTAACCCAGAGCTGATTGTCCTAGACTTTGGCTTCCAATAAAACAGGCTCAGGATAGTTGTTTACACATGCAGTTTGAATGACAATTAACTCAAATTAGCCCTATATCTAAGGGCAAGGGTTGATTTTTGGATATTTCACAAGTACTTAATTTTGGCCAATGACTCTGTCCCCCCCTCTAGGATAACAGAATAAAATGCTTTTTCCTGTGGGAAATACAACTTCTGTTAGCCTTAGATAAGCTTTTGGGTACCTTAGTACCCTTCCTCAGGTCTCTGGGAAAGAAGCAGATACAGCAGAGCACACCAGAAGATGAAACAAGGGTATATATAAAACTCCATATGTAATAAAAACAGGTAGCCAACAGACAGGAGAGGAAGTAGAAGAGCAAAACTGTTCAGGAGAATCATTACTTGTGAAATGCAGGGATTAGAATCAGCTAGATTATGATGAACCATGAAGTTGCTATCTGTGTTAAGTCCCTGGTTCTTACTGTCCAAGAGGCTAATGAACTTTTGTTCCCAGGCAGGCCGCTCTTTTGAATGTGTTTTGTAAATTCCCTTGAGCACAAGAACTCTGAGGTCAGATGGGAAATGGCTTTTTCTTGAAAAAATGTTCTCCTACCTGTGTTCTAGTATCTCTCTTCCTAATCTTTTTTCTATGATAATTCATTTTGGTGGTGGTCATTTTTGTCCCATTTCACCCACACAGTTCCCATGAGGGCATCTGGTATACTGGAGGAAGTAAGGTACATTCTGGAGTGGAAATGTGTATGATCCATGGATCCTGATGGTTTTAGTGTGGGGAGCAGAGATGAGTTAAGTTTTGGGTATATTGTTAAGGCAGGGCTGGATTCCTGCTGATCTGTGGGGAGTTTGAATTTGATGGTAAATTGGGTAGGGTTGGGGGACTGAGTGAGAACTGGCTGAAGGTCAGTCCTGGGGGAGCTGGGATTATTTCTCTCAAGGTCGGGTTCTTTTTACGTATAGGCTGTAATTGTTTGAAGGTCCTTCTTATTGGTTCAAGTGTACAATGGTAGGTGACAGCCAAGGGTGCTCAATCAGTGGGGGGGGTTTTCTTGTATTGTAGTAAGTTGTTGTGGGGTATCTGGATGGCTCTTTCAGAGATGGTCTGTTTCTCTGATGCATTGTCTGTGCTGGGTGCAGGAAGTTTTCAGTTTGAGGTGGGTAGCATGCGTATTCTCCTTAGAGCAGACGTGATGGTGTCTGAGGAACCAGTTATAGTTCACTGCTTTTTGGTCTGCTGGGATGATTGATGGTTTTTTGGAGGAAAGTATGGTATTCCTAGGTTTGTGTGTATATGTTGGTTTCTGCAGCCATCCTGAGTATAAATTATAGTATCTAGAAAGGTAGCAGTTAAACCTGTCAATAAGCAAGTCCAGGTGTTCAGTCCAGATGATGAAACTCTCACCAAGGTAATGCGGGTATAGTACAGATTTGGTGCTATTTTCTAAAAATTCCTCTTCTAGGTGGCTAATGAAGAGGTGCATATCAGGGGGTCATCTTTGTGCCCATAGCTTGGGGAAAATGTCAGTTGTTGAAAATGAGGTGCATGAGGATGAAAAGGATGATTGTGCAATATATTATGGTTGCAAATTTAAATGTAATCCATTTTCTCATAGGTATTTCAGTAAGGCTGCTATGCCTTCATGGTGTGGGATATTGGCATACAGGCTAGTGACATCCATGGTTGTATTTTGGGCGGAGGGCTGCTTACTGAGTTTTGGCAAGCCATCAAGGGCCACATGACAGGCAGCCCAGGGCAGATGAATATTAATTTTCTAAGTTTTTTAGGGGCCCCGCAGGCCACATTTTGCCCAATCCTGACATACACGCACACTCTTTATGTAAACAAATTTTTTATATTAAAAGAAAATTATTAGATTTCAAAACCAAATACTCAAAAGTTAGGAAATGCCAGAATTAAGGTTAACCGATATATTATAAATAGTGGGGTAGGTTGCAGCTTGAATTGCCTTTCAGGATGCAGACTTGAATTCTAGTGGATTGAAATTCACTAGGGCAGTAGTTCTCAAACTTTTTTTTTTGACGGACCATTTGAAAATTGTTGAGGGTCTCTGTGGACCATGTAATAAACTTTTTTGTTCTGTAAATCAAAGCGCATATTTTATTACTTGCATTTTATTACTCATATTTTAATATCAGTATTATTACCTTACGAGTACAGATATTTTCCATTGTTCCTCAACCTTTTTGCGGACTCCCTGAATGGAGCTCACGGACCAGTGGTGGTCCCTGGACCACAGTTTGAGAACCTCTGCACTAGGGCTTGAAACACTGAGTAGAACATTTAGTGATCTTTGCAACCTTCTTAGCTTCTGTTTGGTGGCATTCCTTTTCCTGATCCCTTCTCTTAACTTCTCTGATACTTAGAGGGTACAACCCATTATAGAATAACAGTATGTAAAGTACAATTTAGGTTTGGATAATGGAGCTTATACTATTACTATTTGATTTTTTGTTTGTTTGGTTGGCTTCCTGAAAAAAAGAAGCTGATTATAGCCTGTATAATCTGCCAGTCAACACACACATTTTCATTTAGGATGTGCTGCTGATAAAGATGGCATACGAAAAGTGACTGAAGGCATCTCTGAGTATCTTAGTACTGATAGGATACCTTTTTAAAATCCATTTCTTGGTTTGAAATTCTTTCCTGTGCAGAGGTTCAGCAGAAGGTTTGTATACAACTTGGATTCTGCTAACATTCAGTTTTGAGGGAAATGTATGGGACATCTGTGTACAGATAAATTTCACCCTGAATTGGTAATAGCCAGAGATTTTCTGGATCACCTTAGACCAGTGTTGTATAGGGGGTTTGTTTGTTTATTTATTGACAGTATGCTGTTTCCTGTGTCCTTTTTAGGTCTCATCCATTATTTTAAGTGTCTGTTTGTGCTAGGTTCTAGTATATTGTTTCTGTGTTCAGTTGTTTTTTGCTTTGGAGTCATTCTAAACCTTATTCTTTGACTCTTTTTACCAGATGCTGAAGCTGAATAGCCTTCTGTTATGGTATATGTATTGTACCAGCACTGCTAGAATATGCTAGTTCTTTTTCCTTTAGCTTGCCTATTTTTTTCAGAGTCAAATCAAATCAGTCCTGAGGCTGCTGCACCTGTTGGGGCACGTTGGGGCACCTTAGGTGTTGTAACTACCCTCCTAGGTTAGTTTTAGTTGCTTTTAATTCTTCCGGCTGAGTGACTTGGTGGTGCCCATCACTTTTCCAGGTATGGGTGGCTGTTGGCTTACAAGGAGCTCATCTATCCTATCTTGGGTTTGGTCCTGCTGGGTGTCTACAGATCATCCGCACCCAGGCTAGCCTAGGTGGGGGGCACTGGTTTAGTTGCTGTCACCCCCACCATGGAACAGGCTGTACTGGTTTACACACCAGATAGCAGACCGAGAGAGGCCTGGCCCTACAAAAAAATTTCAGAGACACCTGTATAATTAAGATTTTACTTTTTGTGGTTCCTGTCCATTTTCTTTCAATTAGACAGGATTCCAGTATCCTGCTGGTCGATACCAAATGCACTTATGCTTACAAAGTCATTTGTTTTTTACTTGTATGACAGAGCAAGAAAGTAATGTCAGTAAAAACAATAGGGGGTACTAGAACTGCACTTATTGTCGACAGTCCTGGTATTTTATTTTTTTAGGAATAAATGCACATACTTTATATTACTAATGAATAGTTTCTTAATTATAACTAAATGAATTTCTGTAAGAAACAGACTTGATCTTTTGTAAAGAACTTTTTAGAAAGTTACTAAAGTTATTTTTATCTGACAACACATGCAAAGCAGGTCATGGGTTTCACTTAACTGTAATATGATTCAGGTCTATAGCAAAAGTTACGGTAATACCCATTTTGAGCCATGGTGGTACAGTATATATTGCTTACTTACCTTTGATCACTGTACTACTTAAGTCCTGTATTTGTAAACATGAATTAATCTCTCTGCAGCATCTCAGAAAGTCACTATATTGATATAGTATTCAACAATATGCCATATTGGAAAAATGTATAACATGATAAAAGTTTCAGGAAAAGTGTAGAAGTTCTTGCTGCATTTGGCATGAGAGCTTCTAGTTCTTTAGTTCAGTGAAACCAAAATACTTGGATAGTAAAATGAACAGAGAAGTAAAATTAATTTTCTGTTATATGAAATGTGGGTTTTTAGGCCTGTGGGTGTTTAGTTTCAACATAAACATTGTAAAATAGTGAGTAATAAACATGCATGTAAGTAATTATTCTGTAGAAAGTGTTTGGATTTGATTCCTGGTTCTATAGCAGATGGTAAACTTGGTATCTTAGCTTAAAGGAAAGTTTCTGTTAAGTTAACTTTGGTTCATAGGTAGTATGGATGGGTGTGTTTGTGTAGAAGAATGTAACCTGTTATGTCAGAGATTGGTATGTTAGGACATGCCTTATACTTGACCTGTATAAACAAGGTCTGTAGTTTTTCAGACTTGTCTGAACAAGACAGTTTGTTCAGAGGGATTACACTGACTGAAATAAGATTGTAAGACTTAACTCAGTGGAACTGCACTTTTGTTTCTTCTTAGGCCCAATTTCTTCTTTGATTTAAAAGTCTATAAATGTATGGAGACAAAAGTTGGCTTTTAGACTAAAAAAAATGCAGTAATTCCTATTCAGTAGGATATGATACAGAAATGAATATTAGATATGAGTACATTTATAAATATAAATGTCTGCCTAGTTCACCCTAACACTTTTGACACCTCATGCTCGATTACTGTCTATAGATTCTGAAAGAATATACAGCAGCTTTAGATAGGAAGATTATTTGCCCATTGGTATCTTTATAACACTTTTTTTTAGCTAACAAACTCATATTAAGCATGAGGGGGAGTGCAGGGGAAGGAGATGCACAGTGGGGTGGGGGGGTTCAGGGAAAGGATTGCTGGTGTTAAGGGGAGTACAGGGAAGATGCTCCCTGTACCCTAAGCCCCAGCAATTGCATTTCCTGCCACTACTTTTGCTGTGGCAGTGGTAGGGAAATGAATTTAATAGGATCCTCCTATAATTAGATTCTAGAACTGGAAAATTAAAACAAATGTTATAATTCTCCATGTCTACAAACAGGGTGGATATAATTTAAATCAAATTGATTTAAACTATGATTTAAATCACTGGTCAGAAAGCCTCGATTTAATCCTTGATTTCTACAAAAAGTGCATTCTTGTTGTTTGATATAACCTTAGGACATATTAGTCACAACTCAGAGATAAATGTGGGTTTCATTTTAGAAAGTACACACTAAGCATTTTAAAGCAGTGTTTTATTTTGTTATTTTTTTTCAGATTAATTTTGCAGCTATATCAGAAAACTGAATTATGATTTGGTTATTTTATTTACCAAAGCTAATTGAAGTTGATATGTGTGACATGATTGGGAGGTGATCTAGCTTCAATTCACTAGATTAATCATGAATATTTGGGGGATATTTTTGCCACTCTTTATTAGGAGGACAACAACAACTGTCACCAAAAACAACAGACATTTAAATTGCTTTATTTAACTAAAACAACAAGCTTATTTATTTTGGATATTTTTCTTCAACTATAAACATGTATAATTAATTTAACAAAACAAACATACAATATTTTGAATTCTTAACTATTTTAGTTAGAAATGTGAAATGTGTTTTTAACAAAATTAAATTATTTCATCTGGGTCAACATGAGAAACTTAAAACACTGGGTTATGCAACAAACTCAGTCATCGCCTTCCTCTTTCTGTTTATTCATAGACTGGGAAAGATAGACAAGCTTTCTTGGTTTTTCAGTTTCCAAGCGATTTCTCAATTTACAATGAATTCGTCCAAAGGAAGAAAATATTCTTTCTACACCTGCAGAAGAAGCTACTAGTGTTAAACACTGGATTATCACGTCAGTAGTCTCTGATGGATTCAGGTGCTTAAATGAATTCCACCAGTTCACTGGTGTGACTTTCTTTAAAATCTCTTCAGCAAACATATATTTCTTGCATGGTTCACCCTTAGCCATGAAATTTATTATAGCTGGTATTATGGAGAGATGATTGCTAGATGCCCATGTCATAGCCAACTCTTCTTCAGTGGTTAAGGCTTGACCCTGGTACCGAGTATTGAGAATATTGGCAAGAAAATGAGCTGGAAATAGTGCTTGATCCATTCATTTTTTAAAATGCCTATAATTTAACTGTCATTGTGTAATTCTGGTTTCAAGGTCTCTCTCAGTTCCTTCCAAATTTCAACAGCATCAGCAATTAAATAGCAATTTCCCTGCACTTTGTTCAAGGCTACAGAAATAGGCTTCAGGATAGTTAGCATATATTCTACATTTCTGTTTAGCTCAGTGTTGAGAACTTTGACTATGGCAATTCTATCTATTTTATGACCATTTTGTTCACAAATTGTCATCAAATTAGGCCAGTTCTTAGTGTGTCACTCAAAACAGCCCACTGATGAGTTCTATCCAAAGTCTTGTGGGAGAGTTGGTTTGGTTCCTCCTGCTTTCTTCAGTGCAGCTGCTACAGAAGTATTTTGCAATTTCAACAACATGAGCCTTTATTTCTGGAAACTGAAGTCTTTGGCTAAGAGGTACATCAAATGAGCACTGCAGCCATATGTTATTAGCTTGGGGCTTTCTTCACTTCTAGGTTTCACTTCTTGTCAGTTTTGATACATTTGCAACATTGTCTGCGAACAAAGCTGCATGCTAGACATGTGAATTTTTTCAGTTTGTTATAGCTTTTACTGCTACTTGTAAGTATTCTGCTGTGTGTGCATTTCCTGATGCATCAGTTGTTTCTGATAGTCCCTTCTGCTGTCACACAAGCACATGTTACTGAATCATTGTGGATATTGCTCTACCCATGAAGACTCAGGTTAACAATTTTCCCTCTAGACTTTTTGCACACTGTTCAGTCTCTTTTCCATATTCTTTATCCAGCAATTTGCCTGCTATATTGGCTCTGGGTGGACAGTATCCTTGTCGTAATGACTGAGCCATGGCAATGAAGTGTGCGTTCTCAACCATATGGAAAAGAGAGTTTGTTGTATGAACAAACTGAGCAATTTTTTTCTCTCAGCAATTACCCTTTGCTGTAATCTGATGGGTCTTATTACAAATGTATCTATGGTTGTTTCTGGATGATGGAGGGGGTTTATACTGTGTGACATGCATTTGAGTGGAACACTGGTATTATTAGCAGATAACTCTGAAGCTATAGACAGTGATGATGTTGAAAATGGATAGTCAGAATCCTGTATGTTGAGGATGGATTCTCCTGAACAAAAGTAGTCAATGCAGTCACTACAGTACTGCTCACTTTAATATTACTCATTGCACTCAGTACTACTTTAGAATTGAAACTGTTAAAGAAAGATCTGCCTATTTCAGCCATTATTTTATATCATAACTGCATTAAAATATGCTAGTTCCATAAAGTAACAACTATATTTTTACTGAAACATTTTTATGAGAATTCAAGTAGTCTGGAAGCCCACCTAAAAGATATGGACAAGGAAGACGGGCAGTACTTAAGAAAGCAGTATGAAATAAGAAAACTTACTAACCTAGAGATCCTGCATGTTCAGACATGTTCCATTCATCATCTTCAAAGCAGTTTCCTCCTGAGAAGGAGCACTTCTCATGATGTTGTTTCATTCAAGCAACCAGGCCTTGCGTTTCTTTGTTGCACTGTTTGCATTTTGCACACGTGTCTGTCTTACACACAAGTAGAGGAACGTCATTAAAATATTTCCAAACAGGGTCTGTTTTACAGCCTGGCAAGCCTGCTGCCATGATAGATTTTCCCTTCTTCCATGCCATTCCCTCACTAGATCTCAAATCAATGAAGAAGCTGTACTCAGAAAATTCTCTCTCAAGACTTCTGGAATATTCTATTCAAAATGTTTCTGTTTTGTTTCTACTGCCTCTCCCTCCTTTCATTAATTTCCAGACTCTTCCTCCTTGCCCAGATCTACTCCATTCCTAACAATCCTCTTTTAATTTATCTTCTTGAAACTTTGCATTTTTAGAGAGAGGTAAGGGCATGACTGTGTACACAAACTTTCAGAGACACAATAGAGCTGATGGGTAGGTAATCGGGTCTGTTATCTCTCATCTCCATATACTGCTGTTAACAAGGCTGTTATCTCTGGAGACACCCACAGTTTGAACACTGAAACTAAGCATCACAGAGATGCTTAATGGGATAGTCTAGACTGAGTACTGAGTCCTGTTGTGTTGAGTGGTTTTCTTTAATCCTGACTAATCTATAGGGGAGCCTCTTGGAACCCCATAAGATTGGGCCCTAATATAGTCCATGGCCTGTTGTGACCTATATATAAAACTTTTCTAAAAAGGTTACATAAATATATTGTCTCAAATAGTATATAATTAGATGTTATTATCCCTATTCCATGATGATATCTTTGAGCTTTAACATATCTTAAATTAAAACTATTTTTATATAGGTTTATTTTTTAAAGGTATCTTAACAAAAAATTTGATTAAATTTTTTAAAAGTTGATTTTTTTTTATCTACCCTGTCTAGAAACGAATAATTGAAGGGTAGTCTTGAATTCATAGTCATCTTGTATTTGGGTAAATACAGTATTGTAACTTGTCTTAAACAAAGGTTCTTGTTCTAAGCTAACTGAGGCCTTTTAGAGTGTTCTTAGAAATATGGAGACATTTTTATGGTCCAGTGCTCTTGTAGTTAGGTTCCATAGTTAACACAAATCAAACTATATAGCACTTAAGGGATCATAGACATTCCCCAGAGCTACCTACAATAGTTTACTAGGCAAAAACAGCAAGATCTTATTTCAGACGGCTTAAGTTCTTGAAAAAAAGATTAACTTGTCTCCTTTTGTAGTGTGTCTTATGCTGACTTTTTAAGACTAACTCACAAAAAGTAGCGAAGAGGAGGAAGAGAACTCACCTACTTTTCTGTATTAACAGTTTTTCAGGCATATACTTGACATGCAATAGGTGGATATGATCTGGCCCAAGCTGTCCAGGATACCTTTTGTTTTTTATATTCTGTGAGTTGCAAGGGGATATCCATATATGGAAAGTTTTTGAAGGAACAAAACTTGAGACAGAGGGAAATGTTTAACAGAAGTCATAATTTTCCACCAGTAATTCTAGCAATTATTGTGTATTGTAACAGTGCCTAGACACTGGTTCTTAACATTTTAAGATTCAAGATGATCTTCGTTAGACTCAAGGTACACCCCTCAGAAAATGCCACCTCTTAGTTTTTATTTGTCTTTTGATTCCAGAGAAATAATAGGGTGATTCTTCTGTTGCAGAGATTACAGAAAGACATCACTTCAGAATGTTTTTAAAACTATGGATTCCTATTTGAAATCAAAGGGTTTATCTTGCAAATCATGTTTGCACATGTAAGAGTTTTAACATTGTATGGCACCCATTAAAGGATCTCAAAGCATTTCGGGGTGCTGTGAAACCCTGGTTGAGAATCATGGGCCTACACCAGTGGCATGAACCTTCTGGCTTGTAGACTGGATGAGTAATATGGAGTTGGTTTATGGGCCAGATTCTATGCCACCCTCATCTGACCACATACCACCTGTGTACAGGATCCCCCCCCCCCCCAATGTGGTCCTACACTTCTCCGATCTGATATTGCGTTGCCTGCCACCCCAATCTAGCCATGTGCTGCCCTTCTACTGGATCCTGGCCATCCGTTTCCCTGATCTGGCCCCATGCCAGCCCAGTCTGGCCACACACCACTCACCTGTTGGGTATGGCTGTGTGCTGGTGGGATCTGGCATTCAGGGCCACATTATCTGGCCCATGCGGCTCCCCACAGATCCTGAAACTTGGTAACAAGGAATTATTAATTAAGGCTGCCCCCACTCTCGCACGGCCAAATTTCCAGAACCTTGGGAAGCAACACAGGTTGGATGATACAGCTCTGCCAGCCCATGGTTGAGCACCCCTGGTGTAGACCTATAGCTGATTTGATAAATATTCTTCAAATATTATCATTTTTTTTAATTATTTCTTCAGAACAAATGTAGAAATTTTAAAGCTATGTTTTAAAGTCAAAGCTTGTACAGATATTAAAATAGAACTTTTTGTTAGGAATTGGGCACAAATCTAACTGTGGAGAGCCTGATGTTATCACTTTATATATAGTATAATTGTTGATTAATATAGATATGTGTTGATTTTTAGTGGTAACAAGATGTCTTGCTGAACTTCTTAAAAATGTAACAAGAAAATTGTGAGACTTTTATTTAATAAAAGGAATTAAAGTAATACCAGAAATACCCTATATACAGTAATTAAGTTTAATTATATAATTAGATAGGGTCCATTTGTGATTTAAATCCTACAACATGATTCAAGTTAAGAAAAAAATTATTTATAAAAAGCTGTATTAACTAAAGGTAGGGAAACCAAGTCGTAAATACAAATTTGATCATGTAAGATTATCCAAAACACAATTATTTCAATTGCAGTTTCATACAAAATCAGTAGGCTGTGCTCCAGGCTCAATCTTCTAGCTGAGGTGTACCCAGTATGCACATCACTTTTGTGAATTTTCTTAATTACTAAAAAAAAAACCCAACAACTTTTGTTTATAATCTGCATTCCAAGGATTTTTCTTTCGCTAAATAAAAGTAAGTAAAACATTAAGCCTGATCCTCCATTCACTGAGATCAGTTGCAAAATTATCTTCCTGGCTATTTCCAATTAATTAATTACTATATTCACATTTGATAGAGTTGCTTATTAACTCCTGTTCAGAGGTTCTTATCAAGAGACTATTTTACGTCCTCCAGTTTTTTACTGGTTTTGACATAAGATATGTTGACATTTTCTTTCCATTTGTTAATCTATTCTTACATTTTCTTCTGGCAGTTTTGTCATTTTATCTCTCCAGTAGCTGTTGAGCATTCCACCCTCCTTTTTTATGTTTAACAGTAGAGTTTTGAGGCTGTAGTTGAAGTTGAAGTCCTGTTGTGCTAAGTACTATTGCATATATGTAATAAAGATAATTCCTGCAGCCCTGAAGAATTTTCAATTAAAAAAAAAAAACGGTATGGCTGAGAACAGAAAGTGACCTGCCCAGAGTATCAGAGCTGAGAGTAGAAACAAGGGATACATTCTCTATTAAAAACAGTGGCTACACTTGTTAGTAGCACTAGCATTTCATCTCAAGTCTCCTGAATCTTACTGTAGTGGACCAACCACTCTATATTTCAGTATTTTACTTGCCTGTTTTATTGATAAATCAGTACTCAATCCAGATGCTGTTCTTAACGGCCTCCCTTTCAAATATTCCCCAGACTTTCTTTATCTCTTCAGTTTCTTTGGGTGAGGAATTTCTTGATACTGTCTTTGGGTACCTAGATGGAATTTGCTACAAATAAGGTGGCAAATCCTAGGCTGATTTAAACTGACATAGGCCCATTAAAGTCCTTGGCCGTGTCCAGATGAGCATCGGCATTTGTTTCCCCAAGGACAGCTAATGGTGGCGCCACTAGTTGCCCCTGGGGAATGCCTGTGCCTCTCACACTCTGATGCGTGACAGTTTACCCCAGGTGCGGTAATGCAGGCTGGGGCCAGCGCAGGACTAAAGCAGTGGTGACCCTGCTGCTCAGAGCCTGGCCAGCAGCTGGAGTGTGGCTCTGGCCATCCAGACTCCAGTTTTGAGCGGCACATGCTGCCCCCACATGTGCCACTTCTCCACTCCTTCTTGCCATTTCTCCACTTCTTTTTTGTACAGGGGATACCTTGGGGTCCAAAAAAATGTAGTAGTGCTGAGAACAGCTGAATGTGCAGTATGTGGCACCACAGATGTGTCTGCAGTGCCATGTACCACATGGCCACGGCTCCTCTGGACACAGCCCTTGATTTTGAAGTCACTGGAGCTATTGTAAGTTATCCCAGTTGAAAATCAGTCCATTGAACCTACCAGATAGGAAATATTAATGATTTTTTTAAAATCAATAACATCTCCTTAACTTTCAACTATGGATTTAAGGATCATATAAGCTTTTTATATCGCCAACTTTTCCACAGCAGTTACAGCAGGGGTGACCAATTTGCAGCACAAGTGGTACAGGAAGCCTCTGTGTGGCATATGGCAAATCAGGAAGACAGCCGGTAGCATATCAATAGATGGGGCAGAAAGCAGAAAATAGAGCAGCAAATCAGGCAGGGTGCAAGAAAGTAGAGAAGTAGATTGGGAAGGGTATTTGGAGTGGCACTCCAGGAGTATTCAGGGTTTAATTTGAGGCACACCTGACAAAAAAGGATGGCCTCCACTGAGCTAAGGTTTTCTAACATTGCATCACAGTATAATATAATCTGATTGTGAATCAGAAGAATTAGGTTATATTTCTAGCATAGTCATTGAGTAATCATGAGTAAATCTCTTTTTAAAATATAGAGCAGTAAAATCTTTGTTATCCAGCCTTTAAGTGACTGGAAATTCTATTAACCGGAATTTCTGGCTGGCTGGCTGGCTGGCCAGACACAGGTGAGGGGGGACAGCTCGCATGTGGCGGCCGCTTCCACCACCCACCACCCTGTGATGCCGCTGCTGCCACCTCTTCCCCTGCCCCCACCTCTCCACTCCGTGTTATTTGAAAACCGCAGCTGAGTTATTTCAGATGACCGGATTTTTACATAACCAGCAATCCTTACCCCAGAGATGCCAGATAACAAAGATTTTACTTTTGAAAATGTACACTTTGATTCAGGAAGGACTACACAAATGGAAGAGACAAAAATGCTGTGTGGTAATACTGACCAGCCTGATTCACAAGGATATTGGGAAAGTTAATTAAAAGCAAATTAACATCAGTACTGAGTTTTCATCATATGGGTACTTACCACCAGGCACTTCCTTAGCTCTCTTCACTCTAGTGTCTGAGCACTTAGCTTGAAGGTAAAAACAAAGCAAAGCAGTGCACAAAGAAAAAGTGGGGGAGGGAATAGAAAACCTTTCCCTGATTTAAAAAAAAAAAACAAAAAACGGGGGGAGTTTTCTCTGTTTGTTTCCTTGGTTAATCTATATTTGTATGTGCAATAATGCTTAGACGGTTCTCTTCATAAGTGACACAGTCAAAAAAAAAATTTTAAAGCATAAACTTCCATCCAGTTTTAATAACAGAAATATCAGTATAATGTAACTACTTCTTCACTGCATCCTGATCAGTGTTTTGTCAGAATCTCCCGATCAAAGATTCTGGACAAATCAATAATCTTGATTCAGCCTTCTGATATAGCAGTCAATACATATCTTTTAGGTAACTTGACACATGACGTAACTTGGTAGAAAGATTGAAGCTTAATGCAATTGCTTATTTTAAGCAAAAATGAATAAATGCTACGTTATACAGCTCAGTCTCTCTAAAAGTGCAGCTTCATGGGGTTTTTTTTTAAATATGTAATTGAGTGCCCAAAAGACTCCATATTTAAGATTTGGGAATTGTTTTCATCCCACTAGTGTCACCATCATAAACACAAACATTATTTGCAAGTTGCATAATGCTTCAATAAAGCTTCCTTTCTGCCTGCTGAAAGACTAATCCGTTTTGATTTGCAGACTTGGGGTGGATTAGGCCAGCCACTTGAAATGCACATTTTTTAAATGACTAATACAATAAAGTATATTTTTGAGAACACAATATACTTCATTTGTCTGCATACTGGATAATTGCATACTTTCCTTAACTTCATAACACAATGCTGGTCCCAGTTTTTTGTCTCTTGCTTACATTATTACAAAGATCGGTTATGTGAATATGAACTCTTTGGTCCCTTGTTTACTTTTAAATGTAATTATTCTGTTTATTTGTGTAAATTTTCTGACCTGACCAGGAACTATCAATTTTAAGGCTACTATTAGAAGTTTAGGGATTTGAGAAATAAGGTTAAGAAGCCTTAGTGAGCTGTAAAAAAGTACAGAATGCAGTCCTTGTAGTTAATGAGCATTATTTACACTGTTTGGGTTACATGTATATCTTTTTTTTCAGTCCCAAAGCTATGCACTTAACAGAGTATGTTGTCATTATTTTGCAGTCATTACTTAAAAATGTATGCTAATAATTATATGTGTTGGCATTGCTCTCTAGGACTTAATGATTACTAATATATAGTGATGTATTGAACTATGCTGAATATTAATAAGTGTTTCACTACAGAATTAAATTCAGTGTTCCATAAGCTTATAAAAGGCTTATAGAAGGTAGAAGCAAGGAGAGAGATCTGAGACTCATGCAACGTTTAAGCTTAACAGAAATGTTTTTCTTCTTCTAATTACCATATTTACCCAAATCCAAGCTGACTTTAGATTTAAGACCTGCCCTCTCCCAGTTTCTTATAATTTTCCCTGTATAGAATCTAATTATTGGGCTTTCATCTTACACTTGTTCTCTACTTCTGTGGCAAGGAAAGCAGCAGAAGGAGGGCAGGCAATTCAACCCCTGCCATTATCCCATGCCTGCACCTGCCTCCCTGCTGCCTGAACCTCTCCTCTCCCTTTCCCCTCCTCCCACTTGTCTAGCCACTGCCTTTAGAGTTGGAATATATGTATAACTAAAGTGGGTGGGAGCTTTGGTTGCTCAGGTTCCAAGTTTTCTGATAAACCTTAGTTGTGTTTAGAAAAATTGAGATGACCGGGCAAGTACATACAGCACATACCACGCATACCTTTTCCCAAAAATAGTCTCCTCCAAAGTTGGGGTTTACGTCTTAAATGGGGAAGCTGGTTTTCTGTCTGGAATAGAATCATCCTACTTTGAATCCTGCTTCATGGTGGAGCAGCAGTGGCATTACTATTCAGGCACCTGAAGGAGTCAGTTGACTTAATTTGCTCATTGTTCTTCACTGTATAGGTGTTACAGTTCCTTTCCTCTTTTTTAATGATCTTGATGTCCCATTAATCAAGCTCCTTTCTTTTGAAGATTTTACTGCCTGTTAGCTGCTCCTGGTTTCTCTTATCCTGTTTCATAGCCCTAGGGACTCTAGCTCTTTTTTCAAAATCCATACATTTCACGCATGGAGACCAGTCTTCAATAGCAGTGAGGGTTTCAGGTTTTAAGTAAGCAGGAAAGGGAGATTGAATGAGCTGAAGATCAAGCTCTGTCCCCGTGTTCTATGCAGCCATAGCTCTGTGAAAAAATAGTTTTTGTTCATTCCTTGTTTGCAAAAACAAGGTGCGCATCTAATTTGGGGTTATGCTGTATGTGAGAAAATATGGTGTGTGTATATAAGTATATACCTTTGCCCATACCAATTTATGACATCAGAAAACATGTTTTTATTAAATGACTTGGATGTAAAAGTTGGCTTAGACACATTCCTTCCACTTTAGTTTTTTAAGAAAAGGAAAATAAAATAAAGTTTAACATTAAAGGTAATAATGTGAAGGTTATAAATATCTAATATTATTTTGTTAAAACACAAATTAACTAATTTTTCTTACCTTTTAATATGTTGGGAATGATGAACCATTCAACAATTGTTTAAGTTGAAATTTAGAAGTTTATCAATAACTATCTTAATTTCTCTGTTAGGAAATAGTAGAGTATGTAAGATATATTATGAAATCCATTTAGGCATAGCTACTCAGTGAGAAAGAAGGCAACATTTTACAAGATAAAAAACAACACACAACATTAAAATCCATTTAGAAGCCTATTTTGTTGATGTATTTTTGCACTCGTCAATAATTACTGAACAAATGTGGGAGAGCTTATCGGACAAAGAAATGGAGATGCTTTCAGAGAATAATTTTTAAAAAGTATTATCAAAAGATCTTTTCCAGACTTAATTTCTAAGGATTATTCTCTTTGCTTTCTGTCTGTTCTGCTTTGGTTGCTGCTGGTTTGTGTGGAATGTATGGATTGTTAGTTAATGACAGGTGTGTGGTGAGGGAAGAATTTTGAGGAACACCTGAGGTACATTGTCTTGGTCTAAACATGTATGATACCTGGCAGCCTGTCTCTGGCTTTCCAGCCTACTGAAAAAATCAAGGGCTGTTTAAAATATTATGGTATAAAATCGCAGTGTTAACCTTCTTGGATCATTCAGTCATATAGTGTTAACTCAGTATGTTCTTGTACGGTTGTTTATCCTGGCTGAAATTGGCACAGTTATGTATTTAACATTGGATTGAGCAAGGAAAGGTGTCTAGGAAAGAGATGCATGAAGAATATTTTGTGTAATGCTGGTCTTTGTTCTGTTTGAACACTAGATACAGTCAATATGTTGTGTTTTTTTATTTCACAAGAGCAATTTGAAATACTACAGTTCCTGCTTCAAGTTATGATTCTCTAGTTAGCTCAGCTGCCTTGTCTTACCTGTTATACTCACTGTCTTTTTGTCATTTACTTGTGCCTTGTTCTTGCAACTGGCATACTACTATGCTATATGAATCATGAGCCAAGACCATGCCAGAGCATAATCCACACTGTGATATTATGCTTCTAGCAACGTAGAGCTGAATTCAGAGTCCAACCCTACCTGAATTTGTAGCTCTTTTTTCCTCATGACTGTAATGTTTTCGTCAGCGGAAGTCTCTCTTAGATGGATCTGTGGTTTGGTTTGAAGATCTGATGGACCCTAGGCCTGGAAATTTACATAAAATGCTTGATGCAGTACAGAAACATGCTTGTTTCTTACACTGTTAACTATGGTTACTTTTTTCAATCTCTTGTTTTTTTCTAAGTCTCTCTTTCCCCTTCGAGGACATTCTTCCAAGTTTTCCTCCCTTACAGCCATGGAGGCACCAAATGCCTGGACCCAGTCTGGCCTTTGGATTCTCTCAGTGGCCTAAAGGGGGGATGGAAGGTCTGGGCAGCCTCCACTCCTCCAAAAACTCCTACTTAGGCATATGCATTGAAGGTCTGAGTGACCTCTCATGCATACATTACGTTCTGGAAGGATCAATGGTTTCCAAACAATGTTTGTCCCAGCCTATGGCTCCACATGATCAATATTCTGATGTATTAAACACCTAATGCCTGAATTTTGTAGTATTAAAGTTCAAGTTCCCTTGGTCTTGTAGGAATAAAAGCAATTTTACAGCATCCAGAGATGGAAATCTTTACCTTCTTGATGTTATATAGATGGTGTTTCCTCCTTTGTACAGACAGTCGAGACAGAATCTATATAGGTTACTTTTTAAGACATAACATTTGAAGTGCTCCAAAAAGTGAGGGTGCAGAAATGCAGAGTTAATAAATGCTTCATAAAGAGCTGTTTCATCTCCAAAATGACCCCAAAACACCAAAAATAGGAACATTATTCCAGCACTCAAGGAGAGCACAATAGGCATTTGGTCAGCAATTCTGCATCTCAGAGTGCTTTGCCTCCTGCCCCCCACTGCTTTCAGGAGCCAGCTCTGAGATTCACATTTAATTCTACTGTTCTAGGGTCATAGGACCTGGCTGGCATATTACTTTGCTCATTTACAGCCAGGTGTAAAGGCATGTTACAGTATAATTTTGCTGGACCCCCACCCTCAGGAATTGGCTACTCTTATACCAGAATAGTGTCGAGGATTCTTTGAAACAAGTCAAGAGTGGCTTGAACCCAGAATGTTAGTGTGGTTTTTTATGTCTGCAGTGTGGTCTTCTATGTCTGCAATATGGTCTATTAGATAAGTAGAGGCGGTAGACTCCTTGACATTTGGGGTGACAAAAACACACAGCAATAAGTGAGGATGAGCAAAAACACTCAGCCATAAATGAGGATGAGCTGCTGCAACCATGCGGCCTGTGAATATGCCACCTCTGGAGTAATTGCTTGGAGGCACGGCTACCACTGTATCCTCAGTTATTTATTGAGTGTTTTTGTCACCTCAAATGTCAAGAAGTCTATCACCTTTGCTTATCTAAGGTATGATGTAAGGCAATCCATGTTGCTAGTCAGATTTTAGGTATTTGCAGGGTAATTTACGTCTAAGGGGAACTGTTATGGATTCCAGTTGGGATGACTTGTTAAAGCCCTGCTTTGTTTCTGACTCTGGTGTTAACTGGAGGCCTTGCATGGCTTTGAGATGGTCCATCAGCATCACACATCATCATCCCCTCATCCTCACAACTTCAGATTTGTCAGTTGTCCTCTTACTGGGATTAACAAATGTTCCCTGACAGCTGCCTTTGACAAGTCAGCCCTCTTCTTCCCAGCATCAAAAACCTAACTAGCAGAAGACACAGACAGCACCAATGTGGGTACCTATCTTCAAGAAAGGGAGGAAAGTAGATCCGGGGAACTACAGGCCTATCCGCCAGACCTCTATCCCAGGGAAAATCTTGGAAAAAATTATCAAAGAGACCATTCTTGATAAACTGGCTGATGGCAACATCCTGAGGGACAGCCAGCATGGGTTTGTTGTGGGTAGGTCTTGCCTGACCAATCTCATCTCCTTCTATGACCAGGTGACATATCACCTGAACAAGGGAGAAGAGATTGGCATCATATATCTTGCCTTTAAAAAAGCTTTTGATCTGGTGTCCCATAATCTTCTAATGGAAAAATTGGCCAACTGTGGCCTCAGCTACATCACAGTTCGATGGATGGGGAATTGGTGCCGAGGTTGGACCCAGAGAGTGGTAATAGATGGAAGTAAATCATCATGGTGCACTGTGACCAGTGGGTCCCCCAAGTCTCTGTCCTTGGGCCTGTACTCTTTAACATCCTTATTAATGGTGTAGACATTGGTATTAGAAGTAGACTGGCCACGTTAGCTGATGACATCAAGCTTTGGGGTAGAGCGTCCACACCTGAGGATAGGCTGGTGATCCAGGCCAACCTCAACAGACTCAGAAAATGGGCAGATGAAAACCTGATGGCATTCAATGCTGAAAAATGCAAGGTACTCCACCTTGGGGGGAAAAAAAACCCGCAGAACACTTATAGACTTGGCAGTGCTACGCTTGCTAGCACCACAGCTAATAGGGACTTGGGGATCATGATTTGACCCCAAGATGAATATGAGCCATCAATGCGATGTTGCAGCTGGTAAAGTCAGCAAAACTCTGGCCTTGCATCCATAGATGCTTCTCAAGCAAATCCCAGGATGTCATCCTCCCACTTGGCTTTGGTGAGGCCGCAACTGGAGTACTGCATCCAATTCTGGGCTCCACAATTGAAAAAGGATGTGGAAAAGCTTGACAGAGTCTAGAGGAGAGCCACGCATATGATCAGAGGGCAGGAGAACAGGCCCTGTGATGAGAGGATGAGAGCCATGGGAATCTTCAGCCTGGAAAAGCAGAGGCTCAGGGGGGGACCTGGTGGCTGCCTATAAATATATGAGGGGTGTACATCAGGATGTGGGGGAACGCATGTTCACCAGAGCACCCCAAGGGATGACAAGGTCAAACAGTTACAAACTCTTCCAAAACCTTTTCAGGCTGGACATGAGAACTCCTTTACTGTCCGAGCCCCCAAGGTTTGGAATAGACTGCCGCTGGAGGTGGTTCAGGCACCCACTTTGAACGCCTTCAAGACACGTTTGGATGTTGTTCTTGCTGGGATCCTATGATCCCTGCTGACTTTCTGCCCCTGGGGCAGGGGGCTGGACTCAATCCTTCAGGGTCCCTTCCAGCCCGAATGTCTATGAAATCTATGAAAAACTTCTTTATTGTCTGAGCCCCCAAGGCCTTGAATAGACTGCCTTCAGAGGTGGTGCAAGCACCTACTCTGAACCCTCTTAAGAAATATTTGGACATCTATCTTGCTAGGATCCTTTGACCCTAGCTGGGGCAGGAGGCTGGACTCGATCTTCCGAGGTCCCTTCTAGCCCAAATGTCTATGAAATCTATGAAGCAAAGCTGGACGCCTAATCACCTGGTAAGTTTCAGCACTCCATCATGGTAATAGCATCAATATTTTCCCCAAAAGCCCAAGCAGAGACTCCAGGCATCCTTAGGCTGCCTTGTTGGGGGTACTGGGGGAGGGTCTTACTATCACTTAAGAGGGATGTGGGTGACCCTGAATATGTCCACCTTGGGAGACATTGTTCCAGAGCATATGAAATTGGGTTGGGTGAGCTTGCTTTCAAATAGTGATTTCAGGGTGGGAAATGTAAAAGCTTCCAGTATAAACTGTTAGAAGTTTTGCAGTCATTCAGAACTGAAAGTAGCATCTTTTAATGAAAAGTGTAAGAGAATGTTAACAGCGGGCAGTGTTAGCAGCTCCACTAATTTACATGTACAGCTCAGGGGCAGATTTAGTGGGGGGTGCAAAGGTATAGTTGCATACCCTGCCTCTTTTCCTCTCCTCCCCCTCTCCCCCCCCACCTTGATTCCTGCTTTACCCAACCTTAACTCTGTATATTAACTTGGATGTAGAAATGTCTGACAGAAAAACATTGGAGGCATTGTCAAGACAGTCAAGAAAAGTAGATTTTGTTTTACAAATTTGAATGAGATGTACATTTAACTATGATGACCACAGGACTAATGGCACAATATCTTTTGGCCTTTTTGACCATTTTTGCCTAGTTTTTTGTTTGTTTTTTTAATCTACGAAATTAATGCATGTGTATTTGTTTTTCTTTGATCTTAAACAGAATAATATAGTGCTGAGCCCCTAGTATACTAGGAAAGCTTCTAGTTTCCCTTTAACTGGAGAAAGATATGTGCCGTGTCATATGTTACGATATACCACGCCATCTGCAACCCCTTTTCAAAATCCTGAAGCTGAGTGTGGTAGTGCCATACCACATCTGCTAGCTTATAAAGAATGACCAGTATAAAGGTAAAGCTGTGTCAAAGATGTATAACATGTATGCTTTGTCCCTTGCAAATCATTTATAATGCAATGCCAGTTCCTGGTAATTGCATGCAGTTGCTGCTTAAACACTGTTACACTTGTAGATTGTCATAGCTGAATATTCCTTACAGGAGTTTTAATTTACCTCATAGAATTTAGGTAAATGGAAATCTAGAATCATTTAGATTTGCATGTGGAATAAAACTCAGTGGAGCTGTACTTGGAGAAAACATGATCTGCCAGACAATATTCTTCAGCAGTGGAGGGGAAATAATTGTCTGAAATATTTTAAGGCAGATTGTTTGCATGAATAAAATCTATCAACTTAGAACATGCTAGTGGAAATAAAGAGGAGCCTAGGCACGAGATTGGAGGAGAAAGTGCCAAGTTCTGATTTCTGAAAAAGGAAAGCTGCTTTTTTATTGAGAGGGGGGGGGGAGGGGGGATTAAGTAATGAAGAATAATGGATTTGAAGAAGTGAAACACTGAAGTTGGGGAGAAAAAGGAAGCAAAGAGGGTAAATGAATTGGTGCCAAGATTTGAGTTAGGGAATTTTTATTGCCCCTTTTGTTTTATTTCATTTCCTTGTCAGGCGATAATGTTCTAAATTAGGGAAAGAATGTTATTGAGGATGAAAATTTTTCTGTATCTATTGGTCATAGAAGTAAGTTAAGGGAGATTGTTGTCTTTTAAATATATATGCCATAGCTGCTGGCACTTTTAATGCAAAATAGTTCTTATTTTTCTTTGGAAAACTTAGCATTCTAACTGATTGGTACTACACTGTATAGTACAACTAGGAATGAATATCACAGTTAAATAAGTGGCAGCCAACAGTATTGTAAAGTATGGTCTTTGATATTTAGGCATAGGATTATTGCTCTCTTTTAGGCCTTCAGCTTTCTGTTTTGTGTAAAAGCTATTGGCATCCACCCAAGTCCACATACAGGGGTCCTAGTTTAATGATTACTCCAGAGTCAGCAAAATTTTTGCATTAGTGTTTATAGAAGCTGAGTGCTGTGTAAGCTCCAACTCGCTTCTTTTGTGCAATTAAGGCCTTTAATTCCTAATGTTTATGTGGGGATATATCCTTTTCTTTGAGGTAGAGTGAAAGATGCCATTAGATGTCATGTTAAATCCAAAGACAAATTACAGCTGATGTACATGAAGTGTTTAAAAAAAATCTTTTAAATTAAGCTTGGCTTGATTGTAATTGAGGATGGAACAATACATCTTCTAAATAGTACCTTTGATATACTATAAGAATTAATTTGGGTGATATACTGCTGTTCTGTAATTGGTTGTAATTTTTTTCTCATGTCAAAAAGAAAAGTCTTTCTTAAATGTCTGTGGTTTTAGAGTGAATGTTGTTGTAGTTAAGTGGGGATATTAAAAATGGATCTGAAATTTCAAACTGTCTGATGGTTATCTTGGCTAGGGACAGAATTTGCATGTAAACTGGTTTTAGTGACCAGAAATTGGTTTAAACCTATAACAGGAACATAAGTTCGGTGTATAGAAACTCATTTCAAAATGGCTGAAACTGATTTAAAATAAACCTGGTTGCATGTAGTGTCAGACTTAACTGATTTGGGTCAGACCAGTTTAGGGAACTTCTGTCTCAGACCCCTTCCTGGTTTAAGTTAAATCAGTCTCCCAGCATGCTTTTCAGTCTTGGGCTGGGCTGTCTGCTCCAGAAAGCCGGTCTGCTTCCTCTCATCATTCCTCCCTTCCCAGCCAGAGCTCCACCTGGCTGAGAAGGAGGTGAAGACAGCAGTGTCTGCTTAGCTTCCCTCTGCGCTCTCTCCCCCCCCCACCTTTGCTGCTTTCTGCTCAAGCAAGGATCCCCCCCACTCTCCCATAGCATGGACCCCAGCACCATCTGGTTGTGGTCACGCCACCCCCAGGCTAGCTAATGCTGAGAGGTATCTATGCATGCGTCTTTAATTTCACTGGAAAAAGTCAGACAGAATAGTGTCCACTTAGGGGTTTTTGGAGCTAATCAACAGGACAGCTGGTAATGTCCCTCCGTTCGTCCTTAAAAGTGGTTTGCAAAAAGCTGTTTAAGAAGTGTTTGAACTAATGAGAGAGAGGCTTTGTTTTCTTGATGGGCTGATAAGCTTTGTGTTTTGATAAGCTTCCTGCTGGCTGCTGGCTTGCTTCAAAGTCCGCAATCTGTCAGTGTTCAGCAGGGGGCAGAGAGAGGTGTGAGAAATGACCTGGTTTGCAATGAATGCAATGCCTGTCAGTTTACTTCAGACAGTATGAAGAAGCAGGGAGAGTGAGATTTGAAAAGCTCAGTATCATCAACAGATGCATGCAGTCCACACAAGCAGTCCTCCCTCTTCCTCCCCTCCCCTCCCCCCCCACACTTTGCCTCAGAGTGTTAGCCAGGGGCTGGGGGCTGGCAACACTCCCTACCCCTTGGTTAGCGTAGCACATTGTTTTATCTTAATCAAACACTTTTTGGAAGGTTATTTAAGTGTAGTTTTTACGAAACTGAGAGGGCTTCTGAAGATAAAATATTAAGAGGGGATATTAAGTAAGTGATGGTGTTAGTGCATCAGTGTTTCATGCTTACATGACTGATGTTAAAGATATATTGACTGGCACTAAAAACAGTGTTTGAAGCTAGTAGCTAAAAACGTGAGAGGATTTTGTGCACTATTTTTAAATGCTTCCTTTTTTCAGATCTTTCTCTTCCCTCTACCTATTCCTTACCTTCAACAAGGCTAGCATCTATAGAACTCTTAATTAATACCCCTTTTTAACATACAATACAGGAAGTTGCAGGTAATGTAGCAACCAAAGAACTCTTTTGCTTTGTTTTTTTCCTCTTTACAACTATGTTTTCTGGGATAGCACTTAGTGGTATCTCTCAGATCTGTACTTTTAGCTTGTAAAATCAAGTTGGAACATGTTATTGCCTCCTCTTTCTAGGCAATAACTCTTCCTGTAAAAATACACTGTCTTTCCATTCACAAAAGCATTGTTGAAGACTTCAGGGTAGTAGTTGGCAACCTTTTCGGGTGGTTGGTTGGAATGACCAAGAGCTCAGGTCAGAGACAGGTGGGTGATGCTGCCACTGCTACCACTTCTCCCCACCACAGCACAGAGGATGTGCTCACCACTGCAGCTTTTCCCAGCATAGTATGGCAGAATCCTCTGCCGCTGAAGCTCCATGTTTTTTGTCCAGATCCAATGACTCTGCCATTGGTTGCCGACTCTTGCTTTAGGAGAATTACTTTTCCGTATAAAAAGTAAAGATAATAAAATGCAGTGCCCTCCCTCCCCCCTCCCCCCCATGCACCTCCTTGAGGATTGAGAATATGTACAGATGTAATATTTAAATCATTCTAATTAGGTCAATCTAAATGCTGAAGTATACACCAGTTCAGGAGGTTAGATTAGGCAAAAAAGGCCACCCAATCTAACTTAGTTCAACCATGTGTGAACCTTATACTTAAATCAATCTAACTAGGATTAGGTTGTTTTGAGTGCTGATCTGTATGGACATTCAGGAATGTTACAGTGCAGACAGAAGTGACACTTTTCATTCAATCTGATCACAGAGAACAGTTTATAGCTGTGACCAAACACAAATGCATAGCTGCTGACATCTTCAAAAATGGCTGATCTGGTGAAAATCTGACCCCTCATTGCATGAAGTATTAAATAAAGACATTTAAAAACAGCATCTTTAGTAACTTGTGTCTGCAGAGCTCCCAACCTGTTGCTGCTTTCAGAATGGGAGTGGGGAAAGGGAGCAGAGGGAGTTCAGTCTGGGTTTTTTTCAGCCTTCCCAAGGGTGGTCTGGGTGTATTGTTGTCCCCCAAGGTGGGCCGGGGGGCTCCAGTTCACCCACCCCACCCTTCAGGACCAGCTGGGGAGCCCCAAGAGGGCTCTCCGCTGCCTTTCCCCCTTCCCGTTCTGAAAACAGCGAGCATTGGCAGAGAGCTCTGGCCGTTGCTGTGGGAACCTGGTTGCAGGCTCCCAGCCCGCAGCTAGATTCCACTTTCTCCTGGAACCAGCAGTGAACTTGTGTTTGCTTTGGAGAAACATAACTCAGAACGCTTTGCAAAAACCATTCTGAGGTACAGCTGTGAGCTGCACTTCTGTCTGCAGCCTCAGATTGGGCAAAAAATGGCTGGCCTGATCTTCTAACTTTAGTCTATCTAGGAAGTGAAATATGTAGATTGGGCTAATGTGTGCCTAATCTCACCTGAATGTGTTACCTGGTTTGAATCATTTAAGTACTTTGTCCAGGATTTCAATAATATTTTTCCTTCTAATTTTTTCTAAATCCATCTGATGGGCTATACATTTCTGTTACTGAAGTATTCAGACCTAATGTGTTACCTTGGTGTCTCATA
Organism: Alligator mississippiensis; assembly: GCF_030867095.1. NCBI lineage: Eukaryota > Metazoa > Chordata > Crocodylia > Alligatoridae > Alligator > Alligator mississippiensis. The sequence continues at coordinate 165,537,522 of NC_081824.1, forward strand.
GAGAAGAAGTATCATGAAAGAGCTCAATGATTTACAACCTCTATATATTTGATCCAAAATCACATGTCCTTTTACTACCTTGATACTTTATTTTTGGAACAGCTGATTCTAGAGCATACAGGAGAAACTTTTCTTAGTTGTAGTTTGAGTAACGCACAGGGATTTGGTAACAATAATGATAGTAGTTAGAGTAAATATGAACTTCCTTGGGAAAAGAATTGTACCAAAAATTATTGGACACAATTTTGTGGCAGATGTATAAAAGTGTGTTTTATTGGGTCTAGGCACCCAATCAGAAATATAGATTTAAGTGCCTAAAGGGACTAAGATGAAATGTAATTGTCTAAATCAAAATTATGATCCCGAAAATCCTGTCTCAAATGTCATTTATAATCGGGTGGTATGTCAGCTCCAGAGACACCTCATTTTTTTTACAGTAAAATTCCCCATGTACTTAAAGTTCTGCAACTGTCTCGCACTTAAGCCTGATCAGGATCCAGTAATTAGGGTTTTTCTTGCCTAGGTCCCTGAGAAGCTTGATCTAGTAAGTGTTTTCAGAGCATGCCTCATGTACATACAAAATGCAGCTCCTCACACAGTGTAACCACAAAATGTGGTGACTGCTCTTAAAATGGGTGCTGGGAGGTGGTGGATGCCCTCCTTTTTATACAGTAGCTTAGAAGACAACACTCCCAGGCTGAAGAAGTTGCAGGTTTAATTTCCTTCTCTATCTGAGGGGATTAAAGTACTCATCTCCACTGGTTAGGGATGTATTATTGCCAAGTAAGAAAGCCCAAGGACTAGCAAGACTTACAGATGTAAACTTGACATGAGTAGCCCTTAGGCCTGACTAAGCTTAGCAGAAGTTGTTATCCAAAATGTGAACTTAGATGATTTGAGGTAAATGGATTTAAATAATACAAAAATTTGCCTGGAAGTATGGGCAGTAGGAGTGTTTTTTGATATTTTTAAGATGGAATCTTGAGAACTGAAAGGGCCTGTATCTATAAAGGTGACATTTACATTTTGACATTAAATGCTAATAAATTGAAAGCAGGAGATAAAACCAAATTATTAAAAGTTAGAAAATGTAGACATGTTGGGGTGTGGAATGCTGTGTTAAGTGAAAATCATTGACTTGACTAACAGGAAAGAAAGAGCGTAAAGGAAGATATTTTAGATTTTTGGAGTTAGGATTGGCTAGAAGTTAGAAAGATGAACATTGGGTTATTGTCCCCTGACTGTCCTGCCAGCTCCATGTTCCTTTCAAAATCTATGTAGGTAATGTAGATGCCAGCCTTATTCTGTTTTTGCCTTCATTTTCTTTCCAGTGTGTTCCAAGCTTCAGACAAAGATGGGGTTATAGACACTCTGACTTGAGGTAGTTTCCTGTTCATCTGGCTTTTGTGACTTCCATTTCGAGTCCCCTAACACAGGGTTCTCTATTCCGTTATGGGGACCAGGCCATTAATTTTAAGAACCCAGCTTTGTGGCCAGTAAGCTCACATGTGGACCTAGCCATGGATTACTTACCTTAGTTTGCTCTTCTTCATTGCTTAAGAAAATTCATCAGTATTATGATGTATTGTTGAACAGTGGTGTCTGTTCTTTCTTCCATCTTGTTTTTCTGTACTTCTCATATCTCTTACATTTTTTTAATGAAGACTGAGTATACAACTAACATACCAATATTTTATTCTGAGTAACTAGACTCTTATTTTTGGAGGACTTTCAGGTGGGGACAAACATGAGGACCCAGGGAACATTATCTCTGATGGTGATCCTCAGTGATCCTCAACCAGGGTGATACAGCACCCTGCTAGCATTGTGAGGTGTCAAAACATGATTTGCAAGATAAACCCAAAGATTTCAAATAGGAATCCATAGTGCCAAAAAACATTTTGACCTGTTGTCTTTCTGTGTTCTTTGCAATAGAAGAATTGGTCTTTTTTTAGTCATAAAAAGAGTGCAAACTAAGAAGTAACATTTTCCAAGGGGTGCCTCAAGTCTAAAAAGATTAAGAACCACTGATTTAGGGAATAGTTGTTGTTCTGTACTGCATGGCTTTGCATCTTCTAAATTCATAAATGCCTTAAGATTTCATCAGAAGCTATAACAGGTACATAGTCCAATTCAAATCCCGTTTCACTTTTACCTCTAGGTAGTTTTTACATTATTACTTCCTAAGTGTGTCTCATGAGTATCTGTTTCTGATCATTTTTCCAGATGTATGTTAGTTTGCATTTCAGTTAAGAATCTACACAACATCTACTTGTTCCTAACAGTTACCCTTTGATATCAATTTGTTACAGATCCAGTTTCGTTTGGTTAACAGTTGCTTATGGCTTTGCAGTAAAGGCTACCTTCTGCTTCCTTTATCCAAATTTGCTACTGGTATAAATTCTTGTAACTTCATTTCAAGTGAATACTTATTGTGTCTGGTTATTTGGGGGTAAATTTAGTACTTTAATTCCTGTTTTATTTTTCTAGCATATTTTATTTAAGGTCTCTAGTTCTTTGTCTGAGACTTCTTTGCTATTATGTAATGCTCCCTATTGACTTTGAGATATCAGTTGCCTTGCTGCTTCTGAAAGTTTTAACAGTTGACTAGACTAATAAGATTTCATATGTAAAGGAAAAATCAGGACAAAAAAAATCTATCTCAGATTTAGACAAATAGATATTGTAACACTACCTAATCAATTGAATTGAAACAGTTTGTTCTGATAATAATAAGATCCTCGTGTGCATTTAATCCTTTTATGTTTTAATTTCCAAATCTGTCAATTTACACTAAAAAAGTAAAGTTGGTTTGAACTGAAAAACAAAACTTTATTTCAGAGATGGCACAATAGGTTATCCTGATAAGTTAAAAACATTTTTTCAACTTTGGAGATTTGAAAGGAACACTTTTATAGGACCAGTTTTAATATCATGATGGGCACTTTCCAATGAAAACACATTTTATTTGAAAATTGTTGACCAACTCTATTAAAAATCCTTTCTTTCTTGGGGTAAACTATCCTAGGTTTGGGCTTCATTTCTGTTCTTTAGTTTTGTTTTTTTTTTGTTTGAACAGTCTCCTATCCTGTCTAGATTCTCCAGTATGATAGGAAAAATACGATTTCAGAAAGAGTATATAGTGTACTTACGTTTGCTTGCCAAGTGTTATTATTATCAACTTAGTTCTGACTAGCTTTGATTATTTGGAAAGAAAAGTCAATGTCATATGATTAGCAACCTGACCCTTTATGTCTGGGTTGGTACACAAAATTGTCCCCAGTTTTAAAAAGAAATCATGACAAGTCCACAGATATTTACAGGAACTTTCACAAATCAAGATAGTATGTTTTGATTTCTGTTATGTTTAGACAGTCAAGAGACATCATCAGTAGTATGACTTCAGTATGACCATCTCTTCTTTGCACTATCAGTCCTGTAAATGATAGGTTGTCACACACACACACAAAGTAAGGAAATTACACATCAAAAATAAAACAGACAAATGTCTCTATTATGTATGATATATAAAATCAGGTGTCAGCTAGGTACCGGGGAGCCAAGGAAAAGCTCATTTAAAAAATAGATCTGAATATAAATAAAATTGGGCTTTTAGTCTGAGCTGTAGGTGAAGGTTCAAGCTGTAGTTCCTTTTTTTTATCTGAATGAATTAATCTGTATACAGCACTATATGTATTGTGTGTGTAAGATGAGATCATTTTTAATCTATTAAAACTATCCTTTTGATTCTTGAAAATCCTTTGGGTATTTTGCATTCCTATATGGATCCCTCTGTCTGACTGCTTCAGCTGGGTAATCATTTTTCTTGTTTATCTCTAATCCTTTTAATATTTCCTTCCTGCCACTGTGTAACTGTACAGTATTCCTATTGTTCATAGTCTGTTTTGGTGACAGCTGTGAGAGACTCAGATGAAAGCAAGTGACTGTATTTTAGTCTAGATTTCACAAGAGCAATATAAAACTAAATAATGCAAGAGTGCAAAGTATATATCTTTAAAACCCTGTTTATAAAGAATACAGTGCTGTAATTTTGTTTGTACTCTTAACACCTTTGTAATTAAGAAAAGTAATGTGATACAGGGCACACTACAAATGAACCATATTCTAGTTTTGAGCTAGATTCCTTTTTTTATTTTTTATTTTTTAATGATGTGTAGACTTGGGTATCTTTAAACTTGTTTGGTGTTGTTTTTGGAGATATGAATGCGAGAAAATACCTATATCCACTGACACGTGTTTTTTAAGGAGCAGCTGTAGAATAGTTCAAGTATCTCAGTGGAAATATTATGACCTGAGTATCCTATAGTTCATTTGAACCTTCTCCTGCTATGAAAACGTTCTGAGTTTGTTTCTATGGAAACTGAGGAACGACATCTGTGGTCATATGCGAGTTTGACAGGATGACAAGTCATTCTGCAGAAAGGTTTTCAAAGCAGCATAGATCTCTTTATTTGCAGGTAAAATGCAGTGCAAGACAAACCTCAGTAAAATGTAGCATAAGACCAAACCTCAGATAGACTTTTGTCTCCATTTCTCTCTCACTGCTCTGTACTCTGATAGCTTCACTATACTATCCAGTACTTCAACAGTTCTGTTTTTCTCATTAGCTAAACTTGGCATATACTTTCTCTGCGTGTCAAAGCAAAGCATGCAAACATAATGAAAGGAAAGAAGTTGATATGGAGGCAAAAACTACATTTTTAATAGCTTCTCTTTTAAAACAAAAATTCACTTGCATAAGCCAACTTGATTTCCATACTGATTTGGTATTAGTCGAGACATTTTCTTGCTTAATGCGGTTGTGCTTTCAAAAAGAATGAAAATTACAGTGGTCTGAGATCTCAGACTGCCTATATTTCTGTCCTAAACCAAATCCAATGAAGCACTGCTAAACCAAGAAGCTGGTGACAGTTTAATGTCAGCATTACATGAACAATCGAAGAAACTGTGTTAAAGGAAAACATTGGCTTCAGAATAAATAATGTAGTGCGCACTAAAGTTCATTTGCATTGCCAGAGAGGGAGCCAAAAAAAAAAAAATCCGTGAAGGCTATTGGGGAACTTTTGAAATATTTTAGAAGGTATAGCTGCTCTTATGTGTGAAAATTCATAAAGTAAAATCACTGCTTCTTGTACTAAGATTGTTCTTTTCTTATTCCAGAAACCTCTAGTCTTTTCTTTATAACGTTAGTGAAGTATTTATTTAAATACCTGTGATTTCAGTTTGCAATATCTAACAGATCTTGGCTTTCTTCTGTACTCTGATATGATATTCTGAAGTAACTGGTGCTGTATTTTGGCAAATGATTTTTTTAATTATGATCACTCTCTTGAAAATACCCTTTTAATCAAGAGAATCAGTTATTCTCAGTGTTCATATACAGGAAATCCTCACTATTCGCGGGTTCGGCATTTGCAGTTTCAAATATTCGCGAATGCTGAATCCGCTCCTTAAATACACTTAAAGGAGCTCCTCGGGAGCTCCGCGTTTGCTGCCACTGCGCTCCCACTCCTGCCATGCTCTCGCCGTTGCCAGAGCAGCCGTGCCCCCCCCAGCCATTGGGGGCACTGAGTTCGTGAATGCGGATGGCCTTCATGACCGCAGTGCCTTATTCGTGGATTTCGCCATTCTTGGAGGGTATGAGAATGTATCCCCTGAGAATGGCGAGGGTTGCCTGTAACTTTTTGGAACACATGTTGCACCTTTGTAGGAAAAGTAATAATTGCTAAGTGACTGCTAGTAAGCAGTAGTTTTCCAAGTCTGTATAGGAACAGGTTTATCATGCAATTTGAAATCTTTGTGAACTCAGTAACAGTAATAAATATTTCCCTTTCTGTAGTACTGAACACTGACGTGACTATTTTAAAGTGACTATATTGTTCCTATCATCACCTAGTGTAGGACTGTTCAGTACAGTTACTCAAATAGGTTTGCAAGGATCAGGTCCCTTATGTAGTTTTTCAAAATGAGGCTGAAATTTTCTGTAGTTGAAATAATACTTCCCAATATAATCTTGATCTAGTGTTCTTGTTCTTGTGTTTCCTTTGTGACCATGGCCATGTTATGCATCATACCAGATTTTTAGAGTTACTGTGAGCACTCCAGCTCCCATAACTTCCATGTAAGCTTTATACATGTTTAGTGCGTTTGAAAGTCCAGAATTTAGCTAGTCTATGCTATAATTTCCCTTCACATAAAAAGGCACATATAATGTCTTCAATTACAAGGCCTCCATTCCTTAAAGTTTAACACATGTCAGATCTAAATTTTTCTGGTATGTTAAGAAATTTCATTCAAATTTATATCTCCATCTCTCCTCCCCCTCCCCCACTCCTGGTGCATGAGATGCCTCAACTCAAAAATAAATGTCAAATGTATCTACTTATACAAATTTGTTTGGTCAAATGTAAAATTATGTATTTCCTGGTATTTTATTTGTGTAAAACCTGTTTCTACAATAGTATTAATTCTGCAGCCCTCAAACTTACCTATCTCATAATGGGTGTTGTGAATCTGAATGATGGATAAAAAATCTCAGATGCTTGGTGCTGCAAAATTGCAGAATGATTAAGTTGTTAATAACTTAATATTAGAAATCATGTCTTGAAATACATTTTTCACATTCCTTCTCTATAAACTGGAAATTTTAAAAACAGATTGGTTAGAATGAAATTTGCAGCATTTAAGAACATTGCACTCATACACTAATAATGCTCAGAAATTTATAGTATCATGCATATTTTTAGATGAAGCATATGGATTGCTTATGGGGTGCACCACTCTCATCAGTCCCTTTTTTCTGTTTTCCTGGGCTTCCCACTGTGAAAATCTCCTTCCTCATACAACTTCTCCAGATTGACGCACCTACTATGCTTATGCCCTATGCCTTTTTTAAATTTAGAAAAAATGCTTTCTGGTGCCAATCTTAAACTTTTAGCAACTAATAATGGCATTGTCAGTAAAGAGGGAGGTGAATCCGGTGATGTATGCTGATACTTATGAAAGCGTATGTATCTCGTTTAGTTAGATTATAAGGTGCAACTCTACACTGCCTTCTACGTTTGTCAGCAAAGCCGTATGCAGCTACATTGGTCATTTGCCCCTGATGCTGGCTACATTGCTTCTTTAAAAACTGTACAGTCCAGTCTTCATCATTAGCCAGCAAACTGTTTTCTGTATGGATTGGGTTTAATATGGTCGAGAAATATTTTGAGTCTTACGTAATGTAATGGGAAATATGGTTTTAGTGTGAGACATCTACAATATTAATTTAATTGTTTTCATTATGTAGAATATGTTTCAATAACAGCTCCTGGTCAGTTTTGAAGAATAACAGTAAACATATTTGATATGATTACCAGAATATTGCTACATATTGCAAGATGTTAGGTGAGTTGAGGCACTGAAGCAAAGCTGTTGAAAGTTAGTGGTTGGCTAATGTGAAGAAAAAGCTCACTGCAGCTGTCTTAGCTCTTGCCCAGCTGTCTGCCACCTTTGCCTGGTGAAAAACATGGGTGTCTCATTATTGGTTGTACAAGAATTATATTCATAGGGTCTTGGGAAAGTAAGGCTGGAAGAGTCTTCATGAAGTCATATAGTCTAACCCCCTGCTTAGGGCAGCAGCATCCCTGACTAAACCATTGAGTCAAGCATCTGTCTGACTTGCTCTTGAAAATTTCCAGGGCTGGAGATTCCACAATTTATCTAGGTAGCAGTTTCAGTGCTTGACCACCCTCACAGTCAGAAACTTCTTCCTAATCTCCTACCTAAACTTTCTCTGCTGCAGTTTGAAGACATTGTTCCTAGTCCTGTCCCTTACAACCATAGAGAAAAGTTTCTCTCTGTCCTCTTTATAATCTTCTTCAATTATTTAAAAACTATTATCAAATCCCCACTCAGTCTTCTCTTCTCTAGACTAAACAGTTCTTGTCCTTTTAGGCTTTCCTCATAAGTCATGCTTCCTAAGCTTCTAATAATTTATGTTGCTTTCTGCTTGTCTCTTTCCAGTCTGTCCATATCCTTATTGAAGTGTGGGTCCCACAAGTGGAGACACTACTGCAAGTGCTACCAGTGCTGAATAGAGCAGAAGAATCACTTCCCTTGAACTGCATGTGAAACTCCTTTTAATACAACCCACTATGCAGTTGGTTGCTTTTCACCATTTGCTCACATTCAGCTCATGGTCCACTGTAACCCCCAAGTCCTTCTCTGCAGCATGGGCAGCCTAGCCATTCATTCCACAGTCTCTACATGTGTATGCAGTTATTCTGTTCCAGGTGCAAGTCTTTTGCACTTGTCCTTGTTGAACTTGATCTGATTGAGTTTTGGACTATTTCACCAGTCTATCCATATCATTCTGGATCCTACTCCTATTTTCCAGAGTGTCTGCAACTCTACCCAACTTGATGGTAAGCTCACATGATATCTCCTCCCAACTAGACATTGTGTCATTGACAACTACTTAATGAGCATGATGATCCACCTTATCTTATTTTCATCTGGTCTATATTTCCTTAGCTTATTAATGAGAATGTTGTGGGAGATATCATGTCCATTGCTGTTTCCACATCCATAGAGTCTGTTGGCAAAATTATATCCAAAGAAACTGGATTAATCGATGTATATTTTTATAATGAAGTTCATTAAAAAATTAAAGAAAATAGTTTTCAGTATTATAGCTATGTCTTTCTTTTACACTTCGATTCTTTCATTATTTGTAACTTTTAATCAGTTGTCCATGTCTTTCCTAAATTTATTCAGTTCATACTTTCTGATTTGTCTATTGACCTTACAGTTATTAATTACTTTTATAAATAGATAATAAAATAAATATTAATAGCTAAATAAAAAGCATTTTTCCCTTTAGTTTGCTCATAACTTGTAAGTCACCTGTGTCAACTGAATTCATAAGATGCTCCAGGGATGCTAATTACTGCCCTTTTTTTAGGGGCAGGATGGGAGATCATGAACTCATCTGTCTTTTTTTTATTAATTTGAAGAAATAAAAGTATAAATTTGATTCATTCTGTAGTAGGTTAAGTGGATGCATGCCATTTACAGAAGCAGTATATCCACAAGTAAAATGTTAATTACATGATATCCTGCTGCTACTTAAAGAATAGAAAGGGAAGAGAACATTTATGAAAATATATCAAATGTATGTAATGTACAGGGTGTAAAGTAATGTAAATAAAACATGCACACAATTATTGCAGTAAGTGCAATAACATGTAACTTTATATTGAGGCTAATTTCCAAGGAAGACAGATGTTTTACCAGATAACTGACGGTAGGAACAGAATAAGAATAATACTGTATGACTTTTTGAGACCTGAATTGGATCCACCACCATTCAGAGGAAAATGAATAACAGAAAAATTACATTTTCATTTATCCTATTTTGGGGTAAAACATACAAATGGATGGAAAATAAAAAAACTATTAGTATTTATATTCTATATATTATAAAACAGAAAATAATAAATAAGGGGTTAAAACTAAGACTGAATATGAAAGTGCAGATTAGTAGATCATGTTCTGATTTGCAAAAACCAGCTTTAGACTACTACCAGGCACTAGAATGTCCATGTTTGCAGTGCATGTATGTAGAGTTTCATAGTGATGGAGCTTCTGTTTTCCTTTATCTCTTTCTGGCTGTTGAGAAACCATCTTTAAAACATAGTTCACATTTGATCCAGTAAACTACCCATAACTACTTGAGTTATACATTTGAATACGTAAGCTTTTTGGTTTGGGTTAGAAAGCAAAAACGAACCATGCAGCCATTTCACAGATTAAGAACAATATTGTTCAGGAATGCAATCTGCCATAGCTAATTATTTCCTTGCCTTTAAGTCTTTGGAGATGCTAAGTTAATTACCATACCTTTATTTATTCTACTCCTAGAGAAATTTATTTTTGTATTCTACTCCTTCTATAAGGTTATATTTATAAAAATAAAAAATAACACATCAAACAAGAGGCCCTCTTACCTTGACTAAAGAAATCTTGAGTCAGTATATGTAACTGAATTAAATCAGGAATTTTGTTGACATGATAAAGCTAATATACCCCACCATTGCTACTATTTGTCAGATGTCTAAATCATTTATCTGAGAGAAATTATTAATCAGAATCTAAAATGGACCTCCTTTTGGAGCAAACAATGAGAAAGCAAGCAATTAGGTTTAGTATACTTTTTTTAGAAAAATGTCCTCTCTTCAAAACTGTAGATCCTTATAAATTATGAAAAAAATTATTGTTGTATGTGTACAATTAGCTTGTAAATTAGAATCTTGATAAAGACAGAAGTATATAGTTAGGTACATGAATAAATAGGCTGATATTTTCAAAGGTGTAGAACACTTACCAACTGTGATTAATTTATATTAATAGATTGGCATATTTTATTTGTATCACAATGACATCTTTGCAAGGTGGGAGACTGACAGCTGATCCTAAATATGTAATCTCATTAGGGGTCTGTGGGGGAGGTGGTTTCACTCTCCTGTGACTTGTTTTCTTTTTTGGGGTCTGGCAAGTGTATCATTCTCCCCCCCCCCCATATACCTTTGCACTTTTCCCCATTTGTTTTTAATATTTATATAATCACAGAATCATAGAAAATGAAGGTTGGAAGGGGCCTTGGGAGGTCATCTAGTCCAACCCCCCGCTCAAAGCAGGACCATCCCCAACTTGGAGAATGGGAGATAAAGGTTTAAAAAGTTACAAAAAAAAGTACAAAAGCGGTTCCCACTGAAGTACTACACACCCTCTCTAGTCAATCCAGTACAGTGCTTCGTATAATGATATATACTAAGTGGACTGGAAGTACTGCTGGTCCACTTCTGGGTTCACCGCTAAACACGTAGAGGGCCCCCCCCCCCACTCCTGTGGGACGCTTCATGCACCCCAGCACTGCAGCATTCACAAGTTGCGCCTGCTACCTCAAGGTAAGTAGAAAAAACTTTTAAAGCTGTGCCTATGTCCGAATTGCTGATTCTTTGAATCGGCATCGAATCTTCAGATTCGGATTTGGCCGAATCACTGAATCGAATCAAAAAATTCAGTCCGAATCAGGGACAGTGATTCAATCTGAATCAAATAGGGCCCACTTCGCACACCCCTAGCTACATGCATCCTCCACCCAGTTGGATAGCCCTGCTTAATGGCTCATTTTCCCCTTTATACAATGAGGATAATAATAATAAACTGTACTGTTGTAGTAATAGTTTTATTCTAATTCACGAAGTCCAACCTCTGTGGCAAGAACTGAATAAATCATTCTTCCTTTTAGAGTTTTAAATACTGTTTTGTATGACTTAATTGGCAATATTACATGTTTGCCATTTCCTTTTGTGAGAAATAAAGGTTTTCAACAATGGAAGCAGTGGTTGGAGTCCTGGTATATCACTTTTTAACCCGTGGCAACCTGTTTACAAGATTGCGATGGGGAGGGAAACTTGCAAATGTCAATATGAAGTATAATGTGATACACTTCATACAAATGATGTCTTTACCAGCAGCAATGTAAAGCATAGATGCATGTTTCTTTCAGCTCACTGGAAATTTGAGATGTAAGTAGATGCCAGCAGTGGCACGTAGTGTTATATTTGAGCTTGGTATTACTGTGCTTGTATATTATACAAAGACCATGTTTAAAACATTTTACAGATTATAAATACTATGATGCTTGTGGTATATATCTTCAAGCTTGACACTCTTCATAACTAAGTCTCTGCACATTTGATACATAGGATAATTAAATCTTGAATAATTCTTTTATACTTTTGCTAATTAAAAATCATGGCCACATCTTGCTCTGCTCAGGTTCCAATGATTTCCTTATCTCTTTATCATGGTCTCTCTTCCACTTTGCCTGATTACTCTTTTCCTCTAACCTTCTAACTGTATTTTTTGTTCTATTTAGTTTACTTTTTCTCATCTCTGCACCTCTCATTCGTAACTCCATCTTTTTCTTTTCTTATTGCTATTTGACATTTTTTCCTAAACCTTGTTCTTCTTCTACCCTGCTGAATTTTTCACAAATCTCATATGCATCCACAGCTTCCCCAATTACTTCTTCCTGCCACTTCTAGATCCCTCTCTCTCATAGCAGCTTTTCCTTCTTTTATTTGCTTCATCCTGAACCATTCCCAAAGAAGTGTAGTGAAGATGCTGGATTCCTCCCACCCAAACACCTGCAATTTTTGCTCCTTTTGCTCCTTTGAACAATAGTCCTTTCTGTTTTTGCTTCCTTCCTGTTCCATGTTTGTCATCTATCACTCGCCTCTAATTTATTATCTGATTTTTAAAAAATATTAATTTTGCCACTCCTGTCCCTTGATTCATCTTCAGTGACTTCAGCTTCCACATTGACCCTTATAACAAGGTTTATCTCATTAACTACATTTCTGTGTTTGACTTTCCATCCTAGATCAGCTTTCATATTTACTTGAGTTTTGGCTTCACCCTGTACTGCTGCATCTCTTCTTATGTTGATACCATTAACTATATTGCTTGGCCTGTATCACTAGAGGTCACCCTTCCTTGGCTTTTTCAGTTCAGTCCCCTGTTCATTCTACTCTTTTGGTTTTGCAGTATTTATAAACCTGTGGGGTGACTCACCAGCCTGTTCACTAAAGACTGCTCTTCAGTATTAGGATTCTAGTCCCATTTTCTCTAGGGCTGTAGTTTTTCTTTCTTTAAAATAACCAAAGCTCAGTGCATCAGTCTTCTTTCCCCTTGGCCCAAGATCTCCTGCTGGGAACCACCTTGTCCCTGCAGGATTATTTTCATTCACAGGGTAATCAGCCTCCCTGTTCTCCTGTCCTTAACTTGTTTCTTGTCAGATTACAGTCCAAAGGCATCTATAAAAAGGTCATACAAACTCAGTTCTTGCCTGTGGCCCATGGGTTGCTGCAGTACCTTTTTTACTCAACAGCTCTCTAGTCTGTTCTTTGCAGGATTGTGCTCCATAAACTTTCCACAAGCGAATTACAACTCTTTCTACCTCACCTGAGCTACTATCCAATTTTTATGAGTACATGGAGTTATCCTATTTCTGGCCTTATATTTTCAACTGGGAGTCAGCTTATCAGTCACAGGTGGGGCTAGGTTTAACACTGTTTAAAGGGCTAGGCAATGTGTGACACCATCTCTTTTGATAAGTCCTCCTGCTCTTCTTATCTCACTCTTTTTGTAAAGGCTTTTCAGTACTCCAGCTTTATTCTTCCTGTTTTCTTTCACCTTTCCTTTTGGTATCAACTTCAGCTGTCACTTTTTGAATAATTTATTCACCATCAGCCTTTATCCAATCCCAGAGCTTGACCAGGATCTTTGACATTTCCTGGATGTTTTGCAATCAATATCAGTTGGTCAGAGCTGACACCAGTACATTTTGGATCTCTAGCTATAACTCATTGCATGTTAATTTTGGGCATGGCCATGCTATGAGAAATAAATATTTTTGTTTTTATGTTGAGCCCCATGAGCATGTGTGTGTGAGAAGACGGGAGGGGGAATAGAGAGCTTATTCTAAGGAAGTGTATGAAAATATGAAAATCTATTGGTTATGAAATATTTAGAACTGTACCCCCTTAACAATCCAAATAATGTAATTTGCAATCAGCTTGAAAAAAGGAAAGTGAGGGCAGGTGGGTTATAGAAACTGCTGTTCTTTCTCAGTTTTTTTGTGGTGACTGAACTGAATATCATATGGTAGGGAAAATGAAAATGAATTACCTGAAACTAGTATTTAACCTTGAATAACCGGAAACTAGTATTTAGATTACAGTTGGACATTTATTTTCAAAAGCCCAAGGGATCCCTGTCAAATACCAAAACTACTGAATTGTAAATAAGGTTCTTGCTCACAAAAACAGCTTTCTAAAACCTGTTCTAGTAAGCCATTAATTTTCAGTCTAGCCATGTGTTTACTATAGCAGGTGTCATGGGACTAGACATAAAGATCAGTTTAAAACACTTTGCTATTACTCCATGATGGGTAATATTGAAAGTAACAAACTTAAATATGGGAACATTTGTACCAGGAAGTAGTAAGTGGGGGGGGGGGTGGAGGGTTATTTTTGTGATCAATGATGGCGAGTTGCAGAGGCTTTTGTATTTAAACCTAAAAATAATGCAACCCAACAGTAGAGAAATATGTTAAATTGTTTTGTTGCATCTGCTTTGTTTTGCTTGATCAATTAAAAAGCAAACGAAGCATTTGTATTTGTAGTCTGTTTTTATAAGTACTGATACAGGTTAAAATTTACAAAAGGGACACAATGACTTTGGACCTTAAATTTATATAGACTTTCAATAAGATTTAGGCACATTTTAAACATTAAAGACCTTGTACGTGACTAGTATTATTCTGTTTTTCAGTACTGAATGGGAATGCTTCTTTTGCAAAACCTTAATCTCTTGTCCCCAAAAAGTAACTTTTCAACATATCTTCAGAATTATTATTTTGCAGATATATGTATTCTCTTGCTTTTGGTGGTTATATTTTAACTCTCATAAGAATGCAGCAGAATTGTATGTTTTGACGATCAGACTTGTATATATTTGACTTCTCGTCTGTCTTAGTTTCTCAGTGAAAGTTGAGGAAGCATTCTTTCCCGGACCAGGTTAACTATCTGAATGTTATTCATTGTATTACAGCATGGATTTCTGTATTCCATTTCTGTTGTCTTTTTTTTTCTGTTGTCAAAATATACTCTTTCAATTCTAGCTTTGAAGGAAGCAATTTAACTGAGAGCTGAGTGATTTTGGGACAATAAACCTCATTTATTCTGGAATCCCTCAGAATTTATGCAGATCTGTGAACAGGCAATAAATAACTAAAGTATTAATTATTTAAGGAGTTTGTAGTGTGTGTGTGTGTGTGTGTGTGTGTGTGTGTGTGTGTTTGTGTTTCTGTTTCTGTTTCTTCTCTCCCCTCTCCAACCCCCACCTCCCTTTCCAGAGATGGGGAGGTTCCTTTATCTTATCTTCAGACATTAAAAACTGCTCTTAGTCTTTTCCATTAAATCCAGGTAGTTCTTGTCCAAACATTGTAGAGGCATTTAAACAAAATGAAATAAGGTATTCTCTAGTGACTTTACCTGTGATTGTTAAGGCAGACTAACATGGCTAACTATCTCTCCTAAGGAGAGTCACCAGCAAAGTTAGGCCCACAGTACAGACTGCTACCATTTGAGTTAACGGAATGACCAAAGTAGCTAGATGTTCTTTTTTACATAGATCAGCCATTGGAGGGACGTTATAGAAATACATTTCTATGGGTTTCATAGCTGTTTGCCAGATACCGGAATAATGTTAAGGGTCTGGTGTATAGGGTCTTTTGGAAGGGAATGTACTCTAGTAACTGGTTTTAGAACCTCTTTTATCTATTCCCACCCTTTAGCACAGGGGCAAAAAAAGTCCAACCCACAGGCTGGATTGGGCCTGCAGCAGAGTCCATTTCCCAGCAGTCCCTGCCCACATTGCTGCGGCCGGTTTCCATGGAGACCCCAAGAGCAGCAGTGCTGTGACAGTGCAGAGCCAGGATTTCCATGAAGACTGGCCCCAGCAGCACTGGTTGAGCATGCAGCTGGCTGGGAAATTGCTCCAAGGCTGGGGCTGGGATCTCGTGTGGTGACAGTGTGGTCCGGATCCACGGCAGAGCTGGAATCCAGTGCCCACATGCTCTGGGCAGGGGCCTGCAGGTAGCAGATTATGGCTCTTCCCCAGCTTCGGATCACACTGTCACCACTGCAGGATCCCAGTCCCAGCCTCAGAGCAGCTCCCCACCTAGCTGCGCACCTTGCCAGCGCTGCTGGGGCTGGTTTCCATGGAAACGCTGGCCCCATGCTGTCATGGTGCCGCCAGTCCTGGGGTCTTCATGGAAACCAGCCACAGTGATACTGGGAAATGGAGTCTGGCTGCTGACCAGGTCCACCATTTTGCCCACCCCTGCTTTAGCATATACTCTTTCATCCTGTCTCGCCAAAATTCTCTCTACACACAGTCTGTGTCAACAATACACTTTCCTTCTACCTTCTTTCTGCCCTTATCTCCTTCCTCTTTTTCTGCTTCCTTTCTTGTTGCTTTTGTTCTTCTTCAGTTTGTCTTTGTTTCCTTCCCCTCACTCCATTTACAGATTGGTCAGCCTAGAAGAGCCACAGCAGCTCCTTACTGCCAAGTGGAACAAGCATAGGAAGAATCATACCGAGCTCCTGTCCGCTTAAGCTGAATCAGGTCTAGCACAGCTTGAAGTTTTAGAGCTCAATTTTACAATTCTAGCAGGTTTCTTCTGAGTATACACAAACTGCTTTTTTGAGGTTTTTAGCCTAACTAAGACATATTTTCATGAAGACAGTACCAAAATGAGCTGTTTGTTCGATTGCAAGTCATTTATCCAAAGCATACTAAAGATTTTTAAAGAAATGCTGCTAATTCATACAAACATATATTTTTCCTAACTTCATTTTTGAAAATTACTAAACAGTTCTGAACTGCTTCTTTAAGAAGAATTTTTTTTAGCTAGGTAGTGTACAAAATTTCAGTTCAAACAGTTGATGCTTAAGTAAGAAATAAATAAGCAGTTAAAATGGGTTTTCATTATGGAAAATATTAGAAAAACTTAACTATAGGCATCAGTATTTGGTCCATTTATAATCACAAAGTAGATGAGAAGAGGTTGTACAATATTTCACTGCGTTTTACCATTGTAATGAATCCAGTAACATTTCACTTAACAAAAGCAAGTCAAGATATAAGAGACTATAATTGTTATCTTTGAAATGTAGAAATAGAATTACCTTTGTTAGATCCCACTGCTACCGTAAACTTGATTGGTGCAAGTAGGCCCTTTGTTTTCCTTTTGCACAGTGCCTGCAAGAGGAATAGCCTTTAGGACCGTCTAAGCATTGCCATTATATTTCAGCACCATGTTTTACTGACACATACAGTACGCTTATTTCTGTCTCCTTTTCAGAAGAGAAACCTGACTGCTCCAAGGCCCGCTGTGAGGTCCAGTTCTCTCCTCGCTGTCCAGAAGATTCCATCTTGATTGAAGGTTATGCTCCTCCTGGTGAATGCTGTCCACTCCCAAGCCGTTGTGTGTGCAACCCTGCAGGTTGCTTGAGGAAAGTTTGCCAACCAGGCTACCTGAATATATTGGTTTCTAAAGCATCAGGGAAGCCAGGAGAGTGCTGTGACCTCTATGAATGTAAACCAGGTAAAAAAAAACAAAAACGGATACTTTTTTTTTCATTTTGGAATGTTGCCATTTTCTATACCTAAGGAGTACAATGTCTTCTATAACTGGCTTCTAGTAAAGACTACATTTTATACAGTGCAGAATCTTTTTGAATTGCATATACATCAAGAAATTCTGGCTGTTTTGTATACAACAGACAGGTCACTGAAGTAATTTCCTTTTTTTTTAAAAAGGCACGTTAGTTAACAAGTTTTTAAACATCCTATTTTCAGTCTCTCTCAAGATAAACTTAAATAAGATAAGGAAAAATCTAAAGTATAACATGAGGGAAGTATATGCTAATGGTACTATTGATATTTTTATCATTAGCAACTTACCTGATATGCAGACTAAGATGTGCAGGTGCAATTTGTAGGAGATTTTTTTAGAGATAATTACATACATTATTTCATAGTTTCATAATTCTTAGGGGCTGGAAGGTAACCGACAGATCATCGTTTATGTTAAGAAACAAAACGTTAAGATGTTAAGAAACAGAATTACCCAGTCTTAAGAACTTGGTTAATCATGAAATGATGATCCTCCAAACTTTTTTTAGAAAAAGTTCTACACGGTCCTAACAAAAGAACATAATCAGACCATGATCAACTTTTACTCATTTGCTACATCCTGTGAACACATCAATAAATCTTATTTGTAAGGTACTGTTGCCATTGAAGTGAGAGGTGAAACTTGCTATTTTTCACAGTCCTTACTTGGAGGAGCATATATTGTTCAATCACAGAAAGCAGAGCTGGAAAGGACTTCAGGAAATCATCAGATTCACCCCACTGCACTGAGGGATAATCAAATATACATACATCATTCCTTACATATTTGTCTATCCTGGTCTTGAAAACATTCAGTGAAAGAGATTCTTTAACCACCTTGGAAAGTCAGTGACAGTATTTCGCTACCCTCATAGTTAGAAAGCTTTTTCTACTATCAAACCTAAATCATCTTGGTTAGAAATTGTAGGTTTCTTCTTTCCCAAAGGACAAGAGGATCAGCTGATTGAGCATTCTCTTTTAAACATCTTACATATTGCAAGATTGATTTGATATTTCTCTCCCATTCTCTTAGTCTTGTCTTTGCTAGACAAAAGCAATTCTTTCAGCTTTTTCTCATAGGTCATGTTTTCTAAACCTCATATCCTTCTCGTAGCTGTTCTCTGGAATCCCTGTAGTTCATATACAATCTTTCTAAAATTGCAGTAACCAATACTTTTCTTCAGCTGAAACCTCCTAATTGCAAGAAAAAACAGCATAATTACCTTTACTGTAACCCCCAGTTGTACTGTTTACTAGTCAGGTATTCCCTATTGTGAATTTGTGCATTTGATTTGTGGCATTTTGCATTTCATCATGTTACTGTTGGGTATTTAATCAATTTAGCACAATTATCTTGATTTCCAATTTTGTCCTTTAAAAATCTTTCAGTATCCTGTAGTTTGGTGACATCTACATGGACATAATCTCTGTTCCATCATCTGAATAATTAATAAAGACATTGAATAGAACCAGGGTCAGGACTGATCCCTGCAGGATATCACTTAAAGCGTCTTTCCAGTTTGACAACAAGCCACTGATTACTCTTGAGTGTGGCTTTTCAAACACTGTACATTTGTGTACTTCTACATACATCTAAATTATATATTTTCCTAATTTGGTAACTGTTTTAGAGGGGATGAGATGAAAAAGATAAGGTCTGGTGGAGTCAAATATAGAGAAAAATAGTAGAAGTAGTAGTGTTGACGATGATAAACCAAACCAGTGTTGGCATACATGAACAAACTGTATTTGATTTTACATAGAACATACATTTGATCTTCTGAAAATGTATGAATACTAATCAAATACAAGATTATGCAACTAAAATAGAAATGGGACTGGGTCTATATAATCTTTCTAATTTTATGATGGACTTTACATTCACATGTGCAGCAAGTTAACATTTAACAGAAACAACATAGTATATACTTGAAGTCTATGCCAGAGTCCCATGTAATTTATGGATGAAGATGGACCTCATTTATAGGAAAACATTAAGTCCATTTTTGCTATGTTGTACCTGGTTCACAGGTGCCTAAACTGTGAAAAACATAGAAATGACTACACTAAATCAAGGAGAAGGCAGGGTAGATTTGCACCTTAAGTTAAAAACAGGTGTTGGGTTTATCTCAGTCTGATTGTCCAGGGTTTTGACTTGTCAGAACAGGTCAGAGGTAATCATTTACACGTGCAATTTGACGGGCAATCAACTGGAATCCCACCCCATACTGGTGAACAAGTTAAGAGGCTATGACTTGGACGACTACACAGTCCGGTGGGTGGCGAATTGCCTAGAGGGTCGCACCCAGAGAGTCATAGTGGATGGGTCAGTTTCAACCTGGAAGGGTGTGGGCAGTGGGGTCCCGCAGGGCTCGGTCCTTGGACCGATACTCTTCAATGAATTCATCAGCGACTTGGATGAAGGAGTGAAGTGTACTCTGTCCAGGTTTGCGGATGACACAAAACTGTGGGGAGAAGTGGACACACTGGAGGGCAGGGAACAGCTGCAAGCAGACCTGGACAGGTTGGACAAGTGGGCAGAAAACAACAGAATGCAATTCAACAAGGAGAAATGCAAAGTGCTGCACCTAGAGAGGAAAAATGTCCAGCATACCTACTGCCTAGGAAATGACCTGCTGGGTGGCACGGAAGCAGAAAGGGATCTTGGAGTCCTAGTGGACTCCAAGATGAACATGAGTCGGCAGTGTTACAAAGCCATCAGAAAAGCTAATGGCACTTTATCGTGCATCAGCAGATGCATGATAAATAGGTCCAAGGAGGTGATACTTCCCCTCTATCGGGCGCTGGTCAGACTGCAGTTGGAGTACTGCGTGCAATTCTGGGCACCACACTTCAAGAGAGATGTGGATAACCTGGAAAGGGTCCAGAGAAGGGCCACTCGTATGGTTAAGGGCTTGTAGGCCAAGCCCTATGAGGAGAGACTAGAGAACCTGGACCTTTTTAGCCTCCGCAAGAGAAGGTTGAGAGGCGACCTTGTGGCTGCCTATAAGTTCATCACGGGGACACAGGAGGGAATTGGTGAGGCTTTATTCACCAAGGCGCCCCTGGGGGTTACAAGAAATAATGGCCACAAGCTAGCAAAGAGCAGATTTAAACTAGACATTAGGAAGAACTTCTTCAGTTAGTGGCCAAGGTCTGGAATGGGCTCCCAAAGGAGGTGGCGCTCTCCCCTACCCTGGGGGTCTTCAAGAGGAGGTTAGATAGGCATCTGGCTGGGGTCATCTAGACCCAGCACTCTTTCCTGCCTATGCAGGGGGTTGGACTCGATGATCTATTGAGGTCCCTTCCGACCCTAACATCTATGAATCTATGGAATGGAAGGATTGTCCTGGGGGGGAAGTGTCATCTTGGGTACTTCATGGGAACTTCAAGTGGGACACTGGGTTTCTACATCTGTAGGGTCCCAGATTAAAAGACTTTGTCCTGGAAGAAATCCAGGGTCTGGTTTTAACTTTACAGACTAACTACATCAGAGATGTATAGCATAGGCTTTGTAAGCAGATGCTGTGATAGGACTTTGGCATGCAGAGCTTCTAAATGGAAAGCAGTACTTTGAATACAAAGGAGGGGTGGGGGGGGAGAAGGGACTGCTGAGAGGCATGGTCCGAAGGAAAGAACAAAAAGCAGTTAACCCATTGAGGGACATAGGGATCATGAACGTTAATCCAGGTAATCTGTATTCTTGGTTTAGACCAAGGCTGTCTAATTCCTAAGAAGGTGGGGCCACATGCCCCGCAGGCTGCACCAGTGGGGACACAACACCACAGGGGCTGTTCTAGCAGATCCCATGACCCCCCCCACCCCCCCAGCTGCATACCATGCACATAGGCAGGTGGACACTCCCCCACCCCACTGCACTGTACTGCTTGGAGGAAGGTGGGTGCCCTTTTCCTCCCTCCCTCCTTCTGCTGAGTGGGCAGGTGTTCCCTCATCTTGCTGTACTGCACACATTGGGGGGGCATCTCTACCTCCTGCCCTTAGATAGCACAGCATCCTACCCTACTTGCGCCTCTCCGCAGGTTCCTCTTTGACACCAAAGAAGAAAGGGGGAGGGGTTGCGCTCTATGCCAGTGAGCAATATACATCGATCTTCATCGAGATGGAATCGAAGAATGAGAAAGTAGAAGGATTGTGGGTTAGGTTACATGGGGGGCAAGGAGAAAGGAATTTGGTGGTAGGGGTCTGCTACAGACCCCCACACCAAGGGGAAGAACTAGATTCGGGGCTCCTGAGGCAGGTCTCGGAGACCATAAAAGCTGAGGAGGCAGTAGTCATGGGGGACCTAAACTACCCAGACATCTGCTGGGAGACACAGACAACAAAGTCCCACCGTTCACGCAGGTTCCTATCCTGTGTACAGGACCTTCACCTGATGCAGGAGGTACACGGTCCCACTAGGGGGAATGCCTTACTGGATTGGGTATTGGCAACGGGGGATGATATGGTAGGGGACCTACAGATTGGTGGCCATCTGGGGGACAGCGATCACCTAATAATAGAATTCTTCATATTCATAAGCAAAGAATTTGGCCCAAAATGTTAATGTTAAATAATATATATATATAATGCAAAATGCATACTGACGTCTAAAAGCCAGTAACTTCTCTTCTGTTTTCCACTTTTTATTCTGTCGGCAGGTCAAGGCTGACCTAGGCAAGCTGCAAACAGAAATTCACTTGGGGTTCGGTTTACCATAGTGGTGTAGTAACCGCTCAATTCATAAGGCGTTGAATGGATAAGGTAACTAGTAGGGTGAAAGTGCTAGACTTTAGGAAGGCTGATTTCAATGAACTCAGGTGATTAGTCAAGGATGTACTGCAGAGTAGGAGTTTTGAAGTGATGGGAGCCCAAGAAGGGTGGCTGTGCCTTAAGGAAATGATCCTTCGGGCACAAAGGGAGACGATCCTGATGCGAGGAAAAAGAGGGAAAGGGGCCAGGAGGCTTCCTTGGCTGACCAGAGAAATCCAGGGCAGCCTACGGGCCAAAAGGGGGGCACATAAAAAGTGAAAACAGGGAGAGATTACCAAAGAGGAGTATACCTCCTCTGCTCATGCTTGTAGGGAGGCAGTTAGATGGGCCAAAGCTACCATGGAGCTGAGGATGGCATCCCAAGTAAAGGATAACAAGAAATTGTTTTTTAGATATACAGGGAGTAAAAGGAAGGCCCAGGGAGGAATAGGACCCCTACTAAATGGGCAGAAGCAATTGGTGACGGACAGGGGGGACAAGGCTGAACTCAAGGAGTTCTTTGCTTCAGTGTTCCTAAGTGAGGGGCACGACAAGTCTCTCACTGGGATTGTAGAGAGGCAGCAGCAAGGCACCAGACTACCATGCGTAGACCCTGAGATGGTGCAGAGTCACTTGGAGGAACTGGATGCCTTTAAGTCAGCAGGCCCGGGTGAGCTCCATCCGAAGGTACTGAAGGCACTGGCCAACGTCATTGCACAGCCACTGGCGGGAATATTTGAACGCTCGTGGCGCACGGGCCAAGTCCCAGAGGACTGGTAAAGGGCCAATGTGGACCCCATTTTCAAAAAGGGGAGGAAGGAGGACCCGGGCAACTATAGGCCAGTCAGTCTCACCTCCATCCTTGGCAAAGTCATTGAAAAAATTATCAAGGCTCACTTTTGCGAGAGCCCGGCAGGACAAACTATGCTGAGGGGAAACCAGCATGGGTTCGTAGCAGGCAGATCATGCCTGACTAATCTAGTCTCTCTTTATGACCAGGTTACGAAACACCTGGACACAGGAGTAGGGGTGGATGTCTTATACTTAGACTTCAGGAAGGCCTTCGATACGGTATCCCACCCCATACTGGTGAACAAGTTAAGAGGCTGTGACTTGGATGACTACACAGTCCGGTGGGTGGAGAATTGGCTAGAGGGTTGCACCCAGAGAGTCATGGTGGATGGGTTGGTTTCGACTTGGAAGGGTGTTGGCAGTGGGGTCCCGCAGGGCTCAGTCCTTGGACCGATACTCTTCAATGTCTTCATCAGCGGCTTGGATGAGGGAGTGAAGTGTACTCTGTCCAAGTTTGCGGATGACACAAAACTGTGGGGAGAAGTGGACATGCCAGAGGGCAGGGAACATCTGCAAGCAGACATGGATAGGTTGGACAAGTGGGCAGAAAACAACAGGATGCAGTTCAACAAGGAGAAATGCAAAGTGCTGCACCTAGGGAGGAAAAATGTCCAGCATACCTACTGCCTAGGAAATGACCTGCTGGGTGGCGCAGAAGCGGAAAGGGATCTTGGAGTCCTAGTGGACTCCAAGATGAACATGAGTTGGCAGTGACACGAAGCCATCAGAAAAGCTAATGGCACTTTATCGTGCATCAGCAGATGCATGACGCATAGATCCAAAGAGGTGATACTTCCCCTCTATCAGGCGCTGGTCAGACTGCATTTGGAGTACTGCGTGCAATTCTGCGCGCCACACTTCAAGGGGTATGCAGATAACCTGGAGAGGATCCAGAGAAGGGCCACTCGTATGGTTAAGGGCTTGCAGGCCAAGCCCTATGAGGAGAGACTAGAGAACCTGGACCTTTTCAGCCTGTGCAAGAGAAGGTTGAGAGGCGACCTTGTGGCTGCCTATAAGTTCATCACGGGGGCACAGAAGGGAATTGGTCAGGTTTTATTCACCAAGGTGCCCCTGGGGTTTACAAGAAATAATGGCCACAAGCTAGCAGAGAGCAGATTTAGACTGGAAATTAGGAAGAACTTCTTCACAGTTCGAGTGGCCAAGGTCTGGAACGGGTTCCCAAGGGAGGTGGTGCTCTCCCCTACCCTGGGGGTCTTCAAGAGGAGGTTGGATATGCATCTAGCTGGGGTCATCTAGACCCAGCACTCTTTCCTGCCTATGCAGGGGGTTGGACTCGATGATCTATTGAGGTCCCTTCCGACCCTAACATCTATGAATCTATGAACCACACTGCATGGGTGCTCTGGACTGCCAACTCACCTGGTGCTGTGGGCTGCTTTGCACTGCCCCACACAGCCCCCATTCATTACCTGGATTAACATTCATGCCCTGGGGCTGGTTCAGGCAGGGGAAGCTGGAGCAGGGACGGGGAGCCCCAAGACCCCAGTTACTGCTGCAGCTGGAGGCCAGGTGGACCATATTAATCCCTTGCAGGCTGTATGCAACCTGTGGACTACCAATTGGACAGCCTTGATTTAGGCCATACTTATACATACAGTCCATACATATAATCGAGTCTGTGAATTGTTCTGCAGTTTCCCATTCAACTTTGTTTTTCAAGTTGTGTTGTCTAAGAACAGCCACTTTGAGGTCAGCAGTGTTATGTCCAGGGGGGGAGAAGTGTTCTGCCAAAGGCTTGTATGTTTTGCTGAAGTTGATTTCAGATCAGTGTTCATCCATTCTTTCACATAGATATTTCCCAATCTGTCCAGTGTGAGCAGAGAGCCAGTGTAAGCAGGTGACAGCACCCATCATGCTGGTACAGCTGCAAGTGAA
The DNA here is from genome assembly GCF_030867095.1 of Alligator mississippiensis. NCBI lineage: Eukaryota > Metazoa > Chordata > Crocodylia > Alligatoridae > Alligator > Alligator mississippiensis. Next base: position 165,562,338 of record NC_081824.1, read on the forward strand.
TGAATCTCAGGTGTTAAAATCCATGCTATTTGCTCTAGCAATATTGCGATCCATACTGATGGGACAATAGGCATCTGAGTCCACTTAAAGACCCGGTACCTCAGTGCAAATGGGAGGTAGCTGGTCTGTTGCTTGTGAGATGCTGTTCGAGGTTGGGAGACTGCCTGTAAACCAAGACATAATTATCCCCCATGACTACTTTGAGATGTTTATCCTTTTCCAGAAGGGGTGAGAGGTCACTAATCATGTGTTTCAGTTGTTCAAGCTGAGGTCTGTAAGTGGCATCTAGAGGTATTCTGTTGTTCTTGTCTTCAGGTTGATATTGTAGCAGGTTGGTGTGAGGTCTGAGTCTGATTCTGTTGAGTGGCTACTGGTTTGGGATTATATTGCAATTGTAGGAATCCATGTTCCAGATACTCAAGGTGTACATCCTGATTGGTGGGATCAGAGTAGATACAGTTGTAATGTACTGCTTGGCTGTAGACAATGGATCTAATAGTGTGTTTAAGATGAGAGTTGCTGGCATGGAGGTAGTTGTAGAAGTCTATTGGTTTCTAATACAATACAGTGGCGACAATATGGCCATTGCAAACTTTCATGGAGGTGTCTTTAAAATGAATCTGCTGGCTGGAGTATTCCAGAATTAGTTTTATGGAGGGCTGGAAATTTATAAAGTCTTGGTGAAATTTCTGTAAAGATTCCATCCAAGTGTCCATACAATGAAAACATCATCAATGTACCTTAGGTATACCAGGAGGATAAGAGGGCAGCTGTAGAAAAACTGGACTTCAAGATCTGTCATAAATATGTTGGTATATTGGGAAGCCATACCTGTGCCCATGGCGGTGTTATTTGTTTATAGGTACAGGGAGTCTCCAAATCTGAAATGTGGAGGGGAAAGCAAGAGTGTGATAGAAGAAGATGCAGTGTCCTAATTGGGGATATGTTCTTTTTGGCTTGTAATCTGTCCTCATGGGTTATGTTGCTATACAAAGATGTAACATCCATGGAGCTAATATGGTGTTAGCTGGAATCTTGTTGATGGAACCTAATTTCTTTAAGAAATCTGTGATATTTTTCAAATAGCTGGCAGCTCCTGGCACTGATCCCTTGAATCTGGCATCCTGTCTCTTAGGACATTTTTACATAGGTATGTGCTGCAGCACCGGGCGCTGTGATGCATGCAGTTGTATAAGCTGCGAAATTGCATCAGCATGCAGAAAATGGTGGTGGTTGTTTTAGTTCAAAAGCTCACCGCCGCCATTTTCTCCTTGTTGATGTGCATTTTGCCGTTTATACAACGGCAAGCGACACGGCATACCACAGTGTGAAAGAGTATGTGCATAAATGCCTTTTAGTGCCCAGAAGCTTTAGAAGAGAAAGCAAGAAACCACCCAGTGGTCAATCTGCTCATAGCAGAAATGTCATTCTAGCTCCTGTCAATTATTAGAGAAAGTCCAGAGGAGAGCCATGTGCATGATCAGAGGGCAAGAGCACAGACCTTATGAAGAGAGGCTAAGAGCCATGGGACTCTTCAGCCTGGAAAAGCGGAGGCTCAGGGGTGACCTGGTGGCAGCCTATAAGTGTATAAGGGGTGTACATCAGGATCTGGAGGAACGCCTGTTCACCAGAGCGCCCCAAGGGATAATAAGGTCCAACGGTCATAAACTTCTTCAAGACCATTTTAGGCTGGACATAAGGAAAAACTTCTTTACTGTCCAAGCCCCCAAGGTCTGGAATAGACTCCCTCCAGAGGTGATGCAACCACCTACTCTGGACTCTTTTAAGAAATGTTTAGATGCTTATCTTGCTGGGATCCTTTGACCCTAGTGGACATCCTGCCCCTTTGGGCAGGGGGCTGGACTCGATGATCTTCCGAGGTCCCTTCCAGCCCTAATGTCTATGAAATCTATTAATTAATTCTTGGTTTATGTGCTGAAACATGAAGTTACATCTTTCCTTCTCTCTTTAAATTTTATTTAGCATAACTATGGATACCTTCATATTGACTATAATCTTTTCTTGAATCTTACATAGTTTTTGGTTTTCATTCTAGTAGAAATGAGTTTTACAGGTTAATTTAATGTTGGCTCCAGAGTTTTTTCTTTTAACAATCTTAACTATTGTTACCTCTCAATTTTATCCTGTATCCTCTTGTGAAAAGGGTAATTGTTATGTGCCTGATGATCTTTTCTATATTATTTATCATTTTTAGGTCAAACTAAATTATCAGAATGGTTCCTTATAGCCTTTAAAGCCTGAGTTGTTGTTTGTTAGCATTGTGACATATGGCAAGAATAATGCCCTGTTGTGTGATGTGCTTCAAATGTGTAGTTACTGACAGTTGCTGACCCCAAAAGACTACAGCATAAACAAACAGAAGAACAAAGGGTCAGAGAAGTAGTACTTTTCCTTTTACACAGATGGGCAACTAAAACACAAAGCAGTTTACCCAGGATCACACAATAGATCTTATGGTAGAATAAAATGTTGAATCTGGATCTACTGTATGCCAATCCTTTTCATTCAACACTACCCTCCTTGTGTTTTAGATGCTTTTATATATATTCTTGTCTTTGTCTTTTATCTAAGCAATCTCAGGTAGAGCTTTTTCATGCCTCTATTTTTGTTTCTCATTTCTGAATTTCTGTTTCTCTCAGTGTGGAAAGAATTAGTCATGTGCCTCTGAAGATTTTTCAGTCTTTTCTAGACTGACTGACTATCCTAAATAATCTACTTCCAAAGGAGAGATGGTTAAGATATTGAGTCAGTTCATTCTCAACATAGTCTTTGCAGATGTGGCTCCCATGAAACACTAGTCATAGGTTTAAAACTTCCAGACAATGTCAGTACTCCTCCAGGGGGAGAATTCTGAGTCTTCAGCATCTTCTAACATTGTGGGGAGGGTGGAGATAAATTAAATCCATTGTCTCTCGAGTAAAATAGGAGCCATGAGCATAACATAAGTATCTTGCAGGGTTTACCTTAAGAAGTGTCAGATGGTCTGTGTCAGCTGATTGGTTGTTTGGATCAGTTTGTTATCTGCAATGCCAGCTATCTGTATAAAGCAGTGGTTTTCAAAACGGTGTTCCTCAGTACCTTGGGGTTCCACAATAAGTCATTAGAGATTGGGGGTACTGGCAGAGTGGGCTGGGAGGTACTGCACCACCCTTGCTGGGCCAGGTCACTTGGCTCCACATCAGCTCACATAGCCTGCAGAGCCAGGGTTAGGTGTTCTGTGACTTCAGGAAGTTTCAAAACTACTGGTTTAAAGCATTTACTTGTTGGTAAGCAGTTTTCCAAATCAAAACTAAGCTTGCAAGATGGCTTGAGCTTGGTATTCTAGTCTAGTCTTATTACCTCAGTATTTGAGCATTTTCTGTTGGTGTCTTAAATGTGAGAATGACATTTGTTACATGTTTGTTCTCATAATTTTGGGGGGGACAGAAACAATACACACTAGTAAGTGTTTTTGGTAAAAAATTTATATATGGTGTGCATGTGCATGTGTAATGTGTGTGTATAGGCACATATAAAGCATGTATGTTAGAGAAGACCATGTAAAAGAAATTGTCAGATGAGTAGCTTATAATATTGTAAATTTCTGAGATGATAGCATAACTTTGCAGGGATTAGAGATGTAAAATTTCCAGAAATTTGAAGCTATGGAAAAAAGCCTTTTTTTTCCCCCCTTTTTGGGGAAAATTGAAATATTTGCAATATTTATTTTCTTAGCACCCTTTACAGATCTAAATTCACTTTGCTTCTTTAAGAACACAAAATGTATGAACTCTAGGGAACCTAGCATCTCTTAGTTTTTGCCAGTTTGAGAAGCAGGCAAAAATTAAAGTTGAAAATAGAAGAAACCATCAACATTATAGTAAAACAAAGATAATGTATTCTGGATTTAGTCTCCTCCACAGTGTCAAGCAGGTACAGAAAACACTCATTTTTAGAAAAAGAGCTGAGAAAAAAAGGAAAAAAAACCCCAGACTCATTGAATACAAATGTTGCTATGTGAAACTTTGTCTAATCAGTCTAATTTTCTGAGCTATCACGATCAGCAGTTTCTGCTGCTTCTGATTCTTCTGATCCTTCATTTTTATCATCTTCATGGGCTTCTGAAAACTGAAGGTTTGCCCAGATTGAGACAAGTTTCTCTACTCTTTCACATGCTAGTTTATTTCTTGATTTGGTGCGAGTATTTCCAAACATAGGCCAGTTTCTTCCACATGCTGCAGAAAATGGAGGAATTTGAAGCAGGTGAGAAGCAAGAGGAGTCAGAGACTGTGTTGTGTAGAGGCATTGTCACCATGTTGCAGGAGGGATATGCTTGGCAGAGTCCTAGGCTACATTCTTGGACCAAATACCTGAAGATGTTCTCTACTCTACAACATTTGAAAGTACCTTTCCAACATCAAGTCGTAAGTGTGTTGCTTGCTTTGTAATCCAGTCAAATGCAGTAGCAGTGCTATCATCCACTTCTGCCTTTGAATCTTGGATCCAAGAGGTTTGCAGCATCATGAATTGATTGGCAACAAAATTCTTCCTGTCTGTTAATAAAGTCTTTCACTTTTCTTTCTTCTGTACTTATAAGCGGAGATGCACTTAGAGTCTCAAAACAGTTAATTTTATCTGGGCCATTTGATAAGGAATGTCTGTCAAAAGTGCACTGTCTGATTCAGACGCAGTAACTGCTGAAGAAATTGGCTTTAGAATCTTCAGGGAGTTCTTCTGCTGAACACAGAAGACATCCTCAGCAAGTACAGTGTTCCTTACATTTCTGGATACTTTAAGATCCTCACTTATTACTGTTTCATGAAGAGCTTATTTGTTTTTTAGCAAACCTTCAAATGAGATCACCACTCCACCCCATCTAGTTTTCCTACAGAGTTTGAGTGACACTATTTTATTCTTTGCGTTCTTTTCTTCCTGCTGCTTTTTAAAGACTACAGCTACAATATGAGTAGCTTTTACATGTTTTACAACTCCTTTTGCTCTTCTATAGATCTTTTGCAGAGTGTCCAACTTCATGATGTCATTAAGAAGCAAGTTTAGCCCAGGGGATGCACATTCTATTGCAGTAATATGTTGATATTTATCCATTATGATCCCCCATGCTGCTTTCATGTTACTTGCATTGTCAGTCAGCAAAGCAAATACTTTACTACTCCCAATCTTCTGTAGGACTTCACATATTTTACTACTGATATACTCTGTAGTATGCCTGTTCTCTCCTGTTTCAATGCTTCTGTAAAAAAAAAAAAAAAAAAAAAAAAACTGGTTGAGGTGTTATCACAAAGTTTATGATTCCTTCTCCCCACACATTTGTCCATCCATCTATAAGTACTACAAGACAGTGCTTTGCTGAGTTTTCCTTGCACAGATTGCATTACATGTTCACATTCTGACTCTAAAAGAGGTTTGCTCAAGGAATGTCTGCTGGGCAAATGGTATGATGGTCTCAGTAATTTAAAAACTTCCTGGCAGTATGCATTTTAAGTTACTGACAGTGGCATCCCAGAAGAACATATTGCTCTAGCAAGAGCTTGGTTAATTTTTTCCTGATCTTCAGCTGTCATCTCGTCTACAAATTAAGCTTTGTATACAGTTGTATACAGTTGGTTGCAATATTTGGTTACTTGAGGATGTTGATTGGGCAACCATTTGTGATGCTGATGTTATAGAAGCAGCAGCAGCAGGAGGACTTCTGGATTGAGAACGTTGGAAAGAGCTACTTGCACTTTCATCATCATGATCTACCTCCTCATTTATACCCATGAAGGAGTTTTTTAATGTCTGCAGGACATGTCTTACATACAAGGATGTGTTTGGTCATCCTAGTAGCATTTGGAAATACATATTTCATTTGACAGAATTGGAAATCACGTGTTTTTCTCAGAATGACTTGCAGTGTGGAAATGCTTCCATATACTAGAAGTTGGTCACACCATTTTGCTGAGGGAGAAAAAAGAAAAATATAATTTAGTGGCTAGCTTGCATATATAAACACTAAGCTACAGCATATACAAATTTAGTAATGGATGGAGGAGAGGCCTCCTCAGAGTTAATTGTGAACAACTTCCCTGCCCTGCAGGCCTCACCTTTCTGCTAAGGTTGGGTGGTTTGTCACAAAACATCAGATTAGTAGGAATTCAATTATGTATTACATAGGTTATGAAAATATACTAATGCAGCTAAACTATAGTTTAATATACTGAATTCAGATAAATTTAAACTCTTACCTTTCAATAAAGAAGTATACTTTCTTTCCGCTCCTTTGTGCTGCTTCTGTACTTCTGTGGACCTCCAGGTCACAGGGCCAGTTCCTTCCAACTCCAAAACCTTTAGACTTGCTCTCTCTCCTCCCTGAGGCTTTGGAGCAAGCAGGGCAATAAAGTCTTTGTTTTTCATCTCTACAGGAATGAATGGATGCTGCTGCCAGTGTCCACTCCCTGTCCTTTGAGGCCTAGTCAGGAGGACAGGAGCAGATCAACCAACTTCTAGATCAAAAGTCAACAATAGAGGAAGTCCACAAGCAAAGAAGGCATTGAATCCTTCTTTCTTCTCTTGTGAAAATGGCAGTGTCCCCTGGGGGCAGAAATGCATCTTGCTTTTGCATTTGAGAGTTGTACTGTACTGCTTGTCCTTATTGTACAGGAATTGTAATGGTCTGATACTGTAGACAGTATTACATAAAAGTCTTCCTATTATATAGTTATTAGAAAACATTTTGGGGGAGTAAAGAGTAGCAATATATGAACACCTTGTCTTAAACATTTTATTCATCATTCTAAAAGAAAATATTTCATGAGTGTTTTTTAATTTTTCCAAAAATTTTTAATTTTTCAGAAAAAAACAAAAAAAGTCCTCAGAAAAAAGGGGAAAAAACGTTCCCCCCCCCCCAAATTTTTCTGTTTGTTTCCAAGCCTTCACATCTCTACACCCATGCCAGCAAACCCCATGAGTTGCAATATAACCAGTCGTAGGCTGCCTGCAGGCCCCCAGTTGGACACACTTGGTTTAGGGGATAAAAGATAGGCTGAGTTTTTTCTGTGGGAAAAGTACTATGTCAGTTTTTAGTATGAAATACCACTTATAGTAGACAATGTATAATTTTTAAAGTATGACCATGTCTAACATGTAGACTACACTGGATTCTTAGTTTGGCTACCAACCTGTAATTCTACTTCTTTGTAGCCTTCATTTTGATAGTATTCTGAGGTACCAGCTGATTTCCTTTAAGAATTTGGAAGTTATTTATATTGAACTGATTTGTGTTTTGTATGCTGATTTTGGTTTTGCACTTTCAGCTTCAAAATGATGCTGTGTTTTGGTTTATTTGTTTTGGGAATTTAGCCTCCTATATTTTCAGGATGAGATGGGAGTATTCTAAGGTCACCCATGAAAGATGGCAGGTGGTAAGGGATGACTTGTAAGGCAGTTGTTTGAAAATCATGCAGTTCAGAATTTAGCTGGTCATAGGCTCAAAGTCAAATCCAGGAAAACAAAATTTCTTTAAAACTTTTAAGAGAAATAGAATTTATAGGTCAGTAATTTTCCTTTATATTTGAATTTGCTTTTTATTTTTTCTTGTTTAAAGAAAACTCTCTTAGACACATAATGTAACTATTATAAAATAGTTTATCTCCAGATCTTATTCTGTGGTAGGGTGTTGGATGCATAAGGGTCTCCCAAGTAGGCTGTCTCCACAGTCAGTGCTGTTACAGTGCCTGATAGCTAGGTGGTGTGAGAGAGTTTTGCATTGTGCAAATTTTTATACTCAGATGAAACCGAGGGAATGGACACATGTCCAGTATTCTTGTATACTTTATAATGCTCTGTATAATGCTCCTTACTTTCTGAGGATAGAGTTACCCAGGATTTAACTGATTTATGCAGATTTAAGCTGTTTTTTTCATGCAGTCACTTTAATTTTACTGTGGAGTAAAGTCAGTTTACTTTGTAGTAAACCTGTTGGCGTTTGCTGGATAGTGGGTGTTGGGAGATAGTTCAGGCAGGGACTAGCCTGAGCCTTAGTTTATCTGCTTAGCTTATCTTCTTACACCTTGCTTAACTCCTCACACAACCCTTCAAAGGATCTGGTTGCACCCCTGGGTAATCTGGTACTGTGGTTAAGGATCAGTGGTGTAGGAATCCCATGGAAACAAGTATAGACAATTGCAGGACAAGTGGAAATATCTAGTATTATTGGTATGAGGAATTGCAGTTGAGCAGTCAGTAAGGCCAGATAAAAAGGGAGGGGAAATGCTGGAAAGAACCTTGAAGGTGACGGAAGCTTTTTGTGGAGTTGCCAGTAAAGACGTTCAACAGGGCAACGTAACTTGATTGATAAACAAGCTGTGTGATCTCAGTGGTTGTGTTTCGTACGAACTGGACTCGGGAAAAACGTGGAGAAATGAAGTAGATGGGAAAGTCAGAGCAACCAGAAATGAGGTCGGATCATAATCAAGATTTAGGCTAATGCAATGACCGAAAAAGATGTAGAAAGAAAATTAAGGTTGAGTTTTAGAGATGCAGAGGAAGAAAAAAATGATTTGAGCAAAGAGTAATGGTGAAGAATTGAAGCTAACGTCTAGATTTTGGGCTTATATGAGAGATTCTGGATGCTATGTTTAGGAATGCCAGAAAATGACTGGAATGGGGACACTTAAGAGGAAAGGAGTTCAGTTTTGGCCCTGCTTAGATATAGTGTGTAGAGGTTTTCAGTTGTCCCAGCCTTTTGCAATCCATGTCATTGGATGTCTGCTCTGCTTCAGTTTACTTTCTCCTGGGAAAAGATCAGCCTGCTGCAGAAAGGCTGTATCAAAAACAGTACTGTAGGACTGCTTGAGGGAAAAGTCAGTTTTTGTTAGACTTAGTCCTTTGTCCTCTGCCATGGTGCATGCAACCTGCAGATGTTTCTTCAATCTTGTGGTTAATGTAGGTCCTCAGATTTGCTCCAGCTCAAGAGAGAACTGATTTTCCAAAAGTGTCTATAAAAGAGGTTCTCATGAATCTAGTTGAACTCCTCCTATTATGCTCACATCAGGCTGAAGTAAAGGGATATAAAAATGCTCTGTCCTGCACCCTGCCCCACCTGGGCAGCCCCTGCCCCTGTCCCATCCCCACTCCCTCTCTTCACTGCAGGGACCTCAATCTGCACCCCCCACACCGCTTCCCCCCACTCCCGCTGCCCCTTCTGCACCAACAGATTTACCAGCCAGAGCCTGTTCTGCAAGCTGTCAGGCTGACCACAAGCATGCTGCGGCTACACGGATGCATGCAGCATTTATCAGCAACATTATTGGCCACATCAGCCAAAAAAAGCTCATTGCCTATAATGTCAGTTTTCCTTTTATTGATGCTGATACGATATGGACCAATGTATTGGTACATCTCTATTTATATCTAAAATCTTGGCAGTGAAATCCCTTTGTCCAATTTCCTAGGTCCTGAAAATCATCATCTCCCCCCCAGCTTGCTCATCCACTTCTACAAATACTTTGAAGAATAGGAGTGAGTTTGAAAAAGTTCTTGATAGACTAGAGATCTAAGTACCAGACAATTCAGCAAAGACATATACAAGGTGTTAAACCTAGGGAAGAAAACCAAATGCATAAATGCAGAATGGAACATGATTAGCTTATCAGCATTGCTCAGCAGTATGAGGGGGTTGGGATAAAGATTCAACTTAAGGCAGCCCTTTGATGCAGGTGCAAAAAAAATAAAAACAAATAAAAACATACTAGTGTATCATGCAGTAACATGAGTACCGTTTATAAGACATAGGAGGTAATAGTATTACTCTACACAGTACTGGAAAGACCTCAGCTAGAATATTGTGTATGGTTCTTGGCTGTGCAATTTAAGAAGGATGTGAAGGAATTGGAAGATATCCAGAAGCAAGCAACAAAAATGTTAAAGGGTTGAAATGCAAGGTACATGAGAAAAATTAAAAGAATTCAGTATGTTTATGTTGGTGAAAAGGAGATTAAGCAGGTGAATGATAGCAGTTTTCAGATACTTGAAAGGCCGCTATAAAGAAGGGAGAGAACAATTGTTCTGCCTTGCTGAGGAGGGTAGGACATGGAGCCATGGCTTTATACTGGAGCAAAGCAAATTAATATTAAACGTCAGAAAAATCTTTCTTACTGTCAGATCAGTATGGTGGCGCAAGCTGTCCAGGGAAGTTGTGGAATCTCCTTGATTTGAGGTTTCTAAGGAGAAACTGGATAGGCATTTGTCTAGGGAAGCATGGGAATAACGCATCCTATAATTGTGCAGGGAGTTGGATTAGATAACCCTTGAAGTCCCTTCCAATCCTATGATTCCATGACACTACTTGTACTTAATTCTAGAATGCCATTGGTCTTCACTTAATAGCATGAGAAACAAAGTTCTAGAAGAAAATAATACATTCAATGCATGTTTTACTGCAGTTCACTCCTTACCACTCTGCAGCATTTTTGGGGGTCTTAGATCATGGTCAGGGAAGGTGAAATGGCTCAAACTGACACTCAAAGTGTTGGACACTGATTGTTGCTTGCCTTAACAGAAACATCTGTCATTTTCCATTAGCAATTGTGAGACATTCTAGCTGGTTAATTTTAGGCTCATATTGGGTGATCCTGGGATCTCAATTTTTTCATGGAAGATACACATGCTTTCATAGAACACCTAAAATATGATTTGAAAGCAATAGTAAATCTGCTTTTTTCAAAATAAGATATTCTTAATGTTGAAGTCATTCCTATTGGTAAAAAAAACTGGATAGAAATCTTATTGATTTTTACATGATATGCAAATGTTAATATAAACTACTTATAAGTTAATCTGGCAACTATATAATTAAGTACAGATTAGTAAATACAGTTTTTCATTTAAATTCAGAATTTATCAACATTTTAGTGATGTCCTTACATTTCCCATACATTGACACATACCTGGGACTGGATTGTGTTTGTACATGGTTGATTGCTTTGCTGGTTATTTGTGGTGTCTTGAAGCATCTGCTTCCCTTTGTTGCCCATCTGAATTTTCTTGCAAGTTAATACTGTCCAAGTTAGTGCTCTAAACCAGTGATTGTCAACCGGGGATATGCATACCCTTAGGGGTACTTAAAAAGGTTATATGGGGTACGCAGAATGAATGAGAAAAATTAGATCATTGGTCCCATATTGGATCGGCACCAATATAAGGAAAATTGACTGTATTGGCAATTAAATTGTTTTGGCTGATGTGGCTGATAAATGCTGTGTGATTGCACACAGCTGCAGTGCAGCACGCAGGTAGCCAGGAGTGCAGCCCTGCAGTGGGGCCAGGAGAGCAGCCAGGTCTGGCTGGAAAGTCTGTTGTGAGGGAAAGGGTGAGGGGGGAGCAGATCAAGGCCCGAGTGGTGGGGGAGGGAGTGGGGCTGGAGCAGGGGCTGCCCAGGTGGAGCGGGGTATGGGACTAAACCTCATGTGGGAGGGGGCGGGGTGGCTCCTGCTGCTACGTGCACCCCCAGGACGGTGTGTGCCCCAGATCTGCATGTGGGGTGAGGGTGGGCTGCTGCTATGGGCCGGGGATGAGGCAGTGTTCCCAGCAGGGGTGTTGGGCCAGGCTGCGCTTGGGGCAGGTGGTGGTGGCGGTGCTGGGAGGAGAGCTTGGGGGGGCTACAGTGAATTTGAGTGGCTGCAGCCCCTCCCATAGCCCCCTTTCCAGCACCACTGCCTGCCCCAAATGCAGCCTGGCCCAGCCCCCTGCAAGGAAGAACCTGGTGCAGCCCCAGCCCCACTCCCTCCCTCCCTCACTGCAGGGGCCTCAATCTTTTCCCCCCCACCCCTATGAGATATATAGATATAGATATATAGATATATAATGCATATATTAATAATGCATTTAATGTTAATTGGTGTAGCCTGCCTTAGATCACATAATGGGTAACATTAAAAACCAGAAAAAATATAAAAGGGGTACATGAGCAGAAACTTTGAGAAAGAAGGGGTACGCTTGTTAAAAAAAAGGTTGAAAACCCCTGCTCTAAACTATAGACTTGAAGGCAGAAATTACTGAATTCTAATCCTTGATATTCATACATCAGGTAGGGCCAGAGGCAAGTCACATGCAGCAACATTTTTGAGTCCACTGAACTTGATTGCTGCAATTTCTGGGTTTGATTTTTCTCTTGAAATACTTAGGAACTGTGTACCACAGTGAAATTAATCAGCATTAATTTCCAGTTGCTGTATAAAGCAGGACTACAGAAAGTGAGGCATCCAAAAATAGTGGGCATTTTATAAATGTAATGCTTAAGCTCAGAATTTTTTCTGATTATATGGAAGACAATATTGGTAGCAGTTTTTGAGACAACTTTATTAGTTATTTAAAGTTGAAGCAAACATGTTTTATCAATAATTCTTTTTATTGATTTGTGTCATTTTTACTCATAAAATTCTATTCATTCTAATATACTATGTGTATTTAGGGCTAAGTAAGATAAAACCACATTTCAGCTGTTGGAGTATAATTCATTAGTTTCAGTAAGGTTTCATCTAAAATTTTATGTCTGTAGATACTTCCTAAAAAGAAGCCAATTATCCCTCACTGTCCTTTGGGATATTGCAGATTATTACTGTTCTAAGATTTAGTAGCCTGCTCTTTCCCTTGAGCTGACTGTATAATGCAGCATGGGCTAAGTGTATAACCGTGTATAACACAACTTGATAAAACAGACTAAAATGCAACTAGTGATGTCTATTAATTTATTCCAAGCATAGATCTAAACCATATCACTGCTGAAACTACAAACATTTACATTTTTAAAATATAAACTTCATTTTTATTAGGGAAAAAGTAGGATTATTGTGTTCTTTTTTTCTTTTGTCTTTTTTTTAAACAAATATTGTTAGAAAAACCTATTTATAGAAAGTTTGTTGATATTCTAGCAATCTAAGGCATTTGATTTTTGGCTAAGTACAGACAGTCAAAAAGCCTGAGGCTAAATCAATGCAATCTCTGCAGGTTAGTGTAAACTGTGTAGATCAAACTGTTTAAGCAAGTGAACAGGCATTCACTTTTGATTTTGGAAATGCAGCCACATGCCTTCAGTGGCCCAGGCCAGAAACCAAAGGGCACTAGAGCACTCCCTTCTGCTTAGCTGGAATGGACAGCTTGGGTCAAGGCTAACATGCCAACCTGTGGGGGGGCAGGGGGTATTTGCAGGGGAGGTGCAAAGTATCCTGGGATGCTGGGAGACTGAATTAACTTGAATTTGGTGGGAATCTGGGACAGAAGTTCAGTAAACTGACTTAACCTAAATAAGTTAAGTCTGATACTACATCCATCTAGGTTTTATGTGCACTGAACTAATGTTGTGTTACAGATTTGAACTGTTTTCCAGTCACTTGCACATAAACTGGTATAATGTCCCTACCCAGTGTCAGTATTCTCAGTACCTTACTGCTCATGCTCATTGACGTAATTATTGTTTCCCTTTTGGCTGAAATTCATGGCTGAGATTTAATGAATAGCTTTTTAAATTAGGTTGGATGGCTTTATGAAATTTTCAGTGACTTAAATTTGTTCAGTTCTTGGTTCTAAAATTGCAACAAAAGTTTGTTAGAATATAATATTGGAAATGAGCCATCAGTGTGCTCTTGTTGTAAAAGAGGAGCCAACAGCATACTGGGTTATATTAACAGGATTGTTGCTTACAGATAAAGAGAAGTGTTTCTTCCACTCTGTTTGGGACTACTGAGGCCTAAATTGCAGTACTGTGTGTCCAGTTTTGGGTGCCATGCTTCCAAGGTTATGGACAGATTGGAAAGAGTCCAATGGAGAGCGACAAAAAATATTAGAGCCTGGAAAGCATGACTTATGAGGAAAGGCTGAAAGAAGTAGAGTTATTTAGTATGGAAGAGAGAAGAATGAGTGATGATTCTGATAAATTGTCCAATACCCAAAGGGAGACTTTTAAAGACAATAGGGAAACAATATTGTCTGTGGCCATAAGGGGCAGGACTAGGAACAGTGGCCTGAAGCTGTAGCAGAGGAATTTTAGGTTGGAGATTTGGAAGAACTTTTTTTTTACTCAGAGGATCAGACCAGATACCTAGAGAAACTATAGAATTGCCAAATCTGCAAATTCTCAAAACCAAATTAGATGTGTGGCTGGGGTGTTAAGTCAGGGTTGTTTCTGCTTTGAGCAGGGAGCTGGACTACCTGACCTCATGTGGTAGTTTCCAGCTCTAATTTCCTATGATATTAGAATTGTTTTGTAGTACTATTTATGAAGAACCTTTTCTGGCCCAGGTAAAAAGAGTGAATGTTAGCTCTTTATGTTTTAGAAAGCATCAAGGAAAAGAAACAATTAGAGTTCTCATTTGCTTCTTTTCCCCCTGCTCCTTCAGTTTTCAGCGTGGACTGCAGCACAGTGGAATGCCCTCCTGTTCAGCAAGTCGTTTGCCCCCTGGATAGCTATGAAACCCAAGTCAGGCTGACTGCTGATGGTTGCTGTACTCTGCCTACAAGGTTTGTGTCTGATTTTGATTTGTTAAAAATTCTTTTTCTGTGTCTCACTTTTTTATACTGTGTGGTATTAAATTCGATATTCTAAACATAGATACTGAAACTAGCTGTAATAGCAAATGAATCTGGCTAATGAATAATACGGTGGCAACCACCATCTACATATATTTAGTATTCAGATGATATTGGTTACAAACTTAAATCATCAGGTTTCATAAACTTCTAAGTCTAGTGAAGTCTCTGAAACAAAATTCTTCTTAGGTATTTTACAAATTCATAATTATCAAATTAATCAGATAGGTAGTGTAATTGGATAGGTAGGATAATCAGAGTTTAGTTGACCAAATGCAAATCATTTTATGAAACGGGTAAAGTTATTTGATCTGACAATGAAGAAGTTGTTTAGGGCATTCCAAAAGATGGTACCAAAGAATAAATCCTACCCAATTAAAGCAAAAGAAAATATTTGTGCCTATACATACCCAAAGATAGACCATCATAGGGAGGTTTTCAAGAGCTCTGTGAAAGTAGAAGTTTCCTCCCAGAACTGTTCAAATAATAGGTGTACTTTATGACCTTTGTGATTAAAACACTTCAGAACAAAGAAGTCATTTAAAAGTTTGGTCGTTTTGTGGAGTCCTGTACAAAATGTTATTGTTAGTAGCAAGTTATATTCACTTGCAGTACCAAAAAAGATGCACTTAAAACACAGGTCCAAAATATGTCAATGTGAGCACACATTGCTTTGAGCCAGAAAAGCTTAGACAGATGTAAAAAATTAAGACCAAAACAGAAAGGATTTCCAATAGCAAGCCAAGTCTACCAAAGTCTTCACCCAGTACCACATGTCATATCCTCTCACATCTGATATGAGAGGGAATTTTAAAATTCTAAGGGTTAGAGAAGCAAACTTGTAATGTGTTGGGGTCCCAGGGGTGACTGTGGCACCCCCTGGTGGCTCTGTGACCATGCCCTGCTCTGCCCCAAGTGTGCTCTCCTGTCTTGTCTGCCATGCCTTGATGGAAATATAAATTAATAAGGAGGCTGCCCAAAGACCTTTGTGTAGCCCACAAAGGGTCCCCACTAGGGGACTCCGCTAGGGTCCCCAGCACCCTAGTAGTCCTCACTGGTAGCAGGCCCCTGGCTGGACCTATGTAGTCAGCTGTGGTCCACTCACCCAAAGCCTTGTGATGTAATTGTGTGGCTCCAAATCCTTCCCTTTACCATGCCTCATGGGTGTTACCGGTATGTCATTCTCTCTGTTGGGGCTTCAGCCTCCTTGGCGTCTTCCCCTTTAATCTCATTATGCCTTCTAGCCTAGGCCCACTGAATCAGACCTGGCTTTTGTCCCTACTAGACCAGGTCCCTGTCTCCTGGTCCCCTGGCCCCTCTGTGTTTGAGCCTGCCCCCAGCAGGGCTCAAGGCAATCATATGCCCCCTGGGCACTAATGAGGCCTCCTTACCTCCCCTTTCAGCCTTATCCCAAACCACCAGTAAAACAGTAACATAAATCATAAGCCCCTGAGCTGTAACGTAAACCACAACATAGAAAGCAGCCCTCTGTTCCTCTAAGAGGACAAGCCTTCTTTCTCCCCTTGTGCCAGTGTACCTCCCAGCATAGTCTCCTTGTGAACTCTCCAAGCCTTAGCATTCCTACAGGCAGCAAACAGTCAGCCCAGAATGCCTGGGTGGCTCCCCTGGGCAGGAGCTCCTTCCTCTGTGGCAGCCAGAGAGAGACTCCTCTGATAGCCCCAGCCTTGGGCTTATATGCTGCAAGGGCCCTGCCTACATCCTGTCAGCAGACAGTAGCCAGCCCAGGCAAATTGCCTCAGTAGCCCTGTTGCCCTGGCAACTGGCAGCTGCTGCCCTCTGCCTAGCCTGCAGAGCTCCATAGCTGGGCTACTTTCCCTCTTAAAGGAACAGAGATCCTCAGGCTCCTGTGACACTCATGTTCTTTAGGTCCATGTGTTAAGTATACATCTTTATTTATATGGTCATGTGCTGTTGTTGCTATGTAGTACCTGTTTCAGTCAATATCAAGAAAATGAAAAAAAAAATATACGAAGTTTTAAGTAATTTATGAAAAAAGAAATGAAAAGGAAACTAGTTGTATTGTAGCCTCATTGTCTACCTAAGTTAAAAAATAACTGTAATCATTTCAATAGAAATGTATTTATTATTTTAACTAGATTTTAGTAGCCATGCTTAAAACACATTATTTTTAAATATTGCATTTTAAATAAATTATATTTTTCTTCATTGTTCAGTGAATGTTCCCCTGCTCGTTCACTGATATTTCCCTCCCACACATCTCAACATGTACAGGAAGGGTCAGTTTTTTTCCCTCCATTATTCACACACATGAGTAAACATTTGAACTCTGAATGTACTCTGGACTTTCAATGTTATAATTGCAGATTTTGGCCCAGTATGATATGTGGATTCCTGTTTCATTAACCTTTCTTCCTTCTTTTGCAGATAGATTTTGCATCCCTACCTTGGAAGTAGGGATGCTGTATATAAGATTCTATGAAGGAGCACATAAGAAGCTGCACATCTAGGTTAGGGCAGAGTCTCAGCCAGTTGTCTATCAGCCAAGTGCCTGGTTTAGCTAATTGGGATTGAGCAGTGGGTTCTGGATTTTATGTTACTTATTAAGACAATTTACTAGTTAGTATCAGGCACCTCAAATGAAATTAGTTGTGCATGCCACTACATTGAAACCATAGTGCAGTTTGACTATTAAGCCACCAGTGGTTCATATTTGCACCATTTAAATGTAAAAAAGAAGGACCCCAAGAAGTGAAATTTGCTAGAGTGAGGCCAGTCCCAGAAAAATGCATCTGTCCACTGTACTAAAACTGTTGTGCTGAAGTGTAGTGCATCAGAGGTAGCTGGTATCAGATCCTCATGAAGCTGTATTTAAGGAAGCAGGATTGCAGAGGTTACGGAGCCTGTCTGGGTAGTGAAGCTAGGGAGGTGATGACAGTGTAGAAATTATTTTAGATAGAATCAAAATTTGACCTGGAACTGTCATCCCTCTATAGCAGGAGTGCTCAACCCCCAGTCCATGGACCAAATCTGGCTGTGGTGCAGTGTCTTCTGGCCTCCAGGGTCCCTTGTGGGTCCAGATATATGGCGGCAGGAAACAGGTGGCACCAGTTCCCCACTGCTAAATTTTCAGAACCAAGGGGAGCCTCCAGTTCTGTGCACTGGATCAGGTGCACTATCCCAGTGTGGAGGGCCAGGCAAGGGTGGTGCCTGGTCCCAGGGCCCAATCTCAGCACACAAGAACAGCACTGGTTACTGTCGGAGATCAGAGCAGCTGGCCGGCAGCTGCTTTCTGACCCCCCCCACCGGAGCAGTAAAACTTTCACCTGACAGGCGGGTAATTAATGGATGGAGTGGAATTAACCAGGCACAGACGCGTGTTGGTTGCAGGAGATTGTTTACTTACGTCGCCCAGATAGTGACATGCGACGCAGGCTGAGCCTTTGTTCCGTTACAGTTGCATCAATTATAGTCAAACGTACGGGTTACAGCCAAGCAATGACGGACGTGGAGCTGAAAACGTGCTATCGTGCCTGCAGGGCTTTGATACATCAAGATTTACGATGATGGGGAGTCACTGACAGCTGATCAGACTGCCAAGTTACTCTGGTGATGGACTTAGGTCTCTCCTCAGAGATTTCTCCGGGGTTCTCCGCCTTGGGCGGAAACTGCTAAACTATTTATAGACAGAGGTGTCTGACGGAGATACCCAATGATGAACCGTTATGTGGAATCTTTAATTTTCTGTCAAGCAGCAGTTCTTTGTGCTCTCAGGTTGCTATCAGGTTACAAGGTAGCGGGTTGGGTTTTCTGCCTGTTACGTTTGAGGTTATGATGAGGGGCGTACGCTTGTTTCTTGACCAATTGCAGGGATTTATGGCAGGGCTATCCCCTTTCACCCTGACCAGTCTTAAGTTTCGTTTCTTGTTTGTGACGTGGGCATAAATTATATACAGCTCTCCGCCAGGATTTTGTTTCAGGAGTTTCTGGCAAGGATTTCTTTTAACCCTTAGTTGACTACTGTGCGAATAGTATCTCTTGCTAGTGGCATGGGCACTGATTAACTGGGTTGTGACAGTTACCAGGGCCCAGTTCCAATGTGGGGGGCTGGGAAGGGGCAGCGCTAGGCCCTCAGGTCTCAATCCTAGTGCAAGGGAACAGGAAGAGGCAACATCAGGCCCCTGACACCCAATCCCAGTGCACGGGGCATGTGGGTGGCAGTGCTGAACCCGCAGGCCCCATCCTGGCATTCAGGACTTGGTCTGACCTATGGACCATCCCTGTAACACTCATCTGGCTCATGGGGTCAAAAGGTTGAGTACCACCTCTCTGTAGCAAAGATTAACATAGTTATAAGCCTTGATGCAACAAAAATGTATACTTAACTTGCACTGAAGTCAGTGGGACTCAACATAGACTTGTAAACACATTTTTGGTTTGTTGAATTGGGGTCATAAGGAACAGGCCAAATCTTTTTCTTAACTTGTTTTGTTAAAATTAACCTCTGTGTGTCTTTTCTGCAGGCTTAAATCCTGTGGAAAATTACAAAATGTATAACTCTTCCAATTGAGACATTTTTGGGAGTTTGAACCTCCCCCCAACTTTTATCATTGTATGAAAATGTCATAAAGACATGACCTAATATAGATTTCTGTTTTTAGAAATTTCACAAAATCTGGTACTATTTGCATGAAATAAACAATTTACTTTTGCTTTCTTAAAACGTGATATGTATTTAATTGAATATAGACTTTTCTTTCAAGAACTATAATTTATTTTAGCAGCAGCATGTCAGTTAATGCAAGCTCAGTGATAGTACAGTTAAAGAGCACCTGGAATACTAAACTTTGGGGATAGATCGATAGATGAATTTAAATCAATGACTTGGCAGACGGTTGACTCATTTAAGTGGGAGGAGAGAGACTTCTGTCTTGCATGTTTGTTTCTAACTGGTCAGAAAAGGTGTGGAATGATATGCTATTTTGGGAGTCGGGAGCCCTGTGAGGCTATTTCAGGAAATGGGATGGAACAGACCTAAAAAATATTATCCTTAGAAGTATCTTTAGCAATTGTCAACTCATTTTGCATTTTAAATAAAATAACTAAATGTAGGGATCTCTTTGCTTTCCTGATGTGTAGCCTTAACTGAAGTGTGGTATGCATAAATGATTGACCAGATCTGAATTAACCTTCCACTACGTCTAAAAATAAAAACTATATATATTAGTGAATGGCAGACAATGATTCAGTAAGTGGGAAAATGTTTGGGAAGTTGGTGCAAAGTGCCAGGTTGTTTTTGTTTTTGTTTTTTTGTGTTTTTTTTTTAAATGAAGCATTACAGACACGGTGGACAATTATGGTACGAATTAACATTAAAATAAAAGATTGCTTCAGCCCTTGCACCCTGAAATATACCACTTGTCTTAGATCTCCAAATATTTCACTCAAAAGGGAGCAGATTTAATTGATTTATTTTGCATTATGAGATAGAAGGTATTGCCAGTTGGGAATAGTTCTTCTAGTCTTGCAAATCCTTTAGAAGGGTTCTATATAGGTGTGTGTGGGGGGGGGTGCTTGACTATTAAGTTTAATTCACTGAGGGTGGGATTAGAAACAAACTTGATGCTAGAAGGCCAAGCATCTTGGCTTTTCTTTATGTTCCCTTTATATGGGCAATTTAAGAGAAACGTCATACGTACCAAATGGAAATAGAGTGAAAAGGAATAAATGAACATTAAATGTAATACTGTCAGAACAAGAATCATTAGTCCCTCTGCAGCTTCCCAAAGATTCCTTTTGATGTGGAGTACTTTGTCCTGGACAGGTAACAGGAATAAGATCAAGTGACATAGCAGGACTACAAATACATGTATCATTTAAAAGGAGAGAGATCTACTTTTGCAGTGGAAACTTAGCTTTAACAACAGTGGATATTTTTATATTTGCGTTTACATTGGATGCTTCACTGATTATAAGTTGGTACTGTTGTTAAAACCCTTTGCTTTGCAGACTCTAGGTACATTGAGACCTACCTGCACAAGCCTTGCCATCATGTGTACCAGCATTTGACTGTCACCTGCCTTTGCAGAATCCTATAGCTGTACTTTAGAGCAGCTGTTGGTGGTTTTTCTGTGGTATATCCAGGGTATAAAACTCACCCTTCTTTGAATGTTGTCTCATTCCATCTCTGCATTTAAGAAGGGAAAAAAATGTACAGATTTCACCCCCAAGAAATTTTTGGAATGCTAGCTTTCCATCTCAGAATTTTTAAAGGGAATATCATACTTGTTAGATGTCAGAGGTTATACATATAGCTGTTTGAAAAATAAAATGCATCAATTTCCACTTTTATTATTTTGATATACATTTCTAAAGGAAAATAAATTTCAGAATGTAAAACTGAAATATTCTGCTCTAGATATACTTTTTCTCCCATTTTTTCTAAGCAGAATTTTATCAAAATCAGTATTTTCTAAGAGAAAGTTTTGATTTTTGCAAATAAGTTTTTTGGTTTTTTTTCTGCCCAAGTGATGTGTCACCAAAAAGTTGACAAGCTGTAGCTGTGGTATTTTCTTTATGTGTTGTACTCAGAGACATTTTTTCCTATTTTTTGCTATTGGAAGAATTGGTTCCTATATATCATATGACTTCATATAATACTTCATTTGAAAAAAATATTTAGTAACCATCATGCAATGATTTGTTTTAGAGTTGCCTCTCTAAAACAGTGACAACAGCATAATTCTTTCTCTTCCCTGGTTACTGATTTAACCTTTTCAGTTCTCTGCTCCTTCCCTGGCAGAATCAGAAAACCTCTCCAGTCCTGCCAACCCCCACAATTCCTCCAGACCTCACTAACCCCCCTGATCCCGCCAAACTCTCCCAGACCCCACCAACACCCCTGCTTGCCCCCCACAATTCCCCCCCCCATAGGTCCCCCGTCTCAACTTACCTTAGATAAGGTGGCCATAGTTAACTCGATCTAGCCTTCCTCTAACTATCCCAAATGTCTGTATGTACCCTAAAGGTTGGTGAACCAAGGTAACTGTAATATAATTAGACATTTAAAAAAGGTGTTTTTCAAAAAATTAACACTATAGAACATTAATATCGCATGCCATAAATGGGTTAAGAATTGGTAGTCTGACTGATCTTAAAAAACTATTGCTAATAGAGAGCCATTAGGGGTGTGCAAAATGGGCCGTATTTGATTCAGATTTGGATTTGGCCCGAATTGGTGGACAGTGATTCGATTCATTGATTCGGATCACCGTCCCGATTCGATTTGGCCGAATCCAAATATGAAGATTCGATACTGATTCAGAGAATCAGCAATTCTGCTATAGACGCAGTTTTAAATGTTTTTTTCTACATACTTCGAGGTACCAGGCACAGCTCATGAATGCTGCAGTGGTGTTGCGGATGAAGCATCCCATAGGAGCACAGTGGAGGGCCCCCCCACATGCTCAGTGGCAGACCCAGAAGTGGACTGGAGGTACTTTTGGTCGACTTCTGGGTCCACTACCAAGCACACGGGTACCCCCCACACCATCCTGGCTTGGAGATCGGCTGTGGGGGAACCTTGGGTGTCCCCCCAGACCCAGCAGGTTGGGGGGAGGGTCCCCTGTGTGTTCTGCGGCGGACCTGGACGTGGACCAGAAGTGCTTCTGGTCCACTTCCGGCTCTGCCTCTGAGCGTGCTGGGGACCCCCGCCACGCTTCTGTGGGATACTCCATCCGCCTCAGCATATCAGCATTCACAAGGTGCCTGGTACCTTGAGGTATGTCAAAAAATACCTCTTTTAATACCTCTTTTAATTACCTCTTTTAATTAATTTTAACATACCTTGAGGTATGTTAAAAAAACATTTAAAGCTGTGTCTGTGTCTGAATCATCAAATCTCTCCAAATCGATTTGGAGGGTTCCAATTCGATTTGGAGAGATTAAAGGGTCTCCCGATTTGATTCGGAGATTCAGCTGGCAAATCGGGCCGAATCTCCACTGAATCGAATCGGTGACCTAAGCTTCGCGCAGCCCTAGGAACCATAATGGAATGGGCTTAAGAGCACTTTTTAAATATGTGGAAGTAATTAATAAATCACTGCTGATTTTTAAAAAAAATGAAGATGACACAGAGATTGGAAAGATAAGTAATAATGAACAAATGTTCATTACACAAAGTACTTTTGAGTGTTTAAATTGATTTGTCATTCACACAAATGCTTTTAAATACAGCCAAATGCAATGCCATATATTTAAGAAAAAAGAATGCGGATCATACTTAAAAATGGTAGACTGTATCCTCAAAAGCAGTTTGTGAAAAAATCTTAAGAAAAGCAATATGAGCTTCTAGTGCAAAGGGCTATTGTGAACTTCAACTGTATTAATGGGCTTGGTAAGTAGGAGCATGGAGTTAATTTTAGCTCTGTGTTTAGCATTGGTGAGATAATCCTGCATCACAGGCCTTGTGTCATAAAAAGATGTAGAAAAATTAGAGAGGATGCAAAGAGGAGCCTCAAAAATATTTAAAGGCTGGAGAAAACATGAGGTGAAAAGGCTCAATCTGTTTAACTTGTGAAAAACAAAACCCAGTGTTGTCTTGATGAAGAAATACCTTCACAGAGAAGATAACCTGTAAAAAAAACAAAAAACAAAAACAAAAAAAAGCAGAATTTAATTTAGCAGAGAAACCTGTAACACAGCATAGATTTTTAACAGTGAGGGTGATGATTAACAAAGGCAAGTGGTGGATTCGATGTCTCTTGATATATTCAGATCAACAGTTAAGTTCTTTCCTGGCATGTACACTTAAGTTGGACACAAGTTACTGGGCTCAATAAAGGCGTAACTGAAATGCAGTGACTTTTGTTGTATGGGAGGTCAGACTAGATGATCAGTAGACCTTCTGGTTTTAAAACCTATGGCTGGGGTGCATCATTGCTTCTGATCCTTCAGCTGTTGTACTAGTCCAGTCCCCTCTCCTTTAATCTCTCTCCTCCTCCCCCTTTAATTCCTTCTCTCAAATTGTAGTCCCTTACTTATACTGCCTCTCACACAATTTAAACATATCAGTGGAAATTTATCTTAATTCAATCCACTTTATATTAAGGAACGTTGTTTTCTCCTTTCTCCAGCAGTTGAAGCAAACTAGAGTCACCGTGGTGCTGCTGGGTCAATACCCTAGCCCTTTATCTACTTAATAATAGCTCTTGCAGTTCCTGCACAAATATGCTGCTGATAGTGTAGCTGTAATTTTGGAGAAGGACATAAGCAGCTGGGTAGTACATTTCACTGTATCCCCAAAATACTAATATGCTCAATGAATTATTGTTTTTAAAAAAGGGGGAAAAGAAACAAAATGAGAACAAACACTCTGGTTTGGAAACAGGGCTCAGAAACTGCCAGTCATTGCCCATGCACTACATTCATGTCAAAAGCTGTAGATCTCA